>NW_027507755.1:10138996-12538996 GCF_037356315.1 Lithobates pipiens
TAACAGGGAGCAACTTGGACCTGCCCTTGTTAACTGGTTCCCGACCAGCGCACGCCGATGTACGTCGACAGAATGGCACAGGCAGGCATATTGGCGTACAGGTACGTCCAATCTTCAATGCAGCCCTGCCATCGGGAGCGCGCCTCTGGCGGCGTGCTCCCACGCTGGTCGGGACCCCCGTGAGTCCAGTCGCGGGACCCGCGGACTCGATCGCCGCGGGCATACCCACGATCGTCTCACGGGACGGCTGAATGGAGGAAATGCCGTGTAAACAGCATTTCTCCTTTCTGCCTAGCAACTAGTGACGCTGATCTCTGCTCCATGTGATTGGAGCAGAGATCAGTGTTCACTAAATGAAAGCCCAACCCCCCCACAGTTAGTAACACACCCCTAGGAACACTTAACCCCTACAATGCCACCCACTGGTTAACCCCTTCACTGCCAGTGTCATTTACACAGGAATCACTGCATTTATATAGCAGTGATTACTGTATAAATGACAATGGTCCCAAAAATTTGTCAAAAATGTCTGATGGGTCCCCCACAATGTCGCAGTCACAATAAAAATCGCTGATCGCCGCCATTACTAGTAAAAAATAAAAAATAAAAAATTATTAATAAAAATGCTATAAAACTATCCCTATTTTGTAAATGCTATAACTTTTGCGCAAACCAATCAATAATCGCTTATTGCGATTTTTTTACCAAAAATATGTAGAAGAATTCGTATCGGCCTAAACTGAGGGAAAAAAATGTTTTTTTATATATTTTTGGGGGATATTTATTATAACAAAAATTAAAAAATAATGCGTTTTTTTTCAAAATTGTCGCTCTATTTTTGTTTATAGCGCAAAAAATAAAAACCGCAGGGGTGATCAAATACCACTAAAAGAAAGCTCTATTTGTGGGAAAAAAAGGACGTCAATTTTGTTTGGGAGCCACGTCGCACGACCGCGCAATTGTCAGTTAAAGCGACGGAGTGCCGAATCGCAAAAAGTGGTCTGGTCTTTGACCAGCAAAATGGTCCGGTCTGTAAGTGGTTAATGATATTGGCCGTGGCCTGGTTGTCGGTGGCGAAGGCCACCGTTTGTCCGGTCCAGGTATGGCCCCAAACCTGAGCGGCTGCCACGATCTGGTATAGCTCAAAATGAGGAAGACTGGATGAACCCGGGGATTAGGAGCATCTCGGGAGGTCATGGTCCTGCAAACCTAAAATTGAAGCGAAGCCCGTGGAGGCTGCAGCATACATTACTACTTGCGGTGATAAAGGCATTACTGACGGTATGAATGTGGATATGCCATTCCAACTAGTAAGGAACTTATCCCACATAGACAAATCCGCTACTGCTGTTGTGTCTAGTCTAAGGATTTGATCCAGGGTCCTGTGTCTTGAGAGAGAAAGACCAAGAGGCGCGACATAAAAGATCATTCCTGGGGAATGATTCTCAGACTAGCATATTTTAGGGAGAATTCCTCTGAAGGAATTAAGGAATTCAAACTTGGGATGTGGGAAGAATGAAGCGCAGGCAGGTCGTACACCAAACAAAATTTTTTATGAAGCTGAGAAATGGTCGAGGACATGGACTGAAAAGATGCCTGCTGGGAGCTGGGCCTGTTCGTCGCTGGTGGCGGGAAAAGAGCCTGAAGAGCTCGGCTTTCCTGGCTGTAGCGGGGAAGAGCATGCCCCTGCACCTTAGTTCTGCTGTTAACATAGGGATGGTCCATCCCCTGAGGGGCTGCACGCTGTCACTCTCTGAAACCGGAGAGGGTGATGAGGGACAGATGTGAGGTCTTCGCTGCCGGCCTGTGATATGGCTCTGGCTAACTTGTGCCCTAGTTGTGAAGTCCTGGTTTTTGAGGTTGAAAGCTCAGTCAACCGGAACCTGGGGGAATAACGTCCAACCTGGTGCAGGATGGAACTACCTGAACTCGGCTGAGCTAGAGGAGAAATGACAGACGGGCAACAGAGAGTGGCTTTATGCCATTAGAAGGTGAATGAGTGGCTGGATCGTGCGAATGCGTTTATAGCGACTGCAAAGGAAACCTTCTCAGGAGGTGAACGATGGTTAAACAATCGAAAGTTGAAACCCTGAATGGAATTTGGAGGAAAATGGCTTTGAGAACGGTTGGTCTGAAGCTAGGTGGGCCAATGTGCCTTGTTATGACTGGATTTGAACTGGACCATAGGGGGAGCCGTACTGAGGGGTGTCTGTCAATGCCGTGACAAATCATGCAGTGATCTGAATTTAAAAGTGAAGCGTTGTGTCACTGAGGCGAATGACATCGAACAACAGTAGAGCGTATGACGGGATAAACAAACAAAATGCACGAATGACCCGACACAAAGCGACTGCCAGATCTAAGGAGAACATGACAGACAATACACAAAATAAAATAAGACCATTGAATGATTGAAGTGATGGTGACACGAATCGGGGTGCTGTAACTGCGACTTGACAGTAACCGAACTGTGGAATATGGGATGAAATGAGCGAAATGACAGAGGCACAAATCGGTGTGTCGTGATAGCGACTGACAGCAAATCTGTCTGTGGAACAGGAAAGAACAATGGCTAACATGAGTCAACTTGAGTTAGTGCGTCGCATATGCGTCTGAATTCGAATTGTAGTGAAGGGTGTACGAAATTAACAAATAAAATGATTGCCATGACAGAAGCACAAATCGGCATGCAGCGATTGCGACTGACAACAAACCGGACTGTGGAGCATGGAAATAAATGAAATGAAATGTCTAGAATGAGCCGGTATGAATCGGTGCGTCAAGGGAAGTAAAATCCGCTGTTTCCACCTGAAGTCCGAGTTGGTCAGTGAATGGGGGAAGTACAGGCGCTGCAGAATCAGGATTTGCAAACGCATCAGGAAGGGCACTATGGGCTCCTGTTTTTTAGAATTCTTGGTGGCTGCAGGACGCTACACCACACCAGCTTGAATTGCATTTATAGGACTCGCCACGTCACCAAGTATTACTGCAGTGCTGGTTTGTCTACTACCAGGATGTACTAGGCCGCTGATGTTTGCCAGTTCAACGGAAGGTTGAGCAGCACTAGTACTGGCTTTCTGCTACAAACGAGAGCCATGCGGTTGTTGCACCTCAGCAATAGAAGAACGGGGTCGGGTATGCCTGATCTTAGCAGGGACCAATACTCCGTTGTCAGAGCTATCTGTTAGGGTGCCGTTGTTCTCTACAGGTTTGTATACTGAGCCTGATTCTGACAGTGAGGCTTCCCCTTCACTCTCATCTGTCATGCTCAGATTCGTTTATGCCTCTTCACTCTGGACATTTTGGCTACTAAATTTACAGGTATAGCTAACAGGTAAAAGAGTACCTGGTTGTCAGTGACTGCTTGAATTGGTACAAAAAAATTTGCTGTTAATGCTAGCAGGGATCAGGCGTGACTCTAATTTGTACTGGCATGTGTTAGATCATTGTCATTTGTCTAAAAAGTTAGCTATAAGTAAGCACCAGTAGTTACAGTGTGAAACATGTTAGCAAGCGATTTCATCATTTGCTGTATGGATTTTAACAGTGCGGTCATCCGGATTGAATTCTTTTTATATGCTAATTGCATACTGAGCCAGCACCTGCACCTTGTGGAGAGGGAGATCCTGTGACTCGGACACCTGGAGTGGGTTCTTTTCCTGTAAAAGAGCACCTGGTTGTCAGCAAAAGCTTCAATTGCTACAAAAAAATTAGCTGTTAGTGCTAGCAGGGATCAGACATGACTCTACTAATTCTGCAGTTTTGTGTGCTGCATTTTGGAAGTGAGTGATCTACGGATCCTGCACTTGAGTGGGCTGGACTGGGTGGAGGAGCTAATGCAGGTGCTGGCAGGTGTCTGGGCTGATCCTGCTAACGCTGCATTTTTGGGAACACTATACTATTGGGGACACTAGTATAGATCTGATCAGATCAAATATTTTGATCCGTTCAAACACTATTCTAGTAAGGGAGGTGTATGGTGTGTGCATGTGTGTTAGCACTACTGGCAATCAAAGCGTTAAAATCTGACACTGTCTGGGATTAATGCTGACCCTAATACCCAAATGATGTCACCCATGACACTAATACAGTGATCAGAAAAGAGATCTGTACACTATACTAATGACACAGTGACAGAGAGTGAAAGGGTTAACTGGGGGGGGTCAAGGGGTTAAACCTTTATTAGAGACTTTATAGGGGGTACTCAAAACCTACCTGGCCCTACCAGCAACTACTTCTAACTGAAATCCATGCAGTGATCAGTGAAAAATCAGAAAACTGTACTTGGTGACACAGTGACCAGGAGTGAAAGGGTTAACTGGGGGGGGGGGGGGGGTCGATCAGGGGGTTAAAAGTGTGCCTATGTGTCCTGGTGTCAGTGTAGTGCTTGGTGTACTCACTGTGGATGTCTTCTTCTCCTCTCACACTGAAACTGAAAAGGGCTCCACGAGGGGAGATGACATTGCTTGCTTCCTCTGCTTGTGTTTACATTACACAGGCAGAGGACAGTCTGTCATTTGCCAGGAACCGATCAGTAGGTCCAGACCAGAAATCATTGGCCTGGGCCTTTAGACTGATCGGTTCTGAAACGAATCCGATCCCCTGTGGGAACAGAGGTGGCGCGAGCAATGTACGTACCCCAATGGCGATTTGTGCAGTCGAGCCAACTTACTGCAGTATAACTGTGGCGGCTGGTCGGCAACTGGTTAAACCATATACCTGCATACCTTCCAACTTTCTGAGATGGTAACGAGGGACACCTATTAGCAAAGGTATATAGGCATAGGACACACCCCTTGCCACACCTCCTTTAAAGGAGAATTATACAAAAAATGATTGGTTAAACCCTCAAGTGCTTTTTTTTTTTTTACCACTACTATTCCTTTATATTGGCTTTTAACATTTGAAAATGCAGAAATCGAATGAATGGTTTAGCACTGGGAAACTTTTTGATAGATAAATAGTGCATTTTATATACAACAATATAGATCATTCTAAAATGAGGGACAAATGAGGAGGAATGAGGAACAGTGGGACTTTATTCAAAATGAGGGACAGTCCCTCGAAATCAGGGACAGTTGGGAGCTATGTACCTGTTCCAGGTGACTTACAGTAAAGCAAAATATGTCTCTTGTGACAGGTTTACTTTAATTAAAGGGGTTGTAAAGTTTTTTTTTTTTTTTTTAAATAACAAACATGTTATACTTACCTCCACTGTGCAGCTCGTTTTGCACAGAGTGGCCCCGAACCTGCTCTTTTGGGGTCCCTCGGCAGCTGTCTCGGCTTCCCCCCGCAAGGACTTCTCACGTTCATGCAAGCTCCCTCGCATGGTGAGAAGCACTTGTGGGCGTGCTCCCGTGATACAGCCGGCGGCTATAGCGGCTCACTGTATCACTCAGCCCCGCCCCCGGTGCGCGGGCATCATTGGATGTGATTGACAGCAGCGCGAGCCAATGGCTGCGCTGCTTTCAATCCATCCACTCTAGCCAATCAGCGGCCAGGCTGAGCGGCGAAGAGGATTTTGGAGGCGAGTGCGGGACTTTCGAGGGGTCAGGTAAGTACAATGGGGGGGCTGGGGGAGCCGGCACTGTCCGATGTTTTTTCACCTTAATGCATAGAATGCATTAAGGTTAAAAAATATATACCTTTACAACCCCTTTAACATTATCACTTAAAGTATTTTTTTAATCCATGTGTTTAGTTTTCCAAAGCAGCGTGCATCATTATTGCCAGTACTGTTTTCACATTTTTTTATTTGTTGCATTTCATCACTGCTGCTGAACTTTTGCAGCTCCTTCCTATCTGCATGAACTGCAGTGATGACTGCATGCTATTTCTTACGGCAGGTTTCCTCTCGGTGACAACAGTGGAATGTGTGTTGTAGTCTTCAGCTTATAGTCTCCACCAGAAGATTGTGTGACAGGGTGACAATTAGGGATGCACTGAAATTTTGGCCGCCGAAACATATCGTCCGAAAATGTCCTTTTCGGCAATTTGCCGAAAGAGAAAAATGGGCGATAATGGGGCCGGAAATGGGCTGGGGCCTGGGTGGGGTTCCACCCCGGCCCCGCCCATTACTGGGTATGTAGTATAGCACAGAAAGAGGAGAGCCGCCGCCGCCGCCTGTTTGATTACAGTGCTGGGAACATCACAGCTTTCATTTCAATAGCTGTGTATTCCCCGCCGTGCGCGCCGTCACATACAGCCCCTCCACCTTGTCCAGGCACTTTGATAGATAGATCACCTGCCCCAGGATTGGACAGCGGCGGCGGCTCTGGTCTCTCTTCCCCTGAACAGACTGGCTGCACTGGGGACACACAGGAAGGCTGGGCTGGCTGCATTGGAGACACACAGGAAGGCTGGGCTGGCTGCACTGGGGACGCACAGGAAGGCTGGGCTGGCTGCACTGGGGACGCACAGGAAGGCTGGGCTGGCTGCACTGGGGACGCACAGGAAGGCTGGGCTGGCTACACTTGGGACACAGGTTGGCTGCATCTGATGGGCACTTGTGAGGCTGCATTGATCTCCTGTACCATGTCCCCAATCTCTGACCATCTCCTGTACCATGTCCCCAGTCTCTGACCATCTCCTGTACAATGCCTCCAGTCTCTGACCATGTCCCCAGTCTCTGACCATCTCCTGTACCATGTCCCCAGTCTCTGACCATCTCCTGTACCCTGTCCAAAGTCTCTGACCATGTCCCCAGTCTCTGACCATCTCCTGTACCATGTTCCCAGTCTCTGTCCATCCCCTGTACCATGTTTCCAGTCTCTGACCATCTCCTGTAACATATCTCCAGTCTCTGCCCATCTCCTGTACCATGTCTCCAGTCTCTGACCATCTCCTGTACCATGTCCTCAGTCTCTGACCATCTCCTGTACCATGTCTCCAGTCTCTGCCCATCTCCTGTACCATGTCTCCAGTCTCTGACCATCTCCTGTACCATGTCCTCAGTCTCTGACCATCTCCTGTACCATGTCTCCAGTCTCTGCCCATCTCCTGTACCATGTCTCCAGTCTCTGACCATCTCCTGTACCATGTCCTCAGTCTCTGACCATCTCCTGTACCATGTCTCCAGTCTCTGACCATCTCCTGTACCATGTCTCCAGTCTCTGACCATCTCCTGTATAAAAATATTTTTTAAAAACAGTCATTTTCAGTATCGGTCATTTTCGGTATCGGTTTTCGGCCTAGTGTATTTTTCATTTTCGTTATCGGTTTCGGCACCAAAAAACCCATTCGGTGCACCCCTAGTAACAATGCAGGAACATAATTGAGAGATAGCGAGAGGATGCTGTCACCCTACAACAGGAAGTGCCTGAGCAAGGACCTTCCTGGCAGGATCACCAGATAACATTTTAATTAAAAGCTACAGATTTAAAAATACTGAAACTGACTATTGAAATGACATGGACGTGTTAAACCTTACATGAGGTTTAAGGGATTGGGTTTGCATATACATTAAAGCAACAGAAACTGGCAAGAAGTCATTTATCATAGTTCTGATTGCAGGAAAGCTGATATCATTTTTATTGCGAACAATAACGCATTATTTCTCCTTGTAATAACTCAAGCCCTCAAAGTTCATGTTATATACTGTAGTTTCATAATGCAGAACCTGTATGTAACAGAAAAATTATTTTGAGGTATGGTACATTCTGTTTTCTCTCTGGAGCTTGTCAAATCATCAAACGTCGTTTTGATCTGTTCTAATTAAATAATCTGTTCTTTCATGCTGTTAATTTCTCATCACACCGAAACAAAAGACGGAAAACGTCCATTTCCCAGATAAGAACATTTTTGCATCTGGATGTAACTAGATTTATAGTACTGTAAATCCTTGCATTACTAGAATTTACAAGCATAGAATATGCTATCAGTAAATCGTTTTATGGCTGAAATAAAAACTGTCAGCTTTTTCCAGGGCTCAAGTCCTGTGGGAACGCATGGGAACGGAGTTCCTGTACTTTTTCCATAACAGGAACTCAGTTCCCGTTAGCAGCCATGTCCTGCAAGACTTTGAAGTATGCGAGCTGTGTGACAGGTGCTACACCAGCAGCCGCCGACACAGCTCGCAATAGTAAGTGCCGCACACCAGGGGTGACTAACCATTCAGGCATTGCCAGTAGGGGGCCCCATGACAACTTCTTCTTCGATCTACCTGTTAATCACAGCTAGCTGAAGGGTAGATCAGGTCCCTGCTGCTAAGAGATTGTATTTAGTCAGACCTCTCATGATGCGCTCCTCCCGCCGGCCCCTCCTGATTTTCTGTCTCCTCATCTCCCCCCCCCCCCAGTCTCCTGCATACTTGCTCTGTGTGTCACGCTGAATCCCCCCTTCCTCTATCTTCAGTGCCATATGATTAGAGAACCCAGAGGAGGAGCACAGCTATTCTGCTCACAGGACATGCAGGGAGAAAGGTGAGCTGAGGGAGGAACATCAGTTTAGGGTGGTAAGCTGAGCACAATACCTGGCAAAGTTTAATGCCAGGAGGGAAGTTTATGTAGAAATATGTGAAGGGTTGGAATAGCAGCGAGTGTGTGTTGGAGCCCTGCAGAGTTTGCAGCCTCCCAAGCTAACATACATCTCCTAAGCAGGAACACATCACTATCTCCCCAAGCATTCCGTCCAGATAATGTGCAGTTCATTTATAACCTTTCCGTTTAACCCTGTGTTATCCAAACTCTGTTCAATGAAAAGTGTAAACTCACCACATAAACACTGTATATACAAAATAACATTCCCCAATAAAGATCAGAACATGATGTTCACATTTGCATGGAAGCACAATTGAATGAATACTGATTATTCAGAGAATTACCGTATTTATGTTTATTGAGGATTGTTTTTATTTAATGTACTAACAGTTAAGCTTCATACACACACAATACGAAAATTGGATGAAACTTTTGAAGCCACTTTTGAAGTGTTCGTACATATGAGCGTATCAGTTTTTTTTTTTTTTTTTTGGTGGGGGAGTGGATCTTGGGTGGGAGTTCCCACACTTTTTTCCCCAGGACTTGACCCCTGGTTTTTCCTGGCTATACTGCTTTAACCACTTTCAGACCGGACCATTTTGCTGGTAAATGACCAGAGGTCTTTTTACAATTTGGCACTGCGCTGCTTTAACTGGTAATTGCGCGGTCATGCAATGTTGTACCCAAACAAAATTTGCGTCCTTTTCTTCCCACAAATAGAGCTTTCTTTTGATGGTATTTGATTGCATCTGCGATTTTTATTTTTTGCGATATAAACGTAAAAAGACCGCAAATTTTGAAAAAAAATGATATTTTCTACTTTTTGTTATTAGAAAAATCCAATAAACTCAATTTTAGTCATACATTTAGGCCAAAATGTATTCAGCCACATGTCTTTGGTAAAAAAAAAGTCAATAACTGTATATTTATTGGTTTGCGCAAAAGTTGTCACATCTACAAACTAAGGTACGTTTTCTGGAATTTACGCAGCTTTTAGTTTACGACTGCCTATCTCATTTCTTGAGGTGCTAAAATGGCAGGGCAGTACAAAACCCCCCCAAATGACCCCATTTTGGAAAGTAGACCCCCTAAGGAAATTGATAAGAGGCATGTTGAGCCCATTGAATATTTTATTTTTTTGCCTCAAGCGATTGAATAATGACAAAAAAATTTTTTTTTTTTTTTTTTTACACAAAGTTGTCACTAAATGATATATTGCTCACACATGCTATGGGCATATGTGAAATGACATGCCAAAATAAATTCTGCTACTTCTCCTGAGTACGGGGATACCACATATGTGGGACTTTTTGGGAGCCTAGCCGCGTACGGGGCCCCGAAAACCAAGCACCGCCTTCAGGCTTTCTAAGGGCGTAAATTTTTGATTTCACTTCTCACTACCTGTTAGGCCGCGTACACACGGGCGGACTGTTCGCCCAACCTTGTCCGCTGAACAGTGTTTGGGCGGACAGTCCGCTCGTGTGTGGGCTTTCAGCGGACAGTTTCAGCGGACAGTTGGACGGACAAAGTCTTTCGGAAATTCCGAAAAACTGTCCGCTGAAACTGTGTTTGAGCGAACAGTCCGCCCGTGTGTGGGCTTGTCCGCTGTACTTTCGAAATGAGCGGACTGTTCCCGCTCGGAAAGTCCGCCCATTTCGAGCGCGTGTACAGGTAGGCGGGGCCCGCGAAGGAGACGTCGCGGGCTCCGCCGCCTGGAATGGGCTTAAGGGGAACCCCAACGCCGAAAAAAATCGGCGTGGGGGTTCCCCCCAAGTCCACACCAGACCCTTGTCCGAGCACGCTACCCGGCCAGCCAGGAAAGGGGGGCGAGCGAGCGCGCCCCCCCTCCTGAGCCGTACCAGGCCGCGTGCCCTCAACATGGGGGGGTGCCTTGGGGAAGGGGGGGCCGCGCGGCCCCCCCCACCCCAAAGCACCTTGTCCCCATGTTGATGAGGACAAGGGCCTCTTCCCGACAACCCTGGCCGTTGGTTGTCGGGGTCTGCGGGCGGGGGGCTTATCGGAATCCGGGAGCCCCCTTTAAGAAGGGGGCCCCCGGATACCGGCCCCCCACCCTATGTGAATGAGTATGGGGTACAATGTACCCCTACCCATTCACCTGTGAAATAAAGTACAAATATAAACACAACACAGGGGAAAAAAATATTTTATTGCACAGCTCCGGGGGTCTTCCGTCTTCGGGGGTCTTCTCGCCGGACTCCTCCGCTATGTGTGTGTAGCTCTTTTGCTAGCGGAGGAGTCCGGCTTTCTTCCTCCCCGCCGCCGGCCTCTTCTCCCGACTTCGGGGGTCTTGTCCCCCTCTTCGGTTCTTCTGCCGGGCCACCGCGCCTGGTCCGGTGGCCCGGTCTTCTGTCGCCGTCTTCCGTTCTTCTGTCGCCGCCTTCGGTTCTTCTGCCGGGCCACCGCGCCTTCTTGTAGCTCTTTTACAGGCGGTGGCCCGGTCTTCTGTCGCCGCCGACTTCCGTTCGTGTTCTTCTTCTTGTTCTTGTTCTTCTCCAGGAGATGTTGACACGTCGCTCCCTCCGGCCGGAATGCCAGAGCCGCGCTGTGCGGTCACTTATATAGTGACAATGGGGCGGTGTCACATGGTATATGTCACATGGGTTGGTCACATGGGTTGATGTCACATGGGGACTATGACATCGTAAGGGGGCGGGGTCACCATGTGACCAACCTATGTGACATATACCATGTGACCCCGCCCCATTGTCACTATATAAGTGACCGCACAGCGCGGCTCTGGCATTCCGGCCGGAGAGCTCGTCGAGTCAACATCTCCAGGAGAAGAAGAAGAAGAAGAAGAAGAAGAACAAGAACGGAAGGCGGCGGCGGCGGCGGCAACGACAGCGGCGACAGAAGACCGGGCCACCGCCTGTAAAAGAGCTACAAGAAGGCGCGGTGGCCCGGCAGAAGAACCGAAGGCGGCGACAGAAGAACGGAAGACGGCGACAGAAGACCGGGCCACCGGACCAGGCGCGGTGGCCCGGCAGAAGAACCGAAGAGGGGGACAAGACCCCCGAAGTCGGGAGAAGAGGCCGGCGGCGGGGAGGAAGAAAGCCGGACTCCTCCGCTAGCAAAAGAGCTACACACA
Source organism: Lithobates pipiens (assembly GCF_037356315.1). Taxonomy (NCBI): domain Eukaryota; kingdom Metazoa; phylum Chordata; class Amphibia; order Anura; family Ranidae; genus Lithobates; species Lithobates pipiens. The sequence goes on from NW_027507755.1 coordinate 10,150,583, forward strand.
CATAGCGGAGGAGTCCGGCGAGAAGACCCCCGAAGACGGAAGACCCCCGGCTGTGCAATAAAATATTTTTTTCCCCTGTGTTGTGTTTTTATTTGTACTTTATTTCACAGGTGAATGGGTAGGGGTACATTGTACCCCATACTCATTCACATAGGGTGGGGGGCCGGTATCCGGGGGCCCCCTTCTTAAAGGGGGCTCCCGGATTCCGATAAGCCCCCCGCCCGCAGACCCCGACAACCAACGGCCAGGGTTGTCGGGAAGAGGCCCTTGTCCTCATCAACATGGGGACAAGGTGCTTTGGGGTGGGGGGGCCGCGCGGCCCCCCCCTTCCCCAAGGCACCCCCCCATGTTGAGGGCACGCGGCCTGGTACGGCTCAGGAGGGGGGGCGCGCTCGCTCGCCCCCCTTTCCTGGCCGGCCGGGTAGCGTGCTCGGACAAGGGTCTGGTGTGGACTTGGGGGGAACCCCCACGCCGATTTTTTTCGGCGTTGGGGTTCCCCTTTAAGCCCATTCCAGGCGGCGGAGCCCGCGACGTCTCCTTCGCGGGCCCCGCCTACCTGTACACGCGCTCGAAATGGGCGGACTTGCCTCCGCCTTACGTGGGCGAGTCCGTTCATTTCAAAAGTTGAGCGAACTGTTTGCCCAACCTTGTTCGTCAAACAGTCCGCTCGTGTGTGGGCAAGTCCGCTCATGCAAATTTTGAGCGGACTGTTTGCCCAAACTGTTTGACGAACAAGGTTGGGCAAACAGTCCGCGCGTGTGTACGCGGCCTTACAGTTTTGAAGGCCATAAAATGCCAAGATGGCACAAAACCCCCACAAATGACCCCATTTTAGAAAGTAGACACCCCAAGCTATTTGCTGAGAGGCATGTTGAGTCCATGGAATATTTTATATTTTGCCACAAGTTGCGGGAAAATTACAAACTTTTTTTTTTTTTTCACAAAGTTGTCACTAAATGATATATTGCTCACGCATGCCATGGGCATATGTGAAATGACACCCCAAAATAAATTCTGCTGCTTCTCCTGAGTACGGGGATACCACATATGTGGGACTATTTGGGAGCCTAGCCGCGTACGGGGCCCCGAAAGCCAATAACCGCCTTCAGGTTTTCTAAGGGCGTAAATATTTGACTTCACTCCTCACTACCTATTACAGTTTTGAAGGCCATAAAATGCCAAGATGGCACAAAACCCCCACAAATGACCCCATTTTAGAAAGTAGACACCCCAAGCTATTTGCTGAGAGGCATGTTGAGTCCATGGAATATTTTATATTTTGCCACAAGTTGCGGGAAAATTACAAACTTTATTTTTTTTTTTTTTTTCACAAAGTTGTCACTAAATGATATATTGCTCACGCATGCCATGGGCATATGTGAAATGACACCCCAAAATAAATTCTGCTGCTTCTCCTGAGTACGGGGATACCACATATGTGGGACTATTTGGGAGCCTAGCCGCGTACGGGGCCCCGAAAACCAAGCACCGCCTTCAGGCTTTCTAAGGGCGTTACAGTTTTGAAGGCCATAAAATGCCAAGATGGCACAAACCCCCCCCAAATGACCCCATTTTGGAAAGTAGACACCCCTAAATTTAGGGGTACACTAGTGAGACTAGGTAATAAATGGCGGGTGCCCTGAAACTATAAAAAAATAACTAACCAACCAGCGTCACCTGTAACAGTTATATGGTGATCACTGGTGAAAGGGTTAACTAGGGGGCAATCAGGGGGCTTTATGCGGTAGTATATGGGGGTCCCTGGCGCTATAAAAAGCTGCGGCGAACCTAAATACCTACCTGCCTAACTAGCGTCACCTGTGACACTAATACAGCGATCAGAAAAATGATCGCTTATTAGGCTGGGTTCACACTGGAGAGATGCGGGAATGCCACGAATCCGCGGCGGGTTCCCGCATCGCATGCCTCCCGGCGGCAGTTCACACTGCCCTATGCGAACTGCTGGAAGTGTCAGTGAAATGTTAATGACACCCCCAGATCAGTTCGCATATCGCAGTGCGATCTGCAAACTCGGATCGCATGCGATCCGATTCTGCTGCGGACCAAAAAAAGGGTCCCGTGCGAATTTGCGGCGGGTGCGGCGCGAATTCAGCCATACTATCTGTATGGCTGAACTCGCATCGCACAGAGATCGGATGTGATTTGCACTGCAGTGCGGTGCGAATCACATTCGTTCTCATAAACCGCTGCAATGTGAACCCAGCCTTAGTGACACTGGCGACGGGGGGTGATCACGGGGTTAAACCTTTATTGGGGGGGTTAGGGGGGTACATTAGAACTAAAGGGGGCTAACCCTAACTGCCCTAACAGTTATTACAGTCACAAATGACACCAATGCAAAAAAAAATAAAAATTACATTGGTGTCACTGTGACTGGGGGGCAGGGGTAATTGGGGGGGTGATCGGGGGGGGTGTGAGTGTGCCTGGCATGTTCTACTGTGTAGTGTCGTGTTGGTGCAACTCACCGATCCTCTCTCCTCGGTGTCGGAACGAAAAATACCGACACGGAGGAGAGATTACATAACTTCCTCTCCTGTGTTTACATTACAGGAGAGGAAGTGATGTCACGGAGCATTTTCATTCGTCGGGAGCGATCGCGAGGGGGTGGCCATGAATGAATGGCCGTCCCCTCACCCCGGATCGCTCCCGTACGAAAACCGACCGCCGCAGGCACCGGGGGGGGGGGCCCGATCGGGCCCCCCACCCGCGGGAAGGCAGGGGCGTACAGGTACGCCCATATGCCTGCCCGTGTCATTCTGTCGACGTACATCGTCGTGCGGCGGTCGGCAAGTGGTTAAATAATAAAAGGCCCACTGAGGGGTCAAAAAGGGCATTATAGAGCAAGAAGTAGGGCTTGTTCACATCTATGCATTTCAACACACCATACACATTTACCAAAATTGCGTATTTCATTTTTAAATAGTTCTTTAAGCAATGTGGTACATCTCACCTCAACCCATATAGTGTTTTTAATGTGAGGTTTTTATGCATTTATAGTGTGTTTTGGCTCACTCTATTATATCACTTCCTCTCTGCATTTTGTAGGTTTTGTGAAGAGGTGTGTGATGTGTTTTTTAGTTTTGAGAGAAACATGGGTTTGTTAGGGTTACAGTAGGGTTAGGGTTAAAGTTTAGTTTAGGGTTCTTTTTTCTAGGGTCTGAGTAAGGCTCATGGAAAGGTTATGGTAATAGTTTGTGTTAGGGTGTTCCCACAAACAAGGAAGTCTGGGGCCTACCGCAGATTTGGCTATATTACTTGGCATCTCAACTGACGCAACTAGCCCAATGGAACATCCCGGATTTGAGAGTTGGCTTAAATTTGAAAGTATTTCCATCTTGCCTTATTATTTATCTGGTTTACCAACATAACATTGGTACAGGAATTATTGAAACATAATTTTTTAGTGAACCAATCACTTAAACTCTGGCATCTCTATAAGGATAAATATCATTTAATTTCTAAAGTTTCTCCATGGTCCTCATTTATGGAAGACCCAAGATTTGGAACACCATTTTCGAGACCTAATGACTTTCATTGGTGGCGGTTCCACGTTTTAACCAATTTCTCACATCTTTAAGATGGTACCTCATACATTTCCTTTTCTCAGCTCCAACATTTGAGAGCTAGCCCTTCCTCTGAATGTTATCATTATTTACAAATAAGACATTTTTTTGCCACACATTATGGACTTTCCCCTTCTGATTCTCATACTGTGGGTTGGTTGGGTTGGTTCTTCTGGGCTGTGCTAGGCACCTAAAACTGGTCACTGCCTTGCACATGATGTACCTTTGCTTCTGTCGTGCTCACTGATGCCCTGGAACAGGGTTGAGGTCACTTTCAGGGATAACTCAACCTTAAGGCAGACCTCTGACACTTGACCAGATGATTGAACTGTAGTTAACTGTCTTGAACCCCATGTCAATGTACACCACAGCTGTCACTTGTTGCATTTAAGAAGCACATGCAGAACCAATGCCCTGTCCATCTGTCCAGCGTATCTCCACTACCTCTGTTAAGTACCTGCTGGATGAGCCTGACGTGCAGTGGGAAGGCTGTCTCGTACAACCCCGGCTCAAGGGCCACCGATGTTGCAACAGTGGCCGCAAGAGCTTGGCGGTGTATGGGTACCTGGTTCGTCTTTGGTCTTGTCAGTTCAGCTGGTGCAGCAGGAAACAGGAAGCAGGTTGGTAAGCTGGGAAGACACTGAATACGTAGTCAGACAAGCCAGGTTTGGTAACAGATGATCAGATGTAAATATAGACGACAGGCAGAGAATGGTCAGGATACAGGCAAAGTTCGGCAACAGGATATCAAGCAGTGTAGAGTATAGCGTGGTTACAAGGCAGACCAGGGTCAGAATAGCAGAGATCAATCATAGTGAAACAAACCGGGTCAAACACAGGAAACAGATCGGATCACAGGAACAGGAAGTCACGGGAACAGGTATGAGCTGCAGACCAGACAGCAAAGACACAGTGCTGCTGAGGTGTTTAAATAAGGCAGCCTGTTACCAATCACTGAAATTAGTCTGCACTATTTTAACCCCTAGGTGGCAGATCCATGACAACCTCATTCTATGTAATGGAATGAGGATCCCACTGTGCATATAGCAAGGACTCCATACATGCACTCACTTAACTCTTCGTCTTCCGTACCTATGCACAAGCTTAAGACCTCTGTGGTGCTGATCTGCTCCTGTTGCTATATGAGATGGACTGCCCATAGAGAAAGTTTCGACAACAACTATCCCACCTGTCACATGCACACGCTTTATGACAGGCTGTTTGTAAAACCTTTGTTACACTTGTCTGGTCGTTGGTGAGAGGGCAAATTGCTCGACCTTTATCCATTCTTTACCACCATCATATTCAGACACTTTGCACAGACATCTTTACTTCAAGAACACTTTACTGCATTACTTGAACACTGTGCTCAGACACCTTTAGCTTTCTTTCTTTCTTTTTTACAAATAAATATGTGAAAAGGGGTGGCGTGCATTTATATTCAGCCCCCCTGAGTCAATACTTTGTAGCTATTGCTGCAATTACAACTGAAAGTCTTTTTGGGAATGTCTATTCCAGCTTTGCACATCTAGACAGTGAGAATTTTGACCTTTTTTCTTTGCAAAATAGCTCAAGCTCTGTCAGATTGGATGGAGAGGGTCTGTGAACAAAAATTTGCAAGTTTTGTCACAGATTCTCAATTGGATTTAGGTCTGGACTTTGACTGGGCCATTCTAACTGATGAATAGGCTTTGATCTAAATTATTCCATTGTTGCTCTGGCTGTATGTTTAGGGTCACTGTCCTGCTGAAAGGTGAATCTATGCCCCAGTCTCATCTTTAGCAGGCTCTAACAGATTTTCTTCTAAGATTGCCCTGTATTTGGGTGTTCGTGGCAAATTTGAGTGCTGCGTAACGCCCCATAATGCACTGCAAGATTACAGTGCATTGATGTATGATGATTGGCCAAAGCGTGCACCTGACCTGACCTGGATAGAGAGATAGCTTGATTTAGATTAAGCAGGCAGGTTATTCAGTTAGTGCCAGTGTATTTGAGATATATATACATATATATATATAATATACAGTCAGTCTAGCGCGTGTATATATATATATATATATATATATATATATATGTATACTCTGCATTTAGCATAGACTATATCAGTGGTCTTCAACCCTGTCCTCAGGGCCCACTAACAGGCCAAGTTTGCAAGATAACTTAAATACATCACAGGTGATATCATTTGCTGCTCAGTGATTGCAGTATTCTAGTCTGCATCTCCCCAAGGTACTACATAAAACCTGGCCTGTTAGTGGGCCCTGAGGACAGGGTTGATGAACACTGGACTGTATATTTGGTATTTACTTGATATTCAGTCAGTGCAGGCAGTGTATTAATATATACAGTATCTCACAAAATTGAGTACACCCCTCACATTATTGTAAATATTTTATTATATCTTTTCATGTTACAACACTGAAGAAATTACACTTTGCTACAATGTAAAGTAGTGAGTGTACAGCTTGTATAACAGTGTAAATTTGCTGTTCCCTCAAAATAACTCAGCACACAGCCATTAATGTCTAAATCACTGGCAATTGCTAATACAGTGCAGGCGGTATACACAGTATCTAATACAGTGTGTACAGTTTCTGCTACACTTCTGGTGGTGTACACAGTACAAAATACAGTGTACTGTGGTGTTGCAAAATAAAATATTCATCATGTCCGGAAGGCCACCAAGGAGAGGCAGATGCTCACAGGCCACTAAAAGAGGGAAAGCAGCCTCTGTGTCTACAGTCAACAGTGCTTGTCATGGACATGGTGCATCCTCTGCAGGTGGCCAGAGGGCACGCTTGTCCTTTTTTTCTGCTGCTGGCTGTGTTATTGAGCCAGAACATGCAGAAGAGTTGGTGGAGTGGATAACAAAGCCATCCTCATCCTCCTCATCCTCTGTCATCTAGGCTCAGAGTAGTTTGCCTTCCAACGCAGCTGTCAAAGTGGCCTATTCCACCGGCTCCTTGTCCACAGTCACTCCTTCCGTCGCCCCACCATCATGCGCGGAGAAGTCACCAGAATTATTTGATCACAGTGCCGGGTACATGCTGATGGAGGATGCGTAGCGATTTGAAGGCTCCGTTGTTGGTTCCCAGGTTAGGGAAGGGAGTAACATGAGCCTAGAGAGAGGGGGTGCCCAAGAAAGACAAGAAACTGGCAGTCATGTTCCCCCAGCTACAGCATACTGCCAAGTTTGCTCCAATGATGAGGAGGGAGGGAATGATGAGGTTACTGACTCTACTTGGGTGCCTGAGAGAAGAGAGGAGGAGGACACAACTCCAACAGGATGTCCTCTAGGGGGCAGCTTAAGGGCACATTATGCACCTTATTGCATCATACCGCAGAGGTCTGCAGGTGCAGGACACTGCTGACTCCCCACTGACTTTTAAAGGTTCCTAGGTGTGGGCCTTTTTTGACACGTGTGCAGCAGATCACACCGTTGCTGTTTGCAACCTATTTCTGAAGCAGATCAAGCGTGACCAAAACAGCAGCCACTTGAGCACCACATGCTTTACCATACATATGATGACCTGCTATGCAGTCCGTTGGCTACAACACTTGAAAGACCCACATCAAAGAAAAAGGCAGACTTCTCCTTGCTCCTCATCTGGGATATCCAAACCTACTATACCTCCAGTCCTCTCAAAAACCTGCACTGAGAGGAATGAAGGTATAGCAATAGGTGTCCCAAGTACTTGCAGCCAATCTGCTAGCAGTACACCACCATCTGATTTTAGCAGGCAAATTTCCCCAACCCAGTTGCTGAACCGTAAAAAGAAATTCGGTCCCAACCACCCACATGATCAGCGTCTAAATGCATTGATACATGTCCCCTGGGCAGGACCTGGTCCCCAAAGACTTTTTAGGGCAATAACTTGCATGCTCTGCTGCGAACCGAACGGAGGGGGGGGGGGGGGGGGGTGTTCGGCTCATCCCTAGCCCCTGTCGAAGAAAAGCATCCCTACAACATGGTGCTACCACCATCTTGTTTTCACGGTGGGGATGGTGTGTTCAGGGTGGTATGCAGTGTTAGTTTTTTTGCCACACATAGTGTTTTACTTTTAGACCAGAGCACCTTCTTCCACATGTTTACTGTGTCTCCCACATGGCTTCTCGCAAACTGCAAACTGGACTTCTTATGGCTTTCTTTTAACAATGGCTTTCTTCTTGCCACTCTTCCATAAAGGCCAGATTTGTGGAATGTACACCTGAGCTGTGGATCTTTGAAGCTCCTCCAGAGTTACTGTGGGCCTCTTGGCAGCTTCTCTGATTAATACTCTCCTTGCCCGGCCTGTCAGTTTAGGTAGACAGCCATGTCTTGGTAGGTTTGGTAGGAACATCCGTGACCACTTTTTTTTTTTTTACCGAATTTTCAGTCTTTTTTGATTAATAGCATAAAAAAAACCAGCGGTGATTAAATACCACCAAAAGAAAGATCTATTTGTGTGGAAAAAAAGGACAAAAATGTCATTTGGGTACAGTGTTGCATGAGTAATTGTCATTCAAAGTGTGAGAGCATCGAAAGCTGAAAATTGGTCTGGTTAGGAAGGGGGTTTAAGTGCCCAGTGGTCAAGTGGTTAAACTTCTCCACAACTTTATCCCCTACCTGTCTGGTTTATTCCTCGTCCTTCATGATGCTGTTTTTTTCACTAATGTTCTCTAAAAAAAACCTCTGAGGGCTTCACAGAACATCTGTAGCTATACTGAGATTTAATTACACACAGGTGGACTCAATTTACTAATTAGGTGACTTCTGGAGGCATTTGGTTCCACTTGAGTTTAGGATATCAGAATAAAGGGGGCTGAATACAAATGCATGTCACGCTTTTCACATATTTATTTGCAAACAAATTTGAAAGTAATTTATAATTTTCCTTCCACTTCAAAATTATGTGCCACTTTGTGTTGGTCTATTACAACAAATCTCAATAAAATGCATTTACGTTTTTGGTTGTAATATGACAAAACGTGGAAAATTTCAAAGGGGTATGAATACTTTTTCAATGCACTGTAGCTGGGACATGCCCTTTGCCTGCACATTTATGCTATAATGTGTCCCTCCTTGCCATCTCGGAAAGTTGGACAGCTTGCTTTTATACCATTTGAAAGCAATATTTACAGTGCCTTGCGAAAGTATTCGGCCCCCTTGAACTTTTCAACCTTTTGCCACATTTCAGGCTTCAAACATAAAGATATAAATTTATTTTATTTTTTTTGTGAAGAATCACCAACAATTGGGACACAATTGTGAAGTGGAACAAAATCTATTGGATAATTTAAACTTTTTTAGCAAATAAAAAACTGAAAAGTGGGGCGTGCAAAATTATTCGGCCCCTTTGCTTTCAGTGCAGCAAACTCACTCCAGAAGTTCAGCGAGGATCTCTGAATGATCCAATGTTGTCCTAAATGACTGATGGTGATAAATAGAATCCACCTGTGTGATCAAGTCTCTGTATAAATGCATCTGCTCTGTGATAGTCTCAGGGTTCTGTTGAAAGCGCAGAGAGCATCATGAAGACCAAGGAACACACCAGGCAGGTCCGTAATACTGTTGTGGAGAAGTTTAAAGCCGGATTTGGATACAAAAAGATTTCCCAAGCTTTAAACATCCCAAGGAGCACTGTGCAAGCGATCATTTTGAAATGGAAGGAGTATCAGACCACTGCAAATCTACCAAGACCTGGCCGTCCCTCTAAACTTTCAGCTCAGACAAGGAGAAGACTGATCAGAAATGCAGCCAAGAGGCCCATGATCACTCTGGATGAACTGCAGAGAACTACAGCTGAGGTGGGAGAGTCTGTCCGTAGGACAACAATCAGTCGTACACTGCACAAATCTGGCCTTTATGGAAGAGTGGCAAGAAGAAATCCATTTCTCAAAGATATCCATAAAAAGTCTCGTCTAAAGTTTGCCACAAGCCACCTGGGAGACACACCAAACATGTGGAAGAAGGTGCTCTGGTCAGATGAAACCAAAATCGAACTTTTTGCCCACAATGCAAAACGATATGTTTGGCGTAAAAGCAACACAGCTCATCACCCTCAACACACCATCCCCACTGTCAAACATGGTGGTGGCAGCATCATGGTTTGGGCCTGCTTTTCTTCAGCAGGGACAGGGAAGATGGTTAAAATTGAGGGGAAGATGGATGCAGCCAAATACAGGACCATTCTGGATGAAAACCTGTTGGAGTCTGCAAAAGACCTGAAACTGGGACGGAGATTTATCTTCCAACAAGACAATGATCCCAAACATACAGCAAAATCTACAAAGGAATGGTTCACAAATAAACGTATCCAGGTGTTAGAATGGCCAAGTCAAAGTCCAGACCTGAATCCAATCGAGAATCTGTGGAAAGAGCTGAAAACTGCTGTTCACAAACGCTCTCCATCCAACCTCACTGAGCTCGAGCTGTTTTGCAAGGAAGAATGGGCAAGAATTTCAGTCTCTCGATGTGCAAAACTGATAGAGACATACCCCAAGCGACTTGCAGCTGTAATCGCAGCAAAAGGTGGCTCTACAAAGTATTAACGCAAGGGGGCCGAATAATTTTGCACGCCCCACTTTTCATTTTTTTATTAGTTAAAAAAGTTTCAAAAATCCAATAGATTTCGTTCCACTTCACAATTGTGTCCCACTTGTTGGTGATTCTTCACAAAAAATAAAAATTTTATATCTTTATGTTTGAAGCCTGAAATGTGGCAAAAGGTTGAAAAGTTCAAGGGGGCCGAATACTTTCGCAAAGCACTGTAGTCTGTACCTCTTGAAAATGCCGTATACAGTGCACCGGAAAGTATTCACAGCGCTTTCCTTTTTCAACATTGTGTTGCAGCCTTATTCCAAAATGGATTAAATTATTTATTTTACTCAAAATTATACAAACGATACCCCATAATGACAACGTGAAAGAAGTTTGTTTGAAATCTTTGCAAATTTATTAGAAATAAAAAATGAAAAACAAAAAATCCCATGTACATAAGTATTCATAGCCTTTGCTCAATAACCTGTTGAAATGCCTTTGGCACCAATTACAGCCTCAAGTCTTTTTAAGTATGATGCTACAAGCTTCGTACACCTATGTTTCCCCCATTCTTCTTTGCAGGACCTCTCAAGCTCCATCAGGTTGGATGGGGAGCGTCACTGCGCAGCCATTTTCAGATCTCTCCAGAGATGTTTAATTGGGTTCAAGTCTGGGCACTGGCTGGGACACTCCAGGACATTTACAGAGTTGACCCATAGCCAGTCCTTTGTTATCTTGGCTGTGTGCTTAGGGGACGTTGTCCTGCTGCCAGGTGATGATTAATGGTGGTGATCAATCTTTGTTTCATCAGACCAGAAAATGTTGTTTCTCATGGTCTGAGAGCCCTTCATTGCCTTTTGGTAAACTCCAGATGCCTTTTTACTGAGGAGTGGCTTCCATCTGGCCATTCTACCATACAGGCCTGATTGTTGGAGGGCTGAAGAGATGGTTGTTCTTCTGGAAGATTCTCCTCTCACCACAGAGAACTGCTGGAGCTCAGTCAGAGTGGACATCAGGTTCTTGGTCACCTCCCCAACAAAGGCCATTCTCCCCGACGCTCAGTTTGGCTAGGCAGCCCGCTCCAGGAAGAGTCCTAGTGGTTCCAAACTTCTTCCATTTATGGATATTGAAGGCCACTGTGCTCACTGGAACCTTCACTGCTGCAGAAGTGTGTCTGTACCCTTCCCCAGATATGTGCCTCCATACAATCCTGTGTCAGAGGTCTACAGACAATTCCTTGGACTTCATGGCTTGGTTTGTGCTCTGACAGGCACTAGGGGTGCAACGGATCAAAAAACTCACGGATCAGATTGTTCCTCGGATCAGAGTCACGGATCGGATCATTTTTCGGATCAGCAAATAATAATTTAATTTGCAAAAACCTGTGAAAATTCTACCACCATATAGTCCCCACTGTAATATCTACAATCTCCCCCACTGTAATATTGGCTGAGTATGGCTGGGTACGGCTGAGCATGGCTGAGTATTGCAGAGTATTGCAGAGTATGGCTGGGTATCGCAGAGTATGGCTGGGTATTGCAGAATATTGCAGAGTATGGCTGGGTATCGCAGAGTATTGCAGGGTATGTCAGGGTATGGCAGAGAATGGCAGAGTATTGGCTGGGTATGGCAGAGTAGTGGCTGGGTATGGCAGAGTAGTGGCTGGGTATTGGAGAGTAGTGGCTGGGTATGGCAGAGTAGTGGCTGGGTATGGCAGAGTATTAGCTGGGTATTGCAGAGTATGGCATGGTATTGCAGAGTATGGCATGGTATTGGCAGGGTAGGGCAGAGTATTGGCAGGGTATGGCAGAGTATTGGCAGGGTATTGCTGGGTATTGGCAGGGTATGGAGGGATGGCTGCTTCCATCCGATCTCTCCCTTCCACTGTACAGATTAGTACAGGGAGGGGAGAGAGAAACCGGCGTCGGAGCGATCACATCACCCTAACCCTAACCCTAAGTCTTAACTCCAGCCATGATCCCAAATAACCTTTGACATATGAACTTTAACTCTAACTCTAAGTGTATCTCCACTTTATGACTCCCCCACCCTAAAACCCCTACCTTTCCCAGATCCCGCTCAGTTTGTCTTAAAAAGGGTAAAAAAAAATGGTTTAGGCTCGGTCGCTATCGCTCCCTCGCCCCGTAGAAAAAGCCAGAGGCACTTACCCCGACCTGTTCAAGCCCCGACTTTTTCATGCCCCGACTTAGTTGGGGTAGGCGGAACACTTTGCTGGGGGTGGGTCAGCCCGACACTTGACCTTTGACCTCTGGGGACATGCCTCCTGACCTTTGACCTTTGGGGAGGTCCCTATTCTAATCCCTGAGTCCTAACCTTGTTCTTCTAGGGGAAACCCTAACCATTAACCCCTAACCCTACCCCTAACCCTAACCCCTAACCCTAACCCTGTAACCCTAACCCTAACCCTCTAACCCTAACCCCCTAACCCTAACACCCTAATGCCTGGGTGTAGAAAGATGGCCACCGCTTCGGAGCTAGGCCGAAGCTGCGGCCTTTCCTAAGCCCAAGACCGTGGAGCGCTCCGGATCACGTGACGGTGATGATCTGTTGCACCCCTAACAGGCACTATTAACTGTGGGACCTTATATAGAGAGGAGTGTACCTTTCCAAATCATATCCAATCAAATTAATTTACCACAGGTGGACTCCAATCAAATTATAGAAACATCTCAAGGATGATCAATGGAAACAGGATGCACCTGAGCTCAATTTTGATTGTCATGGCAAAGGCTGTGAATTCTTATGTACATGTGATTTTTTTTCGTTTTTTATTTTTAATACATTTGCAAAGATTTCAAACAAACTTCTTTCATGTTGTCATTATGGGGTATTGTTTGTAGAATTCTGAGGAAAATAATGAATTGAATCCATTTTAGAATAAGGCTGAAACATTAGAAAATGTGGAAAAAGTGAAGCGCTGTGAAAACTTTCCCGATACACTGTATTTTGCCACATTTTCCTTTGAGGAAGAGAAAATCCTGAATATAGTAATAAGAGAGCCATTTATCTACACAGCACGGCCATGTGTCTTCTTTTTTTTTTTGTAGCTTATGAATCATGTAATAACTTTATCAGTTGCAGTTGGAGAGTCGATTACATATGCTCTCCAGGGTGAATAAGTTCTCGGTTTTCAGAATGAGATGCTTCTGGTGTCCCCAGATCAAAGAAAAAAGTCATTTATGCTGTTTTGTGTGTGAAGATCACATTGGAAAAGCACATCTTAGCTGCATGTTATTCAAAAGGGACATTTCTCTGTGATCAGCTGTTTACATTGTACAGCTAAGCCAAATGCCCACACTGAGTAATATGAGTCATACAATACTTCTGTACACTTCTGTACACCGTCATACACAGCCAAAATCATTTTATGAAGGAAAATTAGGCTCTAAGCAGTAGTGTCTTCCAATCTTCCCGATTTCATGACTACTGAAGCTGCAGCATTTAGGTAAAAACTGCTATAAGGTATAAGAACCTTGGGCCTCATCACTGACTGATTCAATCCCGAACCATTCATACATTATTTAAAAGCAGGACTCTAGCCAAACATAACAAGATAAAAAAATCAATTACCTGTTCAAAGCTAAAATAAACAAGACTAGCTTCTGCTGGAAGGTTCACCTTCAAACCAGAGTTTCCCCTGCTCCCCCAATCTAAGCACGGAAAGTGTGATCTCTATCCAGTTGTGAGGAGATAGCTTAAAGTGATTGTAAAGGCAGACATTTATTTTTATTTTTATTTTACTGCATTTTATGCATTAAGATAAAAAGCCTTCTTTGTGTAGCACCCCCCCCCCAATACTTACCTGAGCCCCATCTCTACTCAGCAATGCCCATGAGTCTCTCGGCCATCCAGGACTCTCCCTCCTGATTGGCTGAAACACAACAGCAGTGCCATTGGCTCCTGTAGCTGTCAATTAAAGTCAGTTAGCCAATCAAGGAAGAGAAGGGACGGGCCCAAAGCGCAGTTCTGTGTCTGAATGGACACAGGGAGCTGCAGCTCGGCTCGGGTGCCCCCATCGCAAGCTGCTTGCTGTGGGGGCACTTGATAGGAGGGAGGGACCAGGAGCAACGAAGAGGGACCAGAGAAGAGGGGGATCCAGGCTTCCCTTTGCAAAACCAACTGCACTGAGGAGGTAAGTATAACATGTTTGTTTTTTTGTTTTTTTAAATAAGACTTTACAATCACTTTAACTTACTCTCAATAGATGGGCACATGATCCAAATGAAATCTCGCCTTCAGTGTGAAAGGAGTCTTAGGCTGGATTCACACCTATGTATTTTTAGAGCTTTTTGCATTTTGCAGATTTGCACTACAGTCCATTCACCATGGTTTCCTATGGAACATGTTCTGTAGTGCAAATCTGCAAAATGCAAAAAGCACTAAAAATGCCATAGGTGTGATTCCAGCCTTAAGGCAAACAAACAGACAATGCATGTGTAACATGATAGTAGTACTTTTTTTCTGTCACTGCATGTCCTCAGTCTGATAGCCAGCATCATTCAACCCACTTCCTCTGAGCCCAAGTCATCCCGAACACAACCCTGCAAAAAAACAATGAGCTCATGTCTCTTAAACACCCCCCCCTTCCCCATAAGCATGTAGGCAGGTGGGGTTGGGTGGCAGCCTCTGGTATACCCAAGCAGTGATGTTCTTGCTCCAGCGGGTTAGCTGTAGTGTAAAGTAAAACTGATATCCTAGGATCACTAAATCACTTTCCATTTTCTTTCACTACTTTTTACGACTGGCAAAAAAACAAATAAAAATTCCCAGCTGACTTACCAGCCAGCCGGCAACAAACTGAATTGCCCTGTCTAACAGTTCACATTAGAAACAAGAGGTTTCTTTTGCACACATTTGCAAATATATGCATAAGCGGCAGCAGCCATGTCACGGCACCAAGTATACTGCAGTCCTTACTTATCATTTTGAGAGTCTCCCAAGTTGGAGCCCATATATAATAATGGATAGAATATGAGCAGGTATTCCTGGAGGGAGCCCATCCCTCCTTTAAGATACAGGAATGCACTAGACACCCAGCAAAAGCACAATGGCAGCTGAAGGTATTCAATGCATCCCCTCATCAATTCACCAACTGTACAAACAAATTGCAACCACCCCAATCTATAATTATTTTTTGCAGCAAGGAGCACATGGAAGGGCACAGCGTGTCAAAAAACAAACAAAAATTCCCAGCTCACTTACCAGCCTGCAACAACAAGGTTTTTTGTTTTTAATGTGAACTGTTAGACAGGCTCAATTCATTTTGTTCAGTAACAAAAAACTGGCCACTGCCCACACCCATAACTGGCCTTCACAGTAAGGAGCACATGGAGGTCATATACATGTAAGACAAAAACAATTCCATAGCTCAACTCACCAACCAGTCTGCTGACCAACCAAATTAACCTGTTTAACCGTCTGTTAAAAACAGGGGTTTAGTTAGCACACATTTGCAAAAGCATGTGAAAGCTGCAAGGCCTCGTCACGGCACCCTATGTTGCTTGCGGTTCTAACACTACAAATTTATAATATATAGTATACTGTAGTCCTTACTCTCCACAGTGGAAGCACATGCATGGAATGGATAGATGTGGGACAGGTGAACCTGGAGGCTGCCCAAGCCCCCTTAAAGGAACAGGAGCACACTGGACACCCAACGAGAGCACAATGGCAGCAAAGGTGCCCAGTGTGTCCCCGGACCATATATACGAACAGTAACAAAAAAATGGCCACTGCCAACACCCATAACTGTCCTTCACAGTGAGGAGCACATGGAGGGCATATACATGTAAGACAAAAACAATTCCATAGCTCAACTCACCAACCAGTCTACCAGTCTCACCAGGGGTCAATTCATTTTGTTGCCAGATGGCTGATAAGGGAGTTGTGAATTTTTGTTTGTTTTTTTACATGCATTGCCATTTATGTGCTCCTTGCTGCAAAGGCTGGTTATAGGTTGGAGTGGTTGCCATTTACTTGTATTAATTTCCAGGTGCCTTCTTGTGGGGGCTTGTGCCACATTTAACATAGAGTTTTTGCTGGATTCTTCTCTGCATTATTGAAATGCAGGAGAGCTATGCATACCCTTTCCAGCGTCCTTAGGGGGCCCAGTATTGGGAAGTGTTACATAGTTACATAGTTAGTAAAGTTGAATAAAGACACCAGTCCATCCAGTTCAACCCGAGTGAGTGTCTACAATCGTCCCTATCCCTGTACATTACACACTCACATCGATCTCTACCCTGTGTTAGATGGAGTCAGGTCCACTTTTTGTATAGGCACAGTTAGGGCTTCAGTGCAGCCTAACCCCTTTAGTTGGAATGGGTGAGGGATCTGGAAGTTCAGTCAAAGCTGGAATTAGGAGCCCTCTTGCCCGTAGGTGGCCAGGTTATTATTTACACACACACATATGTTTGAGCTTTGGTGTGCACATCCTAATGCAATAGGCTGTGCATACATATGGGGACATTTTTCATGGTTACAACGTTCACAAAGGAGAGGCATCCTCCTTTTTTAGGATGGATGTACTTGTAGTAAACCTAATCTCTACAAATAAAAAATTGTTAAAGCATATGTGAACCCAAAAATGAAAAAATCATATTTTGCAGCTTTCCAGTCATTAGATGAGCTGGTTGCGAGAGTTTCCTTTTTCCAGACTTTTGTTCACCTTAAGCCCCATACACACTGTCAGTTTTTCTGCTGAGTTTTTCCTTCAGATTTACCAAAACCATATAATATGTGATCAAACCTTAGGAGTTTCAATGTGTATGCAATCAGGGAGGCCCTTCTACTACATAGTTTTGGTAAATCTGAAGGAAAAACTCAGCAGAAAAACTGATAGTGTGTATGGGGCTTAAGCGATCCTGTCAGTAATGCACTTCTTGTCCTAGGGTGGCTACACTAACTCACTATACTGTATCTTGAGAGTCATGGGCATCAGCCAAGCTGGACTTCAAACATGCATTTCTCTCCTTTTCTCCATTACTTGTTGGGGAATGATGGGGTAGAATGTTTGTCGGGACAGTGGAAACCAGGGACAATGCTTTAGTTAATGCTACAGGAAAAAGCCATCTTCCAATTTTTAAACCGGCACTTCCATACTATACTGCAGTAGCTCAGCAGATTTAGCATAGAGGTATGTGCAAATTAAGCCACAATGAACCATTAGGTGATTTTACCTTTAGGCACGCTCACTTGGCACCCTCTGCTCACAGCTACTGTCACACCACCCTTCTCCAGACATGCATGATCTTGGAGCTCGGCTCATGCCACCCACTCAACAGCAGAAGCCTGGAGGCTCCACGTCAGGGATGGTCATTAGTCTTGCTGGAGAGCAGCAGGGAAACTGCTGATGAGTGAGGTAGGGGTAGGTGCAGGGGGAAGAGATGTGCAGACAGTGGAAGCAACAAGTGAAATGGGTGTAAGCTGTCCAGAATGCGGCTCTGCTTTCCGTAATGCAGCCGAGGAGATGAGCACGGCAGGACAGGCGGCAAGTATGCCAAGTGTGGGCTAAGGGGGCAGCAGCTGCTTTTGGCCCCCAACAGTGACAGGGCCCAGGGCAATTGCCCCATTTGTCCTGCATTAAAGACGACCCTGGATGGTTTATTACAGTATATTTTTAACTTAATTTTATTTGGTATTAATTGCTGTTATTGATAATTTTATTGTGTCTTGTTTCCGTTCCTTATTGTGATTTTGTGTTGTCTTCACTGAATGTAATTGTATCTTAATAATTTCCCTTTGGGATTAATAAAGTATTCAAAATTTGTCCTTTACCCACATACATTTTGCTAATAGATGTCCCTCTTTCCCATCTCAGAAAGTTGGGAGGTATGAGTCTGTATGGACAGTACGGCAACTTGCTGACTTCACTTAAAGTGGTTGTATACGCCCCATGCAGAAGTTGTACCTATAGGTTAGCCTATAATAAGGCTTACCTATAGGTACTGTAAATGTCTCCTAAACATGCGCCTTTTAGGAGATATTTACCTTGTAGTGCGCCGATGATGTCATCATGTCGGCCCTCCATGCTGTTTCTTCCCTAGCAAGTGCCGTGAATGATGACTCCCGTGCGCATGCACTATAGTGACGGCCAGCAACAGAGCCAGAGTCCGTGGCCCTGGAAGAAAAAGGGATGCAGCCTCCTGTGGGGACAGCGTGGGCTGCGATTGCAAGTAAGAGGCACATAATGGGCTAGTATGCATCGCATAAGGGACTTCTGAAGGTACTTTTATTCACTAGAAATGTCCTTCATATGGTGGCAGCTATGCTATACAGAAAACCATCTATAGAGCAGCAGTACAATCAAATAGTTTTTTTTATTTTTTGTGTAGTGGACTTTTTTTTTTAATTTTAAGGGAAATTAAAAGGAAAAAATAATATTCTCAAGAGGAATGCTAGTTTAAAGCCCAGACGTCGATTCTAAAGTACTTCTCATCCAGTTTTACAATTCCCTTGTATCCCAGTGTCTCTTACATCATTTATGATGTTTATTAACGCTGCAAACTGAGTTTTCTTAGTGGTCGCTGTGAAACTCTCATTATGGCGTGCAAAATATACACAACCTGCTGTTTGTTGCCGCAAGCTAGAGGGGACGTATAAGGGAGTATTGGAGCTAGTGATATCACCATCGGTGCAGAAAATACAATGCGGATGGTTTTAAGTGGCCCCATGGGATAGCTCAGAAAATAGAGGGGACCGGTACAAAGCCAAACATCTATGTAATAGATATAGATACTGACACTATTCATCTGCCAGTTTTGCTCCAGAATGCTTTACTTGCAAAGTATTAACACCTGATTTAAAGATACTATAAAGCCCCATACACACTATCAGATTTTCTGCTGATTTTTTCCTTCAGATTTACCAAAACCATATAATATGAGGTCAAACCTTAGGAGTTTCAATTTGTATGTAATCAGGCAGGTCCTCGCACTACATGGTTTGGGTAAATATGAAGAAAAAAATCAGCAGAAACTCTGATAGTGTGTATGGGGCTTAAGAATGGTTGAAAGAACAAACTTGCTGGATGCGCAAAAGGAAATCTATCATGGGAGAAAAATAGAGGCTGGCATTGTGGACAACTTATTATGAAGAAATAAATGTTTCTTGGCTGCCATACTTAGCCTCTTGCATCATTGTTTGGGACAAGTATGACAGTAAAGACTTTCCTTTGACTTTTCTGATTTGTGTTCTAGTTCCAGGTCAGTATTTCAGAACACACTGAAGTCAGAGTGTCAGCACGATAGCTAGGAAACAAGGATCCTCAGAAGCAGCCAATTAGCAGGTCCTCTCATCTAATGCCGCGTACACACGGTCGAACTGTTTGACGTACTTAGTCCATTGAAACACATTTCAGCGGACAATCCGCTCGTGTGTGGGCTTCAGCGGACTTTTTCAGCGTGCAGTCCGGAGTGCTAAGAATTTCGGATTTTCCAAAAATCTGTCCGTCGTACTTTGGTTTCAGCGGACAATACGGTCGTCAGTATGCTAGTTCGACGGACTAAGAATGGCGCATGCTCAGAAAGGATTTACACGGCGGAAGGGTGCTTTGCTGTGTCTTGGACTTCCTATTTCTAGTCCCGTCGTACGTGCTGTACACGTCATCGCGCAAGCTTTTGACGGACTGTTTGTGTATCCGTGTGAGGTCAAGTTCGTTCAGTGGAAACTACGACGGATTGTCCGTCGGATTGTATGACGGACTAAGTACGCCATACAATCCGCTCGTGTGTACGCGGCATAAGGAGGAGAGTACTGCAAGCCATTACTGTTTAGCATCAATTTAATTCAGTGTGAGTTGTTGCTACCCTCAGGCCACCAGAGGCAACATTACACTTTAGGGTTCCAGACACAATTTTAGAAGGACCACCTTCCCTTCAGCTGGTGGCATCAAGGGGGGCCCGTCCATTAAGGGCGCACCAACGCCATCCCCTCCCTCCACGCCACCCCCCTATTTGGTAATGGATAGATTCATGCATTGCATGAATCTATCCCTGGCCTCCACAGTTACCCCCTATTCATGTTTCCGGCCCCTTTCAGGACACCAGGTAGCTTAAATTACAGAGGTGTTTTTTTTTTTTTTTTTGAAGCGCCTGATTAGAGCCATAGGCTTCAAAATAGGGTGGACTCGGAGCACAGAGCAAGAGAAAGTACATTCGATCATGTGCGCTTGATCACCTGAATAAAGAGAGAGTGAGTAATTAGAACTCTATTTCACATCGAGTTCATGTGAAGGGGTACATATGTGGCACAAGGACAGTTGATGTGTTCTTAGATAAGCTGACTGTGGATGGCTGCCAGCTTATCCCATCGCTTCCAGACGTTTCACAAACAGCACTGAATGTCACTTCCATTTGGAGAGACAGCAGGGAGGAGCACGCATTTGGAGCATGCACGCTCCTTCATCAGGCTGTCAGAGTGTAGAACATTGCGCTCGGAGCCCACCCAGATATGTTAGATAAGCAAATGAACACTGAATCGTCTCTCCGCCAATCAGGATGCACGGGTCTGTCACATGTTTCCTAATTTGCTGAAATGTCAGGTGATCCTATTGGATGCCTAGGAGGAGAGGAGGAAAAGCATGGCGGAAGTCACCATGATCTCAGAAGGGAAGAGGACACAAGAGACGCTGCCAGATGCCCGCTGCAGCCTGTCCCCCTACCGATGTGCCTGCCGTTTCCCGATGTGCCTGCCAATCCCGGCGGCCGATGGTTAAGTGCCGGTGGAGGGGGTTAAGGGGCAACAGGGGGTTGTTTTCCCCCACCCAAACAAAAAAACACCACCTGCCACTGGGCAGCATAGTCTATTCCTATCTACCCCTACAAATGACTCCAAAGTCATTTTGACAAGCCCTTACTCCACCAGCTTGTCTTGACTCCTAACACTCCACTATATATGTCAATTCCAAGTGACACTGAGGAAAATTGAGTTCGGATACAGCTGCCAGCACTCAATTTGTGATACCAAATCTACCAGAAGTGAATATGCCAGTGTAGAGCTTCATCAGTTCCATATTCAAAACATAGATAAATGTAAAATATATAGTGGAAATAATGCAATAAATATGTAACTTAATCTAGCACCTTCCTAGATAGGTGCTAGAATCGGTTAGATTAAGTGCTGGCTCACTATGTTCTGTGGAACTGGGTGTGTTTTTGTAAAATTTAGCTTGCTTTACTGTAACCAATGTGGCTGCATTTGTTGTGTCAGGCAAATCTAGCTGTGGTCACGGTATCCAGTACAGCTGATTAATTAGGTCAGTTCAGTGTCCTCAGCTGCTGCTAGTCTATATCCGTCTCTGATTTTAGGAGGGTGGTAGAATTCTCTGGAACGTATGGGGAGAACTATACAGAGACAGTATGAATTTTTATGAAGCCCTATCTCATGGAGCAGCGCCCTGAAGGCTTCTGGGAGATGGCATACATTCTCTGAGACACTGGGCTTCTGGGTCTTTTCCTGCAGAGGATCAGTCCAACCTGGAGGGCTACTGCCCTCCAGGGCAACATTGCCATGTGCTTGCTTGGATGCTGAAGCTACAGAGAGCTGACTCAGGGGCTGTCTACGATAGATCTAGTCTGGTATCACTGAAGTTGAACGGAGGCAACCAACTGTCCCTGGACATTCTGTGGGTACAGACTGCTGTGAGAGATCCTTTTGGCTGCTGCAACCTCTCCTTTGCTAGAGAGTCAGCTGTGTGTCTGTTAAAAGGGGGCATCAGCTGGTGTCATGAAGAGATTAGTCTGTCTAGTTCTCTGTGAAGGGTCTTAGTGCTCGAAAGACACTAGTGTCAACCCCTCCATCTCTTCAGGTTTGGGTGGATCTTATTAACAGGGCGTTGCCAATGTACAAACTAATATATACAGTTAGGGGAGGCCCTAAAATATTTGGGAAGATCTGGTCTGGATGCATAAGTGGTAGAGTATCCTATGGTTGAAAAGGTTTAAGTTTAGTTTATTTTTGTTGACCTATTTTAATTGATAAGATGCTCAAGTACACCTTCAGCATTGATAAGATGATGCACGTATTTTGTTTATATGTTACATGACTATGGTTGTATGCATATCAACGTAATCCTTCATACAAAGCAAGTAATGGATGTTGTACATATCAATAATTTTTTGTAACATGAATAAAATGCACCTTTAAAAAACAAAACAAAAAAAATACGCTAGTGTGCTTTTGCCCAGGTTCACACTCAGCTGAACTCGCACGATTTCACTCTGGCATGTCAGTCCCAATTTCAGCTGTGATTTCTGCACAGATGTCAATGTAAATCACAGCCCGAAATAGCACAAAGTAGTACAGAAGCTACTTTTTAAAATTGTTGTGGCGCTGCAAATTCACTGTTGCACCGATTAGGACGGTGCCATTTCCGGCAATTGCCTACAATATAAAATGTGATTTGACAATGTGACCCAGGGCTAAAACTGTTTCCCCTGCAAAGCCAAGTAAACAGGGGGCTACAAGCAAGGACTTCTGCTTCAGCTTTTCAGACAAGAGTAAATTGTCCTTAACCTGTATATAGTTCTGGTTTTGGAGTGACCCACTTAAAGCAGTGTTTCAGCTGAAAATATATTTTTTTTAAAGTCAGCAGCTAAAAAAAAAAGTAGCTGCTGACTTTTAATAAAGAGACTTACCTTTCCAGGGCGCCTGCAATGTCGGCTGCTGAGGCCAACATGTCCCTCGGCTCTCGGGTCCCAGCGCCACCATCCTCACTAAGGGAAACAGGCAGTGGAGCCTTGCGGCTTCACTGCCCGTTTCCTACTGCACATGCGTGAGTCGCATGGTGCTTTGTGAATGGGACGTGCTGTGTTAGGGAACACACAGTTCCCAGAACACAGCGAGCCCCATTACCCAGAAGACAACACGACGAGGAGAGAAGACGAAGATCACAGAGGAGCAGGAAGAAGGCAGATTAGGAAGACGGCCTAGAAACAGGGATTTCTGACAAGCTAAAAAAAATATTTTTTTTTCAAATGTTTTTTTTTTCATTTTTTTAAAGAATATTAATGATCTTTTTTTTAAATTAGGGTGGCCCTCCACTTTAATTCCCTCAGCCCTATCCAAGTTCTCCAAAAATAAAAACGGCAAAAAACACCTCTAAACTGGTTATTGAAGAAAAGTGTGGCTGAGATTGTTGCCTGGCTGTGGGGCAATCCACTGGGGAAGAATCTGGGCAAATTTCCAGTGGCTCCTATGGGAGTAAGCGCTACACTTACATAAAGTGTAAATAGTGCAAAAAAAAAAAAATAACAATTCATGAAATAAATCAATAAAATTTGTGCAAATGTGTCATAATTTGAAAACAAAAAGTCCCAATATGGCAATAAAAAAAACATACATATAACAATATATATATATATATATATATATATATATATATATATATATATATATATATATATATCAAATTAAAAACTGTACAAAAACACAAAACAATGTCCCAATATATCAATCCAAAACAATGTGAATCTTCTTAATGCAGCTAATGCAGTCCAATGTTGGACTTTTCACCACAAATATGTGCTCCACTCCAACATGCAAACGGAGAAATTATGAGCCTCTTACCAGATAGTGTGGATCATTCAAATAAAAATAGTCAATAGCACTTTTGAGTGCCCAGCCCTGGAACTGAATCCTTCCACAATCCAGTGTTATATTAAGCCTCAATACCAGTGCAGATACCATGTGATAAATGAAGCACAAGCCTTTTACCATATGACGTGGACCATTTAGAGTAATACAAATGGTCATCGGCACTTTATTTATATGCTCCCAAAGGGCTCCCAGAATTGTGGCTCCTACATGTCACAACGTTTAAACTAGGCAATTCAAAGCATCAAACTCCTGCCGGTAACTTGCGGCAATGTCACGTCTAAGGCTGGCCATACATTATACAATTTTCTTGTTCAATTTTCCTTTAGATTTACCAAAACCATATAATATGAGGTCATACCTAAACACTTTCAAATTGCATGCAATCAGGTAGGCCCTTGTACTACATAGTTAAAGGTAAATCTAAAGGAAATTGAACAAGAAAATTGTATAATGTATGGCCTGCCTAAGTCAAGCAAGTTGCCAGTTGGAATTAGTTTGATCAGCTTCCTTGGAGGGCAGGGGAGACATCAAGGGTCTATTAGATGCCTGATGTCTCAGTAAAGAGTACCTTCTACTGTCCAAATCTATCACAAGGGGGTTGCTCACCTCTTTGTGATAGCAATAAAGTTAAATGAAAAAAAAGTGTAAAAAAAATAAAATAAATTAAAATGATTTAAGAAAAATTTAATAACACCCTCTAACCTAGTGCACACATGCAAATGCAAATACACATTGAGTTCTGGTATGCATGTGTAAAAGATTATTGCATCACACGTGTGAGGTATTGCTGCAAACGTCAGAGTGAGAGCCATAATTCCAGCACCGGAGTTCACACTTAATTCTAAACTGATTTGAGTGTATTTTTTCCTGAAAATTTGCATATGATAAACGATTGCGCAAATATCTTGTGAAAATTCTAACAGCTGCCATTTTAATTTTCCAGGGCCTCTGATTTTAGAAAATATATAATGTTTGGAGGTTGAAAAAAAAAAATTGCAGTGGGCAAGCGGTTACAAAATTACATATCTGGCATTACCAAGCCCTACATACAGTGCCTTGCAAAAGTATTCACCCCTCTTGGCTTTTTACCTATTTTGTTACATTATAGCCTTTAGTTCAATGTTTTTTTTAATCTGAATTATATGTGATGGATCAGAACACAATAGTCTAAGTTGGTAAAATTAAAAAATATATACGTAAAACTATTTTTCAGAAATAAAAAAAATGATAATTGGCATGTATTTACCCCCTTTGTTATGAAGACCATAAAAAGCTCTGGTGCAACCAATTACCTTCAGAAGTCACATAATTAGTGAAATGATGTCCACCTGTGTGCAATCTAAGTGTCACATGATCTGTCATTACATATACACAACTTTTGAAAGCCACCAGAGGCTGCAACACCTAAGCAAGAGGCACCACTAACCAAACACTGCCATGAAGACCAAGGAACCATGTTGTTGAGAAGTACAAGTCAGGGTTAGCTTATAAAAAATATCCAAATCTTTGATGATAGGAACACCATCAAATCTATCATAACCAAATGGAAAGAACATGGCACCACACCAAACCTGGCAAGAGACGGCCGCACACCAAAACTCACTGACTAGGCAAGGAGGGCATTAATCAGAGAGGAAGCACAGAGACCTAAGGTAACCCTGGAGGAGTCTGCAGAGTTCCACAGCAGAGACTGGAGTATCTGTACATAGGATGACAATAAACTGTATGCTCCATAGAGTTGGGCTTTATGGCAGAGTGGCCAGAAAAAAAGCCAATACTTTTAGCAAAAAAACAAAATGCCACTTTTTGAATTTGCAAAAAAGCACGTGGGAGACTCTTAAAATGTATAGAGGAAGGTGCTCTGGTCTGATGAGACTAAAATTTAACTTTTTTGGAAATCAAAGAAAACACTATGTCTGGCACAAACCCAACATATCACATCTCCCAAAGAACACCATCCCCACAGTAAAACATGGTGATGGCAGCATCATGCTGTGGGGATGCTTTTCAGCAGTTGGGACTGGGAAAATGGTCAGCGTTGAGGGAAAAATGGATGGTGCTAAATACAGGGATATTTTTGAGCAAAACCTGCACTACTCTGTGTGTGATTTGAGTCTAGGACGGAGGTTCACCTTCCAGCAGGACAATGACCCCAAACACACTGCTAAAGCAACACTTGAGTGGTTTAAGGGGAAACATGTAAATGTGTTGGAATGGCCTAGTTAAAGCCCAGACCTCAATCCAATAGAAAATCTGTGGTCAGATTGCTGTTCACAAGTGCAAACCATCCAACTTGAACGAGCTGGAGAAGATTTGCAAGGAGGAATGGGCAAATGTAGCGCCGGCTCCTGAAGAGCATACGCTATGTGTTTTTCAAATTTAAAGTTACACCTGAACTGTAGTTTGGTTTGGGTACAATTGTCTAAATTTGGACTTCAGCATCAGTCTGACTGGACTATGAGATGTTCAACCTGACCACAGGGGGGTACTGTCTTTTCTGGCAGGCATGGAACTATGGTCTGGTTGGGTGCTTAAGTTACTCTCTCTTGGAGCCCACCCAGTGGGAGTAGCGCTCTTGCTGTGCTTTCTGGGAAAGGGTATTTAAGATGCGGATGTCACGTGGTTCGGGTTCCGGTCCAGAAGGATGTACTGACTTCATGGACTGGTCCTCCTGACCAGCCCCCAGGAAGGCTATGGCCTGGGGTGTGGATCCACCCAATCTTGTTGTCTCGGAGCTGGCTAGCCCGAGGCAAGGAAACTAAAGGAGGATTCTGAGGTGGTTGGGTGCCGTCTCAGGTTTGGGAGGGACCCAGTGACTTCATGCTATCCAGGGGAGGACTCTTCAGAAGAAGGCCATGTACAGGTTGGTTTCCTAGCAAGAGCCTGTAGCAGCTGAAGTACCCAAGAGAATCCAGTCTCATGGATATCGCCAAGCTGGCTGAAAGATCCAGGTATAACACGAGTGTTCTACAAGTTTAGTTTTCCTACGTGTTCTACAGCAACGTCTGTGGCAGAGACTTGTTCCTGAGTAAGCACCTTGTTGGCTGCTAGGCCTTGTGAGAGAAGGACTGTCCAACTTGAGTGAACATCCAGTTGCGAATAGCTATTCTCTGGATGCAGTCAAAGTAAGCAAGTTCTTCAATATTGACTTTGACACTAATGCTGCGTACACACTACCGGACTTTTCAACATCAAAGGTCCGACGGAACAATTCCGGCAGACCATTCGATCGTGTGTGGGCTGCAGTGGACTTTTGATTTGCAAAAATCCGACAGACTTTAGAAATGGAACATGTTTCAAATTTTTCCGCCGGAACTCCGCCGGACCCAGTTCCTACTGAGAAATCCGCTCGTGTGTGTGCTAGTCCGACAGACAAAAACTGACGCGAGGGCAGCTATTGGCTACTGGCTATGAACTTCCTTATTCTAGTCTGGTCGTACGTCATCATGTTCGAATCCGTCGGACTTTGGTGTGATTGTGTGTGGCCAAGTCCGTTCATTCGGAAAGTCCGTCAGAACTCTGTCAGAACTCAGTCGAAAGTCTGTCGGACCTAGTCCCTCAAAAAGTCCGGTCGTGTGTACGTGGCATAAGAGTACCTGAATTTCCTTTCCAACCCTCTGATCCCATTTTAAGAGACTGTTCATTGTCTACGTTTTTGCAAATAAAATCCATTTAAGTGGATTTGTTGTCAGTCTCTCAAGTTACTGGGCCATCTACCACGGGACACACCTATACGTGAAGTGAGGAAAAAGAAGGTAACGGTAAGCCAAATCAAACCAGCAGCTCCTTCGGGGATTAATGCTACACAACCATCAAGTGGTAAGATGTAGCAAGCTCATAGAGACTTATCTAAAGCGACTTGGAGCTGTGATAGCAGCAAAAGGTGTCTTTACAAAGTATTGACTTTAGGGGGGTGAATAGTTATGCACATTGATTTTTTTCTGTTATTTTGTCCTATCTGTTGTATGCTTCACAATAAAAAAAAAAAAAACCTTCAAAGTTGTGGACATGTTCTATAAATGAAATGATGCAAATCCTCAAACAATCCATGTTAATTTCAGGTTCTGAGGCAACAAAACGCGGAAAATGCCAAGGGGGTGAATACTTTTGCAAGGCACTGTATATCTAATGCCTTGGAAATTATTTTGTACTCTTCTCCTGACTGAGATCTTTTAACAATGAGATCCCTCTGATGCTTTGGAAGCTCTCTGCAGACCATGGCTTTTACTGTACAATGCGACTAAGAAAATGTCAGGAAAGACCTACTAGAACAGCAGAACTTTATTTGGGGTTAATCAGAGGCACTTTAAGTAATGGCAGGTGTGTACTTACTCCTATTTAACATGAGTTTTAATGTGATTACTTAATTCTGAGGATACCGGAAGTGACGTCCGGAATACAAACGTGGAGTCCGTTCATTTGATGCTGTCGTTTTACTTTTGTTTTGCCTATATATTGCATGTCTAAATGTGAGTACCCAGGACTATGTCCTTTTAGAATAAAGTTTGATTTAAATTACATACTTCACTATTGGAGCTCCTTCTTTTCTCCTATGGACATGAGTGATGATTTATGGCTAAGCACCTAGAAGGGACCACCTGTATTACCTATACCAGTGATGGCGAACCTTGGCACTCCAGATGTTTTGGAACTACATTTCCCATGATGCTCACCTACACTGAAGAGTGCAGGAGCATCATGGGAAATGTAGTTCCAAAACATCTGGAGCGCCAAGGTTCGCCATCACTGACCTATACCATCTGATTGCTGGAAGTAATATCGGCTGTTTACCTTACAGCAGTGAGGTAAGGTAGTCATTGCACCTAGTGTGTGGACACCGACTGTTTGAGGATTCACGAGATCACAGGTGGAATTGTATTTTTTGTTCACGGAGTCATTATATCTTTAAGACACAGAGTGGATCCACATATTGCATGTCTAAATACGGACCAATGTTTATGTTATAGAAAGAGACATTGCCACTGTTATTGGATATCAATTATCCTTTTTGCACTTTATTGGACATTAATCATTCATTGTTTTGCCAAATATTTGCTAATGTATTTTTCAATTGTTTATATATATATTTTTTATATATATATATATTGTTTTTCACTATATGCACTTTATGGATTGAGTTATACTTTGGATCTTATTGCAAACATTTTAGTTTGGTTATCTTTATTGTCACTGGATGCACTTTATTGTTTTAAGAGGATCCAACCGTCATATTGCATGTAATTGGATACTGCTCAGTTGGCACTTATTCACTGTTAAAGGCGGATATATGAAATAGTTAGTTTAATTAGGTACATGTAGCTATTTTATACAAATCTGTGTGTTATTATTTATTGACATATACATTTACTTACTGTATTTATTCTTTTTAATTGTGGAACGCAACACCACTCAACACACATATATCATATTTACTTAGGGGAGGGTTTGTGCCTCTGCCAGTGTTTTGCTGCAACCATACCTTTTCCTTCTATTTGTTTAAACATTGTGGCGTGAGGATAATTTATAAATATTAATTCTGAACACACCTACAACCCCGGTTATAGGAAGGTGTGCACACCAATGCAACTACATTATTTAATTTTTCTATTTTTAATTCACCTCCTTTTCACATTTCACATTTCAGTTTGCTTTTAAATTGAGTTGTACAGTTTATAGGTCACATTAACCGATTGCCGACCGCCGCCTGTATATTTATGTCATAGAATGGCACGAATGTGCGTATGTGTACGTCTCTTTGAATTTGCCGCCGTGCGCGTTTGTACACCCGTCGCAAGCTCCGTGAGTAGGATCGCAGGTCTAGCGATTGTCTCACAGAGAGAAAGAATGGGGAGATGCTAATGTAAACAAGCATCTCCCTGTTTTGCCACTGTCACTGATCACAGCTCCCTGTGATCTGGAGCGGTGATCAGTGACGTGTCACTCGTAGCCATGCCCCCTAACATTTAGAGTCACTCCCTAGGACACACTTAACCCCTTCCTAGCCAGCTAGTGGTTAACCCTTTCACTGCCAGTGTCATTTTTACAGTAATAAGTGCAATTTTATAGCACTGATCACTGTAAAAATGACAATGGGTCCAAAAATGTGTCAAAATTGTCCGATGTGTCCGCCATAATGTCGCAGTCATGATAAAAATCGCAGATCGATGCCATTACTAGTAAAAAAAATGAATTATTAATAAAAATGCCATAAAACTAACCGCTATTTTGTAGATGCTATAACTTTTGCGCAAACCAATCAATAAATGCGTATTGTGATTTTTTTTACCAAAACTGAGGGAAAAAAATTTTTTTTATATATTTTTTGACGATATTTATTATAGCAAAAAGTCAAAAATAATGTGTTTTTTCACACACACACACACACACACACACATATTTGAGCTTTGGTGTGCACACCCTAATGCAATAGGCTACACACACCTATGGAAACAGCACATAGTGATTTGTATTTTTACTATTGACCCCTTTTTTATTTTTGTAGTTGCTAGTGGATTCTACTGTTTAGACTAAAATAAACTGAATGAACTTCATGGCTTTAGCATCAAAGTGTTTGCTGGATAGAACTATCACTTCACTTACTATTGTTTAGCATTGTTCTTTAAAAAGGAACTTCAGTCCACAAAGAAAAAAAAACACTTTGGCCGCGTACACACGCGCGGACTGTTCGCCCAACCTTGTCCGCTGAACAGTGTTTGGGCGGACAGTCCGCTCGTGTGTGGGGCTTCAGCGGACAGTTTCAGCGGACAGTTGGACGAACAAGGTCTTACGGAAATTCCGAAAAACTGTCCGCTGAAACAAGGTTTCAGCGGACTGTTCGCTCGTGTGTAGGCTTGTTCGGCCAACTAAGTCTCGCGCATGCTCAGAAAGGATTTCCACGTCGGAAGGTTGCATTGCAGTGTATAGGACGTCGTATTTTTCGTCCCGTCGTACGTGCCGTTCACGTCATCGCGCACGGTTTCAGCAAACTGTTCGTCCGTCGTGTGTGGCCATGTCCGTCCATGCTAAGTTTGAGCGGACTGTTTGCCGAAACTGTTGGACGCACAAAGTTGGGCGAACAGTCCGCGCGTGTGTACGCGGCCTTTCAAGCAGTTGCAAAGGCCATCGTCAACCTGCAATTAGTTTCAATGTCTTTGTGGCAAGTTCTTGCTTTTATCAGTATCATCCATGCTGTAATAATGTTACATTAGCTTGGAGAGTGTCACCACATGTTCCGATCCAAATTATATCTCTTTGCTGGTTTTAAATTTCCAGAAAAAATAAAATTTCCAGTCAACGCTCTACACTTCAATATAGACGCAGATTGTAGGTAATTATACCAGCTACACTGAAACATGATGTCATGCCTATTGAAGGAATGCATAAGCAGTCTAAATAATACATATATACAGTATCTCACAAAAGTGAGTATACCCCTCACATTTTTGTGAATATTTTATCATATCTTTTCATGTGACAACACTGAAGAAATGGCACTTTGCTACAATGTAAAGTAGTGAGTATACAGCTTGTATAATAGTGTAAATTTACAGTACACCCCTAAGTGAAAATGTCCAAATTGGGCCCAAAATGTCAATATTTTGTGAGGCCACCTTTATTTTCCAGCACTGTCTTAACCCTCTTGGGCATGGAGTTCACCAGAGCTTCCCAGGTTGCCATTGGTGTCCTCTTCCCACTCCGCCATGACGGTATCACGGAGCTGGAGCTGGTGGATATTAGAGACCTTGTGCTACTCCACCTTCTGTTTGAGGATGCCCCACAGATGCTCAATAGGGTTTAGGTCTGGAGACATGGACTTGGCCAGTCCATCACCTTTACCCTCAGCTTCTTTAACAAGGCAGTGGTCATCTTGGATGTGTGTTTGGGGTCGGTATGTTGGAATGTTACCCTGCAGCCCCGTCCTGAAGGGGGGGGAGGGGATCATGCTCTGCTTCAGTATGTCAGTACATGTTGGCATTCATGGTTACCTCAATGAACTGTAGCTCTCCAGTGCCGGCAGCACTCATACAGCCCCAGACCATTA
This sequence comes from Lithobates pipiens, assembly GCF_037356315.1. Lineage (NCBI taxonomy): Eukaryota > Metazoa > Chordata > Amphibia > Anura > Ranidae > Lithobates > Lithobates pipiens. The sequence continues at coordinate 10,182,345 of NW_027507755.1, forward strand.
CACTTCACCACCATGCTTGACTGTAGGCCAGACACACTTGTCTTTGTACTCCTCACCTGGTTGTCGTCACACATGCCGTCACACATGCTTGACACCATCTGAACCCAATACGTTTATCTTGGTCCCATCAGACCACAGGACATGGTTCCAGTAATCCATGTCCTTAGTCTGCTTGTCTTCAGCAAACTCTTTGCAGGCTTTCTTGTGCATTATCTTTAGAAGAGGCTTCCTTCTGGGATGACAGCCACACAGACCAATGTGATGCAGTGTGCGGCGTATGGTCTGAGCACTGACAGGCTGACCCCCCCAACCTCTGCAACAATGCTGGGAACACTCATAAGTCTATTTCCCAAAGACAACCTCTGGATGTGATGCTGAGCATGTGCACTTAACTTCTTTGGTTGACCATGGCGAGGCCTGTTCCGGGTAGAACCTGTCCTGTCAAACCGCTGTATGGTCTTGGCCAACGTTCTGCAGTTCAGTATCTTGGCAATCTTCTTATAGCCTAGGCTATCTTTATGTAGATATTGTAAAAGGAAAAACAATCAGCACACACAAATAAATAGCCACAATAGGAATTGCAAGCTGAACACCAAAAGGAGCAAATCACAACACCTCAGCAGATAATAAAAATATATAAAACGGTGCAGCGCAATAAAATACACTCGGGGCCTCCAAAATTCCGGGTCTCAAGTAGGCCGCTACTAATGCCGAGAGGACTGCAAGTCTTCTGTACAGCTGTCCCGGAATACCTCACCCTGTACAGGTGAGACCCCTGAGTACACCAACCTATCCCCCTAAACCTGAATATCGGTGCCACATAGCACCTGTCCAGGACCCATCCTATACAAAAGATAGGGGAAATGGTACTGACATAAACACACACTGGTTGAACTGGGTGGACTGGAATCTTTATTCAACCTTACCAAATATGTAACTGTTTAACAAGAAACTGTTTGGGGTTTTTTGTTGGGGTAATGACAATTTTGGAAGCCTGCTAAGTCCTGATCTGCCATGTGTAGCTCCTTATGTTGTGCTTTGCAGTGATCTTGCTTCACAATATAAAGATCTTTGCATTGCTCACTACTACGGATGAGCTCGATGTTGGAGTCGAACGTAAGTTCGACTCGACCATCGGGTGTTCGCCGAATAGCGAACAATTTGGGGTATTCTCGGTAAATTTGAAAGCTGCGGAACACCCTTTAAAAGTCTATGAGAGAAATCAAAAGTGTTAATTTTAAAGGCTTATATGCATGGCATTGTCATAAAAAGTGTTTGGGGGCCTGGGTCCTTCCCCAGGGGACATGTATCAATGCAAAAAAAGTTTTAAAAACTGCCATTTTTTTAATAATTTTTAAAGTGAAACAATAAAAGTTAAATATACCTTTAAATTTCGTACCTGAACAAAATGACATTTCTAAAGGAAAAAAAGTAATTTAAAACTACTCGCGGCTATAGTGAATTGTCGGTTCTCGGCAATACAGATGAAACACATTAAAAAAAACGGCATGGGGGTCCCCTCAAAAATCCATACCAGGAGCTTTGGGTCTGGTATGAATATTAAGGGGAACCCCGAACCAAAATTTAAAAAAAATTGCATGGGGGTCCCCCCAAATTCCATTCCAGGCCCTTCAGGTCTGGTTTGGATATTAAGGGGATCCCTGTCCCAATCTTTTTTTTTAAATGGCTTACGGGTCCCACTTCAAAATCCATACCAGACCCTTATCCGAGCACGCAACCTGGCAGGCCACAGGAAAAGAGGAGGGACAAGAGAGTGCCCCCCTCCTAAACTGTAACAGGCCACATGGCCTTAACATGGGGAGGGTGCTTTGGGGTAGCCCCCAAAACACCTTACCCCCATGTTGATGGGGACAAGGGCCCTATCCCTACAACCCTTGCCCAGTGGTTGTGGGGGTCTGCGAGGGGCTTATCGGAATCTGGAAGCCCCCTTTAACAAGGGGACCCCCAGATGTCGGCCCCTCTGTTTGACATGGTAATGGGTACATTGTACTCCTATCATTTCACAAAAAAAGTGTCAAAATGTTAAAAAAAAACCCTCATGCCACCACCGATCCGCCTCCATGGGAGGCACCCGCCGTAATGACCATCCTCTCAGGTGACAGTTCTTATATAACTGAGGGCAGGGCCACACAGGGATGACCCCGCCCCCCTCTGATGCATGGGGACTTCCCACTGGCTTCCCCATGGTGTCACGGGGCCACCCATTTACGTAAACGGGTGGCCCTGCCCCCTCTGACGCCACAGGGAAGCCATTGGGAAGTCCCCGTGTGTGAGAGGGGGCGGAGTCACCTGGGTACATAACCTTGTGGCCCCGCCCTCAGTTATAAAACAACTGTCATCTGAGAGGACGTTCATTACGGCGGGTGCCTCCCACGGTGGCGGCGTGCAGGTTTTGTTTTCTTCGGTCCATCGGCGTAGCGAGAGAAGAAGATGAATGGACTTTGTGGGACATTTTAATTTTTTTATTTTTTAATAAAAGCACCCTCCCCATGTTGAGGGCATGTGGCCTGGTACAGTTCAGGAGAGGGGGTGCTATCTCGCCCCCCCACTTTTTTCCCTGCAGCCTGCCAGGTTGCGTGCTCGGATGAGGGCCTGGTATGGATTTTTGGGGGGACCTCCACGCCATTTTTTTTTACATTTTGGCACGGGGTTCCCCTTAAAATCAGGTCTGGTATGGATTATGAGGGGGACCCATACACCATTTAAAAAAAAAATTGGCGTAGAGTTCCCCTTAATATCCATACCAGACCTGAAGGGCCTGGTATGGAATTTGGGGGGACCCCCATGCATTTTTAAAAAAAATTTTGGCTTGGGGTTCCCCTTAATATTCATACCAGACCCAAGAGGTCTGATATGGATTTTTGGGGACCCCAATGCCGTTTTTTTCAATGACTTTTATCTGTATTGCCAAGATCCAACAATTTATTATAGCCGAGAGTAGTTTTAAATTACTTTTTTCCTTTTAGAAATGTCATTTTGTGCAGGGACTGTTCTAAACAAGGGAAAAATGCGCCACATTACATGCATACTATAGACACCCCCAGGTATGAAATTTAAAGTAATATTTCAATTTTATTGTTTCACTTTAAGCATTATTAAAATCACTGCTCCCGGAAAAATGGCCATTTTTAAAACTTTTTTTTTGCATTGATACATATCCCCTGGGGCAGGACCTGGTTCCCCAAACATTTTTTATTAAAATAACTTGTAAATTAACCCTTAACATTAGCACTTTTGATTTTTCACGTTCGTTTCCCATAGACTTTAACAGTGTTTGCGTGTTTGAACAAATATTTTGCCTCTTCGCATGTTCTGCTGCAAACCGAACCGGGGAGGGGGGGGGGGGGGGGGTGTTCGGCTCATCCCTACTCACTACATTGGACTGTTTATATCGGGTCACTTTGCTCACTTTAGTGTTGGCTCCTTTGGATTCATACAGTAAGCTTTTGTCTTGAAAAACACAGGGGTGAAAGATTTGGTAAAAATCCTCTTGAGTTTTCTTGACAGAATGTTAAAGGAAGTAAATGACGCTCAGGAATATAAATATTAAAATAAAAATTCCTCATGTGTCCAGCGCATCAGAACTGAAGATTATGTGGACCATATTTTGGTTTATTTGTATTCTAAACTTCTACACTGTACCCTGAAGCACAGAACGGAACCTTAGTATTCCGGTACAAGTCTTTCCTTTGAGTGGATTCTGTTCTCGGCCAGGTTTGTCTTGTTCATTTTGTCACCAGAATAAGAAAAATACATAAATTGTACACTTAGTTAACTGTTAACACACTGTGTAAATGCCACTCGTCTCCACAGGAAATTAAATCCTTTTAAATGTAATACTTTAAACATTATTGACGTTTGAGACTGTTAGAAAGAGCAATACGTGTTACAGCTCACCATGAATATGCAGATGATTTGTAATTGAAAAAGTTCATGTAAATTGCAGTCAGGCTAGGCCACAGCTCCCGGCAGGAGCAGACTGGAGCTGATGGATCAGGTCTCAGACTGGCTACAGTGCGCGGACAGGTAATTATCACGAAGACACCGCACTCGTTCAGTATGGTTATTTCCTGTCAGAGACACAAAGGGAATTGTGTTCTAAGAGATAATGTTCAATGGATGAGAAATTGAAGTTAAACCTTTAACATTGGAATTCCCCAGTCACTCAATGTCCAATACCTATGCAGATGCCTATGCCACAGACAAGTTGAATGACTGCATTATATAACACTGTGCATAGGGATTTCAGATGTTCAATAGCTAAAAGTGCTGTACAATTATCTAAATGTAATTGAGGAAATTTAGATTCATTTTTTCCAGTATTGCCAAAAACTGTAAAAAGGAAACATTTTCTGACATAAATCGGTCCTAATCTGCAACTGTACTGTTTGGTTCCTTTACCTATCTTTATATTTTTTTACTTTGGGGAGTTCCGCTGTGCAGTGCTTGGTTTTGTGAACAAAAAAGTGAACCATGAAGACAAAGGACACAAAAAAATTGCACGGGGGTACAATAATTAGTTCATCCTCTGAAGGGTCTCAATCAATTAGCCCCCACCCCCTCCTCCCCTGGTGCACAAGGTTCTTGACAGGGGCAGAGCATACTATGGTCTACCTAGGTTGAAGTCAGGTGGACCCCACTCTTAGGGAACTGCCAAAGCCAGTCCTATAAGTACTTGGTGGGGGGGTTTCCCTAAGACAACCTCCACCCCCTACCCCATTGGCTGGAGAGAGGAAAAAGACACAAAAGCCCCAGATTCTCACCCTGACATCCCCCGACAACCTGAACCCTCAGTCTCTGAAAAAAACACCCCCCAAAAAAACACATGTGCAGTGCAAGTGCCCATGATAAAAAGTGAAGGTAAATATAGAGTGCCAAGTGCAGAAGACAGGGAAGGCATTTTGGACAATATAAAAATTGCTCAGGACTAGCCACATGGCCTACCCACGAGGCATGTGCAAGAAAAGCAAAAAGTGATGTGAGTAAAAGCCAGTGAAAACTCTGTGGGGTACCACTGGTCATTTTTTCTGGCACCCTAGGATTCCCCTTTCTCACACAAAAGCTTGTTGCACATTCACCTACCTTTTTAAAGTCCTATTACTTCCAAAGTATGTTTTGGTTTTGATAGATTGGGAAAGAGCTGTCATTCTCCATACTTTTTGACCCAATTAGGGAGATTTTAATTTACTTCCTGTCCCACTTCTTATTGTAGCAGTGACACTTTGGACAAAATTGTATTTATGTACAAATTTAGTTTTTGCCTCAGAACAGTAAAGGGTTCTGAGGGTTAATTGTGTAGGTTTAACTTTGACATCAGTTTGGCTGGGCTGTGTTAGAGTTCTGCCTGGTCATGTGTACAGTGAGGTGCACATGACAGGCTCAGAACCAGGCCTGGTTGAACGTTTTGGGTATCAGCTTCCCCAGAGCCAATCAGTGGGTGCGCCGGGCCCCACTGAGGAGTCTGGGGAAGGGTACTTAAGATGTTGAAGTCACGTGTTCCAAGTTCGTTTGTGAGGCCCTATCAGTCTTTTCCTGATTCTGGACCGGTGTAGCCCCACGAGGGGTCCCGGTCACGGGAGTGTTCGTCGCTCCACAACATGCTTCGGTTGGTTAACCCCAATAGACCTGACTGGTCTGAGGTAAGGATCCGTCTGTTCCCGAGTCTCGGAACCGGCTGGTCCGAGGTGCAGTAACTGAGGGAGGATTCAAGGCGTCCAGGTGTGCTCTCGGCTTGGAGGGGCACCGCAGCTCGTGTAAGTGACCGGGAGAGGACTCTTCGGAGGAGGGCCTACAAGCTGGCATCCTGAGAAGTGCCTGGTTACTGAGTTGAGAAGGACACTGACGAATTCACGCTTTTTCCAGTACTGTCAAGGAGACAGAGAACGTTCCAGGTACTGAGGAAAAAAGGTTCCTGTTCACTTTCAGTTACAACTTGTTCAAGGTCAGAGATTTCACAAGTTCGGAGTCAAAGCGTTGATTGCCATAATCTCTGGCAAGAGATTTGTTCAGCATTGAAGTGCCCAGCTGCGAGTGGCTACTCTCTGGGTGGTACTAGAGACTTTGTGATATTTGCAGTTCAAGGTGCCTGAGTTCACCCTTGCCCTCTGTTCCCATACGAGACTGTGTTTGTTGGATGTTACCCCTGCAAATAAAACCCTTTCAAAAGGACTTTATTGGTGTCAGCATGCAAGGTTGTTGGGTACTAACTCTGGGAACCCCTAGACATGGAAGAACAAGCCAAGCGGAGGTAACCGGTAAGCCCAAAAGTTAAGGACGTCCTTCCAAGGGTTCTGGCCGCTACACGTGGGGGCTCACAGTCCGGGTTTTACAGTTACCTCGCAGGGACTTGGAACAAAGGGTGAAGAATGTTTTTTGAAGTGCACCATAAAGATCAGCGCCATTTTGAAGAGACTTTCACTGAGTTGCGTAAGCATGGGTGGAGCCTGTACTGAAAGCCTGCAAAACTGCACAGGAGCCAGCGCCCAGTGGGAGGAGTCTAGGCTGATTTTTTCTTTGCATGAGGCACCGTGTGAGAGTGTGGTGCGGAAGGAAGAGGCAAGTCCATTTTTCTGCGAGTTGGAGAAAAAGTTTGAAAATGCACCAATTTTCGCACGTGCAGCCAGCACCTGGACCCAGGATGCCTACAGTGAGGGGCCCAGCGAATGTGTAGATGCCCAGTACGGTGATCACAGATACGGGCATTTGGTTGCTGCCGCAGGGGCGGTTTGTCCTCTGCAACATCAGGGAAGTTGAGGCCCTCGGGATGTTGTGCCAGAGATGTGATGGGTTGGTCACAAACCCCCGGCCGTTCTCAAAGTGTCGGAAGTGTGGCGATTATGTGTTCAGGGTCAAGCAGCCCACCGTGCAACCCTGGGCCTTCCGATATGATTGGGTCATGGGTATTTCCATGGAGGAGTCTGTTGGGTATGCCCCAGTGTTGTCCTTCGGGGCCCAGACTGCCAAGAGGGATCTTACCCCTTCTGAAGCTTTGGAGACCCTCAAGGAGGTTGCAAACGTGACCCCGCGGAAGAAGGCCACTGCTGCAGCATCGGTCGTCCAAGCAGAGGAGCAAAGCAGCAAATCCCGTCACCGCAGAGGCAGGCCTGCCTCTTGCACCCCTAGACCAGACATTTGGGGAAAATTGTTTAAGTGCAAACCGCAGGGAACTGCAAGTGGTGGTACCGGGAATTATTTGCCTGCAGGAGATTCCTAGCCTGATTCGCCAGTTGAGACCGGCTCTGATGAGGGGGACGACTGGTATTTTGAGCCGAAGTTGCCTTGAGTAAAGGGTTTTAAACTTTTAAAGCTTTTACGTTAATCTGTACTGTTGCCAGTGCGTGGACACTGCCTGAGCATGACGGGGTTGTTAGGCCCCTGAGACTTTTATAGGCGGGTGGCAACAGAGTATGGACTTGGTCTCTCCTGTGTTCTGGGGGGAAGTCATGGACATTGTGAAAGAAGTGACACACAGAGGATGTTCGGGACCACCCAGAAGTCTCAAAGTCACTACGGAAGATATCTTTCACCTGGAAAATGTTGAACAGATTTCAGGGATGTTTGTTGCATTGGAGCTATGGTCGGCATATCTATTGTGACAAGGTTGTGATATGCAGACCAGATAAAGAGAGTGCCATATACCTCATCACTACTATTGATGCACAAGGAAAACACCTAAAGTTGCCAGATCCAAGGTTTTATTGGTGAACTGTTCCTGGAGTCAAGTCTTTGAAAAATTTTGCAGAAGAGAAAAATAACTTCTCTGTGTCTTCAGCTTTTCTAGTGTTTTCTGCAAGTTACAAGGACTCTGGGGTAGTTAGGTAGGTGGTTACTACAGGAAGATGCACGTCAAGTTTTAAAGGCTTTTAGCCCAAAGCACTCTGGTTCTAGAAAGACTTGTAGTTACAGCGGCTCTGACCACTAGGTGGCGTGAGTCGGCAAAAAAAAAAGAAGAGGAGCAGTAATAGGCAAGAACTTCCTTTTCACAGCCGTTAGAAAATGTTAGAGAGAAATTTCATGTGTCTTAGAAGAAGGAAGTTCCATTGAATTAACGGTGGAATTTTGCTTTTCAAGACAAAATGTATAGTGTACAGTGTTGTCTTTTGTATTGTGTTTCTTTTTCAGGATGCACCCAGATCGACTGTCAAGCTCATCGGAGATTGGGTGGGTTTAGTCAGTCAGCTGGGTGGTATATGTACTGTATTGAATGTGTTATTGTGAAAACGTTAATGTTTGAATATGTTTCCTTCCCTTCCCCAACACCCATGAAAAAAAAAAACCCTCAGGCACCGTATAGTTTATTTGAAATTAGGGTAGGATTTTTGCCCTGGTTGTTGCCTAGACAATGAGGACATCGTCTAAATAACTGGGGGGATGTGTAACAGTCACACTTTGAACAAAGTGTCATTTATGTACAAATTTTGTTTTTGCCTCAGAACAGTAAAGGGTTCTGAGGTTTAATTGTGTAGGTTTAACTTTGACATCAGTTTGGGTGGGCTGTGTTAGAGTTCTGCCTGGTCATGTGTACAGTGAGGTACACATGACAGGCTCAGAACCAGGTCTGGTTGGACGTTTTGGGTATCAGCTTCCCCGGAGCCAATCAGTGGGTGCGCCGGGCCCCACTGAGGAGTCTGGGGAAGGGTACTTAAGATGTTGAAGTCACGTGTTCCGAGTTCGTTTGTGAGGCCCTATCGGTCTGTTTCTGATTCTGGACCGGGGCAGCCCCGCGAGGGGTCCCGATCACGGGAGCATTTGTCGCTCCGCAACATGCTTCGGTTGGTTAACCCCAATAGACCCACCTCGTCTGGGGTAAGGATCCGTCTGTTCCCAAGTCTCGGAATCGGCTGGTCCGAGGCGCAGTAACTGAGGGAGGATTCAAGGCGTCCGGGTGTGCTCTCAGCTTGTAGGAGCACCGCAGCTCTTGTAAGTGACCGGGGGAGGACTCTTCGGAGGAGGCCAACAAGCTGGCATCCTGAGAAGTGCCTGGTTGCTGAGTTGAGAAGGACACTGACAAATTCACGCTTTTTCCAGTACTGTCAAGGAGACAGAGAACGTTCCAGGTACTGAGGAAAGAGGTTCCTGTTCACTTTCAGTTACAACTTGTTCAAGGTCAGAGATTTCACAAGTTTGGAGTCAAAGCGCTGATTGCCATAATCTCTGCCAAGAGATTTGTTCAGCATTGAAGTGCCCAGCTGTGAGTGGCTACTCTCTGGGTGGTACTAGAGTCTTTGTGATATTTGCAGTTCAAGGTGCCTGAGTTCACCCTTGCCCTCTGTTCCCATACGAGACTATGTTTGTTGTCCTTTCAAAAGGACTTTATTGGTGTCAGCGTCCAAAGTTGTTGGGTACTAACTCTGGGAACCCCTAGCCATGGAAGAACAAGCCAAGCGGAGGTAACCGGTAAGCCCAAAAGTTAAGGCCGGCCTGCCAAGGGTTATGGCCGCTACATTATGATGCCCATATAATAGGTGATTGGAAGGCATGGACAGCAATAAAAACATTGCTAGAATCTCTCTCTCATTCTTTACTTGACGCTTAATATACCTTACCTACTTTAAGATGCTGTTGTAAAGAGATAGTTAATGTTATTTATTTAAACTGCCAGGGGTCATAAAGTTATGGCTGATCAGTGGTGTATATATATATATATATATATATATATATATATATATATATATATATATATATATATATATATATATATATATATATATATATATATATATATATATATATATATATAATATAATATATATAAAATAAATTTCGGGAGGGTTTTCATCCCCTTGATTGCATTGTTGAGGCAATCTTATTAAATTCTCTTTTGTTATTTCTAACAGTCCGTTTGCTGGTCTTTTTGCCCCCTGCGGTCTATCATGGCAATGGGCAACTGTTGAGGTGGACCAATCCACTATTGTACCATCTTTACAGTGGTTGTAGGTGGGTTCTGTGTCTTTTCTGGGGTCTGTGGTCCGCGTCTCCATGCGGTGCTCTCAAACCTGTGCATCTTTCTATTTTTATTTGTTTTTTTTTGTTGAATCATGTTGTGTTTTCTTTCTAATTTAGAATTATGTACATTGGAATATTCACACATCCCCTGAGGAAGCAAATATCTTTGCGAAACATGTCGGGATAATGTGTGTCTGACGACAAAACCACTGTATTATATTATTTGTGACCAACAAAGTTTTTATATCTTTGTATATTTCATTAATTAAATGTTAATGAATTTTAACTTTGATTTCAATAAACATTTGATATACAATCTTATATTTTGTTTAACAAGTATGTCATAATTCAATTTATTGTTGCACCGTGAAAATCCCTTCCCTTTTTTCTTCTTTTTACTCACTGTTTAACACTACTTTGTAGTTTTTCTTTCCTTAAAGTATACAAACAGCTGAGCCCTGTTCTAGAAGATTTATTTGAGAATTTTCCCTCTTGGGACAGGTGCTTCAGTCTTTTCCCTTTTGGGGAGAAAGGTCCTTCATAAGTCCTCCCTCCTTGGGAGGTGGTCTCTTAGAGGCTATCTCCTACTGGGGAAAGGGCTGTTGTGAACCTGGTGTTAGGCCTTAAGACTAGACCCCGAGAATTTATTTGTCATACGGCTGACAATTTTCCACCTGACTCAAGTTGTGTTGAGCTGGGGGGTGCCGACACAACCCTCAATTAAAATTTCAGATAACTCAGCAGGAATTTGTATAGGCAACTTAGGTGCGTCCCATATGACTTTTGAAGCAAAATGAAAAGCAAAATGAAAACCACTGACTGCCAAAAGTGCAGTTTGTTGCATGCAGAGATCTCCCAAGAGCAGTGGCGTAACTAGAACCTTCAGGGCCCCGATGCAAGAAACCATGAAGGGCCCCCCTGAACCCCAGCCAGGGCCCTTCCCTCCGAGTCCGGCGGGGGAACTCCAGGGTGTGGTCGCAGGTATGACCTTTGTGAGCCCTGTAGTTCCACCACTGGTATCAGTAGTTTTTTTTTATTATTTTATTTTTTATTTTTAGGTGCCCCATTGGGAGGCTGTCTCTAGGCAGGAAAGGGTCCCCGTCCCCAGAAGAGATGAGGTCCTTTTCTCCAGGGTAGATAAAGTTACTGCCCCCAGGTGAGAAAGGGTCCCTGTCCCCAGGGGAGGTGGGGGTCCCTGTCCCCACGTGAGAAGGGGTCCCTGTCCCCAGGGGGAGATGGAGGGGGTATGTAATGGTGTGTGGGGGATGGGGTCCTCTCACTCACCATGACCAAGCTGTAGGCCGCGCACTCATCCATGTTGGCCTGGGCTCCATCCAGTGTGCTGGACGGGTGATCAGCATATCTCCCAGAAAGACCTTTCATCATCTGTGTATGACGGGGGAGTAGGGGGGCTGGCAGACAAGCCTGCAATGTCCTCCGGGGAGCCGGCTCTCATAAGGCTGCACTGCAACTGTGTGCTTAAAGTTTGTTTACCCGGGAGAAGTATGCAGTGCAGTTTGGGCCGGACTCGGAACAGACATCGGACTGAGCGGCAATGCATGGAGCAGGAGAGGAGCCGGCTGAGGACACAGGTCATGCGGGGAATGCACAACTAAAGAGCAGCCAGTGCGATAGTCGAGCATGGAGCTCTGCTACTCACCCTCCACCTCCAGCCACCCGTGTGCATGGTGCACTGGTACCCCTAGCTGCCTATGCTGCTGCTGGCCATATGTAGAGGGGGCTGCATGGGCCCCCTGCATTACAGGGCCCGGTTGCGGTCGCGACTGCTGCACCCCCTATAGTTACGCCCCTGCCCAAGAGTCTGGGTAAAAAAATTCTTGATTGTTGCATTTTTTTCACAACAAAAGGGGACAAGGCTGCTACTGAGAGTGTAGTACCTATCCCCAATTATGTTACATCTTACTCCCTCAACATATTTTATGTAACAAAAAACACAAATTGTCCTTCAAATTGATAGATAAGATGGCATATTTTAAACATTTACTCTTCTCTATGGTTGACGGCTGCTCCACGTGCTCAGGAACAGTATCTGATTTAGAAGATTGGCCAGTTTTTCAGCGTTTAGCTCTCATGCCATGTGATATCCCCAGTCTTTCATGCTAGATTGAACTGTAGTCACCTTTCCATCCACTGTGGACTTCATCTGAGTTAGTTCTTACTCCTTGCAGATGTGTGTCCTGTGAAAAAAGTATTTTATAAATCAATGTGGGAATCATAGTAATGGGAAGGTTAATGATTTGTTAGTAATGACAAAATTGTGTTTGATCGGCTGAGACTCAGAAGCAAACTTTTTTTTTTTATATTAGTAGCTAGACTACATAAGAAACCAGGCCCACTATGTTCTTGCACAACACGAGCACATTCCCTGATGCTTTTTAAAACTCATGCCTTGGTGAGGAAACTAAGATTTTCTCCCTCCTGCCTTCCAACGCCGCCTGTCATATTGCCGACCGCACAGAGGACACATTAGAAGATAATAAAGTCGCAGCCTAAATTAAAAAAAAAAAAAAGCTAGAGACCTCCAAACCAGAGAAAACTATCAAGAGATAAATTGATATTTCTGCATAAGAAGAACCCCCCCAGGATACAATTATTGCAAGGCCAACCTCTTACATCAAAGAGCGCTCAATGTCTTTTTCTGTTGGCGTTCTGTTCATTTATCGGTATCATTAGATCTTACATTGTGCAGTATATGTAGACTGATTTTAGAGGTTGTTCATTATCACAGAAACGTTTATGGGCTACCAGCCTTGTTGCTGGAATAATGTTTGATTAGCAGAGTACAAGGTGTGATAATAATTGATGGTGGAGATTAAAAAGCAGTTATAAGCCAGTCATAGAACTGATCCAGTAAACACAACAAACACAGGTGTTTTCCTCTTCCACCCCATTTTAAATACCTCCGGAGGGCTCTCTAGAATGACCAGTAAATGTGATGAGGGGTGGGGGATCATATTTGCAGTCACAGCATGTATATACACCCATACAGCTGCCTTTGCAGCTTAGGGTGGGTTGGGGTGCTGTATGAATGCAACGCAACCATTTGTTTTTACTGCACCCAACTTCAAATATAAACTAGGGCTGTCTGAAATCTGTGCCAGGTAATGACCTCTCTTTTGCTTGTTGTATCACAAGTCAGATACAAACTTCCAAGGCAAGTTTTTAACCTTAAAGTGATTGTAAACCTCTGACTTAAAAAGATGAACAAAGCATATCTTTCTATAGTGAGTACTTGCCTCAAGCCACACCACTGAGTGTAATTTCTTTCTGCTCTCCCCTCTGCTATCCACACGAGTCACTTCTGACAGCCTGTGCCTACACCAAACAATCCTGGGAGATGGCCATTGCACCCCCGCCACCACCACCATACAGCAGGTGACAACCCAGACTGTTCATGTTTTCCTATTAGACTCTGTAAAGGGGGGGGGGGGGGTGTCCATTCCCTCCAATCAGGTCTCAGATTACATTCAGTATGTCCTATGTTGTGCATTGTGTGACATCCGATCCCCATCCCTTTCCTTCTAGAACTGAGAAATATCCTTTTTCTCTGTGTGTTTTAGAAGGCTGCTCCCAGCACCGGCACACTCCTAGCACAGAGACCGGGGGCCCTACTGAGAGCCCCGGTTCCCGTTATAATGGTAGTGACCCGGAACGTATGGTTCTGGGCCACCTGATCGCTGTGATAGCCTCTGATTGGCTATCACAGTGATCAGTAACTGTGAAGACTGGCCCCTGTGTTTTCTTTCTCTGTGAATGGAGGAGAGAGATACATTGAATTTTTCTCTGTCCTTGCAGAGAGAGGGGAAAAAAGTGTGTAAAAAGAAAAAAATAAATAATAATAAAAAAAATTCCTACTGTAGATCAAGGTTTGATCTAGGTCAGTGCCAGGATTAGTGTTTGGGTCAAGGTCAAGGTCAAGGCCAGGGTCAAGGGTCAGGGTCAGTATTTTTTGGACAGGGTTTTATTTTGTTTTTTGTTATAATTATACCTACATAGGTGGATGCAGCATCAGACTGATGCTGCAGCTGTCCCCTGGCGTCTCTGCTCTGAGAACTGAGTGATCAAACATCACCGATGGCTCGGTTCTCACTCCTCCCCAAGCGGAGAGATGCTGCTTGTCAGGCAGCATCTCTCCTGCTCTGATCCGCCAAGCTCATTGGAGTGAGAGGTGGGGAGTGGGCATCTGAGCGGCTCGCTGAGACTGCCATCAGTCAAGGCAGCTGGCGGATCCAGACTTCAGAAGTCGGGATGACGCGCTGCCTCGACTGATTGCAGTGACGTCAGGGGAGAGCGGACTTTAGACCACTCTCCACTGAAAACGGGTCACAGGAGTGCAAAACTAATCACACTCCTGTGACCCATAGGAGAAGCCCAGCCTAAAAAGCTCAGGCTAGATTTCTCCTTCTAAGTAGGATAAAAAAAAAGCAAATTGCGCACTATTATTTCTGGACTGTACTACGGGTAAAAACAACAACAACTAACATACACACAGGTGGTATTGCTGAGATCGCAAGAAGCAGGAGCATTTATTTTAGGCTGTTCTTTGGTGGTAGGTTAATGTAGTAGGAAGGGATATACAGCTTTATTAAAAAAAAAATTTTTTTTACTATTTTTGGCCAGTGTTCCTTAGATAATGAAAAAATCAGGAACCATTGATTACCATTTACCACCAAATGAAAGCCCAATTTGTCCTGAAAGCATCAAGGTATATTCCACCTGGATGCACATAGTAGATGTGATGATATGTACAGTTTAACACATGTCAAAGTTGCAAAATTGGGCTTAGTTCTACAGTTCTACAGCCCCAATATGATGATCGGCAAGCATCAAACCATAAAGAACTACTCCTAGGTAGGTGATAATAAGTATTTTAATGAGATTTACTGCTACAAAGATTATCTAACATGTTCATGAATCTGTGTGTGTGTGAGATAGGAATAACTGTACCTTCTTGTCAAAGAAGCAAAGTATAGATGGTTGCAATTGCTTTGCCGCATGAATTAGAAAAATAATGTGGTCCTGGGGCTAAAGGGGGCAGGCAGACATCTGACAGCCCAGCCCTACAGATTCCAATGGAAAGGAGGCTTACTCAGTATATTCTGTGGGGCTCTGCTGTCAATTTGACAGCAAGCACCACTCTGACTGACAGCAGCTCTGGATACACAGAGCAGGACCTACTATCAAATGGACAACCAAGCCCTGGAGGGCCCCTGAAAAACAGCGCAAGACCTGTCAGTTAAATCAATAACAGCCACTTACCCACTGCAATCTGGACTGTCCTCTGTCTCAGTAGCTTTCAATGGCACCTGTATGAATGAAGGCTATAAAAAGGTTGCAATGAGTCTCCAAGATGGCCACTTAAGCCAGGAGCTCCACGCTGCCATGACCGAACGGTGCACCTATCTGGGGTTACAGGTCCCTGGGACCCACCACACCGGCACCAGACAATGGCGGAACACCCAAGGAACATCTACATGTCTGTGGGCTTGGGCCCGGAGAGACCTGGGGCTGCAATTCTCTACAGCAGCAGCACAGGCCGAATCTAAGATGGCGGGCACCATGCAGCCATATACACCAGAGGAGATCTCAGGACACAGACAAACACTGACACCATCCACCTTGATCTTCACCCCGGGGTCTCATGTGAGTAACCACCAATCGGTGACCCCATCCCCGGCCTCCACAGAATCCCTTATCGGGCGCACTATGGATCACCTTCTCTCCCCACTGGGCCCCCTCTACCCCACCAGTAATCATCCAGACCTCTGCTACACTCCCCAATACCTCTATCCTCTCAGCTCCTGACCTTTTTATGAAACTGTCAGAACTGCTGGACAGGGGTCTTGCACAAACGGCAGCTAAAATCACTGGGGGCATCCGTATGGATTTCTAAAACCTGGGATCAAGTACAGATGGGCCTTCCCTTTTGCCCTAAAGTTTGATTTCAAAGGCAAGATGTACTCCTTCCACTGCTTCCCAGAAGGGGAATGCCTACTCCTGGAACTGAGACTCATCTTGCAAGAATCAGCAATGGACTTTGCTAACTCCAGCTCAGGATCAGCCAAGCATACCTCTCTTATGAGCCCCCTGATGACTGTCTGGACCAAACCTAAACCAAAACGCTCCAAGGACCCTACCCCCCCCCCCCCCCGATACTCTAAACTCTAAAGTCTGTGTTAGGTACCTGGTGGTGAGCTTGAATTGGCAGGAGAAGACCTCTCTTTATGGCTCTGGTTCAGGGCCCACTGGAATGGAGACAGTGGTCCCGTGAGCACAGCGGGGTAGGAGTGTCTGAGCAGGTTGCAGCGGCTGGTGCGGAATGAAGAGATGATCCTCAGGATAGCTGGAACTGCAGGAGATTGCAGAGCAGACAGTAGATGAGCAACCAAAGGCCGGCGGACCCCGGGACAGTGGCAACAGGACCTGGATGGAACACAGCACACTCGGAGCAAGCAAAGGGATGGTCAGGCAGGCCGGGTCACAACGGATAGGAAGACAGATACAGCAGGCAAAGGCAAAGTCAAAGGCAGGCAGAGGTTCAGCAGCAGTAATCAAGCAAGTCCATAAACTGGGTCAGACAGGCTGGGATCAGGGTTGGAGAGGTCAGCGAGGTCAGACAGAAGCCGGGTCAGGAATCATGAATCAAACAGGCAGGTATCAGGAATTTCACCAGTGAAAACCTTTTTTGTTGTATAGTGTGGTAAAGGGGTTAGAATTTTTGTCAGGATTTAAAACCCAATTGGCCCCCAATTTATATGCAATTTTAATGCAGCCAGGATGCATATACAGTAGGTGGTTGTTTTACCATTTTTACAGTGCTAAAGTGTTGTAGCAAGAGTTAAAATCCTGGACTGGCTAGAAGATTGCAGAAGATTGCAGAGAAAGGGTATTTATAGGGTAAAAAAAAAAAAAAAGCCCAGGGGAGCTTTGGTGGGTGTGACTGGAGCGGGCTGCAGGAAGTACACCCAAAGCTGCAGTTCCACTTTAATGATAATCTAGACTTTGAAGATAAAGCCCAATGAGCTTTGAATAGAGTGAAGAAGTCATATAATCTCTGTCAATTTCCCATTATTGTCTGTGTGCCTTTTGAGCAGATTTTTTTTCCTACATCCTGTCTATTTGACAGGTGTCAGAGCAAGAAGCTGTGGAAAATCTCCACACATTCTGTCTAACTAATGGGTGTCAGATAGAACAGGAAGTGAGGGGAACCCCCCCTCCCCCCAAGGGAGGGCAAAGGCAGAAAAAAGGTAATCTAATAGAGTGAGGACGTTTTGGGATCTCTTTAAATAGTTTATTGTGGTCACCATGTGGGAGGTTTCCCCTTACTTCCTGGGTAGATGGCAGGCAAAAATGCAGAAAAACAGGAAGAGAAATCTTCTCTATGGAACAAAGACAGCATCAAAGCCCAACCTGTAGCTGGAAGCAGACGAGCATCATGGAAGCCCTCAACCCAACTGTAAGCTGCGGAAGAGTTAACATAGGACACACATGATACCCACGCTATGTGTCTGGCAGGGTTTAATTTACTTACCGTGAGTGAGGTAACAGAGGTACAATATGCTGGCTGTTAAAGTAATGTGATTCCACCTGCCACCCCAAATACAACATACAGTACCTTTTCTCTGCAATCTTCTAGCCAGGAAAGTGATGTCACAGGTCCTTCTTCTTTGTTCACAGGAGACGAGCATTCTTTCTGGACTGAGTAGTGCTCATGGAATGACATATGAGTTACGCTCCATCCTGGAGAACTGCACGATGAGGGCTTCCCTATTCACTGCAGAGGAGTCTGGTAGTGCAAACACTGGGGGAAGTCAATAGGACTTTCTTAATTTACAGGGGGCCTTTTTTATTTATTTTTTAAAATATATTTTAATTTAATATTGACATTTTTATTTAAATTCTAAAAACAGAGGGTAATCATCATATCTATAACACAAGGCAAACAGGGATTTAAGGATACCATTCAGCACTACTAAAAACCACAGTGACCACAGTGGAGAGACAATGATGGCAACCCCCAACATAGGTGAAAAATTCAAGGTCAAAAGGAATTTAGACCTGCAATCCATCACACTATCCTTTAATCAAACTGTCCCTGCAATAAATCACTTTGTCAGCTTGCAGAAATAAATATGATCTTCACATAATGTCAGGGCGTAATCACACCGATGCTCTTCCTATTGTTTGTGATGTCAAAACTTTGAAAATCCATTCACTAAACAATAGCACAGAGCTATTTTATGTGGTAGCTCACAAAAAAAAAGAAAAGAAAAAGGAAAACAATTATCAGAAAGAGGGCATGGCAGCCTAATCATCGAATCTCCATATGTAAAATGCCTAGAACATTTAGAAGTGCAGATTTTGAGTCCGATAATGAGGTCCCCAGAGCCCTACATTTGAATGAACACCTGGAGTAGGCAACCTGTGTAAAAACCCTTGTATTGCTTTCAATTACTGCCTTCAAGGCTTGGAACAAATCAGTCATTGCAATTCTTATTTGCTGCTGCTTAATATATTCATTGTTTTACACGGATATCAAACAGGCATCGCAGTTGGTCCGTCGTGCCAAGGAAGAGGTGGTGTGATTAATCAGCCAACTCCGCTCTTATCATCTCATCCCGAATAATTTATAGCATATGTCTGCCCCTTGTTAGCACAGCTCTGTGCATAAACACACAAGAAAAATGCCGCCTACAAATTGATTCAATTTTGAACATCTGTCTTTGAGAAGCCAGGGTAAAATGCCAATGCAAACATTGTTAAAGGCATCATTAAAGTGGTTCAATTCAATATGTGCTGGTTGCTCTGTAAGTATGGTCGGTCGGCACACTATTAAAAAACCACGTTGCTTGCAAAAGAATATTACTGAACACAAAGAAAAGAGGCGGTATGCAAGAAGAAATAAGAATAAATCATATATTGGATGGTCTGAAGACCAAAGGCTCAAAATTATTGCCATTATCATATGGTGGTTTTTAATGAGAATTATTTTATTATTGTGCAAAAGGTTCCACTTTTAGCAGGATGTGAAAAGATACATATACTCAACCACAAAGCAAAAGGATATACATGTATTATATGGGTTACATAAGAAAGAAAAATATTTAACTGTGATTGACTCTAATGGACAGCTGATGAACCCAGCAAACTAACCTGTACTTAGCATTGACCTTCAGGCATGTGTTACATGTTACAGTAGTCTTGGTATGAGAGTAAAGAAAATTTGGGAAAACCTGGAAACATGAAGTAAGTTTTATGACAATATTTTATGACAATAACTTGCATATAAGCTTTTAAAATGAGCACTTATAATTGTTTATGTTAGTATCCCATAGACTTTAACGGTGTTCCAGCAGCTTTTGAATTTGCCCGGAACACTGCATATTGTTCGTTGTTCGCTCGTTCATCGTACAACCAAATTTCGGCCTGAACTTATGCTCGGGCCGAACCATTCGCCTATCCCTACTAATAACCAAACCAGAGTAATATAAAGAAACATAGCCTAATTTCAAACTAATAAAATATCTTCTTCCCAAGATTCAGGTGTGCGTGCATACAAGAATGGACAGCTGATGAACCACTCAGCATTGACCTTCAGGCATGTGTTACATGTTACAGTAGTCTTGGTATGAGAGTAAAGTAAATTTGGGAAAACCTGGAAAAATTAAGTAACTTTTATGACAATATTTCATGACAATAACTTGCATATAAGCTTTTAAAATGAGCACTTCTGATTGTTTATGTTGGTGTCCCATAGACTTCAACGGTGTTCCGTCGATTTTCAAATTTACCCCAAGCACTGCATATTGTTCGGTGTTTGCTTGAACATCGTACAACCAAATTTCAGCCTGAACTTATGCTTAGGCCGAACCGTTCACCCATCCTTACTAATAACCAAACCGGAATAATATTAAGAAACATAGCCTAATTTCAAACTGATAAAAGATCTTCGTCCCAAGATTCAGGTGTGCGTGCATACAAGAAACTCCATTGTTCAGAGACTACAAAAGGCCTTGACTTTAACTTGTCCACAACTCGTCAGACAGCTGGTTGGAAGCTAAACAGTGGGGACCTTGAGTGGAGCATGTGAATAAGTTTTGCTTTTTGACTGCTGGTAATTGCTGCTGGGTTGCATTTTTAGGTTCTTTTTGGGGCTTTTCCTTGTAGCTTTTTAATACCTTTTTCTGTCACCTTTTAAACAGCTTTTTTTTTTCTTTGCTTCCTTCAGCCTGCTTATTAAGGGGATTTGTTAATTGGTCACAGGTACTTGAGGCTTATATAACCTTCTGTAGAACTAATTGCGAGCCTGCTCATCTTTGAGCTTGCTAGAACTTAGACAAAGTGGAACTGGACTAAGTGGTGAGTTAAAATAAACAGAGTTGAAAACAAGAGGTTGTAACAGGGGTTAAGTACCTGTGTAGGTTGAGTGTGTACCTGTGTATTGTAAGTACATGAGTGCTGCGAGTGCACGAGGGCTGTATTGAGCATTAGTGTCAGGTAGTACCTGTGTGTTGTGAGTACCTGGAGTGTTGTCTGAGTAGTGTGTGTGGATCGTTAGTACTTGTGTATTGTGTGTGTGTGTGTGTGCACGTGCATCTGTGAGTGCATGTTGGTTTGCGAGTGCACGTTGGTCAGCGAGTACCTGTGTATTGTCTTGTTGAGTACCTGTGTATTGTCTTTTTGAGTATTAGTGTCAGGAAGCTAGTTGTTAGGTAATTTGGACAGGGTGTAATCCTCATTAAATTAATAGGTAAGATGCCTGGTGGGTGTGGCTATGTGGCTCGGTGTACATCTTGCGGCATGTATGCGTTCCTTGATCATCCGATGGAGGGCGAATACTGCTGTGCAAAATGTAAGTGCATTGTTTCCCTGGAAGCACAGGTTCTGAAACTGGGGAAGCAACTGTCAGCACTGAGAAGTCCCTCCATACTATAGCAAGGAATGTACACGGCAGGTAGGGGCCAGCACAGAGGCAGATGGAGACTAAGAGGTGCAGGAACTAGGAAAGAGTAGATAGGTGACAGTCAGGAAGGGTAGAGGGGGAAGTGCCAGGGAGGCCGATCCAGGGCTGGAGCATCCCAATAAGTACGCTCCATTGAGTGACATTGGTGAAACCAGTCAGGGACCAGAACTGTTGGAGCTGAGGGACTCTCCTAGCTGCCGGTAGAAGAACTCCAGTGAGAGTGGGGGGGGGGGGGGAGCGCAGGGAAAGGAAAGACAGATTCTGGTGGTAGGGGGCTCAATTCTTAGAAGGACAGAGAAGGCAATCTGTACCAAAGACCTGAAGAGCCAAACTGTATGTTGTCTACCAGGTACTCGGGTTTGGCACATCATGAGTCTGCTGGACAGATTACTTAGAGGGACTGGGGTAGACCCGGCTGTCATGGTGCACGTTGGCACCAATGACAAAGTCATAGGCAGATGGAGTGTCCTAAAGAATGATTTTAGGGACTTGGGAGCTAAATTGAGAAAAAGGACCTCCAAGGTAGTATTCTCAGGAATATTACCGGTACACCAGAGCCACACCAGAAAGGCAGAGGGAGATTAGGGAAGTAAACAAGTGGCTGAAGAGCTGGTGTAGTAAGAAGGGGTTTGGGTTCCTGGAGGACTGGGCTGACTTTTCAGTCGATCACCAGTAATATCGAAGGGATGGACTGCACCTAAATGAGGAGGGTGCAGATCAGCTGGGAGTAAAGTTAGAGGGGTTTTTAACCACTGCCGACCAGCCGTCACAGTTGTACTGTGGCAGAATGGCACGGCTAGGCGAAACAACATTATGTAACATTGCTGCGAGTGCCCGGTGGTCTCGATCACCGCAGGGCTCCCACAATCGCTTGGGGCACACGGAGAACCCAGAACCATGTGTGT
The DNA here is from genome assembly GCF_037356315.1 of Lithobates pipiens. Taxonomy (NCBI): domain Eukaryota; kingdom Metazoa; phylum Chordata; class Amphibia; order Anura; family Ranidae; genus Lithobates; species Lithobates pipiens. Next base: position 10,204,200 of record NW_027507755.1, read on the forward strand.
AAACACACAGTTTCCGGTTCTCTGATGGCTGGTTCACACTAATTCGCAGCGCACTGCTGTTCAAATTACATGTGATGTCTGTGCGGTGTGATATCAGCCATACAGATTGTATGGGTGATATCGCACCGCATTTAGTCCAAACCCGCACAGGACCCTTTTTTCTGTTCGGACCAGAATCGGATCGCATGTGTGTTCACACATATGTGATCCGATTTATGTCCAAACTGTCAGTTCGCAGTGTGATACCCGAGCTGAAATGGGGGTGTCGTTAACATATAATGAAACTCCCCAGCAGTTTGCATATGGCAGTGTGAACTGCCGTGCGTGTCAGGTGCGATGCGGGAACCCACAGTAGATTTGCAGGGTTCTCGCATCGCACAAGTGTGAACCAGCCCTCAGGGGAAAACTGACAGATCGTCTGTTCATACAGAGTATGAACAGCGATCTGTTAGTTTCCCTGCACAGTCCCCATCCCCCTTCAGTTAGAACACAAACTAGGACACGCATTAACCTCTTCACTGCTCCCTAGTGTCAACCCCTTCACTGCCAGTGACATTTTTACAGTAACCAATGGTCCCAAAAATGTGTCAAAATTGTTCGACGTGTCCACCATAATGTCACAGTCACAATAAAAATCCCTGATCGCCGCCATTACTGGTAAAAAAAAAAAAAATAATAAAAATGCCATAATGCTATCCCCTATTTTGTAGACACTATAACTTTTGCGCAAACCAATCAATATTCGCTTATTGTGATTTATTTTTATACCAAAAATATGTAGAAGAATATGTATCGGCCTATACTGAGGAAACATTTTTTTTTTTATATATATTTTTTGGGGATATTTATTATAGCAAAAAGTAAAAATAATTGAGTTTTTTTTTCCAAAATTGTCGCTCTTTTTTGTTTATAGTGCAAAAAATAAAAACCACTGAGGTGATCAAATACCACCAAAAGATATATTTGTGGGAAAAAAAGGACGTCAATTTTGTTTGGGAGCCATGTCTTACGACCGCGCAATTGTCAGTTAAAGCGACGCAGTGCCGAATTGCAAAAAATGCTCTGGTCTTTGGCCAGCCAAATGGTCCGGGCTGAAGCGATTAAACTAGGCAAAGGGGGGAGGGTCCAGAGGTAGAGATAGTCAGCGCGGAACATATTCCAGAGGGTAGTATTGGGGGCATTAGTGGTAGGTTGACTAAAGCACATAAACCCAAGGTAAGTATAGTAACAAGTCCTAGTTGCAATCTCGGAAAAAGTGGGTAGTATGCGACTGGTCTAAACTACGTGGCATGTTCACCAATGCCAGGAGCCTGGAGGACAAGATGGGTGAACTAGAGATACTGTTGTACGAGGAGGATTTTAATTATCCAGACATAGACTGGGCGGAGGGAACCACGCATTCCTCTAAGGCTCGCAAGTTCCTAAATGTCTTGTAGGACAATTTCATGGTTCAGATGGCAGATGCACCAACTAGAAATAAAGTGTTACTGGATCTACTGATTACCAACAATACAGACCTGATCACGTGGAAATACGGGACAATTTAGGGAACAGTGATCACAGGTCAATTGGCTTCAGTATAAATCACAGAATTAGGAAACATAGGGGGAATACAAAGACACTGAATTTCAAGAGAGCCAACTTCCCTAAATTAAGAACCTTGTTAGAAGGCATGAATTGGGATGAAATCTTAGGAACAAAGAACACATTAGCCAATACGTCCCATTGGGTAATACATTTAAAAGAGTGAACAAGGAACCTGGATGGCTTAATTCCAATGTAAAAATGCATATGCAAAGGAGAAGGCCTTCACAAAATACATGGTTGAGGGATCATCATCAGCATTCAGACTTTATAAAGAATGCAACAAGAAATGTAAGGGTGCAATTAGGGTGGCTAAGATAGAACACAAATGACACATAGTGGAGGAGAGCAGAAAAAATAACAAGAAATTCTTTAAGTATTTAAACTGTAAAAAAGGGAGGACTGACAATATTGACCCCATGAAGAATGAGGAAGGACATCTGGTTACAAAGGATAGGGAGATGATGAAGGTATTGAATATATTCTTCTCCACAGTCTTCATGAGGGGATGGGGGGTTTCAGTAACCAAAACTGCAGTGTTTATCCTCATGACACATCACAGGAAGCACCTCCATGGTTAACAGAGGACAGAATTAAAATTAGACTTGGGTAGCTTAACATTAATAAATCACCAGGACTAGATGGCTTGCAGGATACTTAGGGAAATCAGTCCAGTAATTGCCAGACCATTGTTCCTAATTTTTACTGACAGTCTACTGACTGGAATGGTACCAGGTGATTGGAGAAAAGCCAATGTAGCACCAATATTTAAAAAGGGCCCAAAATACCTCCCTGGGAATTACAGACCAGTTAGCCTAACATCAATAATATGTAAGCTATTGTAGGGGGTGATAAGGGACTATATACAAGATTTTAGTAAAGAGAACGGTAGAATTAGCAATAATCAGCATGGATTCATAAAGAATCATTTTTGCCAAACAAATATATTAACCTTTTATGAGGAGGTGAGTTGCCATCTAGATAAAGGAAGGCCTGTAGACATGGTGTATCTGTATTTTGCAAAAGCATTTGACACAGTTCCCCATAAATGTTTACTGTACAAAATAAGGTCCGTTGGCATGGACCATAGGGTGAGTCCATGGATTGAAAACTGGCTACACGGGAGAGTTCAGAGAGTGATGATAAATGGGGAGTACTCGGAATGGTCAGAGATGGGTAGTGGGGTCCCCCATGGTTCTGTGCTGGGACCAATCCTTTTTATTTTGTTCATAAACGACTGGAGGATGAAGTAAACAGTTCAATCTCTGTATCTGTGAATGATACTAAGCTAAGCAGGGCAATAACTTCTCCACAAAATGTGGAAACCTTACAAAAAGATCTGAGCACATTAATGAGGTGGGCAACTACACGGCAAATGAGGTTTAATGTAGAAAAATGTAAAATAATGCATTTGGGTGGCAAAAATGTCAATGCAATCTATGCACTGGGGGGGAGAACCTATAGGGGAAGCTAGGATGGAAGAGGACCTGGGGGTCCTAGTAGATGATAGGCTCAGCAATGGCATGCAGTGCCAAGCTGCTGCTAACAAAGCAAACAGAATATTGGCATGCATTAAAAAGGGGTAAACCCCAGTGATAAAACGACAATTCTCTCGCTCTACAAGTATGCTGTCCAGTTCTGGGCACCAGTCCTCAGGAAAGATGTACTGAAAATGGAGCGAGTACAAAGAAGAGCAACTACTGTAAGCTAATAGAGGGTCTGGAGGATATTAGTTATGAGGAAAGGGTGTGAGCACGGAACTTTTTCTCTCAGGAGAAGATGCTTGGATATGATGTCAATTTATAAATAAAGTACTGGTGACCCCGCAATAGTGATAGAACTATTTTGTGGAAGGGAGTTTAACAAGACACGTGGCCACTCATTAAAATTAGAAGAAAAGAGGTTTAACCATAAACTACGTGTAGGGTTCTTTACTGTAAGAGCAGCAAGGATGTGGAATTCCCTTCCGCAGGCGGTGGTTTCAGCGGGGAGCATCGATAGTTTAAAAAAACTATTAGATAAGCACCTGAACGACTGCAACATACAGGGATATACAATGTAATACTGACATATAATCACACACATAGGTTGGACTTGATGGACTTGTGTCTTTTTTCAACCTCACTTGCTATGTAACTATGTAACAACTTATTTTTTAGACCAAATTATCTCTTGGTAAAGTTAAATGGAAATTAAGACATGTGTCTTTGAATTTACTGTGATGGACTTCTCATATGTCAAAATGATAGAAATTATAAAAAATATACATTTTTATTCATTGAAATTCTAAAAAGGTGAATTGTGATTTTTGTCCAGTTTAGGGAGTATTGCACAATTTATGAATCCCAGTTGTTTGCATTTTTGACAGATCTGCATGTGCATAATCAGACAAACCGAACATTTGTGATGTTACAATTTTCTATATTCTAATAGAATCATTAGAATATGATAATCACAAATTTTAAACTTCACCTTTGACTGAGAAAGACTGCGGTTTACAGCGTTGTGTATCTGCAGGTCAATTTACAGTTGATGGAGTCAGATTTAACACACGTACCTCTCCTCTCTGCTCTGTACAGCTCTTTTTAATTTGTCAGTTATAGAAGGTTGTAAATAGAGAAGCTACTGCTGTGCTCTGTCTTTGTAAAACCTAGACTTTTTAAATATATATGCTTTCAAAATGTAAAAAATATATAGAAATATTAACAGAGATATAAATGAGCAATTTCAAAAGCATGAAAATATAAAGCATTTATAATGGGCATTTATATGTTTATATATTTATTGAATCTACCGTAATAAAAAAAAATATTGATTTTACTGTGCTGTTGGTTAAGTATCAGGGAAAAAATATGCAATACATCTCTGCAATAAATGCACATTTTCCCATGTTTTATCCTCTTTAACCACTTTACTTTTAGAGAAATGTTAATTTTTTTTTGCACGCATGGCAAAATCTACATATTTGGCTATACAATTACTTAGAACCCCTAAACAATTATATATTTCCTGAAAACATAATAAAAACATGTTGGCTGGATTTTTATTTGAAGTAGCGCCATAGCTGTGCATCTGTTAAACAAATCTATAATTTCAGGGGAAAAAAAACTACCATAAAATAAATTTTACTGCAGACACACAATTTAATCCCTGATTTCTTGTACAAAATAAAAGACTAGCATGTCTTGAGTAATCTCTGTGTGGCCCCACAAAATGGCAATAAATTACAAAATGATCATTAAGTGATGCTTTAAATGCTCTAATGCGTCATCAACTTATGCCCCCTACACACGATCGGACTATCCAGCGGACTTATTTTATTGTATTCTTTATTTGTTATCTTATTTATTTCACGCAATTTTATTTATTTCACATAGGGGCCAACAAGCCATCATGTGATAGCACTGACAAGTTACATTGTCTCTTTATAGAGACACCAGGGGCATATTAGACCCCCAATGTCTCCCCTGCCCTCTTCCCCAATGAAAGTGTGCTCAGTCAACTCTGCAGCCAGCTTTCAAGGCAAGATTTTGCCAGCTCTGAACGGAAATTGCACAGAGCTGCATGCTTCTATTTCACACTACTAAAGTGGAAATCTGGAAATAGGTTGTTCCCCCTTTCTCCTCCTGCTTGCCATCTTGATAATGTTGTAGTACAGGGCTCCTTGGAGAAACTAGGGCCCGAGAGCCACCAAGGGGGAATGTCAGCAAGGGGCAGCCACCCAGATCACTTTTATATTAAAGCTTAGACCTGGGGCAGCACAGTGGTGTAGTGGTTAGCACGCTCACCTAGCAGTAAGAAGGGTCGCTGGTTCAAATCCCAACCACGACACTACCTGCCTGGAGTTTGCATGTTCTCCCTGTGCCTGCGTGGGTTTCCTCCGGGTACTCCGGTTTCCTCCCACACTCCAAAGACATGCAGGTAGGTTAATTGACTTCTGTCCAAAATTGGCCCTAGTATATGAATGGGGACCTTGGATTGTGGGCTCCTTGAGGGTAGGGACCAATGTGAGTGTGCAATGTACAGGGATAGGGACAATTGTAGACACTCACTCAGGTTGAACTGGATGGACTGGTGTCTTTATTCAACCTAACAAACTATGAAACCTGGCATGGAGCTTTTAGCTTCTTTTAACTGATTCATTCTTTGGACATACGCGACATGTCCATACATCTGCAAATACAGAAACACATCTGTTCATATCCAAGAAATTCTTCTCGCATTTTTTTATGGATTGAATGGTGTTGGCCTTCTCAAACCTAGTCTTAACTCCACAGATTAAAATAGAAAGCCAGGAAAAGCTGCCCACAGTGGCTGTCACTTCCTGTTGCTCATGTTCAGAGTGTACTTCCCTTGTTGCTGCCATTTTGGAAATGGTAAACACCCACAAGTGCTGAGTAAACACTGACAAACAGATAAAAAGAGAGAAAAACAAAGGGGAAATACTGCCACTTACTCCATAGCTTATTTAAATTAGAAGTCCACCCTAACACTAAAATCCCTGCATCTACAGACATCCATGATCTAACACTAACCTATCTAACCCTGTAGAGCAGAAATCAATATACATACCTTTTTTGAAGCCGATCTGACCAGATCCCAGCCCCGGCTTCGCTGTGGAGGCGTGTGCAGAGGACTAACGACAATGGAAGCCACGTAGTAACTGTATGGGTGAGGTCACATCCCATTCATTTCACAGCCATTGTTGGCTGTGTCCTCTGCAGAGCTTCCACCGCTGAAGACTGGATCGGCTTCAAAAAAGTTATGTACAGCGATTTCTTCTTTACATGGCTAGATAGGTTAGTGTTAGATTGTGAATGTCTGTAGATGTAGGGATTTTAGTGTTAGGCTGAACTTACACTGTAAAGCTTTCTTTGGCAGGCCATTCCCCCCCCCCCTCCCCAGACCACCAAAATAGGGCTCAACCATATAGCTCATTTAGAGGATGTACAGAAAAGTCTTCCACACAGGTGAGGCCAAACCTAACTGAGACGACAAACAGTAAGGGGTACCTTGCAAATCTATTCCTGATTAGGAGAGAACAAAACATAATAATGCTGTGAGCTGTGTCTGTCTTTGATTTATTGTTAAAGTGGTTGTAAAGGCAGTAGGTTTTTTATCTTAATGCATTCTATGCATTAAGATTAGGGATGAGCTTGGTGTTAAAGTCGAATGCATGTTCGACTCAAACACGGGCTGTTCACCCATTCGGCGAAGCCAGAACTCTGAGGGGCCATTTGCGCCATTTTCATGAGGCGCTCACGGCCCACAATGCACTGAGCCACAGGGCATTGCTGGCTCATGATTGGCCAAGCATGCACTGTGATTCCGCATGCTTGGCCAATCACAGTGCCAGCAGCGAGGAGAGCCATAATTGACCACAGGCAAGATGCTTGTGGCCAATTATAGCTCAGGGGGCTTTTGTACACGCCCCACACTATATAAGGCCGCCAGCTAGGCGGCCTTGTGTAGTGTGTTGCGGCGGTCAGGGAAAGAGGACTATAGGCAGGGACAGTGTCTTTACTGCTTGGGAACCTAGCGCTGTTACAGTGGGTGTTGTGTGCCTCCTACATAGTATACACCTGAAGCTACCCGTTATTACTGATGTTCTGTTTCTTGAATACAGGCATCTGCAGTGCAGAAGTTAGAGTGGGTGTTGCATGCCTCCTGCACAGTATACACCTGAAGATACCCCCTTATTGCTGGTGTTCTGTTTCTGTAATACAGGCATCTGCAGCAGTTAAAGTGGGTGTTGTGTGCCTCCTGCAAAGTATACACCTAAAGCTACCCTTTATTACTGGTGTTCTGTTTCTGTAATACAGGCATCTGCAGCAGTTAAAGTGGGTGTTGTGTGCCTCCTGCACAGTATACACCTGAAGCTACCCTTTATTACTGGTGTTTTGTTTCAGTAATACAGGTATCTGCATCAGTTAGAGTGGGTGCTGTGTGCCTCCTGCACAGTATACACCTGAAGATACCCCTTATTGCTGGTGTTCTGTTTCTGTAATACAGGCATCCGCAGCAGTTAAAGTGGGTGTTGTGTGCTTCCTGCACAGTATACACCTGAAGCTACCCTTTATTACTTTCCCCTTATTACTATTTCCCCTTATTACTATTCCCCTTTTTGGATCTTAACATCAGTAAGGACAATTCTGGTCGACTGATAACCAATCTCCACCGTAAATCAACTGCGGGCAACACGTTGCTACATGCAACAAGCTCACACCCCGCCCCCTAGTGCGTAGCATCCCCTACGCCCAATATCTAAGACTAAGGCGGAATTGCACTGAACACCAGGATTTTCTTATTCAAGCCGGAGCTTTATGCGAACGCCTATTGAGTCGGGGCTATACACGTTCTAACCTTAGAAAAGCATTTAACAAGGCATGTAGCCAGACACGAGAATCCCTATTGTATGGTCCCCCCACGACCTGATCACCCTACCACAGTAAAAATCATTACCAAATACTCGATGCACCATAATATACTTAGAAATGTATTGTCGGATCACTGGCACCTCTTAGCAGACCACCATATCCTGGGGAAATATGTGAGATCAGCCCCAGAATTGGTCTTTAGGAGGGCTACAACCTTAGGAGACAAATTGACCAATAGCCACTACAGAACGATTACACATGAACGGGAGGGTTCTCGTGGCACCTTCCAATGTGGAGACTGCCCCAAATGTCCCTGGATTTTGGAGGAAACTACATACAGCCTTCCAAATAGAGAGAGTTTCACCCCACCCTTTCATGCCAATTGTGGCACTAAAGGCATAGTTTATCTGATGGTCTGTGCCTGCAAGGCTTTTTATGTGGACAAGACCGTCAGAGAACTGCGCCAAAGGATGGGTGACCACCTCTATCATTCCTCTGGAGAGGGAAATTAACTGCGGTGGGTCGCCATATTGGCATCCACCACCGCTATAAATCCAAGTTTGTTAAATTCTTTGTTTTGGAAATGGTTCCTGAGGATGAACGCGGAGGCGACTGGGAATCACAAAATACTTAGACAAGAAACCTACTGGATAGAACGATTAGATGCCTTAGCCCCCCCTGGACTGAACGAAAAACAGACCTATAAGTACTTTCTTAAATAATGAAATGTGTTGCATTTCCTTCCCCTTTATAAATACATTTTTTTTCTTCTTCCCCCAAGAGTGGTTATTAGACAACATAAATTATTCCCTTTGAGCCTGATCTATTTTTCACGCTGATAATGTGGATTAATGCACTCAATTATCAGACCTTTGCTATATGTATTTATTTTCTTTCTTTTTTACTTCATAATTATTAAAAATACTTTGTCTGTGCTGTTTTATAGATGCCAATTGCCTCTGCTAGGTGAGACTGCTTGCAATGTTATAATTGTTCTTAAATGTCAATATATTATTTGTTTTGTTTATTTTGCTGCAACTAAGGGGGGTGGGCGGCTGGAGATCCCTGCATACGGTCCGAGGGCATAAGGAGTTAATCTCCTAGGGGCGGACACGCGCCTCTCCAGCAGAACGGAGTCCCTCCCCCCTTGCAGAGGAGAGACCCGTCTGTGCACCTGGTCCTGGGGAAGTCTCTATGGTGACCGGGAGCTAGTGCGCGCAGTCACATAGTGACGCATGCGCACTAGGAGTGGCGGACCTGGCGACATCATTGCTCGGCGCATGCCGCTGCCTGATGCAGTTGCCGGGTTGGAGGATAAAAGGGGCCACCTGTTTGATGGCCCCTGTGCAGAGCAAACTTTAACCCGGACTGGAGCAACACTGCAGGCTGCACAGGTAAACACACTATTCCTATTATAACGGGCTCTGTTTGTTTTTAGCCTCTCATATACCATGCACTAAAAAATGGAAAGTAATTTTCAGGCAATTGATACTATGTATGTGTGAATTTACCAGATTCTTTCTGGAGGCTTAATTTAACAGTCGCCCTAACCTGCCTTACCAATTGAAGATTATCAATATTGGATATGTACACCATTAGCCTTAAAAAGCCCTGCATTACAATATAGCGGTCCGGGACTTCACTATATTTACCATCTTTTGGCACATACCTACAGTATGGCTGCATAGGTACGTGAACCCTTTATAGCTTTTTTTTTTTAAATTGAAAAAAAATCAAAATCCTTCATATCCTCTCCCCTCCTCTTTTCCTTCCCCCCCCCCCTTCCTTTCCTTTCCCTTTTTTCCTTTTTCCCTCCCCCTTCCCTTCCCTTTTTTCCTTTTTCCCTCCCCCCTTTCCTTTTCCTTCTCCCCCTCCCCCTTTCTCCCTTCCCCCCCCTTTTTTTTCCCCTCTTCACACACATATAAGCTTATTTTATTTATTCTTCTTGTAGTTGGCTCTGTATACTGCACCTCCCGTGTCCGCCCTGGGGGTGGTAAACCCCAATGGTGGGAGCCACCCGTGATCAATTTTGGCCCGTCTTGGGATTTCCAGTGGTGAGCCAAGTTTTTTGTGGTATTAATTTGTAAAAATACTCCGCAACTTTGACCTGAATAGGCTATGAATTATCTGGAGATGTTAAATGTTTGTTGTATTATGTTAATAATGTCTATAATATGTATTTAACTTTAGATATGTACCAAGAGATTTCCTGAAGAAGCGACACTTGTCGTGAAACTAGTTGAAATACACGATCAACTTGGACATTAGTTGCTGTACCCTGAACTTTCTTATTTTAGGAGGCCGGGTGTCACTTTATTGTACACTTGTTTACTGTTACTATGTACATATATTATAAAATGGTTGATTATCAACAATTGCTTTTAAATCAATAATTTTTCAAAATAAAATTTTATTTTATTAATTCTACATATTGTTTATATATTTGGGTATCAAGACAGTCCTCAATTTCACTGGGTGGTACATGGTTGCTTGTGGTCGGAGTAGCCTATGTCAAGTTCCCCCCTTTTCTCTGTTTGCTTCTCATACTAAATACAGAGGATGAAGATACCAACTACCCTCCATGAATATTAAAAATTCACAAGGCACTATAATTATTTCTATACCCTTTATTATTGGTGTTCTGTTTCTGTAATACAGGCATCTGCATCAGTTAGAGTGGGTGTTGTGTGCCTCCTGCACAGTATACACCTGAAGATACCCCCTATTATTGGTGTTGTGTTTCTGTAATACAGGCATCTGCAGTAGTTAAAGTAGGTGTTGTGTGCTTCCTGCACAGTATACACCTGAAGCTACCCTTTATTACTGGAGTTCTGTTTCTGTAATACAGGCATTTGCATCAGTTAGAGTGGGTGTTGTGTGCCTCCTGGACAGTATACACCTGAAGCTACCCTTTAGTGCTGGTGTTCTGTTTCTGTAATACAGGCATCTGCAGCAGTTAAAGTGGGTGTTTTGTGCCTCCTGCACAGTATACACCTGAAGCTATCCTTTATTATTGGTGTTCTGTTTCTGTAATACAGGCATCTGCAGAAGTTAGAGTGGGTGTTGTGTGCCTCCTGGACAGTATACACCTGAAGCTACCCCTTATTACTGGTGCAGCTGCAGTAATTACAGTCGGTGTACTGTGTCATCTGCTCAGTGTGCACCTAAAGATACCCAATTGCTGGTTTTTCCATCTCTCTGCAGGTCATTACTATGTCTGGAAGGCCAACAAGGAGAGGTAGACAGTAACGAGCCAATAAAAAAGGGCAAGCAGGCTCTGTGTCTAGAGACAACAGTGGTGGTCGTGGACACGGTGCATTGTCATCAGCACGTGGCCATGGGACACGCTTGTCCTTATTTTCAGCAGCTGGACGTGTTAAGCCGCATCATGCCGAAGAATTGGTAGAGTGGATGACCAAGCCCTCCTCATCCTCTTCCTCCTCTCTCACCCAGGCTCAGGGTATTAGCAAAGCAGCTGCCAACGCGTCCTCTTCCCTCGTTTTAATGGCATCAGTCACTCCTTCCCTGGACCCACCATGTCCTCCTGAAGAGTCCTCCGAACTGTTTGAGCACAGTGTTGGGTACATGCTCCAGGAGGATGCCCAGCGTTTTGAAGGCTCTGATGATGATACCAGCTAGAGGAAGGCAGTAGCGTGAGCGCAGAGAGAGGGGATGCTCAAGAAGGAGAGCAATCTGGCAGTCATGTTCCATCAGCTGCAGCATACTGCCAGGTTTGCTCCAGTGATGAAGAGGAAGGGGATGATGAGGTCAATGACTCCACATGGGTGCCTGATAGGAGAGAGGAGGAGGAGGCACATCTCCAACGAGGCAGGATGCCCTCCGGGGGCCAGCTTAGAGGCAGCACACCGACTGAATCACACCGCAGAGCTCCGCCTGTGCAGGGCGCTGCCTCTGCTCGTTATTCCAAAAGTTCTTTGGTGTGGGCCTTTTTTGAGACCAGTGCATCCGATTGCACTGCCGCTATTTGCAACATATGTCTCAAGCGTATCTCGCGTGGCCAAAACATCAACCACTTGGGCACCACATGCTTGACCAGACATATGTTGACCTGCCATGCAGCTCGTTGGCAAGCGTACCTTAAAGACCCACACCAAAGAACAAAGCGGACCTCTCCTTGCTCCTCATCAGCTGGGATCTCCAACCCCACTAGACCTTCAGTCCTCTCTGAAAGCTGCACTGAGAGGAATGAAGGTGTAGAATTAGGTGTGTCACAGCCAAGTACTTGCGGGCACTCTGCTAGCAGTACACCCACGTCTGATTGTAGCAGGCAAATTTCCCTGCCCCAGCTGCTAGACCATCGAAAGAAGTTCACTCCCAGCCATCCACATGCCCAGTGGTTAAATGCTAGCTTGGCTGAATTGCTAGCACTTCAACTGCTGCCTTTTCAGTTGGTAGACTCGGCCTCCTTGCGTGAGTTTGTGCAATGTAGATCATGGAGAAAGCTGTAGTACATCAGCTACAACTTCACCTGGATACTCACAAACTCCTGGACCCGCTGCAATCAGGCTTCCGCCCGGGTCATGGAACAGAAACAGCTCTCCTCAAGATTTGGGATGACGCCCTCGAAGCAGCAGATGACGGAGAGCCGTGTCTCCTCGTACTGCTAGACCTAAGTGCAGCGTTTGATACAGTAGATCACAATACTCTACTCGTCCGCCTCACAGAAGTAGCCGGAGTCCAAGACATAGATCTCCATTGGTTCGCGTCCTTTCTAGGAAATCGGTCACAGACAGTGAAACTAGGAAAATTCCTCTCCGAAACTCGGGCAGTCACCTGCGGAGTCCCTCAAGGCTCTCCATTGTCACCCGTTCTCTTCAACATTTACATTCGCCCACTCCTTCAAATCATCAGATGCTCAGATCTCTGCTTCCACTCTTACGCTGACGACACGCAACTTTATTTCCGGATCAATGGAAAAAAAGATCACCAACAACAACTTGAAAACTGCCTCAAATCAATAGAGGACTGGATGACCACCAACTCCCTCCAGCTGAACCAATCAAAGACAGAGCTTCTTATCTTACACCCAAATCATAAGCCCGCAACCAAAGCCTCCTGGTCTCCACCAACCGTCTTTGGGCAGACTATCTCCCCAAAGACCAAAGCGAAGAGTCTCGGGGTTATTTTAGACGCACAAATGTCAATGGATGCACAAATAGGATCTGTAGTCAGTCGATCTCACCATCTACTGCACATGCTTCGCAGACTCATCCCTTTTATCCCAAAGAATGACAAAGCAGTGGTAGTTGGAACAATCATTAATTCAGGACTGGACTACGCAAACTCGCTTTACATAGGATTACCACAATATCAACTTGCGCGATTACAACTGATCCAAAACACGGCGGCAAGGCTGATAACAGGAAAAAAACCCTGGGAATCCATTTCTCCTTCACTGAGGAGCTTACATTGGCTAACCGTAAAAAATCGGATCACGTTCAAGACCCTTTGCCTCACCCACAAATGCGTGCATAGAGAAGCTCCGCAATACCTAATGGAGAAAATAAATCATTACACACCAAACCGCAGTCTTCGATCAGCCAACAAAAACCTCCTCCTCGTGCCCAAAGCCCGGTATAAATCCAAGGGTGATCGGAGATTCGCTGTCCAAGGGCCTCTGCTATGGAATGCTCTACCAATCAACATCCGCCTGGAAGAAAATCACCTGGCTTTTAGGAAAAAACTCAAGACCTTCCTCTTTTAGCAGATGATCAAAGCTCGCCACAGCGCCTAGAGGCGATTCAGTTCGCATTGTGCGCTATATAAGTATTTCATTCATTCATTCATTCAATGTGCGGTTCCTCAGTGGCAGGTTCCCAAATGCCACTTTTTCTCAAAGAAGGCTATTCCGGCTCTCTACCAGCATGTGGAAGGCAATGTCCTTGCCTCGCTGGACAGGGCGGTCAGCGGTAATGTGCATATTACCGCTGACACATGGTCCAGCAGGCATGGACTGGGACGTTACCTATCTTTCACGGCCCATTGGGTCACTCTTCTGGCAGCTGGGAAGGATGCAGGACAAGGTGCAGTAGCGTTGGAGGTTGTTCCATCACCGCTCCTCCAAAATGCTACTACTGGTTGTGACACACCTCTCTCCTCTACCCCCTCCTCTTCTTCTTCCTCCATGGCCTCTTCCAGTGCTTTGTCCTCTGAACCAGCGGTGCTTCATAGGTGTTCAAGGGGCTACGCAAGTACGCAGGAAAAAAGATGCCGTGCCGTATTTGCGCTGGTTTGTTTGGGGGACAGGAGCCACACTGGGGCAGATATTTTGTCAGCTCTACAGGGGCAGGCGGAGAGGTGGTTGAGGCCATGCCAGCTTAAGCCAGGAATGGTGGTTTGCGACAATTGCACCAACCTTCTCTCCGCCCTCCGACAGGGACAACTGACCCATGTGTCCTGTGTGGCTGCACCACCAGGTTCTTAACCTGGTGGTGTAGTGGTTCTTGGGCAGGTACCTGGACTTACAGGATGTCCTGAGGCAGGCCAGGAAAGTCTGTGTGCATTTCCAACCGATCATATAATGCCAGTGCTTGGCTGGCTGAGCTCCAAAAGGTGTTGAACCTGCCCAAGAACTGCCTTATATGTGACATGCCCAACAGGTGGATCTCAACGTTGACCATGCTGCAGCGGCTGCACATGCAGCAGAGGGCCACAAATGAGTACCTGTGCGACTACGGCACCAGGACAGGGTCAGGGGAGCTTGTTTTTTTTCACCACGCCAGTGGGGCATGATCAGGGATGCATGCACTGTCCTGTCACCATTTGAGGAGGACACGAGGATGGTGAGCAGTGACAGTGCATGCATCAGTGACACTGTACCTCTTGTACACATGTTGGAGCATATGCTGTGTGGAATAATGGACAGGGCACTTGAGGCAGAACAGAGGCAGGAAAAGGAGGAGTTCCTTGCCTCTCAAGGCCCCCTTTATCCAGACAGTGTTCCTGCTGTTCCACCCATCACACAGGAAGAGGACGAGGAGGAGGAGGAGGAGGATTGTGTCAGCATGAAGGTGGAGCCTGGCACTAAGCAGCAGCAGTCTTTTATCGATGATTTACAGTCCCAAGAAACCCGTGGACTTACGTGGCTGGGAGGAGGTGGCTGCGGATCACGTTGTCCTTAGTGACCCAGAGGACTCCGGACTGAATGCCTCAGCTAACCTACGCTGCATGGCCTCCCTGATCCCGCGGAAGGATCCTTGTATTTTTCGGATCAAGGAGAGGGACCTTTACTGGCTGGCCACTCTACTTGATCCACGGTACAAGGGTAAGGTTGCGGACCTTATCTTGCCGTCGCAGAGGCAGCAGAGGATGAGACACCTCCGGGAGGCCTTGCAGAAAGGTCTGTGCAAAGCGTTCCCAGAGACTGGGATGTTACAGACATCTTCTGGTCTTGGACAACGTGTTGCTGAGGCTTCGGTCAGTCACAGAAGGAGCGGTGTAGAAGGTGGCCATCTGACCAATGCGTTCAGACAGTTTTTTAGTCCGCAGCCCCAAGGTATGATCGGTTCCAGCAACCATTGCCAGCGTCTGATTTACATGGTGCAGGTATACCTAGGGGCAAGGTCAGACTTGGACACCTTTCCCACCGAAAATCCTCTGGCTTACTGGGTCTTGAGGATGGATCCCTGGCCAGAGCTTGCACAGTATGCAATTGAGCTACTGGCCTGTCCTGCATCCATCGTTCTTTCGGAACGCACCTTCAGTGCTGCTGGAGGCTTTGTAACCAATCACAGGGTGCACCTGTCCACCGACTTGGTTGATCGACTGACCTTTATAAAGATGAATCAGTCTTGGATCACCAACAGCTACCAAGCACCTGAAGCTGATGTAACCGAATATTTTTTTTTGAAATGTCACATCCCTTCAAGACAATTTTTGATGCAATGCTTTGCAGCAAGGCTCATTCCTGCACTCCAACTAGAGTATCAAGGAGACGTTGCAGTGTCGTGGCCCCAGCACCAGTGCCCAAGCCCCAATTTTTCAGCCCCTGTTTAGCAGGGGAATTTAATTACAATTTTTGATGCAATGCTTTGCAGCAGGGCTCTTTCCTGCACTCCAACTAGATTATCTGGGAGAGGTTGCAGTGTCGTGGCACCAGCACCAGTGCCTAAGGCCCAATTTTTAAGCCCCTGTTTAACAGGGGCATGCAAATATAATTTTTGATGCAATGCTTTGCAGCAGGGCTCATTCCTGCACTTCAACTAGAGTATCTGGGAGAGGTTGCAGTGTCGTGGCACCAGTGCCTAAGGCCCAATTTTTCAGTCCCTGTTTAACAGGGGCATGAAATTACAATTCTTGATATAATATTTGACAATAGGGCCCATTCCTGCACTCACCGAGAGTAACTGTGAGGACTTATAGTGTTGTGGCACCAGCACCACCACAACCACCAAAGGCCCAATTTTTCTACCTCTGTTCAACAATGGCATGTAATTACAATACTTGATAAGTTGATATAATCGTTCACAGCAGGGCGCTCCAGCGCCCACCAAGAGTCACTTTGAGGGCTTACAGTGTTGTGGCAACACCAACACCTTAGGCCCACATTTCTGCAGAGAATATAGGGCAGGCCCTTACTTTCAAACATCCAACTTACAAACGTCTCCTACTCGCAAATGGAAGGAGACAGCAGGAAGGGAGATGAAAAAACAGGAGAGTGATTAGACTCCTTGAGATAACACAGGCAGTGTGCAGAAGACACAGTACAACTATGAATTTCTGACAAGGTCAACAGCCATTATTTGCACTGATTGAACAGATATTTAACCAAAAAGACCAAAAAGAAGCAAACAAGAGCATTTCCCCATTCTTCCTAGTGACAGGACACTTATCACAGCTCCCTGTGATCGGGAACGGTGATCAGTGTCATGACACACGTAGCCCATCCCCCCTGCATTTAGAACACATCCCTAGGACACACTTAACCCCTTCAGCTCCCCCTCCTGGTTAACCCCTTCACTGCCAGTCACATTTACACAGTAATCATTGCATTTTTATAGCACTGATCCCTATATAAGTGTAAATGGTCCCAAAATAGCGCCAAAAGTGTCTGATGTGTCCGCCATAATGTCGCAGTCACGATAAAAAATGCTGATTGCCGTCAAAAAATGTTTTAATAATAATGCCTTTAAACTATCCCTTATTTTGTAGAAGCTATAACTGTTGCGCAAACCAATCAATAAACGCTTATTGCAATTTTTTAACCAAAAATATGTAGAAGAATACATATCGTCCTAAACTGAGGAAAAAATATGTTTTTTTATATATTTTTTGGGGATATTTATTATAGCAAAAAATATTGTGTTTTTTTCAAAATTGTCACACTTTTTTGTTTATGATGCAAAAAATAAAAACTGCAGAGGTGATCAAATACCACCAAAAGAAAGCTCTATTTGTGGGGAAAAAAGGATGTCCATTTTGTTTGGTAGACACATCGCACGACCGCGCAATTGTCAGTTAAAGCGAAACAGTGCCGAATCGCAAAAATTGCTCTGGTCTTTGGCCAGCCAAATCGTCCGGGGGTGAAGTGGTTAAGGGGTGCTGGGGAGGCTGCTATACACAGAAGGTGTTTTATCTTAATGCATAGAATGCATTAAGATAAAAAAACTTTCTGCCTTTACAACTCCTTTAAGGACAGCTCGGAGAGTTGTCAACGCTGCTGATCTTCTGAGAACTACTCAGAATACACCAAATGTAATTACTTACATTACTACATTTACGTACATCCCTGCTTCAAGATAAGCTTTCCAGCAGTGGAATAAATATATATAGGAGCACTCAGTATCGGAATCCCCAAAGCAGTGCAGAAGTGTTTCCTTATTGACTTGAAAGGAGCCGGAACCGGGGGCTCATTATCACACACTTGTATTAGCCAGTCAACATTCTAAAAGACCACCTTCACTTGTACATTTGATGTGAGCCTAATCTTCAGCTGCTTATTAAAGTACAAATTTTGAGCTGGAATATGATAAGCTGACAGCTAGCATGAGTGAAGGCATTTCATTAACTTTTAATTCCATTACCTCTCAATTTAATCAATATAGGCTGCAGTATGTTTGAACAAGAGTACGCTGTGAGTAATACAGACCATTTTCTAGAATCAAAGAAACTGTATGTTTTTTAATGTATCTAATGCACAGAGCTAATTTACTTTGAAGTCAGCCGTGTTTCATTCCACTCATAAATTCCAGATATGTTCTTGGAAAATGAAATTACTTCCAATGTAAATGTAAGGGAGCTACATCCATGTCTTACTTAAAGTGAAATTTCAACACCTATAGATTAAAGTGGAGCTTTCAGTAACTTAAAATAAAATTAAAATGTAAATTAGTCTAAAGCAATTACTGACATGCTATATTATATAGAAACAGTATCATATACAGTATCTCACAAAACTGAGTATACCCCTCACATTTTTATAAATATTTTATTATTATTATTATTATTATTATTATTATTTATCTTTTCATGTGACAACACTGAAGAAATTACACTTTGTTACAATGTAAAGTAGTGAGTGTACAGCTTGTATAATAGTGTAAATTTGCTGTCCTCTCAAAATAACTCAACACACAGCCATTAGTGTCTAGCAACAAAAGTGAGTACACCCCTAAGTGAAAACATTTAAATTGGACCCAAAGTGTCAATATTTTGTGTGCCACCATTATTTTCCAGCACTGCCTTAATCCTCTTGGGCATGGAATTCACCAGAGCTTCACAGGTTGCCACTGGAGGCCTCTTCCACTCATCCATGACGTCATCAAGGAGCTGGTGGATGTTAGAGACTTTGCATTCCTCCACCTTCCGTTTGAGGATGCCCAACAGATGCTCAATAGGGTTTAGGCCTGGAGACATGCTGGCAAGTTCATCAGATTTACCATCAGCTTCTTTAGCAAGGCAGTGTTGGTCTTGGAGGTGTGTTTGAGGTTGTTATCATGTTGGAATACTGCCCTGTGGCCCAGTCGCCGAAGGATCATGCTCTGCTTCAGTATGTCACAGTACATGATGGCATTCATGGTTCCCTCAATGAATTGTAGCTTCCCAGTGCCGGCAGCACTCATGCAGCCCCAGACCATGACACTCCCACCACCATGCTTGACTGTAGGCAAGACACACTTGTCTTACTCCTCACGGGTTGCCGCCACACACACTTGACACCATCTGAACCAAATAAGTTTGGTTCTAGTAATCCATGTCCTTAGTCTGCTTGTCTTCAGCAATCTGCGGCTTTTCTTGTGCATCATCTTTAAAAGAGGCTTCCTTATGGGATGACAGCCATGCAGACCAATTTGATGCAGTGTGCAGCCTATGGTCTGAGCATTGACAGGCTGACCCCCCACCCCTTTAACCTTTTCAGCAACACTGGCAGCACTCTTACGCCTATTTCCCAAAGACAACCTCTGGATATGATGCTGAACACGTGCACTCAGCTTCTTTGGTCGACCATGGTGAGGCCTGTTCTGAGTGGAACCTGTTATACAAGCTGTACACTCACTACTTTATATTGTAGCAAAGTGTAATTTCTTCAGTGTTGTCACATGAAAATATATAAAAAAATGTGAGGGGTGTACTCACTTTTGTGACATACTGTATGTATGTATGTGTGTATGTATATATAATATATAATATATATATATATATATATATATATATATATATATATATATATATACTGTAATATTTGGGGGTTATTTTAGCTTAAAGGTAGAGCTTACCAGTGAGCTGGATCCACACCAGATGTCGTTTAAGGGCTCGTAGGCCCACTTTTATTAAAGAAAGAAAAGTCAGATAACAAAATAGTTGCCCACACAGGGGTTTCAGCTTTCCACAGCAGTAATGTATGTAGAACCAAAAATACCAAGCCACCTGGCTCTGTTTAGCAGCACTGCTGCTCAGACTTCTGCTGCAGCCCTCTTGGCTCTTTAACAGAGTTCCCGTACACCCAGTACCTCAGCACTCTTTAACAGCTTCTCTTTCAGCCCACAAGCTTGGACCCTCTGTCTACTCTGACAGACCGACCTGTGCAGACATGCACACTTCTTCTCCCTTACACGCCTGGACTCCTCGGGAGGGTGGAGCCCAGAACCATGGTGTTGGCTTTGTTTTAAGCCCAAGACCCACCTGTGTAATCATCCAGCCAGACTGCTGGCTGTTCCCAAAACCCGGTCCCAGGATTGGAGATTCACCACATATCCCCCCCCTTTGTTTCGACCCAGAGGGCGGAACACCCAAGTTACTTTTGGCACCTCTGTGCCAGATACCATTTACAGAAGTACCCTCCTGTCCAACCTCGCTTCTCCTAACGGGGAACTCCACCCAATGCCTCCTTTGGTGTCTCCCTCTAAGCCTTACTGTCACTCTGCTATGCGCTTTGATGCGACCTTCCCAACTTTTCTTCCGAGTGCATTTCCATAAGCACTTCCTCTCCTGAAATCTTAATGGGTTCCCGTTGGTCTTCCTACCAACCCTTCTGCCTCCACGCTTCAGGTTCCCAGGTTTCCCCAAAACTTTCTCAGCAGTACTGTTCTGAGACTGTAGGGGGCCTATTTCTATAGTGTTTATAACGGAAACCCACCTCTTATTTCTGGTACCTGACTCAGCAGTCACTAATTGATTACCAGGTTTACCTGTACCTTTGGGCACCACATTATCATGTACCATTAACACATTATTTGGTTCATCATTGACAGACATATTCAAACCAACATTAGACCTCTCAATGTTGCACATGTCACCAATGCCTTTTTTTTCAAAATTTGCTAGGGCAGAGTCTGCAGAGGGCACACATACCAGAGGGCCGCCATCACCCACAGGAACCTCACAGGATGCCACCTCCCCTGGGTTCACCCACTCTGCAGGCAGCTGTCCTACCACTTGACCCGTTCTGATGCCATCTGTATTTTTATCCACCGGAACAGGCAAGCTCTCGTCTGATCCACATACAATTTTTAGCACGCTCCTTGTCCATTCCCCTGTCCCGGGGACCTTATTAGGTTTGTCACCTAGACCAAGCACTGGACTGGGGACCCCAGTCTCTTTAACCACCTTTGTTTGAGCCCTGGTCAGGATCTCTGTTGCTTTCAGGTCCACACATGGCCCTTCCACCTCATGTGGTTTTTCTACTGGTGCAGTATACACGCCCTTCACCAACTGACCAGCACCACACTGGACCATAGCAGCAGAAATGCTTCCCATCTGGCTGTTAGGAGGTGTAACCACAGGCAATTTAGGCTTATTTTCAACTTCTCCAACGTCTGTCTCAAATATTTCTTCTGGATCTAATCTAGCAGCATACGTAGCGGCAACTTTTAACAAAAGTAGCAAATTTAGGAATAAACCATTCCTGTCCTGTTTTGCTTTGCTCTGTACAGCCTGCCATACAGTGCTCCACCTAGTGGTACTCCGCAGTACCAGCCCATCAGACTGTGGAGGAGACACACAAGTATAGATTGGCTGTACATCCCAAAGTTCAAGCATCTCTTTTAATGCTTTGGTTAATAACCAGGCCCTTGACTTCAGACCTAAGTCCTTCCTGGGGATTTTCATGACACTGGGGCTGCAGAGAGACTCACTTGCTGAGACTTGAAAAGTTGCGACGGTTAACGGAACCTCCTCCCGTCTGGAGGTAAACACAGCCTGGTGCTCCACCAGAGCGCTGCCAGGTACTGGACTCATACTCAACTTCTCAGGCTCAGCATCAGTGAACTGCTCCAGAACATTACCAGTGACGTCACGTTGACACTCCATGTCAACCTCAGTTTTGTGGGTCACGGACAATGTCTCTGCTGTGCCCTTATTTGGTTCATCCTGCTCACCAGGGTTAACCCCTGCAGCAGCCACTGCGCCCTCAGGTACAGGCTGTTCTGCAGCCCCTCCTGCTGGCCCAGCAGAAACCACGTCCACCTTATCTTTGTGCATAAAAGCCCTATCTATCAGGGAGATAAGATTTTTGCTCCAACTATCCCAATCTGTTGTATGTGCGCTCCCTTCTGCGGTACTCCTCAGCACCGATCCATCTGCCCAAGGAGACACATAAGAACAGACTGGCTCAGCTGCAGACTCATTACACCAGTCATTGTAAATCATGTCAGACTGTGGTAGCACAGGTTGCAATACACCATATACCTGCACATTTTTAGTACTAGCAGCTTGCACTAACACATTACCATTACACGGTACAGTTCCATTCTGTCCCACCAGAGTGACATCGCAGTTGTCCAGGGCAACCTCTGACTCCAACACATGAAGTTCCCTGGAGATTCCTGTGGACAACTGTGCTGTCTTACCACCAGTTGCTACAGGCAACGGCCCATTTTTGATAACCCCAGGTTCTTTCAGAGCAAAAGTTTTCCCAACAGCATTAAACTTTTCATTAACACTAACACTTATAGCATTTTTCGCATTTGTAGGCTGTCCTAGCCCATGGTCAACTTGAGCCTGATAGTCATTAAACACAACACTTTTAGTCATCAACACAGGTTCTATTTGGATTTTAACCCGTGCATTCCCACTATATAGGGAAAAGTCATTCTCAAGCGCACATTCAGTGGCCCCACTAACTGGGGTCACTCTCACATCATCATGGACAGTCTCGTAACCAGTCCTTTTATATAGTGATGGCCGAACGGTTCGCCCGGCGGTCGTTTCGCGGCGAATTTCCGACATTCGCGGTCCGCACGTTCGAACGCCTTTTTCCGTCGTTCGCCGCGGCGGACTTACGTGTTTAATGTATACAAGAACTTTAACCTTTGGTGACACGTTTATCATGTGATACAGGACAGCCAATTGAGACATGACAGCACATGGACACTTGTACATTCCCCCTAACCTATAAATACACCCGATCCGGTGGCCATTTTACATTCTTTCTTCTGTTAAGATAGGGACAGGTTCCTGTGTGGAGTAGGGAGAGATAAACCACTAGCTATTTGGTACACAAAAGTTCTTTTCAGGACTGGTATAGGTGTTAGGTGTTGATAGGTTTGCTGTGCTGCTGATTCTTGCAGCAGCCTGAGTGTCTTTTGTTAGTTTAGAGAAAGGGAAAGGACGGTGTATGCTACAGGGACAGCCAGATTAGTCTTTCATCATCATCATCATCATCATCATCATTAGCTGTTACTATCAAGGTCCACAAAAGAGCTGTTCCAGTAACCACTAATCGTTCTCTTTTTTTGCCAATTTGTATAGGGACAGGAAGGAAGCAGTGTTGTCAGGCAGTGAGGGTAATTTTAAAGACTTGCTGTTATTATTAGTTCCACAAAGGTTCTTTTCAGGACTGGTATCAGTGGTACAGTAATAGGCTTGTACATGTATAATATTCTTTCTTCCAAATATAGAAAGGATATTATACTTGACTGCTGCCCTTCTGCTGCAGTCTGCTAAACATTCACAACTCACTTGTTCCACAAAAGTTCTTATAAGGACTGGTAACTTGGTATAGGGTGCTACGGTACATAGGCTTGAGTGCGGTACAGTCTGCTGTTCTGTAAGGACCGCTATCGGTCCACAATAGATAGGGTTGACGTGCACCACTGCTGACCGCTGCCCTATACTGCAGCAGTCCTTCAGCGGTATAGGGACTGACGTACAGTCTGCTAATCACTAACACACAACCTGCTTGTTCCACAAAAGTTCTTATAAGGACTGGTAACTTGGTATAGGGTGCTACGGTACATAGGCTTGAGTGCGGTACAGTCTGCTGTTCTGTAAGGACCGCTATCGGTCCACAATAGATAGGGTTGACGTGCACCACTGCTGACCGCTGCCCTATACTGCAGCAGTCCTTCAGCGGTATAGGGACTGACGTACAGTCTGCTAAACACTAATACACAACCTGCTTGGTCCACAAAAGTTCTTATAAGGACTGGTAACTTGGTATAGGGTGCTACGGTACATAGGCTTGAGTGCGGTACAGTCTGCTGTTCTGTAAGGACCGCTATCGGTCCACAATAGATAGGGTTGATGTGCACCACTGCTGACCGCTGCCCTATACTGCAGCAGTCCTTCAGCGGTATAGGGACTGACGTACAGTCTGCTAAACACTAATACACAACCTGCTTGGTCCACAAAAGTTCTTATAAGGACTGGTAACTTGGTATAGGGTGCTACGGTACATAGGCTTGAGTGCGGTACAGTCTGCTGTTCTGTAAGGACCGCTATCGGTCCACAATAGATAGGGTTGACGTGCACCACTGCTGACCGCTCACCTATACTGCAGCAGTCCTTCAGCGGTATAGGGACTGACGTACAGTCTGCTAATCACTAACACACAACCTGCTTGTTCCACAAAAGTTCTTATAAGGACTGGTAACTTGGTATAGGGTGCTACGGTACATAGGCTTGAGTGCGGTACAGTCTGCTGTTCTGTAAGGACCGCTATCGGTCCACAATAGATAGGGTTGACGTGCACCACTGCTGACTGCTGCCCTATACTGCAGCAGTCCTTCAGCGGTATAGGGACTGACGTACAGTCTGCTAATCACTAACACACAACCTGCTTGTTCCACAAAAGTTCTTATAAGGACTGGTAACTTGGTATAGGGTGCTACGGTACATAGGCTTGAGTGCGGTACAGTCTGCTGTTCTGTAAGGACCGCTATCGGTCCACAATAGATAGGGTTGACGTGCACCACTGCTGACCGCTGCCCTATACTGCAGCAGTCCTTCAGCGGTATAGGGACTGACGTACAGTCTGCTAAACACTAATACACAACCTGCTTGGTCCACAAAAGTTCTTATAAGGACTGGTAACTTGGTATAGGGTGCTACGGTACATAGGCTTGAGTGCGGTACAGTCTGCTGTTCTGTAAGGACCGCTATCGGTCCACAATAGATAGGGTTGACGTGCACCACTGCTGACCGCTCACCTATACTGCAGCAGTCCTTCAGCGGTATAGGGACTGACGTACAGTCTGCTAATCACTAACACACAACCTGCTTGTTCCACAAAAGTTCTTATAAGGACTGGTAACTTGGTATAGGGTGCTACGGTACATAGGCTTGAGTGCGGTACAGTCTGCTGTTCTGTAAGGACCGCTATCGGTCCACAATAGATAGGGTTGACGTGCACCACTGCTGACCGCTGCCCTATACTGCAGCAGTCCTTCAGCGGTATAGGGACTGACGTACAGTCTGCTAAACACTAATACACAACCTGCTTGGTCCACAAAAGTTCTTATAAGGACTGGTAACTTGGTATAGGGTGCTACGGTACATAGGCTTGAGTGCGGTACAGTCTGCTGTTCTGTAAGGACCGCTATCGGTCCACAATAGATAGGGTTGACGTGCACCACTGCTGACCGCTCACCTATACTGCAGCAGTCCTTCAGCGGTATAGGGACTGACGTACAGTCTGCTAATCACTAACACACAACCTGCTTGTTCCACAAAAGTTCTTATAAGGACTGGTAACTTGGTATAGGGTGCTACGGTACATAGGCTTGAGTGCGGTACAGTCTGCTGTTCTGTAAGGACCGCTATCGGTCCACAATAGATAGGGTTGACGTGCACCACTGCTGACCGCTGCCCTATACTGCAGCAGTCCTTCAGCGGTATAGGGACTGACGTACAGTCTGCTAAACACTAATACACAACCTGCTTGGTCCACAAAAGTTCTTATAAGGACTGGTAACTTGGTATAGGGTGCTACGGTACATAGGCTTGAGTGCGGTACAGTCTGCTGTTCTGTAAGGACCGCTATAGGTCCACAATAGATAGGGTTGACGTGCACCACTGCTGACCGCTCACCTATACTGCAGCAGTCCTTCAGCGGTATAGGGACTAAGAGTTTTGTCACAGGGTCATTTAAAAAATGACATGCAGAGGAAGAGGCAGGCCCTTCCGCAGGGGTGGTAGGGGTAGGGCAGGAGCAACAGGCTTGAGCCAAAGTGGGAAGTTGCAGAAGGTGCGTTCAATTACTTTAAAGGATGCACCAGACTTGGTTGAGTGGCTCGCTCAGCCTTACTCTTCTGCACCCTCCTCATCCTCTCGATCTGCACCCTCTTCTTCACTCTCTGCTATGTGCACCCCCAAAGACACTACCACCAACAACACGACCACCACCACCACCACCACATACCTTCCGCTTGAGTCACTGGAATTATTTTCCGATCCATATCAAGAGGACATTTCTGATGCGCAGCCACTCTTGGTATTGGATCAGGAAGAGGAGGTAGCAACAAGCGCTACTCAGCAGTCTGACGCCAGTACCCAGATCAGCCCAAGGAGGAGGTTGGTCCCCGGTGTTGCTGCCTACTCCGAGATCTCTACTTATAGCGGTGGGGAAGGTGACGTTGATGATGACGTGTCTAGTGATGTCACGTGGGTGCCCACAAGAGAGGAAGAGGAGGGGAGTTCAGAGGGAGATATGGACCAGCAGATAGGGAGGAGAAGCAGCAATGACTTACATTGCACAGCAGGGACAAAGCAGACTGCAAATGTATCAGGAGCGAGTCATCGACCATGTACGGTCACATCTGGCGCTCCCAGGACACCGGCACATGGCTCCGCAGTGTGGGCTTTTTTTAACGTGTCCGCTGCTGACAATAGCGTTGCCATCTGCAATCTTTGCAGTCAACGCGTTAGTCGCGGTAAGCCCAATACTCACCTAGGGACGACCGCCTTAAGAAGGCACATGAGCAGCCATCACCGAGCCCAGTGGGAGCAACGGAACACACAAAGCCACACTGCAGGCTCTCACCGTCCAGCCTCGTCTTCTACTTCTCCTTCTCCTCTCTCCTCACAATTGTCCTCCACTCCACCTTCCATCACGCCAAGCTCACATTTTTCTGCAAAAAGGCAGGCTTCCGTGGGCCTAATGTTTGAGCGTAAAAAAATGATGATGCCGGATAACCCTCTTGCCCAACGGTTGGCGGCTGGCTTGTCAGAACTCATAGCCCGCCAACTACTGCCATATAAACTGGTGGACTCGGAGGCCTTTCGCAAATTTGTGGCCATTGGAACACCACAATGGAAGGTCCCAGGAAGGAAGTATTTCTCAGAGAAGGGCATCCCAGAGCTATATGGCCATGTTCAGCGGCAAGTGAATGTATCTCTGGCACACAGTGTCGGTGCCAAGATACATCTGACCACAGACACGTGGTCTAGCAAACACGGGCAGGGAAGGTATATCAGTTTTACTGCCCACTGGGTGAACCTTCTGACGGCCGTCAAGCATGTAACCCGTGGCACCCGTGTAGATTTGGTTTTACCGCCACGGATTGCATGCAGGCCTGACTCTTCTTCTCCTCCTCCTACTCCATCCTCCTCCCTCTCCTCCTCAGCTGCCTCCTCCTTTTCCGCTGCTAGCGTCTCTTCCACTGCACCGCCCAAGCTCCCCAGAACCTATTCCACATGCCAGGTGAGACGTTGCCATGCCGTGCTGCGTCTGTTGTGCCTGGAAGCAAAGAGCCACACTGGCCCGGCACTCCTTTCAGCTTTGCGTTCACAGGCAGATGAGTGGCTAACACCGCTCAATTTGACAGTTGGTAAAGTGGTGTGTGACAACGGTGCCAATCTGCTTAGCGCATTGAAACAGGGCAAAATCACGCACGTGCCGTGCATGGCACACGTCTTAAACTTGGTCGTGCAGCGATTCCTTGTCAAATACCCTGGGGTCCAGGACATCTTGCGGCAGGCAAGGAAAATCTCGGCCCATTTCAGAAGATCTTACACGGCCATGGCTCGCCTTGCTGACATTCAGCGGCGACACCATCTGCCGGTCAGACGTCTTATTTGCGATTGCCCGACGCGATGGAACTCAACCTTCTATATGCTTGATAGGCTGCTCCAGCAGAAACGTGCAGTTAACGTCTACCTGTATGAACTCTGCGAAAGAAACGGTTCTGGGGAGCTGGGTTTTTTTTCACCGCGCCAGTGGCTGCTCATGCGCGACACATGCAGACTTCTGCGGCCATTTGAGGAGATCACCAAACTGGTCAGTCGCAGCCATGGCGCCATCAGTGACATGGTACCTTATGCCTTCTTTCTGGAGCGTGCATTGCGTCGTGTCATTGATCAGGCTGTGGAGGAGCAGGAGCGGGAAGATGAGGAAGTCGCAATGCTGGATGAATTCCCAGGGGGGGCTACTCTATCTGAGACAAGTCAACAACAGGAGTCTGATGAGGAGTCAGAGGAGGATGGTGCCGGGGCGGATGAGCAGGAGCAAGAAGAGCATGCTTTAAACCTTTCTGGGATCCCTGTTGTGCGAGGATGGGGAGAGGAGAATGAAGAGGACGACATTATCCTGGATGATGAGCAGGAGCCAGGCCACCACACCGCTTCCACTTTAGTGCAAATGGGGGCCTTCATGCTCCAGTGTTTTAATAGGGACCCCCGTATAAAAAGCATGAGGGTCAAGGACCAGTACTGGGTGGCAACGTACTTAGACCCCCGGTACAAACACAAAATGGCGGAAATGTTACCGCCGTCGCAGAGGGCTGTCAGAATGCAGCACTTCCAGGCCTTGCTTCGAGAAATGCTGCATTCTGCTTTTGCGTGCGCTGGCAGAGGAGCAATTCCCACTCCCAGAGAAGGATTTGCGGGTACCAATCCAACAGCGCCTGCAAGAAGAGGCCGGTTTGAAGATGTGTTGGTGACTTCGGATATGAGGTCATTCTTTCAGCCGACCCATCGACAGGTGTCATCCGGATCCAGCATCAGGGAACGCCTAGACCGTCAGGTGTCCGACTACATTGGGTTAACGGCCGATGTGGACGCTCTGAGGAGTGATGAACCCCTAGACTACTGGGTGGGCAGGCTTGACCTCTGGCCAGAGCTTGCCCAATTTGCAATCGAACTGTTGGCTTGCCCCTCATCCAGTGTCCTGTCCGAAAGGACGTTCAGCGCAGCAGGGGGGATTGTGACCGATAAGCGTACTCGCCTAGCTCACCACAGTGTTAACTACCTCACATTTCTAAAAATGAATGAGGCATGGATCTCGGAGGAATTCAACACATGTGACCAGTAGACCATGTATATGTCTATAAACTATTTTTTTAATCAAGCACACAGACCTTCTTAATTCATTTGGCTCACTTCCTTGACCCAAAAAAGCACACCGTACTATATGCCCCTACCCTCCTCTTTGAAGAGGTTGAGCGGTGTCATATTTCTACTGGGGCTGCTTATGATATCCCTGTGCTGTGCTGACTTCCTCCTGGGGGTTCTTATTATGAAGGGATCACACTATCCCTGTGCTGTGCTGACTTCCTCCTGGGGGTTCTTATTATGAGGGGATCACACCATCCCTGTGCTGTGCTGACTTCCTCCTGGGGCTGCTTACGGTGCTGCTGTCAGTGCTGTATGTCACGGTGCTGCTGTCAGCGCTGTATGTCACGGTGCTGCTGTCAGCGCTGTATGTCACGGTGCTGCTGTCAGCGCTGTATGTCACGGTGCTGCTGTCAGCGCTGTATGTCACGGTGCTGCTGTCAGCGCTGTATGTCACGGTGCTGCTGTCAGCGCTGTATGTCACGGTGCTGCTGTCAGCGCTGTATGTCACGGTGCTGCTGTCAGCGCTGTATGTCACGGTGCTGCTGTCAGCGCTGTATGTCACGGTGCTGCTGTCAGCGCTGTATGTCACGGTGCTGCTGTCAGCGCTGTATGTCACGGTGCTGCTGTCAGTGCTCTGTATTACGGTGCTGCTGTCAGATGCCTCTATCACGGTGCATGTGTCATTCCGGTATGTCACGCTGCTGGTGATCATCTCCTGCACCCTCTTCTTTGCCTACCCTGGTCCCTGACCTTCCCTCTCCTCCATTGCCTTCATTAGCTCCATAGTCCTGAATTGTTAGAACAATTTCCCAAATAAAATAAAAATGCTTGTAGTTATCGATCCCAAATTCACCTCATACATGTATTATGTCATTGTCCAGATGGTGGGACTACGTTTTACCCCCTAATAATTACCACGTGGCCGCAAATTCGACATGAAGGTTTGCAAAGTTCGCCTCCCATTGAAGTCAATGGGGCCCGCGGCGAACGTTCGGTTTCGCGAACGTTTGGGTCCGTTCGCATTTCGCGTTCGCGAAACGTCCCGTCGGAAGTTCGTCCATCACTACTTTTATACATGAAATCAGCAGTTCCAGCCATCATTTCATTAAAGACAGTCTTACCCACCGCAGTAGTTGGGGTCACCATCTTCATTTGAGTACGTCGTCTTATGCACCAGTCCTCTGCTGCACTTTTACTGGCCAACACCTCCTGGTGGCCATGGGATGAAACTACAGCAGACATCTCCCACCGCTTAGCACCCCCTGCAGGCACAACAGGAAACTTCTTGTTGCTAGGGGTGACTGCAAACATATTTTCACCGGACTCTGGGCCTACAGACAAAACTTTCTCAGCAACATTATCTCCAGCCATATTCCACAACCTAGGGCCAGAAAACATGCCATGCCCCAGCTGGCCACATTCCAGGCATGGTACTGGACGATTTTTCCCCAAAGTGATTCTCTCTTGGTGATTCCCAGCTGGCCGGAATGCACAGGCCTCTTTGTGGGGACGCTGAACCAAACCTCTACTGCAGCTCCTTTCAGGCATAAATTTCACTCCGGTTGCCATGGGAGACCGCACTCTCCCAGCAGAACTTTGCTGGCTCTCTCCAACATGAAAAATTGGCTCCTCCTTAAGCTGCTTTCCACGATCCTTATTAGACATAGCCCATGGTACAGAGACAGCCCGACTGGCTTCCTCTGCGTTGCTATGGGCAACCACTCTCCTCCTCAGCCTTTGATCAGCCTCTCTCCTTGCATATCGCATGGGCTTCTCTCTGCTGGATCCCATCTCATGCTGTGACACATTCACATCTTTCACAATAGCTGTGGTTTTAACTGCAGCCGCTTTGCCAGAGGCAACAACAGCCCTCTTCCAGTTATGGACATCCAGCGGCTTTCCCCTTGCACTGAGGGTTGGCTTCCTTTCCTCTGTAGCTTGGTCCAGTGCTGCTAAATGCCGCTTGCACCAATCCACTGCAGATTCAAATGCTGGTGGACTCTCCATAACAGCAGTCACCTGTGCACTCATTGCACCAGGGTTGCTAGGGACAACCCCAGCCATTTTTCTCCTTGATAAACTCTGATCGGGTATGTATGGGGCTCGTTCAGGCGGTAACAACCCCTCCAACCACAGAGCTCTGTCTCTCATTTCAGCAAACCTTGCTTCTTTTAAGAGCTTTGACCGCCCCATACTTAGAGACTCCAGAACAACTTTAAACAGTCCAGGAAAATGAAAGTGTCTCTTTTAAAGCAAGTTGCTTTTCTCTTCATGCAAGCTTTCCTCACCTGCACATTGCACACACTGATTATGCTGTCTCATGCACACAAACAGTTCATAGCAAGAGAAAAAAAAAAATTTGACTTTTCATTCACAGGTACACCACCTGCAACACGCAATGCCTTTTGCCTGGCTGCACTTCCACACACAGCCAATAGTTCCTGACTTGAACTTACTGTAGCGCAAGGACCCGGATTCCACCGTCTTCTGCCCGCATTCGAACACCACTTGTAATATTTGGGGGTTATTTTAGCTTAAAGGTAGAGCTTACCAGTGAGCTGGATCCACACCAGATGTCGTTTAAGGGCTCGTAGGCCCACTTTTATTAAAGAAAGAAAAGTCAGATAACAAAATAGTTGCCCACACAGGGGTTTCAGCTTTCCACAGCAGTAATGTATGTAGAACCAAAAATACCAAGCCACCTGGCTCTGTTTAGCAGCACTGCTGCTCAGACTTCTGCTGCAGCCCTCTTGGCTCTTTAACAGAGTTCCCGTACACCCAGTACCTCAGCACTCTTTAACAGCTTCTCTTTCAGCCCACAAGCTTGGACCCTCTGTCTACTCTGACAGACCGACCTGTGCAGACATGCACACTTCTTCTCCCTTACACGCCTGGACTCCTCGGGAGGGTGGAGCCCAGAACCATGGTGTTGGCTTTGTTTTAAGCCCAAGACCCACCTGTGTAATCATCCAGCCAGACTGCTGGCTGTTCCCAAAACCCGGTCCCAGGATTGGAGATTCACCACAATACTTTTTTTTTTAAAGCTGTTTTTGTATTAAAAACTAGCTGGGGGGGCATGGCCTGGCACCGGAGCAAGATGGTCGCATACACAGAGAGTTCCTCCATCCAGAGCTTCTGTCTGACCTTTCAGTAGCCAGAAAGCCTCGATCACTCAGTGCACCAATGGCAGGGAGAAGCCACTCAGCCTCCCGGTCTCAGCCAGATCAACCTACTCAGCTGAGCAGAAATATACCAGCGATGTTCCGCACCCAGCTCACGGACTCGCAGGCCGCATTACAAGCCGCGGACCGGAGTGCAGGGAGCTACATCGCCACAGACACCTCTTCAGCGACTCCGGCGGCAAGCATGAGTAATCCTTACCCCTCTCCTCTCCTCCGCCTGGCCGATCTACAGCAGATGGCCCTGGTATTAAGAATACCCTGTCTGTAGCCATATCAGACTTGAAAACTGATATCAGAGCAGTTGCCATGAGGCTGAAGCATGTGGAAAATGTCACCATGACACATGGTGCTGCTATTAAGTAAATACAGCAAACCACTGCTGCACATACACAACACTTGATGGACATGCATAGGCATATGGGCGATTTGGACAATAGGGGCCGTAGGCACAATCTGCAGATCAGGGGGATACCTGAGTCAGTGGAGGGGCCCCAGTTACAGGCTGCTGTCTGGACCATCTTCAAAACTCTGTTAGGAAGACCGCCTGATGCCCCAGTAGAGATTAAGAGGTGCCATAGAGCCCTTAGACCTAGGGGTAGAGACACTGACCCACCCAGAAAAGGAAGAAATATTATGCTTAGCTCGCAACCACAATCATTTAGAACATGAGGGAGTGTGCATCCAACTGTTTCAGGATCTATCCGCCATTATTCTCCAACACAGAAGAGACCTACTGTACGTCCTCTTCTCCAGGTACTACGGGAAAAACATATCCCCTATCGATGGAAATTCCCTTTCTGCCTTCAAGAGACTATTGGTAAGATAGAAGAGACAGCGCAATTGAGAACACCTGTGGAACTCAAACCCTTTTGTGATATCCTCGGCATCCCAGTGGTTTGTGTTCTGGAGTGGTATTGCGCATTCTTAAAGCCAGAGCCGTGGATCCTCACCCACCCTGACGACACCCCAAGGGAGCAAAGAAGCAGGCATAGATGCCACAGGCTTTCGGCTAACTCCTCACCAAGGCACCGTGGAGACATGGAAAACGATGAGAGCCCACGAGTCTCCCCATCTTCGATTCGTCGAAAGACTGACCATTGAAATCTCAAGCTGAGTTTTGGTGAGCTGACCCTTATTAAACTTCTAATCTCCACCTAACACTTTACATTGATGTATGGACCGCTACCCTGGAGCCCTGATACATGGCGTAGGACGGATAAGATACTGCAGGTAATTTTACTGCCACACATGACACCCCCTCTCTGTAACCCGTTCCCCTTGGGCATCTACACTGGAGTTTGAAATGACTCTGGCAGATGCCCTCATCTCGGAGCATTGTGAAAGTAGGATGCAGAGAACAAGTGTCCAGTGTATGGATATAACCTGAGGGTAACTGCTTACAACAAAGCCATAGCTGAATTAAGGGAAATGCTTGTTCTCCCCTTCTGGCTACACTGTGACAGATGTCTGGTTCTCTATTTTGCGCCTAATTACCCTGAAATGCGATTAAACTTGCACATCCCGAAAAAGTCATGAGTTTACTAAACACCTGAACCCCCCTTTTTCTTTTTTTCCCCCCTCACCCCCCCTCCCCCCGCTAGTTCCCAGAGAACCAGAGAATGAGAGCTTTAGATAGGGGTCTTGAGCTCCATAACTTGCTCTTATAGACAGGGCACTTTGGTCCATAAAGGTACTATATGTGTTATGTGGGAATATATTTGGGTCAGCCTACCGCAGCTATACATCTTTACTTGTTGTATTTGTTTTAAGATGTTCTTGCATACCTTAATTCTCCCGTAATAGGGAATTTCAGGGATTAGCACTTGGGAAAAGGGACCATGGACCGTTCCCATCAAAAACTGGATATGATGTATGGTGGTGGGGCTAAAGAGGCAGTCTTTAGACGACTAGATAGGCCTTGTTCTCCATAGGATATTCATGTCTTCACCCAATTGGATGGTTCAGTGTATTAATGTTTTTGTAGTACTTGCCTTCCCTAGGTACTCCCTTAAGGAACACACTGAAGGAAGGGGTTGAGCGCTGGGGCCTTTTGTTCCTGGGTAAACACTAGACTGGTGTCCCTAGGAGCAGAGGTCCCTGCCGACTAGTGTAGCATACACATTGATGGTTATCTGCCTTTTCATAATGGCCTTATTACATATATATGTTGCTTACTGATAATATATGCTGATATAGTTTGAGTTTACACCCTGTGAATCAGTCGGCTCTGCTGAATGGGAGCTCTCCGGGGAAGGCCTTGCTCATTTATGAGTGGACCTCCCCGGGCTATACTCATCCTCCACAAGCTGAGTTTTTTTGGTTATGCTGACACTTTGGAGCTCTGGATGGTAGAATGCAAAATTTGGTCTTGGTGTCAGGTTTCTTCCCCACCTCAAAGAGGCAGATCTCCCCGTTGCAACTTTCCGTCATTGTTTTTCACCACTTCAGCACTCCATACGATCCTACTTGGGTAGTTCAGCAGGCCTGCAATTACCTCCAGTGTATTTTTTACGAGACCCTATTTGGGGTAGTTGATACATGGGGTTCTATACCCCCCCAGGTTACTTAAGCACTTATAGAGTACTCTTTTGTTTTGTATAAAGATATTTTTTTCTGTTGATATTTATTTCTCTTGCTGTTACAGATTTATACATGCATTTTGTGTATTTTTGAGATCATCTTTTTTGGGATCACGTTCTATGTTTATTCTACTATAGATTGCTTGCATAGATTTTTAACTTTTAATATATGCACGTGCACTTTTTATATATTTATAATTTTAAGCACATTGCACTTTATACTGTTTTTATCTTATTTTCTATTATTTATGTACACTACTCATTTGCACATTTTTATTGTTGTCAGAACACATATACACTGTTTGGTGCCTGTTTAGTGCACCCATTTTATATTAGAACAGAGCCAATATTCCCTTTTTCAGAGTACTCTTTTTTGATTGGCTTCACTTCGGTGTAGTTTTTTCAGGGGAGGCTGCAGTTCATTATCCTAAGCACGGAGATTTTTGATTACATACTTAAGCACTTATACGTAGTTAAATAGGTTAGGAGCAGATTCTGCTCCTTTTTCTTCTCTTTCCTTGACGTCTTCCGCCTTCTCTACCTCTTACCCCTCCCCCTTTTTATTCTCTCTCTCTCCCCTCCACAAGGGCCCTCTCCATTCGCTGTCTGGGGGTGAAACCGAGGTATTCTCCCTTCCACTGAATATGCCTCCTGTGATTCACTCCTCAGCTCCTTTATCCCTCAAGGTCTACTCTTTAAATGATAAAGGCCTCAATATCCCCAAGAAACGAGGTAGAGTCCTTAATGAGGCACACCGCCAAAAAGTGTTTTTTCTCCAGGAAACCCACTTTAAATCAGGATTTATTCCCCGCCTATCCAATAGTCGCTTTCCGGACATTTATAATGCAGCCTGTGCTGATTCCAAAGTGAAGGGAGTCTCAGTAGTACTCGCAAAGTCGTTCGCCAGTTACTAGATCCAGAGGGCAGATTTCTCTTTATTAAGGGAAAGACAGACTGGTGACGCTAGCTAATATCTATTGTCCCAACTCCAAACAGGTGACCTTTTTG
The DNA here is from genome assembly GCF_037356315.1 of Lithobates pipiens. Classification (NCBI taxonomy): domain Eukaryota; kingdom Metazoa; phylum Chordata; class Amphibia; order Anura; family Ranidae; genus Lithobates; species Lithobates pipiens. The sequence goes on from NW_027507755.1 coordinate 10,239,939, forward strand.
AAAGAAACCCTACTGCATCTCACAACGTTTCCGCCAGGCTTACTTGTTCTGGGGGGGGGACTTTAACAGGGCCCTAAACCCACTTATCGACACCTCCACAGGTACCTCCTCACTTCCGTTCTCTGCCTTACGGCAAGTGAAGCTTGCTCTAGCCTCTCTCATATTCCATGACACCTGGTGCACCTTAAATCCATGGGGGAGGGACTACACGTTCTTCTTGTCCCTGCATACCCGCTTCTCAAGGTATGATTACCTTTTCATACAACAAGCAGATTTATCTTACCTTTATGGAGCGACAATAGAGAATATGATAAGCTCGGACCATCACCCCATCACTCTGACCTTTTGTTTCCCTCTGAGGGAAAGTCAACCAAGATTTGGAGACTGAACGCCTCCCTACTTACAGACCCTGGGGACCTGGGGACTATTAAGCAGACCATTAGTGACTACTTTCGCAACAACGACACTCCAGATGTGTCACCCATGGTTCAATGGGAGGCACATAAGTGTGTCGTAAGAGGTAATTTATTGGCTATCGCAGCAAGAAAAAGAAGGAACACCAAACCCTAATTTGAGATCTATCTAACAAAATAACCCTGCTGGAAGCACAGCACAAATGTTCACTAGCACTTAAAGTAGCGACAGAACTAGCTGAAACCCGAGCACTCCTGTTAGAAGAACTATTCAAAAGAGCAAGGAAACAGCAGACACTATCACAAAAATGATTCTATGAACAAGGCAATAAACCCGGTAGACTTTTAGCGAGGTTTACGCAGAACCGAACTCTAGCCTCCACAGTCAACCATGTAGTTGATACCCAGGGTGCGATTAACTCGAGAAATGAGGACATTGCCTGACAGTTCCGCATATTTTATAGTAAATTATGTGACTTGAATTCTAATGAAAATAGAACTGTAGCTGAGGATGCACGTTTGGATCTAATGTGTGATTTCCTTAGCAAACATAGTCCTCGCGCTCTCTACATCAGACTAGCAGGCTTTGGAAGCACCGTTGTCTTCAGAGGAATGGATTGAGGCCCTAAATACCACAAAACCTGGCAAATGCCCAGGGCCGGACGGCTTCTCTGCACAATATTATAAAAGCTTCTCAGACCTTCTAGCGCCAGGTTTTCTTAAGGCTTTTAATGGGCTATCTCAGGCCCCTTGTACTTCAGGGAACCTGCTAGAGGCATATATCTCGGTAATACCTAAGGGAGATAAAGATCCTACTAACGTAGCCAACTACCAACTCATCTCCTTTTTGAATGTGGACGTTAAGCTGTTCTCCAAGATCCTGGCAACCAGATTGTCTTATGTGCCTGCTTGGGTGGGTTTGGACCAGGTTGGATTTTTTCCTGGCAGGGAAGCCAGGGACAATACCATTAAGGCTCTAAACCTCCACCACTGGCTTACCACGACTCAAAGAGAGAGTTTCTTCCTGGCAATGGATGCAGAGAAGGCGTTCGGCCGTGTGGCCTGGGATTACAAACCTGAAAATTAATTACTCAAAATTTCTTTGCACTAAATATTTCATTACCCCCTAAGCTAGTACAACTCTGTCAATCGAATTTCCCTTTCTGTTGGAAAACATATGCTATCACCTATTTGGGTATTCAACTCCCAGGAAAGCTGAAAGAAAGAAATTTCCTGCCAGAACTCAAAAACATACAACAAGATCTCCACAAGGGGGAGGCTCCCACTGTTTCCTGGTTCGGAAGGGCCTCAAGCCTTAAGATGACGGTGCTCGCCCAGATATTATACAAAATGCAGACTATCCCGATCCATCTACCACCTTCTTTCTTTGCATCCTACAGAAGGATGTGCAGAGTCTTTCTTTGGGGAACCAAGGCAGCTCGAATTAGGTGGGTGAAGCTAGTCCTAACAAAATCTGAGGGTGGCATAGGTTTGCCAGATCTCCAGAGGTACTTCTGGGCTGTCCATCTAGCCAGGGTGGTTTACTGGAGATTACTTAGGCGATGTAAGGGTTGGTTGCTGCTCGGGCAGTTGATCTCGGCAGCGGAACTCCGTTTATTCCCCTGGTTTTCTAAAAAACACAGAACACCTCTTATACACACACACATCCCTTTATTGGGGTGACACTTCAGGCATTTGATAGGGTCTGCAAAATTCACACAATATCAGAAAAAGACAACGCGATCACCCCTATTAAGGTTAACTGAGATTTTCCCCTAGGAATAGCCAAAGCTTTCTTATCAATGGAATGGCCATACGCAGAAATGCAGGCTAAACACTTTTACTTGTGGGGTAGGTTCCTCCGGCAATGTTTAACTCGCCACACTGTCCAACACTAAATCTTTCCCTTTTTGGGCCTATATGCAACTTAAACACTATTTGGACAATCCGGCTAGCAGAGATAGCTTCATGAAGCCTCCTACTGTTTTTGAGTCACTGTGCTCTAGCTCGTCTCCCCAGAGTCATGCGATCTCAGCGCTCTACGCTTCCATGTTCAAAGAACCATATGCCTCTTTGCGCTCGGTGCATGTGTTCTGGGAGACTGAGCTGAACATGACAATCAAGGACACCAGTTGAGGCCGTGTTCATCTATACATTTATAAAGGCTTTCTGAATGTTCACACTCGGGTATAAAATTAAAACGAGATGGTATAAGACTCCAGAAGTACTTCACAAATTTATTCTGTCAGCCTCAGATCGATGCTGGAGATGCGAACAAGAACTGGGCACTCCATATATGGTGGAAATGCCCAATGATCCAGCCTTACTGGCGAAAGGTGCACGACATTACGACTGCGATCTCCTCTCTCCCATTGGAATTCTCACCAGCACAGAACCTCCTTCACTTTTACAAAATTTCTTCAAAAAGATATTATAAGTGATTGGCTATGCATATGATCAATGCAGCCAGACTCTGTCTGCCGGTCCATTCGCGGTCTAAATCCCCCCTTCAATGAAAGAATGTATTTCACGCATTAACCGAATAGCAACGATGGAGGAGCTGATACACATCACTCAAGACTGAATCTCCAAGTTTACAGCAACATGGGCTAATTGGTTTGAATATCGAACCTCTCGGCAATATCAGGAACTGATACAAAACACTACTTAACTTATGTCCTACTACTCTTGACACACCTTGATGATACAACCCACTAGCGATCTGGATTGGGGGTCTCGGGTGGCGTGCCCAGTGGTGGGGGGAGAGGGTAGCCGTGGTTTCCCATCCCCTATCCTAACAGGCCCTCATATTCACTCCCCCTTCTTTTCTTTTCTTTTCTTCCCTACTCTTTCTTTTCTTTCCCCCTTCTAACTAATGTAAAAGGTGGGGATTGGGGGTGGGGTGCTCATCTCCCCACCCTCTCCATACCATATGCAATAAACACAACACAAGTTGGGGTGGCCAGGAGAACCAAGAGAGATACTAAGACCAGCAATGGTTACACATTGACATCCTCAGGGAAAAATATATGACTGCATATGTCAGGCACTTTGAATGCATTTAATGCAGGAATTCTGATTAAGGGTAGTGTTAGTAATATGCAGATATGTATTGCAATGTTATTTAAACCCCGTTTTACTATGAAGATATCTCTTTACAGATGCCTTTTGTATTACCTGTTTGAAAATTCTAGTAAAATCTTTATGGTCAAAAAAAAAAAAAACTAGCCGGGGACAGAAGGTGAACAAGCTGTATTGCTTAATTGCTTATATGCAGAAAAGTCACAATGTCAACCTGTTTCTTCTGCAGGGCAGGGCTTTATAAATCTTAGCACTAGATAGATAGACATGCACATTGCTTGGCAGGCAGAACAGCTTTCATCTATGTATATCAACTGTGTATCTTGCTGTTGGCCTAAAGGAGAGTTTTTATAGCCTGGCTTTAGGTTACCTTTGATGTAAAATTTGGCTTATTTTATTTTATTTTTCTTTACTTCATATTTCAGATAAATGTTACCTTACTGCCAATAATAATAATATTCCTATAGTTCTATTATTAGTAATCAAGCAATCACTTTCTTATTTAGTGAATAAATTATATTCTCACATTTGTCATGCTTTATTGTATAACTTGCTGGGACTTTTCTCTTCCAAATGTTTCATGCTGTTTTCTACTGGTTGCTTTTTGAGAATACAGAAAACACAGCAACGTGGGTCTCGCAGGAGAACATTTAACATGCTGCCAAAACACAGCTCTGTGGTAAAGAAAAATATATCCAGGGCAACTAAATTATTTATAAGGGCTCTCTGGTCCATAATCATTTTCTTTATGGTTTTTTTTATGTTATGTTTGTGTTAGGGCAGCTTCCCTTTACAACTGCTGAGAGCAAAGAAAAATACCCTCTTCTTATGCAGTATGGGGAACATTTTTATTCTGTCCTTAACGTGTGACAGTGCTTTTGCTTAGCGATCCCATGCCTTCATGTGGGGGTAAGGAGAGAGTCTGCAGCACTATTTAAGTTTTGAGTTACTTCCTTGCTTAACGCTACTGCGCATGTGCATGGGAGTCACGGCTGTGGCACAGCACTCTGAAGGAACTTCATGCCACCCCTCTAGAGAGCAGTATGCATGTGCCAGTGATGTCACCGGCTGCAAAAGTAGTGAATATCTCACAGTGCACATTTAGGAGATATATCTTGTACATACATGTATTTTTTTATAAGCTTACCTGTAGGTACAAGTAAGCAAGTACTTAAAAGTAACACTTTAAGGACAATTTTTTTTTTTATAAGCCACATCCGAGTTAGTATACAAAAAGTGTGGACTGACTAGCTCAGACACCACCTAAAAAAGGACCGGACTTTAAAACCTCAATATGGGAGACCACATAGGATTATAAAACATAATACATTTATTTGTAAACTAGATATTAAAACATAGGTTGGCACAGTTTCCACAAGATCCACATACTGGTATAAAAACGCCCTACTGATGATACCAGAAGCCTATACATGTATAATATATCTGTCAGGGCTGGGCTCTGCCCTTCCTTCTCAAAGCTGGCCCCTCAGCTGTCGGCTAATTGCCAGCTCCTATTTCTCCACAGTGACTCACCTGTTGATGATATCCTGCTTGTCAATCCTGTCTACTTAAGCTGTCCAGTCCAGATAATCTCTGCCTTCACCTTGGCCACATCTCTAGAGATGCTCTCCTGTGTTCCTGTTAAAGACTTGTTTGGCTGACATTCCTTCTGGCTCCAGATCCTGCTTGCTGTTCTACTACGCTCATCTCTGGCTCCCTGACGTTTTGGCTTCTCTGACTATCCGTTCTGGTTCCTGAACTCTGGCTATGTTTTGACTACATTTACTCTGTTTACCATTTTTTATTATTATTAAACAAGTGTGATTTAACTGTACTGCTGTCTGAGTCTGATTCATGGTTTCTGACAGTAGTCGAAGGGCATGAATTCAGAAGATGCAGTCAATCCACTTGTTGGTAATATTTTTTCCAGATTGTATGAGCAGGATCACTGCATGGATCAGTTTGCCATGGTGTTACAAATGCTCTTGAGTCCCATGACTCACCTGGAATCTCCCACTGTTGCTGCTCTGGTACAACCTGTGTTGCAGACCATCCCTGCTGCTGTCTCTGTGCAGGCACCCGCCTCGAGTATTACCTCTATAGGAGGTATGTCTGGTTCCGCTCTGCTTCCCCAGCGATTTGGGGGCAATTCAGTCCAATGCAGAGGGTTTCTCAACCAGGTTGAGATATACTTTGACATGCTGCCCCACACGTTTCCCACGGACAGAAGCAGAGTAGGTTTCATGATATCTTTGCTTTCTGAGAGAGCCTTGGCCTGGGCAAACCCTCTATGAGAAATGCAAAAACCTGTTGTCTTGAGTTACCCTGAGTTTGTGACTTCTTTTAAAAGGGTATTTGACATTACTGCATACTCTGCTTCTGCTGCCAAGTGCCTCATGTCCATCAAACAGAGTTTGAGAACTTTTGTTGATTACGCCATTAAATTCTGTACTCTGGCAGCAGAGGTTGCTTGGAACAATGAGGCCCTTGTGCCTGCTTGTTTTCATGGTCTATCGGATACCATCAAGGATGAGATAGCAGCCCGAGATATACCCACTGAGCTGGAAAGGTTGATCACGTGTGCCATCTTTATAGACTCCAGACTCCCTTTTAAGGAGCGCTTGCTGAAGCCTCCTGTACATTTGTCTCCAAATTTTGCAGTCCCACCCTTGCCTCCCTCACCTCCCATGTCTCCTGGAACCGAATTGGCCTGTGAAGATAAACCCATGCACTTGGGCTTAACGCGTCTCTCTGCAGATGAGAGAACCCTTAGGAGGAGGGAGAGATTGTGCCTTTATTCTGGCCAGGCAGGTCACTTTTTGAAGTCTTGTCTTACTCGTTCAGAGAATGCCCCAACCTTCAGGTCCTGTCATGGACAGACCTTAGGTGGCATTGTTTCATCCCCAATTATCATGACGGATAAGCCCCTGGTTTCGGTTACCCTTTCTTGGGCTGAGTCATACGTCAAGATACAGGCTCTAATCGACTCTGGGGCTGCAGGTCTATTCATTGATGCTGCCTTTGTATTGAAGCACTCAATTCCGCTGCATGACACTCCACTTGCCATTGAGGCTCTTGACAGAAGACCTCTACAGCCTGCCCATGTGACTCATGAGACTGTTCCGTTGTCCTTGGCCGTAGGGGCTTTTCACCATGAGATAATCCAATTCGAAGTTATTTCCTCACCTAAGTTTCCGCCGGTTATTTGTCATCCTTGGTTACAGAGACACAACCCCTCTTTTGATTGGCTCCGTGCTGAGGTTCTCTCCTGGTTGCCACAATGCAGTAAGACATGCTTCCAAAAGATAGCCAAGGTCCTGTGCACCTCTTGACTCTCCTCCCTGCCAGAGGAGTACCACGATTTTAGCGATGTCTTTGAAAAAGGTTAAGCTGGTAGTTTGCCTCCACACTGGTCATATGATTGCACAATTGACCTTCAACCTGGTGCCATACCCCCTCGTTTCCTGGGTTTACCCTTTGTATCGGTCTTGGAGGATAAGCCCGTGGAGAAGTATGTTGCAGACACACTTTTTCGAGGTTTCATCTACAAATCCTCATCTCCTGCTGGGGCTGATTTCTTCTTTGTGAAGAAGAGTGGTGAACTGAGACCTTGTATTGATTATAGAGGTCTCAATCATTTCACGATTAAGAATACCTTTCCGATTCCGTTGATTACGGAGTTATTTGGAGTTATTAGGGAGCAACGGTTTTCATGAAGCTTGATTTGAGAGGGGCATACAATCTCGAGGGGATTAAGGAGGACAATGAGTGCAAAACTACGTTTAATACCAGAACAGGCCATTATGTGTACCTTGCAATGTTTTTTTGTTTTTTGGCCTTTGTAACACCCTGGCAGTTTTCGAGGAATTTATTAACAATGTCCTCTGAGATTTGTTGCAGTTATGTGTGGTGGTTTATCTTAACGATTCCTTATATTTTCCAAGTCCCTGGAGAGCCACCACACAGATGTCTGTTGTGTGCTTCAGAAACAAAGAGAGAGCAATCTGTAAATGTAATTTCCACTGCTGTTTTTTTCAATGGACCCAGAGAAACTTTCAGCAGTCCTACAGTGGCCCCGACCTGTGGGTTTACGTCCTCTGCAGCATTTTCTTGGCTTTGCCAACTATTCTACGTTACATTTTATCCTTGAGGTTCGATGCTTCTGAGACTGGAGTTGGCGCCCTTCTGTCACCTGCAGAGTGCAATTACGAGATTGGTGACAGAGGGCTGTTAGCGATCTTTTTAGCCCTGAAAGAATGGAGACATCTCCTCAAAGGTACCACTGTGCTGGTTCTCATTCTTACTGACCATAAGAATCTCACATTCTTGCCTGAGGCTAAACGCCTTTCTCCCAGAAGTGTGCAATGGGCTCTTTTCTTGTCTAGTTTAAATTACATTGTCTCATTCTTACCTGATACTAAGAATGTAAGGGCTGACAACAATTTTCCTCCACTTCCAAGATGGAGTCGGTTCCGGTTCCTGTGATTCCTGCTGATCGTATTCTGGCTACGATTCGCACCAGTCTCACTTCTCCTTTGGGTGACGCATTTTTTGCTGCTCAGGTCCATGCTACTCCTGAGAAACCTTGTGACTGCTGCTTTTGCCCAGAGAGTCTCCGTACTGCCGTTCTCCAGATTTACCATTCTCCCAAGGCTGCTGGCCATCCTGGGAAGAATCAACTCTTTTGGGACATTTTCCAACAATTCTGGTGGCCTAGTCTTCGTAGCTGCCTGTTCCATGTGTGCTCAGAGTAAGACTCCATGACACCTTCCAGTTGGCCTCTTACAACCCATACCCAATGAAGAGAGGCCCTGGACCCACCTGTCTATGGATTTCATTCTGGAGTTACCCAACTCCCAGGGCAACACAGTTATCCTTATTGCGGTTGACCGGTTCTCAAAAATGTCCCATTGTATTCCACTTAAAAAGTTGCCCACTTCTAAGGAACTGGCTTCCATTTTTACTCAGGAGATCTTTTGCTTATATGGGCTAACCAAGGTGATTGTCTCGGACAGGGGTATTCAGTTTGTGTCCTGGTTCTGGCGAGCCATTTGTGCACAGTTGGGCACTGCTCCATGACAGGAGGCATTGGAGGCTACCACAGGCATTCATATATGCAGTATTTTTTTTTTTAAATTGCCCCGCTGACAGCCTTTTTTAATCATACCATTTTGCTCAGAGTTCTTTTATTTTTCATCTGCACAACCCTTGCAGAAAATAAATATTTGCTTAGCACTGTATTTATCTAAATCTAAAACCCTTTCTGTGGAAAAAAAAAAAATTATAGTTTGATGGTGTTGCTAGGCACACGTGTTTAAATTAGAATTTTACCTCATGGGTCCAATTCCCCTCAGCATGCCTATATTCTTTGTGTTAATAAACATATTAAATTGGTTTATTTTTATATCGTCTCCTTTTTCCAAGTGTCTGTATATAATTCTGGCATGTGGACAATGACTTTTACTTTTGGTGCAGTGGTTTTCTAGGAGATGCAACAGTTTCTCTTTAAAGTGTTACTCCACGTGAGGTTTTCAGTACATTCTAACTATAGCAAAGACATTAATACCCATGGCTTGAGTCATTTTATTACTTTTTTGACATTTTGCCAGGTGCAGGTTTCTGGGAACTTTGACACCACCTTATAAAAACTATCCGTGGCCCATCAGAACAGCTTGTTTGTCTGTTTTATAAACTCAGTAAGTGGATATCTTACATATCTAGTCCGTACATGCATTGATCTGTTCATATTCAGTGGCCCCTTTCCTGCCTTTTAGATCCCTGCATGTCCATGCTGCCCATGGTGGTATTGCACCAGTTGGTGGCTGACTCGGATGCCCCTGTTCCCACCCCCCTCAGGCTGTGCTAAATGGATGCCCTATATTCCATAATATTGATGTGAGCATTTTCTCAGAATATCAAGGGAATTTTTATTATTGTTATACGGTATGGTATGTTAGTGATGTTCATATTTTTTCTCTAAACATATACAGTGTTGATCTCCTGCAATATTGGGTCCTGAAGAAGCCTGGAATTGGCAAAACGTTGATCTGGGTAAACATAGTCAAAATATAGCCAGAGTTCAGGAACCAGAACGGATAGTCAGGCAAGCCAAAACGTCAGGGAGCCAGAGATGAGCATAATAGAACAGCATGCAGGATCTGGAGCCAGAAGGAATGACAGCCAAGCAAGTCTTTAACAGAAACACAGGAGAGCAAATCTTGAGATGTGACCAAGGTGAAGGCAAAGATCATCTGGGCTAGGCGGCTTAAGTAAGCAGAACTAATGAGCAGGATATCATCAACAAGTGAGTCACTGTGGAAAGATAGGAGTTGGTAATTAGCTGACAGCTGAGCAGCCAACTTTGAGAAGGAAGGGCTGAGCCCAGCCCTGACAGTACCCCCTCCTCAATGACCCCTCCCCCTCGGACCACCAGGCTTGAGGGAAAAACGTTGATGGAAATCACAGAGGAGGGAAGGGACATGGACCCAAGACCGTTCCTCTTTCCAATGCACCGGGTACTGTATGCGCCCATGGAACCTACTTTGCTTCTGTCCATGGGAAACGCCTGGGGAAGCATCCCAATATATATCTCAACCTGGTGGAGAAATCCTCTGCATTGGACTGGATCTCCCCTAAATCGCTGGGGAAGCGGAGTGGAACCAGACATACCTCTTATAGAGGTAATACTTGAGGTGGGTGCCTTTACAGAGACTGGAGCAGCAGCAGGGACGGCCTGCAACACGGGTTATACCCGAGTAGCCACAGAGGGAGATTCCAAGTGAGCCACGAGACTCAGGAGCATTTGTAACGCTATGACAAAATGATCCATGCCGTGATCCTGCTCATCCAATCTGGAAAAAATATTATCAACAAGGGGATTGACTGCATCTTCTGAATTCATGGCCTTTGTCTACTGTCAGAAACCATGAATCAGACTGAGACAGAAGTAAAGTTAAATCACACTTGTTTAATAATAAACGTAAATAGAACAAATGTAGTCAAACATAGCCAAAGTTCGGTAACCGGAATGGATAGTCAGACAAACCAGAAAGGCAGAAAGCCAGGAATCAGCGTAGTGGAACAGAAAGCAGGATCCAGAGCCAAAGGGGTGTCAGCCAAGCAAGTCTTCAACAGGAGTCGAGGAGAAAGTCTCTGTGATGTTGACCAAGGCGAAGGCAGAGATCATCTGGACTGGACGGCTTAAATAGGCAGGACTGACAAGCAGGATATCAGGTGAGTCACTGTGGAGATATAGGAGATGGCAATTAGCCGACAGCTGAGCGGCCAACTCAGAGAAGGAAGGGCTGAGTCCAGCCCTGCCACTGGGGAGGGTATATGTGTCTGGAGCTGATTCTTTAGGCCTACTTGCCTGAAGGAGCTTGTTTCTGCTTACCCTATTTGGCCATGAAGGTTTGTTGAATCTCCCGCAGAAGATTGCGAACAGGGTGGAGACCCAGAGGAGGATCCTACTGGAGGTGTCATCAGAGCTTTTACACTAGAACCTCATGTGTGGGAGCTAGGTAGCTCTTCTAGAAAAAAGCCCAATCTCAATCCCAGCGCTCATCCTCCTCATTGGCCACGACACGGCAGCGGGAGCCATTGGCTCCCACTGCTCTCAATCACAGCCAGTTAGATGGGAATGGGGGGCAGGGTTGAGCCCTGTTGTGTGTGTCAATGGATACCGAGCTGACTCGGGAGCGAGCATGCACAAGTGCCCCCATAGAAGGCCACTTACTATGGGAGCACTTAGCATGGGGGAGCAGCCCAGAGCTCCAGCATGGGACCCAAGAAGAGGAGAGTCGGGTCTGCTCTGTGCAAAACCATTGCCCAGAGCAGGTAGGGATAACGTGTTCCTTTAATATCACTTTAACAATGGCATGTGTTTGAGATGTTCCCAACGGATGCTTGTTAAGAGGCTAAACTTTTAATGGAAATTGCATATACAGTATCTCACAAAAGTGAGTACACCCCTCACATTTTTGTAAATATTTTATTATATCTTTTCATGTGACAACACTGAGGAAATGACACTTTGCTGCAATGTAAAGTAGTGGGTGTACAGTTTGTATAACAGTGTAAATTTGCTGTCCCCTCAAAATAACTCAACACACAGCCATTCATGTCTAAACTGCTGGCAACAAAAGTGAGTACACCCCTAAGTGAAAATGTCCAAATTAGGTCCAATTAGCCATTTTCCCTCCCCCGGTGTCATGCCAATCATTAGTGTTACAAGGTCTCAAGTGTGAATGGGGAGCAGGTGCTTTAAATTTGGTGTTATCACTCACTCTCTCTCATACTGATCACTGGAAGTTCAACATGGAACCTCATGGCAAAGAACTCTCCAAGGATATGAAAAAAAGAATTGTTGCTCTATATAAAGATGGCATAGGCCCTAGGCTATAAGAAGATTACAAAGACTTTGAAACTGAGCTGCAGCATGGTGGCCAAGACCATACAGTGGTTTAACAGGACAGGTTCCACTCAGAACAGGCCTCACCATGGTCAACCAAAGAAGTTGCGTGCACATGCTCAGCATCATATCCAGAGGTTGTCTTTGGGAAATAGACGTATGAGTTCTGCCAACATAGCCGCAGAGGTTTAAGGGGTGGGAGGCGAGCCTGTCAATGTTCAGACCATACGATAATGGAGTCATTATCATGTTGGAATACTGCCCTGCAGCCCAGTCTCCGAAGAGAGGGGATCATGCTCGGTTTCAGTATGTCGCAGTACATGTTGAAATTCATGGTTCCCTCAATGAACTGTAGCTCCCCAATGTCGGCAGCACGCATGCAGCCTCAGACCATGACACCCCCACAACCATGCTTGACTGTAGGCAAGACACACTTTTCTTTGTACTCCTCACCTGGTTGCCGCCACACATGCTTGACATCATCTGAACCAAATACGTTTTATCTTGGTCTCATCAGACCACAGTACATGGTTCCAGTAATCCTTAGTCTGCTTATCTTCAGCAAACTGTTTGCGGGCTTTCTTGTGCATCATCTTTAGAAGAAGCTTCCTTCTGGGACGACAACCATGCCAACCAATTTGTGTCATATGGTGTGGTGTATGGCCTGAGCACTGACAAGCTGACCCCCCACACCTTCAACCTGTGCAGCAATGCTGCCAGCACTCATATGTTTATTTCCCAAAGCCAACCTCTGGATATGACGCTGAGCACGTGCACTCAACTTTTTTGGTCGACCATGGTGAGGTCTGTTCTGAGTGGAACCTGTCCCGTTAAACCACTGTATGGTCTTAGCCACCGTGCTGCAGCTCAGTTTCAGGGTCTTGGCAATCTTCTGATAGCATAGGCCATCTTTATATAGAGCAACAATTCTTTTTTCAGATCCTCAGACAGTTCTTTGCCATGAGGTGCCATGCTGAACTTCCAGTGACCAGTATGTGAGAGTGAGAGCGGTAACACCAAATTTAACGCACCTGCTCCCCTTTCACATCTGAGACCTTGTAACGCTAACAAGTCACATGACAGAGAGGGAAAATGGCTAATTGGGCCCTACTTGGACATTTTCACTTGGGGTGTACTCACTTTTGTTGCCAGCGGTTTAGACATGAATGGCTGTGTGTTGAGTTATTTTGAGGGGACAGCAAATTTACACTGTTATACAAGCTCTACACTCACTACTTTACATTGTAGCAAAGTGTCATTTGTCCAGTGTTGTCACATGAAAATATATAATATAAAATATTTACAAAAATGTGAGGGGTGTACTCACTTTTGTGAGATACTGTACATGCACTTTTACTAGACAAATTGCTATAATTTTTATATATATATATATCGAATATGCAAAGCCGCGCCAACCCTCCCTTACATATATAATGTGAATACAAAGACAAATAATACCGTATATACTCGAGTATAAGCCGAGATTTTCAGCCTCTTTTTTGAGGCTGAAAGTGCCCCCCTCGGCTTATACTCGAGTCATCGCTGTCTGCCCGCTCGATCAGCGTGTCGAGCAGACAGACAGCGGCCATTCTATTCAAAAGCCGCGCCTCCGGCTCCGCCTTCGCCTGTGATAGGCGGAACACTGAATTTCCCAGCAGCCTGTGTTCCGCCTATCACGGACATCGTATCATCCTCGTACTACGGACGAGGATGATACGACGTCTGTGATAGGCGGAACACAGGCTGCTGGGAAATTCAGTGTTCCGCCTATCACAGGCGAAGGCGGCGGCGCAGCTTTTGAACTTTACAATGGCCGCCGACTAAGAGGGCACGGGACGGAGGCAAGGCAAGGCACGGCACGGCACGGGACGGGACGGGACGGGACGGGGGCAAGGCAAGGCACGACACGGGACGGATGCAAGGAGGCAAGGCACGGCACGGGACGGAGGCAAGGAGGCAAGGCACGGGACGGAGGCTCGGGACAAAGGTAGGCTGGACACACACACACACACACACACACACACACACACACACACACACACACACACACACACTCACACACATGGATGGAGACACACACAGGGATGGATGGATGGATGGATGGAGACACACACACACAGGGATGGATGGATGGATGGATGGAGACACACACACACAGGGATGGATGGATGGAGACACACACACACAGGGATGGATGGATGGATGGATGGAGACACACACACACAGGGATGGATGGATGGATGGACACACACACACACAGGGATGGATGGACGGACACACAGGGATGGACGGACACACAGGGATGGACGGACACACACACAGGGATGGACAGGCATGTCTCACCCTCGGCTTATACACGAGTCAATAAGTTTGCCAGTTTTTTTGGGGGTAAATTGGGGGCCTCGGCTTATATTCGGGTCGGCCTATACTCGAGTATATACGGTAATATGAATAAAGACTAGTACAATTAAGTAATAAGTTTCAAAAAATGTGAAAGTGACTCAAAAAAGCCAAAAATGGCATAAAAATAAAAATAAAAATAAAATTAAAAATATAAAGTCCAATTAAGGAAAAGTTCACAGGTGAATCCAAATGGCGGACATAAACGTTCTTAAATGACAGCACCACAGTGGTTCAGCACTTTCCAAGGCGCGTGAAATACCCGTCACCATATATTAAATGCGCTTACCAGAAAATATATGGAATGAAGCATATATAAATGATAAATGGATGACGTCCAAGTAAACGTTCCTCAGCTGGGTCAGCACTCCATCCCTTTAGCGGTGATTCCAAGGTGATAATCTGTTCAGTGGTCTCGATATAATACGCTCAGAGGCCCACAGAAAAGAAAGGGACTAACATAGCGTAATAACGTAGGAACAGTTTAATGAATAAAAGTAATGCACTTACAAGTTTGTAGATAAAATACAGCATAAAGGAGCAAACATAAAAAGCCGGCCGGCAAACAGGAGCCCGTCCTGTTCCCCATTGACAACGTCTGGTATGACGAAACGCGTCTGGGAGGGCACGAAGTGACGCCACCACGTTGTAGGAGAGGAGGACGGGCTCCTGTTTGCCGGCCGGCTTTTTATGTTTGCTCCTTTATGCTGTATTTTATCTACAAACTTGTAAGTGCATTACTTTTATTCATTAAACTGTTCCTACGTTATTACGCTATGTTAGTCCCTTTCTTTTCTGTGGGCCTCTGAGCGTATTATATCGAGACCACTGAACAGATTATCACCTTGGAATCACCGCTAAAGGGATGGAGTGCTGACCCAGCTGAGGAACGTTTACTTGGACGTCATCCATTTATCATTTATATATGCTTCATTCCATATATTTTCTGGTAAGCGCATTTAATATATGGTGACGGGTATTTCACGCGCCTTGGAAAGTGCTGAACCACTGTGGTGCTGTCATTTAAGAACGTTTATGTCCGCCATTTGGATTCACCTGTGAACTTTTCCTTAATTGGACTTTATATTTTTAATTTTATTTTTATTTTTATTTTTATGCCATTTTTGGCTTTTTTGAGTCACTTTCACATTTTTTGAAACTTATTACTTAATTGTACTAGTCTTTATTCATATTATTATTTGTCTTTGTATTCACATTATATATGTAAGGGAGGGTTGGCGCGGCTTTGCATATTCGTTATTACTGTTGGGTGTCATATCACATTTATTGCTGCTGCCTATTTTTGTTTTAATTTTACACTACTCATCCTAGCGCAGTTTACATTTTTTCTATCATATATATATATATATATAATATATATACCTCTTCTAAATATATAAACTGCTTTTTTTCTTTAAAAAAAAAAACAGGTCCAAACTGCACAAATTGATTTAACTAAGCTATGTGGCATCATTATAGGTTTCAAGGCAAATGACTCATAAGAGCACTCTATGATCCTTCTAATCTCTAGTGTACATGACTAGTGTAGTCTAGATATCCCCAACCTTCTTTACTGTCCTTGGACCACACATACTACCCCAATCCCCTTTTCTTTTACCCCCATAAAATAATGAGACCACACAGGAGTTTGGAGTATAAAATTGGCCATAGCAGCCTTTTATTATTAACCAACTATTAAATATTTTCCAATTTTATCATATAACCTTTGTAACGACAACTTTTAAATACCAGTCTATTGGTCTCTGATGGTACCCCAAACTTAACACTTTCCACCACTACACTGCGGGACCTTTTTCACCATAACAGGCCTCCAGCCGAATGATCAGTTTGGAGACAACCCCCTTCCCGCAGTGCAACCATTACCGTAGTCCAGCAGACACCGTTCCACTGGAATAAACCAGAGGGGCACATACTACCGATGAGCCCCCCACCACTTCCATCACGTATGATTTTGCCACCATCAAAGACCAAAGACACCGCCGTTACACAGCTGCTATGACGACCCAAGTCCATGGTTCCTGAAATAAAAGGAAACAAACAGACAACACACAACAGAAACACAGGGAGGGTGGGTGGGAAAAACGGCCTCCTTCTGTCTCTCTCACTGACTGTGCCCGGAAGTCCCCGCCTCCCCTTTAAATAAACTCTCCTCCCCCTCAGATTCCTTTATTGCTTAACTCCTCCCCCTTAAGACCTCTCACACTTTTTAACCCTTTGTTGTCTCCCTATTCCACATAGTCATGCCCGGCCCTGCACTATTTTGTTTCTCTTTTGTTCGTTCCGGGCCTCACTTGACTAGTGTAGTCTAGATATCCCCAACCTTCTTTACTGTCCTTGGACCACACATACTACCCCAATCCCCTTTTCTTTTACCCCCATAAAATAATGAGACCACACAGGAGTTTGGAGTATAAAATTGGCCATAGCAGCCTTTTATTATTAACCAACTATTAAATATTTTCCAATTTTATCATATAACCTTTGTAACGACAACTTTTAAATACCAGTCTATTGGTCTCTGATGGTACCCCAAACTTAACACTTTCCACCACTACACTGCGGGACCTTTTTCACCATAACAGGCCTCCAGCCGAATGATCAGTTTGGAGACAACCCCCTTCCCGCAGTGCAACCATTACCGTAGTCCAGCAGACACCGTTCCACTGGAATAAACCAGAGGGGCACATACTACCGATGAGCCCCCCACCACTTCCATCACGTATGATTTTGCCACCATCAAAGACCAAAGACACCGCCACAGCCCGCAAGGGTGACCCCTTACCCTTAAGGGCCCCTCCACACCCGCAGGGCCCGCTGAATCTCCTCCTAAAGACCCAGCGCCCACCGGTCAATACCCCCAGCTGAGAGATGAATCCCTTCGTTGAAAACATACCCACCTTAGGCTCCAACTCCATGTGTATAACAGCCCAAACCCCCGTACACGACACCACTCACCCACAACCTTTTACCACATACAGGCTTTATTATATTTTCCCACTGCTAATGCCCAAATCTTGTAGTCCGGGCAACAATGCCGGACCACCCATGAACCCGGCAGGGAAAAATTGAGCGGAGTGCCACCGTCCGACTTAACAGCCGAGCTTACCCCCCCCCCGATGAGACTGACCCCTAAACATCCTCTCCCACCCGGAGAACCAGAACGTCCAGGTGCCCGACCGAGCCAAGCTTAATGTTGCACCTCCGGTACCACCCTGTTCCACACCATCCCAGGGGTCCCCATCCAGTGGATACACACCGCCTCCTCCCGAGAAACACCCAGCCGCCTGCCATCTGATCCATCCTCCGCCCACCTGGCCCCCCAATAACCTAGGGATGCCTCAATAGCCAGACAAGGCGTATGCGCACTTCATCCGACAGGACAGAACAACAAACAAGGGTATCAACAAAGACACGGGGATGTCCCCACGACCAGACAAGGCGTATGTGCACTTCATCTGAAAGGACAGAACGACAAACAAAGGGGGTAGTACCAACAGACCTAGGGATGCCGCCATATCCAGACAAGGCGCATGCGCACTTCATCTGAAAGGACAGCACGACAACAAAGGGGGTAGCACCAACAGACATAGGGATGCTGCCACAACCAGACCAGGCGTATGTGCACTGCATCTGAAAGGACAGAACGACAAACAAAGGGGGTAGCACCAACAGACATAGGGATGCCCCATAACCAGACCAGGCGTATGTGCACTGCATCTGAATGAGCGGTACGACAAACAAGGGTAGCACCAACAGACATAGGGATGCCCCTTACCTCCAGACAAGGCGTAAGTGCACTGCATCTGAAAGGACAGCACGACAAACAAATGTAGCACCCACAGACAAAGAGATGCCCCAATATCCAGACAAGGCAGATTTGCACTTCATCTGAAAGGACAGAATGTACAAAACCAGGATAACACCAACGTAGAACCCCATTCCACAACTAAAGCAGAGCCAACTCTTAGACAGCTACCTCCAACCCCGTACCACGCCCACTCCCAAATGTGTAACAATATGTAGGCAAACTCGAGTGCGGAAATACCTAGCTTCTCACCGTGCCACCCTCATTACCGCCACCTCATCTAGCCCCACCCCAGGCACCCCTGTGGTTGCCCATACAGTTCAACCCCCACCGCCCTAAGGCTTTTCCGATAACTACCACGACTGGACGTGGACACTCCGGCACCCCCCGTCGCGCAACTAGAATGGCCCACCCCCCCTACAAACTGCACACTCAAAGATTCCATCATCACCCCCCCAGGGCCAACCCGGGAACCAGGCAATGTCAACACCTGCACACTCATCCTTTCCCCTCCGGTCTGACCTAGACATACACAAACGGAACCACACTACCCTCCCCCGATAGCCACATCTAGAGCCAGAAAACCCCCCCCCCCCTTCATGCCGCCTGCAGGGGCCCGCCAACACCCCCCCCCCCCACTCAAATGGCGCCAAAAGCTATGTACAACAGCTGCATAAAAATATTTTTTTTTTTTTTTTTTTTTTTTTTAAGTCAAGGAACACATGGAACCCCAATGGCCCCCATGTCCCAAAGAACGCAAAGCCAATGGCAACCAAGGGTCCGCATGCATGTGACCCCTCCGAAGTCCTATAAACTCGTGTGGCTCCCAACCCTCCATCCGTGACGTCCATCTGACCCCCGAGAGCAGATGAACACAGCCAAACCATCCATTTGCCGCCCAACGGCGGACACCGCCCCCCCACACCTGCATGTGCACTGAAGGAAATACCCCACCCCACAGTCTGACCTCTGACCCAACCAACACAGCCCCCAGCAAGCCATACAAAAACATCCATTCACTCCTTACCCCGTTGCAAGCCACCCGGCCGAACCACTCACCCCCCCCCCGGGAACCCCCCCTGCTCTGCAGAAGGAGCTAGCTCCCGAACTCGGCCCACTAAAAACCGAGACAGGAAAACCAACAGAGTATGGACACTCCCAGGAGGCGTGCAGCATCCATAACAGTGGTCAACTGCATGCAATGCCCAAACGAAAATGGTGCCGCAACCGCACCGCCATCTGTTAGGACGTGGGCATGCGGTAGGCAACCTGTACCGCACACAGGGTCACTCTGCCACCCACTCTTCAAGGTCCTACACGTCCCCCCCACAACTCCATAGCCGGGACCCTGCAAACCAATTAATATCAGCTTACTCCCCGGTCCCGCCCAACCCGATCGCCCCCGATACTCCTCCAACACGTGCGCCCAACAGTCCGGTCCCCGTTGTATGCCTTAGAAAACCTTATAAATCGGGCCTGGGCCTGCACCCCAGCAGCTGCCACCGCCAGCCGTCGGCAGAAATCCCCGCACGCGGACTGACGCGACCCGCAAAAGTAAAAAACCCGCCCAGTAAAGACTGTAATAACCCCAAACAAACCCCGCTGACCCAACATCCCCCGAATCTCAATCCCAACCACCTCCATTCGAGGATCCGGGGCAACCCAGATGCCCCCAGAAAATTAACATCTGCCCTCGAGCCCTCAGTCTACATAACCGCCACCCATGGCACCCCGAACCCACTTGCAAAGTGCCGTAACATAGACAGGAGAATCGCACCCCCCTTTCGAGGTCGGTATCCCCACGCCCAGAAAGGCATCCAATAGCGGATGACAGAAACAGGCCCCAACATACTCTAAACCACCCCCCCCCACCGTGACTAACCCACGAAAACAGCTTGCACGGCATAGAGCAACCCCCCCGTCCAGACCCCCTTTCCTGTACCGGTCCCTTGCCCCAGCATCCCCGAAGAACAAGGCAAAAACTACCTCGACGTCAGGCGAAGCCCCGAATGTTCCTCTCCATAGCGCTAACCCACCTGTCAGCAACTGCAAGGAAGAATCAGACACCGAACCAGCTTAGGGGTCCCCCGCCACAGTAACCGAATCCCAGCTGGGAAACGAGAATGGGGGCATAAGACTAACCTCCCTCGATTCCCCTTCAGGGACCACCCCCATATGCGAACAAACCAAATCCCACCACATTAATTCCATTCTTTATTTATTTTTATTTTTTTGTATTGAATAGCTTAACCGGGGCCCTCCCCCATGCCCCACCCTCTCCATTTTCTCCGAAAAAACCCCCCAGATTTGTTTCGGAGCAGACCGGAAATACTGCACCACAAACGGCACCCCCGCCAGGGAACACGGCAGCCCCAAGAAACCTTCTACCCACCCAGAAGCCAACAGCCTACCGCCCCCCCAATCAGGGTACCTAGTTTGGAAAAGGCGGCATACTTCCCCTTCTCCCCACTGTCACCATCCCCCCTGTTCGCCAACTCCTCGACACAGGCCGGGACAGGGGATAAGAACCCCCACAGCAGATGCCCTCCTGCCCAGGACAGCCGTAACCCCCCAATCCACCGTAGCACCCATATAAACACCGAGGCGGGTGTCTCCCCAGCCCCCCACTCCCTTGCAGAAAAACTGCCGCGGGGGGCCCCACGTCTAAAACCCCAAGCGCCCACGTAGGCCGATATCCCGCCATCCCCCCAGAGAGATCGATGAACCACCCCCTTCCCGTTGAAAGGAAGTACCATACTGCAGCCCAGCAGACCCCCTCCGTAAACTAATGTGCCCCCCCCCCAATGGCCGCAGTGTAACCGGCAAGAGCCGAGCAAGGTGCCCGTTGTCCCTGGACCGTGCGCTCGTCCCATAGCAAACGCCGGCAGCCAAGGCACAACGACCCGCAACCTCCAAGGTGCAGCAACAGAATAACTCCCCATACTCACCCCCACCGTGCTGGATCCGAATCCCCGCCCAGTCTACTCTCATCCCCCTGGCAACCCCTGGGTTTACCCACAGGGGCCCACAAACAGGTCCTACCAACCCCCCCAACACTGCGCAGTTTCCCCACCGTCCCAAAAGTGCCAGGCGAAAATGCCCGACGCCCCGGGGACAACCGTTGCATCCGTACGTGCCCGCAGCCTAGCACCCCCAATTCCCCACTCCCAGCCACTGCCAAAGAGCATCAATAACTCGACGTGAGACAATGTACCATCGTACCAAGCTGACGGGTAGGGCCCCACAGCCGCTGCTCCTGCCACTCCAACGATGCGAGATCCCACGGCTGCTCCTCTTCCTGCAAACTGGACCGTCCCTCCCCCGACCTCACCTCATGAGCTGGGCCCATAGGTGGAAGCAGCCTCCCAGGTGCAGCATGCCTGGGGGCCGTAGATTCCCAGCTGCATAGCGGGCCTCTTCCGTTCGGTGGATCCGCCCACCGCAGCACAAGCCCCACGTGTGCCTATCTACAGGTGGGCCGCCCCGCCGTCCTCCCCCATGCTTCGCGTCCCACAGGCCCTGTGCGCAGGGAAAAACCAGCACCCACCCCGCTGGCCCACCCCCCTGGCTGGCACTGTTAAAAGGGGGGGGGGGGGGACGCAATCTACCACCGGCCCGCGCCGCTGCCAGGGAACGGGCGCCATACGGCCCACCGCCCCACCCCCCGCTCCCCCAGTGACAAGGATTTTTTTTTTTTTTTGTTCCTCATGGGGGCTAAACCCCCGTGTGCTACTAGCCTATGGGGTCACGGACCGGTAAAATAAGGGGGGGGGGAGGGGGGGCACCGAAGTGGCGCTGCTCGCCGCTGGGGGAGAGAAGCAGGGGCAAGAAATGCCTCGTGCACCGGCCGCCGAGCGCATAAACGAACCTCCCTCCGTGGCGCTGCCTCCTCCGCACGATTCCCACACCGCACCGCCGCCAATCAGTCCCCCCGCTCGTCGCTGCAGCCCGCCACCGCGCCGTGATCAAAGCGGCCTCCGTGTAGTTCAGACAGAGGAGCAGCCTGTGAAAAACGGCCTCCTTCTGTCTCTCTCACTGACTGTGCCCGGAAGTCCCCGCCTCCCCTTTAAATAAACTCTCCTCCCCCTCAGATTCCTTTATTGCTTAACTCCTCCCCCTTAAGACCTCTCACACTTTTTAACCCTTTGTTGTCTCCCTATTCCACATAGTCATGCCCGGCCCTGCACTATTTTGTTTCTCTTTTGTTCGTTCCGGGCCTCACTTATCCAACCTCAGAGCCAGGGCATTTTCTTCAAGAGATACAAAAGCACATATTTTATTATTGAACCTATATATACAGACAGGATTTTATTCCAGCTGAAGCCTTAATGGGTCATGACATGCCTCCTGGCTTTGGAAATGGTCTTCTTACGGTTTGCTTAGAAAGAGCATGAAGCTTTGGAATGTTCTGACTTGAATGCAGGTCCAAGCATCGTTCTGAAATTTCAAAGGGAGACGGGTTTTAAAGTTGCATTTTACGTCAGACTCCAAGAATTATTGTCTGTACTGCTCTATGATTTAAAGTAAATGTGACTTTATCGAGTGCATGTGAAAGGCTGGCTTAACAAAGGCAAGGTTTACCAGTCACAATTGAGATGTTTATGTATGGAAAGATGGTTTGTACATTACCTGCTATGCTAGTCTAATAAGAAAGGACAGCTGTTATTGAAATAGGGTGATAATGTGCATAGATTTTAACAATTTTAATTTTCATTGTAGAGAATGTGTTTACCTTAGAAAAGTAATAAGCAAGGAAATAAGCCAGCCGCATCAAGACAAATGTCTTGTTTGCGCATCATCACCATCTGCTATATTGACCTACATTAAGAAACATTAAAGGGGTGACGATGAAACTATAGAGCTGAGCCAGGAAGAGACATAGGACTGGCTGAACAGGAATACAAACCCTTTAGTGGTTAAAACCTTTGGCATAAGTTGACGCCACTCATTATAAGTGCAGAGCACCTGCCATGAAAAGGCATGTCCAACCCTAACCCCCCCATGACAACTCCCCTTACAACTAAAACGAATCCTCCCTGTAAGCCCTGTACACACGACCAGTTTTCCCTCTGGAATAAACCTGAAGGTTTTTTCGATGGAATTCCGACGGAATTCCACTGAAGCTGTCTTGCGTACACATGGCGATCACACCAAATTCCGACTGTCAAGAACGCAGTGACGTACAACACGTATGACAGGACTAGAAAAAGGAAGTTCAATAGCCAGTAGCCAATAGCTTCTGTCTCGTACTTGCTTCAGAGCATGCGTCATTTTTGGGACGTCGGAACAGCATACAGACGAGTGGTTTTCCCGATAGGAATTTGTTCCGTCGGAAAAATATAGAACATGTTCTCTTTCTAGGTCCATCAGAATTTTCGGCGTAAAAAGTCCAATGGGGCATACACACGATTGGAATATACAATGAAAAGCTCCCGTCTGACTTTTTATGTCGGAAATTCCGACCGTGTGTACGGGGCATAACCTGTGACACTAACCCTTACACTAGCCCTATCTGTACCTGACCACTAATCCTCCCTGCATCCCTAACACTGACCTATCCTGTTAGACCCCTTTCACACTGTGGTGCTTTGCAGGCACTATAGCGCTAAAAATAGCACCTCCAAAGTGCCCTAAAAGAGCCACTGCTGTCTCTTAATTGTGAAAGCCCCGAGGGCTTTCATACTGGAGCGGTGCGCTGGCAGGATGTTAAAAAAAAAAGTCCTGCTAGCAACATCTTTGGAGCGGTGAAGGAGCTCCTAAACCGCTCCTGCCTATTGAAATCAATGGGGCAGTGCAGTTATACCGCTGGCCTCACGCTGTTGCAGCAGTGATTTGCGGTGGTTTTAACCTTTTCTCGGCCACTAGCTGGGGGGGGGGGGGGAGTGCTAGCATGCAAATAGTGCAGCGAAATCGAAGGTAAAAAATAGCGTCGCTTTACCACCGACGCACCCACTGCCCCAGTGTGAAAGGGGCCTAACACTAAATCATACCCCTTCCTTTAATGCGAACCATCACACCGACCCCTTCTGTAACCCTAACATTAATCGCTCCTGTAAAACTATCACACTAACCCTATTAATTATCCTTTAGACCCCTTTCAAACTGAGGCACTTTTCAGGTGCTTTCACGCTTAAAAAAGTGCCTGAAAATGCTCACGAAAACCTATTTCCATTAAAATCAATGAATGCTTTCACACTGGGGCAGTGCGCTGGCAGGGTGGTGAAAAAATGGCCCTTTCCATTGAAATTAATGGAAAATGCTTCAAAAGCGCCTGAAAAGCTCTTCAAAAGCACTCAAATGTTTTACTGGCAGTTTTCACTGTGAAAGCAGCCTCATGTAAACAGATTGATTTACTAAAGGCAAATAGACTGTCCACTTTGCAAAGTGCAGTTGCACTCTGCTAGTCCAACTGCTTCAGAGTTTAGTAAATGAGGTAAACCTTCACTTTGCAAAGAATACCCAACAGCATTTGTGCTCGCATATGATTGGATAATGGATGTCAGCAGAGCTTCTGCTCATTTACTAAGTTCTGGGGAAACTGCACTTGTAGAGTGTAACTGCACTTTGCAAAGTGCATAGTCTATTTGCCTTCATTAAATCAACCCCTAAGACTCTATTTAACCCTTACCTCTTGTTCACATGTGCTTTGCTCTTTGAAGAGACATCTGCATTCAGATTGCTCTTCAGAAAATATTTGACAGGCAGTGAGGAGGCATTGTATCACCTCCTCACCACCCGTTTGGACTACCATGCAGCAATTGCGTACAATGCACGTGGTGGCGGGCGCTTGCAGAGCAGCCCCATTCACTTTAATTAGTCATGCTTGGCAGGCGCTACACCCACCAAAAATGAAAGGGAGGTTTAAGTCCTGTCCTGGCTGCGCCATGTGTACACCTTTGGCCACTGCCTCTGAAGCTAAAGGGGTAGTGGTTGAGGAGCAGCTCATCTGTGTGATTTTACCACCCTTCAACCATATGTGTGAACAAGCCCTAAAAGAGAGGCAGTCTCTTTAAGCCCTTCTCCTAACCCATGTCACCTTCCCTGAGCACCCCCACCACTCCATTCTCCTGGACAGGGCTGCTGATAAGGGGGTAGCACTTGCCCTCATGTACGGGGCCCAGGCCACATACGTTTAAAAGGGGAGCCTAGAGCAGCAGGAGTGGGTGCAATTGCTAGAACCAATCCTCCTATGGCCCTCCCTGTGTTTTCAGTGCTTCAGTTTGTGAATGAACAGGGAGTCTGCGTACAGAGAGCTTCCTGTTCCTTCACTCTATAGATTAGGATGCAAAGAAAGGATTGAGGTATCTGTGTCCTCAATCTCCTTCTTTGTCTTAAAAGTGAGACCCCTGATATTTCACCAGCCCCCACAGGGCTGTTTAAAAAAATGTAAAAAAATAAAAGAAAGCTATATATATATATATTAAGGGCTTATTCCTACAGGTATTCTGGTTGCATTAAGGAATGGTTTGTTCATGTGGCTGGAGCCGCCTGTTAGGCTCAGCTAGGTTGTATGATTTCTAACAGCAGCCCTGTCTCCGGGGTCAAAATTCTTAACCCTTTAACGTTCTGCTCCACCGTTTGGTTGCGCACATTTTGAGTCACGCTAACTCATTGGAAAATGTGGACTTTAAAGGGTTAAGATCATAATGCTAGAAACCCCTTCCTGGAACATATGTATGAATTTCAAGGGTGTAGTTAGCTATTTGCCTGGAATTCCACATTAAGGTAACTTATGTTATAGCCAGTATCATATTTAGTGACAATTCAGTATTTGAATATTGGAATAATATTTCTTTAACCGGTTCCTGAGCGGCGCACGCCGATGTACGTCGGCAGAATGGCACAGGCAGGCATATTGGGGTACAGGTACATCCAATCTTCAATGCCATCGCAAGCGCGCCGCTGGGTCCCGCGGACTCGATCGCCGCGGGCATACCCGCGATCGTCTCACGAGACGGCTGAATGGAGAAATGCAGTTGTAAACAGCATTTCTCCATTCTGCCTAGCAATTAGTGCCGCTGATCTCTGCTCCATGTGATTGGAGCAGAGATCAGTGTTCACTAAATGAAAGCCCAGCCCCCCGACAGTTAGTAACACACTCCTAGGAACACTTAACCCCTACACTGCCACCCACTGGTTAACCCCTTCACTGCCAGTGGCATTTAAACAGGAATCACTGGATTTATATAGCAGTGATTGCTGTATAAATGACAATGGTCTCAAAAATGTGTCAAAAATGTCCAATGTGTCTGCCACAATGTCGCAGTCACAATAAAAATCGCTGATCACCGCCATTACTGGTAAAAATAATAAAATAATAAAAGATTATTGATAAAAATGCTATAAAACTATCCCTATTTTGTAAACGCTATAACTTTTGCGCAAACCAATCAATAATCGCTTATTGTGATTTTTTTTTACCAAAAATATGTAGAAGAATACGCATCAGCCTAAACTGAGGGAAAAAAATATTTTTTTATATATTTTTGGGGGATATTTATTATAACAAAAAGTAAAAAATAATGCGTTTTTTTCAAAATTGTCGCTCTATTTTTGTTTATAGCGCAAAAAATAAAAACCGCAGGGGTGATCAAATACCACCAAAAGAAAGCTCTATTTGTGGGAAAAAAGGACGTCACTTTTCAAAGTGACGTCAAAGTGGTCTGGTCTTTGACCAGCAAAATGGTCCGGTCTGTAAGTGGTTAAGACAACATTCAAATTTCTTGTATGCTCTACCAGACAGACAGTACAGTCCTTAAAGTGGATGTAAACCCAATGTCATCCTTTCTAAACTACCGCCATAGGGGTTATCTACAAGGATATACATGCCTTTCTGCATGTATCTTTACCTGTCAAAAGTCTCCCCTCTGTCTGTTATGAGACCCGAAAAACTGCATATTCTGTGGATGGGTCTGTTGTCTGGAGCTCGGTGGGTGGAGTCGTGATGTCAGTAGACTCCCCGCCCACCTCTACACTCCGCTTGTCAATATGCATTTTCTCCTGTGTATTTCTTACACTGAACTTATGCTATGATCTCTAACATCCAGTGAAAAGACAGGAAAGTAACCACATGACTTCAGCATGCCAAATCATGCTGAGGTGGGGAACATCCAATTCTGGCAGAGCAGCAGAGGAAAGGAGTGGGAGGGAATTCAAAAATAATGCATGTCACTTAGGCTAGTGCACGAGATATGTATATCACCTGTCACTCACAGCAAGGGGGAGGATTTGAGAAAGTTTTTCTCTATTTGTCAAGATTTATCTGACTAAACAATAAAATAGGATTACTTAGAGATGGGTTAACTCTTTGTGGCAAGACTGTGCTCAAATGATAGGCAATCTTATACTCTGCATTATGACATAAAAACAAAATTCGGTTTACATCCACTTTAATGTAGGAGGACTGTTTTTCTTTTATCAATTATACAATTTCCCTGGATCCACCCTGGCAAATAGCTGACTATCAGACCCTAATAAGAGAGCCTCAAAAGCAGAGATAATACAAATGCTTGCATCTCAGCTACATGAGATTTCAGGTATACGAGAGACTTCTAGATTCTGCCACTTGAGGATATCTGTATATTGGAGAGTTAAATCAGCGACATGGCTGCTGAGATTCCACAAAAAGCCAGATACAATCCCTATGAAGAGAGCGATATGGAAAGAAGAGGGATGAGTCACTTATCTGACTTAGTCAGTTGTGCGTATAGATTTAAACTTAAGAATATTGAGCTTTAAAAACAACATTTTTTTTCAGCAGAGTAGATTAGCATGGTAGGGTAGATATGTCAAAATGACGCTGGTGCTCCACTGGCTATAAATATGAATATGACCTATTACTACTCTATAACTCATAATAACATGACCTAATAAAAATGAAAAGAATATCCCCAAATATAAATTTCTACAAAATAGTAATATTTCCATAGCATGAAGTATTATCCATAGATTCTGTAATTAAATAGTTGGCCTCTTGAGAGATATTAGCCTTGAATGTCCTAAAGTAGAACTAAACTCTTAAAATAAAAAAAATAAAAAAACATTGCTAGAAGGTTTAGGTTTTGGCAGAAGAGATATGCAAAGCCTATATTGCCAAAAATACTTCCTCCGAATTCCCCAAGCAATGTTTTCTTTTCTATGTACCACGCACAGCAGATGTGCTATTCGTTGATATGAACTGGAGTCAATAGAGTAAAATAAAAGTGGTTCTAGGTGGTTTTTTGAGGATGCAATGGGTTTTAGAGGTTCCTGAGGATTACCAAAGCTCTTTTTAATTATCCTGTATGTCAAAAGCAGCTTATTATTAGCCTCAATCATTTAAAGCTGAACTCCAGGAATCAGATAAAATCCACTTTCTTGATCATACATCACGGGAAACAGGAGCTTCATTACATAGTGGGTTATATAGGCACCTCTGGTGATTGGACACTGGTTAACCCCAATTAAGGAGAATTCCTCCCCTATATAACCCCTCCCATATGGGAGGCACCTCAGTTTTTTCGCCAGTGTCTATGGTGGTTGGTCACGTAAAACTTTAGCTCTGTGCAGGTCCCTGCGGGGGCCTAAGGGCTACAACAAACCGGATACATACCTCGGGCCGATATTTGACTCCCAAGATGGTGTGGTACCCGGGCCTCGTCAGCCGAAGAAACGAGGTTTGGCCTGTAAGTCCTCTCCTATTGGAAGACTGGGCTCTGGGAAAACCAGACTTGGTATACTGTTTATACAGAGCGCACGAAAGTTTCTGGCAGAGTCTTTTACATGGTCCAGGTAGGAGGCTCTTCCGAGAAAGAGCCCCAGATAAACCTGAAGGTTGGCTAACACTGCTCGCCGTGATGGGTGAAGGCTGGAATTTGTCTGTTTCAGCAATTCCTGCGGCGAGGACAGGCAAGGGAAGTTAATCCTATATATATATAATTATATGATGGATTTCTTCATTTTGAGTAGTTGTATGTCTTCCCTGGTTTCCACCACTAGAGGGAGTAAGAGCAGCCTGATGCATACTTACATGCCTTTCAGTACACACGCTCAGTGAAGCCTGGTTCTCCAGCTGTCTCACGTCTCCACGGCAGTCCCTGCCACAACAAGGTAACACAGGGGTCCCACATAGTCTGGGGGTCCCACGCAGCTCCGGTGGAGTTCTCCTTTCCCCCCCTGGATCCTGCGGTCTTCGTGCCTGTAAGTTACCATCCCCCCCTGCAAGACTGGAGCCAGCCTCTCAGGACGAGTCAGTGCCCCTGTCAGGTTTTGCAGCCTCTCCTAATGTCCCAGCCCCGGTTTATGTCACTGAGGACTCCCTTAGGGCTACATTGGAGGGTTTTGAAGGGAGAATAATGAATTTTATTTCTGCTTCCCTGAAAGATAGCAGGAAAAGGGGTAGATCCCCTCCCTCTGCTGAAATTCCTCTCTCAGATGATTCTTCTGACAATGAGGAGAGATCCCTGTCTTGGGACAGGGATCATGAGCAGTCGGATGAATCAGAGGAAGAGGAGAGAGTCCCCTCCTCCCAGGCGCTCAGAAAACAGGTGCAGTATTATACTGAATTGGTGCGTACCACATTCAGAATGCCTGCTGCTGAAGTCGCTACGTCCTCTGTTTCTTCCCTGGGAGTCAGGAAAGCCCCACAGACTGCCTATTCCTTCCCAATTCATCCCTTAATGGATGAATTGTTGTATGAGGATTGGGGACATCCCGATAAACTGTTTGCTCCTCCTAAAAGGTTTTCTATGCATTATCCTCTGGAGGAGAGTTTCAGAAGTGGGGGGTCCCATCTGTTGATGCGGCTGTTTCTTGCGTGAATAAAAACCTGACTTGTCCCTTGGATAATGCTCATGTATTTAAAGATCCAACTGATAAGAAGCTGGAAACCTTATTAAAAGCCTCCTTTTCCATGACTAGCACTGTGCAAACTACAGTCTCAGCCGTGGGGTTGTGCCAGTTCCTCAAGGAACAGGTTAAGCAGATGCTTGGCCTCCTTCCCAGCGAGGAAGTAGAGAAGTATGCAGAAATGCCTCATATTCTGTGTTTCATGATTGATGCGATTTTAGATTCTGTTCAACAAGCATCACATTTGACCCTCATGTTGGTACACATGCGAAGGGCCCTATGGCTAAAGAATTGGGCAGCTGAGCTGTCATGCAAGAAGCATTTGATTGGGTTCCCGTTTAAAGGGGAACGTTTGTTTGGAGAAGAATTAGACAAATTCGTCCAAAAAATTTCAGGAGGTAAATCTACTCCAGTCAAAAGGAGCAAGCGTCCTTCATTCAGGCGTGCTCTCTCTCTCGGAGCATCAAGCTCTAAGCAGTGGCGTCGGCCTTCTCAACCCTGCTCTACAGGAAAGGCGCAGGGCCGAGCCCAGGGGTAGAAAAAGACTTGGGGGCAAAGCCTGCCAAGCAGAGCCCAAAAGCTTCCTTGTGAACGGGCGCCCCCGCTCGGCCGAGTGGGGGGAAGGCTCCTGCAGTTTGCAGGAGCCTGGCGGGAAGAGATCCGGGACAAGTGGGTGATCTCTTCGGTATCTCTGGGCTACAGGCTAGAGTTTCAGGAGATTCCACCTTCTCGTTTTCTAAGGTCAAGGATCCCCAGGGATCCAGTAAAGCAAAAACCGCTATTTCTGGCCTTAGATCACTTACTATCCCAGGGGGTGATAGTAGAAGTGGACCCAAAAGAACAGGGTTCAGGGTTTTACTCAAATCTCTTCACCGTTCCGAAGCCAAATGGAAGTGTCAGACCTATCCTAGATCTGAAGGATCTGAACTGGTTTTTACGCATCCGGTCCTTCCGAATGCAGTCAATCCGCACTGTGGTCTCCTCCCTGCAAGGGGGAGAGTTTATGGCATCAATAGACATCAAGGATGCATATCTCCATGTGCCAATTTTTCCCGCACACCAAAAATGTCTAAGGTTCGCGGTAGAGCGGCACCATTTTCAATTTGTGGCCTTGCCGTTCGGGCTTGCTACGGCCCCTCGAGTCTTCACAAAGATTCTGGACCCTCTCTTAGCAAACCTAAGAGCTCAGGGTATAGCCGTTATGGCTTATCTAGACGATTTGCTTCTCATGGAGAAAACAGTAGCGTTCCTGAACCACAGCGTCACCTGAACGCTAGAACACCTGGAACGCTTAGGTTGGATTATAAACCTAGAAAAGTCGTCCCTACAGCCTGCCACCAGGTTGGAATACTTGGGTATGATCATCGACACCGCTCAGGGCAAGGTGTTTCTTCCAAGGCCAAAGGCCTTGGCCACTGAGGATCTGGTGCGCCTAATTCTGGGCAGGAGATCTTTCCCCATTCGTTTGTGCATGAGACTGTTAGGGAAAATGGTCGCCTCCTTCGAGGCCGTCCCATTCGCCCAGTTCCACTCAAGGCCTCTGCAAAGATGCATCCTTGCGGCTTGGAACAGGAAGCCCCAATCCTTGGATCTTCCTATGCGTCTATCCCCAGGGACACACTGGAGTCTCATCTGGTGGTTACAAACCAAGAATTTGCTGAAGGGCAAAACTTTTCTTCCTCTTCCATGGAAGATTATCATGACAGATGCCAGCTGACAGGCTGGGGAGCAGTGTTGGAGGAGACGTGCTCGCAGGGGAAATGGTCTGCGATCGAGAAGCTATTGCCCATAAATGTCTTGGAGATCCGGGCAGTTTATATTGCTCTCATAAAGTGGTCTTACAGACTACGAGGTCTCCCTGTTCGGGTTCAGTCCGACAATGCCACAGCAGTGGCCTATATCAATCACCAGGGCGGTACCAGGAGTCTGGTGGCCCAAAAAGAGATGAATCGCATACTTGTCTGGGCAGAAAAGCATGTTCCGTGTCTTTCTGCAGTCTTCATTCCAGGAGTGGAAAATTGGCAGGCGGATTTTCTGAGCTGCCAGCAGTTGTGCCCAGGAGAATGGGCTCTGCACCCCGACGTGTTTCGGAACATATGTCACAGGTGGGGTACTTCAGATGTAGATCTGTTTGCATCCAGGTTCAACAGGAAACTGGACAATTTTGTGTCAAGGACAAGAGATACACTTGCTCAGGGGTCAGATGCTCTGACAGTTCCCTGGGATCAGTACAATCTGATCTATGCTATCCCCCTGAGCCCGCTTCTGTCGCGTTTCCTGGGGAGTCAAGAGGGAGACAAAATCGGTCCTTTTGGTAGCCCCGGCTTGGCCCAGGCGACAGTGGTACGCAGAGATCATGAAGTTGGCAGTAGGCAGGCCATGGATCCTCCCTCTCCGGCCAGATCTGCTCTCACAGGGTCCAATTTACCATTCTGCTTTACACAGTCTGAATTTGACAGTTTGGCTGCTGAGACCCACATTCTGAGAGACCGTGGTCTTTCGGGGCCAGTCCTTTCTACTCTGGTCAATGCCAGAAAGCCGGCCTCCAGGCTTATTTATTACAAAATCTGGAGGGCATATGTTTCCTGGTGTGAACTCAGGAAATGGCATCCTAGAAAGTATGTCATTAGCAGGATCTTGGCCTTTCTCCAGTCAGGCCTAGAAATGAATTTGGCCATAAGCACTATCAAGGTGCAGATGTCGGCCCTGTCAGTGTTTTTTCAGAAGTCACTTGCATCGCATTCCCTGGTGCGTGCTTTCATCCAGGGGGCCATGCGGATGATACCGCCAGTCAAACCTCTGGTATGCCCATGGGATCTGAATTTGGTTCTCTCGGCTTTGCAGGGACAACCATTTGAACCTTTACATCTGGCTTCATTAGTTCTCCTGACTAAAAAGTTGGTCTTCTTGGTAGCCATATCCACGGCTAGAAGAGTATCAGAGCTAGCAGCACTTTCCAGCAAGGAGCCATATCTAATTATTCATAAGGACCAGGTGGTCATGTGTCCCAACAGGTCCTTTCTACCTAAGGTGGTTTCGGGATTCCATTTGAATCAAGACGTAATCCTACCATCCTTTTTTCCGGACCCACAGTCCGCAGAAGAAGAATCTTTGCACACTTTGGATGTGGTAAGGGCAATCAGTATCTATCTTCAAGCAACTGCTCAGATAAGGAAAACTGATTGCTTGTTTATTTTGCCGGAAGGCCCTAGGAAGGGCCAGGCGGCGTCAAAATCCACTCTCTCATGGTGGATTAGACAGATTATTTCTCAGGCCTATAGTGTAAAGGGGAAGATTCCTCCTTTTCAAGTGAAAGCGTACTCTACTAGGGCTGTAAGTGCTTCTTGGGCAGTGCATCACCAGGCCTCCCTGGCTCAGATCTGTAAGGCGGCAACTTGGTCATCAGTCCACACATTCACCAGATTCTATCAGGTGGATGTCAGAGGGCAAGAGGATATCGCCTTCGGGTGCAGTGTACTGCAGGCTGCAGTTTAGGTCCTCCGGTCCATGGCGGTCTATAATTATGATCTGTGTCTCCCTCCCCTCAATCTGAACATTGCTTTGGGACATCCCACTATGTAATGAAGCTCCTGTGTCCCATGATGTATGATCAAGAAAATGGGATTTTTATATACAGCTTACCTGTAAAATCCCTTTCTTGAGAGTACATCACGGGACACAGGGCTCCCGCCCTCTTGGGTTTTACGTGGTTTCTTATTGCTTTGCTACAAAACTGAGGTGCCTCTCATATGGGAGGGGTTATATAGGGGAGGAATTCTCCTTAAATGGGGTTAACCAGTGTCCAATCACCAGAGGTGCCTATATAACCCACTATGTAATGAAGCTCCTGTGTCCCATGATGTACTCTCAAGAAAAGGATTTTACAGGTAAGCTGTATATAAAAATCCCATTTTTGCATTACAAACGTTAAATGTTCATTATGTCTACGGGTGCTGGAGTAAGGAGAAATACTTTTTTTCCCTGCTTCAACAGGCTTCCTCCATCCATGCAACAGGTCCATTGCTGTTGCCTCTCTAAAATACTTATGCAGCATGCACGATCGGAATTTCGGCCAGCAAAAGACAGACGAGAGCTTTTCATCGGAAAATGTGACCATGTGTATGCTCCATTGGCATTTAGCTGGCCGAATTCCCGCCAGCAAAAAATTGAGAGCATGTTCTCAATTTTCCCAGCGGAAAAACTTTCTATCGGAAATTCCGATCGTGTGTATGCAATTCCGACACGCAAAAACTCACGCATACTCAGATTCAACTACGAGATGGAAGCTATTGGCTACTGGGTATTGAGCTTCCTTTTTCTAGTCCCGTCGTATGTGTTGTACGTTACCGCGTTCTTGACGGTTGGAATTTGGTGTGACCATGTGTAGGCAAGACAGCTTGAGCAAAATCCCATCGAAATTCAGTTGGGAAAACCATCAGAGTTTTTTCCGACCAAAATTCTGATCATGTGTACGCGGCATTAGGGTGCCAGTTGCAATAACAGCCTGTACCAAGGAACCACCTACAGTCTGGAACTTTGCTGTACTGGAGCGGGGGATAGGGTAAGTAACACAATCTATAGTAGTGTAGCGCTTAACCCTTCATTCAAATGTGATCTATAAAGCATATATCTCAAATATCCAATACGTGAACATAAAATGAATATATAATACATGAGTTGTTTTAAAGATATAAGCACTATTGCAGCGTAGTTTTTGTCCATGTGTCTCTGGAACACTCAGCTGGAGATCCATCTTTATGTTTGAGCCCAGGTGAGGCTCACAAGCGCTGTTTGACCTAACTTGATTGATAGGTCATATTCCCTGAGGTGAAGATAAGAACACAGGGTGTTGCGCACGAGAGTGGTGACAGAATTTGCTTTTTGTGTTGATTTTTGGAGCACTTTGGCATAGATGAAATTAATTGAGAAGCACTTTTATATACAAGTTATTGATGAATAACATCGACATAGTACATTATTTGAACAATTGTTTATATGGACTGTGCACTTTTACTACAATTTTTTTTATATATTTTCTAATTTATTATTTTTACAAACATTGTTTTTATAATCATTTTATGTTCACTTATTGGATATTTGAGATACAGGTATACCGTATGCTTTATAGATCACATTTAAATGAAGGGTTAAGCGCTACACTAATAGAGATTGTTTAATTTATCAGCACATGTTTATGAGATTGTGAACAGTGTTAGCACCTTACCTTGGTATATATTGTATGTGCATGGTAGCTCATAAGGTCTTTCTACTTTTTTCATTTTGGGTAAGTAATATGCTTACAATATTTAGGATATGGGTCTGATATGGATTTTGGAGGGGGAAGAAAAAAAATAGTATTGCTTTCCTCCCCACAAAACCCATAACAGACCATTATCATAGATCACCTATGTCAAGCACAAGGCCCTCCAGGCCTAGTCAGGTGGCCCTCACACCAAGTTTTGCAGCTGGAATGTGGGGGAACTCCATTCCCACACCACCGGCTTTCACCCTCTGCTCCTGATCTCCTCTGCCACTTGTAAACACAGAAGCCTCCTGTGTTTACAAGGAACAGCTTTGCTCTCAGCGGCTCCCAGATCTAACAGATCCCTGCACGCATTTACGGCGGGGACACATCTCCAGAATATTAGGAACAGAATGATCTCCCTGCAAGGTGAAGCAGAGCCACCTACACAGGAGGTACTAGACCTGGGCCAGGTGGGGAGGGGTTGAGGTTGCACACTCTGCATTCTGCACAGCACACTCCTGAACTTTGCCCTCTGTACATAGTGCACCCCTAAACCCTGCATTCCATACATAGCACACCCCTGAACATGTCACTCTATACAGTGCCTTGCAAAAGTATTCACAACACTTGGCATTTTTTGTGTTTTGTTGCCTCACAACCTGGAATTACCATGGATTGTTTGAGGATTTGCATCATTTAATTTACAGAACATGCCCACAACTTTGAAGATTTTTTTTTTTTATTATTGTGAAGCAAATAACAAATAGGACAAAATAAAACAAAAAGTCAATATGAATAACTATTCACGCCCCCCTAAAGTCAATACTTTGTAGAGCCACTTTTTGTGGCTATCACAGCTCCAAGTCGCTTAGGATAAGTGAGCTTGCCACATCTTACCACTGGGATTTTTGCCCATTCCTAATTGCAAAACTGCTCCAGCTCCTTCAAGTTGGATGGTTTGTGCTTGTGAACAGCAATCTTTAAGTCTGACCACAGATTTTCTATTGGATTGAGGTCTGGGCTTTGACTAGGCCATTCCAACACATTTACATGTTTCCCCTTAAACCACTCAAGTGTTGCTTTAGCAGTGTGTTTGGGGTCATTGTCCTGCTGGAAGGTGAACCTCCGCCCTAGCCTCAAATCACACACAGAGTGGTACAGGTTTTGCTCAAGAGTATCCCTGTATTTAGCACCATCCATCTTTCCCTCAACTCTGACCAGTTTCCCAGTCCCGACTGCTGAAAAATATCCCCACAGCATGATTCTGCTACCACCATGTTTTACTGTGGGGATGGTGTTCTTAGGGTGATGTGATTTGTTGGGTTTGCGCCAGACAAAGCGTTTTCTTTGATGGCCAAAAAGTTACATTTTAGTCTCATCAGACCAGAGCACCTTCCTCCATACATTTCGGGAGTCTCCCATATGCCTTTCGCAAACTCAAAATGTGACATTTTGTTTTTTTGCTGAAAGTAATCTCTTTCTTCTGGCCACTCTGCCATAAACCCCAACTCTGTGGAGCATATGGCTTATTGTTATCCTATGTACAGATACTCCAGTCTCTGCTGTGGAACTCTGCAGCTCCTCCAGGATTACCTTAGGTCTCTGTGCTTCCTCTCTGATTAATGCCCTCCTTGCCCGGTCTGTGAGTTTTGGTATGCGGCCGTCTCTTGGCAGGTTTGCAGTTGTGCCATGTTCTTTCCATTTGGTTATGATAGATTTCATGGTGCTCCTAAGGATCATCAAAGATTTGGATATTTTTTTATAACCTAACCCTGACTTGTACTTCTCAACAACATTGTCCTTTACTTGTTTGGAGAGTTCCCTGGTCTTCATGGCAGTGTTTGGTTAGTGGTGTCTCTTGCTTAGGTGTTGCAGCCTCTGGGGCCTTTCAAAAAAGTGTGTATATGTAATGACAGATCATGTGACACTTAGATTGCACACAGGTGGACATCATTTCACTAATTATGTGACTTCTGAAGGTAATTGGTTGCACCAGAGCTTTTTATGAGCTGCATAACAAAGGGGGTGATTACATACGCACGTGCCAATTATCAGGTTTTAATTTCTGAAAAAATAGCTTTTTGTATATATTTTTCTAATTTTACTTCATCAACTTAGACTATTGTGTTCTGGTCCATCACATATAATTCATATTAAAAAAAACATTGAGCTAAAGGTTGTAATGTAACAAAATAGGTAAAAAGCCAAGGGGGAGAATACTTTTACAAGGCACTGTATATAGCACACCCCAGATACAACTGGCCCTTTGAGGGTAACCATACTGCTGATGCGGCCCACAATGAAATTGAGTTTGACATCCTTGTTCTAGATAGTGGTCTAGTATGGATTTTAAATGGAACCCCATTAAAAATAAAAAATAAAAACATAATCCATACTAGGCACTTATCCTGGTTAGGTGTATTACCTACAAAAAGTCTGCTGTTTACAGAATTCAATAGCTCAAACGGAAAGATACAAAGTGAATGACCTTCCCTCCTCCTTCTCCCCTTCTCTTTGCCTCCATTGTAATCGCTCCATACCAAGTTTCACTTAGAGAGAAAGAGAGAGTCTGAAAAAATGAAACCTTTGCAGTGCTCCGGCTTTAGAAAACCCTGTGTCCTGTGAATGCAGTGTTATGGGTGTACCCTTTAGTAAATGTTTAGTTGCAAAACAAATTGTAAAAAAAAAAGAAAATATGAGTTGACATTTTTTAACGTAAAACATAATTCCACCTAATGTCATATATTTGAATGGGATTTAATAATGTGAAGTCTGTTTTCTGCAGTGTTAGCCGAGAGTGGCTTGCTAGCCAAAATGTCTGCCCATAATGTCCTGGGCTCAAAGGAAGTGGGTTGAACCATGTTGGGTGTCATTTATACTGGAAGAAGACCTCTGGATCACAAAGCGGTCAGTCTATGGTGGATAGCGCCAGGAAAAAGGTGAATATTGCAGAAAAATCTCCTTTTTTTTAATACGCAGGGCAATGGATAAAAAAGAAAAAAAAAGAAGTGGAATTGGGATAATTGTTTGATCACAAATTAGCTTTATATTCACCTATACTGTACACAACAAACCTGTATGTGAGTATACGCTGCCATATACAATCGGAGGGTTCCTTTTAGGGATGGATTTTTGTCCATGTGTTTAGGGTTTCTTATAGTGATTTGTTTTCCTCCTAGTATATCCACATCTGGACGAGGATTCCACAACACTATACCATTAATGTCCACCCCATAAGGAATTCTGACATCTTTCCCCTACATCAATAGGTCACTTTAATCAACCAAGGTATATACAGTATAATTAACATCTCTATTGAGTCTTGGATATAGCACTGAGTGATAATTACATAATTATTTTATTCCAGTCCCTGAGCCGTCCTTCTGGTTATCTCCTATCCACATAGACCTGTGTGTCAGGGGGGAGGGTTCTTGGCCTGGTGTTCCCCCGTGCCCTCCCAGGGCAGTTATTGGGTGGTCACCCTGGCTACACACGATCACTGGTACGTGCACCTACCAACAGGGTCCACCTGTGTATATGTGTATATATATATATATATATATATATATATATATATATATACGTGTCCACGTGTGTGTATGTGTGTGTTTTATATATGTGTGTGTGTGTGTTTTATATATATAAAACAAACGTTATATATATATATATGCATACTTTATATGTTTAGACAGTAATGTACGATGTGACTAATGGTTATTTCATCCTAGGTAAAACTTTTTCATCTTTCTGTCTGAGTCCTGAAGAAGGCAAGTGTTTAGCAAAATGTTGACCATACAGACGTTTTCTCTTTTTTACCACGTTCATTGTATGTTGATGATCATGTTAATATTATGACCATGTATGTTTTTATCTTGTTTGGGATCACATATCGTTACCTTGTGGTGTAAGGGGTTACCACGTTCAGTTTTATGTAACTATATTTCATCTTTGTACAATAAAAATTACTTTTTATGATATTCCTGTCTCCAGCATGTTGCCGCTATAGCCCGCTATTGTAGGTACTGGAAATATGGTTTCCAGATATTTTCCTATTGTTTTTTACCTATTCAGATGTCAACTTACCGAGCCTAGGCCACCGTCATGCCTGTAGCTGTTAAAGTAATTCTAAAGGCAGTTTTTTAAAATTTGAATAACAAACATGTTATACTTAGCTGCAATGTTTTTTCACAGAGCAGCCCTGATTCTCCTCTTCTAGGGTCCCCCTTGCACTTCTGGCTCCTTCCGAGCTGGCTCTGTGGACACACACACAGCATGGCCATGTCCCGCTCCCCCACTCTCTCCTCACTTGCCAACATTGACAGCAGCACAAGCAAATTGCTCCCGCTGCTGCCTCTCTGTCCAATGAAGAGAGAGAAAGCCAGGAGAGCTACTGCTCTTGTGCACATTGCTGGATCGAGATTAGGCTCAGGTAAGTATTTAAGGAAGGCTGGGGGAGTTGCATGCATAGGTTTTTTTTTACCTTAATGCATAGAATGCATTAAGGTAAAAAAAAACTTGTACCTTTAGAATCACTTTAATGGGAGACTGTCACCTTACCCACTCAGTGATCAGGTCTAATGGCCATTTGCAAGGTCTGTCACATGAGTGTCGGATTAAAATAACCAATCTCCTTAGGCTCCTTTCACACGGGCGCCTCTGTCTTGCAGATTCCGCTTGCTCAGTGGGGAATTTCTCCCCTGATCCCAGCTGAGCAGGCAGATGACAGGTCCTGTCCACTCCGCTGTGCAGAGTGACACAAACACAGTCTCTGCTCTCCCCTATGGGGAAATCAAGTGGAAGCAGGCCACCTGTCTGTTTTCATCCGATCCTATCCAATCTGAATCACCAGATAGATGGGAAATAGGACCACCATCCGTCTTGATTTTGCAGGCAGGATTGGATCGGATGGCGGCGGATGTCAGCGGAAATCCGCCACTCCATAGAGGAGACTGGAGGGTCCGATCAGGTCCGCCTGAAAAACTGACAGGCTGACCTGATCGGAAAGCCGTGTGAAAGGACCCTTAGTGTCTGACATGAGGAAACACTAAGAATTTTAGTCCACGTTGTGACAGAGGCTGGAATAGCAGGGGAGCCCTGCATGGTGATTACTAGGGATTTGGGAAGCATGCTATCCAAACACATGGACACTTTGCCCTGAATGCCTCCTTAACAAAAGCTCAGCTCCCAAGATACAGTTGAACAGGGGTGGACTGACAACTCATGGGGCCCCCAGGCAATAGGAGATTATGGGGCCCCTGAGCAATAGGAGATGATTATGCGGCCTGGGCAATAGGAGATTATGGTGCCACACAGTATACACACAGAATACAAATACACACAGACTGAAAAGGTACTGGAGAGGCGGGAAGCTATAATCTTGGGATAAAAAAAAACAAAAAAATGATTTTTACATACTGTCCCTGATTTTATTGAGGCTGGCAACCCTGATGGGGCCCCTTAGTGGCATGGGGCCCTCGGGCAGTGCCCGAGTGCATGAATGGTCAGTCCGCCCCTGCAGTTGAAACTTCCTCTGTTTTTCCTGATGAAATGTGCTGTCAATCAGAATAATTTTCTGTTGGTGGAGGGAGGGAGGGGAACAGATAAAACATCGTCTGAAATGTCAAAGCTGCACAATAGCTTCTCCTACTCTGTAAAGAATTTTGGGAAAAGTGTTGCGTGGTTATATTTTGTGAGTTGAAGAACCTTGTTTTTCCTCTTAGTTGAGAAGTCTTAATCAAGATGGAGAAAAACATAATACAGGTGAATCCTATACATTACAAGCATGTCCGCTTCTTTTCTATAGATACCAATATAGGCCTTGCCAGAACTTTTGCCATACTTATTGAAGTGGGAGGATCTGACTTACCGTCATATGATTAGTCTCAGTGTTGTTATAGGAAAATCTGTAGCCTCTGCATCTCACTACGCAGGCGAAAGTCTTAAAAAGTATCTCTTAACAAAAATGTAACTTCTAGATCTTTGGAGACTTCTGGAATAGCAGTAAGCCAATTACATTAATAGGAAATTACATTTTTAAAGAAATTCAATACTACTATGTACAGAATGTCCCCTTTGCCACAGTTGTACAGTTGCAAATTGACATTTACATTTTTTTCAGTTTTAGGAAATCATATCTGACCGCAG
Source organism: Lithobates pipiens (assembly GCF_037356315.1). Classification (NCBI taxonomy): domain Eukaryota; kingdom Metazoa; phylum Chordata; class Amphibia; order Anura; family Ranidae; genus Lithobates; species Lithobates pipiens. The sequence goes on from NW_027507755.1 coordinate 10,281,284, forward strand.
ATGGAAAAGTAAAGGTTACTTTTTCATAAATTAAAAGGACAAAATTGCTTGTGTAGCAAATTTTATGTGTTTAGGGCAACTTTGGGGAAAGTGAAGTTTTTCTTTAAAATGTATTTAAAGCTTTAAACTCCAGTCAGCCATAACAACTAATAATATGTGATCCTTCCAGATACTGTACTAAAGTTGAAATGCTCATTTAGTCCAAGGGAGGTTACAAGCAAATTAATAGACCTATTATCTATTATCATATTATACCCCAGGCAGCTGGCACTTTCCTCTGCTCCCACTATGCAGGAGCAGATGTCCTCACGACCCAAATACACTATATTTCCAAAAGTATTGGAACACCTGCCTTTAGACGCACGTGAACTTTATTGGCATCCCAGTCTTAGTCCGTAGGGTTCAATACTGAGTTGGCCCACCCTTTGCAGCTAGAATGGCTTCAACTCTTCTGGGAAGGATGTCCACAAGGTTTAGGAGTGTGTCTATTGGAAAGTTTGACCATTCTTCCAGAAGCGCATTTGTGAGGTCAGGCACTGATTTTGGACGAGAAGGCCTGGCTTGCAGTCTCCACTCTAATTCATCTCAAAGGTGTTCTATTGGGTCGAGGTCGAGGCCAGTCAAGCTCCTCCACCCCAAACTCGCTGATCCAGGTCGTTATGGATCTTGCTTTGTGCACTTGTCTAAATCATTTGGTGGAGGGGGGACTATGGTGTAGGGTTAATTTTCAGGGGTTGGGTTTGGCCCTGAGGTTCCATTGAAGGGAACTCTTAAGGTGTCAGCATACCAAGACATTTAGGACAATTTCATGCTCTCAGTTCCCAATTCTGTGGGAACAGTTTGGGGATGGCCCCTTCCTGTTCCAACATGACTGAGCACCAGTGCATAAAGTAAGGTCCATAAAGACATGGATGGGCGAGTTTGGGGTGGAGGAACTTGACTGGCCTCAGCTCAGCTCAATTAAACACCTGTGGGATGAATTAGATTGTAGACTGCGAGCCAGGCCTTCTCGCCCACATCAGTGCCTGACCTCACAAATGCGTTTCTGGAAGAATGGTCAAACATTCCCATAGACACACTCCTAAACTTTGTGGACAGTCTTCCCAGAAGAGTTGAAGCTGTTATAGCTGCAAAGGATGGGCCAACTCAATATTGAACCCTACAGACTAAGACTGGGATGCCATTAAAGGTCATTTGTGTAAAGGCAGGCGTCTCAATATTTTTGGTAATATAGTGTATTTCCTGCTGTCTATTGATATACAGACATTGTATTACATGTCTACAGTGATGCTATAACACTTTTTATGGAGGTCTTTTTTAACTTTGTATAGATAAAAATGTTGTTTTTTTTTTTATATTGTGATACATGGTTCACCGTTTTTGGGCAGGTCAAAAATCCCTGTTTCCCATAGTCTCTTCATTGGGTGAGGCATGGGGATTATCTCTCTGCAAGTCTTTGCTTCATATAGGGGATTGTGCCAATTTTTCAATGATTTTGAAGAAAGGGTGGCCACACAACCAGTGGAGGGGAGAAGCCTTGTGGGATTGGTCATAAAGTGGGGAAGTAGCATGAGAAAGTGACGAATAAGGTAAGATTTCCTTTGCTTTAAGCCTCCCTTAAACTAAATGAACATGAATATAAATCTGGGGGAAGTGCACTTACTAACGGCTCACTAGAGAAAGAAAGAAATGCTTGTTCAATCCAGGTGTGGGTAGCGGAACTGCATGTTGCATGCATGTAACAGCAACACCTTTTAATCAACATAAGGTATAAATTTGAGCAAACATCAAGAACATTCCATCATTTAATGGCAAATCATTCCGTTTTTGATTCATTCATATCTATATGGCATACAAAAATAGGTAAAATAAACTATGATACATTCATTTTTTTTTTTTTTTGGAACTACAAAACAATATTTAACTGTTTAGTCCAAAATAAGTTTTGTAATAAGCACCACATAAAAATTAAATATCCATTTTTAAAACAGGATAAAGTGTGCATTCATGTTGTAAAATGAAATAAAAATACATGTTTTCAAGGGAAAGTATTAATGATATGATTCATTGCATGCTTTTTGACTTATGGTTGGTTGCTTGCTTGCAGCTCACTAATTCCAATGTGTATTTGCTAAAGGTTCCAAATCCGTTCCACAGATAAAATTCATTTTGTGCAATTCAAAAAATGCACCTTACCCGTACCCAGAGATGCCCACAGCCTGTCCATTTTCTGGTTAATGCTACACCTCTAGCAGCCTTTAGAACATGATAAAACAAGGGGTTCTTAGCAAAAACGCCAAGATAACCCTAACCCTATAAAACAATAAATATCTGAATTTCTTTAGTAAAATAAATGAACAAGTTCCCTTTTTATAAATGAATATGATATATAAAAATAGTATTCTGAGGCTGTATTTAATTTCAAATACAAAAATATGAAATTGAGGCAATGCAAATGAAAATAAACTGTAAATACTGGCGTGCATGTTCAATGGCTCTCAACCACTCTTCTCTTCACAGTAGAGTTACACAGTATCTGTTTTCAATTGCTCATTATTGTTCAGAGCGGGAGAAGGTTTGCTCTTTGGGCATTCTGTTCCCCCTCTTGAGATTTCCTGAAAAAACAGTCTTGGCATCCACAGTGACATTACAATCCTTTTGTACTCTTTCCGAAAGTTTTGATTAAGCAATCCGTATATAACAGCATTAAGGCAACTATTGAAATAAGCCATGAAGTAGCTCACAACAAACAACCACTCTGGAATCTTAGGGGCCACCTTTGCTGGGTTTATGGATACAGCTAAGCCAATGAGGTTCAGGGGAGCCCAGCAAAAAGCAAAAATCACAAACACCACAAACATTGTAAGAAAGTTCCTGAAGTCGCTGGGCTTCATTCTTGGTTTTGTTTCTGACTTGACCTTTCGCCTTACTTGGATCACTAAAATCCAGATGCGGAGATAGCAAAAGGTCACCACAGTGATTGGCACGATGAAATGAATGACCACCACGGTGATGGTGTACGAGGAACTTGCAGTCTGAACAAATGTACAAGAGTAGATGCGAGGATCGTACTCTAATGAGCCAACAAAAAAGTTGGGAACAGTGGCCAGAAAAGTGAGAGCCCAAATGAGGCACACATAAAGCATTGTATTCCATGCAGTGAAGAGTTTGTCGTAGACAAAACTGTGGCATATGTAGCAGTATCGGTTAATGGCAATCCCTGTGATGTTGAAAATGGAACCTATAACACTCAAGCCCATGACGAATCCACTGACTTTGCAATGCATTTCTCCGAGGGCCCATCCATTTTTAAAAATAGCCACTAGCACTAATGGGTAGGGATACAAGGCCACCACAAGGTCCGCGAAGGCCAAACTTACTACAAAGGCATTACCTGAGGAGAAAAAAGAAACATTAGGTTAGTGTTCATCTGTACATTTATCTTCGAAAACATACGAAGAATAACTCAAAAAAGCTCCATGGTTCAAACCCTTAGGGGGTCATATGTCATAACTATTCTCCTAGATGAACTAATGATAAAACAACAAAGCAGGAAACATCAAATACAGTTTTTGAACTGCTGATCTTACGTCTTCTATATCTAAAATGCAATTGATAAATACATTTTAAGTCACTTACATTAACCCCTTCCTGCACAGCCTTTAGCAAAATGATGGCCGGGCGGTGGTTCCGTTATCCTGACTGGATGTCATATGACATCTTTCAGGATAACAGTTGGTCATGTGGTCAGAGACTCTTTACTGAGATCAGTGTTGAGGTGTGTCAGACTGACACACCGCACCACCGCTCGCCGCGCACCCCCCACTCTGACCACATGATCAGCTGTGTCCAATCACAACTGATCATGATGTAAACCAGAAGAGCCATGTTTCGGCTTTTCCTCACTCGTGTCTCAAAGACGCGAGTAGAGGAGAGCCGATTGGCTGCTCTCCTGAGGGGGGGTGGGGAGTCTGCGCTGATTGATTATCAGCGCAGTCCCCCCAAGGATGCCCACCAAGGTTTATCAGGGGTGTCACCAGGACCACCAGGGATGCCCACCACTGATGACCACCAGGTATACCACCCATGACCACCAGGGATGCCAAACAGCACCCATATATGATGCCAATCAGTGCCAATCAGTAATACATGCCAGTACCTCCTTATCAGTGATGCCTATCAGTGCCATCTATCAGTGTCCATCAGTGCCGCCTATCAGTGTCAATCAGTGCTGCATATCAGTGTCACCTATCAGTGTCCATCAGTGCTGCCTATCAGTGCTCATCAGTGCTGCATATTATTGCCCATCAATGCCACCTTATCAGTGCCAACTCATTGGTGCCACCTCATCACTGCCCATTAGTGCTGCCTTATCAGTGTCCATCAGTGCCAAATTTCAGTGCCCATCAGTGCTAGCTATGAGTGCCCATCAGTGCTGCCTATGAGTGCCCATCAGTGCTGTATATCAGTGTCACCTATCAGTCCCGCCTATCAATGCCCATCAGTGCTGCATATTAGTGCTCATCATCAGTGCCACTTTATCAGGGCCAACTCATTGGTGCCACCTCACCAGTGCCCATTAGTGCCGCCTTATCAGTGCCCATCAGTGCAGCCTTTTCAGTGAAGGAGAAAACATACTTATTTACAAAATTTTATAACAGAAACAAAAACTTTTTTTTCACAATTTTTCAGTCTTTTTTAATTTGTTTAAGAAAAAATAAAAACCCCAGAGGTGATCAAGTATCACCGAAAGAAATCTCTATTTGTGGGAACAAAATGATAAAAATTTGGTTTGGGTACAGGTATGATCACACAATTGTCATTTAAAGTGCAACAGTGCTGAAAGCTGAAAATTTGCCTGGGCAGGTCAGGAGGGAAGTGCCCTGTATTGAAGTGGTTAAAGGAGAAAAATTGCATTTTTTATTGATTACCGTTTACAATGCACAGTAACAATATGGTAATCAATATTAAATGTTTAAATCAAGACATAACTGTATCTGAACACAAACTAAAAACACCATTTTAATATTCAGAGAAAACTCATCCATCCATCCATGTGCCCCAGGGCCAGATCTAGGAGGGTTCTGGGGTGCGCTGCCCCCCTCCCCAGATTTAATTTGCGCAGTGAGGGCCTAGGCGGCATTGTTCAGCCTTGGAGATTTTAATATGAAAGGGGAGTCTGATGTGAAAGGAGGTGACTATGATGTAATGGTGACTCGATTGTGAAGGGGAAACTCCATACCTCTCAACATTTTGAGATGGGAATGAGGGACACCTACTAACAAACATATGTAGGCATAGGACACGCCCCCTTAAAGGAGAATTAACCAAAGAAAAAAGTTCATCAAACCCACGAGGGATTTTTTTTACCTCTACTATTCCTTTATATTGGCTTTTAACATTTACAAATGCAGCAATTTAGAATTTGGATGAAATTTTTAGCACTGGGAAACACTTGTTGAAAGATAAAAAGTGCATTTCATATACAACTTTATAGATCAGACCAAAATGAGGGACAAATGAGGAGGGGAGAGGGACAGAGGGACATTGCCCCAAATCAGGGCCAGTTGGGAGCTATGTATGTATGTATGAGATCATTTTGGCCTGGGTCAGAACCTAGGAAACAACTAAAGAAATGTGAAAAAAGTAGCACATTTGTCAATGTGTCCTCATTAATCCTCCCCAGTAACCGTCATCACCAAATGCCAGACAGATGTTCAGCACATTCACATTTACTATGAACACATTCTTTCTTAAGACACCGTTAAAAATTGAGACACCGTTAAAAATTGTAGACTAAAGCATCTTCCAGAAATGGCTTTAAACATATTGAAATATACTTCATTACTTCATCAAATATCTTTGTTTGCTTCCTGTAAATATCTCTGGGGTATCCCCTACCTGCTGAGTATTATTGGGCCCTCCTAGCCCATTAGTCCTAGCCAACTAACTAGGGGTAACTAACAAGTCTACGAATACCCCACAGCACTCACTGACCACCCAGCAGCAACCAATAAATGGACCATTTAAATGATCTGTTGCCCCATCGCCTACACTGAAAAAACAAAAATACACTATATTGTCATAAGTATTGGGACACCTGCCTTTACTCGCACATGAACTTTAAAGAGGAAGTAAACCCTAATGGGTTTTACTTCCTCTTTTGCTCGCTGAAAAGCCTGCAAATGTAAAGCATAATGGGCGAGTATGCATCGCATACTCGCCCAGTATGTGCTACTTACCTGCAAAAGAATCCAGCGATGTCCCCTGTGTAGGCAGCGTCCTTCTTCTGGCCCCTCTTCCTTCCGGGCCGCGGACTCCGGTTCTGTGATTCGCCGGAGCCGCGTGACATTACTCCCACGCATGCGCACAGGAGCCACGATTAACAGCACAGGCTAGGGAAGAAACGGCATTTTGTTTCTTCCCCGCCCATGCGGCGTTGGAATTTTCAGCAGACTACAAGTGAAATATCTCCAGTGTACGTAAACACACTCCTAAACCTTGTGTATAGCCTTCCCAGATGAGTTGAAGCTGTTATAGCTGCAAAGGGTGGGCCAACCCAATATTGAACCCTATGGATGAAGACTGGGAAGCCATTAAAGTTCATATGCGTGTAAAGGCAGGCATCCCAATACTTTTGACAATATAGTGTCTATGAACACCTGAGTATTCTGGATATACCATTTAAAATCATGGATCTGCAACCGCCTCTTTTCTTCTGGGAAAGTTTTCAAAAAGACTTTGCAGTGCATTTATAGGAATTTGGGCATATCCAACCAAAAGAGCATTTCTTAGACCAGGTACTGATGTTGGATGAGAAGACCTGAATGACAATTGAAGTTCCAATTCATCCCAATGAATGTTGAGGTCAGGGCTCTATGTAGGCCACTTGAGCTCCTCACACCAAACTCATCAAGCTATGCCTTTAAGGAGCTGGCTTTGAGCACCTGAGCTTAATAAGTTGGAAGTATGTCCTTTTATTTATTTTTTCCATATAGTGTATACAGCAGCTCTCAGTTTTGGTCCTTACGGTAACCCATGTTTTAGACTGTCTATTATACCTTGCCTGAAATAAGTCATGATCTGTATTGCACACACAAATTGCCATGCTTGTGTAGTGCCCTGCTCCTGATGAGCAGACGCTATTTTTTTTTTTCAAATTTAATTATTTGAAGCTGTAGTTTGGCTCAGAATAACTTTTCTAAAAGTTCTGGTTTCTGTACCAGTCCAGTTGCACTGATTCCCACCTGACCGTAGGTGTCGCTGTCACCGTCAGTGGGTGTGGAACAGCAGCAGGCTGGATGCATTGAATATCGCCTCTTGCTCGGAAATGGTTCAGTGGGTGTTGTTTCCCTGCTGTGCATTCTGGGAGGGTATTTAAGGTACCAACGCCATTTTTCCGGGTTCGTTTTCCGGGGTCCATGATCCCAACCCCAGGGCCCTCCTGGCCTGGGGTCTGTGCCTCATGGTCTTGCTCCTCGGGGCCTACTGGCCTGAGGCATCGCTACTGAGATTGTAGGCCCAGGAATGTCTTGGGGCCTACTGATCCAGGGGTGGTCCTGTGCTTTCTCGCCTGCGGGGAGAAGCCAAGGAAAGCTGAAGGATCCAGGGGAGGAATTTTCCAGTGGAGGACTGAGCACAAGGCTGGTGTCTCTGGAGGAACCTGGAAACTCAGTGTGAGGGCGCATCCCGAGTCAATATCCTTACAGTATTGCCGGGTTGGCTGAAAGAATCTGGTACTGTATGGTAGTTCTTCCTAAAAACCCTCAAGAATCTCTAACAATGCATGGGTTAATGTGAAGAGATAAGAGGGGAGGGGACAGTGAGTATAGTCCAAGGGGGAGTAGTACTATATAAGGAGGAGGCGGGACTGGGCTGGGAAACAGAAAGTTGTGGAGAAAGAAAGGAAGAGGCAGTTTTTCCCACCTGCCCTCCCTATATGTTGTATATGTTTGTTGGTTTATGTGTTTTCTTTCTTTCAGGAGCATGGCAGATGGTTGTCATGGCAGCTGTGGATTGGCAGTGTTTTGTTGGTCTTTGATGGTGGCAGTAAACATATGTGATGGAAAGGGGTGGGGGGCTCATCGTTAGTATGTGCCCCTCCGGTGTATTCCAGCAAAAGGTTAGCTGGAAAACTGTAAGCCCTTGTACACATGGTCAGACATTCCGACAACAAAATCCATCGGATTTTTTCAGACGGATTTTGTCCGAAACTGGTGTTGCATACACACGGTGGGACAAAGTTGTCAGAAAATCCGATCGTTCGTAACGTGATGACGTAATTTAGTTACGACAGGACTACGTTCAGGCTAGTAGCCAATAGCTTTGGTCTCGGAATTTGATCTGAGCATGCGTGGCACTTTTTCCGATCAGAATTCTCTACAAACGATCGGAGAAAGTCCGATCGGATCATGTTGTCGGAAAATTTTATAGCCAAGCTCTCAAACTTTGTCCGTCGGATATTCCGACGGAAACAGTCCAATGGAGCCCACACACGGTCGGATTATCCGACAACATGGACCGATCGGACATCTTCTATCGGAATATCCGACCGTGTGTACAAGGGCTAATGGTTGCACTGCGGGAAGGGTGTTGTCTCCGAGCTGATTATCCGCTGGAGGCCTATCATGTGGAAAAAGGTCCCGCAGTGTATTGGTGGAATATGTGTTGGAGTTCGGGAGTGCCGTCAAAGACCAACAGACTGGAGTTAAAGAAGTTGTTATGGAGGTGATATTTTGGTATACATTTGATATTGGAGTTATTTATATGGTGTGAATAATAAATAAGCTGCTATGGCCATTTATACTCCATCATTTTAGAAGGGTAAGAAATGGGGATGTTGGAGTATAAGTGGTATAGCAGTAAGAGGCAGGTTGGGTACCTCTGAACTACACTGGTCATGTGGCAGAGACTTTGTTGTGCATCTACTTTCAAGAACCACTTTCATTAACAAGTCTGTGGCAGAGACTTTGTTTGGCATATCATCGGCTGCTAGGTCAAGTGAGATAGGCCTATCCGGTGACTGCTGGATCCAGTCTGTGGAGCTGTTTGTCCTCTGGATATGACTGATACCTCTAACCCACAATTACTAGGTGCCTGAACTCCCCTTATCCTCTAACCCTTTATTGAAGGACTGTGTCTTGTGTCTTTTTTTGGTATTACCCCTAAATAAATCTTCGAAAAGGACCCCGTGTCTGATATATCTTCATTTGGGCTACTTTCCACGGGACCCCCCTAAGATGAAGAGACGAGCAGAAGAGGTAACGGTAAGCCCGACTAAAACCAGCAGCTCATTTCGAGGGTCTGTGCTAAACTTGTTTCTTGTTTGTGGTAATAATACAGAGGGAATATGTGTTCAAATGACACGGACCACTCCACTAGATCACAAATCAATAACATAAGTACTGTAACTAGATAATGGTACCATTTATTCTCTGTTTAATGGCACTTGAAAAAACTGCTGTATTACTGAGTACGATATATATCATCATCAGTGCAGTGGAATTTGTCCATTATATATAGACAATAATAAAACTGTTTACATCAACATAATAGCAAGTTAAATTCATCATATCTGAGCTAATTCTTTTCAAGTACACTTACGCATATGTATAAAGGTCCTCTAATTAAAAGGCTGGATGAACTTGTTATATAAGTTAATAGGACACATAATGATATCTCTTCAAAACACTAACTCTAAACAATTATCACTTTTAATGCTTTGATGTGACATTGGGGAGCAGCTAAAGAGAATATTGGCAGCATTGTAGGAGCTGAGACCCTCAGGAAATAACACACTAAAAGCGCAACTCAGGTGCCACTTTTTCTATTCATTTCAATGGGGACCTATGTTTTTGGTGCGGTTTTAAAAAACGCCCCAAAGATGCTACACGCAGGACTTTTCAAAACGCACCACACCAGCAGTACAGTGGTGTGAAGAGTCCCATGGGATTTAAAGGGAAACATTGTTCCAAGTTTTTTTAGCAAGTCAAAAATGCAGAAAAATGCATCAGTATGAAAGGGAAAAAAATTATGGGTGCCGCTCAGACGCTAATGGATCCTAATCCATGTGCCAGCCACTGTAAGTGCCATCTAGGGACGGAGCTTGTCTTGGCCCCGGACATCAATGTATGAAGGGAAGGGGGTCTCACAAACTGCACATTGCTGCAAGCCCTATGCGGGGGAGTATGTGGCAGTCTCAGCCAGACCATGCACTTTGCTCCCCTCCATCCCCATGATTAAGCTCGGGGGCAGAGTGAAACCTGTTGGGGCGTGGCCTGGTTGGACAGCTTCCGTAAGGGATGATTTCACACACAGAGCTGCCAGAGATCATACAGACTTCAGCCATCCCCCCACATAGTACACCAAGCACCACTGTCTCTGTCCCATGAACATCTGTCCAAATGTCCCCATAAACATCTGTACCAGTGCACAACACATCTGTCACAGTGCCTATCACATCTGTACCAGTGCACAACACATCTGTCACAGTGCCTATCACATCTGTACCAGTGCACAACACATCTGTCACAGTGCCTATCACATCTGTACCAGTGGACAAAACATCTGTCACAGTGCCTATCACATCTGTACCAGTGCCGAAAACATCTGTCACAATGTTCCCATCACATCTGTACCAGTGATCCATTGTGACATCAAGTCAGTGTCTGCCGGTGGATGATCAACATTTGTCATAAATTACAAGTGCACAAAAGACATCTGTTAGTATACCAGTGTCCCACCAATAAATAAATAAAAAAAAAGTAAAGTACCCCTCCACCCATGCTCGCATGCAAAGGCGAACACACACCTTAGTCCTGTACGCATATATAAACGGCGAGTGAACCACACATGTGAAGTATCATAACTAACATCAGAGCAAGAGCAATTATTCTCGCACCAGACCTCCTGTGTAACTCTAAACTGGTAACCAATAAAGGCTTATAAAGCTTTGCCTATGGAGATTTTCAAATATCAAAGTTTGGTGCCAGTTCGGTGCCATTGCACAAGCGTACACAATTTTAAAATGTGACATGTTTGGTATCTAATTACCCGGCCCAACACCATATTTTATACTTTACCAAAAGCCTCACACATGTGGTATCGCCATACTCAGGAGGAGTAGCAGAATGTGTTTTGGGGTGTAGTTGCAAGTATGCCTATACCAAGTGTAAGAAAAATTACAACTTCCAAAAACTCATGCCATGCCTCTTACCAAACATCTCGGACTGTCTACTTTCCTAAAAGGGGTAATTTGGGGATATTTGTACTGTCTTGACATGTTAGGGCAGTGAGGGCGAACCTTGGCACCCCAGATGTTTTGGAGCTACATTTCCCATGATGCTCCACTACACTGCAGAGTGCACAAGCATCATGGGAAATGTAGTTGCAAAACATCTGGGGTGCCAAGGTTCACCATCACTGTGTTAGGGCGTCAAGAAATGATATAGGCCATCAGTACATCAGGAGCGATCAGTTTTAAATGATTGGTACCGTAGCTTGTAGCAGGGGCTGCCTGTCCATTAAGGGTGCACGGGCGCCTATCCCCCGTCCATTGCCACCTCCCCTATACATGCGTCCACCCCCTTTCAGGATGCTGACACATGGATTCCAATGCGAATTGGTTGTTTTTTTGAAACACTGATTTGAGACAGAGACTCTAATAGGCTTCAATATAGGGCAGGCTCAGGTCGCAGAGAGTGCATTACAACAGCAAATCAACAGCAAATAAATATTCACTATTGTAACACTGATCCTCCTCCCAGTCAAACAGGAAGCAGGTTTTGACACCGGTCACCCAATTGGCTGAAAGGAAAGGCAATCCTATTGGATGCAGGAGCCGCAGGAGAGAGAACACAAGAGCCACCACCCATAGGAGTCTGCAACCCGCCCATAGAAGCCTGCAATCCGGCAGCTGCCCATAGGAGTCTGCCATCTGCAGCCGATGGAAGTAAGTGCTGGGATAGGGGAGGGGTGCTGCCGACCGACCAACCGGGAAGGGGGGTTGTTTGCTGCCCCCCCCCCCAAAAAATACCAGCCGCCACTGCTGGCTTGTAGACTCTATAACTTTCACATAGACCAAATAATATACACAAATTTGGGTTATTTTTACAAAAGAAATGTAGCAGTAAAAATGTTGGTAAAAATTTATGAAGAAAAATTACTTAAAGTTGATAACAGAAAGAAGAGAAAACTGTCAAAATGTTCAGTCTTTTTCCATTTGTAGCACAACAAATAAAAAACCCAGTGGTAATTAAATACCACCAAAAGAAAGATCTATATTTGTGTGAAAAAATGACAAATTTTTTTATATGGGCACAGTGTCGCACGACAGAGTAATCCTCATTCAAAGTGCAACAGCACTGAAAGCTGAAAATTGGCCTGGGCAGAAAAGGGGTGAAAGTGCCCGGTATTGGGGTGATTACAAAAGAAACATGTTCACCTTAATTGATAAGCTTATAAATATAATATAATATTATACTGTACTTTTTTAATTATTGAAAGTCATCATGTGCGATCGTAATCATAAATGGTACTCACATGCTTTCAGGGAGTCGTATGGACATGTGTGCAGACTCCCCTGTTGTTTTCTGCCATCTGCTTGTGTGCCAGACCAGCAAGTACACACATCTAAAGCAATGCTCCCAACTATACAGTAGTTGGCGCTGTAGTAATATATTACCATCTGTGTATTTATATGCACTTGTATATTCTTCACAGGAAGGAAGTTTTTCTTTCTGCTCTCTACTGTAATGCTGTTCTTACACATGTATGCTGTTCTCCTATGCAATTGAAGCTGAATTCTTATCACATAACCAACACTGAGGGCCTCCCTCTTTCACTCTATGACTCTATTATGATTAGATGGGAATCTGAACTAGCAGGACCTTAGAAAATGTCAGTTACATTTTTGGGCTCATTCCCACTAGCTTTGGTCTCTGAAAAGCATTCTGCATTCAGATAGCTCTTCAGAAAGCTTATAACAGGTGGTGAGGAGGTGTTGTGTCTCCTCCTCACCACCTGCTTTAACCCCCCTGAACCCCACACTAGTACGCTGCAACTGCAACCTCTTGTAGGGCAGCCCTATTCACTTGAATGGGTTGTGACAAGGGGTATAATTCCTGGTGTGGTCAGCAAAGCAAACCATCAAGGCCATAGCTTCCAACTGTCCCTGATTTCAAGGGACTGTCCCTAATTTGGAGCAATGTCCCTCTGTCCCACATTCCTCCTCATTTGTCCCTCATTTTGGTCTGATCTATTAAGATGTATATAAAATGTATTTTGTATCTATCAAAAAGCGTTTTCCAGCGGTAAACCTTTCATCTGATGTCTAAATTGTTGCATTTGTAATTTCCAAAAGCCGAAATAAAGCAATAGTAGTGGTAATAAAAGCACTTGTGCGTTTAACCAATCTTGTTTTTTTGTACAATTTTCCTTTGAGGGGGCATGGCAAAAGGTGTGTCCTATGCCTGCATAATTTTGCTGATAGGTGTCCCTCAGTCCCATTTTAGAATGTTGGGAGGTATGATCAAGGCCATGGCATGTGTACACTTCTGGCCACTGCCTCTGCAGCTTAAAGAGGAGTTCTGCCTAATTTTTAAAAAGTCTGCAGCTACAAATACTGCAGCTGCTGACTTTTAAAATAAGGACACTTACCTGTCCAGGGTACCTGCGATGTCGCACCCGAAGCTGACCTGTCCCTCGGCTCTCAGCAGTGCGTAGCTGGATGTTGGGACGTGCGGCTGGATATTGTCTGTCTATGCACGGGAGTAAGTGGGCGTTAGGTGGCTCCTCGATAAATCCGGTCCTCGTTTGATCGAGCACTTTCCATGGAGCACGTTTGATCGAGCACATTCCATACTTCCAGGGACCCCCTTTTTGGCTCCAGTGTGTTTATATGGCTGGCCTTTGACCGTGAGGCATAGGAATTGGTGTTTAACCCTTTCAGTGATTCCAATACCAATTCTATGTGAATAAACTCCTTTTGATGCCCTCTTTGCCCTGGGATAGCAGCCCCACTGATATACCAACCACATGTTGTCATCTCTTTTACGTTTTTAATGATTATGATTGCAACATTGAGACATATATCACCTATTATTATTGTATGAACCTCTCCCCTTCTCTTTGCGTCCCTGAAGAAGGAATTTCCTGAAACGCGTTGGGTGTAATGAGGATTTATCATACTATGTCCGATATGGTGATATTAACTGACTGTGTTCAGTAAATCAATGTTTCATTTTTTATTATGTGTAAATTTCAATAAATAATTGTTTTACTATATTACTTTGATACTACTCTAAAGGCACTCTAAATTGTGTGTTGCCTATAAAGTCCATTCAGGGGAATTTTTTTTCTTTCCATTGTGAAATTTGGAAGTGGCACACAACAAGAGCTATACTTGCCATTCGCCTCTTTTGTCCCCCGCCTCTCGGGTGGAGGCGCCATCATTTTTGGTAAGGGAATCAGGAAGTGAAGCCTTGCGGTTTCACTTCCTGGTTCCCTACTGCGCATGCGTGACTCGCTCTGTGCGATGCCGCTGGTCCCTGCTGTCTTCAAGGACCCGTGTGTCTCCCAGAAGACAGCGGGGGGGGCCCAGAAGTGGGGTAGATACCCGCGGCTGGCTCAGCTATCTATGCCCGGAAGTGGGAGGTGATACGGAAGTTCCATTTTTGGATGGAACTCCACTCTATGGGGGGGGGGGGGGGTTACCAACCATTAGTATGAACATGGGGGGAAATCTCAGATAACATTAAAAAACCAAATCTGACAGGGGTTTGTAACCATTCCCAGTCAATCCAAATCCAAAAAAAAAAGTTTTGGCTGGGCACGCTTTTAAGTTGAATTCTCTTTCTCTGTGGGGTTGCATATGCTCTGCAAGGGTTAACTGCTCATTTAGTTCTACTCTAGGGGGCTTTGAAAAGCAGATTTACTCACCTAATCCTCCGCACCAGCAGGCTCTGCCATGCTGCTACACCAGTCCACACAGCATCTTCTCCCTCATACTCTGGAGTAGACATGTGCAATTCGTTAAGTTCCAAATTCATTTTTTAACGAATCTTGACAAATTTGTTAATTCCGAATTTCCGAATTTTTCAATTTCCAAATTTCTGAATTTCAAATTTTCAGAAATTTCGAATTTCTGAATTTCAAATTTTCGGATTTTTGAATTTTCGGATTTCCGCATTACCGAATTTAAGGTTTTTCGGATTTCTGAATTTCCGAATTTCGGCTTTTCGGATTTCCGAATTTCCGATGTTCTGATTTTTGGATTTCCGAAATTCCAAACTTTCGAATTTCGGATTGCTGAATTTAGCATTTTCGGAATTCCGAATTTTTGGAAATTTGGAAATTCCGAAATTCGAAAATCAGTAAGAAAGAAAGGAAATCTGTTTAATTCTAAATAATAACTAACTATTAAATTATAGGTATTGGAATTCCCTTAAAAATTAGTCTGTTAGTGAACGTAACGAATAAGAATTTATCCAAAGTTACTAATTAAATTATCTGAAATAACAAATGCCACATCTAACCAAATGGAATGTAACGCTCTAATAACAATAATAAAACCTTTTTATTATTATTAATTATTTATTATTAATTTGTTCTGTTCCATTTGTTTAGATGGGGCATTTGTTATTTCAGATAATTTGTAACTTCGGATAAATTTGTACTCGTTTATTTAATAGTTAGTTATTAATTAAACTGATTTTCTTTCTTTTTTTCAGATTTTCAAATTTTTGGACTTTCAAATCTTTGAATTCCCGAATTCCGAAAATCCGGAAATTCGGAGTTCCGAAAATCGGAAAATTCAGAATTC
Source organism: Lithobates pipiens (assembly GCF_037356315.1). Lineage (NCBI taxonomy): Eukaryota > Metazoa > Chordata > Amphibia > Anura > Ranidae > Lithobates > Lithobates pipiens. The sequence continues at coordinate 10,297,104 of NW_027507755.1, forward strand.
CAAAATTGGGAAATCCGAAATTCGTAAATTCTAAAATTCGTAAATACGAATTTCTGAAAATCAAAAAATCTGAAATTTGTAAATCCGAAAAATTCGAAATTCGGAAAATCATAAATTCGGAAATTCAGAAATTCAGAAATTCGTAAATTCGGAAAATTTAAAATTCGGAAATTCAGAAATCCAAAAATTCGGAACTTCAGAAATCAGAAAATTCAGAAATCCAAAAAATCCATATGTGAAAATTCACGAAATTTCCGAATTCCGAATAAAAAAAAAACAAAAAAAAACGAATGAAACGAAAATGAACAAATTTTTTGTCAGTGCACATGTCTACTCTGGAGGTTTAAGGTCCTGATGTCATCAAGACCAATACAGGGTCCATAGCTCTGCAATGAACGTGGAGACACAGAGGCATAGCCCACCCTTGGAGCATGGGGGAACACTGTCTGCTGAGGGAGTGGAGAATCGGGTAGGTACATTTGCTTTTATTATCCCCTAAAATAAACAAGCAGTTAACTAGCCCCACTGTAAGTGAGGATCTTCAGGTTTCTGGGAGTTCAGCTTTACCCCTATATTTCATATTCCTGATATGTGTCTATAGTAACATGTACTTGTGTTAAAAAGTATTCTGTTCTCTTTGCATTGCTTTTCATTGTTGTAAGACGCCCAGCACAGCTCTTCACCGTAAAGATCAGTGTAGTGTACTTCTGTTTCTCTGCCTTTTGCTGACACGCCTCATGCATTCTCTACCCCACCTCTCCAAGTCAGTATGCAGCTGGGAGATTATGCTATCACTTATAAAAGATAAAATTAAAAAAAGGTATTTCTAATTGTCTTTTTTGCTTTGCCTTGCCTTTCTATTTTAAAGTAGGTTGTTTTATGCCTCGTACACACGATCGGACTTTCGGACAGCAAAATTTGTGGAATTTTGTTCGAAGGATGTTGGCTCCAACTTGTCTTGCATACACACGGTCACACAAAACGTTGCCCAACAATTACGAACATAATGACGTACAAGACGTAGTGCAAGCTAATAAAAAGGAAGTTCAATAGTCATGTGATATCTCCAATACTGCTACGACTAAGGCTATTGCCGAAACACGTCAGCTTATTGTTTTACTGTCACTCTGATGCACAAATAAACGACACTTCAAGGATTACAGTGTTGCCGGCTCTTCTTACTACTAATATTTCCATTACTAACGCTATTTTTACAAGACTGATCGCTTCTGGATTGTCCCTGATTCCAAGCATGCGTGTTTGTACTTTGGACTTTTGTCTGGTGGACTTGTGTACACACGATCGGAAAATCCAACAACAGACATTTGTTGGCGGAAAATTTCCCGATCATGTGTACTACATGCAAAGGGTTCACTTATTCTTAACCGCTTGCCAACTGTATACAGTAAATATATAGTAGTAAGAAGAGCCGGCAACACTGCAATCCTTGAAGTGTCGTTTATTGGTACATCAGAGTGACAGTAAAACAAACCTGACGCGTTTCGGCAATAGCCTTAGTCGTAGCTGCGACTAAGGCTATTGCCAAAACGCATCAGGTTTATTGTTTTACTGTCACTCTGATGTACCAATAAACGACACTTCAAGGATTACGGTGTTGCCGGCTCTTCTTACTACTGTTGCATTGGAATGTGTTGGGACACATTGAGCCTCGGCACCTGTGAGTGGACCTGGTGTATGGATTGAGTTGTCCCTGCAGAGAGCGCTGTTACCTTTCTTCTTTTCCATACAGTAAATATATAGCGGCAAAGTGGCTCCCCTGGGCAGGATCACGTACCTGTACGTGATCCTGCACTTCTGGGTCTGGGACCCGCACGCGCGCTACTGGCGACCCCGCTCCTGCTGTGACTGGACACAGCAGAAGCCAATCAGCGGGTCTGGCGGGTGCCATGTCCACCGGGACCCCGCAGATCATTCAGGAGACAGGCAGAACGGTGGTAAACAAGGCAGACTTGTAAAGGGAAAACTAGTGCGCTTCACCTAATATGTTATAGGAAGGCTAGATATAAAATAGATGTACATAGGAAGCAGCCAGCATAAAAGCAGTGATCTCAGCACCAAAAATAAGTGTATAAATTAATAAAAATGCGGCGCTACCTAAAAGTGCTAAAAAGTATACAATGAATAATAATCACAAATTATAAAAAATAAATGTATATCAAATACTATCCATTAAATGCAACATATATACTATTGGAAATGAATGTAAATATTCCAAACAATGAGCATGCAACCAATATGTGTACAAAAATGATGAATAAGGGTCCGTGAAAAAATCAAGTGATTATATAAAAATAATCTGCATTAATAATCCAAATATAAACAGACATAAAAAATATCAATTAAAAATAGATAAATATATAAAGTGAAAGTTCGTGAAAAAAAGGCAGATAAAGTGATTATTTAAATAATCAATATAAACACGTGATTGTCCATAAAATAACGTGCACTGATAACTTGTAAATTTGCAAAAATAAAGTTCATGCAAAAAAGTGTGAAAATCAATTCCCAAACGTGGCAATCCACTGCAAACTTCAGTGCTTAATGAGTGCACCACCTATTTCCCCCAGCCTCTCACCTCCAATAACTGGTAAATAGGCACTGTGTATAAAGATAGCTGCTGGCTTCTTATTCATTCAGTCACACTGCTCCACCGCTGTTAGTGTTTCACTGTATGGCTATATATTTCATGCCCTCCCAATAGTTTCAGGATGTCCAAGCAGTATAAAATAGAAGAACACAGAGGGCTTTCATGTGTAGTATTACGCTATTTTATTATAATGAAAGATAAAATCCACACTTACATCACAAAATACAGCAGAGTGTGCAGCAGACGCAGACTTCCGGTTTCGGCCGTAACCGGAAGTGGTAGGTCCGACACCAAATTCCTTCCCTGACGCGTTGCGTTACAGCACGTAACTTTTTCAAAGGAAAGCCCTCTGTGTTCTTCTATTTTATACTGCTTGGACATCCTGAAACTATTGGGAGGGCATGAAATATATAGCCATACAGTGAAACACTAACAGCGGTGGAGCAGTGTGACTGAATGAATAAGAAGCCAGCAGCTATCTTTATACACAGTGCCTATTTACCAGTTATTGGAGGTGAGAGGCTGGGGGAAATAGGTGGTGCACTCATTAAGCACTGAAGTTTGCAGTGGATTGCCACGTTTGGGAATTGATTTTCACACTTTTTTGCATGAACTTTATTTTTGCAAATTTACAAGTTATCAGTGCACGTTATTTTATGGACAATCACGTGTTTATATTGATTATTTAAATAATCACTTTATCTGCCTTTTTTTCACGAACTTTCACTTTATATATTTATCTATTTTTAATTGATATTTTTTATGTCTGTTTATATTTGGATTATTAATGCAGATTATTTTTATATAATCACTTGATTTTTTCACGGACCCTTATTCATCATTTTTGTACACATATTGGTTGCATGCTCATTGTTTGGAATATTTACATTCATTTCCAATAGTATATATGTTGCATTTAATGGATAGTATTTGATATACATTTATTTTTTATAATTTGTGATTATTATTCATTGTATACTTTTTAGCACTTTTAGGTAGCGCCGCATTTTTATTAATTTAAACAAGGCAGACTACCATTCCGTGAGAAGGGAAGGCTGTGATCCTGTGTTCCTACAAAGCAGGAACACAGATATCTGCGTTCCCATAGCACAAGCACCTCCCCCACAGTTATCAAGCACTCCCTAGGCACACATTTAACTCTTTGATTACCCCTGATGTTAACTCCTTCTCTGCCAGTGTCATTAGCACAGTGACAGTGCATATTTGTAGCACTATATTATTGTCACTGGTCCCCAAAAAGTGTCAGTTAGTGTCTGATTGGTCTGCCACAATATCGCATTCCCACTATAATAAAGATTCCATAAATATATCCCATAATTTGTAGATGCTATAACTTTTGCACAAACCAAAATACGTTTATTGGGATTTTTCTTTACCAAAAATATGTAGCATATTTATTTATTTATTGCAGAAATGTGATTTTAATTTTTTTTTTGGATGTGTATTTTTTGGTTTATAGCTCAAAAAAAGAAAAACCGCAGAGGTGATCAAATACCACCAAAAGAAAGCTCTATTTGTGGGGAAAACAAGGACATACATTTTATTTTTGCACAGCGTTGCATGCCTGAGCAATTGTCAGTTAAATAAACGCAGTGCCATATCGCAAAAAAATGGCCTGGTCATGAAAGGGGGTAAACTTTCCTGAGGGCAGGTGGTTAAGCCATCAAACTAGAGTAAGTAAAACATATTTGTACACTAACATGATTTTTCTGTATATATACAACCTGTACTAAAATATATTTGTTAGGCTGTCATTACTGACCTTTTTATAAAACGCTACCTGGCTGACAACAGTATTTTCTGATTCGTTGACCCAGAAGTCATATGTACAATAGCATTCCTGACATTACTTCCAGCATATTTGTCCTGGTTGGCAACTAATGCCCCGTACACACGAGAGGAATTAAGTCTGACAGACCTCCAAAGGAGTTCCGCCGGAGTTCCGCTGGAGTTCCGACGGAGTTCTGGCGGACTTTTCGACCGAACGGACTTGACCACACACCATCACACCAAACTCCGACGGAGTCGAACGTGATGACGTACGACTGGAGATTCGACGTAGGAAGTTCATAGACAGTAGCCAATAGCTGCCCTAGCGTCGGTTTTAGTCCGTCGGAGTAGCACACACACGAGCGGATTTTTCAAAGGGGACCGGGTCCGGCGGAGTTCCGTCGGGAAAATTTAAAGCATGCTTCATTTCTAAAGTCCGTCAGACTTTAGCTTCGCTAAAGTCCGTTGCAGCCCACACACGATCGGATAGTCCGCCGGACTCAGTCCGTCGGAGTTTGGATGTCGAAAAGTCCGCTCGTGTGTACGGGGCATAAGAGTACTTAGAAACCAGTGGAAATGCATGACTGACAGCTATTTAGCATTTTTGAAAAAAGGTCAGCAATGGCAGCCTTTTCATACAACAGGTTGATTTTAATGGCGCAAAGGTATTTTAAGAGCCCAATTCAATAAAATTACAACACACCAAACAGGGAAACCCAGTTCAACTAGATAACATTTTTTTAAAGCCATCTAAACCTTAAAGAGGAACTGCAGTCTTCTCACATAATTTGTAATAAAAAACATCTTTGCCATTCTGAAGCTTCCCTCATATCACTTTGCATATTATTTTATATATACCGTATATACTCGAGTATAAGCCGAGATTTTCAGCCTCTTTTTTGAGGCTGAAAGTGCCCCCCTCGGCTTATACTCGAGTCATCGCTGTCTGCCCGCTCGATCAGCGTGTCGAGCAGACAGACAGCGGCCATTCTATTCAAAAGCCGCGCCTCCGGCTCCGCCTTCGCCTGTGATAGGCGGAACACTGAATTTCCCAGCAGCCTGTGTTCCGCCTATCACGGACATCGTATCATCCTCGTACTACGGACGAGGATGATACGACGTCTGTGATAGGCGGAACACAGGCTGCTGGGAAATTCAGTGTTCCGCCTATCACAGGCGAAGGCGGCGGCGCAGCTTTTGAACTTTACAATGGCCGCCGACGAAGAGGGCACGGGACGGAGGCAAGGCAAGGCACGGCACGGCACGGGACGGGACGGGACGGGACGGGGGCAAGGCAAGGCACGACACGGGACGGATGCAAGGAGGCAAGGCACGGCACGGGACGGAGGCAAGGAGGCAAGGCACGGGACGGAGGCTCGGGACAAAGGTAGGCTGGACACACACACACACACACACACACACACACACACACACACACACACACACACACACACACACATGGATGGAGACACACACAGGGATGGATGGATGGATGGAGACACACACACACAGGGATGGATGGATGGATGGATGGAGACACACACACACAGGGATGGATGGATGGATGGATGGAGACACACACACACAGGGATGGATGGATGGATGGATGGAGACACACACACACAGGGATGGATGGATGGATGGACACACACACACACAGGGATGGATGGACGGACACACAGGGATGGACGGACACACAGGGATGGACGGACACACACACAGGGATGGACAGGCATGTCTCACCCTCGGCTTATACACGAGTCAATAAGTTTGCCAGTTTTTTTGGGGGTAAATTGGGGGCCTCGGCTTATATTCGGGTCGGCCTATACTCGAGTATATACGGTACTTTGATTCTGTATTTGCCAAATATGCTGCAGAAATCTCCCTCCACTGAGTCTGGCTGCAGCCATTTTACGTGTGGGCAGCTGAAGCTGAAGGATTTACACAGACACACACAGGGGCACACCTCTGCAGCTCTCATTGGTCCTCTTATGACTCACCCCCCCCCCCTCCTTTCCTGGCAAGCTCTCACCAAAGTGAGAGAGATCTGTGCATGATGTCACAAGCCTAGGCTAATGACCAGACAAGAAACAGGAAGTGGGCTGTATAAGGTATTTACTGGCAGAAAAAAATGTTTTACTATCCAAAGGTAAAACAACAAGGGCAGAAGATTTAATAGATGGAAAGTTGAAAAAATGACTGAAGTTTCACTTTAATAACGTCTTGACAATTATTTCCATTGTGGTGCTCCTTCACTGGCCAGATGAGCGCTGTGTCACTGCCCAATCGTTTTTAATTCTTACCATGACAAGCTCTAATTGACCTCTGTAACTGCAGGCACCATGGAGCAATTCATCCTCAAAATGACTCACTCTGCTCTCCCTCCCACCAATGATTCAACAGCCCAGCTATCCTTGCCCCTCTTTCTCTCAGCAGTGAATCAGCACTCTTTAAATATCAAATGTAAACAGAAAGCAGCATATCTGGCGGCAGTGGTGCCCCCCTTATTCATGCGTTGGGCCCCTAATCTAGATGCAGGGCACCGGATGCATGGATTTCAATGTTTTTTTTTAAGCACATGATTAGAGCCAGAGTCTCTAATTTAATTTAAAAAAGGGTTGGCTTGGAGCGTAGAGCACTGCACCCTGAGCCCACCCAGTTGTGTGACAATAGTGAATTATTATTCGCTATTGTCTTCCTGATTCTCCTCTCGGCCAATCAGAAAGCAGGTTTTAAGACCCGATTGGCTGAGAGGAGAAGCTATTATATTGGCTGCCGAGGGAAGGAGGAAGGAAGCCTCTGTGAAGCCGGCAAGGATGAAGCCACTGAGGAGGAAGCCACTGCTGAGAAGGAGATGCAGAAAGGAGCCAAAGCTGCTAGATGGGGTAAAGTGTGGGGCAGGTGGGGGGACAGACGAGCGTCCGACCGATGAATGGACATACTGACTGGGGGGGGGGGGGGTCTTGTTTGCCTCTCCCCCCAAAATATACAGCACTAGCCACCACTGTCTGTTGGGTTGCTGCTCACAGTGGTCTTATTTCACAGCTCTTTTACTGCTCATTAACCGTTTCCCGACCAGCGCACGACGATGTACGTCGACAGAATGGCACGGGCAGGCATATTGGCGTACAGGTACGTCCAATATTCAATGCCGCCCTGCCATCGGGAGCGCGCCGGCTGAATGGAGGAAATGCCGTGTAAGCAGCATTTCTCCATTCTGCCTAGCAACTAGTGACGCTGATCTCTGCTCCATGTGATTGGAGCAGAGATCAGTGTTCACTAAATGAAAGCCCAACCCCCCCCCCCCCACAGTTAGTAACACACCCCTAGGAACACTTAACCCCTACACTGCCACCCACTGGTTAACCCCTTCACTGCCAGTGTCATTTACACAGGAATCACTGCATTTATATAGCAGTGATTACTGTATAAATGACAATGGTCCCAAAAATGTGTCAAAAATGTCCGATGAGTCCCCCACAATGTCGCAGTCACAATAAAAATTGCTGATCGCCGTCATTACTAGTAAAAAAAAATAATAATAAAAAATGATTAATAAAATGCTATAAAACGATCCCTATTTTGTAAACGCTATAACTTTTGCGCAAACCAATCAAAAAAAGCTTACTACGATTTTTTTTACCAAAAATATGTAGAAGAATACGTATCGGCCTAAACTGAGGGAAAAATTTTTTTTTTATATATTTTTGGGGGATATTTATTATAACAAAAAGTAAAAAATAATGCGTTTTTTTCAAAATTGTTGCTCTATTTTTGTTTATAGCGCAAAAAATAAAAACCGCAGAGGTGATCAAATACCACCAAAAGAAAGCTCTATTTGTGGGAAAAAAAGGACGTCAATTTTGTTTGGGAGCCACGTCGCATGACCGCGCAATTGTCAGTTAAAGCGACGCAGTGCCGAATCGCAAAAAGTGGTCTGGTCTTTGACCAGCAAAATGGTCCGGTCTGTAAGTGGTTAATGTAGCGGTGTCCCTGACCCCTAAAGGCCTAATGGTGACCTGAGGGAGAGCTGACAGTGTGGGTTATTAGGCATGATGGGTGTAATTGAAGTTGGAAACATGGGCACCAGTCCCTTTTGGAATGCAAGAAAAAGATTTATTGTCTCTCAAACAGAACAGGTGGAGAGAGGGTTAGGGCCAGGACACCCTTAGGTAGATGCAATAGCAACTGGCAGACTCCAAGGCAAAAATAAGGCAGAGAGCTATACAGGTGCTGGGCCTTTAAGCTGGATGCAGCAACTGTATTTGTAGGACTGCTGTCTCCTATGGCAACTGAACTTTCAACAGCCAATAGAGATCTATACATGTAACTCACAGTAGCCCATTACAGATCTTCTCTCACATCTCACAGTATCCCATGTAGATCTTCACTCACTGAGCTCCTGGTCTCTCACTAGACTTTAAGATCCAAGTGGTCACTGGATCCCTTGAGCTCTTCCACAGCCAACCGGCTTTACACTCCTCAAGCTTCACACCTGCTAACCCGCTGGGTCCCTGGCTTGACGCTCTGATGAAGCTTTCACACTTCTTCACCTTCCCCAGCTGGTGAAAAGGTGGCTCTTGTACTTCTTCAGACTTCTGTACACTGGCTTCTGATAACAGGAGTGGTTGTCCCTTGATGGCGACTGCTTCCCCTTTACCTCTGGCCTTGATGCTCACTTGCCCCTGGCGACAGGAGTGGTCGTCCCTTATAACATCTGTTTCTCCCTCACCGCTGGCAACAGTTCTGTTCCCCATCCAGTGGAACCTCTGCAACTTGGTTGGGCTTCCGGCCTGGAGCTCCAACCCCGCACTGCTTCTCCCAAACCTGGAGAGACCTCAGACGGCCTATCAGCCAGGTGCTCCTGGGATAGGCCTCTTGCTTCTGGCCTAGCAACCCGGAGCCTTGTAACACACGTCCACCTAGACAGCCATCCAGGGGGCACAGAACTCTGATCAACTGTCTCCTTCCGAATAAATAGGTTCTCCCGGTAGGCCAAGGGGGCCAAAGAAACCCCTGCCAATTGGCTGAGACAACCCATTCACTCCTAGTCTGAATTCACTATGCCCTTGTCAGCCTAATACCACAGGCAACTATGCCACCTAGTGACAGAAGAGAGAGGTGCATCAAATCCAGAATTAGAGAAAAGTCAGTGGATCCCCCTAACAATTAGTCAGGCTAGTTACCACCTAGCAAACTAAATTTGTTAGCAACCCTGCCTATAACCAGGGTGCTACATCAATAATGTTAAAATACCTGAATGTTACACCCCTCCATCAGGATACACAGCAAAGATTGTACAGACAGGCAGGGCTTACATTATCTTAAGTAAAGAAAGGCTTGAACCATCATGGCTTCCATTCCATCAAGTGGCTCACTTGTCGCAACCCACAACTACTACAGCAGACGCCTGGGGTCCACCTCCAGTAACAGCTCCTGCAGGAGTGAGGACTATTCTGGAGAGGTCATTCCCCACCACCAAGGTCTCCCAAAGTCTGATCCTGGCCACTGATGGGCGGCTTCATTTTTTGGTAAACCCCCTCATCCCATCATGACCACTGTTTCTGAATCCCCGGAGAACTCAGGAAGCATCCGTGTGACCAATGAATTTATCCCTTGTGGCCTGGCTCAGGATGCGGGGAGGAAGAATGTCGGCGAGACCAAGACTGACTCCAGCGCCTCCGCCTGTCCCCGCTATGCATTCCCCCCTCGCCGGAAAGACGCTGGGTGATGGAGCCCATTCCCCACTCCCTCCCCCCACAGGCTGCCCAACCTCCGTAGCTTTTGTTTTGGTCATTACTTTTGTTTTTATGGTTTTTATATAATGGAAAAAGAAATAAAAAGTAACTTGTTTTTATTACATCTATAACACTGAAACATTCTTAAAGCGGGAGTCCGCCGTTTAAAAAAAAGCTGCTGCTGCTGACTTTTAAAATAATGACACTTACCCGCCAAGCGCGCCCGCGATGTCGGCACCCGAAGCCGATCTCTTGATCGTCTCTCGGGTGCTGCCACCGCCATCTTGGGTATGGGAATCAGGAAGTGGAGCCTTTCGGCTTCATTTCCCGGTTCCCTACTGCGCGTGCGCGAGTCGCGCTGCGCAATAAGGATGGTCCCCGCTGTCTCTGGGATCCGTGTGTTTCCCAGCAGGCAGCGGGGGACCTTCGGAAAGGGGCGTAGATTCTGCGGAAAGGGGCGTACCTTCTGCAGAATCTACACCGGAAGTGGGTGCAGATACCTGTACTGTACAGGTATCTGCACCCCCCTCCCCCCTGAAAGGGGCCAATTGTGGCGCCGGAGGGGGGGAGGGTTCCAATGAGCGGAAGGTCTACTTTAGGGTGGAACTCCGCTTTAATTTTTTTGGTCTCCTGTTCAGCCCTCCCCCACCTATGATGCCTTGTTTTTATTTGTAATTGTCTACTAAAGTTTGTCAGCCTTTTAAAAAAAAAAAACCTGAATGTTAATATTCTGGCCACAGGTTTAACTTGAATTGAAAATTTTGAAGCAGTATTAAACCCTCAGGGCCGGTTCACACAGGGGGCGACACGAGGCGACACGACTTGCCGTGCCGCGACCTGCCGCGACCTCAGCGGCCACTTGCAAATGACTTCTGTATAGAAGTCAATGCAAGTTGCCAGAGGTCGCCCAAAAGTAGTACAGGAACCTTTTTTCTAAGTCGGAGCGACTCGAGTCGCTCCTCTTAGAACGGTTCCGTAGTACAGAACGGGGGCGACTTGTCAGGTCGCGGCACGGCAAGTCGTGTCGCCTCGTGTCGCTCCCTGTGTGAACCGGCCCTTAGTGTCTTTTATTTAACACATTGAGCATAATAAACATTCCCCAGTAATTTATTTATAAAAATGTCTACCCCAGCACTTGTAGCTCCTGCTCTCCCAGTGCTGCTTCCCTGATCTTCTTGTTATGGAAAGAGCTGACAGTGGGAAGAAGTCCAGTCCCTCAGCATGGAAATAGGAGGGAAAGGAGGAGGGAGAAGCAGGGGCACCTTGCCATCCTAGGCTATGGGGCTGTGTGTTTCTATTTTATGCACACAAAGAAGAGAGACACAACTCTATTCCCTGCATGCAAGGGTGGCTCCATAGAATACTGCATGAGAAAAGAGCCACCCTGAAACAGGAAACCCGGAACGGTGATCATGGCACCAGCCTAAATCGGAACATAAGCAAGAATTATAAGATAAAGAAGCTGCATACTCAGTAAGTGATTAAATTAATTGCTGAAAGTGATTAAAAGCCAAGCATTTAATATCACTTTAAAGCTGAACGCATATAGCTAAAAAACATCAATTAATGCAATTTAAATTTAATTGTTTAAAGAAATTATAATTAAACGCAATCATTAAATTTAATAAAATTGAATCTTTAAAAAACATTTAAAAGATCATTTAATAAAAATCTTTAAATTAAATCTGTAATGAGAAAAATAGTCCTTTTATTAAATTCTGCATCTGAAAATTGTATTGCTCTCCTGGCTGCAATACGTTCTAAGTAGCTGACCCCAAAAAAGCATGCAGCGAGCAAAGTCAGTGTGAGGTCATAAGTCCCGATCTGCATACTTGTTCCTGGTTGGTGACTCAGAAAGCACTAAAGACAATGAGGTCAGTATAACAACCACACAACCCTTTGTTAGGAAAGACAGTGTTCAAATCTAGTTTAAAACTAATAATGATATTTGCCAGCACAATACAGACAATTATGGGAAACACAGCCCTCCAGCCCTGAAAAGCAAAGTAGGAATTTTCAGTGCTGGAGTTACCAGAAAAAGAGCATTTAAAATGCTTGGAAGTTTATTCCAGGGTTTCGATAAGGCACAAGCTTGTCTTCTTCAGGATAGGCCTCAACAAAACACCAAAACAAACGTTATAACGGACTGTTCACCTTTCAAGCCCCCAGCTGCTTTTTCTTATGGATTATACAAACCGAATGCTTTGCTGAGCACCAGGCCCATTCTTTTCTTGGATATGTGTGCAGTGGCAACCACCTGATTATACAAATGTAAAGTAGGTGTTATCCCAATTTAGTTCCAAAAGTGGAAATATACTTTAACCACTTGACCTCCAGAAGATTTACCCCCCTTCATGACCAGGCCATTTTTTTTGCGATACAGCACTACTCTACCTACTTGCCGACCGTATTCTCTAAATATATGCTGGCAAGGCTTCCCAAGGTTCCCTTATCTGTACATGATCCTGCACTTCCGGGTCTGGGGTGCATGCGACCTGCTCCTGCTGTGATTGGACACAGTGGGAGCCAATTAGCGGGTCCGGCATACGTGATGTCTGCCAGGACCCACCGATCGTTCAGGACATAGGCAGAACGTCGATCTACCTATTTAAATAAGGCAAATCGCCGTTCTGTGAAAAGGGGAGGCTGGGATCCTGTGTTCCTACAAAGCAGGAACACGGATCTCTGCCTTCCCATATCACAAGCACATCCCACACAGTTAGCAAGCATGCCCTAGGCACACATTTAACCCTTTGATTGCCCTTGATGTTAACCCCCTCCCAGCCAGTGTCCTTAGTACAGTGACAGTGCATATTTTTAGCACTGCTCACTGTATTGGTTTCAGTGATTCCCAAAAAGTGTCAGGTGTCAACGTGTCCACCACAATGTTGCATTACCGCTATAAGTTGCTGATGACCACCATTACTAGTAAAAAAAAAAAAGAAAAATCCCATAAATATATCCCATAGTTTGTAGACGCTATAATTTTTGCGCAAACCAATCAATATATACTTTTTTTATACCAAAAATATGTAGCAGAATACAAATTGAATATATGTATAAACCTTGTGAGCTGCCAAAACTAAAAACTCAAAAACAAAAAAATCCAAAAAACTGCCAAAAAAATAAAAATAAAAAATACTATGAAATAGTTGCCAGCACTCACCACTTTCTCAAAATGGGACAATGTAAACATATATATATATATATATATATATATATATATATATATATATATATATATATATATATATATATATAGCCAATGTGCGGCACTAAGAATTCTGCAATATACTAAAACTCTAATGCCTTGTACACACGGTCGGAAATTCTGACGGAAAAGGTCTGATCAGAGTATATTGTTGGAAAATCCGATCGTGTGTGGGCTCTATCGGACTTTTTCTGTCGGAAATCCGACGGAAAAAATTTGAGAGCAGGATCAAAAATTTTCTGACAAAAAAATCCATTCAGATTTTTTCCGCTTGTTTCTAGAGAATTCCGATCGGACAAAGTGCCACGCATGCGCAGATCAAATTATGAGACCAAAGCTATTGGCTACTGGCCTCTACGTAGTCCCGTCGTAACGAACGAACGTAATCACTTTCCGAACTATCGGATTTTCCGACAGCTTTGTCCGACTGTGTATATGCAACACCAGTTTAGGACAAAATCCGTCGGAAAAAATCAGACGGATTTTGTTGTCGGAATGTCCGACCGTGTGTACAAGGCATTAAAGGGGTAATATAAAAGAAATAAACAGATAATAGGATAATTAAGTAAAATATCCCCAATTATAGTGCAGGTGCTCATCATGGTGAAGACACCATTTTTTCTTTGATATGTTTATGGACTTTTTTTTTTTTTGCTTATCAATATTGAGGACTGTGTATATAAACACTGAGCACCTTTTTCATCTGCTAATGAGCACTTGTACTATAATTGGGGAAATTTTACTTAATCATCCTATTATCTGTTTATTTATTTTATATTACCATTTTTTGAGTTTTTGTATATTGCATCATTCTTAGCGCCGCACATTGGGTATATAAGAATAAATATTTGCTTAAATTGATGAAAAAATTAAATTTTTGGATATGTTTTATATCAATAAAAGAAAAAATCTATTTTTTTTTCAAAATTGTCGCTCTATTTGTGGGAAAAAAGAATTTGCATTTTGTTTTCGGGTACAGCGTTACGCAATTGTCAGTTAACCACTTAAAGTGGAGGGCCACCCTGAAAACCAAAAAATGTTAAAAATGACAAAAAAATCTAAAAAAAATAAAATGAGAAAAAATTTTTTTTTTTACTTACCAGAAATGCCTGTTGCTAGGCACTTTATCCTAATCTTCCTCTTCCTCCTCCGCGGAGATCTTCTGTCTTCTGTCTTCGTCGCGGCGTCTTCTGGGTAATGGGTCGCGCTGTGTTCTGGGAACTGTGTGTTCCAGAACACAGCGCGTCCCATTCAGAAAGCGCTGCGGGACTCGCGCATGCGCAGTAGTTCCGGGACTCGCGCATGCGCAGTAGGAAACGGGCAGTGAAGCCGTAAGGCTCCGCTGCCTGTTTCCCTTACAGGGAATGGCGGCGCCGGGACCCGAGAGCCGAGGGACGGCTCGGCCTCGGGCGGCCGACATCGCGGGCGCCCTGGACAGGTAAGTGATTTTATTAAGTCAGCAGCTGCAGTGTTTGCAGCTGCTGACTTTTTTTTTTTTTAAACTGGCCCTCCTCTTTAAGCCTCGGACCATTTGGCTGCTCAAAGACCAGAGCACTTTTTGTGATTCGGCACTGCGTCACTTTAACTGACAATTGCGCGGTCGAGCGGCGTGGTTTCCACACAAAATTGACGTCCTCTTTTCTCCACAAATAGAGCTTTCTTTTGGTGGTATGTGATCACCTCTGTGGTTTTTATTTTTTACGTTATAAACTGACAATTGCGTGCAAATATGCCCTTTTGCAGACGATATAAACAAAAAAATAGCAACAATTTTGAAAAACAATGCATTATTTTTAACTTTTTGCTATAATAAATATCCACAAAAAATATATAAATATTTTTTTTTCCCTCGGTTTAGGCCGATATGTATTCTTCTACATATTTTTGGTAAAAAAAAAATCACAATAAGCATTTATTGATTGGTTTGCGCAAGGTTATAGCATCTACAAAATAGGGGATAGTTATATGGCATTTTTATTAATATTTTTTTTTTACTAGTAATGGTGGCGATCAGCGAATTTTATCATGACTGCGACATTATGGCGGACACACTGGACACTTTTGGTGTGATTTTGGGACCCTTCACATTTATACAGCGATCAGTGCAATTAAAAATGCATTGATTACTGTGTAAATGTGACTGGCAGTGAAGAGGTTAACCACTAGGTGGCGCTGTAGGGGTTAAGTGTGTCCTAGGGAGTGATTCTAACTGTGGGGGGAGGGGCTATGTGTGACATGACACTGATCAGCGTTCCCGATTACAGGGAGCTGTGATCAGTGTCAGTGTTATTAGGCAGAACGGGGAGATGCTTGTTTACATCAGCATTTCCCTGTTCTTCCTCTCCATGAGACTATCGTGAGTATCCCCGCAGACATCGAGTCCGCAGGACCTGCGATCACACTCACGGAGGTTGCTGCCAATGGCCCGCCCATGCCCGCAAACTGTTTCTTAAAGGGCAATGTACAGGTACATGAATCTGCCTCTACGTGCCCTTCTGCCAACGTATATCGGCGTGAGCCGGTCGGCAAGCAGTTAAAGTAACGCAGTGTCCTATTGCAAAAAATGGCCTGGTCAGCATCTGGAGCTGAAGTGGTTAATGTAATAGCCACCCCCCCTCCATCCCTGTGATATTGCTGAACTGAAGCTGGCCATACATAATACAATTTTCTTATTCAATTTCCTTTAGATTTACCTTCAACTGTGTAATGCAACTTTTTATCTCGCACAGTATTTGCGCAACAATTTTTCAAACGCATTTTTTGGGGAAAAAAAATGTTTCATGATTTAAAAAATAACAAAAGAGTAAAGTTAGCCCAATTCTTTTATATACTGTGAAAGATGATGTTACACTGAGTAAATAGATACCTAACTTGTCACGCTTTAAAATTGCGCACGCTCATGGAATGACGCCAAACTTCAGTACTTAAAAATCTCCATACATAGGCAACGCTTTAACATTTTTTACAGGTTACATATTGAGAGTTGCAGAGGAGGTCTAGAGCTAGAATTGTTGCTTGCGCTCTAACGCACGTGGCGATACTTCACATGTGTAGTTTGAATGGCGTTTACATATGTCAGAGGGACTAACGTGTTTGTTCGCTTCTGAGCGCGAGCTACTGGGGACAGGGGCGTTTTAAAAAACAAATTTTGTTATTTTATTTTTTATTTAACTTTTTTTATTTTTTTACTTTATTTTTACAACTTTTTTTTTTATCACTTTTATTCCTATTACAAGGAATGTAAACATCCTTTGTAATAGGAATCATTCATGACAGGTCCTCTTTATGGAGAGATGTGGGGTCAATAAGACCCCACATCTCTCCTCCAGGCTGGAAAGCATGAGATTGTGAAAAAAAATTCACTGATCTCATGCTGACAGCCGCGATTGCAGCTTTGTTTACTTCCGGCCCGGGCCTCCGACGGTCATAGAGAGGACTGGTGACTATCTGGTCACCGGAAATCTCTATCGTCATCATCCAGCGCCGGACGATTCTTTCTCCGGGTCCCCGATGGCATGGCTGAGCCCGAAGAAGCACCAGATAGCGGCAGGAGGCGGGGGGATGTCCCCTCCCGTCGCCTGTAAGAATGATCAAGCGTTGGAACTGCCGCTATATGGTGCACAGAATCACCGGCTGAAAACAAGGATATCTGAATGATGCCTGTGGCTGCTGACATCATTCAGATATTCCCACTGAAAGTCCAGGACATCATATGACGGCCTTGGGCAGGAAGTGGTTAAAAGTGTTATGCCCTGTACACACGGTCGGACTTTCTGACGACAAATTCCGTCTGATTTTTTCCGACGGATTTTGGCCCAAACTTGTCTTGCATACACACGGTCGCACAAAGTTGTCGGAAAATCCGATCGTTCTGAACGCGGTGACGTAGAACATGTAACGGGATTATAAATGGGCCAGTAGCCAATAGCTTTCGTCTCGTAAATTTATTCTGAGCATGCGTGGCACATTGTCCGTCGGAAATGTCTACACACGATCAGAATTTAAACGATCGGATTTTGTTGTTGGGAAATTTTAGATTCGGCTCTCAAACTTTGTGTGTCGGAAATTCCGATGGAAAAAGTCAGATGGAGCCCACGCACAATGGGATTTTCTGACACCACGATCCGTTCGCACATTTTCCGTCGGAAAGTCTGACCGTGTGCACAGGGCATAAAGGTTTGACCTCATGTTATATGGTGTTGGTAAATCTAAAGGAGAATTGTACAAGAAAACCCATAAAACCCATTTGTTATCCTACCTCGTCCATTAGTATTGGGTGTATTTTATGTTCTATATGTCTAATCTATACTTTATGCATCTCACAAGCCTAATGTTTTGTGCTTTTTCACATTCCATTATTTGTTTTAAAATGTTCCCGTTAATCATAGAGTCTTCTCTTCTTCATAGCGAAGAACCAATGTGTTATTTTTTGCCCTGCCGTCGCTGTTTATTGGATTGTGGCCATATGAGACGCTGATGTCTGAACACTTTTCTATGTTTAAAGTCAATCACTGATCAATCGGCGGCTTCCAGCTTGCGGAGAATCAGATAGTGCTAACACGATGAACATCACACAGTACATCTCAGTATGTCTCCTTCATTAAATTTGCCGTTCGTAGCCATCGGCAGCCTGCCATCTTTCTCCCTTCAGCACCCCAGCAGGACTCGGTGACACCGCGCTCTGTAGATGGTACCGTGTCATGCTCTGCTGCTGGATACCATGAAAGGAATCCCAGGCTCTGAAGTTTGTCTTTTTAAATCAAATTTTGTACTTTTGTTTTGCTCCATATTGACATTGATTAGAAAAAAGTGAGACTTACGCCGCGTACACACGGTCGGACTTTCCAGCATAAAAGGTCAGACGGAATCATTCCGTCGGATATTACGATCGTGTGTGGGCTTCATCTGACTTTTTTCTTCAAAAATTCCGATGGACCTAGAAATAGAACATGTTTCAAATCTGTCCAAAGGAATCAATTTCTATCAGGAAAACCGTTTGTCTGTGTGCTGGTCCGACGGACCAAATACGACGCAAGGGCAGCTATTGGCTACTGGCTATTGAACTTCCTTTTCTAGTCCCGTCGTACGTCATCGCGTTCAAAACAAATGGACTTTGGTCCGTTCGTGTGTGGGCAAGTCCATTCGGTCGGAAGTCTGTCGTAACTCCGTCGAAAGTCCGTCGGGAAGACCGTTGGGCCTTTTATGCCGGAAAGCCCGGTCGTGAGTACACGGCAATACAGTGTATATCCAGCAAGTTCAACCTAAAGGAACACCTTTCATCCTCAGAAACCCCAAAGGAAGCTAAAAATATCCCTATAAAGTATGGACCACTATGTTTTAAAGGTGGCCAGTCGTGAGAGATACACTATATTGCCAATAGTGTTGGTACGCTTGCCTTTACACGCACATGAACTTTAATGGTACCCCAGTCTTATGCCACGTACACACGATCGGATTTTCCGACAGGAAATGTTGGATGTGAGCTTGTTGTCAGAATGTCCGACCTCGTGTACGCTCCATCGAACATTTGCTGTCGGACTTTCCACCAACAAATGTTTGCTAGCAGGTTCTCAAATTTTCCGCCAACAAAACTTTGTTGTCAGAAAGTCCGATCGTGTGTACACAAGTCTGTTGCACAAAAGTTCACGCATGCTCGGAATCAAGCAGAATCAAGCAGAAGGAGCCGCACTGGGTATTGCACTTCCTTTTTGTTGGCTCGTCGTACATCTTGTACGTCACCACGATCCTACGTTTGGAAATGTTGGCCAACATTTGCGTGACCGTGTGTATGCAAGCTGGAGCCAACATCCTTCGGGCAAAAATCCACAGTGTTGGCGGAAAGTCTGATCGTTTGTACGCTGCATAAGTCTGTAGGGTTCAATATTGAGTTGGCCCACCCTTTGCAGCTATAACAGCTTCAACTCTTCTGGGAAGTCTGTCCACAAGGTTTAGGAGTGTATCTATGGGAATGTTTGACCATTTTTCCAGAAGCGCATTTGTGAGGTCAGGCACTGTTGTTTAACGAGAAGGCCTGGCTTGCAGTCTCCACTCGAATTCTCGAAACTACAGAAAAGACAAAATGGAAGGCACACACACCTAGTGCATTACCAATGACATTAAATTATAAAATCAGTAAAAAGTGGGTACTCACAAAATGCAACTCTCATTGAGCCATAAAATCACACAGTGTGGAAACATGTGCTAGATCACATCACGGGGTAAAACTGACGTGTTTCGGGGGGCGCACGCCCTTTCTCAGAGCTAGGCTACGAGTAGCCTAGTGAGTTGCATTTTGTGAGTACCCACTTTTTACTGATTTTATCATTTAATAAATGTCATTGGCATTGTACTAGGTCTGCACGCCTTCCGTTTTGTCTTTTCTGTAGCATGGTATATGTAGTCCAGCAGGAACCGGTCAAACCAATACTAATAGACATGCACCCACAATTGGAATGGGGGCGCACAAACTATAACATGCTACTTATAGAACAGACAACAATCTGATAACCATCTTAAACCATAGGCAGAACGCATTTGCCTAGGGTGTAATTCTACTTTTTATGGTACAAACACTTTATTAGAGGTTTTCATAACAATACGAATGTTTCAGCATCAGATTTTAAGGTGTTTTCATATTTGTGATTTTGCATTAAAATGGGCGAGATATTCAGTGCAACCTAGGCAAAAAAAAGGAAAGAAAATAAAAAAAAGATAGAGTAAACTGTTCAGAGGAGAACGATTCTTAAATAATTGACCCCCCTTCCACCTTATGTTTTATCCCCCCCCCCCCTTTCACCTCTACCCTTCTTTCAACCCAGAGGGATCCAAGCTAGTCACATATTAAATCTAATTTAAAATGGTCATATCGGAGCCCAAGTAGGTGATCGTCAAAGTCTGCAGGTAGGAACCCATGGTTACCAAATCTGTTTGAGGGTGTCTTTGGGTTGACCTGCTGAGCTGGGGGTAACTAAACAGAAAGGGTTAGCATTTTTTCCACTTTTTTTGCAAGGTTACCGCCTTCTGCAGGTCGTACCATATAGATAGGATTTACCCAATACCCGGAGGTCAGTTTTTTTGGAAATACTGCCAGAGTGTAGCTGCTCCTCTGTTGCAGTAGATCACCCCCTTTGGGGGTAGGGGGTGATGGGAGCCTAGTTGGGGTTCTCCAGTGGAGTCTGGAGCTCAGAGATCCTCATGGACTTAAGCTGTCACTTATAAACTTTAATGCCTTTATGGATTGTTACTAAATAATGAACTCTAAGGGACTATTGCTATTACTTGTAGATTTACTTACTAAATTGACTCTTGCACTAAAAGTATTGTCTTATGGACTTTGCCAGTTGCCAAAGGTACAGTCACTTTTTGGGGCACTAGAGAGCTCTGTATAGGAACTGTGTGGAGAATGTCTTTTGAGAACGGTTAGGCCGCGTACACACGGGCGGACTGTTCGTCCAACTTTGTCCGCTGAACAGTGTTTGGGCGGACAGTCCGCTCGTGTGTGGGCTTTCAGCGGACAGTTTCAGCGGACAGTTGGACGGACAAGGTTTTTCGGAAATTCCGTAAAACTGTCCGCTGAAACCTTGTTTCAGCGAACAGTCCGCTCGTGTGTAGGCTTGTTCGTCAAACAAAGTTGCGCGCATGCTCAGAAAGGATTTTCACGCCGAAAGCTATAATGCAGTGTATAGGACGTTGTATTTTTCGTCCCGTCGTACGTGCCGTTCACGTCATCGCGCACGGTTTCAGCAAACTGTTCGTCCGTCGTGTGTGGCCATGTCCGTCCATGCTAAGTTTGAGCGGACTGTTTGCCGAAACTGTTGGACGGACAAAGTTGGGCGAACAGTCCGCGCGTGTGTACGCGGCCTAACTGTTACTTGCAACTACCTCAGAAACTGATCTTTATTTGTTCACCCTCGTTGCCTAGTCTGAAGTCTCTTAAATGAATGCATGTACAGAGCATCAAAAGAATTGGGCTTACAGAGTTGAAAAAGATACAGTACATAGAGTCCAGCATGTAGGATGCTTTCTAGTGAAGGCTATGTTGCGGTTGCTGGAGAGAACTGTATTTGTGTCATTTGCTTAGGTAACCAACCAGCTAGGGAACAGATGACAGTCATATGTAATGGCTACTCTGGTAGTAAAGGGGTAACAATCAGCTGGGGCTGTCCTTACAGAACAGAGTGTCTAGATACTTAGCCAGGAGTCACAGGAAAGAGTGAGATGTATGTGCTATCTTGGGAGAGAGAACGAGCATGAAGTTATAGTGAAATGAATTTCCCTGCATCTGGTAGCAACAATCGGACATGTCACTGGGAGTGAGGTGACGGATTGCTGTGTTGGTGGAGACCCATACAGGCTTGGCTGTACCAGTCCCTAAATGCTGCATACCTGGGAGGTGAGTTCTCTAACAAGTAGCTTTTTTCAGAGTGTTAACTGTTAATGGTGTAGGTTGCTGCCTGCTTCTAAATCTTGTGGCCTAATGTTGATTCCACATGACCGCCATCTCCTGCTTAGATTTTAGGCATTGGCGAGTGCAGTTTCTTAGTCTCCCCACTAGGGCTCTCCAAGCCTCGCCCACACCCTGATATTTTGCTGTCAGTTATACATTAAGTAGAGTCCAATGTAGCCTATTTTTGACTTTGGGACCACATTCAGGGCCCCAGATAACCATACCTTGGCAACTGTTTTGTAGCAGCCAGAACATAAGTCATAAGTACAATATTTCAAATACCATCAGGCTTTAAATGAAGGATTACTATGCCCAGGTTCATAAGAACCATTCACAGAAACCTGTGATTACAATTCCTGAACTATAGGGTGGTCCAAAAACAGAACAGGCATGGTATCAGTCCACAGGGTTTGATGTAAACCATATAGGATGAAGGACAATCATTAAAGGTTCATTAAAATAACATAAAAAATAGCCTGTATTAAGTCCATAATGTCCATGCAAGTATACCTTGAAACGCAACCCAGTGATAGGCAAGAAGCAGCTCTGGAACAACTGAGGAGAAAGCACAAGCGCCAATCTTAATCAATGTCTAGTAAGTAGGACGTATGCAACTGTGGATACAGGTACTCATAAGGGTAAAATATCAGAAGGCATTAAGCATAAAGTGCAAGGAGCGTCTATGAAGCTGGTACAGCCGTGTAAACATGTTACCCATGGCCAAAAAGAATTTAAGGTCAAAGGTAAAACCTATCAGATCCTAGGTTTTTGCAAATGTTCCAAAGAATTTGTGGTCCATTGCCTTATTTGTCCCTGTGGTCTACATTATGTTGGGAAAACCATCCGTACGTTGAGGAACAGATTTGAGGAACACCATCGTTTTGTAGAGGGAGGAGAAGATACATAGTGTACCCCCACATTTTTTAAAACATCTTGACAAATACTCTGCAGGCCTTAGGTTGTGGGTTATAGAGTTAATTCCCAGCACATTCACACTGGAGGAGCGTTTCAAATGTCTCTGTCAGAGAGAAACATTTTGGATTTACACCTTGGATTCTCTCACGCCTGGAGGCCTGAATAAGGAGATAAAGGTCAACGGTTTGATCTGATCAAATATCAGGTCAAGTCCTCCACTGCTCTTTGCTTGGTCCTTTTTTTATATAATTTTTTATATATTTTTTCTTTCCATCCCATCCTCTTTTTCTTTCCCCCTCCCCCGATTTGGTATTTTTGTCTCTCTCTCTCTCACTTTTTTCCCCATTTGGGTATGGGTATGTATATGCACATGTACAGTATCTCACAAAAGTGAGTACACCCCTCACATTTTTGTAAATATTTTATTATATCTTTACATGTGACAACACTGAAGAAATTACACTTTGCTACAATGTAAAGTAGTGAGCTTGTATAACAGTGTAAATTTGCTGTTCCTTCAAAATAACTCAACACACAGTCATTCGTGTCTAAACCGCTGGCAACAAAAGTGAGTGCACCCCTAAGTGAAAATGTCCAAATTGGGCCCAAAGTGTCAATATTTTGTGTGGCCACCATTTTGTTTCCAGCACTGCCTTAACCCTCTTGGGCATGGTGTTCACCAGAGCTTCACAGGTTGCCACTAGAGTCCTCTTCCACTTCTCCACGACAAAATCACAGGGCTGGTGGATGTTAGAGACCTTACGCTCCTCCACCTTCTGTTTGATGATGCTCCACAGATGCTCAATAGGGTTTAGATCTGGAGACCTACTTGGCCAGTCCATCACCTATACCCTCAGCTTCTTTAACAAGGCAGTGGTCATCTTGGAGGTGTGTTTGGGGTTGTTATGTTGGAATACTGCCCTGCGGCCCAGTCCCCAAAGAGAGGGGATCATGCTCTGCTTTAGTATGTCACAGTACATGCTGGCATTCATGGTTCCCTCAATGAACTGTAGCTCCCAGTGCTGGCAGCACTCATGCAGCCCCAGACCATGACACTCCCACCACCATGCTTGACTGTAGGCAAGACACACTTGTCTTTGTACTCCTCACCTGGTTGGCACCACACACAATTGACACCATCTAAACCAAACAAGTTTATCTTTGTATCATCAGACCACAGGACATGGTTCCAGTAATCCATGTCCTTAGTCTGCTTGTCTTTAGGAAACTGTTTGCAGGCTTTCTTATACATCATCTTTAGAAGAGGCTTCCTTCGGAGGAGTAAGCCATGCAGACCAATTTTTTGCAGTGTGTGGCATATGGTCTGAGCACTGACAGGCTGACCCCCCACCCCTTAAACCTCTGCAGCAATGCTGGCAGCACTCATACATCTATTTCCTAAAGACAACCTCTGGATATGATGCTGAGCACGTGCACTCAGCTTCTTTGGTCGACCATGGTGAAGCCTGTTCTACCCTGTTAAACCACTGCATGGTATAGGCCACCATGCTGTAGCCCAGCTTCAGGGTCTTGGCAATCTTCTTATAGCCTAGGCCATCTTTATGTAGAGCAACAATTCTTTTTTTCAGATCCCCAGAGAGTTATTTGCCATGAGGTGCCATGTTGAACTTCCAGTGACCAGTATGAGAGAGTGAGAGCAATAACACCAAATTTATCACACCTGCTCCTCATTCACACCTGAGACTTTGTAACACGAACGAGTCACATGACACTGGGGAGGGAAAATGGCTAATTGGGCCCAATTTGGAAATTTTCATTTAGGGATGTACTCACTTTTGTTGCCAGCAGTTATTTTGAGGGGACAGCAAATTTACACTGTTATACAAGCTGTACACTCACTACTTTACATTGTAGCAAATTGTAATTTCTTCAGTGTTGTCACATGAAAATATATAATAAAAAATAAATAAAAATAAAATTATATATATATATATTTATGGTCAAAGCCCTATGGCCGATACGGATATGAACAAGTAGCCTCTACCATAAGATTAACCACATGAAATGGACCTGAAGTGTGCCCTGGTCTGATGGTCGGTATACCAAAATAAGGGGGCATACCCTAGATTAGAAATTAATATATGTGAAGAGAAATGAATTTGAGAAATGCCCTGAAAAGGGGAAGGGAGGGTGGGTGCCGCGCACCGGAAACCGACAAAGACCACAGGCGAGCGGGCTGGTTAAATACCCTCCGGGCTCCTCCCATAAATTCAGGCCACCACACTGGCCTTCTTACTTATGGTCAAAGCCCTATGGCCGATACGGATATGAACAAGTAGCCTCTACCATAAGATTAACCACATGAAATGGACCTGAAGTGTGCCCTGGTCTGATGGTCGGTATACCAAAATAAGGGGGCAAAACATTCAGGTAGGGGTGCAGTTTTATTAGTTTTAGCTTAATTAGTTGAGCAAGTTTGGTGAACGCTTGTGCCATTTCCACCCGAGGATTGGGAATGTACCGGGCGAGGTAGGTAGGGTCCCAACTGCTTAGTCTTTCAATGACGTGACTTGTGACCCACGCCAACATGCTGCCAAGGGTGCTCAAATACTAAGAGTGTCCACGGTATGGACCGGGGTCGAGGTGTAGGCTGTGTAGAAGAACCCCATGTGTTTGGGAAACTGGCAGGTACACAAGTGTTGGCACGAAAGCAATAGGGAACAAGAGTCTACGCGTGCCGGTAGGAGTGACAGTAGGTAGTCGAGTACGGTTACTTGATACCAAGCCCTGCTTCTCTATAGAAATGGACGTCCATCCTGGAGCCAGATTGCTGGGTTTTAGACACTGCAAGGAGGAGGATGAAATGAAGTTGGTAGCGAGCCAAGTAACGACTATGCGGAACTTGGCCTGCGGGATTGCTGAAGGCCTGGAATGAACATACAATGGACATTAAACTGGTGCCACCGGGCTAACTGCAGCAGTCTGCGCAGGAAGGACACAACCGAGAGCGGTCCAGACCTGGCTTCAATAACAAGATGAGCCTCGGCCCAGTTGTCGGTGGTGAAAGCCACAGCCTGTCCTGTCCTGACATGACCCCAGATACGAGAGGCTGTCATGACCGGGTATAGCCTGAAAAGGGAGGAAGTCCAGGTAAACCGGGGTTTAGGAGTATCCCTGATGCCATGGTCCTGTAAACCAGTGGTGGCCAAAAATTCCCGCGAAGCCTGTGGAGGCTGTGGCATCTGTCACTACCAGGGGCGACAGGGCATCGTAGATGGTTTAAACACCGATACATCAATCCATGCAGTAAGGAACCTTCCGACATTGACAGGTCTGCTATTGCCACGGCATCTAAATTAAGGATCTGAGAAGGGTCCTGTGTCCGTGAGAGGAGGACCAGGAGGCGTGACATAAAGATCGATCCTGGGGAATGGCCCGTATTGCAGATTTGAACATTCGTCAGGTAGTGTCTGTGTAGAACCTGGCTGCCAGTGCTACCAACCATAAATTGGCTAGGCCATGGAAAACCACAAAGGGCCACGTAGATGGCCGCTTGGATGACTAGACTGGGAAATATGCGAGGATTTCATGTCCCTAAAGATGGCAGTTGTGATGGGCGAGCGTTTTCCGTTGGCTATGGGTGATGCCTCTGGATGCCTCGACGTGGGGATCTTGCTGTATGAGCCATAAAGACAGGTGGCTCTCCGGGCCCTGTAAGGATGAGAAATGCTGAACGCTGGCTAGGTACAGCCTGAGCGTGTTACAGGAAGAAGCCAGTTGCGTGTGTCGACACGATCCAGGTGCTGGATGGAAGTTGAACTCAACTATCCTAAGGGAGAGACCGACAGACAGGAAACGGTGAGTGGCTTGTAAGAAAAGCCACAGGAGACAAGTGGCCAACTAAGTGCTGCTGAAAACGACGCGTAGCCAGTTTGTGTGCGACTGAGAATGTGTGCTTGCAAAAGAATGATTGCAAGACGTTATGCTAAGTCGTGAGCCTTGGCACGATTGCAAAAGTAGTGTTTAAACGTGTGCTTGCGACAATTGCGTGGGAGTTTGTCACTGGAAATGTGTTCATAGTGACTGTGAGAAATTCGTGTTATCGCATGTGCTTTGCGAAGACTGCAGGAGTTGTGCTTGAACATGTGTTTGGGTGCATGCTTGCAACGATTGCAAGACGTTATGCCAAGATGCGTGCTTGCAACGATTGCAAGATGTTATGCCAAGATGCGTGCTTGCAACGATTGCAAGATGTTGTGCTAGGATGCGTGCCTGCAACGATTGCAAGGAGTTACACCAGGATGCGTGCTAGCCATGATCGCAAGATGTTATGCTAGGATGCGTGCCTGCAATGATTTCAAGGAGTTATGCCAGGATGCGTGCCTGCAATGATTTCAAGGAGTTATGCCAGGATGCGTGCCTGCAACGATTGCAAGAAGTTATGGTAAGATACATGGGTAGCCAGGTTGGAAAAGACAGAAGTCCATCCAGTCCTAACCACAAATCAAACAAATAAATATCGCACAACCCGACACACCCAATTCTGCACCCACAGCTGATCCAGAGGAAGGCAAAAAACCCCAGCAGAGCATGGCCCAATTTGCTACAGCAGGGAAAAAATTCCTTCCTGATCCCCCGAGAGGCAATCGGATTTTCCCTGGATCAACTATACCTATAAAATCAGTACCCCGTTACAATGTACATTTAGGAAAGTATCCAGGTTTTTCCCAAAGCAATCTATTGAGCCAGCCGGAACTGCCTGCTAGCAATGATTGCAACAAGTTTGTGCCTGGACATCTGCTCGCAATGATTGCAGAGGTCTTATGCTCGAATGCGTGCTAGCAATGATTTGCCAGAGGTCTATGCCTGAATGTGTGCTTGCAATGATTGCAAGAAGTCTATGTTTGGATGCGTGCCTGCAACGATTGCAAGAAATCTACGCTTGAATGCATGCTTGCAATGACTGCAAGAAGTCTACGCATGGATGCGTGTTAGCAATGATTGCAAGAAGTCTATTATTGTATGCGTGCTTGCTACGACTGCCAGACTTCCATGCTTGAATGCGTGCTTGCAACGATTGCACGAAGATTATGCTTGGTGCGTGCTTGCAATGATTTGCAAGAAGTCTATGCTTGGATTCGTGCTTGCAACGATTGCAAGAAGTCTACGCTTGTATGCGAACTTGCAACGACTGTACGACGTCCATGCTTGAATGCGTGCTCGCAACGGTTGCAAGAAGTCTACACTTGAACGCGAGCTTGCAACGATAGCGAGAAGTCCAGGCTTGTATGCATACTCGCACCAACTGCAAGACGTCCATGCTTGACTGCGTACTAGCAACGATTGCAAGAGGTCCATGCTAGGATGCGTGTTTGCAACGATTGCCAGAAGTCTACGCTTGGATGCGTGTTTGCAACGATCGCAAGAAGTCTACGCTTGTGTGCGTCCATGCTTGGATGCGTGTATGTAAAGATTGCAAGAAGTCTATGCTTGAATGCGTGCTTGCAACGATTGCCATAAGTCTGTGCCTGGGGATGTGTTTGCATGTCAGATGCGACCGACTCGAAACGGGGCACTGTATACTACGGTCCATTTAATGAAAACCTGTTATGACAGAGGTACAAGCCGGTCATGCCGTGACTGTGACTGACGATGAACCGGACTCTGGAGCATGCACTGAAATGAGGCTAAAACACTGGGGCACACCGTAACGAATCGGTGCATGTATGCAACTGGATTCGAAACGGAGCGCGGTACGCGGCGGAGAAATTTATTTGATTGCCATGACAGAGGCACGAATCGGTCGTGCCGCTGTTGCGACTATCCGTTAATCGTGCATGCTCTAAAGCAAGTACTGGAATGTGGCTGAAATACCTGGGGCGCGCCGGGACGAATCGGTGCATCGTAGATGCGACTGGATTCATATCGGACGTCCTACGTGACAGTGAAATTGATTTCCCATGACAGAGTCATGAATCAGAGAACCGAAACCTGCAACCGATAATGAATCCTGACTCTGGAGCATGTACTGAAATGAGGCCGTAACCAACTGGGGCACACCGAAACGAATCGGTGCATCACGGATGCGACTAGATTCGAATCGGAGCGCGGTAAGTGACAGTGAAATGAGTGACAAAAGTTTGCCATGACAGAGGCCCGAATCGGTCGTGCCGCGATTGCGACTGACAACGAACGGGGCTCCGGAGCATGTACTGAAATGAGGCCGAAAATACCTGGGGCACGCCGGGACGAATTGGTGCATCGTAGACGCGACTGGATTCGTATCGGAACGTGATACGTGACAGTGAAATGATCCCATGACAGAGACCTGATCGCTTAGCAACGAGCGGGCTCTGGAGCATGTACCGAAATGAGGCCAACACAACTGGGACACGTCGATCGAACCTGTGCGTTTTCTTGAGAAATGTGACTGGTTTCGACTCGAACGTACTAGGTGACAGTGAAATGATTCCCATGACAGAGACCCAATCGCTTAGCCACGAGCGAGCTCTGGAGCATGTACCGAAATGAGGCCAACGTAACTGGGACACGTCGATCGAACCTGTGCGTTTTCTTGAGAAATGTGACTGGTTTCGACTCGAACGTACTAGGTGACAGTGAAATGATTCCCATGACAGAGACCCGATCGATTAGCCACGAGCGAGCTCTGGAGCATGTACCGAAATGAGGCCAACGTAACTGGGACACGTCGATCGAACCTGTGCGTTCGAGAACTGCGACTGGTTTCGATTCGAACGTACTAGGTGACAGTGAAATGAATTCCCATGACAGAGACCCGATCGATTAGCCACGAACGAGCTCTGGAGCATGTACTGAAATGCGGCCAAGCAGTTAGGGGCACACCGGAATGAATCGGCGCATTTATCGGATGCTACTGGATTTGAATCGGAGTGCCGTGCGTAACAGAAATGAGTGAAATGATGAAATGACCTACGTGAGCCAGCTATGGCAGAGGTAGGAGTCGTTGTGCCGTGAGACATGACTGGCAACGATTTTGACTGTGGAACACAGTAACGAGACTATATAACAAGTACTAAAACAGTGCAGTTTTTTCCTACCAGCAATATCTACCGAAATGAAGCCCGTGAAATGAAGGGCGCTGCGAAATTGGAGCGTATTGAGTGATAACAACCGGTATCATAACGAACGATTCGATATTTCAGGTTTTAACGACACTAAAAATAGTACAGGAAGGTCAATCGAGACCCTTACCTGCGGCAGTCGAGCTGGCGACGTTGTACAGAGCCGGCGACGTTGTACAAAACGAACGGGAAAGAAAACCACGAGAGAGACGTTTTGTCCGAATGGAAACGAAACACGAGCCGTCGGCCTAGTGACGTAGTGCCGCGCACCGGAAACCGACAAAGACCACAGGCGAGCGGGCTGGTTAAATACCCTCCGGGCTCCTCCCATAAATTCAGGCCACCACACTGGCCTTCTTACATATATATATATATATATATATATATATATATATATATAAATATAGGGAGATAGGGGGAACTTAAAGATATCAGCCCTGTGAATGTGTTTCGTCTTTGGGTATATTTTTTTCTTATTTTTTATATACATAGCACCATATAGACAATTTTTATATAGACAATTTTATATAGCACCATAGTTCTAAACAGTAAGAAGCACAATAACATGTTGAAAGATTGAGACAGACCTTTAAAGAATTCATGTATCTATAATGTACCAAAACTTTTTGCTGACAGAAAACGCTTTGTACTTTCTACCTGACATTCCGGCTCGGCGATCGAGTTAAAATGTATTTTGCAAGTTTTCAGAATAAGATGATTTTACAGACATACTTTTACATCAGAGCCTGGAAGTGATTCAGAATCTACTCGTACCTAGTCACATGTCTCTGCCAGGGCTCAACAAAATAAATGAAAAATGTGAGACGGCTAAACATTGATTCTGCTGGGAGAATATGTTGTAGGAGCTTCTGACATGAACAGCTGTTGTCTGTTGTAGGTGATGTATAAAAGACAATTTCCAGCCAAATCATTTATTTATATATATATATATATATATGTGTTTTTTTTTAATTCTGGATTCCAAAACTTAGGTTAAGTGCCACTTTTTGCAGGCATTTTTGTGTCCCTCCCAGAAATATTATGAAGCCAGTAAATCTGTTGGTATTCTCTATTATCATGACAACCCAACCACAATCCACCAAACAAGTTGAAACATTCAAAATTCAGCACAATCCCCAGTGGGCATTCCCATTACTTTTGGTGACTTGTGGATGAGTTGACAGTGTAACAAGGACACCTGGATTTAATCAGATTTAATTTTTTCTGATGACTTTATATACTGTATCCCCTGAACTTTAAACTCTATGGACCTCATTTTTTTTGCCCCCTCCCTGTTTTGGTTGATACGACATTGGCACAGCAAATAACAACCTTGTGGCTCAGCTGCCAGTGTCCTAGCAACCAATGACACTGTGCTGTACTGGTGGCTAGGACACTGGCAGCTGGTCTGCACATGATGAGAACAAGGGCCTTGTCCCCACAATCCTGTTCTCTGACCATGTGCACAGCCTGGGCATGATCCTGGAACCTATCACTTAAGCAACAAGTTTCAGTCGTCATCAAGTCCTCCTCCCACCATCTCAGGAACATTATACAAATCAAACATCTGATTCCAGCAGCATTGTAATACCCTGTACTTTACTGAGAAAGAACTATATTGCTTGATGCTGGTACAAAACGCAGTAGCCAGGCTACTCACTGACCAAACCTGTCACTGCCAAATCACACCAATTTTTTTCTCCCTACACTGACTTACAGTCAAATGTAGGATATCATTTAAAATCAGTAAAATTAATTATAAAGACCTAAATATCTTGGTTTGTACCTATCTGACTTAACTTATGGTTACCCATACTCCTACGGGAGACAAGCAGATGGGTTACGAGCTCCTATGGGTGGCGGGCAGTGGCTCCTGAGACCTCTCTGCATCACGGCGGCTTCCGCAGTGTGGCTCCTCCCTTTTCCTCCTAGACATCCAATTGGATCGCTTGTCCTTTCAGCCAATCGGGGGTGATGGGCCTCAAGACCCACTTCCTGATTGGGTGGGAGGAGGATCAGTGTGGCGATAGTGAATATTCATTCGCTATTGTCACACAACTGGGTGGGATCCCGTGCCCACCCTTTTTTTTTTAAGCCTATTAGAGCCTCTGGCTTTATTGACATGCTTTAAAAAAACACACACCCCGCAATTGGAATCCATGCATCCGGCACCCTGTATGTAGATCAGGGGGCCGGACGCATGGATTGGGGGCAGCGCCTGTGCACCCCTAATTGATGATCCACCACTGCCCCCAACCACTACTCTTTAGCTGCAGAGGCAAAAGCCGAGTGTGTGCACATATGCTTTGTGGCTATGGCAGGACTCATGCCCCCTGGTGATTTTGGCGAGGGCTTCAGTTGCAGCCTACTAGTGCGAGTCGAAGGGATAAAGTGGGCAATGAGCAGGCAATCCTCACTGCCTGCCAAATGCTTTGGTCCGAGTTTGAATCACTCTTCAGAGATCAAAGCTTGTGTGAACGAGCCATAAAAATCTTTAGGATCTTGTGCTTTCTGTCACGCAGTGCCCACAATATGGAAATAACTGCAATCCATTATCCAGGAAGCACATCTATTAAAAGTAGACTCAAGACACATCTATTCACTTTGACTTAGGCCCTTTTCAGATGGAGCAGAATCTGTCCAAATGGCTCTGCCTGCTCAGCAGAGGATCTGTCCATTGAGCAGGTGGGTGACAGGTCCGTGTTTGCTCTGCCATGTGGTCGGATGGAAACGGACTGCATGTCTGTTTCCATCCGATTGTCAACTGGTCCGCCAGATGGATGGTGAACGCATCCCCATCCATCTATTTTTATGCAGACCGGATCGGATGCCGGCGAGCGAAAGTGGATTCACCTTCCCATACAGAACAATGGGTGGTCCGATCGGGTCCACCTGAAAAACGGATAGGCAGACCCAATCAGTCCGCAGGTGTCAAAGGTGCCTTACCGCAGCACCTGAAAATCCTTCTCTTCAGTGACCTCAACACAAATTTAATATGCAAAATAAAAAATATTATTATGTTATGATTATTAATATTATTATTGTTAAGGCAATTCATGACATACTGTGGAGTAGCGTTCGCATTAACACACCATAAAAATATAAATTGACTTAACAAGTAAGGAGGCTTCCATTATAATGTTTGTGATGTATGTATGCTTGCTGCCACTACAAAAAGGAGAGACTAAACTAAAATTGTATACTTTTCTTCTATGTGGTTTTCTAAGTTTGAAGTTGTATTTGAAAATATCATTCCCTAATACAACATCTTCATTTTAACTATCTCACAATTTTGTTATTAAAACTTCTTTCATGTAAAGCAATCTGGGACTATATTGGGAATAGAAGTGCAAAAATCTGCCAAAGAAATCCCCTCTTCGCCTCATTAGCGGGGTTTCAGCAGCTCCTGCCAGTACACTCCCGAAGGAGACCACCACGCAGCTGAAACCAGAAGTCTGGGATGTAATCATCCAGCTTTGGTTAGTAGAAGCCTTCTGGCAGGAGACAGTCACTGCTGTAAATATGGAGCAACGGTTCAGGTGGTACACGATGTGATGTTGGAACAGAGCAGATATCCCCAAATTCACATTTCTTGAGTTGCACACTTTAGCGTTAACTCAATCAAAACTTAGCAAACAAGTTCACTTTAAAGTGGCTCTATCACCTGATTCACATTTTCCTAAAAGATTAGGCTAGAAAAGAAGAGTAAATACATCTACAGCTGTCTGGGCTGGCAATCACCACTCCATTGAAGAGAAATCTTCCTTTGAAGGTTGGCTGAGAAACCAACACTTTTGAGAGTGTCAATCTTCCATTCCGTGGTTCGTCCAGTCAGGGCCGTCTTTAATATTGGTTGGACCCTGGGCAAAAATTTCCTTGGCCCCCCCCCTCCCCATGCAATTTCCCTCTCCATCTGCTCTGAGACATACAATAAATAGCAGCTAGACTTAAAGTGGTTGTAAACCCTTACAACCAACTTTGACCTACAGGTAAGCCTAGATTAAGGCTTACCTGTAGGTCCAAGAAATATCTCCTAAACCTACAAGGTTTAGAAGATATTTGCCGAAAGACCATATGACGCGAGTGGCGGCTCCCGTGCGCATGAGCGGGAGTGACGTCATCGCGGCTTCGCCGAATGACAGCGGCGGAGCAGCGAGACCCACCGAGAAGATGGATGCGCCGGAATACAGGGGACAGCGGTGACTTCGCTGGCTCCTGTGTCAGGTAAGTGACACATAATGGGCTACTATGCGATGCATAGTAGTCCATTATGCTTTACCTTTGACGGGAAT
This sequence comes from Lithobates pipiens, assembly GCF_037356315.1. Lineage (NCBI taxonomy): Eukaryota > Metazoa > Chordata > Amphibia > Anura > Ranidae > Lithobates > Lithobates pipiens. The sequence goes on from NW_027507755.1 coordinate 10,331,169, forward strand.
GAAAGAGGAAGAAAACTCATCAGGGTTTACTTCCTCTTTAAAATCATTTTACTGTATCAGATCAGGCAGCAATTGCGATTGGTTGCCAGCAGTTACAGCATTTCATTACTGCTTACTGACTCGTTGCTAGAGGTTACAGCACACGTTACGGCTCACTGATTAGTTGCTAGAGGTTACAGCACATCATCTCCTCACAGTAGGGGAGCATGATATACATATGAATGCCGCCTTTATTTACATATCAATGCAGCCGGCCGAAGCTATTTGCTTAGTATTGTCGCCGCTATTTACATATGAATGACGGTTATTTACATGTAAACACATCCTCTGGGACTATGACATCATAATGGGCGGGGACATCATCCGGCGATGTCCCTATATAAGTTGCTGCGCGCCGTGTCCCCGTCATTGTGAGCAGAGACATCAACGAGGCAACATCTGAAGAGAAGAAAAGAAGACAAGAAGAGAACAAAAGACGGCGACAGCGATGACAGAAGACCGGGCCACCGCCTGTAAAAGAGCTAGAAGAAGGTGCGGCGGCCCGGCAAGAAGAACCGAAGAGGGGGACAGGACCCCCGAAGTCGGAAGAAGAGGGCGGCGGTGAAGAAGAAAGCCAGGCTCCTCCGCTAGTAAAAGAGCTAGCAGAAGATAGCGGAGGAGTCTGGCGAGAAGACCCCCCAAAGACGGAAGACCCCCGGAGCTGTGCAATAAACTATTTTAACCCTTGTGTGTTGTGTTTTTTTTAACTTTTTTTTACAGGTGAATGGGTAGGGGTACATTGTACCCCATATTCATTCATATAGGGTGGGGGGCTCCCGGATTCCGATAAGCTCCCGGATTCCGACGGCGTACATGTGCAAATCTACTTTGCACTACAAGTGCAAACTAAAAATGCAAAGTGCACTTCAAATTGCACTGAAAGTGCACTTGGAAGTGCAGTTGCTGTAAACCTGAGGAGTAGATCTGAAATGAGGGGAATCACTGCTGATTTTAACATCCAATCATGTGCAAGCTACAATGCTGTTTTTTTATTTTTCTTGCATGTCCCTCTCGGATATACAGCAACTGCACTTCCAAGTGCACTTTCAGTTCAATTTCAGGTGCACGTTGCAGTGCAAAGGGGATTTGCCTTTCGTAAATAACCCCCATTGAGTAATAAGACGTTTCTTTCAATCAATATTCAGAATTCTAAATAGTTTAAATCCTACGGGTGTAACATCAAGCATAGAGAGAGGTAATTACACAGTGCAGGCTTTATGACTTGCCTTGTTTCTAAGGATTTTTTCACACTCTGTATATAATGGTTTACATATACTCAAAGATAAACTAAGTAAAACTTTTGACGCTAAACAATATCATTATTCTTCTAAAAAAATACATACATAACTGTCTGAACTTCTACCTCACTGAAAACAACCTTCTTAACCCCTTACAGTCTGGCTTTCGCTCACAGCACTCCACAGAAACGGCCCTACTGAAACTCACTAACGTAATGATTTACTAACTGCTAAAACCAATGGTCACTACTCCAATACTCTTAATACTAGACCTCTCTGCAGCCTTTGATACTGTTGACTACCCACTCCTTCTCATAGACTCCACTCCCTTGGCCTTCTCCAACCTATAACAACGCTCCTTCAGTGTTACCTACAACTCTGTCTCCTCCTGTCCACTTCCCCTTTTTGCAGGGCTCCCACAAGGCTCTATTCTTGGACCGCATCTCTTCTCTATCTACACCTCCTTCCTTGGTCACTTGATAACCTCCCATGCTTCCAATAACACCCCTATGCCAATGACACCAAAAATCTATCTCTCTACTCCTCACTGCACTCCTTCAATCTCCTTTCACATTACTAATTTACTAACTGATATATCAGTATGGATGTCACACCACTTCCTTATACGAAATCTCTCTAAAACCTAGCTGATGATAATCCCAATCACCTATGTCCCCTTCCATGACTTATCTGTCAAAATCAAAAATGCAACCATCAATCCCTCCTCTCACGCTAGTGTAGTAAGTGTAATCCTAGACTTTGACCTGTCCTATCAGCCCCAAATCCAATTATTGTCAAAAGCTTGTATACTTCACCTCTATAATATCGCTCGCATTGACTACTACAACCTCCTTCTCATAAGCCTACCTCTCCATATGCTATCCCCTCTTCAGTCTATCATGAATGCTGCTGCCAGACTGATCTACCTTACCAACACTTATTGTCTGCCAACCCTCTCCCCCAATCCCTACACTGGCTTCCGATTGCCCAGAAAATTAAATTCAAAATACCAACTACAACATCATCATACAAAGCCATTCACAACTCTGCTTCAAGCTACATCACCAAGCTTGTCTCCAAATATCACCTATTAGAATATTATTCCAAATTCATAATTCCGCACTTATAGGTATTATAATATATTTATGGCAAGCTTGCAAAACATATTTGGTTTTATGATTAATCATAATAAATAGTATGTGTGAATGACCTTGATCAAGTGTTCAGTGAAACATATCCTCATCTAAAGCTGAGTTAGTAATAAGTTTCTGATGTAGCCAATTTGAGAATGACATATATGGTATCTTGGTACAGAATGTCATGAGAAGACAAAAATAGACATGTGTCTATGTAGCCAAAGCAATGATACATTGGGGATTATATCTTGTTAAAATAAGTTTAGAGTAGTCTCAGTCATGTTAATACATATTAGTATATAGTTACTTAATGTAGAGTTGCTAATATTTGTTAATATTATGTAAATGTATGGTTATGACATTATATGAATAGTACATTATGTCAAGTATGGAGTGTTACATGTGAGCTTGTCAATCAAGCTCCATATGACTCTCTGAGTTAGTATCTACTTTTGGATCGCACATTGCGGAAGTTAGCAGAAATGAATGTGTGCCATACAAGGTTCTAAGTTTGTGAGGTTATGACGTTCACATGTAATATATAAGCCTTTCCAGATTGATGGAGTGCACTCACTGACACTTACACGGACACTCACTCACACTCAGACACCCACACACACACACACACACACACCCACTAAAGAGATGATACTGACATATTCACACAGAGACTGATGACTTGGGACAGCTGAATTCTGCCAGAAGTCTAAGAACGTCATTTCCTGTTTCTTCTTGGAGGACACACAAGACAAGATGGACAGAAGGCAGCAGCCATTGAAGCACACATGCTTTCATAAGCTTATTACAGCTTTATAACTATTCTATTTTATATATGTTTACCTACACTGAACTGAACTATTATACTTTTTACATTGTATTTATGATGCCAACTGTGTAACAAATAAACTCACACTTTCTTTTAAGTCAGTTTGACTATCAATGCTATTGATTTGGAAACGCCTCTGAGATACAAGAATATAGATATTTTTAATATTCTTCAATCACCCAAACCATCCTCTCTGCTCCTCTCAAAACCTCCTGCTCTCAAGCTCCCCTATCTCCTCCTCCCATGACCATCTCCAGGACTTTTCCAGAGCCTCTCCCATCCTCCCAAACTCCCCACCTCAATCGCCTACTATTTCCTACTATGGCTGCCTTTAGGCAATCCCTGAAAACTCATCTGTTCAGGGAAGCCTATCATGCCTTCAACTAATCTTTTATCACTTTCATCAGCTCATTCCCTACAGTTATAACCTTTCGTACCACTTGCCATACCCTCTTAGATTGTAAGCTCTTATATGCCAGGCTTTCTTAACCCTCTTGTATTTTATTGTATTGTAACTGTATAGTCTCACATAATATTGTAAAGCGCTGCGTAAACTGTTGGTACTATATAAATTCTGTATTATAATAATACTTAACGGCACTGTAATGTATTTTTCATGAAACGGATTCTTACTGTAATTTTCTGCCTTCTTGTAATGTCCTGCATGAGAAAGTGCATCTCTTCTTTTATCCCTCATTTTTGTTTGACCCTCACATTTGTGTAGGGATTGGCGGAGAAGGGTAGCAGACACTGAGTGGTTGGTAAGGTAGATGAGTCTGCCAGCAGCATTCTTGATAGACTTAAGAGGGAATAGCCTATGGAGAGGTAGGCTTATGAGAAGGAAGTTGCAGTAGTCAATGCGAGAGATGTTACTGAGGTGAAGTATACAAGCTTTTGACAACGATTGGATTTGGGGCTGATAGGATAGGTCAGAGTCTAGGATTACACTTAGTACACTGGTGTGAGGGGAGGGATTGATAATTGCTTTATTGATTTTGATGGAAAAGTCATGGAGGGGGACATAGGCTGGTGGGATTATCATCAACTAGGTTTTAGAGAGATTTATCTTAAGGAAGTGGTGTGACATCAATACTGATATATCAGTTAGTAAATTAGTAATGTGAGAGGAGATTAAAGGAGTGCAGTGAGTAGTAGAGAGATAGATTTTGGTGTAATCGGCGTAGAGGTGTTATTGGAATCATGGGAGGTTATCGAAGTGACTAAGGAAGGAGGTGTAGATAGAGAAGAGATGCGGTCCAAGAACAGAGCCTTGGGGGACCCCTACAAAAAGAGGAAATGGAGAGGAGGAGACAGAGTTGTAGATAACACTGAAGGAGTGCTGTGATGGTAAGAGAAAGCCATGGGTGTGGAGCCTATTGAGAAGGAGCTGGTGGTCAACAGTATCAAAGGCTGCAGAGAGGTCTAGTTTCAAGAGTACTGGAGTAGTGGCCATTGGTTTTAACCGTTAGTAAATCATTAGTGAATTTCAGTAGGGCATGTTAGTTGTGTTCATGTGCAATGCTCTATGCACACTAAAAATCCTATAGTCTATTGTTCATGTTATAAGCAAGCAAGAGAGTAGCTATGTTCCTACATACGTTGAGATCACAGAGAGTTAATGTAGCCACCCTTTGACAGGTAGAAGGATCACAACAACAAAAAAAGAGGAATTTAGATATTTGGAGGAGGCTGACAGCAATAGTAGGTGCTTTTGGAGTTAACAATAAATATATTTGAATAGAATTCTTTCTTGCCACTTTAGGCACAGTTGTCTGACAGCAGTGCTAAAACAAAAATCCATAAGTGCTAAAGCTATGAGTCATGTATGAAAATGTCATAATCCAACAAGGTGTAATGGACCAAACCCAGTGCAGCCATCAATCACGGGAACAATGGATATACAGAAAAACGACAACTTGAAGATGGTGCTCTGTGTGTAAACTCCAAAAAGATATATAAAAACCATTAATTGAAAAAATACTTGTTTATTGCAGTTGAATTCAATCAAGCAGAGACTGAAAAAACTTTTATAAACTTGGAAACTGTAATAGTCAAGGTATATGACACAATTGGAAATGTTTTTTAAAAGAAGCAAACAATACCACTTGATGGCTTCTGGGTGTAGAGGGGTTAACACAATCCGAAAGGCTTGCTGGTGAAACATGGAGAAAGGGTATTAGCCATGTTGAGCCTGATGGAAACCGGTTGGAGAGGTTGCAGCCCTCTGCCAGCAGAGTGAGCTGAAGCTAGACCTGTATCCAAATAGCAGGTATAACACCGCCAACAGCTAAGGGTTCCTGAGTTGGTGACAAGAGAAAGGTGACATCACCTGTGCAGATGGTATAAACATGGTCTCAGGTGGGCACTACCTGCTGTGGCCAGTATTTGGGCTGTTGGTACGGAGGAGCCAGACTGTGTTGCAGGTGACAGATGGTGTGTGTCTCAGGCCCCAAGCCGAGAGAAGCAAGTAATGGCAGAAGGGCCGGGCGCTCAGTGCCGATGGCAGGAAGAACAGGAAGCCCGTGAATCACTGTGGATCGCAAGCTGCTGGTTGCTGTGACTACATGTTTCGAACTCCTGCACTTTATCAAAGTCCTTTAATAAAGCTTGATTTTCCCAGGTTGGAGGCTGAGACACACACCATCTGTCACCTGCAGCACAGCCTGGCTTCTCTGTACCAACAGCCCAGACACTGGCCACAGCAGGTAGTGTCCACCTGAGTCCATGTTTATACCATTTGCACAGATGATGTCATCTGCCTCTTGCCACCAACCCAGGAAGCCTAAGCTGTTGGCGTTGTTATCCCTGCTTTTTGGATACAGCTCCAGCTCACTCTGCTGGCAGAGGGCTGCAACCTTTCCAACCGGTTTCCATCAGGCTCAATATGGCTAATACCCTTTCTCCGTGTTTCACCAGCATGCCTTTCGGATCGTGTTAACCCCTCTCCACCCGGAAGCCATCAAGTGGTATTGTTTGCTTTTTAATACAACCTTTCCAATTGTGTCATATACCTTGACTATTACAGGTTCCAAGTTTTATAAACTTTTTTTCCAGTCTCTGCTTGATTGAATTCAAGTGCAAGAAACAAGTATTTTATTCAATTTATGGTTTTTATATATCTTTTTGGAGTTGACCCATAGAGTGCCATCTTCAAGTTGTCTTTTGTCTGACAGCAGTTCACTATTTCCACTTGTTGGCTGTTGTTTGTTAAAGTTCATCTTCACCTCTATTAATTTATTTATTTTTTCATCCTCCCTGCTGTTCAGTTCTCTTATAAAATAAATATACATTTGATAAAAAATAAAAAAAACTCTCGTCCATGCTCCATCAATGATTCTATTTGAGTCCAGTGAGGCCCAGTCATTTAACTCCTTCTGAGCTAAGAAAATCACTCCCTGGATGTGCGTCAATGCATCATCCTGGGCTCTCCACGCAATGCTGCAGAGAATGACGCAAAGATCAAAAAATCAGCATCACTTTCTGAGGCATCGAGGACTCTCCAACACTGAAGAGGAAGTGAACCTTGTCCATCACTTGACCAACCAGAAGCTACCGGGGAAAAAGAGTTGAACCATATCTTCATTTTCAGGAAAATTCCTGAAATGGCACGAAGTGATCTTGTGACAGGTGTACTTTGAGATACGTTTCATGTTTGAAAATGTCTTAGTCCTTCAAGGAGACGAGATAAGCGAATGTGTAACCAGCGATAGCCGCGTACTACTTCCAACGGAGCTATACAACAGAGTAATCATCTCTCTCTCATTTGGTGCCCAATTATTTTTCTCCCCCCTCTCTCTCTCTCTTTCCACAAAGTCTGCTCACTTTACTCTTTGAAATGCAATGCAGCAATTTCTTCTTCATTCATGAAAAACAATGACAATGGCGACTAATTCATTTCTCTGCCATTTAGAAGCCTTTATAATCAGAGTAAGAGGAAGATAGTGAAGTAACTGAGTAGAATGGTAATCACCACAAGAACACAGTTAGCACAGCTTCAGGCATTGCAGGCAGATAAACTCTTATGAATACATTTTTTTCTCCCCAAATACTTATCACCTATTTCAATCCATGCAACGTGCCTGTATGTAATCTGGCGTTTTCAGGAGAAAGGGAAAAAAATATATTTGAAGACAAGTAAATTAGTTGAGTAAAATTACCTGAAATTGAACAATGAGCGGTAATGAAATAACGAAATGCATTTAGAGTGATATAATGACAGATTCTTGTAGCAGACGGCTTGCTGAGCAGAATAAAGGATTGTGCATGTGGTTGTTTTTTTCAAAGCATCTTATCAGCTGCTGAGAGAATTCTGCTCCTTAATGGGAACTTGCTGGGCCAGAATTACAACACCTGCATTTTTATATTTAAACAGTTCCCCCACCCCCTCTAATTATGAAAATATTGTTTTTAAACAATGTTTGCCTTTTCTAGTATTGCCCCATGCACTTTCCTTCTTGGTCCAGCGCTTGTTCCCTCGTGGGTAAAATGACGCCCAGTACCATGCAACCCATTTCCAGTGAGAACAGGGTGTCAAGAACACGCCCTCTGATGTCACTTCCTGGATGGGAGCTGTCATTCTCTGGTATCAGTGCTGGGGGGAAGCAGCTGATGGAACACGGTCTGTGCTCCATCAGCTGCAGTGGATCATAGCGGAGACATCCAGGGTCTAATAGACCCTGGGTGTCTCCATAAAGAGAATCTGTCACCTATATGCTATCACATAAGGGGCTATTGGTCCTCTATGTGATAGCAATAAAAGTTATGTAAAAAATTAAACCACAAATGTTTTAAATATATAAGGAGACATATAAAAAAATATAAAAAAGCAAAAATAAAAATGTTAGAGTCCCCCCAAGACACCTACACCTACAAAAAATCAGTTGGGCACCTATGTATGAAAACAGCGATTGTCATACACATGTTATAAATGAGCGCGCATGCCAGACTGAGAGCAATAACTTTAGTACCAAAGCTCCTGCATAAACTGATGACGTATAAGGGCTTTTATGAAAAAGAAATTCTGATATACAAGATTTCAAAAGTGTGCTACATCCCATGGAAAATAGAAAGAAAGAAGAAAGAGAACTCCGGGGGTGGGATTTTTTAGGCACTATCAACAGACAATGAAATTTAAGAATGATAATTTTAATAATTTTCTAGAAAAATACATAGAATATATAGAATATTGAACATTGAAAAATCAAGATATGCAAATTGATGATAAAAAGATCCTGTACCCAATGCGTTTCAGAGATGAATGTTGTCTCCTTTATCAGGGTTTAACATATATATATATATATATATATATATATATATATATATATATATATATATATATATAGTCTATATATTATATATATAATCTGCATGCCTAATATGATTTTTGAAACACGCAAAAACAAAAAATGTAAGAGTGTAAAATATGGCTCCAGGCCTGCCGTTGTTGAGGGGATGGTGGGAGGACGGTGGGGGGAGGGAGTGGCATGAGAACAGTGGGTGGGGTGGGGAGTCGCCAAAATGCACCTTTGCCCATGTAGGCAAAAATCCTTGCATTGGCTCTGCTCTGGATTCACAGGAGAATGCTAGAGAGGTGCCCCACCTCCCCCTGTTTGAAAACAATTTTTTTAAAGCAGTACTCACCTACTTTGACACTGCTCCATGCATCCTTCTCCATGGTCCAGAGTTCATCCACTTTTTGGTTAAATGACACCCATTGTCATTCAATCCATTTCCCCCCCTGGGAGGCTGCGGTTTATATCTTCACTCAGTCTTCTTCTGTGTTTGCCATCTTTGGCTTTCCTGACACACCCAGGATGACATAACTTTTGCACATTTTTTTTTAAAATTCTTTATATTGATCCTACAGTGGCATGAAGCCTGGTAGGTCAGGAAAGGGAGGGGGAAAGCAAAGTGCCCCCCCCCAGAACCTTACCAGGCCACATGCCCTCAACATGGGGAGGGGGTGCTTTGAGGCAGGGGGCTCTGCCCACCACATGTAGGCCCTGGAAAGAGCATGAGGCCAGATAGGAGGAGCCAGCTTTAGACATACTGTCTTGTATGAAGATGGGGGATAGGATTGATTGAAAAAGGCATTTTAGGCCATGCAGGGGATCCCTGTAGGAGGCTGCTTCCATGGAGGGCTCCCCTGGAGAGATGTAACTAACGAGCAGGTGACTACAGAGAGAACAGTCCTGTGAGTACTAATGATCATGGGTAAAGGAAAGACTGTAGAGACATGCTTTCACCCGTGACTACTGTAGACCATCCACTATATGTGATTGACTGTGTATGTCAAGTGACTATGGAATGTATGTCCTTGTGGTGTGACTGTAATGACATTTCCTAATCAATACCAGTAAAGTAGACATTCCTTACTTGGGATATAATGATCCATGGTTATGGCAAGGAGCAGGGCACACAATGGCAGAGAGCATTAATAATGTGTTATTTATCTTCTTGCACACTTTGTTGTATGTGAGTTAGATATGTATCTACTCTCTTTTGAATGACGAGTTGACAGGTTGACTGGATGAGATTGGGGGATCACTTTATTAATAATAGCTCTATTAATAATAATATAATTTTTATTTTTAATGTCTAATGTCAGATGGGATCTTTTAAATATTGTTTTTAATATTGTTTTTATGATATTTATCTGATAATATTTTTTTATAATTTTCTATACATGTCATATAGTGTTTATAGTTATATATGGGTCCCCCATGTATGGATGCGGTGTGTGTGGGTCGGGTTGCTCCATGGCCGTGATTTTTTTTTCTGGGCGTGGCCTGTGGGGGTGGTTTGGGTGGAGATTTGTGGTAGTTTGGCCACATGCACACAGAGACCCCCACACACACATATATATATATATATATATATATATAACGTCGTCCTCTACCGAGAAACCATTGCCCGTTTAGGAAACGCATCAGCCATTGTGTTGGAGTATTGTTTGATCTACTTGACATCAGGTCTGGGCTTGTTGATGTTTGGTGAAGTGGACCCTGCTGTATTGATTATGCCTTTTATCAATACTCGTTTGTGAGTAGCCATTTTCTATATGTTTCATTTGAATAAAACTCTGTCTATGGTAATGCACTAGGTCAGTGCGCCCTCCTTTTCTGTTTTGTTTTCTCCAGCTTTTTGAATACCCATTATTCTGAGGAGGGCTGCAAGACTTTTAGACACTACCTAGTGAAGCTGCCTGTATCACATATTGAGGATCCTGACACCAGAGCGCAGGAGAAGTTTTTCTTTTCTCGTGTCTCAGCAGGAGGGGCCATGTTCTAGCAGGGCTGGAACGGGGTAGGGACCAAATTCAGCCAACCAAGAAGCCCCTCTTATATGCTCTCCCATTTTATAAATATGATAAAATGTGTGTGTAAGTGTAAAAAATGTAGCCAAACTTGGCAAACATTGGGCTACTGCTCTGGGTTCTGGCTGCCAATGATTGCCAGCGATAATAGAACACAAGGGGTATCTGCCATGCATTGCCAACTATATAAAACCATATCACAGCTCTAACTTTTCCCCTATTTCCACTTGCTTTGTGTGACTCTTTGATGGGTCAATTTCAGGGCCAGCCCACCCAAAATCTCTATTTTGGTTTTTGGTAGATGATGAAAATTTAAACTGTCCAATTCAACCAATTTTATATCTTTTGGGGGCTCTATTCACATGTTTACCCGCTGGGGAGATTAGGATGAATCATACTCTCCATGCTCAAATGTTTATTTTATATTATGATGAATGGACAAAAAGACACAGGGCAGGAAGATGCAGGTTCCCAGGTGGACTAGAACAGAGCTGGAAAACATGTTACGGAGCTCCTGAGTTAGTCCCATAGAAAGACAGGGTCCAACTCAACCCATCAGACTCCACCTATAACTAAAATTTTAGGGGACTGACCCTTTAACATTTTAATTTTGGATCAGGAATTTCAAGTTTAGAAATAAATTTGTTTGTTTGTTATTAATAATAACCGTGCAGTAGTTTAACACTGGATGTATTCATTTAATACATATTATTTAATATGCACCAGCTATTTAATTGCTCATCAATAAGGATTTCACTGTCAACTGTTGGCAGTCTGTAAGATGGAGGTGTCTGCTGAATATGAAGGCTGTGCAGAAAGTTATCCACACAGTTCCAGCCAGCTTGTCAATCACGCAGGGTTTAGGCTTTTGCTTGTAAAGAAAGAAGATTGATGAAATCAAACTGTTTTTTTTTTTTTTTTTACTGAATTCTGACAGATTTGGGACCAGGGAAAGAAAGATACATTGGTATTTTGCTATTCCATTAATTGTTTCCTAACACACCTCAACAACACACATGTGCTGCATTGCCCTGCCGTGGTATGCCACAAAATGCATTTAAATTGAACGAATGAAAGTATTAAAAGATATAAAAGATATAAGTATAAGTATTGAACACGTCACCATTTTTCAAGGTAAATTTATTTCTATAAGTACCATTGACATGACATTTTCACCACATGTCAGTAACAGCCCATGCAATGCATAGATACAAAGAAAACAAATAAGTTCAGAAATTGAGTTATGTGTAATAAAATGGAATGAGACAGGGAAAAAGTATTGAACACACTAATGTCCTGTACACACAACGGGTTTTCCCATCGGAATAAATTCTGAAGGTTTTTCCGACGGCGTTCCGTCGGAATGCCCCTGAAATTGTCATGTGTACACATGATCACACCAAAGTCTGATCGTCAAGAACGCAGTGACGTACAAAACATACGATGGGACTAGAAAAAGGACGTTCAATAGCCATTAGCCAATAGCTTCCATCTCGTCCAAATCGGGTATTAAATACAATGGATTAAAACCATAACAGTCTCTGATCAAAACACATGGAAAGCCGCTTACCAGAGGGCCAACCCACACCAGCATTCGGCTATAACCCAGCCACGGCCTCTGATACGTAATTCCATAATGCAGGACAATTTATTATAAAAAATATTGGTACTTGGTACTTTTTTATAATAAATTGTCCTGCATTACGGAATTTACGCTATGATCCCCCTCTTTTCCATATGATGTATGATTTCTCGGACCGTCCATTCTATGGATAAAGCCTAGTACCCTGCAGTTTCTGAGAGGCATCCCTGGGATCTGCCATTCAGATGTCAGAGGCTGTGGCTGGGTTATAGCTGAATGCTGGTGTGGGTTGGCCCTCTGGTAAGCGGCTTTCCTTGTGGTGGAGGTTCTTCACATTCAAATTGTGGATCACAGAGGTGTTTCTATTCAACCATCTATTTGGACACAGGTTTTTATCATAGACTGTTATGGTTTTAATCCATTGTGGTTAATACCCAATTTGGATGATATTTACCTTCATGTCAGCCGTATCCAGGTGGCCTCAATAGGGGCACAGTTTTTTCTTATTTATATTGTTTGCTGTGTTTATCCCACTCAAACTGCAGCCTTTTTTATTATTTTTTTTTAGGCTAGCGCAGTTTTTTTTATATTTTAGCTTCCATCTCCCACTTTCTTCAGAGCAAGTACGTTGGAACAGCATACAGACGAGCGGTTTTCCTGATAGCATTTGGTTCCGTCGGAAATATTTAGAACATGTTCCATTTCTAGGTCCGTCAGAATTTTCACCGTAAAACGTCCGATGGGGCATACCAATCGGAATATATGATGAAAAGCTCCCGTCGTACTTTTTCTGTTGGACATTCCGCTTGTGTGTATGTGACATAACTAAAATTTATTTAATACTTCGTACAAAGTCCTTTGTTGACAGTGACAGCTTCAAGACGTCTCCTGTATGGAGAAACTAGTGCATTTCTCAAACGTGATTTTGGCTCATTCTTCCACACAAACAGCCTTCAAATCTTGAAGGTTCCATGTCCCTCTTCAATGAGCTCTGATCTTTAGTTCTTTCCATAGATTTTACTTCTGGATTCAAGTCAGGTGATTAGCTGGGCCGTTTAGCAGCTTTATTTTATTTCTTTGAAACCAATTGAGAGTTTCCTTGGTTTCCATTTGGGATCATTGTCTTGCTGAAATGTCCTCCCTTGTTTCATCTTCATCATCCTGGTAGATGGCAGCAGATTTTTATCAAGAATGTCTTGGTACATTTTTCCATTCATCCTTCCTTTAGTGGTATTAAGTTTGCCATTACAGTACCCATAGTGCCCACACCATGATGTTCCCACCTCCACACTTCACTGTTTTTTATGGGGGGGGGGGGGGTTTGGGTGATGTGCAGTGTCATTTGACCTCCAACATGGTGTGTATTATGGCATCCAAAGAGTTCAATTTTATTCTCATCTGACCTGACTATATTCTCCCAGTATTTCACAGGCTTTTCTAAATGTTGTGCAGCAAACTGTAAATGAGCTTCAACATGCTTTTTCTTCAGCAATGGAGTCTTGCGTGGTGAGCGTGCATACAGACCATGGCGGTTGAGTGCATTACTTGTTGTTTTCTTTTAAACAATTGTACCAGCTAATTCCAGATCGTTCTGAAGCTCTCCATAAATGGCCCTTGGCTCTTGGACAACTCTGCTGATAATTCTTCTCACTCCTCTGTCAGAAATCTTGCGAGGAGCACCTGGTCGTGACCAGTTTATGGTAAAATTGTGTTCTTTCCACTTCTGGATTATGGCCCTAACAGTGCTCACTGGAACATTCAGAAGTTTAGAAATCCTTCTTAAACCAATGCCATCAGTATGTTTTACAACAATAAGGCTGCGAATGTTTTGAGAGAGCTCTTTGTTTTTATCCATCATGAGATTTTTCAGTTGAGACTGAACCAGCTAATAATAATTTGCATGACATGACAAGGGGCAGGACTGTTTTCTAATTACTGAAAGATTTCAGCTGATAACTTGGATTTCTATGCCTCTTTGCACCTCCCCTTCTTTATGTGTTCAATACTTTTTACCTGTGTCATTCCATTTTATTATGAAAAATTCTGGAGTGGAGGCAAAGCATAATTTCATTGTACGGTATGAATTACAATACAAAAACGTTATAAAAATACAAATGTATTATATAAATTCATTAAAATTTCCATATAAAGGGGAATTGAACAGTACAAACAGAAGAGAGAAAAGCATAATGCACACTTCCAATAGGGGGTAAAAAATACTACTGATGAACAGTGAATTCTCTTATATAGACTGGAAAAAGGTTTGTATATCAGCCCGGTCAGGATATGTTTTAAACTTTTCCCCATCCCTGACAAGTGTCATTCTCTTTGTCCATTGAGGTGCTTGATAACCCCCTGGCCGAGTGCCTTTTGATGTCAATATTTAATTATCATGTTACTATTTTTTTCTTTAGCGTTTATGTTATTGTATATATGTGCATTTTGCACAAATTTTTTGTTTATCACGGACATCTTGAAATCCTTATGATTAATTACGTACCATTTTAAATCCCTTTTCTTGATGTTTGTTGATGTCTGGACTTGGGTGCTGTGATTCCTGTGGAATTCTGCTCTACTACCAATGGGTGTATTTTCAATATTGGGCAAGTGTGCGATCTCTAATTCATAGCACTCCCTGGTTGCCTTCCCTGTCCCATCCTCCAGATGGTGCTGGTGTTGCTGCCTTTGTACTAGAACGGGCTGACTGTACTTCCTCAGATGCCCTGTGCTTTCCGAGGAGCGCCTTCTTTGCGCATGCACCCTAGTTTATTTATGCACAGTCTGAGATCTGGCCAAGCGACATCATTCAGCAGTCCCTCTGTGCTGGACAGGAACCAGATGGATATTTTATGGCAATGTTTTTCCCTGTGTTTGTAGATTGGTGGTGGTATGAACATGTGGAGTTGGCGTTGCTGTGAGTAATACAAGACAGGCCCCTTAAATACTCCAGATGACACATTTGAATGTATACCACTGACTTATCTATTGTTAATGATTGACGAACTTCCGACGGGACGTTTCGCGAACGCGGACCGCGAACGCAGCCGATAGTTCGCGAACCGTAGCGTTCGCGGCGGGCCCCATTGACTTCAATGGGAGGCAAACTTTGCAAACCTACAGGTCAAATTTGCAGCCACAAAATAATTACTAGCTGTGGAAACATAGTCCCACCACATGGCCAATGACATAACACATGTATGAGGTGAATCTGGAATCGACAACTACAAGCATTCTTTTTTTATATGTGAAATTGTGACAATTCAGGACTGTGGAGCGCATGAAGGCAATGGAGGAGAGGGATGGTCAAGGTAGGCAAAGAAGAGGGTGCAGGAGATGATCACCAGCAGCGTGACATACAGCAATGACACCTGCACCGTGATAGAGTGATCTGACACCAGCACCATGATAGAGAGCACTGACATCAGCAGCGTGACATACAGCAATGACACCTGCACCGTGATAGAGTGATCTGACACCAGCACCGTGATAGAGAGCACTGACATCAGCAGCGTGACATAAAGCACTGACACTAGCACCGTGATATACAGCACTGACACCAGCACCGTGATATACAGCACTGACACCTGCACCGTAAGCAGCCCCAGGAGGAAGTCAGCATAGCACAGGGATGGTGGGAGCCCCTCATAATAAGCAGCCCCAGGAGGAAGTCAGCACAGCACAGGGATGGTGGGATCCCCTCATAATGAGCATAGCACAGGGATTGTGGGAGCCCCTTATAATATGCACAGCAGAGGTACAGCCCCAGGAGGAAGTCAGCACAGCACAGGGGTGGTGGGAACCCCTCATAATAAGCAGCCCCAGGAGGATGTCAGCATAGCACATGGATGGTGGGAGCCCCTCATAATAAGCAGCCCCAGGAGGATGTCGGCATAGCACAGGGATGGTGGGAGCCCCTCATAATAAGCAGCCCCAGGAGGAAGTCAGCACAGCACAGGGATGGTGGGAGCCCCTCATAATGAGCATAGCACAGGGATGGTGGGAGCCCCTTATAATATGCACAGCAGAGGTACAGCCCCAGGAGGAAGTCAGCACAGCACAGGGATGGTGGGAGCCCCTCATAATAAGCAGTCCCAGGAGGAAGTCAGCACAGCACAGGGATGGTGGGAGCCCCTCATAATGAGCATAGCACAGGGATGGTGGGAGCCCCTCATAATATACACAGCAGAGGTACAGCCCCAGGAAGAAGTCAGCACAGCACAGGGATGGTGGGAGCCCCTCATAATAAGCAGTCCCAGGAGGAAGTCAGCACAGCACAGGGATGGTGGGAGCCCCTCATAATAAGCAGCCCCAGGAGGAAGTCAGCACAGCACAGGGATGGTGGGAGCCCCTCATAATAAGCAGCCCCAGGAGGAAGTCAGCATAGCACAGGGATGGTGGGAGCCCCTCATAATAACCAGCCCCAGGAGGAAGTCAGCACAGCACAGGGATGGTGAACTTTACAAACCTACAGGTCATATTTGCAGCCACAAAATAATTACTAGCTGTGCACACATAGTCCCATCACATGGGCAATGACATAACACATGTATGAGGTGAATCTGGGATCGACAACTACAAGCATTCTTTTATTATATGTGAAATTCTGACAATTCAGGACTCTTGAGACAATGGAGGCGAGGGAAGGTCAGGGTAGGCAAAGAAGAGGGTGCAGGAGATGATCACCAGCACCAGCACCATGATATAGAGCACTGACACCTGCACCGTGATAGAGTGATCTGACACCAGCACCGTGATAGAGAGCACTGACATCAGCAGCGTGACATGAAGCACTGACCAGTACCGTGATATACCAGTCCTTAAGGATTAGCAAACTTTACCTCACTCAACCCTATATACTGTAGTACGCTATACCTTACCAGTCCTTAGAAGGACCTTTGTGCAACTAGTAGGTTGCGATTAGCAGACTGTACCTCAGTCCCTATACTGATAAAGGACTGCTGCAGAATAGGGCAGCAGTCAGCAGTAGTGCACCTCAACCCTATATATTGTGGACCTATACCAGTCCTTAAGGAATAGCAGACTGTACCTCACTCAACCCTATATACTGTAGTACACTATACCTTACCAGTCCTTATAAGGACCTTTGTGGAACTAGTAGGTTGTGATTAGCAGACTGTACCTCAGTCCTTATACTGATAAAGGACTGCTGCAGATTAGGGCAGCAGTCAGCAGTAGTGCACCTCAACTCTATATATTGTGGACCTATACCAGTCTTTAAGGATTAGCAGACTGTACCTCACTCAACCCTATATACTCTAGTACGCTATACCTTACCAGTCCTTAGAAGGACCTTTGTGCAACTAGTAGGTTGTGATTAGCAGACTGTACCTCAGTCCCTATACTCATAAAGGACTACTGCAGCAGAAGGGCAGTAGTCAAGTATAATATTCTTTCTATATTTGGAAGAAAGAATATTATACGTGTACAAGCCTATTACCATACCAGTCCTGAAAAGAACATTTGTGGACCTAATAGTAACAGCTACTGATTAAACTGACTGTCCCTCACTGCCACACACAGCTTCCGGCCTGTCCCTATTTAAACTGACAAAACACAGGCTGCTGCAACAATAACTTGAATAGCACTCAAAACTATATCCTGTACTACTTTACCATACCAGTCCTGAAAAGGACTTTTTTTCGGACCTAATAGTAACAGCTAATGATTAAACTGACTGTCCCTGCTGCACACAGCGTCCTGTTCCTCTCTCAGCACTGACAAAAGACAGGCTGCTGCAACAATGACTTGAATAGCAGTGCCTCAAACCTATATCCTGATCTACACCTATACCATACAAGTCCTTAAAATAACTTTTGTGGACCTAATAGCTAGCGATTTGGGTCACTGCAGTCTCTACCTGCTCCACACAGCAACCTCTCCCCATAGTGACATACGAAAGAATGTAAAATGGCCGCCGGATCGGGTCTATTTAAAAGTTAGGTGGAATGTCCAAGTGTCCATGTGCTGTAATGTCTCAATAGGCTGTCCTGTACCACATGATGGATGTGTCATCATAGGTCAAAGTTCTTTTACACAGTAAACACGTAAGTCCGCCGGGTGAACAGCGGCAATAGTCCGCCGATCGGGTGGACCTCGAACAGCCGAAATTCGCCGCAAACTGACCTCAGGGCGAACCGTTCGGCCATCCCTATCTATTGTGTTTTTTCTGTATATTTCTATAGATACCTGGTTGGTGCTGTATTATGCTCATGCTTGAGCTGGATCCTTTAGCATTTTTGCTGTGTGTCTACCACTTATCATTGCTTTTGAGGCTTGCTATGCAGATGAACCTCTGTGATATAATCTTTTCAGTGATCTAAGGATCTTTTTACGTCCCTCTACACATGCATAATAATTCATGCTAGGTAAGTCTATATGAGGAGATGAGGTCTATATGAGACCTGACCTGTGCCCATCTGCAGCCTCACCATTGCCCTTTAATGCAGCCTGATCCGTGCCCATCTGCAGCCTCACCATTTCAGCCTGATCAGTACCCATCTGCAGCCTCACCAATGCCCATCAATGCAACATGACCCATGCCCATCTGCAGACTCACCATTGCCCATCTATGCAGCCTGATACATGCCCATCTGCAGCCTCACCATTGTCTATCAATGCAGCCTGATTGGTCCATCTGAAGCCTCACCATTGTCCATCAATGCAGGCTGATTAATGTCTATCTGCAGCCTTGCCATTGCCCATCAATGCAGTCTGATCCGTGCCCATCTGCAGCCTCACCTCAGATTACATAGATCGACCTGTTTTTTACTTGGCGGCCTCTTTAATACAAGTTCCGCCTCCTGGACCAGCTCCTATGATAGACAGAATACTGGTCCAATGTCAGTCCAGGAGACAAGATTTTGTATTAAAGAGGTCACCGAGTAAACAGAAGATCCTCGCTCTATGTAATCTGACGGCGCTTGCCTATAACACACACACATTATTTGCACACGATTTTCAGGGAAAAAAGTGCATGGTCTAAGCTGATAAATACGGTACTTCTATTTGCTGCGGAAGGTTCCACTTTCCCCACCAGACCACAGCCTCACCATGAGTCCAGGCTCTCTCCTCTTTCTTAGGTGCCCGGGACCTCCATGGCGGGTGTCCGGATGAAGAAAATCAGTTCGCTGATTTCCCCCTGGGTAGTATAATTCTGGAAGTGCTCGGCTCTCAGCACTTCTGGGTTCAGAGCTGATAAATCCCAGATGATCTGGCTGGGGAAGAAGTTAATCAAGCACAATTTGTGCTCTATTAGCTTGAACAGTGCAAAGGTGGCATTAGGGATCTAATAAACGCTGATGTCTCCTTAAATAGAACCTGTTACCTGCACTATGCTATCATGTAAAGGGTTTATAAACCTGCTTGTGATAGCAATAAAGGTATAGAACATTTTTTTGTTAGAAAAATGTTTAAAAATACTAAACTTTAATAAAATAAATAAAATACACCCAACATTTTTTTCAAGCCAATTGCCCTCATGGTCATGCACATATGAACGGATACACAAACGTTGGGTGCTCACACGTACAACAAAAAAAATGAATACAAGTGTTAGGTATCGCCGCACATGCTAGAGTGGCAGCAATAATTTTAGGGCCATTATTCTCTGTTAACTCTAAATTGATTCGCTGTAAAGGCTTTTAAATTGTAACGTATGGTTAATTTTGGGTACCGTAGTACTGTACTAGGCGCAAACAATTTTGAAGCTTGACATATTTGGTATCTATTACTTGACACAATCTCGATTTTATTTATTTTTTTACAAAAATATTGGGTTAACTATTGTGTTTTTGTGCAATAATGTTGATTTGAGTGTATTCTTTTATTGAAAAAAAAGATTTGATGGACAGTAGTGGGGGTTTAAGTAATCATCAGGCCTAATATTTATTGCTTTTAACATATGTGCCAAAAACAAAGGGCAGTAAAAGAGTTAATATCCCTGTCAGTTAAAATCTCTGTCTGTAACCCATTGAGGAGATCTCCCTTCGCCCCGTGTCTCGTAGATGCATCAGGAGGTGAGAGGAAATCTCAGAAGAAATCTCCCCCTCTGTTCCTGTGACAACCCAAAGTTTTAGTAGACCTAAACTTCAAATGAATGCTTTTTAATTTGCTCTCTTTACTATGTATCATAAACAATTCGTCTGTTTATTTTCCATAAAATACATTTTCTTTCTTTTCATAATTTTGCATGTCAGTGCTACTGATCTTATCCAGCCAATTTGGGCCACTTTCTATCTACTTGCTCCAGCGTCAGCGTCCACGTCATTGCTCATTACTGGATTTCTGCTAAAAGTAGACCATGCCTGTGCAATGTGTGCTGCCATGAATGCTTGTACAGGTATACCCCACTTTTAAGAACACTTTGGGATTTATTTACTAAAGCTGGAAAATGCAAAATCAGGATCACTTCTGCATAGAAACCAATGAGCTTCTAACTCCAGCTTTTTCAATTAAGTTTTGGTAATAAAACCTAGAAGCTCATTGGTTTCTATGCAGAAGTGAGCCTGATTTTGCACTTTCTAGCTTTAATAAATAAACCCCATTGCGTACTTAAAAGTGGGGTATGCCTGTAGTCTCTTTCAGGGTACATGTTAAAATTTTTCTGAACAAACATTGAATCCCTGTGTTTTCAAACCTATTAACACATTGTGGCAGAAACGTATGGATCCAAAAGACCCAGCACCCAAACACGAGCAAAGTAACCTGGTACTTCCAGTGAGTATGGCAAAGACCTGATCATTGGGAAGACAAATCAAGCACCCAGCAAATGCATGCCCCAGTGTTGGAGGATAATTACTGCAGATCAAGATTTGGCAGTCTTCCTACACTTTTTTGAGAAAGGACAATATTTCAAGCACAGAGAGCTACACACTTTTGGAAAGAGGGGACGACTGGTTCACAAATAGTGTAATGGAGGGCATCTAGAACATCCATCCCTAAACAGGGGTGGGGGATTCGTCATCACCTCTCACCTACATATGCCATTATAATACTCCTACCCCCATCTATTTGATAACAATTCACACCTTTAGCCATGTGACTCAAATAATTAGCACCCCCCCCCCCCCAACTCAAATGTGACATTGGATTGGATACATTAGTTTGAACTGGATGGTGTCATTAGCTTTTCACACTCACTGGTCATGTTTTTAGGAAATAGCCATCTGCCTTTGACACCTTTCAAGACTACATGGTGATTGCCTAAAGATGCCACCAGAAAAAGTGACTTTACCTCCATATCAACATATACTCAAGGGTGGTCGGTCTCAAACAGCCTCAAACACCTCTAAATCAAATAAATTGATTAAAAAGCTGATGTCTGCTTATGATCCTTGAAAATGCTTTATTCATAAAAGTGCAAGTAATCTTGAGCATGCATATAAACTATAAGACCCTAACTCATCAGACAGAGTCTTCATCACGATGAGGACCTTGTCTGAAACACAAAGCTTTTTGATTGGTAGGATCCCCAAGATTCCTTGCACTATTAGGAAAAAAGCATAAGCTTTTGCATCAATTGAAATGATTCGATAAAGGTGACTGTTTCTCATGTGGCTATAAATGCTGGGGTATGTTCTCAAAACGTATTTGTCAGGGCTGGCTTAGCCCTTCCTCCTCTAGACTGGCCGCTCAGCTGTCGGCTAATTGCCAGCTCTCTTCTCTCTCCACAGTTACCAGCTGTTCCCGATGATGCTCGTCTGACCTGCCTATTTAAAGCCTTCCAGCTCATTTCTCCATTGCCTTCAAGTTGATCACATCACAAGGAACCATCTCCTGCTGTTTGTTTCAAGACTGGCTTGCTGACATCGCTCCTGGCTTCTTATTCTGCTTGCAGTTGCTCTCCTTGAATCCCTGACTTCTGGCCTGGCTGATTATCCGATCTGGTTTATGAACTTTGGACTGGCTGACTACCCGATCTGGCTACTGGACTCTGGCTATGCTTGACTATGCTTTTTTCTATTTACCTTTTTATTTTTATTATTAATAAACAAGTGTGATTTGATTGTACTTCTGTCTCAGTCTGTTTCATGGTTCCTGACAGTATTTGAATTGGGAAAGCCACCTAAATGATTGGTGGAACATGTTCAACACTAGAGAACATGTCCAGTTCAATGTTACTAACCACTACGAGCTACGTGGTGTCCAAATTAAAAGGGCCCAAGGCTCATGCTTGTATCCACAAGCTGGTGAAAGGTTGTTCAAGTCAATCAAGTTTTTCATAATGTGTGTTGGAGAGTAGTGCAGATTGTATGATCGAGAAGGGAGGAAAGTAACTGCAGTGTAGGTATGTACTGTGAGCTGGGGTCCAAGAGGGTATGTTGGCCAGGGAGGGATGCACTGGTAGGTGGGTTAAAGGAGGGGGGGTTTAGTTGGCTTGGGAGTGATGCCCTATAATCACCAGGGGATAAGAGATGTGTTTTGTAAGTGGGGTAGGTGGTGAGGTGCCCAGAAGTTGTGTTGTCTGAGGAGTGATGTGCTATAAGCTGCGGGTTGATGGGGCCCACCGGGAGTGGGGTGGTGGTGGTGGGGGGGGGGGTTAAGATGTGCTGAATACTGAATGCTGTGCTGGATACAGAACTTTTGTGGACACTTGTGAAGCAGAGAGTGTGGGAGCTCTGGGGTAGGCATGTATGTGGATCACTTATATCCAACAGCTAGATAAATGAAAACTTTCGTAGACCTAATCTAATGTTTTTGAATGTATCTAGCCACTGTTGGTAATTTTACATTAGCATCTTGTGTAGGAAAAAAAGCCACTTGAGTACTGATATAATTAAAACATTTAAATAAAACCCTTTTCCCTTTCCATCTTACTTAATCCTTGCTAGTCACAACATTTTTTTTAAATAAAATAAAATAAATAATCCCAACCATCTGAAACGGTGGTGATGTTAGAGGTTGGTTCCATTCATCCTTCCTCTGCTCTGCAGCATAGGAGAGTATTTTAGGTGGTACCCACATCTCTCCTGGTGTCCTGGGCATTGCCTACTTGCTGCTGACAGTGTCCATCACCAGTGTTCACAGAGGATATTTTAGTCTTAAGGGATTGTTGCTGTGACCCCAAGGGTAGGGCAGTAAAAAGACAGATCATGAGCACAGCAATGAGAAAAAAGCAATTAACAGCTCCCATCAGCAGAATGGGCACAGTGTAGCTTTTGCTACTGTATTATAAAAATAAGTACAAAAATATAAAAACAAACTCAAATGCTTTTTTTCTTGCCCAAAATTTGATTTTCAGTTCCGTTACCTTTAAAGCTGTTAAAAAGACAAGCTGCTCTTTGCACTCTCAATTTCCTTACTGATAATTAAAAAAAAACAAAACTTGTCCAGAGAACCCCAATTGTCGTCTCCATCTGTGCTGTGAATGTAATATTATTTTCAGGTACAGGATAGCACAGAAAATTATTTACACTGACAAGTGCTTTATTGTCTACAAAATACAATTACCGGCTTGCCAAAGGGAAAACAAATCTCAGTGTATCCAACAAACATATGGCACTGGCATTTGTTAGGGATGCTAATTTGATGGAAAATTACAATTTAAAAGCGCAAAATATAGAGTTCACTATAAAATATTATTGCAAAGGGAAAGTGGACCTTATGCTTTGAAATTGCTTTCTAACATAATCTGAAATTAATTCAAGCTGTGTACAGGATATGAAATACAGTATATAGGAACCTGGACTATGTTATATTCTGCTATAAGGGCCTGCTTCTGCCCATCCCACACACATTATTAAGTTCAGAATTCAGACAACACTGAACTGATTACAACAGACTTCTGGTAATGTGATGTCAGCTATCCTCCCAGAAGAAGAGGAGGATCATTTGCAGCCTTGTCATGCAGCCTTGTCATGCAGCCTTGTCAGTGTCATTTGCAGCCTTGCCATTTAAAAATGGCGCCACTGAGATACAGAGCCAGATGTCCTGTGTATCTTGGTGGCGCTCGTTAGCTCTCGCCCATTCTCGGCGGCACTCGGTAGCTCTCGGCCGTTCTCGGCGGCTTTAGGCCATTCTCGGCGGCTCTCGGCCGATCTTGGCCATTCTCTTCGGCTTTCGGACACTTTTGGCAGCTTTCGGACGCTTCCGGACGCTTTCGGCCGCACTCGGACGCTTTCGGAGGCTCACGACTGCAAGAGCAGCTAAAAGCCGCTGAGAGTGACCGAGAGCGGATGAAAGCCACCAAAAATGGGCGAGAGGCTTACAACCGGCGGAGGGTCGGCATATAACACCCACAATTTTCCCCTGATTTTAAGGGGTAAAAAGTGTGTGTTATACGCCGATAAATACGGTAAGTATAACATGTTTTTTATCTTTAACAAAAAAAAGAGACTTTAGTATCACTTTAAGTAAGGATTTATAATTGATCACTAGTAGCGCCGCACATATTTTGCCTTAGTAACTGGATTACTCCCTTTTGGGAGGTGGCCATTGTGCAGGAAGCCACACCAAGTAATGAACGCTTAGTGGAGAGTTCATAGTATAGCAACATGCATACTTATATTGGACAAAGCTGGAACTATACCATAAAATCCACGCCTCAAAATCATTTCTGTGCAATTAGAAATTCTAAAACTCTAAAAATTAAGGTACCCCGAAAGCTTGTCCTGAAAAATTGTATGTTAGTGCAAATAAAAAAAGTATCACGGACAGTACTCAATTTTCTCTGTCACAATTGCACTAATACGGCTACAATCACATTAAGTAAAAATTAAGGTAAAATTTGAGTTGGACCAAAATTTGAATCTCAATACTAATACATATAAACACGATAGTTGTTTAGACTAAAAGGGATAAAAAAGAACTAAAACATGTAGGACAATTACCAGTATATCTCTACTCCAGGGGCCTTTTTTTGTCACGTAACAATGTAACATTTTTGATTTTCCATTGATTTTTTTTTCAATGTTAAATACTGGTCAGCAGAATAAATCGGGAAGGTGAATCTCCCCAGTAGAGGCACAGACAGTAGTAAAAAACATACTATTATTATTATTATACACGATTTATATAGCGCCAACAGTTTACGCATCGCTTTACAATGTATAGGGGGGACAACACAATTACAGTACCATACAAAAAGTACAGGAGTGCCCTGCTCATAGAGCTTACATTCTAAAGGGAGGGGGTGGTAGTACAAAAGGTAATAGCTGCAGAGAATGATTTGATGGGGGTTGTATCTCTTCCAGATCCTTTCCCAAACTGAAAAAATTGCTTCAGAGACAGTTTAACAGCTTATCACATGCAGGATCTCAAGGTGTTCAGGGCAAGTTTACACTGTTTTTCAGTCTTTCTGTGCAACTTTTCTTTTGCATTAATTAGATGCGTGCAATGCAAGGCATAGGAGTTATTATCTGCATAAGTTATCTTTAACCGTCTCATGAGAAAAAAACATTGATCAGATAATAAATCAAAGACAGCTTGACTCCCCCTATATTACTGCCCTCCAACCTTTGTAATTTCCGTATCTATCTCAAACTCTACTGTAAAAAAAGAAAAGAAAAGCCAATCATCTACTGGTTAGTTATAGACACAGCAAGGTTTCTAGCGCTCTTCATTACACATTCTTAGCCGCTTCTGTTCCAGAGATAAAGAGAAATGCCATTCCACTCACATGGGAGTGCTGTGAAGATGAAGGGCCTGCTAGCTATAATCACATGACGCGTCCCATTGTCGTCAGAAAAAAACTGCTAAATCACACAAGTGGGGAATGAGATTGCCGAGAAATTCTATACGCAGACAGTATATATATAATAACAGTAGTTGCCATAATTGCAAGGAAAAGACATTTGATTTTGTTTTGCAGCAGCTGCAAAAAAAAAGGAAAAGTCATTTTTAATACACATTACCTGCTTGCCAACCAGCACATGACGATGTACGTTGGCACAATGGCACAGCTGCGCAAATGGGCGTACCTGTAAATCCCCTTTAAGGCGCAGCATTGTGAGCATGCCCACGAGTCTCGCGATGTCTGCCGGGGGCCTACGATCTTGACACAACGTGTGTAAACAAGGCATTTTCCTGTTCTGCCTAGCCACATGACAGGGATCTACTGCTCCCTGTCATCAGGAGCAGTGATCTCTGTCATGTTGTAGTGAGCCCATCCCACCAACAGTTAGAATCACTCCCTAGGACACACTTAACCCCTTGATTGCCCCCTAGTGTTAACCCCTTCCCTGCCAGTGTCATTTACACAGTAATCAGTGCATTTTTATAGCACTGATCGCTGTATAAATATCACTGATCCCAAAATAATGTCTGTTGTGTCCGCTGCAATGTCGCAGTCATTATAAAATCGCAGATCGCCACCATTACCAATAAAAAAAATGATACGCTTGTTTTTTTTTTACCAAAAATATGTAGAAGAATACATATCGGCCTAAACTGAGAAAGAAATTTGTTTTTATATATATATTTGGGGGATATTTATTATAGCAAAAAGTAAATAATATTGCTTTTTTTTCTAAATCGTTGGTCTTTTTTTGTTTAAAGCACGAAAAAATAAAAACCACAGAGGTGATCAAATACCACCAAAAGAAAGCTCTATTTGTGGGGAAAAAAAGGGCGTCAATTTTGTTTGGGTGCAAAGTGGCGCAGTGCCGTATCGCAAAAAGTGCTCTAGTCAGGAAGGGGGTAAAATCTTTCGGGGCTGAAGTGGTTAAAGCAGTAATAAAGTCCTCTGAACAAAGTTTAAAAAATGGACCTCCGACAGGTTTAACTTATAATGTACTAGTATGGACATTATGGCAGACTTACCTGCAAAGGGAACCCTCCAGCGCTGGGTTGTTATGACTCCCCTGGTACTCGGTGGCTTCCATCTTAGCCCAGTTTTCCTTACGAGTTCTGAATCTTTTGCCACTGGAATGGCCGGGTCACAAACGATGTCTCTCCCACGCATGCACATGAGTGTCACATCGCCGCGCCACACAGGGCGAGCACTAAAGTGACCTGAGCTGTGCATGCGTAGCTCAGATCACAGTACCGCTGACAGGCAAGGGAGAAAAACAAGATGAAACCACTGGGGTCTGTTATAAAAAAAAAAAACTATTTGTCAGAAGTTTTTACTATTTTTTTACTTTAATACCACTTTAAAGTGTTATTAAACCCAAAAGCAGGCAAGCATGTATTATAATCAAGCTTATATGGGATGGCTGCATTCGTTTTCTTTCTTTTATTTTCATCTGGTGAACCGGCCAGTAAGTTCTCTTGTTTTTCAAAAGAACAACCAAAAATATCAAAAAATCGACACTACACACTGAAAGGAGCTGCTAGCAAAAATAATAAATAAAAAAAATGCAGTATACTCTCCCTTAGACCTTAAAAAAACATTAAAATTGCAGTGCTCTAATCACCATAAATTATATGTGAAATTACATTAAATAATGTGAAAAAGTATAATAATATGAGTAATCAAAACAGTGATTACATTATGTGTACATCCGCTGGATATCAAGTTCATCAGACTAGCGAATTGTTATAAATAAATAGACAATCCAATAAAGTTTATCAGATAAACATCTGTAGCGGCGGGCTCCTGAAGAGCACGCGCTATGTGTTTTCAAAATGTAACTTTACCCAAACTACAGTTTGGTTTGGGTCTATTTGCCTAAATTTGACTTCTGTATCAGTCTGACTGGGCTATGAGATGTTCAGCCTGGCCACAGGGGGCGCTGTCTCTGGTGGCAGGCGTGGAACTATGGTCTGGTTGGGCATTTAATTTACTCTCTCTCTGAGCCAGATCAGTGGGAGTGGCCCTCCCGCTGTGCCCTCTTTTTAAGATTCTGGGAGATTCCTCCCAGAATCGTGCTTCCGTGCGCCATCCCTGGGGCGCACACCCGGGAACATTCTTGACTGCCACGTCCAGAGGACCCGGCGCATCATGGATCACGGTAAACGGCAGCTGATAGCAGCTGTTTATCACGTGATTGCGCCGTCGAATGACGGCGCAATCACTTGTAAACAAACCGGCGTCACGTCATGACGCCGGTTCCTCCCTCCCCTCTCTGTACCGATTGGTACAGAGCAAGGGGGAGAGATAGCAGCAGCGCTGTGGGCTGGATGTGTAGTGCCCACAGTGCTGCTCAGTGACAAAGCTCTGCCCATACTCTGCATCATTGTGCAATACTCTGCCAATACTCTGCCAATATTGTGCAATACTGCAATACTCTGCTAATACTCGCCAATACTCGCCAGTACTCACCAATACTCAACAATACTCAACAATACTCGCCAATATTAGACAATACTGCAATACATTTTAACAGAAACAAAGAATTGTATTTTTATTTTTTGACAAATTATCTGTCTTTTTTGATTTATAGCGCAAAGAATAAAAAACCCAGCGGTGATGAAATACCACCAAAAGAAAGCTCTATATGTGTGAAAAAAAAGGACAAACATTTCATATGGGTACAGAGTTGCATGACTGAGTAATTGTCATTCAAAGTGTGGGAGCACCAAAGCTGAAAATTGGTCTGGTTAGGAATGGGGTTTAAGGCTGGATTCACACCTATGGCATTTTTTGTGCTTTTTGCATTTTGCAGATTTGCACTACAGAAGATGTTCCATAGGAAACCATGTTAAATGGACTGTAGGGCAAATCTTCAAAATGCAAATAGCACTAAAAATGCATAGGTGTGAATCCAGCCTAAGTGCCCAGAGGTCAAGTTGTTAAAGGAGCCGACGTATAGCTACGGCAGCTCGTGGGATCTCGTTTACCTGCCGCAGTAAACAAGTGGTAGCTGGTCAGCAAGCGGTTAATGAATAAAAATAAATAAATAACTATGATGATGGGGCCTTGCGATTGATTGCCTAGGCAGTAGGTCACATGATCGAGCGTAAAGCTGCAATCTTATTACTCATGGCAAAAAGGATACTTTCCCACTGAAAAGAATCATTTGGTTTAGTAATGCTGACATACTAATTCAAATGAAGTGGGAATTTTAATGATAGGTGCACTTTAGTACCATCTTTATTATCCACAGTGCTGTGCAAACGATTTAGGAAAGTGTGAAACAATGCTGTAAATGAAGAAGTGTTAATCGCTTATTTTTAGCAATTAACAACATGGACAAGCAAATGAACAGAAGAAAAATCCAAATCAAATCAATATTTGGTGCGAACGCCCTTTGCCTTCAAAACAGCATCAATTCTTCTAGGTACACTAGAACACAATTTTTCAAGGAAGGTTGTTCCAAACATCTTCGAGAACTAACCACAGATCTTCTGTGGATGTCGGCTGCCTCAAATCCTTCCTCATAAGAGTACATTTATTTTATTGTGCTTCAAGTGGCAAAACACAACCATTGGATATATTGGGAATGTCAATGCTCAAGGTGGTTTGCCTTTGAGGAATAAATGAGGGTTGGACAAGAAAATGCAAAGAGGAACTTCACTACAAAGAATGTATCTGTTTTTTACATAAAGCCACTTTTTGGATTTACATTGGTATTAGGCTTGTGCAATTCGTTTTGTAACGAATCGAAATTCGGGCGAATTTTGCATCTGAATGTCCGGGAAAAAAAATAACGAATAACAACGAATACGAAAGAAATATAACGAATGAATTTGAATTAATTCGACATGATTCAGTAATTCTTTAAAGATCTAATGAAACAAAAGGTCAGCTCAAAGTAAATCTTATAGTCCAATCAACTAATTAATTTTGTGCCGGAGGATGGATTACTGGCAAAGTGCATTCCTGAGAACTGAGTGAGAAGGGTGCTGTATTGTATTTGAGCCGAGGAGAAGAGACGTTGTCATTGTGTGTGTTAAAATATTCAATAAACAAACGACTTTCCAAACTACGAATCATTATCACGAATGCCTATACATACATAAATAGAATTTCAATGAATACGAACAAATTAATTCGACACTCTACGAATAATAACGAATTATCCGAAAACGTATTACCGTAACATAATGAATATAACAGAACGAAATGATGTATTTTACGAATGACAACAAACCGAAACTAAACAAAATTTGCCATTGTGCACAAGTCTAATTGGTATTAATAGAGATTGTGTAAGGACTTTTTACTGGGGTTGAATGGTATATGTGATCAAATTGTTCAATAGATCCACTGGCAGTGTTAATTTTGGCAGCAAATTTCGATTTAGTTTTAGTCTTTGGACTAAAAGTTCATTTTAGTTTTAGTCCCATTTTAATCATCCTTTGCAATTTTAGTCATATTTAGTCGACTAATATCTCCAGTACATTTTAGTCAACTAAAACAAATTTTAGTAGTCTAAATTCAAATGGGTGTAATTAAATTCTAATGCATTAGTTAACATTTCTCTACAATTTCCAAACTCCTTTATACTGCTGGAGTGAAAAATCTCATATGCTATTTTTTATGATATTGAGGTATGAACATGCACTACAGAACAGTGTTAATTTTGAAGTCAAATTTAAATTTAGTTTTAGTCTAATGCCGCGTACACACGATCGAATTGTCTGGTGGAATTGGTCCGGCAAACAATCCGGCAAACAATCCTCTGGACTTTATAACGAACGGACTTGGCCACACACAGACGCTCCGAAAGTTTGGCGATTTCTAATGCGATGACGTACATCACGTACGACGGGACTAGAAAAAGGAAGTTCAATAGCCAGTAGCCAATAGCCTCCATCTTGTACTTGCTTCAGAGCATGCGTCATTCTTAGTCCGACAAATTTTGAGTCAAAACTACTTTCTAAGTCTGCCGGACTTTACGATGAAAAGTCCGCTGGAGCCCACACACGATCGAATTGTCCGGCGTACAGTGGTCCGGCGGACCGAGTCCGTCGGACAATTCGATCATGTGTACTCGGCATTAGTCTTTTGACAAAAATGGTAATTTATTAATCGTATTTTAGTCATCTCAATTGTTTTCGTTTTAGTCTTATTTAGTAGACTAAAATAGTATTCATTTAGTCGACTAAAAAGTTTTAGTCGTTTTAGTCTACAAAATTAAACTGCTTTTTGGGATACCTTTGATCTGAACATTTTATGTGAGTCAAATGAAATGGATGTTTTTCCTAATTCCCTTATTAAATTTGAACTTAAAGTGTGACTTCAGTAATTTTTTCATGTTTCCGGCTATTAAATCTTCTGCCCTTGTTGTTTTAACGTTGAATAGTACATTTTTTTTTTAATGCCAGTAAATACCTTATACAGCCCACATCTTGTCTGGTAAAAAGCCTAGGCTTATGACATCATGCACAGCTCTCTGTCTTTCACTGTCGTGAGAGTTTGCCAGGAAGGGAGGGGTTGAGTCATAAGAGGGCTGATGAGAGCTGCAGAGCTGGAGGTGTGCATCTGTGTGTCTGTGTAAATAAAGGAAGTGAACAGGCAGCAGCTTCAGCTGCCCACAGTTAAAATGACTGCAGCCAGACTCAGCAGAGGGAGATTTCTTCAGCATATTTGGCAAGTACAGAATCACAGTATTTATAAAATAATATGCAAAGTGGTTGGAGGGAAGTTTAAGAATGGCAAAGATGTTTTTATTACAAATGATGTGAACAGACTGCAGTTCTGCAGGTAAAGATGAAGTTCACCCCCCTTATTTTTTCCCCCCTCTTATTCCTATAGCTGGGTTCTGCACAAAAAACATACACCCCACAATCCAGGGGTATTCTGTAGGGATCTGCTGCTCCAGTGCTACACACTTGGTCTTGCGCCGCCATCTTCTTCTGATGTAATCAGGGACCAACCAGTTCCCGAAGATGGCCTTGTGATGACATGCAAATTGAGTTATCAACTAGGAAGAAAAAAACGAGCCCCCTTAGTGATGATGAGCACCCCTCAACCCCCTGGAGTGTTTGATGTAGGTATCCCAGGATGTTGTGGGCAACAAATACATAATTTGGAAATTGGGAAGTATGGGGATGTGTTCCCCAAAAATAACGTATGTGTATGCGTATAACACGCATCCCAAGTTTAGTAGAGAATTTTACAGAGTCGGATTTCCTGAGTATCTCGGCGGTGCCCGGTAGTTCTCGGTGGCCTCCGGCCGCCTTCGACTCTTCTCGGCAGCTTTTGGCTGCCTTCGGCCGTTCTCCGCAGCTTTCGGCCGAAGGTGGCCGGAAGCCGCCAAGCAGAGCCAAAGGCAGCAGAAAGCTGCCGAGAACGGCCTAAGCCACCGAGAAGAGCCGAAGGTGGCTGAAAGCCTCCCAGAGGCTCAGAAATGTTGGGGATCGGCGTATAACACGCACCCACGATTTTCCCCTGCTTTTAAGGGGAAAAAAGTGTGTGTTATACGCCGATAAATACGGTATATGCAGGGGTGGGGGGCTGGAAAAGGAATGAAAGTGGGTGTGAAGGGGGAGCAGGAAAAACATTTTTTGTAGAAGAGACATACTGTACGTCCCTTCTGCAATCCTCCAGTGCTACACACTTGGTCTTGCGCCACCATCTTCTTCTGATGTATTCAGGGACCTGCCTGTTTCTACCAGTTCCCGAAGATGGCCTTGTGATAACATGCATATTGCGTTATCCAGAAGAAACCAGAAGAAGCCGGGGCAACGATGTTGGCTTCGTCGAGAGAACTCTCAAATGTCCCATTGCTGGAGGGTAGGTGAGTATTGGAGTGTTTAGTTCCACTGTTAGCAAACAAAAATTCCACAGGGTTGCTAACCTTTTCAAATTATATTCAAAAGTACAAAAAAAAAATGCTTTGGCTTTAGATACAATCCACTTTTTTCATAATTGTGGGGGTTGCCCTTTAAGACTGTCACGGATCAGGGTCACTCCAGGCCCTGGTCATAATTCATCACTCCTACGGTTGGATAGGTAATGCTATTGTAGACAGGCTCACCCCTCCTTCCATTACATCAGACGCCATTGACACTGTAAATTTAATTCACTTAAAGTCAACTGATCCGTTTTTCTTCTCAGTCTGACAGATTGTCTCATCCTCCCTGCTCTGAACTATAATCTTAACTTTGTTCATTCTCCTTTCCAACGCTCCAGAGAATCTGACTAGAAACAATGCACACCAGCTCCTCATTTTACATCAAATGAGGGTTATTAATGTTTAAAAAGAAAGTACACTGCAGAGACTCGGGAAATAAAGCAACTTTAGAGTAATGGACCTCAAGGTTTTCTAGCCTAGATCCTAGGACAGCAATGGATGATGAACAAACTACTGCTGGACATATTGGTTGTAAGTGTGACTTTCTGAACAGTAACTTGTAATGTTAAAAGAATAAGATTAATTTACTCCGATTGGAACGGAATTTGGGCTACAGGTGTTCATTGTGGATCACTTGGATCACAAAGAATGTGCTCATTGTAAAATAAACAGGAATACATCCCGAAGCGTGGCCTTATCCCCCCCATACAGGTTCTGATCCATACATGAGCAGGGCCCGACAATAATTTTTTTGTATATTATGTAATGTATTTGTCTACTTGCATTGCTGTTGGACTACATTGTTCATGTATTTTGTGCAACAACTACATCAACCAGTAGATGGCAGTGTTTATTTCAATTCTATTTTTATTTTCAATTATTATAAAGCATTACACATAGTTAAACAATTTCAAACATATATATTACTTACATACATAATAATCACATTTATTATTTTATTTCCTCTTCCTCCCCTCCCAAACATATTTTAACAAAAAAAAAAAAAAAAAGTGAAAATATACATCTAACCCCTCCCCCTCCCCCATTTCTCTCTCCTCTCCCCTCCGCGGGTCCCTCCTTCTCCTTTCTTCCCTCCTTATTCCTCAATTTTTTACCAATTTCCTATGCTGTCTCCAGGGAATCCAAACCAGGAGGCACCTTTCATATGTATCTAATTCTTGTGCTAAAAGTATCTCCATTCTCTCTATGTTATCCATTTCTAGAGCCCATTCGTTTATCGTAGGAGACTGGGTTGATCGCCAGTGCCGCGGTATTACAGTTCTTGCCGCCGTCAACCAGTATCCGAGAAGATTCTTTTTAACATTTTTATATGTTCTTGGTAACATAGAGAGAAGGGTGATTTGTGGTGTATTTGGGATTACCTCCCCAGTAACTGTTGTGTATAATTGCATAATCTTTTCCCAAAATCTAAAAATTAAGGGACATTCCCACCAAATGTGGAGCAATGTGCCCTTGTCTGTATGGCACCGCCAACATATATCTGATTTTTCTGGGTATATACGATGGAGTGTCACTGCACTCCAGTACCATCTTGAGAGCAATTTGTAATTCGCCTCTTGTGCTTTAATCGACGGTGATAAACAGTGAGAAAAATTAAATGCCTTCTCCCATGCCCCAACCTCAATTTGAGCGTTGATCTCATTAACCCATTTATTTATATATTCTGGGGGCTCCGGGTGATTTTTAATAATAAACATCTTATACAGTACTGATATAAGATGGCAGTGTTTATAAGTTTGTAGCTACATCTATGACTATACGCTACTTTCTACTCACTGTATAATAAAAAGTTCCTGTTTCCTGTTGCAGTTAAGCAGCAAAGCCCATGTGAACTGTGCGCTGTCTGTTCTGTAGAGCTATGATCTCTGAACACACATCTCTTCAGGGAGACCTATCCTGCTTTGAGCTAACAACCAAATCTTCTATTTACCTCATCAGTTCATTCCTCACAGTCACTGCCTTTTGTTTCACCAGCCCCTCCCTATTAGATTGTAAGCTTACAGGAGCAGGCTACTTCTAACCCTCTTGTATTGATATATACTGTTTGTGTATTGTCTCCCTTTATATTGTAAAGCGCTGCGCAAACTGTTGATGCTATATAAATCCTGAATAATAATAATATACACATTTTCTAACAGGTTACGGGCCCAGGCATAGACCAGACACCTAGAGAAAAGCTGAGAACACGGTCATAGCCCAGTCATAGCCAGCTACAGCAGATAAGTGGAAGATATGGCAACAAAAAGAAGACTTCAGGAATAAAAGAAAATGGCCAGGAACACAGCTGCAACAAAGGTTTCATTTGCGAATCTGACAAACCAGAATTACTGGTCTTGGAAATTCAAAATGAAAATGCTTCAGATGAGTGGATAGAGAAAGACCAAAAAGCTCAGAGCACACTCTCTCAACATAGAAGATGATCAAATTATACGTATACATATATGTAAGTGTGAAACTGCTAAAGAAATATGGGAAGGTTTACAAAAGGTGCATGAAAGAGATATCTCAGAAATAAACTGCATTTGATTAGAAAGATATACCAAAACACAGCTAATGGGCAAATAATGTAATCAGAAGGCATAGAAGATGTTTTTCTTTACTGTCCTATTTCATGTCACCAGAAAGATACCTGTGGAAATGTCATTTATCTCCCTGCTCTTGAAAGAAATCTTTTGTCAGTAAAGAAGCTCACAAAACAAGACAATGTAGTGTACTTCCAAGATGATAGATGTGCCATCAGAAAAGGCAATATTTTACTTGCAAAGACTAAAATTACAGATGAACTGTATAAGCTGAACTGCAATCAGGGGATTAATACTGCCGGGAAAAATATGCGAACTGCATTCACACATGGCACAGACAACTTGGGCACAGAAGTCCTGACGTAATCAAGAAATTACCTGAGAATAACTATGCGAGTGGAATAAGCCCATGTGATCAAGGAATGAAATTAATCAGCTGTATTAAAGGAAAAATTCGCGGAATTGGGAGCAGTCAAAGCTAGGTACCTGCCCCTGCCCCCCAAAAAAGTACCATTTGGTGAAGAGGAGGAGGGGGAGCCTTAAAGTGGAATTTCACCTTTTGGATGGAGCTCCGCTTTAAACGCTATGTCTTTTCTCTGTATAACAAAAAAGTTCCTGCTTCCTGTCTGCAGTTAAGCAGCACGGCCCAGTTGGACCGTGCACTGTCTGTTCTGTATATACAGAATTTCTAACAATTAACCATCACCATTTTTGTTACGATCAAAGCAAAAGTCCAGTCAACAACAGCTGACTTTATGAAAATGCTTTTTGCATTGGCTTCAGTACTGCCTGCGCTGCTTACCTGGAAGAACTGGGCAGATAAGGGTATTAGGAGTAGGTATTTTTTTTCTCAGAGAATAGGTGAAGGAACCCCTCCTTCTAAGTCACTTTGTGTCTCCACTCCCTACTCACTTCCGAGCACTGACTGACACCTTGATATTACCCCATACCCAGCTCCCAATAGAGAATATACAGCCGAGTATCATTTTGTAGTACTATGGAATTTGTATGGAATTTGGTAATGATAACAAGAAAATCAATAATATATATCCCCCCGCAGCCAGCAGCAATAGCCTCCCTGAGCAACAATTGACCCCCAACAGCAATAGCAGATCTCCCAGCAGACAGCAACAATAGACCCCTCCATCAACAATGGAATAATGAATAAATCAGTCAAGGATTAGTGGAGCAAGGCACCACATCCTAAGTATTTAGAGGAAAAAGGAAAGGGGACTTTGAGGTTCGGTTCACACTGGCAGCCGCCCCGGAGATATGTGAACCGGCTCCCCATAGGGAGCCAGTCACATTCTTATACTATGTGAATTGGATGCAGGGAAACCCACATCCAATTCACATAGGATTGAACCCAGCCTAAAGGTGCCTGAAAAAAGTAGGACTATAACATGTATAATAAAAGAAAAAAAACATATTTTTAACATATGTAAAAATTGAAATTATTTTATTATACAAGTTATAGTCCTACTTTTTTCAGGCACCTTTAGCCACTTCAGCCCCAGAAGATTGTACCCCCTTAATGACCATTTTTTGCGATAAGGCACTGCATCGCTTTAACAATTGCGCGGTTGTGCGACACTGTTCCTATCAGAATTTACGTCCTTTTTTCCCACAAATGGAGCTTTTTTTGCTGGTATTTCATCAGCTCTGCAGTTTTAATTTTTTGCGCTATCAACAAAAAAAGACCGCCAATTTAAAAAAAAAAGCTATATTCTTTAGTTTTTGCTACAATAAATATCCCCCCAAAAATATATATAAAAAACAAATTTCTTCCTCAGTTTAGGCCAATATGTATTACTCTACACATTTTTGGTAAAAAAAATTGTGTATATTGATTGGTTTGAGCAAAAGTTATAACTTCTACAAAATAGGGGATAGACTTATGGCATTTTTATTATGAATTTTTGTTGTTTATTAGTAATGGCGGTGATCTGCGGTGATTTTTATTGGAACTGCAACATTATGGCAGACAGATCGGACACTTTTGACACTATTTTGAGACTACTGACATTCATACAGCCATCAGAGCTAAAAATAGCCACTGATTACTGTATAAATGTCACTGGCAGGGAAGGGGTTAAACACTAGGGGGCGATCAAGGGGTTAAGTGTGTTCCCTCAGCGTGTTCTAACTGTAGAGGGCATGGGCTATCACTGACATGACAAAGATCACCGTTCCTGATGACAGGGAACAAAAGATTCCTGCCATCTCACCAAACAGGGAAATGCCTGGTTTACATTTCCTCGTTCTGCCTCTCCTCTCCGCGATCACAGACCACCGTCGGACATTGTGTCCGTGGGACTCACGGGCACGCTCCCACGGTGTGCACCTGCTATCCTGCTTTTGCAGACTGGCATACAGGTACTTCAGTTTGCGCCATTCTGCCGACGTATATAGGCGTGAGCCGGTCGGCAAGCGGTTAAAGTCACCTTCTCCAATTTTTCTTTTTCCCTCCATCAACAGTAGATCCCTTCCAGCAACAATTAACACCCCAGTAACAAAAGATCCTCCACCAGCAACAATAGATTACCATGCAAAAATAGATCCACTCCAGTGACAATAGATACCCCAGCAGCTAGCATCAGTAGACCCTCCATCACACCCTAGCACTCTTTGCCATTGCATACATTCAATTCTGAAGGTGCTAGAACTGCGTTCCCCCATGTTCCTTCTGAAAAAAAGCCCTGATTGCATATTTATTCTGGGTTAGTGCCCAGAGTGGACATCCTGCTTCACTGTCATCCCCTATGGAGTGAGGAGCAAGGATCACCGTTGTCCATATACTGCATACTGTCCTTAGTGCACTGCTGACTGCCACTCTGCATTGCTTCCAGTACAGTGCTGACTGCCCCCATTACATTGCTGACTGCCCCCAGTACACTGCTCATTGTCCCAGTCCACTGATGACTTCTTTCCCGTACATTGCTGCCATTAGGAGAGTGCTCACTGCCAGTACATTTCTGACTGCCTCCAGTACTTTGCTCACTGCCTCCAGTACTCTGCTCACTGCCTCCAGTACATTGCTTGCTACCTCCATTGCAATGCTCGCTGCCTCCAGTACATTGCTCGCTACCTCCATTGCAATGCTCGCTGGATCCAGTACATTGCTCGCTACCTCCATTGCAATGCTCGCTGCCTCCAGTACATTGCTCGCTACCTCCAGTACAATGCTCACTGCCTCCAGTACACTGCTCACTGCTTCCAGTACTTTGCTCACTGCCTCCAGTACATTGCTCGCTACCTCCAATTTCTCTGCTCACTGCCTCCAGTACACTGCTCGCTGCCTCCAATACTTTGCTCACTACCTCCAGTACTCTGTCCACTACCTCCAGTACATTGTTTGCTACCTCCAGTACATTGCTCGCTGCCTCCAGTACACTGCTCACTGCCTCCAGTACACTGCTCGCTGCCTCCAGTACTCTGCGCGCTGCCTCCAATACTCTGCTCACTGCCTTCAGTACACTGCTCGCTGCCTCCAATACTTTGCTCAATGCCTCCAGTACTCTGCCCACTACCTCCAATACATTGTTCGCTACCTCCAGTACATTGCTCACTGCCTCCAGTACATTGCTCGCTGCCTTCAGTACACTGCTCACTGCCTCCAGTACATTGCTCAGTGCCTCCAGTACTCTGCTCACTGCCTTCAGTACTCTGCTCACTGCCTTCAGTGCACTGCTCAATGCCTCCAGTACACTGCTCAATGCCTCCAGTACACTGCTCAATGCCTCCAGTACACTGCTCACTGCTTCCAGTACTCTGCTTACTGCCTCCAGTACATTGCTTGCTACCTCCATTGCAATGCTCGCTGCCTCCAGTACATTGCTCGCTACCTCCAGTACAATGCTCACTGCCTCCAGTACACTGCTCACTGCTTCCAGTACTCTGCTTACTGCCTCCAGTACATTGCTTGCTACCTCCAGTACTCTGCTCACTGCCTTCAGTACACTGCTCATTGCCTCCAGTACACTGCTGACTGCCTCCAGTACTCTGCTCACTGCCTCCAGTACACTGCTCACTGCCTCCAATACTCTGCTCCCTGCCTCCAATACTCTGCTCGTTGCCTCCAGTACTCTGCTCACTGCCTCCAGTACTTTGCTCACTGCCTCCAGTACTCTGCCCACTACCTCCAGTGCATTGTTCGCTACCTCCAGTACATTGCTCACTGCCTCCAGTACATTACTCGCTGCCTCCAGTACACTGCTCAATGCCTCCAGTACACTGCTCAATGCCTCCAGTACATTGTTCGCTACCTCCAGTACATTGCTCACTGCCTCCAGTACATTGCTCGCTGCCTTCAGTACACTGCTCACTGCCTCCAGTACATTGCTCAGTACCTCCAGTACTCTGCTCACTGCCTTGAGTACTCTGCTCAATGCCTCCAGTACACTGCTCAATGCCTCCAGTACACTGCTCAATGCCTCCAGTACACTGCTCAATGCCTCCAGTACATTGCTCACTGCCTCCAGTACTCTGCTCGCTGCCTCCAGTACATTGCTCGCTACCTCCAGTACAATGCTCACTGCCTCCAGTACACTGCTCACTGCTTCCAGTACTCTGCTCACTGCCTCCAGTACATTGCTTGCTACCTCCAGTACTCTGCTCACTGCCTTCAGTACACTGCTCATTGCCTCCAGTACACTGCTGACTGCCTCCAGTACTCTGCTCACTGCCTCCAGTACACTGCTCACTGCCTCCAGTACTCTGCTCGCTGCCTCCAATACTCTGCTCGCTGCCTCCAATACTCTGCTCGCTGCCTCCAGTACTCTGCTCACTGCCTCCAGTACTCTGCTCACTGCCTCCAGTACTCTGCCCACTACCTCCAGTGCATTGTTCGCTACCTCCAGTACATTGTTCACTGCCTCCAGTACATTACTCGCTGCCTCCAGTACACTGCTCAATGCCTCCAGTACACTGCTCAATGCCTCCAGTACATTGTTCGCTGCCTCCAGTACATTTCTGACTGCCTCCAGTATTTTGCTCACTGCCTCCAGTACACTGCTCTCTGCCTCCAGTACTCTGCTCGCTGCCTCCAGCACTCTGCTCACTGCCTCCAGTACTCTGCTCACTGCCTCCAGTACACTGCTCACTGCCTCCAGTACACTGCTCACTGCCTCCAGTACTCTGCGCGCTGCCTCCAATACTCTGCTCACTGCCTCCAGTACACTGCTCACTGCCTCCAATACTTTGCTCACTGCCTCCAGTACTCTGCCCACTACCTCCAGTACATTGTTCGCTACCTCCAGTACATTGCTCACTGCCTCCAGTACATTGCTCGCTGCCTTCAGTACACTGCTCACTGCCTCCAGTACATTGCTCAGTGCCTCCAGTACTCTGCTCACTGCCTTCAGTACTCTGCTCACTGCCTTCAGTACACTGCTCAATGCCTCCAGTACACTGCTCAATGCCTCCAGTACATTGCTCACTGCCTCCAGTACTCTGCTCGCTGCCTCCAGTACATTGCTTGCTACCTCCATTGCAATGCTCGCTGCCTCCAGTACATTGTTCGCTACCTCCAGTACAATGCTCACTGCCTCCAGTACACTGCTCACTGCTTCCAGTACTCTGCTCACTGCCTCCAGTACTCTGCTCGCTGCCTTCAGTACACTGCTCATTGCCTCCAGTACACTGCTGACTGCCTCCAGTACTATGCTCACTGCCTCCAGTACACTGCTCACTGCCTCCAGTACTCTGCTCGCTGCCTCCAATACTCTGCTCGTTGCCTCCAGTACTCTGCTCACTGCCTCCAGTACTTTGCTCACTGCCTCCAGTACTCTGCCCACTACCTCCAGTGCATTGTTCGCTACCTCCAGTACATTGCTCACTGCCTCCAGTACATTACTCGCTGCCTCCACTACACTGCTCAATGCCTCCAGTACACTGCTCAATGCCTCCAGTACATTGTTCGCTACCTCCAGTACATTGCTCACTGCCTCCAGTACATTGCTCGCTGCCTTCAGTACACTGCTCACTGCCTCCAGTACATTGCTCAGTACCTCCAGTACTCTGCTCACTGCCTTCAGTACTCTGCTCAATGCCTCCAGTACACTGCTCAATGCCTCCAGTACACTGCTCAATGCCTCCAGTACATTACTCACTGCCTCCAGTACTCTGCTCGCTGCCTCCAGTACATTGCTTGCTACCTCCATTGCAATGCTCGCTGCCTCCAGTACATTGCTCGCTACCTCCAGTACAATGCTCACTGCCTCCAGTACACTGCTCACTGCTTCCAG
Organism: Lithobates pipiens; assembly: GCF_037356315.1. Taxonomy (NCBI): domain Eukaryota; kingdom Metazoa; phylum Chordata; class Amphibia; order Anura; family Ranidae; genus Lithobates; species Lithobates pipiens. The sequence goes on from NW_027507755.1 coordinate 10,372,735, forward strand.
TACTCTGCTCACTGCCTCCAGTACATTGCTTGCTACCTCCAGTACTCTGCTCACTGCCTTCAGTACACTGCTCATTGCCTCCAGTACACTGCTGACTGCCTCCAGTACTCTGCTCACTGCCTCCAGTACACTGCTCACTGCCTCCAGTTCTCTGCTCGCTGCCTCCAATACTAAGCTCGTTGCCTCCAGTACTCTGCTCACTGCCTCCAGTACTCTGCCCACTACCTCCAGTGCATTGTTCGCTACCTCCAGTACATTGCTCACTGCCTCCAGTACATTACTTGCTGCCTCCAGTACACTGCTCAATGCCTCCTGTACACTGCTCAATGCCTCCAGTACATTGTTCGCTGCCTCCAGTACATTTCTGACTGCCTCCAGTATTTTGCTCACTGCCTCCAGTACACTGCTCTCTGCCTCCAGTACTCTGCTCGCTGCCTCCAGCACTCTGCTCACTGCCTCCAGTACTCTGCTCACTGACTCCAGTACATTGCTCACTGCCTCCAGTACATTGCTCACTGCCTCCAGTACTCTGCTCGCTGCCTCCAGTACTCTGCTCACTGACTCCAGTACATTGCTCACTGCCTCCAGTACTCTGCTCACTGCCTCCAGTACTCTGTTCACTGCCTTCAGTACATTTCTCACTGCCTCCAGTACACTGCTTACTGCCTCCAGTACACTGCTCGCAGCCTCCAGTACACTGCTCGCTGCCTCCAGTACTCTGCTCCCTGCCTCCAGTACTCTGCTCGCTGCCTCCAGTACTCTGCTCACTGCCTTCAGTACACCGTTCGCTGCCTCCACTACTTTGCACATGGCCTTCAGTAGACTGCTCACTGCCTCCAGTATATTGCTCCCTGCCTCCAGTACTCTGCTCGCTGCCTCCAGCACTCTGCTTGCTGCCTCCAGTACATTGCTCTCTGCCTCCATTACAATGCTCACTACCTCCAGTACATTGCTCACTGCTTCCAGTACTCTGCTCTCTGCCTCCAGTATATTGCTCGCTACCTCCAGTACACTGCTCCCTGCCTCCAGCACACTGCTCAATGCATCCAGTACTCTGTTTGCTACTTCCATTACAATGCTCGCTGCCTCCAGTATATTGCTCGCTACCTCCAGTACACTGCTCACTGCTTCCAGTACTCTGCTCACGCTCACTGCCTCCAGTACATTGCTCGCTACCTCTAGTACACTGCTCACTGCCTCCAGTACTCTGCTCGCTGCCTACAGTACTCTGCTCACTGCCTCCAGTACTCTGCCAACTACCTCCAGTACATTGCTTGCTACCTCCAGTACATTGCTCACTGCCTCCAGTACATCGGTCGCTGCCTCCAGTACACTGCTCAATGCCCCAAGTACACTGCTCCATGCCTCCAGTGTGTTGCTGACTGCACCTGTACACTGCTCACTTTCTCCCCATACAATGTTCATTGCCTCCATACACTGTTTACTATCCCTGTACACTGTTCAAAACCTAGTACACTTGGTTCTGCATTGAACAGCGCATTGGACATTTTTTACTGTCCAATGCACTGTCCCCTGTCTTCTGTAAATTCTCACTACCCCCTCCCCCCACACACACATATTATTCAGTAATTACCGCCACTATACACTCCTCACTGCCCCCATACACTACTATCCTATCCTCCTTGACACAGTTCACTGCCCCAATGGAGAGGGAGGGAGGTCCTGGGGGCCCTCTAAGGTAAGGGTCCTGAGGGCCCTCTCGGGTAAGGGTCCTGGGGGCCCTCTCGGGTAAGGGTTCTGGGGGCCCTCTCGGGTAAGGGTTCTGGGGGCACTCTCAGGTAAGGGTCCTGGGGGCCTTGTGAAGTAGACTGTATGGGGCTCCATGATTTTCAATAGTAAACCTGAGCCAGGCATTTGCAGAACAAGATGCCAACTCTGCTAGCTTTTTCTAAGGAACAAATTATTTTAACAGTTTATCGATTCCAATTGTTTTCAAAGCAGAGGTGCTCTGTACTGTTGGCACTTACAGTAAATATAGTACCCATACCAGAGAGCAACAATAACAATGCATAGCACTGGGGATTCTTGGGTCACCCCAGGAGCACAAGTCCAATTATATCTGTGATCTCTATGACTCCTGTTTCCTGAGAAGCACCGATGTCTTCCTTCTCCTTCGGCCATCTCAAAAATTCTAACAAATAGTTACTAAAGAAAGACAGCAAATTGTCAGAGACTACACCGAGGGCACAAAGCCGAGCTTCTCTGTAAAAAATGACACTTGTAATGAATTGTCTCTCCTGCAAGCACTTTTTATCATGATGCGCCGATAAACTGCTTGTCAACTTTTTCTCTTTGCTGTTTGGTGTAAACACAAGTTCTTCAAGTATAAAAAAAAAATCATGGTAGATGTGGCATAAACAGGGCTGGTGCAAGGATTTTTGACACCCTAGGCAAAACCTAATTTTGCCACCCTCTGGCTAGACCCCTGACTCCACCCCCTTTCCCCTGCCCATCTATACACCAGTTTTTTTAAGGAAGCGCCCATCAAATGCAGCCCACCAGCGCCCATCAATGCAACCTCACCAGCGCCCATTAATGCAGCCTCACCAGTGCTCATCAAATGCAGCCTAACCAGTGCTCATCAAATGCAGCCTAACCAGTGCACATCAATTCAGCCTCACCAGTGCACATCAATGCAGCCTCATCAGCACTCATCAAATGAAGCCTCACCAGCACTCATCAAATACAGCCTAACCAGTGCCCATCAATGCAGCCTCATCAGCACTCATCAAATGAAGCCTCACCAGCACTCATCAAAAACAGCCTAACCAGTGCCCATCAATGCAGCCTCATCAGCACTCATCAAATGAAGCCTCACCAGCACTCATCAAATACAGCCTAACCAGTGCCCATCAATGCAGTCCCACCAGAGCCCATCAATGCAGCCTCACCAGCGCCTATCAAAGCAACTTCACCAGCTTCCATCAATGCAGCTTCACCAGCGCCTATCAATGCAGCCTCACCAGCGCTCATCAAATGCAGCCTCACCAGCGCCCATCAAATGCAGCCTCATCACCTCCGATTAAGTGTAGCCTCACCAGCACCCATCAAATGCAGCCTCACCAGCGCTCATCAAATGCAGCCTAACCAGTGCCCATCAATGCAGCCTTGCCAGCACCCATCATTTCAGCCTCACCAGCGCACATCAATGCAGCCTCCCAAAGGGCCCGTCAAATGCAGCCTCATCACCTCCGATCAAATGTAGCTTCACAAGCACCTATCAAATGCAGCCTCACCAGCGCCCATCAATTGCAGCCTCACCAGCGCCCATCAAAGCAGCCTTGCCAGCGCCCATCATTTCAGCCTCACCAGCGCACATCAATGCAGCCTCCCAAAGCGCCCATCAAATGCAGCCTCATCAGCTCTGATCAAATGTAGCCTCACCAGCGCCCATCAAATGCAGCCTCACCAGCGTTCATCAAATGCAGCCTAACCAGTGCCCATCAATGCAGCCTCACCAGCGCACATCAATGCAGCCTCACCAGCTTCCATCAAATGCAGCCTCACCAGCACCCATCAATTCAGCCTCACCAGCGCTCATCAAATGCAGCCTCACCAGCGCCCATCAATGCAGCCTCACCAGCACCCATCAAATGCAGCCTAACCAGTGTCCATCAATGCAGCGTCACCGGTGCTCATCAAATGTAGCCTCACCAGCGCCCATTAATGCAGCCTCACCAGCGCACATCAATGCAGCGTCACCAGCACTCATCAAATGTAGCCTCATTAGCGCCCATCAATGCAGCCTCACCAGTGCCCATCAAATTCAGCCTCACCAGCTGCCATCAAATGCAGCCTCACCAGCGCCCATCAAATGCAGCCTCACCAGTGCCCATCAATGCAGCCTACCAGTGCCCATCAATGAATGTTTGCTTGCTTCCATTAATTTGGGAGTCGGGATACAGATACAGTCCTCCGCCGCTGCTGCACCTCTGACACTTTGTACCAACGGCACGACAGCTGCCTGCTGATGCTGAGACTTACAGTAGTTGCTTGCTGCAGAGAGAAGAGAGTGGGAACGACTGCCTAGTGTGCCAGTGGTAGCACCGGCCCTGGCCATAAAAACAATTAAACATGCAGTGAATTAAATCTGAGCAAAATATAACATAAAAAATGTAAAAAAAAAAAAAACAATCATATGAACGTGATATAATGAAATAGATGCAAGATCCAGTTTTAGGTGAACATAAAAAAGTCCTTTCAATGAAAAAGTCCTTTACAATAATAAACAAGAGTGTCCAAAAGATGAATAAGTAATGTTGATTGATGAAATTCACTATCAAGCATCAACAATTAGCATAGGCATCCGAGATAGGTGGTGGCTGCCCAGCAGCAGCTCCAAATGAATCGAGAATAAAAAAAATTAAAAAAATTAACCCTTGATCTGCTACTGGCAGGATCACAAAGTAAAAGTAAAGCAAAGGGAGCTGTTTAATGCAACAAACGTGTACTCATGTTCATCCATTTCTGATGGACCTGACCTGATTTCTTTTCAGCTGCAGTTCAGTAATAAAAGTCTGTTTCCCACCCCCACCATATGACTGATTATGAAACCAAAAGCATCAGACCCTCTGTCACTCTGCTCTCCCCTCCAAATAGCATGCTCCTTACACTTACTTAAAACTAATTAATTCCTTGTGCTGCTTTTCCCTCTTTTATTCTGAGCTCTGCTTTAGCGACTGCAAAAAACTGATACCAAGCCAAATTTAGATACTTATACTACATGCGTTAAAAAGTAAGACTATAGGAGAAAATACGGAGCTGAATTAATCACTTGCCAATCGTATTCTGTAAATATACGGTGGCAAGGCAGGATCACGTACCTGTGTCCAATCACGGCACGAGTGTGCTGCCGGAGACCCGCTCCCGATGTGATTGGACACAGCAGGAACCAATCAGCGAGTCTGCTTGGACCCGCCGATCATTCGAGACACAGGCAGAACGGCAATCTGCCTATGTAAACAAGGCAGATCACTGTTCTGTAAGAAGGGAAGGTTGTGATTTTGTGTTCTTACAAAGCAGGAGCACAGATCTCTGCCTTCCCATAGTAAAAGCACCCTCTACAGTTAACAAGGACTCCCTAAGCACACATTTAACCCTTTGATTGCCCCTGATGTTAACCCCTTCCCTGCCAGTGTCATTAGTATGGTGGCAGTGCATTTTTATCACTGATAACTGTACTGGTGTCACTGGTCCCCAAAAAGTGTCACTCATGCCCCGTACACACAATCAGATTTTCCGACAATAAAACCGTGGAATCAAACTTGTCTTGCATATACACGGTCACACAAATGTTGGCCCAAAATTCCGAACGGGGGAACATGGTGACATACAACACATACAACAAGCCGATAAAAAGGAAGTTCAATTGCCAGTTCAATAGCCTTCTGCTTGATTCCGAGCATGGGTGAACATTTGTGCGACGGACTTGTGTACACACAATCTGACTTTCCGACAACAAGTTTTGTTGGCAGAAAATTTGAGAACCTGCTCTCAAACCTTTGTGGGCGGAAATTCCGTCAGCAAATGTTCGAAGGAGCGTACACACGGTCTGACTTTCTGACAATAGGCTCACATCCAACATTTCCCATCAAAAATTCCGATCGCGTGTACGCAGCTTTAGTGTCTGATTTGTCCCCCGCAATGTCACAGTCCTGCTATAAGTCGCTGATCGCTGCCATTACTGGTAAACAACAATTAAAAAAAAAATACATAAATCTATTCCTTAGTTTGTAGATGCTATAACTTTTGCGCAAACCAATCAATATACTTCTATTGGGATTTTTCTAACCAAAAATATGTAGCAGAATACATATTGGCCTAAATTTATGAAGAAATTAGATTTTTGAATTTTTTTTTATTGGATATGTTTTTTAGAAATATTGTTTTTTCCAAAATTGTCAGTCTTTTCTTGTTTATAGCGCAAAAACTAAAAACTGCAGAGGTGAGCAAATACCACCAAAAGAAAGCTCTATTTGTGAGAAAAAAAGAAAAATAAATATCACATGACTGCGCAATTGTCAGTAAAAATAATGCAAACAAATGGCCTGGTCATGAAGGGGTGTAAATCTTCCGGAGAGCAAGTGGTAAAAGTGGAAGAAAAGTCTAACATATCTATTCTTATGACAAAATAGGTGGCGCTAGAACAAAATATATCTGTATTTATTGACCTAAATACAAATAAAGTGTCCCATGCAACAATGGCACTTTTCTTGTGCCAGTAAAACAACAAGATGCAACTTGAAAGAACACACATTGTGATCAAGTGTACTTGTGTTCCAGCTTAACCCTTGCACTATTAATATAACCAGTGAATATTTCTTCCCCTTGTGTGTACACCAGTGGTGACTGTTTTTTTTTTTTTTCGTGGGGGGGGGGGGCGGAAGCAAACAATTCAACCCCCCCAGGCATGGACGGCAGCCCCACAATCCCTGGGTCACGGGCAGCAACCCCCCCCCAGTCGGTGAGTCAGTCGGGGGCCCTGCACTTACCCCAGGTAGCAGGCAGCGTGACGGGGCGGGTGGGGACGGCCTCTCCCCGGGCTGCTTCTTTGCTGCTAGTTTCCCCTGCATGAATCTTCTCCCTCCTCTCCTCTGTGCGCCGTGCATCTCCTGCCAGCCAATCCGATTGGATCTCCTTTTGGCCAATTGGATGACGGGTCTCATGACCTGCTTCCTGATTGGCCAGTAGGAGATTCAGTGTTACAATAGGTAATATTCATTCACTATTGTAACACAACTGGGTGGGCTCGGAGCGCCATTCCTCTGTGGTTTATCCTTATATCAGGGACACCATCGGCATCCCTCAGTGCCATTCCTCTGTGGTTTATCTCTATATCAGGGACGCCATCGGCATCCCTCAGTGCCATTCCTCTGTGGTTTATCCCTATATCAGGGACGCCATCGGCATCCCTCAGCGCCATTCCTCTGTGGTTTATCCCTATATCAGGGACGCCATCGGCATCCCTCAGCGCCATTCCATATGGGACTTTTGGACTAAGCTTGCTTGAATTAAAGGATATTTCCTTTAAGTGGCAACTTTGACATGGGACTTTTGGACTATGCTTGTTTGACTTAAAGGATATTTCAAGTAAGCAACTTTTTACTAGGTACTGGGCCAGCCATATGGGGAATAACACACCAGGCTGACCCCTTATCCCCTGGAAGTGGGGATTTATCATCTTACTTTTGCTTTTTCCTTAGCCCACAGTGCCAATTTCTTTGTGCCATCCAGGGCAGCTCATATCTGGCAGTTTTTGGATGTGGGCATTTGGTATATACTTGGAGTAGGTCTTTAATGGCCGATATACGGCATCCATATTTTTTTGTAGGAGTGCTTCTGCTAAATATACACATTTTTTGTAAGAGCATGTCAATGATATTTTAGATGACTACTCTTATATCAATGTTTTACTAATTCAAGCAGTTTTTTCAGAAGTGGTATTATTCTCTGAAGAAGATTTATAACAGTATTTTTGAAACGCGTTGGATATCCCCCTCTGCAGTATTCCTTTTCACAATCAATGACCAAAGGGAACAGCAAGTAGATGGGGATTCCCACTTCATGGCTAACAGCTAAATGTGCAATGTTGATAATATCATTTATACAATGTGCAATGTTGATAGTACAATTCTTACAATGTTTTGTACTCTTAATATGAGACTTTTTTATACAATTTTTCTACAATAAATTAAATTGTTCTATATGTGAAGTTCTCTATATATATTTTTTCAACTGCCCATAAATTCCATTTTTTTTTTAGGTTTATTCTATGTATTACCAAGGAATGGTGGTAATTTACATGTGTGGTCCGGTGAATCATTTAATCCTAGCTTTATTAGATTAGGCACCCATAAAAATCAACACAATTGAAATTGTACTCACAAGCAGTGACCAGCGTGTATAAGCAAAGTGAGTCTTGGATGACTGGATATAACACACAAGTGTTGGTTTACTAAAAGCAAACTGTGCACTAAGGGAATTTGCTTAGTAAATGAGGGGAAGCTTCACTTTGCAAAGACTACCCAATCACATGCAAGGAAAATAAAAAAACAGATTTTTTTACTTGCACATGATTGAATTATGGACGTTAGCAGAGCTTCTCATTATTTAGTAAGCTCTGGACCGAATTCCCTTGCAGTGTGCAACTGCGTGTGCAAAGTGCACATTCTATTTGCCTTTAGTAAATCAACCCCAAAGTGTACAGTCTATGCCACTGTCAATGCAATGGAGATCCGGACCAAGGGAGGAACCATCCACACCGATGGGTATTGCTCCTGCTGCTTCCTATTCGTCTCGGGTCACAAAAAATTCTGGGAACATGTTCGCTTCATCAAACAGCAAAGACATAGGCTCTGGACTGTGTGTTATATCCAACCATCCACAGCTGACTCTGCTCTTACATGCTGGAGACTCCTCATATACCCGTGAGTACAATTCTAACCGTGTTGGTTTTTATACATGCCTAATCCCATAAAGATTTTCTATGCTATGAAGCTGCTTGTTTATGTTTTTTGCAGATTTCAGTCTTCTAATCTGGTTCTAAAGCCTCACACACATGATCGGATTGTTGGCCAACAAAACCGTGAAATTTTGTCTGAAAGTGCATTGGCCCAACCTTGTCTTGGACACACATGGCCACACAATTGTTGGCCAACAATTACAAATGTACGGCCGTTCAGAAACTAACTGAAAAACACGAAATGAAAAGTGTAGTGACGTACTACGTGGTTTTTCAGATCTTTAGCGCCAACCTTTGGGCTCCTTCTGCTAATTTCGTGTTAGTAGAAGTTTGGTTTTCATTTCGCACTTTTCATTTCGTGCTTCTCAGTTCGTTTCTGAACGGCCGTTCGTCAACCAGACATGTTGCAGAATCAGAGGAGATAATGGGGGTTATTTAACCCCCCTAGAGGTAATCCCGAGTCTGGCTCGGGGTAGGAATATATTGACAGGAGCGGTAACCCCGAGCCAGACTCGGGATGGCTTCGCTCGATGCAGGGGAGGACACAGGGAGCGTTACTCACCTTGTCCCCTGGATCCAGCGATGTCCTCCTTCGATTCACAGTGCCGAATGCCGCCGAGCTCCGTTCCCTGCGACGTTACGGCACATGGGAGCGGAGAACGGCGGCAAATTCAAAAATGTAAAAACACACAAAACACACACAGCACTGTAATCTTACAGATTACAGTGCTGTATTAAAAAATACACACCCCCTTTGTCCCTAGTGGTCTGTGCAGTGCCCTGCATGCACTTTTATATTATAAATACTGTTTTTTACTACCTGGAATTTGGAGATTGCCCATAGCAACCAAAAAGTGTCAATTTTTCAGTGTTTTAGGATTTGATTACATTATTGAATAATTTTTATTATTCTTTATTAGATTATAAACTTTATCATACCCGGAATGTCTGCTAGACTCTGGTTTGAACAGATTTAAGAGAGTTATTCCTAAGAATTACAGGACTACAAAATAAAAGCCAGATTTCCATGCAAAATAATTGTACCGCTTTCAGCACCTAATTCCAGACTGAATCATACCGCCAGGGAGGTTAAAAGTGCAGTCGCTCTAAATCTAAGAGGTAGATCTGAAATGAGGGGAAGCTCTACTGATTTTATCATCCAATCATGTGCAAACTAAAATGCTGTTTTTTATTTTCCTTGCATGTCCCCCTCGGATCTACAGCGTCTTTACTTTCAAGTGCACTTGCAATGCAAAGTGGATTTTCCTTTAGTAAATAACCTCCAATGGGTTATTTATTATTGGCCTTGAAGTTATTGCTTTGACATTATTTTTATTGGTTGAATAATGATTTGATTTGGTATATTTTCTATATTTTTGGATGCATAGAATGCACTTTTTGGTTAAGTTCAATTGGCAGATAGCATGTCTGATTGTATTTGTTTACTTTTTTTAATGCACATTAAAAAAATTGTTGCAAATAATACTTGGCTATGTGGTTTACTTCAAATGACAGTTTGGGAGTAGGCAGTTACATTTTAAAAAATACAATGTAAAATTGACAAGGGGCACCAACATAGTTGTATCTTTGATCTTAAAAACTGTTGGATAATGGTGTTGTGCTAACTTGCCCAAATTAAAAAAAAAATAATAATAATATTATTCTTGATATCACTAGAAAAAAAAAGCCTTTGAAAATTTGTTTGCAATAACTCCATCAGTATCACCAGCAAGCAGCTTCATTATTATCCCATTAAAGAAGAAGAGAATGTGCACTGTATTTCGAGATTTCAGAATTTGCCACGTCACGAATGTTAATTCTCCATAATGAACTCTAGTTTACAAGACTGACTGATTCTGGGTCGTCCTTGCTTCTGAGCATGCGTGTTTGTAATTTGGACAACACATTTGTTAGCGGAAAATTTTAAAACCTGCTAGCCAACATTTGTTGAGGGAAAGTCTGACAATTGTCCGATTGGAGCGTACACATGATTGGATTTACCGCCAATGGCCGCTCATCCAACATTTCCCATAGGAAAGTCTGATAATGTGTACGAGGCTTTAGTGGCAGCACAGCTATAAGCTACAGTAGTATTAGTGATTTATTATTTAACACACAGCATGACCTCCAGGATGTGTTATTCACTATGAGACTTGGTGGCTTTATACACTGTTTTTTTTTGTGTATTTTTTTCTCTTTACTCGTTAAGTCATTGATCGCCAATGCCCACTTGTGTCTTTTAGTGGATAATGCTAATTGGGCATATTAGGAGAGTTGACATCAGGTTCTGTTTCGTGCACACTGGACATCTTTTTTTTTCACATAAGAACATTCAGAGTTTGTATCACACGTTGGAAATAGCAAGCTGTTGTGCGGCTTTCCTGAATTTGATTAAGGATTTTCTAATATGACCATAATACCAAAAATGTATTGCAAGTACTTTATTGAATCACCCCCAATGTCTGGAATTCATAGAGAGCATCACAGATACTCTTCTGTAATCCGTCTCACCATAATGTGACGAATGATTATGACGGGTTTTTGCAACACATTCATGTCTGTATCGGTAGGATGCGTGTATATCTGTCCCAACTCTGACAGAACTGTTGCAAGCATTTCTCCTGCAAAGTTTTACAGGCAGAGAAAAAATTTGGAGAAGTAGGGAGAGTAATGGAAATGTATCAAATATCAGTTCTAGAGAAGCCTAAAGAGAAATTCTGTCGTGGAATTGTCTTAAAGGTGCAACACAAAAATGACATGTGTGACACAACAATTTGCTTTAACATAAGGGAGCTCTAATTCACCTCCACTTTCCTCATCACCAATTTAGCGCCAGTGTTATTTCGTTGACAAAAGCATTTTCATCATATTTTCGTAAGCTGCATGTTTGCAGTGACGAAAATGAAACATAAATTTCCCCACAAAAACTATGACAAAAATGAATTCCATTTTCATCAACGAACAAAATGAAAATGTGAGGGAGATATATTTACCATTTATGAGAGCTTCCAGTTTCCTCAGAGTCCCGTCTGTAAAACCCGTGAGTGTTTCCCCTCCCAGCAAGCAAGGTAGCGGACGTAGCATACTTAGTGGTGTGGCGTGCTTAGCACTGTGCAGCATTACAGGCCTCCTGCAACAACCGTCCAGAGCATTGTGTACACTACAGGCCCCCTCAGACCATTCAGAGCACTGTGCAGCAGTTACAGGCCTCCTCAGACCACTGTGTACATTACAGGCCTCCTGAGACCACCATTCAGAGCACTGTGTGCATTGCACGTCTCCTCAGACCGTCCAGAGCACTGTGTGCATTACAGGCCCCCTCAGACCGTCCAGAGCACTGTGCATTACAGAGCACCTCAGACCCCCATGCAGAGCACTGTGCATTACAGGCCTCCTCAGACCACCGTCCAGAGCACTGTGTGCAAAACAGGACTCCTCAGACCACTATCCAGAGCACTGTGTGCATTACAGGCCTTCTCAGACTACCACCCAGAGCACTGTGCATTACAGGCCTTCTCTCTGTGTGCTGCACATATATGAATAATCTAACTAAACCATCTGAGGATCTGAAAGTAACTGATTAATATGAAATTATAAAAGGACACAATGATAAAAGGGCAAAATTACAGGACCAAATGAGACGTCTGGGAGACTCCTGGAATCCATTCTCTGGAGTGGGAGGTTGGTTTGGTTCATTCTGGGATAGTATCATGAATTTCTTTAAGAAAGTAGGAATGATCCTCATCATCATACTTATCCTGGGAATTGCAATTTATGCCACCATTAAAATTGTATTTTGTGTAATGGGTAGAATTACCAAAATCAAACCTTCCGCTTCAGACCCAGACACAGCCATGGCTATGTTCTACTCAGAACATAAGTGGTACTGAGAATGATCAAGAAAGGACTTTGTCCTTCATGATCAGAGGAGGGATTGTAAGGGTAGGGAGAGTCACCCTTTAAGTTTATGCTCATTTTATTATACTAGAAACTGCTTACAAAAATATATACATATTCGATATATATGTTTTATAAGGAAATAGTTTCACCTGCAAAGCTTTTGCAAGTTCCTTCTGAAGTGCAAAATCGCTCGGAAAACAGGATGCGCTTGTGGTCGCAGCTGGCATTTAAAGTTTTACAGACTTAGAACATTGTAAAGCGAAATGAAATATTGTGGTTTTATGTTCAAATGTTTTATGTTCAAATTATGATAGACAGCTTAAGGTCATGAAAACATATTTTTATATATATTGTAAAATTCTGATTGGCTGACAAGAAGCCTTCCCTCTGTCTTTATGCAATGTTTGAAGCACATAAAAGTGATATACAGGAAATAAAGACTTCGTATTCATGATAACCCATTCCATTGTGCATGGTTGTCTTGATTTACCCAATTGATTGAAAGGGCTTTCCAGTGATCACTAAAGTCCAGCTCGAGCTAAAAAAGGAGGGGTGCACCTTACAGAGAGTATGGGGGGATGGCAGAGAGCATGGGGGGGAGATGGAGAGTATGTGGGGATGACAGAGAGCATGGGAGGGAGGTGGAGAGTATGGGGGATGGCAGAGAGCATGGGAGGGAGGTGGAGAGTATGGGGGATGGCAGAGAGCATGGGGGGAGGTGGAGAGTATGGGGGGATGGCAGAGAGCATGGGGGGAGGTGGAGAGTATGGGGGGATGGCCGAGAGCATGGGGGGAGGTGGAGAGTATGGGGGGGTGGCCGAGAGCATGGGAGGGAGGTGGAGATTATGGGGGGATGGCAGAGAGCATGGGGGGGGAGGTGGAGAGTATGGGGGGTGGCAGAGAGCATGGGAGGGAGGTGGAGAGCATGGGGGGTGACAGAGAGCATGGGGGGGTGGAGACTAGGGGTGGGTGGCAGAGAGCATGCGAGGGAGGTGGAGAGCATGGGGGATGGCAGAGAGCATGGGGGGAGGTGGAGATTATGGGGGATGGCAGAGAGCATGGGGGGAGGTGGAGAGTATGGGGGAATGGCAGAGCGCATGGGGGGGGAGGGGGAGAGCATGGGGGGTGGCAGAGAGCATGGGGGGGAGGTGGAGAGTATGGGTGCTGTGGAGAGCCCAGGGGGGAGCAGCAGAGAGAAGCAGGATAGGGGGAGCGGTGGGGCGGCTGCATATAGAAGAATAATTCTCTCCATCCTCCTCCTACAGTCTCTGAATGCCTGCTTCTCCTCTACCTCTCGCAGGCATTCCGCTACTGCAGGAGGAAGATGGAGAGAATTATTCTTCTATATGCAGCCACCCCCACCCCTCCTCCTTTGCAGTTTACAGAGGGGCTGAACTCACGTTTTATTATCCAGCACTTCTCGACAGAAGGTGGCTCTGGCTCCTCCTCCCGGCACTGACGGCTGACCTATATGGGTCGCCGAAGGCATCTCATCTAGCTCCTCCCCCTGGCGCCGATGGCTGAGCTTAACTGGCAGTCAGGCAGGCCGAGGAGAGGCTGGATGAGCAGCGCAAGCTCAAGCCTTGAGCCCCGCAGAGACTTGCAGCCTGGCGGCTGCAGCCCCCCGGGCAAGTGCCCGGTTTGCCCTATGGCCAATCCGGGCCTGACCATAAATAATAACATGATATTAGATTTTTTTACTCCAGACATATATAATGAATTTTCAAATTCTAGAGAAATGCTTAAATAATGCATTACAATTTAACTAAACCAATTCAATTTTAGTCGACCAAAATTATTTTAGTGAGGAGAAATGTACTAGAGATTTTAGTCAACTGAATCTAAAACAATTCCAGATGACTAAAATGTGACTAAACCTAAAATGGTATTTTAGTCAAAAGGCTATGACTAAAACTAAATTGAAATTTGATGACAAAATTAACACTGTTTGGCGGTATTTCTTTATAAATCTGATGCAAAAATAAGACCATGCAGTAAAACCTCCACAAATAAGAACTACTTGAAGTCATGGGGTACTAACAATGAAAATGTTGCTAGGTTTTCATGAACTTGACGTAAGGCTTCCAACCACATACACATCTTGTATGTTTTTTTTTTTCCAAATATAGTTTTATTAAATTTATCGGTACATAGAACAGAAAAAACAAACAAACAATCTGGTATCCATATCAGATAGGTAACAGAAATTGGTGAAAACAGGTGCGCAGCACCGGTGGAAGACAAAATCCAGCTCATATCGAATATCAATGGTTGCCCGAGGGCACGGTGTAATGCACAGATGTATATTAAAAGTAGCCGCTTTGACAACCATCTTCCATACATATATAAGTTACCGCAACCATATATCACCATCTTGTATGTTTTGCTAAACCCAGGCTTTAAAGAGTAAGTTCACAAATTTGTAAGGTAAACTTACACAGGACGCCCTCCTCCCTCTCCCCTCCAGTCCCGCTGACCTGGAGTGTGGTGATCTCACGCTATGAGCCCTCGTATAGCCACATCACCAGTCCAGAGCTTAGAAATTCCCTTGACATAATATCTCCTAAACATACCTCGTCATGGGGTACGTATAGGAGCATTCCAATTGGTTGGCGCCGTCGCATGTGCGGCGCCGATTAATCAGATCCCACGTAACCCGTCCTGTCACTGTAGGTGAAGAGGAGAGAAAGCCACTGGCATTTCAAATCCCCTGACTGGTAAAGTGGCTGTGTGATCGGGAGATTGTTAAACTCCCGGTTAGCTATACCGAGTGCGATGGGAAGGGGTCCATTGTAAGTTCACCTTACAGCTTTTCTGGAAAAAGGTAAACCTACACTTTAAAGGAAGTTCCCAAGCAGAACACAAATCACTAATAAACCTTCAGAGCATTAAGTTATGTGTATTTGGTGTTTACATTTTTGTGTATGCGAGCTCCTACCTGCATTTAAAAAAATCAAGCTCTCAGCAAGTGCTCACAAATTTGCAATCAGCAGCATGTGGGAACATGGGTAGGTCCTCCATTAGATTAATTTACATTCTAAAGTGAAGTGTAGATCGAGGAAGCCTGCTGCTGTTGGAATGCCCTTGGCTCTTGTAAATGGAAAGCTGGACTAGAACAAAACTTTGACTGCCAAA
The DNA here is from genome assembly GCF_037356315.1 of Lithobates pipiens. NCBI lineage: Eukaryota > Metazoa > Chordata > Amphibia > Anura > Ranidae > Lithobates > Lithobates pipiens. Next base: position 10,388,252 of record NW_027507755.1, read on the forward strand.
CACTGCAACTAAAAACAAAATACTGACCAGGAAATATAACTACTCCAAAAATATATTATTACCAAATGTAATTAGGTTTCACATGAAGCACAAAATAAGGTAATACTGCAAACGTTTTAATTTTTAAAATAAAGTTATTTCGTGTTTTAATTAAACTTATTGCCCACAGTAGTAATTTGTGATTGGATTTAAATGAACAGGTAAAGCTTTAAGTGGTTGTAAACCCTTACAGATATAGTGACTGTGACAGACCCAACCAGGACAGGGGCTTTTGGATGGGGACTTCAGGCTAGCCTACTGACTATGGGCCCTGGCTTTTGAGGGGGCTCTGTTCTTTGGGAGGTGTGTGCCTTTGTAATTTTCTCCCCGGAACACACATACTCTTAGAACTGGAAGATCCAAATACAGATTTGTGGCCTCATTGACATTGACTGCTTCAACCCCCAATGGACTCAGAGACTCAAAGCAGATGATTATAATCGGCTCAACCCAACCTGATGCTGGGGTCTCCTGCTGTAATCTGTTTATTATGTGTGTACTGTTGAAGTGTCTTTCTCCCATTGTATAATTTCCCCATTGTGTGCATTTTAAGGCCCCTTTCACACAATCACTCCGCTTGGATCTGCCTGCCCATTTTTCAGGCAGATCCGAGTGTGCCACCCATTCACTTCTATGGGCAAGTGGATGTCAGTGGAGATGTGTCCACTGACACCTACCTGCCAGCCGATCCGACAAGATCCACTCAAAACAGATGGATGGCGATACATTCGCCATCCATCCAGTTTTTTATTTTTTTATTAAGGGAGGTAAAAAATACATTATCACTTAATATTCCATCAATTACAAACACATCCATTTAACAACAATCGGGTTCATTTCATATTTACACAGGGTCACACCTATAATTAAACCTTTACCTATTATCTTCTACTTATAAAGTGTTCGGGGGATTTGAGGCACTTATCAGTACCTCACCTTCACCCCTCTTCCAAATTTTATCTTATCGAAGTACCCCCTAACCCCACAAACCCCCCCCCCCCCAATACCGCGAGATGGAGGAATTCAGGATCTATACTATAAACCCAAGCGGGCGGACTTTCCCCTTCAAAAATCTTTTCCATTATTTTCTTCCCTTCCTCAGAATACATAAATCTATTCCATAATGACAATGCTTTATTGTATCGCTCTCTCCTGTTTTGAGCTGAGAGGACTAAATCCTCCATGGCTCCAATCTCTCTTACCCCATTAAGCCACCTTGCTATAGAGGGTGGCCTAGAGTTCTTCCAGCACAAAGTCACACAGGCCTTAGCCGCATTAATCAGTCCGTTCAGGCAGTCCGTTTTCATCTCCTCTTCCCATAGAGGAGAGCGGGGCTGTGATAGGCCCCCAAGCCACCTCCTTACACCACTCAGCACCCTTCTAAAAGCCCAACCATGTCAACCTGCTGCAAAGTCCCCCTACTCCCTAGAGAATCCCCCACAGTCCACTAAGGCATTCCTTCTAGGTCTCACCTTCCTCCTACTAACCACCAATGCTGGATTATTTTTTTCCCCTTACTATTGGCGCTGGGACATTTTTTCCCATTGATGACTAGGATTTTTTTCCCTCCACCTGTCCACTGATGCCAGGGAATTTTTTCTCCCACTAATGCCAGGGCATTTTTCATTATTCTACCCACTGACCACTAATGTTGGGCCATTTTTTCTTCCAGTTTTCAGTTGGAATGGGATAGAATTGGTGCTATTTCAGCAGAATACCATTTATATGTTCCTTTTATTTAGCTGTACATACTTTGAACAAGACAACATGCAAGGCATTTGGATGGGCAGCAACTGTTATGCAGCGTACACGCAGTTCTGAGGGGAAATGTTGGATGTGAGCTTGTTGTCGGAAAGTCCAACTGTGTGTATGCTCCACCGAACATTTGCTGTCGGACTTTCCACCAACAAACCTTTGCTAACAGGTTCTTAAATTTTCCACCAACAAAGCGTTGTTGTCGGAAAGTCTGATCGTGTGTACACAAGTCCGTCGCACGAAAGTTCACGCATGCTCGGAATCAAGCAGAAGGAGCCGCACTGGCTATTGAACTTCCTTTTCCTTGGCTTGTCATACGTCTTGTACGTCACCACATTCCCACGTTCGGAAATGTTGGCCAACATTTGTGTGACTGTGTGTATGCAAGACAAGTTTGAGCCAACAACCTTCGAACAAAAATCCACGGTTTTGTTGGCGGAAAGTCCGATGATGTGTATGGGGCATAAGACTTAAATTGCGTCTGAAAGCTGACTATCAAGCCAAAGAGTCAGACCTCAAGTAAACAGGGCAAAATGAGGTTGCAAACATACATAAAAAGCCTGCGTGCTATAGTAATTTACGTTTTAATAATCAGATTGGCAAAATAGCATAATCTTGACTAGTTCTCTCTCAGCAAATAAAATCATTTGACTGCATTCTATTATTTCTAACAAGTGTTAAAAAAAAGTCAAAACACAAACAAAAAGCAGAAAAGCTTTTATTAAGTTAAATTCCTTTTCGCGTCAGTAAATCTGAGTTGTTTTTTATGTTCCCTATGGAGAGCAAAGTTGATTGTCAGTACAATGCTAGAATTAGGTTGAATAACAATAGGTTTCTGTATAATATGTATATAATGCAGTATAAGCTTATGTTTTTCTCTTTGTTCTGTTTATTTTTTCTTATCAAATTTGTCAGCTGAAGGATGGAAAGGACCAGTATGCTGTAAAGAGGATTACTCAAAGATTGTTTGTACAAGGAGGGTCACACAGCCTTCTAGTATACTGTAAGTGTGTATTTTTTTTATATGTCTGAGAGCAGATTTGTTAAAGTGTCTGCATAGCCAACATTTTTAGTATAGTTTTGGATAGGAAAAGATTAACATTCCTTCCTGTTTCTTTTTTTACAGTTTTTTGTCCATTGGTGAAATTTCCCTTTTTATTTCTTGTCCCAGAGACACAACAAGAAATTGGAAGAAATCTAAAGTGAGGAGCAACAGTTGTCACCAGCACACTTCTCTCTATTGGAAGACTTCCTCTTACCTTTTGCTCTAGGGACAACTCTAACATTTTAGGTTCTCCTTACTTTCTGTTTTTGTGACAATAGTCATAAGGACAATGAGAGTGGCGAATCTCCCCAGCGGAGACACAGACAGCAATAACACATTGGCTATTTCTTGAATTGTACCCCTGACCTTTAATGGAATAAAGTTGTATCTGGACCTCTTATGCCACGTACGCACAATCAGACTATCCGGCGGACTTAGTCCAGCGGACAACCCGCCGGACTTTGCAGCTGAGGTCCGCCGGACTTTCCGAACGAGCGGACCTGCCCACACAAGACCGGACTTTCCGGCGGATAATCCACCAGACTATGGCGGGAGTCCGCCGGACTTTTGAAATGAATGGACTTGCCCACACACGGAGAAAAGTCTGTTCATTTTGAACGTGGCTCCAGGTAGCCGGGACTAGCGAAGGAAGTCAATGTCGCCGCCGATTGACACGTTGCTGGCCCCGTCACCTGGTATGGATTTAAAGGGGAACCCCTATGCCAAAAAAATCGACTTGGGGGTCACCCCAAAGTCCATAGCAGACCCTTATTCGAGCACGCAGCCCGGCCAGTCAGGAAAGGGGGTGGAGACGAACGAGCGCCCCCCCCCCCCCTCCCTCCTGAGCCGTACAAGGCCAAGTGCCCTCTGATTCCGGCCCCCCCACCCTACGTGAATGAGTATGGGGTACCCCTACCCATTCACATGGTGAAAGAAAATGTACATTAAACAACACAGGTTATTAAAATACTTTATTAGACAGCTCCGGGGGTCTTCTCTTCTTCCGTCTTCAAAGGAGAAAGCCGGGCTCCTCCACTAGTAAAAGAGCTAGCAAAAGAGCAGAGGATAGCGGAGGAGTCCGGCGAGAAGATCCCTGAAGACGGAAGAAGAGAAGACCCCCGGAGCTGTCTAATAAAGTATTTTAAAAACCTGTGTTTTTTTTGTTTGTTTTTTGTACACTTTTTTCACCAGGTGAATGGGTAGGGGTACATTGTACCCCATACTCATTCACGTAGGGTGGGGGGCCGGAATCTGGGGGCCCCCTTATTAAAGGGGGCTCCCGGATTCTGATAAGCGCCCCACCCACAGACCCCGAAACTAACGACCAGGGTTGCCGGGAAGAGGCCCTTGTCCTCATCAACATGGGGACAAGGTGCTTTGGGGTGGGGAGGCCGCAGGGCCCCCCCCTTCCCCAAAGCACCCCCTCATGTTGAGGGCACGCGGCCTGGTATGGCTTAGGAGGGGGTGGGCACTCGCTCATCCCCACCCCCTTTCCTGACCGGCCAGGCTGTGTGTACGGATAAGGGTCTGTTATGGACTTTGGGGGACCCCATGCCATTTTTTCAGCTTAGAGGTTCCCCTTTAAATCCATACCAGGTGACGGGGCTAGCAAGGTGTTAATCTCGCCGATGGAGGCGGTGACATTCACTTCCTTCTCTAGTTCCGTCTACCCGGAGCCCCGTTCAAAATGAACGGACTTTTCTCCATGTGTGGGCAAGTCCGTTCATTTCAAAAGTCCAGCGGACTAGAACACAGACGGGCGGATTGTCCACTGGACTCGCAATTTTGAGTCAAAACTTCTTTCTAAATCCGCTGGACTTTGGGAACAAAAAGTCAGCCGAAGCCCACACGTGGACTGATTGTGTGTACGCGGCATTAGCAGTGGTGTGACACTTAAATTTCAAGCCATCTTACATTACACTACAAACCAAGGAGACTGCGGAGTTCCTCTGGAGTGTAGAAGTCACCTGCCAAGGAACCACATAATTTACACCAACATGAATTCCTTAAGATAACAATAGCAGTAAAATAAACCTACTGGTTTAGCGCAATATTTCCACTTTTTCCACTTTCTGTGTAGCTTTTATTGCTGTCTGTGTCTTCATTGGGGACAGTCACCACTCTCACCAAAATAGATAGTAAGGAGATATATTTTTTCAACACAAGAACAGGTCCAGGATAGTTGAAAGGAGCTTCTTTAACCTCCAGGAGCCATTGGAATCCCAGTGCACCCTAAAAGCCATCTTAATTCACTTTCCTATTTCACAGCAATGGAAATCAGCAAAGTAGGGAATTTTCACCAAAATGTTTCAATTTTTCACTGATATTTTAGGGAAAATTAGCGCTCTCAATTTTGTTCATCCCTAGAACTGAAGGGCTGTGTCGGTGCATTTGTACAGGGGAGTGAAAGAGCTAACAAAGACCCCCATAAGACCCCATTCACACCTACATGTTATATCTGATGTGGGAGTAGGGTGGTAAAAAAACTCTTGCATGCTGCATCTTTGATGCAGTTTCCAGTGAATGTTAATCCATGTGGATTATTGCCCCTAAAATAGACAGTGTTCTTACAATGTACCAAGCCTAAAAAGCGCAGATGTGAGTGAGGACCTAAGTGTGCCAGAATATAGTACACTTTAACAGCTAGTCCTAAGTAGAGATGAGTTCTAGGTGCAATCCAAACCCATATTCAGCACAAATTTTGCCTGTTCAGAGCCAAACTAAATGTTCAGCTGAACCAGCAACCAAACCAGCCCAACGTCCAGCTGCAGTGGGAACAGTAAAATTTAACATCAGTGTTACTACCCCTAGGTGTGACATCTTTTTGGTCAGGCTGGTTGTTAGGGATCTGGTGGCCATCAATGTCCTAACAACCATTAACATATCTCCTTCCTGTCTTTTCAGCAGGCAAGTGATAACCAAAGACAAAAATAGTGTAAAAAAAGTGTTCCCCAAATTCCCAAAATTCATGCCAGATCCTTCAGGACTGGTATGGATGCCAAGGGGGAACTTCACGCAAAGAACAAGTGTGGATTCCACCCTAAAATCCCTTCAGCAGCTGAACCTCAATAAACTTTGCCGAAACCAAACTCTGTTACATTTGGCTCATCACTAGTCCTCAGTACACTGGAGAATGGTGGTCGCTACGTCCAAAGTGATTCAACCAGCAAGTCACAATATACTGTACACTTCTGCTTTACTATCCTGCTTGAGTCACATTGCATATATAAAAGTTTAATAAAGTATATTGATACCAAACTGTTTGCGATTATCCTCTTGATTTTTGGTTCTTTTAAAGAAGAAATGAAAGTAGCGGCATCAAGAAACTTGGAAAGGTAAGTATACACAGTCTTGTTTTTGTAGGTGCGTTTTACATACAAGTAACCGTGTCCTGACAGGGTCCCTTTAAGAAGAGCGGTTCCTGGGAGTGATGCATATACAAATCCATGATGGTCCACATCACAAGTGAGATATTAAAATAAAAATGTCTATTATGAGTTGCAGAGGATGGACAAGGACACCAAAGAGACATCACTTTAAGAGGAATGGAAAAAGGTTACAAAGTATGTGATGTACAGTATGTACTGCTTATGAAGAAAAAGCCAGACTTCCTAAAATAATACCTCAATCATTTTCTAAAGCCAAAAGTGCAAAAGTTCCAGTACAAAAGGAGAATTTTTTGTACACGAATCCCTTTCTGTACTGGAACTTCTATACTTATGTCCTGGTTAAAGGATTGAGGTTTTATTTTTGGAGTAGCTACTGTATTTATTCATATGTATTTCTATGTAGACTAAGTACCCTCTTTCAAACCGTGAAGGGTGTAGGGAGGTGTCTACTGTATGTCACTATTTTGTTGTATTTTGCTTGTGGTAATTACTGTGGTGTTATGTGAGTTTAAATATTCCAGCCGATTGCTGCAGGAGTCGGGTCATGTATGACTTACAGTGGTGTGAAAAAGTGTTTGCCCCCTTCCTCATTTCCTGTTCCTTTGCATGTTTGTCACACTTAAGTGTTTCGGAAAATCAAACCAATTTAAACAATAGTCAAGGATAACACAAGTAAACACAAAATGCAATTTGTAAATGAAGGTGTTTATTATTAAAGGTGAAAAAAAATCCAAACCATCATGGCCCTGTGTGAAAAAGTGATTGCCCCCCTTGTTAAAACATACTATAACTGTGGTTGTCCACACCTTTTTCAATTTCTCTAGCCACACCCAGGCCTGATTATTGCCACACCTGTTCACAATCAAGGCATCACTTAAATAGGAGCTGCTTGACACAGTAAGGTCCACCAGAAGATCCTTAAAAGCTACACATCATGCCGAGACCCAAAGAAATTCAGGAACAATTGAGAAAGAAAGTAATTGAGATCTATCAGTCTGGAAAGGGTTATAAAGCCATTTCCAAAGCTTTGGGAATCCAGCGAACCACAGTGAGAGCCATTATCCACAAATGGCGAAGACATGGAACAGTGGTGAACCTTCCCAGGAGTGGCCGGCCGCCCAAAATTACCCCAAGAGCGCAGCGACGAATCATCCAAGAGGTCACAAAAGACCCCACAACAACGTCCAAGGAACTGCAGGCCTCACTTGCCTCAGTTAAGGTCAGCGTTCATGCCTCCACCATCAGGAAAATACTGGGCAAAAATGGCCTGCATGGCAGAGTTCCAAGGAGAAAACCACTGCTGAGCAAAAAGAACATCAAAGCTCGTCTCAATTTCTCCACAACACATCTTGATGATCCCCAAGACTTTTGGGACAACATTCTGTGGACCGATGAGACAAAAGTGGAACTCTTTGGAAGGTGTGTGTCCAAGTATATCTGGCGTAGAAGGAACACTGCATTTCGTAAAAAGAACATTATACCAACAGTAAAATATGGTGGTGGTAGTGTGATGGTCTGGGGCTGTTTTGCTGCTTCAGGACCTGGAAGACTTGCCGTGATAAAAGGAACTATGAATTCTGCTGTCTACCAAGAGATCCTGAAGGAGAATGTCCGACCATCTGTTCGTGTGCTGAAACGAACTTGGGTTCTGCAGCAGGACAATGATCCTAAACACACCAGCAAGTCCACCACCAAATGGCTGAAGAAAAACAAAATGAAGACTTTGGAGTGGCCTAGCCAAAGTCCTGACCTGAATCCTATTGAGATGTTGTGGTATGACCTTAAAAAGGCCGTTCATGCTCGAAAACCCTCTAATGTAACTGAATTAGGACAATTCTGCAAAGATGAGTGGGCCAAAATTCCTCCAGGACGCTGTAAAAGCCTCATTGCACGTTATCGCAAACGCTTGGTTGCAGTTGTTGCTGCTAAGGGTGGCCCAACCAGTTATTAGGTTTAGGGGGCAATCACTTTTTCACACAGGGCCATGATGGTTTGGATTTTTTTTCACCTTTAATAATAAACACCTTCATTTACAGATTGCATTTTGTGTTTACTTGTGTTGTCCTTGACTATTGTTTAAATTGGTTTGATGTTCCGAAACACTTAAGTGTGACAAACATGCAAAGGAACAGGAAATGAGGAAGGGGGCAAACACTTTTTCACACCACTGTAGTTACATAGTTACATAGTTAGTAAGGTTGAATAAAGACACCAGTCCATCCAGTTCAACCTGAGTGAGTGTCTACAATTGTCCCAGAGGACTTCTTCCACTGCAGGTGTTTAAAACCTTGTGTTCTAGGATATACTGTATATATCTGCAGTGGGCTGCCCTCAGAGGCGGTTCTGACATGGGAGAAGTCAGTGTGGATCAAGTGCAGCAATGTAGCTCTTCAGCATATTCATCACTTCCCCTTTAATGGATCTGCTCTCCAGGAAGACCAAGTTTCATGGACTTTGTAGCTAAGGAAATTCTCCACCTCAGGTATGGGATACTTTATGTTGATTCAAACTAACCATAGATCTTCTGTGGATGTCCCAAATCCTTCTGTCGTTTTATGCAGTCTCAGACAGACTCAATGATGTTGAGATCAGGGTTCTGTGGTGGCCAAACCATCACTTCCAGAATTCCTTGTCCTTCTTTACCCTGAAGATAGTTCTTAATGCCATTGGCTGTATGTGTAGGGTCATTGTCCTGCTGCAGAATACATTTGGGATCAATCACATGAATCCCTAATCGTAAGGCATGATGGATAAGTATCTGCCTGTATTTCTCACCACTGACTCCAACTCCATTTGCAGAAATGCAGCCTCAAGTGTGGAAGGAACCCACACCATGCTTCACTGTTGCCTGCAGACCTTCGTTTTTGTACCACTCTCCAGCCCTTCAGTGAACTTCCTCCTGCTACAGCCCAATATTTCAAGTTTTGACTCATCAGTCCGAAGCACCTGTTGTCAAGCCTATCAGTGTCATCATGTTCCCAACACATAGCTTGACCTCTACTGTGATTCATTTGCATCCATTAGTCAATAAGCATTGGGTTTTTTTACTAGTTACTTTCATGGGATACTATACGATTTCAGATGCGCGCATGTACATACATGAATTCTTCTTTTTTGTGTATATAGATAAAAATACGTAATGCTGAACGCTTTGTTTATATGCCAATTACATTTTTTTACAATTTCTCCTACCACGTGTCATGTGCCTCACTTAAAGTCCTAAAAACCCCTTTCTTATTTCATACTTGCCAACAGTCCCGATTTTCCCGTTTAGGCCATCCCAGTAAGTTTCTCAAAAAATCTGTTTTGTCCCAGGCAGGGGCCGACCAGGCTGGAGTGTCTGTTCTCCCTTAAAAAAAAAATTCACTTCTGCGCCATCACCTGGTGCCGCACCTTGATTATGCCTTGCCCCCCGTGTGCCCCGCTGCTAAATTAGGGTTTGGGCTTACAATCACAGGTCCCTAGATAAGCAGCGTAGCAACCAATAGAATTGCTCATCTAGGTGGGAGGTCAGAGCTACTGATGAGTTACTTCACTTCCCGCTGCCTCTTTAGCCAATCAGTACACCTCTGTAACCCACCCCTTCCACAGCCCGCCCCATTTGACAGAAGAGAAGATGCCGGTGGCTGGAGCCGAGCAGGCGGGGGGAGGAAGAGACACTTGGACCTGTTTCTAGTAGGAGGTATGGCACCATTCTCATCATGGGGTGCACACAGGACTCTGGCACAAAGCTCTGCAGAAACAGCTGAAGATGATCGCCAACACTGTCTGTGTCACACACACAGTCAAAGAAGCAGCAGCTCACCCACCCTATATGCAGATCAGCCAGTGCTCACACTGGTTAGGAAATGATTCCCCTCGCTCTTCTCTTTATTAACACTGCACACAGGACGGGTGAGCAAACAGATAATGATTAGACTTCTAGAAAATGCTGCAATCTGCATTACATGTGAGCAGAGGTATATCTAGTGAAAACGGCACCTATGGCACGCACTGAAACTGTGCCCCTGTAAAAACATTTGAAAACCATCTTTCAGATAACCTTAAAAAAAAAAAAATATAAAAAAAAACAGCTAACAAAACTACAAGCTCTTTAATCTTTCAATTAGCAAATTATGGGTTGGCACTGATGAGCTGCACTAATTTGCGGCATTAATGGGCACTGATAAGGCAACACTAACATTGATAGACGGAACTGATGAGATGCACTGATGAACACTAATAGGTGACACTGGCACTGATAGGTGGCACTGATAGGGGGCACTGGCACTAACATGTGGCACTGATGAGCTGCACTGATAGGTGGCACTGATAGGGGACACTGGCACTGATGAGCTCCACAGATAGGTGACACTGGCAGGTAGCACTGATGAGCTGCACCAATGAGTACGGGTAGTGATAAGCCTAGGAGGCACTGACAGCCCCCCCCCCCCCCAGTTAACCCACTTCAACCAGAGCCAGTGCACTGAGCAGCACATATCTGCCCGACTTCCCCCAGCACCATACAGAGGCAGAGCTTACTTGTTCTTGTACTTATATGGCACTTCCTCCTCCTTGCTTGCGCCACCCACACTCCTTTCCCACCAGCCTTCTCGGGCCGGCCTCCAGATTAAATCATGCCGCCCGGGACATCAAGGAGTGCTCTCAGACTCAGTGCACTAGTACAGAGGCTGTGCAGCAAAGCATTCTCTGCAAGGCAATGCGTGCCACGGGCCGGCTCACTGTCTTAGGCCTATAATTCAGCTGTCTGGCGAAAGTGCAAGGCAATGTAGCGGCTGGTGGCCAGCAGGTAATTGTGTGTAGAATCATTTAATATGTTAGGGGCCTGGAGCTGCAGCTGCAATAGCCCCTACATTAATACAGCCCAGGGAAGAAGAGACCCTGATAAGTCAGTGCCTTGCTGCCAGCCACTTACGAGCACCCCCTTCATATGGCGCCCATAGTACTGGCCATATATGCCATACCCTGGATACGCCAGTGTGACAGTGTCCCTGTTCCTGATGATTTACAGCTGTTTCTAGAGAGCTCTTAGCGCCAGAGCCCTGTATGCTGGAAGATTTGTTTGTTTTTATATTGCTTTTCAGGATTTAGGCTGGTCGGGCTTGGATCTTCACAGATTATTAAGCATTTATTGTCTCACTAACTGTGCTTGGAAAATGGGCTATTAGTAAGACAGAAACCGCAGCCTCTGACCCTCACTTATACCATGTCCACAGTCTCTGACCCTCTCTTGTATCATGTCTGCAGTCTCTGACCCTCTCTTGTACCATGTCCACAGTCTCTGACCCTCTCTTGTATCATGCCTGCAGTCTCTGACCTTCTCTTGTATCATGTCCACAGTCTCTGACCCTCTCTTGTACCATGTCCACCGTCTCTAACCCTCTCTTGTATCATGTCCGCAGTCTCTGACCCCGCTCTTGTATCATGTCTGAAGTCTCGGACCCTCTCTGGTATCAAGTCCGCAGTCTCTGACCCTCTCTTGTATCATGTCCGCAGTCTCTGACCCTCTCTTGTACAATGGCTGCAGTCGTTGACCCTATCTTGTACCATGTCCACAGTCTCTGACCCTCTCTTGTATCATGTCCGCAGTCTCTGACCCTCTCTTGTATCATGTCCGCAGTCTCTGACCCTCTCTTGTATCATGTCCGCAGTCTCTGACCCTCTCTTGTACCTTGGCTGCAGTCTCTGACCCTTTCTTGTATCTGTTTGATGAGATCTGCCTGGGGGGGGCGGTATTTGGAGTTTATCTGCTGATTGTTAAACTTTCTGAAATCCACATATTACTATTGTGCTGTCGAATCTGTCTCTCTCTCCTTCCCTCCCTATTTCTTTCTTTCCTTACTTCTTTCTCTCTCTTTCTCATCTCACACTCTAACCACACCCATTTAAGCCACTCCCCCAATATTTAGTTTAAACCATGCCCATTTTTTGCAGCAGCAAACATTTTTACTCTCCGAGCCGCACCTACAAATGACTGCTTTACCCCCAATTAAAATAAGACTTCATCTACATGAAAAAAAAGTGTCCCTATTCATTTTTTCAGAATGTTGGCAACTATGTTATTTCTGATTTAAGGATGGAGGTGCATGTTATCATGAATCTCATTTAAAGTCCCACAACCCCCTGATTTCTGTTACTGTACTAATAACACTTTCAGGGAAGGGGTTAACATCAGGGGCAATCAAACGGTTATGTGTGGTCCTAGCTGGTGCTTATTAACTGTGTGGGGAGTGGTCTGACTGGATGGAGACAGAGATAGAGATGCTAAGCAGGAAAACCGATCTCCATCTTCATCTCTCTCAGAACGGTGATCTGCCTTGGTTACCTAGGCAGATCACAGTTCTGCCTCTCTGGGGAACAATCGCAGGTGGCTTGAGGACATCCCCTGTGTCCAATCAGCGTGTGATCGCACCTCCGGCGGCGCTTGCGCCACCCAGTGGCTACTGCACGAAATGAATTACAGGTATGTGATTACGCAAAATAGAGCCAACCTGCCACAGTAAATATGCGGTAGGCGGTTGCCAAGTGGTCAAACTAAATTACTAGCCTGCTCAGAGCCCTGCTTCTCTTCCCTGTCTTCGCTACAGGGCTCTGTGGTAGGCTAGATAGTAGACCCGGCCAAGGAGGAGAAAACAAGTCGTTTTGCAATGGGCTTAAATCTGCCTCCCTCCCTGCTCTATTTATGTTCTACAATGGGACTGTCAAGGCTTTCTGATCTTGCCATATTATCAGTTAAAAGTGAGTTAACAAAATGCATTGATTTTGATGATGTTTTTCACAATTTTGCAGTTGTGAAGGCCAGGAAAGCAAAGTTCTGAATTAGTCGAGATGTTAACTAAATGCTTGTGTATTTGTTTCTGTTTATTTTTGTGTTATTTAATTACTCATTATTTCAGTAAAGTTTAATGTTAAAATACATTTTTTTTTATATAGTGTCAACTTTGAGTTCTATTTTCATATGATATTACTATTCAAAATTGCTAGTTGCTTGATAGTTGTTAACACCATTATATGTAGTGTTATATGGGAAAAAAAATTATTGGGGGGATATGTTTTACCACACCACGTGACACCAACCCTAGTTACGCCACTAAGTGGATAGTCCAAAAAGGGCCTTCAAAAATGCTCTGACTCTCTGCTGTTTATGGCTTTTTTTTAAAACCTTGATGGTTTTAGAAGGTGAAGATTTGATTGCTTGCCATATGTAAACTGTGTAAACATACCCAATGAAGAAAGATTTGGGAAAGTCATCTGGAATGGAGTCTTACGGAACAAAAGCAAATGAGGATTTGCCACAAAGTTTGATAAAACCCATGCAAATTACATAACCGATTAAGTGATTGTTTTTTTATTAAATCTTCGATTTTTTATAAGCTTGAAGATTCCATGTGTCAGCAATACATGAATATATATCCAATATAATAGAAAGACAAAAGACAGATACCAATGACCAGTTTTCAGTAATGGAAATTTCTGTCACCAAACCTGAGTTTAGCCCAGAAGCGTATGAGACAACAAAAGCATACGTCCTCTGGAATTTCATCCTCAATCTTCATCCTCATTTATCAATTCATCTAACCTGATTGTCCTGCTCCCTTCTCTCCCATCTACCACTTTGCCCATCTTGTTCTCCCGATCCCCTCTCCATCATCTACCACTTCATCCATCTCATTCTTCTGCACCTCTCTTGCATTTTTCAATTTAGCAATCTCATTCTCCTGTTACACTCTCCCCAATCTAAAACTCCTTCTTTCTCATTCTTCATTTTCCTTTATCATCTAACACTCCATCCAACTCATTCTCCCATCACCATCAACTCTTGCCTTCTCATTCTTCTTATCTCCTCTCTACCAGCTAATACTCCATCAATCTCATTCTGCTGCTCCTCTCTATATCATCTAACACTATCCAGCTTATTCTCCTGCTCCTCTCTTTATGTTCTACCACTCCTTCTATCTCACTCTCCTGCTCCCCTCTCTACCATCTACCCCTCCAACTCTTGCATTCTTCTGATTCTTCCTCTCCCATCTACAACTCCCTCCTTCTCCTTTTGCTTTTCAATTTTTGCCATATATCACTTCTTCCATCTCATTTTCCTGCTCCCTCTCAACCATCCACCACTCCATTTCTTTCATTCTGATGATCCCTTCTCTCTTATTTACAATTTTGTCCATGTCATTCTCCTGCTCCTATCTCTACCATATACCACACCGTCTATCTCATTTTCTCTTTTTTTTTATCAGAAATAACATTTATTGAACTTTAACAAATAATCACAGCAGATACAACCAATATAAAGGTCAGCAGTGATGTTCCAAAGTTACCGTGATCTATACAAGGTATGGCACATCCAGAGAGCAGCAATCACTGTTAAGCACAATCACATTGAAGATGCAAAATTGCAAAGTATACAGACATTGGGAAAGGGTGTAGTAACAGAAGTTTAACTACTTTGAGTGAAATCTCCATCAGTTTCATAAAAATGTGTACAATAAGGTCAACCCAAAATTCTATCCAGCATTAGTTCCAAGTGTGCAAGACCTGGAACTGCCAACCAGTCCCCCCAAAGCTTATCACATTTACAGAAAGAATAAAGAAAAGAGGGCACATCAGCCTTGTGCATTATCCCAAGTACCTTTTGTACCACCACCCCCTCCCCTTAGAATTTAAGCTCTACGAGAAGGGTACTCATGTCCCTTCTGTATTGTACTGTAATTGTGCTGTCCCCTCTCTACATTGTAAAGTGCTGTGTAAACTGTTGGCGCTATATAAATCGTGAATAATAATAATAATAATGTATTGATAAAAAACAAATAAAAACTACTCACATGTGAAGAAATCTCACTTGTAAAAGCCCCCTAAACATGGCAATGAGTCCCGAAATCAACAGTCTCCAGATGGTGACAGAGAGGATATCAGGGCGACTGCTGACCGATGCGTTTTGAAGGAGTACCTTCTTCCTCAGAGCCTCACTTATCAAATTTACTCGGGCACCCCCGATGCTGAAAAACCTGTTCAAGTCTAAGGGTGTCGCCCATTCTAAGTACCCATTCTCTAAGTGTGGGAGCCCTATCAGTTTTCTACTGTTGCAGAAGGAGTTTATGGGCCTGGAATAAGGTTCTATTAACAGATACTTTCTGGAACCTGGAACTCAGTCAGTAGAAGGTCATCCAATATGCCTAAATGCATCAAGCATGTTCAATCAGAACAGTAATTTGAAAAAACGTATTAATGGTGTTACCCACTCCCGCCCAATAATAATGATGTTTAGGACAGCACCATAGAAGGTGAATAAGGTCCCCTTGCATTGTGGCACATTTAGCACAGAGGGGGGATTACAAAATACCCATACAGTTCAGTTTTAGTGGCGTATAGTGGACACAAAGAACAATGTATTCTTGTGAGATTTCCTGAGTAGTGTTAACCCCACTTTAGGACCGGGCCACTTTTTTAGATGTGGTGTTTACAAGTAAAAAACTGCTTTTTTTTTTGCTAAAAAATTACTTAAAACCCCCAAACATACATTTTTTTTCTAACATCCTAGAGAATAAAATGGCAGCCGTTGCAATACTTTCTGTCACACCGTAAAATACACTTTTTTGAATAAAAAAATTAGACAACAGTAAAGTTAGCCCAATTTTTTTTATATTGTGAAAGATAATGTTACGCTGAGTAAATTGATACCCAACATGTCACGCTTCAAAATTGCGCGTTGAAAAATTCTACCGGTTGCATGTTTTGCATTACAGAGGAGGTCTAAGGCTAGAATTATTGCTTTTGCTCTACTGATCACGGCGATACCTCCCATGCATGGTTTGAACTCCATTTTCATATGTGTTTGCTTCTGTGCGCGAGCTCGGTGGGACGGGGCGCATTTACATTTTTTTTTTTTTTCTTATTTATTTTACCTTTTACTTTTTATTTTTACAGTGTTTTAAAAATAAAAATAATCTGTCACTTTTATTCCTATAAAAAGGATGCAAACATCCCTTGTAATAGAAAAAAAAGCATGACAGGACCTCTTAAATATGAGACCTGGGGGTCAAAAAGACCTCAGATCTCATATTTACACAAAAAAATAAAATTGTCATAAAAAAAAAAAATGCCCCTTTAAGAGCTTGCAGTGTCATAGAGATGAATGGATGCCATCTTACCCTCACTTGCCTCCATGTCAGCCCAGGGACAGACATGATCGCCTCCGCCACTGCCAACAGCTCCGGGAAGTGGCAGAGGGCCCCCCCCCCTCCCGCCATAGATAAAAGTGATCTTGTGGCAAATCCGCCACAGAGACCACTTTTATTTTGTACCAGACTGCCAGCCAAACACGGGGATACTGAGGTTATAGCAGCTAGCTGCTGCCATAACAATGATACCCGTCCCCAAAATAGGGGCGTACATCTCCGTGCGGCGGTCCGAAAGTGGTTAAGTGAGCTTTGCAGGACTAATTCTAGAGCCATCTCATTCTCTTTATTCTAGCACATTGTCCTTCTCGATATTTTGCTTTCCTCTTTCCATTATAAACTCTGTTCATATTATTCTTCTGCTCTTCTCCTTTCTAACTTGATTCCTCTTCTCCCTTCTATTCCATCTATCACGACTACACTATAGTGGTGGCTGCTGTTTTTTTTTGTGGGTTTTTCGGGGAAGGGAGGTGGCAAACAACAACCAACACCCACCCCACCATGGTCGGTCCTCCTGCATTTATCTCATCTAGGTGGCGGGCATCGGGTAGCGGTGGGCAGCGGTGCCCCTCCCGTAAAACAACCCTGCAAGTCCCCTTTGTCCCATCTCCCATTTCCTTCATGTATATAGACCAAGTCAGTCTAGGCCTAGCACAGTCACCATCAATGAACTTTGGCAGTATGGTTTCTGTGTTCAGTAAACAAATCTTTATTACTGCTCATTGCTGCACTTTAGGTCTCCTTGCTACTTTTTATGCTGATCTGGACAAGTGCCTAGTCTTTATTACTGATCATCCTGTAGGCTAAATTGTGTTATTAGCATTGTCAATCCATTTCTATACATACTTTGTTACCAACCACATAAGTCCAGTGTCTTTTCTCTTTGATATCGTATTACTGCTGAGTGCTAATTATTGGTTTCAGGGATTTTCTGTGATAGTGCAGGGCTGATGTTCTTAAAGAGCTTAAAGCGGAGCTCCACCCTAAAGTGGAGCTTCCGCTCATTGGAACCCTCCCCCCCTCCGGCGCCACAATTGGCACCTTTCAGAGGGGAGGGGGGTGCAGGTACCTGTACAGTACAGGTATCTGCACCCACTTCCGGCATAGATATCCGCAGAATCTGCAGATATTTACGCCCCTTTCCGCAGGGAAACACACGGATCCCAGAGACATCGGGGACCATCCTTATTGCGCAGCGCGACTCGCGCAGGCGCAGTAGGAAACCTGGAAATGAAGCCGCAAGGCTCCACTTCCTAATTCCCATACCCAAGATGGCGGCGGCAGCACCCGAGAGACGATCGAGAGATCGGCTTCGGGTGCCGCCATCGCGGGCGTGCTGGGCGGGTAAGTGTCCTTATTTTAAAAGTCAGCAGCTGCAGTATTTGTAGCTGCTGGCTTTTAAAAAAAAAAAAACAGCGGAACTCCTGCTTTAAGGCAAAGAACAGAAGACCCATCCTATCCAGTGATTTTACAGGGGTAGCAGTACAAACAAAAAAAAATGAATTTGGAGAATTGGGGGAGGCTGAAAGCAATAGAAGATCCTTTTTTTGAGTTACAAACATATACTTAAATAGAATTGTTTTAGTGTTATGCCACGTACACACGACCAGACTTTCTGGCAGAACAGGTCCAATGTATAGTTCAATCGTGTGTGGGATAGTCCGATCGTTCTCCTTTAAAAAATTCAGACGGACCTAGAAATAGAATGTTTCAAATCTGTCCGATGGACTTAATTCATATTGGGCAAAGCCGTTCATCTGTATGCTGGTCCAATGGACCAAATACGTCACAAGGGAAGCTATTGGCTACTGGCTATTGAACTTCCTTTTCTAGTCCCATGGTACGTCATCACGTTGAAAACAAACAGACTTTCGAACGGACTTTAGTCCGTTCGTGCGTGGGCAAGTCCGTTCATTCTGAAGTCCGTCGTAACTCAGTCGAAAATCCACCTTGAAGACTGTCGGACTTAGTCTGCCGGAAAGTCTGGTCGTGTGTATGTGGTATTACTTTAGCTTCCTCCAACTTTCTCCCTCCATCTACCTACCTGTTATGATGGGTTAAATTCACAATACAGGCTCCTTAATTAACAACCAGGTTCCATTCCAACATCCAGGCCATTAAACGAATTGGTCGTTAAATGAGGAGCCACAAGTAATCTATATTTTAAGCATTCTTAACTACTGTACTGTACAGTATTGTGGAAAAAAAAGCCTAAACACAAAACTCCAGCTCAATAACGTAGTTTTCATTTGCATAAGTACAGAACATAAATGAAAATGCTATACTGTACTGTACAACACAATGATGTATAGCGGGTTGTTAGGGTGGGGAGAGCTGGTCGTAAGTCTGAGTGGTCGTTAAACAGGTAAGTCAAAAAACGAGGAGTATCTGTACAGTGGATCCAGCATTGTAATGCATCAATTCACTGTTCAGGTGTCTGTCCCTGTGCCCCATGCCACCATCTTGGTCCTCTTTGGTTTCAGGTAGTCCAGCCCCCCTACATTGAATGCGCTCCAGCAGCCTCCCTCGGATATGTGGCAATATTTCCCAGGGGACTATGGGACCAGGACAAACTTCATTTGTGGAATAACATTCTGCTTTAGATATAGATGAGTAGATAAGTTGTTAGAGTTAGCTCTCCATGAAAAAAAAACACACTGTGCAGGCTATAAACTGTTTTTGAACACATAGAACTATGTATTTCATTATGAACCATACTAATTGTGTGCCCTACAAAAGAATTGTATTTGATATTGTTTTACTTTTTCCCACTGATCATTTATGTAATTTGAGTGTTTTGTGTTTTATTCTGCAGGCCAAGCTGTAATTATAGGCACAGAGATGTCCTCTGGTTGTTGTATTGTGAATATAGAAGTGAGTTCTGCCAAACGCTGCTTACTTAGTACAATATTATACTCTGTTTTAAGTGGCACATCATAAACATTATAATTAATATGTTGTTATGATTCATTTGAGATTGATATGCCTTTTTTTGTTATTGTGCATTGGTTGCTGAGTTAGTAGGTTGTGCAATTATTTTCCTTTTTTGTATTGTATTAATCTGGCCATAGCACTGGTGCATTTTGCATACATATTTCTATTCATTTTTTAATGGTTTGAAATAAAATATATTTTTTTATACAATCTATGTAGTCGTTCCCTTCTGGTACCAGTAAAGTCCAACTTTTCAGGTCTTGTGAATATAAATTATACTGTATGGTATATATACCCTTCTATAATATACACTGTGCTGTAAATTATATATACAAACCAGTTACAATATAAACTATGTTGTATGTTATATATGTAGCACTGACCCCCGAAGGACCTGCTGGTTTTATTTGGGCTTACCGTTACCTCTTCTGCTCGCTTCTCCATCTCAGGGGTCCCATTGGAAAGTAGCCCAAAGAATGTTAAATCCAACACTTAGTCCTTTTTCAAAGATTTATTTGGCATAAGCACAAAGTCCTTCAATAGAGGGTCAAAGGGTTAGGCTCGGTTCACACAGGGGCGACTCAGATCCGACTTGAGGTCACCCCGAGTCGCCTCAGGTTGGACAACATGTAAAAATCAATGTAAGTGAATGAGAGCCGTCTTAATGCATGCTACTGAAGTCGCTCCGACTTCAGGAAAGGTTCCTGTACTACTTCAATCTGACTTGTAGGCGACTGGTACCCACTGATTTCAATGTAGGTCACCTCCAAGTTGGATCTCCCTCTATACGGAGGCGACTCTGACAGAATTATCAGCTCTCAAGAGGGAACTCCACGCCAAATGTATGAAAAAAAATTGGCGTGGGTTCCCCCTCCGAGAGCATACCAGGCCCTTAGGTCTGGTATGGATTCTAAGGGGAACCCCCTACGCCGAAAAAATGGCGTGGGGTCCCCCCCAGATCCATATCAGACCCTTATCCGAGCACGCTACCCGGCCGGCCAGGAAAGGGGTGGGGACGAGCAAGCGCCCCCCCCCCCCCCGCCCCCTTGCAATGTCACAGTCCCAGCATCCTCCGGGACTGTGACGTCATAAGGGGGAGGGGTCACCATGTGACATCAACCGGTGACCCCGCCCCTTGTCCCTATATAAGTCGCCGCGCACCGCGTCCCTGGCATTGTGGCCGGAGAGAGCGTCGAGTCAACATCTCCAGAAGAAGAAGAAGAAGAACGGAAGGCGGCAGCGGCGACGGCAGCGGCAGAAGACCGGGCCACCGCTAGTAAAAGAGCTGGAAGAAGAAGCGGTGGCCCGGCAAGAAGAACCGCAGAGGGGGACAGGACCCCCGAAGTCGGAAGAAGAGGGCAGCGCCGAAGAAGAAAGCCAGGTTCCTCCGCTAGCAAAAGAGCAGAAGATAGCGGAGGAGTCCGGCGAGAAGACCCCCGAAGATGGAAGACCCCCGAAACTGTGCAATAAACTATTTTAACCCTGTGTTGTGTTTTACTTTTTTCCACAGGTGAATGGATAGGGGTACATCGTACCCCCATACTCATTCACATAGGTTGGGGGGCCGGTATCCGGGGGCCCCTTTATTAAAGGGGGCTCCCGGATTCCGATAAGCCCCCCGCCCGCAGACCCCGACAACCAACGGCCAGGGTTGTCGGGAAGAGGCCCTTGTCCTCATCAACATGGGGACAAGGTGCTTTGGGGTGGGGGGGCCGCGTGGCCCACCCTTCCCCAAGGCACCCCCCATGTTGAGGGCACGCGGCCTGGTACGGCTCAGGAGGGGGGGGGGGCGCTCGCTCGTCCCCACCCCTTTCCTGGCCGGCTGGGTAGCGTGCTCGGATAAGGGTCTGGTATGGATCTGGGGGGGGGACCCCACGCCGTTTTTTTCGGCGCAGGGGGTTCCCCTTAGAATCCATACCAGACCTAAGGGCCTGGTATGCTCTCGGAGGGGAAACCCACGCCAATTTTTTTTCATAAATTTGGCGTGGAGTTCCTCCTTCAGAGCTCATTCTCTGATTGGCCACGGCAAAAATCGCCTGGCCTGGGGAGACTTCAAAGTCGTGTTGTAAGGCGCCCCAGGTCGTGTCTAAGTCGTGTTCAAGTCGTTTCCAAGTTGCCTCACAAAGTCGTCCTGGAAGTCGTGTCGCCCCTGTGTGAACCGAGCCTTAAGGGGAGTTCAGGCACCTGATAATTGCAGGTTAGAGGTATTGGTCAGATCCAGAGGACAAACAGCTCCACAGACTGGATCCAGCAACCACCGGATAGGCCCCTCTCACTGACCTAGCAGCATTCTTGAGAGATTTTGAGAGATTTAAAGAATTGCCATACAGTACCAGTTTCCTTTCAGCCGACCCGGCGATACTGTATGGGCGTTGGTTTGGGTTGTATCCTCTAACTGGGTTTCCAGGCTCCTAAAGAGATACCAGCCTTGTGCTCGGTCCTCTCCTAGAAAAGTCCTCCCCTGGGTCCTCCAGTTTTCTTGGCCTCTCCCCGCAGGTGAGACAGCACAGGACCACTCCTGTATCAGTAGGCCCCAAGAACTTTTGGGCCCACCCTCTCAGTTGGAAAGCCTAGGGCCAGCCGGGCCCGAGGCGCAGGCTCATGCGACACACACCCCAGGCCAGGAGGGCCAGGAGGTTGGGATAGCGAACCCCGGGAAAAAAAGGCCCCACAAAATGGTGTCGGTACCTTAAATACCCTCTCCCAGAATAAACAGCAGGGAAACCACTCCCACTGGGCTATTTCCGAGCAAAAGATGGTATTCAATACATCCAGCTTGCTGCATTTCCACCTCTTACCAGCGGTGACAGTGACACCTACGGTCAAGTGGAAACCAGTGCAACCCAGCTGAACTGGTACAGAAACCAGAACTTTTTGGAATAATTAGCCTGAGCCCAACTGCAGCTTCAGACAACTTACATTTGAAAAACAATAGTGTCTGCTCATTAGGAGCAGGGCGCTACATATCATTTACCCTTCTACAAAATACACTATGCTAAATGTGCTATAATCCATACTGCTACAATGTACACTCACCATTCAGCTTTAAAACACATTTTGATGAATGCTATATAATCTACAGTACATTGCACTGATATTCACATTGCTTTACATTACATAATCTGCACTACCTCAAAGCACACTGCTGAACATTATATAATGCTCCAAGTTTGTTAACCCCAGCTCTCTGGTGTACTGGTATACTGTGCGTGTGTATATATATATATATATATATATATATATATATATATATATATATATATATTATAAAAAAGAATACAGAATCAGAAAGTTAGACTATTTTAAGTGTATTCAGCGGGAGAATCTTTGTGACAATGAGTTTCTGTTTTGTCAGCTTTATAATCCGAACACATTATGTTATTCTACCGTGCTTGCAGAGCTGAAGCTATGTTCGAATATATATTTTATCTGGTTGCCGTCTGCCCTTACACTGGCTTGATCCTGAACATGTTTTCTGCCAAGCCCTGTCAATTATTTTATTTTAATCTTTTCTCCCGGCTGATATAAAAAAAAAACCTTACAGTATTCCTTTTTCCTCTCACAGCATTTTGTCATTGTCAATTTTTATATTTCCCAATGTCTGCTAATGTTCTCTCTAAGCTCCTCGAGACTCAGAATTTCAATATTGTTGACTGGTGTATGGCTGATGTGTGTCGTCTGCCACCATCCACTTGCACCACCCCTCTTTACTAACCAATAACTACCTAGTAAAGAAATACACAACTCCTTCTGGATTAAATGGCCGTTATCAGCAACCATAATAAAATATGTTATATAAAATAAATCCCTATATATATATATATATATATATATATATATATATATATATATATATATATATATATATAGATATATAAAACCCAACTTGTTGTACCTGCTTTAACTGCTATGTCTAAGGTTCCTGAAGGAAAGTTTTCTATTGCATTGACTGTACCACCACCCCTAGCCGCGATTCCAACAGCTCAGGGACAACCTATTACCAACTTTTTACCGGATGCAGCCCAATGCCCGGTAGCCCATCATCTCCATGATAGGGAAGGTACCCATACCGAGATAAGGCCAACCCGTTCCACGCAGCATCAGTACCTGCAGATTGTCCATGCCGGGCTGCACCACGAGCAGGGGAAGGCCCTGCATGGCTTGCCGCCGAGTCACAATCTAGCACCGATGGAGGCCTGAAGGGGATGGAGAGGAGACTCTTCTGGCCGGGTCCTGTCGATGCTGAGGATTCCTCCCAGCCCCTGCAGAGGGAGGAGGTGCGGGTCTCTTTGCCCTGGGGGCTGGAGGGTCCAAATTCGGACTCCCTGTGCTGTGTCTCACCCGTGGGGTCACATGGGGGCTAAAGCACGTAGGAGGCCGAGACTTGCTCGCACGTGGTGACACAGTGGCAGGAGTAGCAGGTCCCTGCCCTGAACCACGAAGCACAGCAAACAGCTGGGAATTCAGCCACTGTGAACCATTAGCCAGGGCAGCTGAGCGCAGCTGCCCCAGGAATCTGTCCAGATCTTCCATAATGTGAGCAACACAGAAAGAAAGGAAAACTTTCTGTGCTGTTAATGAAACTATCACCCCCGCTCCCCGGGGACAATACATTACCCAGGCCGCACCCCCTACCCTTCCATTGCTCTAGTGTAAGCCACCCCCTTCCACCCCCTGACCTGTACATACACGGGAACTGGTCTGTGCAACCTGCCCAGCGACCCCCAGTCATGTGGGCCCTACACCTAGGTTCCCTTTGCTGCAGGGTTTTTCTGTATATCTGGTCAATTGCACATCAGGGCCTTCCAACGGTACAAAATGTATTTCTGTTTTCATCCCTTCAAATTGAATAATGAAAAGAAAAATTATGCTCTCCAGGTTAATTATAAGCATTACACTTTCTGCAAAAGTCAATGCTTACTAGCTTATTTTCTGGAGATACTATGCTAAGCCATCACAGTGGCCTTTTCTAAATCTAAAGATAGAGGTAACACTCAGCACCCCTGTAGCTGAAAGGCTAAAATAGCAACATCAAGTTAAAGAGGAATTCCAGGTATAGATATTTTATACATACGTAGCTACATTCTTCCAGGATGGAGCAATTGTCAGGTCACCTTGAGGCGAGGTGACAGATGCACACCGCAGGGATCAGGAGTGCACCGCAAGGTTGTGGACCCTATGGCTGACTGCTGCAGATGGGGGACAGATCCCACCGGGGTTAGAGCGTAAGAATCCCTGGGGTGCGGAGTCTAAGAGCCAGCAGGTGTTCACCAGTGCCTCTAGTGGTGAGGATGGACTTGGCTGCAACTGGCTCCAGGTCGCGACCCCCAGCTCACACCCACAGTAGGCAACAGGAGGATAGGGATAGTGAAGGACAAAGCCAAGGTCAGGGCCACAAGCAGACAGGAATAGTCAGGGACACGCCAAAAGGTCAGGATCACAGGCAAACAGGGATAGTCAAGGACATGCCAAAGTCGGTAAAGGAACAACAGAAGAGCACACAGCAGGTAACAGGAAGCTAACACACAAAGGTTGATCAGCAGGGTTGGCCTGTAGTGCACTGGTTAATATAGAGCTCTCTGATAGGAGCTAGGGTGGAGTCATGCCAGAGGATGGATTACAAGAGCAGTCAGGTGAGGGTCGGCTGGTCTCTAGAGATGAACACATGGAAACAGGTAAGCAAACTATTGCAAAACCATGACAGCAATGTAGCTATGTATATGCTATGCCAGGGGCATTGGCTAGCTATGGTATGTACATTGTTACATAGTTAGTCTGGTTGAAAAAAGATAAAAGTTGTCAGGACCAGGATCTGAACTGTATTCTTGATGAGCCACCTGAGATGCAGGATAGCACTCTGATCCTTTGGAAAAATCCTGCCTTGTGCATTGTTTCTTGTGAACCTTGAACTCTTTGGTCCTCCTATGAATTTCCTATTTAATCCATGCCTTTGCACTTCATTTTTGCCAGATTATTGTGCTCTCTCCAGCCAATATGTCACTCTAGTCCCTCCAACTGCAATCCGTATGATCACTACTACTCGTTACCAACCTTGGCTTTGGCTTGTTTCCTCGACTATGTTTCCGCTCAATCTCAACCCAACCAGCAACCATTCTTTATTGACCCTGGCTTGTTCCTCAACTATGCTTCTACTTGATCCTAACTAAGGGTGAACTCAGGCATGTTTGCAACTCCACGTGCCTGAGCCCGCCAGGAAGCTGACACTGCGCAGTGCTAATCACATGCAGTGGGACATTTCCCGATTTGGGACTGCACAGTCCCAATCTACAATCACCCACAAATGGAAGACTTCCATATACACAATTTGTCCGGGTTGTAATCCTATCTGGCACACAATCTCAGCCTAGTCTGGGGGTGTTGTTTTTGTTGTTTTTATTTTTAAAGAACCTGGATGGGGTTGACGGATCCTCCCAAAACAGAAACTATGTACATGCTGAGGACAACAAACTCCTTTGTGAATATCTGAAACAGAAGTCCTTGCATATAGCAAACTGTGGGCTTGGATTGTGGTAGAAGCAGATAAATACACTCTTCTTTCTTTAGAGCAATAAAAGCATAGTCTCTTCACAAGGAATTAGATAAACTAAGCTCTTCAGGACACCAGCCAATGTCCCTTTTGACAAACACACAGCTGAGGAGTGGCAGCAGCCCAAAAGTTGTTAAGATCTCTAAGCAAACTGTACTCACAAAATGTCCAGGGACAGTTAATCGCCTCCTTCCAACTTCAGTGATACCAGACTAGATCTTCAGCAGACAGTCCCTCAGTTAGCTCTCTGTAGCTTGGGCATCCAAGAAAACACATGGCAAGTTGTCCTGGAGGGTAGCAAACCCTCCAGGCTGGACTGATCCTCTCCTGGAAAAAGCCAGTGTGCTCAGATAATATATACAGTCTCCCAGCAGCCTTCAGGGCCCTGTTCCCTGGGATTGGCCAGCGCTGTTTTCATGCTGCCATCTGGATAGCTCCACACCTATAGTCCAGAAAGTTTTACTGCTTTTTGGAAAGAAGAGGGAGCTATCAGACTGGCAGCAGCCGAGAACACTAAACCAATCAATTGCAGCCACACTGAATATAGTGAGGCAAGCTAAATTTCCGTAACCAAAACCCACACACAGTTCCATTGAACACAGTGAGCCTGCACTAAATCTAACTGATCCTAGCACCTATCTAGGTGCTACACTGTATTTTGTGCATTTTGTGCATTTTGGAAAGAATCCAGGCCTTTTTTTAAAACAATCTAGTGAGCTGGCCAGAACCAGCTCTTGGGGGGAGTCATTTTCACAGCTCTTATTGTGAAGAAGCCTTTCCAAATTTGTAAGTTAAATATCTTTTCTTCCAGACGTAAAGAGTGCCCCCTTGTCCTCTGTAATGACCTGAAATTGAATAACTTCACACTGAGTTCACTATATGGACCACTTAATTATTTATACATGGTGATCATATCCCCCCTTAAAGGGATTGTAAAGTAAAATTGTTTATTTTTCTTAAATAACAAACATGTTATACTTACCTCCACTGTGCAGCTCGTTTTGCACAGAGTGGCCCCGAACCTGCTATTCTGGGGTCCCTCGGCGGCTGTCTCTGCTTCCTCCTGCAGGTACTTCTCACATTCATGCGAGCTCCCTCGCATGGTGAGAAGCACCTGTGGGCGTGCTCCCATGATACAGCCGGCGGCTATAGCCACTCACTGTATCACATGGCCCCGCCCCGGCGCGCCGCGTCATTGGATGTAAATGACAGCAGCACAAGCCAATGGCTGCGCTGCTTTCAATCCATCCACTCCAGCCAATCAGTGGCCAGGCTGAGCGGCGAAGAGGATGGCGGGGCGAGCGCATGATTTTTGAGGTGTCAGGTAAGTAAAATGGGGGGACTGGGGGCGCGGTCAGTGTGAGATGTTTTTTCACCTTAATGCATAGAATGCAACCCCTTTACAACCCCTTTAATCTCCTCTTCTCAAGAGTGAATAAATTCAGTTCTTCTAATTTTTTCTCATAGCTGAGTTCCTCCATGTCTCTTATCAATTTGGTTGCCCTTCTCTGAACTTTCTCCAGTTCCCCGATATCCATTTTGTGAGTTGGTGCCCAAAACATTGAACTGCATATTCCAGATGAGGTCTTACTAATGATTTGCACAGAGGCAAAATAATTTCTCTCTCTCCCTTTGAAATCCATACCTCTTTTAATACAAGAAAGGATTTTGCTAACTTTAGAACCTGCAGCATGTCATTAGCTAATGATCTACCAGAACTCCCAGATTCTTCTCCATCATGGATTCCCCCAGTTGTTCTCCCCCTAGTATGTATAATACATGCATATTCTTTGTCCCCAAGTGCATAACTTTACATGTATCAACATTAAACGTCATTTACCACATAGTTGCCCAATTAGACTTGTAAGTTGGAAACATCATGTAAGGACGTTATTCCGTTGCATAGCTTTATGTCATCGGCAAAGACTGAAATGGTACTTAATTCCAGACCTTATATCATTAATAAATGTATTAAAAAGTAAGGATCCCAACACTGAACCTTGGGGTACACCGCTGATAACCTTAGACCATTTAGAGTAATATTAATTAACCGTTTCCTGACCAGCTGCTTCAGTTATACTGTGGCAGGGTGCTCCGTTGGGTGAGCTGTAGTCAGCTCCTTAAGATGCTGTAGCAGGAGCACAGCATGTCCCCCGGAGCCGATGCGCGTGCTCTGTGGGCGCGATGACCGCTGAGCTCCCGCGATCGCTCGTGACAGAACGAGAATCAGGATCTGTGTGTGAAAAAAACAAACACAAATCCCGGTTCTGTCAGGGGAGCGGAGACAGATTGTGTGTTCCTACTAAGTATGGACAATGATCTCTCTCCTCCTCTAGTCAGCCACATTCCCCCCACAGTTAGAAAGCACTCCCTAGGGACACACTCAACCCTTTGATCGCCCCTGATGTTAACCTCTTCCCTGCCAGTGTCATTAGTACAGTGACAGTGCATTTTTGTTAGCACTGATCATTGTATTGGTGTCACTGGTCCCCAAAAAGTGTCAAAAGTGTTAGTTAGGTGTCCAATTTGTCTGCTGCAATGTCGCAGTCCCACTAAAAATCGCTGATCACCCCCATTACTAGTAAAAAAATTCAAAATCCATAAATATATCCCATAGTTTGTAGACGCTATAACTTTTGCGCACTCTGGAATCCGTCCGGATGGATTTAATAGTGCGGGTTCTTTCCATATATTCGTATTGCAAAAAATGGCCTGGTCATGAAGGGGGTAAACCTTCCGGGGCTGAAGTGGTTGATTCATTTATTGGTACACAGCTGGCCCAATGGTCCGGGGATTTGAAATCCATGCTCCACTACCTCTTCTCTGTGCAGTGCTGGACAGTCTGGACAGACCAGAGTGATTTACTGTGCAGGTGCTGGCCAATCAGAATCACTCTGGTCTACCTGGGAAGCAAGACACAAAAAAAGAGCAGGGATTTTAAATCACTGGACTGTTGAACTGCATGGGCACTGACAACTCAGCATCCCTGAAGATAAGTATAGCGGTTCTGAGGGTGGGGTGAGGAAGTTGTATGGTGTTAGTTCCCTTTTCTTCTATAAAGGTGAACTAGAACTAACACTTAAATACAATTACACACTAGAAAGGTGTGTGTAGCAATTACTTTATATACTTTAGCAGTTTTTTTTTTTTTTTAGCCATTTAAGTTCCCACATCTGTATACACACCAGTTTGTATTTTTAGAAATATTTACAATATTTTTGGTTATTCTTTAGTACATTTTTTTAGGAGCCCTGTTGGGGGGCTTTGGTGAAAGGGGAGCACAGGGTGGGGCTGGGCAGCAGAAAAGACGAACAAAGACCAGAGGGGCAGCAGGGGAGGCATTTAGTGGAAGCATTTACTAGAACCAATCCTCTGCATTTTCCTACTGCAGTAGTTGAATGCTGGTAGGAAGGAGGGGAGGAGAAGCATCTGCAGCAGGAAAATACAGGGGATCGTCAAAAAGACAAATTTAAAAAAAATCTGAATTCCCAGCAAGTGGCTGGGGATTCAGATTTTACCACCCCCACCTTGGCGCCCTAAGTAGCTCTATGCTGATGCTAGCCCTGCCCATATCAGTGTCCTCTGCCCTCTTTCCGATGGTGGTGCCCTCTGACTCCCTTCCCCCCAATAGCAGTGTCCTCCGCCCCCTTATCCCCATACCAGTGTCCTCTACCCCCCCCCCCCCCACAGCAGTGTCCTCTGCTCCCCCCTCTCCATAGCAGTGTCCTCTGCCTCCTTTTCTCCATACCAGTGTCCTCTACCAGTCCTTCCCCATAGCAGTGTCCTCTGCTCCCCCCTCCATAGCAGTATCCCCATACCAGTGTCCTCCCCCACCCGTCCCCCCCATAGAAGCGTCCTCTGCTCCCTCCATAGCAGTGTCCCCTGCCATCTTATCTCCATACCAGTGCCCTCTACCACCCCTTCCCCCATAGCAGAGTCCTCTGCTCCCCCCTCCTCCATCCTCCATAGCAGTGCCCTCTGCCCCCTTATCCCCATATCAGTGTCCTCTACCACACCTCCCCCCATAGCAGTGTCCTCTGCTCCCCTCTCCATAGCAGTGCCCTCTGCCCCCTTATCCCCATATCAGTGTCCTCTACCACCCCCCCCCCCATAGCAGTGTCCTCTGCTCCCCCTTTCATAGCAGTGTCCTCTGCTCCCTTATCCCCATTCCAGTGTCCTCTACCACCTCCCCCCATAGCAGTGTCCTATGTTCCCCTCTCCCTCCATAGCAGTGTCCTCTGCCCCCTTATCCCCATATCAGTGTCCTCTACCACCCCCCCCCCCCATAGCAGTGTCCCCTGCCCCCCTCCATAGCAGTGTCCTCTGTCCCCTTATCCCCATACCAGTGTCCTCTACCACCCCCCACCCCCCATAGCAGTGTCCTCTGCCCTCTTATCCCCATACCAGTGTCCTCTACCACCCCCCCATAGCAGTGTCCTCTGTTCCCCCCCTACAAAGCAGTGCCCTCTGTCCCCTTATCCCCATACCAGTGTCCTCTACTACCCCTCCCCTCCATAGCAGTGTCCTCTGCTCCCTCCCTCCATAGCAGTGTCCTCTTCCCCCTAATCCCCATACCAGTGTCCTCTACCATCCCCTCCCCCCATAGCAGTGCCCTCTGTCCCCTTATCCCCATACCAGTGTCCTCTACTACCCCTCCCCTCCATAGCAGTGTCCTCTGCTCCCTCCCTCCATAGCAGTGTCCTCTTCCCCCTAATCCCCATACCAGTGTCCTCTACCATCCCCTCCCCCCATAGCAGTGTCCTCTGTTCCCCCCCTACAAAGCAGTGCCCTCTGTCCCCTTATCCCCATACCAGTGTCCTCTACTACCCCTCCCCTCCATAGCAGTGTCCTCTGCTCCCTCCCTCCATAGCAGTGTCCTCTTCCCCCTAATCCCCATACCAGTGTCCTCTACCATCCCCTCCCCCCATAGCAGTGTCCTCTGTCCCCTTATTCCCACACCAGTGTCCTCTACCACCCCCCCCCCCCCCCCATAGCAGTGTTCTCTGTCCCCTTATCCCCATACCAGTGTCCTCTACCACCCCTCCCCCCCCCCATAGCAGTGTCCTCTCCCCCCCATAGCAGTGTCCTCTTCCTCCCCCCTCATCCCCCCCCCAATAACAAGGTCTTCTGCCTCTCCCACAACACCTCTCAAACAAGCATCAGCAGTCTCCTACCTTTTTGTATACACAGAGAGTAAAAGGCAGCACAGATTACAGTGGAGGCTGAAGTTAACTCTTCATATTAACAAGCAAGTGATTGGTTGCTAGGGCTGCCCGTGTCCTAGCAACCAATCACCTGCCCTCAGTCCTGAGCTGTGCTGCCTCCCACTCTGTGATGCCATGAGGAAGAGAGCGGTGGTGGCAGCAGAGGAGGGCGGGTGTGGGGATGACAGTCAGCAAATTGCCAGGGGTAAGCAAAGCAGGGACCTGTTCGTGATTTACCTGTCCCCTACACTGTATTAACAATATTGTTACAATGTATGTATAGAGGTCCTTGCCAAGGGATCCTGAGAAAACTGAGGATCCCAAATCTTGTGAAAAGACATCATAGTACTTTCTCCGGATTTGCTATCCTCAGCTTTCTCCGGATCCAATGGAAAAGGCCCCAGTGGTATCACCATTGCCTGGATAAATGCACTAAAAGACAGGGTGTAAGATAAGTATCTTTTGCATTTGTCTTTCTATGTTTTATTTCTTTATTGCTTCCATGTGGATTGCACCTTCAAGTGCAGTAAAGTGGCCTCTCAATCAATATTAACATACAGTGTTTTGGGATTATCATTAACTACAGTTCTGCATAAATGAGATCTTGACATGCCTTAAAGTGGTTGTACACCCCCGTACAACCACTTTTACCTACAGGTGCGCCTATATTAGGTCCTAGAATTATCTCCTAGACCTCCACGGTTTAGAAGATATTTACAATAAAGCCGTGCGCTGAAGTCTACAGCAGGTGCGCACTTTAGAAAGGGAAGACCATGCCGTTTCTAAAGGGCTCGTGCCGTGACTGGCAGCTTGTGCGCGCACAAGCGGGAGTGACATCATGCGACTCCGGCCAGTCACAGAGTCGGAGTGCATGGCCCCGGAAGGAAGAGGGATAAAGATGGCCGCTCACTGCTAGTGGGACAGCGGTGACATCACAGGCTTCGGTTTCAGGTAAGACCCCTTTCACACTGAGGTACTTTGCAGGCGCTATAGCAATAAAAATAGCGCCTGCAAAGCACTCTGAAACAGTGGCTCCATTCACTCCAGTGTGAAAGCCCGAGGCCTTTCACACTGGAGCGGTGCGCTGGCAGGGCGTCAGAAAAAGTCCTGCCAGCAACTTCTTTGGAGCGCATTAGCCCATTGAAAACAATGGGGCAGCGCTGCTATACTGCCGGTAAAGTGAAAGAGGCTCTAATTGGTTTTAAAAAGAGTGGGCTTGGGGCGCAGATTATTCGCTATTGTCTTCCTGAATCTCCTCTCGGCCAATCAGGAAGTGGGTCCTGAGACCCGTCTCCCATTGGCCCGAGAGGAAAAGTGATTGTATGGGTCCCCAAGGAGGAGGAGGAGGGAGGAGGAGGGGTGCCTGTGACCCAACCGGGGGGGGGGGGGGGCTGGGTGGGTTGTTTGCCTCCCATCAAAAAAATATACCACCAGCCGCCAATACCTTTTTTTCTTATCCCTCCTCAGTGGTGGAGGCCCGTGCATTGCGGGTTCACGGGCGCCACCCCCCTTATCCCTGCTACCGCCTCCCTATCCATGTGACCGGCCCCTTTCAGGATGCCGGACGCATGGACTCCTATGGCGGGGGCAGGAGGGGTTTTTGTTTGTTTTTGAAGCACCTGATTAGAGCCAATGTTTCTAATATGCTTCAAAAAAGGGTGGGCTCGGGGCGCAGAGAGTGCGCCCTGATCACACCCACTTGTTTGACCATATCGGAAGATTATTCACCATTTTCACACCGCATTGCCTCCCCGCCAATCAGGAGGCAGGTCAGTGAGACCTGTTTCCTGACTGGCCAAAGCGCCAGGCGTCCCTATTGGCTGCTCAGCGCTTTGGCGGTAGTGTGACAGAGTGGAGGAAGCTGGCTGGAGATGAGACACTGGGGAAGAGGACACCAGGTAAGCAGCGGTCCTCCTGCACGGGGTGTCCTGCGATCTATCCACGGGGGGGGGGGGGTGGCTGGGTGTGAGCAGGTGTCCCCGGATACATCCACACGGAGGTGTGAGCGGGTGTCCTGCGATCCATCGGGTGTATGAGTGGGGTGTGTGTGGACACTGGCGGCATTTGATGGGAACACTGGCAGCATATGATTGGCACAGTGGCAGCATATGATGGGCACAGTGGCAGCGTTTAATGGAAACAGTGGCAGCGTTTGATTGCACAGAGGCTGTGTTTGATGGCACAGTAGCTGCATTTGATGGCACAGTGGCAGCTTTGATGGTACACTGGCAGAATATGATGGGCACACTGGTAGCATTTGATGGCACAGTGGCTGCGTTTAATGGGCACAGTGGCAGTGTTTGATGGAACAGTGGCTGCTTTTGTTGGGCACAGTGGTTGCGTTTGATGGGCACAGTGGCAGCGTTTGATGGCACAGTGGCTGCGTTTGATGGGGGCGCAGTGGCTGCATTTGATGGGCACAGTGGCAGCATATGATGGGCGCAGTGGCAGCGTTTAATGGAAACAGTGGCAGCGTTTGATTGCACAGAGGCTGTGTTTGATGGCACAGTAGCTGCATTTGATGGCACAGTGGCAGCGTTTGATGGTACACTGGCAGGATATGATGGGCACACTGGTAGCATTTGATGGCACAGTGGCTGCGTTTAATGGGCACAGTGGCAGTGTTTGATGGAACAGTGGCTGCTTTTGTTGGGCACAATGGCTGCGTTTGATGGGCACAGTGGCAGCATTTGATGGCACAGTGGCTATGTTTGATGGCACAGTGGCTGCGTTTGATGGGGGTGCAGTGGCTGCATTTGATGGGCACAGTGGCAGCATTTGAAGGCATGGTGGTAGCCTTTAATGGGCACAGTGGCAGTGTTTAATGGGCCCAGTGGCAGCATTTGATGGCACAGTGGCTGCAATTGATGATTTGAATTGAACATTTTTTTTCGCCCCCTTAAAAATTTTGAGCACCAGCCACCCCCCCGCCTCTTCTATAACTTCAGAGGCATCTGGTGTGCTAATGATGAGGATTTAATATAAAGAAGCATTACAGGTGATTGTGTTCAGAACTCACTGATGCATTTGGAATAAACTTTTTTTATCCTACATTTAATTACATAACATAACATCAAAACATTACATAAAGTTATTTGCAATTTAAAAATAAGATTTCAATGAGATAAAAAGCAAACTCATACATTTCAAAGAGATTCAAATACTTTTTTTATTGCACATGGCGGTCATTAAAGTGCAAAGCAGGAGAAAAATCTGAAAAATCATAGCGAAATATCTTTTTGCATTTAGCGAGAGGAAAAAAAAGAAGGTGTTATTCTGCCAACATAGTTACTGCATGTGCTGGCCATCAGTGAAAGGAGATTTCAATTATATGAAAATTATAGCCTTGGGGAACGGAATTTCATTTACTGAACGGCTGAATGAGTAGAACCCCTCTTTAAACAAAGACAGCCAGATTAATACTTTGTATCTGATTGAGTGGAGACAATTATGGTCTGCACAACTGACATACATATCCAGAAGAACACACATCCATCATGCTAATAATGACTTCATTGCCTAAGCAAGGCAGGAGAACTATAGAACTGCTTTGCAAAGACTGCAGTGCCCTGTGCTATTGCTTTATAGAAAAAAATGGTAATACATTCTTAAAGTGATACTAAACACACACTTTAATTCACATTGTCCCTTCTATTTCTGTATATGGTTGACAGCACTGTAATTATTTTAACCACTTCACATCCAGAAGATTTACACATCCCCCTCCTGACCAGGCCATTTTTTGAGATACTGCACTGCATTATTTTAACTGACAATTGTGCGGTCGTGCAGCGCCGTACCCAACAAAAAAAAAAAAAAAATGATGTCCATTTTTTTCCCATAAAATTATTTTGCTGGTATTTGATCACATCTGCATTTTTTTATATTTTTTTGCACTATAAACAAAAAAGACTGCCAATTTAAAAAAAAAAAACAATATTTTTTTACTTTCTGCTCTAAAACACATCCAATAAAAAAATGTAAAAAGTCAAATTTCTTCATCAATTTAGACCAATATGTATTCTGCTACATATTTTTGGTAAAAAATTCCCATGGTTGGTTTGCACAAAAGTTCTAGCGTCTACAAACTATGGGATATATTAAGATCCCTTTCACACTGGGGCGGTTTTCAGGTGCTTTAGCGCTGGAATTAGCCTCTGCTAAGCGCCTGAAAACCGCCTCCCTTTCATTCAACTGTGACTTTTCACACTCAGGCGGTTCGCTTGCAAGATTTTTTCCGAAAAGTCCTGCAAGCGGACTCTTTGGGGTGGGTTGGAAGCACTGTATTTAGCGCTCTGGAAACGCCCTGCCCATTGGAATGAATGGGCAGCGCTTCCGAAGTGCATTGAAAGCTCTACGAAAGCACTGCAACATGGGAATTTTTAACCCCTTCTTCGGAGGTTAAATACGCCCTGCTAGCACCGCTAAAACCAGTGTGAAAGGAGTCTTATGGAATTTGTATTTATTTATTTATTTAAATGAAAGGTAGAAACCTGCAACCATATGAAAAAAGTGGGGAGGGGGGACTTTGAGGGACTTTATATGAAATATAGGTGAATACGTCTCCATCCCTGATTCAGTAGACATGATGAAGACGTGAATGGAACTTTATATGAGGTACGTGCGGCAACAGAAAAGCAGTCAAGGTAAAAACACAAAGTGTATTGCTCAGTAATGATTACATACCATGTTAAAAAACATCTGGCATCATACACTGTGCACACTGATCTAGATCATGGCTTCTTGTTCAAGTTTTGGAGCCTACACACATCACCTCTGGACACTCCTTTCTTTTGGAGGTTCGATTTATGCTCCTGTTCCACTCCTTGGGTCCAAGTACCTCAGCTCCCGTGACAGATGCCTTGAGCGCCACTTTTGATGTAATCTCACGACTTTAGCCCATATATATTTAATGCATTTGCCCCTGAAGAGTGGAATAAATCCACAAAACGCGTAGGGATTATTTAATGCATCTCATCTTCATTGGAAGGTTCCACCAGTTTTATAGATACAGATTTTATCTTTATACTCTGTTACATATTTATCCTACAATGTATTATCTTGATGCAGCAGTCATATATTTATTATACAATGTATCAATTTGTTGTTGTTGCCAGTTTTACATACAATGTTTGTTACATGTTGTCAATATGGACGCAAACCTATGAATGGATTTTTTTTTAACATGTTATGGAATCATTACTAGGCAATAAACTTTGTGTTTTTACATTGACTGCTTTTCTGTTGACGCACATACCTCATATAAAGTTTCATTTCTTCTTTGTTTCTACAGTAAACTGCAACAAAGTTTGTTAAAATCCCTGTAGTGTACACAGATCACCCAGAGGAAAATGTTTTTGTTTTGTTTTTTCTCAACAAAAGTGAAGTTACTCTTTAATAATAATGACTAGAAACACTTTCCACAAAGACAATGTTTTCCTATATTTGTAGTTAGTAAAACGCCCCCTTTCATTAAAGTGGTTCTCCACCCTAAAGTGGAAGATCCGCTAATCTGATCCCTCCCCCCCTCCGGTGCCACAATCGGCACCTTTCAGGGGGGTGCAGTTACCTGGATAATCCAGGTATCTGCACCCACTTCCGGGACAGACCGCCGCAGATGCCCCGCCCCCCGTTGTGTTCTGGGAAACACACAGTTCCCAGGACACAGCGGGGACCAGCAGAGACGCGAAGCGTGACTCGCACATGCGCAGTGGGGAACCAGGCAGTGAAGCTGCAACGCTTCACTTCCTGATTCCCTGACAGAGGATGGCGGCGGGGGCACAAGAGAGACGAGCGATCGCTCGTTATCTGCCGCCGACATCGCTGGACCCTGGGACAGGTAAGTGTCAATTTATTAGTCAGTGGAGAAGGATCCCTTTAAATTGGTGATCATTAGACTATGGCCCCTTT
This sequence comes from Lithobates pipiens, assembly GCF_037356315.1. Taxonomy (NCBI): domain Eukaryota; kingdom Metazoa; phylum Chordata; class Amphibia; order Anura; family Ranidae; genus Lithobates; species Lithobates pipiens. Next base: position 10,425,256 of record NW_027507755.1, read on the forward strand.
CACATGGGGCAGGTCCGTTTGACGGACTTCACTTGCTCAGCAATGATTGGCTTGTTGATCCCCGATGAGCAGGCAAATGACAGGTCTGTACTGTGCTGAGACAGACCTGTCAGTGTCCCGCTCTCCTCTATGGGGAGATTGAATGAACCCATCCGATCCGCTTGATGAGGTTGGGGGCAGGGGGGATCGATGTCGGAGAGAGGTGACGGACTTGGCGGCTGGTGGGTCAGTCGGTCCTCAGCATCATGGCAGCCATGCGTCTCCTCCCTCCTCCTCCTTCTAGGCCAACTGGATCGCTTCTCCTTTTTGGCCAATCAGGCCAATCAGAAATTCCTGATGGGACCGGGAAGAGAATAGCGAAGAGCACTGCATCCTGAGCCTACCCTTTTTTGAAGCCTATGAGAGCCTCTGGCTCTCATTACTTGCTTCAAAAAGAAAAAAACATTGAAAGCCATGCGTCCAGCACCCTGCATGCAGATTAGGGGGCAAGGCATATGGATGGGGGGCTGCACCCCTGCACCCCTTATGGACAGGCCACCACTGATAGCATGCGCCAACCAGATCACAATACTTTTGACCTGCGATGTCCATTCCACAAAAGTTTAAGATCTCAGTAAAGCCTGGTACACACTATACATTTTTTTTTCATTCAACCCAGCAGACTTAATAAAAAAAACCAGAAGAGCTTGGGAGGAGCTCACTCTAATAACAGTCCGATGTTACTACAGTGATCTCCCCGCTGAACTATTCGGTTCCGACAGACGGACGGCCCCCCTGCAAGAAGGCACAACATTGTCTGAGAGCGCTGATTGGATGCCAATCTTTTTCAGTCTTGCTCCTTCAACAGAAGCCGGACGGTCCATTGAACCGGCTGAGACCACCTGATATTCAGACCACGTGTTTGGGGCTTAAAGCTACTAAGCCTAATACTGCCAAATTAGGGTGGTCAATATACAGTTATGTTCCCATTAAATTTATTAAAAGCATTATCTAGATAAAAGTAAACTTGAGCCAAAATACACTATAATGCCTCAGTTTATGATGTCACATAAATTCTTTCATACGTGTTCCGCCCAACTGGGCTTCATCAGAAGTAGCGGAATCAAAATGGCCAATGCATAAAGATGACAAGCTTTACTTATAGCAGAGAATAAACAATGCAATGGGTTCCAAGGTGTGCACTGTCTAGAGGTTCCGGCTCTGAACACTGTCAGAAAAAAAAGGCAGCTGCTTTGCTTGTCTTTTGTCTTAAAACAAAATAAGTTTAACTAGGTTATTACAACATAATAATAATAATTCCTAGACTTAGTCCCCATAATTAGAGACGCTGCGGATGAGCATTCAACCCCCACATTTGATGTTGGGAACTACTATAAATCAATTAGGTGGTAAGGCGTAGGAGTCAATTGAAATAAACAAAAAGTTTAAAGTGGTTGTAAACCCTAATGAAAAAAACCCTAATGAAAAAAAAAAACACCCTGCAAGATAAAAGCATAATATGCATACTAGCTCATTATGAATTATTTACCCGAGAACGAAGCCTCCGCAGCCGTCCTAATCTCCCCCTCCGGCCGGCGACATCTATCCCGGAGGTTACTTCCTGGTATTGCGGCTCCGGCCGAGCATGGCGAGTCACTCCCGCACATGCGTGGAAGCTGCCAGGAACGGCACAGTACAACTGAAGCAATGGCACATACGTGCCATTGCTTCAGTTGGCTTAAGTGCGCATGTGCCGCATGACGTTGGTTTAAGTGCGCATGTGCCACATGGCACGTTTAGGAGATATCCAGTACAGCTACAGGTAAGCCTAATTATAGGTTTGCCTGTAGTTTAAAGTGGTTGTAAAGGGTTTACAACCACTTTAACAAATGTGGAAGAACGTACATAGTAAATTGGCTCAGTGCACGCTGTCAGACTTGACAGCTCGTTTGGCTGTACTTCTCCTATGGATAACAGGAGTGCAGTTCGTTTTGCACTCCTGTAACCTGTTTTCAGCAGTCAGAGGGCTGAAGCCCGACATCACAGAGATGGTCCAGGCTTGTGAAAGATCGCACCCATATTCTCGTGATCCGCCCACATGCCTGGACCGGCAACCCAGCTCAAGCCTCCCAGTAAGCCGCTGAGAGTCTGAGCCGGCCGTCCCCTCCACAGCCCAGCATACCAGTGAGCGGGAGCGGGGGGGAGGGCTGCAGAGCAGATAGCAGCGACTGACAGTCACCAGCTCTCTGTTGAGGGAGCTCTGAGAACGGAGATGTTGGAGGTGTTGCAGCCACTTAGGTAAGTATGATTTAAAAAAAAAATCCCATGCTTCTCTTTTAATGTCAAAAAACTTTTCAGGAGCTGTTTCGACCCCCATGCCTAAATACTTACTAGCGTTGAGCTTGTCTGGAGGTCTTCTTTCCCCTCTCTGACAGGCTAGGCTGAGAGTCAATGGCTCCTACTAATGTCAGTCAAGTCCAGTGAGTAGAGAGGGGTGGGTGGCAAGACTAAGCCATGCTGTGTGTCAATAAACTCACACAGCCCAGCTCGGGGGTGAGCCGAGCTGTGGCACCATAGGAATCAGCTGCTTATAGTAGCACACAGAGAAGAGGAGGAGGAGACAATAGTGCTGATGGGGTACCCCAGAAGAGGAGGTTCGGGGTCGCTCTATGCAATACTGTTGCACAGAGCAGGTAATTATAACATATTTTTTATTTTAGTAAAAAAAAAAAAAAAACCTTAACCTTACACCTGCTTTAAGTCGATTGAAAGGAAATAGGTAAGACGTGGTGGACTTCAGCAGGAGAGGCACCAGCTAAAAGTCAAAGGTAAAGCCCAGAATACAAGGATAACGTGCCACAACTTTTTAAACTAGGCGATGGGGGGAGGGCCCAGAGGTAGAGATAGTGTGGAACATATTCCAGAGGGTAGTATTGAGGGCATTAGTGGTAGGTTGACTAAAGTGCATAAACCCAAGCTATGTATAGTAACAAGTACTAGTTGCAATCTCGGAAACACCCAAGAAGAGGATAGTATGCGACCGGTCTACGTGGCATGTTCACAAATGCCAGGAGCCTGGTGGACAAGATGGGTGAACTAGAGATACTGTTGTACGAGGAGGATTTGGATTTTGTGGGGATTTCAGAGACCTGGTTCAACAGCTCTAATCATTGGCTGGCAACCATTCAAGGGCATACCCTTTATCGCAAGGATAGAGAGGGTAAAAAAGGGGGAGGGGGTGTGCCTATATATCAAGAATAATGTACAAGTGAATGTGAGAGATGACATCACTGAGAGAGCTAGGGAGGAGGTGGAATCCTTATGGGTATAACTCCAAAGGGGTGAAGCTAAGGGGAAAATAATACTGGGAGTATGCTATAGGACCCCTAACCCAAGGGAGAAGGGGGAGACAGATCTCCTATCACAAGTTGGATTAGCAGCAAGGATGGGGAGTGTTATCATAATGGGGGATTTTAATTATCCATGGGTGGAAGGAACCACGCATTTGACTAAGGCTCAGCAGTCCCTAAATATCTTGCAGGGCAATTTCATGGTTGAGATGGTAGATGCACCAACTAGAAATAAAGCGTTACTGGATCTACTGATTACCAACAATACAGACCTGATCGCAGATGTGGAAATACGGGGCAATTTAGGAAACAGTGCTCACAGGTCAGTTTCAGCATAAATCACACCAACAGGAAACATAAGGGGAATACAAAGACACTGAATTTCAAAAGAGCCAACTTCCCTAAACTACAAACCTTGCTAGAAGACATGAATTGGGATAAAACCTTATAGGAACAAAAAACACAAAAGAGAGATGGGTTTGCATTAAGAGCATATTGAATAAGTGCATTAGCCAATGCATCCCATTGGGTAATAAATTTAAAAGAGCAAACAAAAGTCCTGGATGACTTAACTCCAATGTAAAAATGCATATAAAAGCAAAGGAGAAGGCCTCCAGAAAAGACAAGGTTGAGGGATCATCATCAGCATTCAGACTTTATAAAGAATGCAACAAGAAATATAAGGGTGCAATTAGGGCGGCTAAGATGGAACACGAAAGACAAATAGTGGAGGAGAGCAAAAAAAAATCCCAAGAAATTCTTTAAGTATGTAAACAGTAAAAAAGGGAGAACAGACCATATTGGCCCCATAAAGAATGAGGAAGGACATCTGGTTACAAAGGATGGGGAGATGGCGAAGGTATATGACTCCCCCCCCCCCCTTCCTGGCAAACTTTCACAAGAGTGAGAGAGAGAGCTCTGTATGATGTCATAAGCCTAGGCTTTTTTTTTACCCGACAAGAAACAGGAAGTGGGCTGTATGAGGTATTTATTGGCAAAAAAAAAACAGTTTTACTATCCAAAGTTAAAACAACAAGGGCAGAAGATTTAATAGATGAAAAGATGACTAAATGACTGAAGGTCCACTTCAATACATTTTTCTAAAGCAACAAAAAAAAACACTCTAAATGCTGACAAAAGTAACACTCAAAAAATAGAAAATAATAGGAAAACAGAGGTGATTGCTTTCTAACCTTTTATTTTTTAATGTGAGCATGTAGAAAGTTATAAATGGATATAAGCATCCCAGTAGGGTTACCAGCTAATCCCTTTAAAACCTGATATATAGGAATTGTGCAGGTTTGGCTTTTTTTCTATAATTTTATTGATTTTTTTTTATCTAGATGTGACAGGATAATACCAGAAAAGCTAAACAGTTTTCCAATAACCACCTAAAGGCCTGCATTTTTCACCCCCCTTACCAGGCCATTTATCAGTTTTGAGTGCTATCAGTGCGCACTATGAAGTAAGGTGATGGGCAGTGCGGATGACAGGCCCCTCCCATACCGGCCAGGCCAGGCAACCCCCGATGGCCACCCAAGCCCCCCTCCACACCCCCCCACTGGTCATTAGCTGTTCTACTTTATTTATCTTATAGGCGGTGCTCAGGGATAGGCACAGACCAACGTTGGCGGACAAAATTCCAAAGTACAGACCTTAGTGAAGGACACCAAGGTACATTTCAAATTAAAACAATCAAAACAAACTCTGTGTACTCTCTGGCCTAGTTCTACAAGTACAAATATGTTTAAAATAAAATTTATATAAAGACTGCTTGTGGTATATACAGTATCTCACATAAGTAAGTACACCCCTCAGATTTATTTTTGTAAATATTTTATTCTAACTTTTCATGTGTGCAACACTGAATAAATGACACTTTACTACAATGTAAAGTAGTGAGTGTACAGCTTGTATAACAGTGTAAATTTGCTGTCCCCTCATAATAACTCAACACACAGCCATCAATGTCTAAACCGCTGGAAACAAAATGTCAAAATTGGGCCCAATTAGTCATTTTCCCTCCCCGGTGTCATGTGACTCAGTGTTACAAGGTCTCAGGTGTGAATGGGGAGCAGGTGTGTTAAATTTGTTTTTTTTAGCTCTCACTCTTTCATACTGGTCAATGGAAGTTCAACATGGCACCTCATGGCAAAGAACTGTTGGAGGATCTGTAAAAAAATTTTTTTGCTCTACATAAAGATGGCCTAGGCTATAAGAAGATTGCCAAGACCCTGAAACTGAGCTGCAGTGGTTTAACTGAACAGGTTCCACCCAGAAGAGGCCTCGCCATGGTCGACCAAAGAAGTTGAGTGCACGTCTTCAGCATCATATCCAGAGGTTGTATTTGGGAAATAGACATATGAGTGCTGCCAGCATTAATGCAGAGGTTGAAGGGGTGGGGGGGTCAGCCTGTCAGTACTCAGACCATACGCCACACATTGCATCAAATTGGGAAGGAAAGAAGACTCTTCTAAAGATGAATGCACAAGAAAGGCCGCAAACAGTTTGCTGAAGACAAGCAGACTAAGGACATGGATTACTGGAACCATGTCCTGTGGTCTGATGAGACCAAGATAAACTTATTTGGTTCAGAGGGTGTCAAGCGTGTGTGGCGGCAACCAGGTGAATGTCTTGCCTACAGTCAAGCATGGTGGTGGGAGTGTCATGGTCTGGGGTTGCATGAGTGCTGCCGACACAGGGGAGCTACAGTTCATTGAGGGAACCATGAATGCCAACATGTACTGTGATATTCTGAAGCAGAGCATGATCCCCTCCCTTCAGAGACTGGGCCGCAGGGCAGTATTCAAACATAATAATGACCCCAAATGCACCTCCACGATGACCACTGCCTTGCTAAAGAAGCTGAGGGTAAAGGTGATGGACTGGCCAAGTATGTCTCCAGACCTAAACCCTATTGAGCATCTGTGGGGCATCCTCAAATGGAAGGTGAAGGAGCGCAAGGTCTTTAATATCCGCCATCTCCGTAATGTCATCATGGAGGAGTGGAAGAGGACTCCAGTGGCAACCTGTGAAGCTCTGAAGGCAGTACTGGAAAATAATGGTGGTCACACAAAATATTGACACTTTGGGCCCAATTTGGACATTTTCACTTAGGGGTGTACTCACTTTTGTTGCCTGCGGTTTAGACATTAATGGCTGTGTGTTGAGTTATTTTGAGGGGACAGCACATTTACTTTGTTATATAAGCTGTACACTCACTACTTTACATTGTAGCAAAGTGTCATTTCTTCAGTGTTGTCACATGAAAATATATAATAAAATATTTACAAAAATGTGAGGGGTGTACTCACTTTTGTGAGATACTGTGTATATTTAGTTTTACTTTCGCTTGCTTCCTTGCTTTTAATTTAACAGTTTCTCTTTCTGAGTTTCATACTTGATAAACGTATTTCTTCATCGCTAAACAATGAACAAACTTTATTTATAAGCATCAAAGTTCGAATGGAACAGTCTCTATTATTATAATATAATTAGAGTGATCGAGTTCTCCCGAGATCTCACACAAGTCTCACGCTACGAAAGGAACCAATGAATGACATTGATAGAGATTGTGCTTGTATATATGTTACTTTTTAAACTTTTGCGACATTGATTTACCATTTCATTTTTCGATATGTTCAAGGTTTCAAAACGCTAGCAATTTAAAATATTTTTCAAAACTGTCACGGCACACCTGCAAATCTCACGCGGCACACTAGTGGGCCACAGCACACAGTTTGAGAATCACTGACAGATAGTCCAGCTGGGCACTCTGGCAGTTATTATTCTTTAGAAAGACTGCCTCCCTGCATGCATGCTGTAAAGAAGGACCCTTATTCTCTGTGTGGAAGCAGTAGTCTCTCTTCAGAGGTGCAACAAACTCCCTGCCTAGCCTGAGAGATGAAGCTATCCAATCAACAGGGAGCATGACTTTTTCTGATTGGAGCGCATTTGTTTGACTCACAAGGGGGCACTATTTCCACACAGTCAGGGCCAGAACAAGGGGTGGGCAGGAAGGGGCAGCTGCCCTGGGCAAAGTTGAGAAAGGGGCAGAGAATGGACAGAGGGCAGTAAACCCATTTTAAGGCACGCATTACCAGTGGTTAGGGGGGCACAGTTCCACATCCTTTGCCCTGGGCACTAGATGAACTTAGAACCTGCTGCAGAGACAGGATTTTCTACATAGACTGTGGCTGCTTTCTAAAGAATAACAACTGCAACGTTGTTTTTCATGCATGCACTTAGACGATAAAAAACTGAAAGTTCAATTGGGCTGCAAATTTCTACGAAGGTAAAGAGAATTTGTATTCCATCGATGTCACACTAGTTTGGCAGCTTATATTTTTCATATAAACACATCAATATACACTGTGCCCCTCTTCCAAGTCACTGGCCTCCATCCCCTTGACATGCCTGGATGGTCTTATTCTCCATAAGAAAACTGATTGAAACTATCTGCTGTCACAAGGATTATTGATCTGTATGATGCTCACTAATGTATCAGTATGTATGACTTGGTGGAGTGCTGAGAACACCGGCTGCAGCTTCTCCGGAAAACTCCACTTCAAGGGAATATCAATGTCTTCTAAGACCTGGTAAAGTTTTGCTTTGCACAATCCTAAAACAAAGACTACGGTAATGATATGACTCAAAAATCAAATGCGCAAGAAATGAAGTTGGCCTGATTTACTAAGCACCAGATGTAGGTAACTGAGGAACACCCGCACGACATTTCAAATATCCTATTATGTGCTGGAGCATTTAAAGTGCAACTCCACTTTCGTAGGAAAAAAATAGCAAATAATAAAAAATAATATAGCAGATACAATTGCAACATTGTCAAAGTTATATTCAGTGGTTTCTGGTGCTCAAAAAATTTTGGGGGGGCGCAAACAAACTGAAATATACTGAACAAAAAAAAAACATCAATTGCAGCCACTGTGCCAATTAAATGCTGCCAGTGTGTACATCAAATGCTGCCAGTGTGCCCATCAATTGCAGCCAATGTGCCCCTCAAATGTTGCCAGTGTGCCCATCAAATGCTGCCAGCGTGCCATCAAATGCAGCCACTGTGCCATCAAACGCAGCCACTGTGCCAATTAAATGCTGCCAGTGTGCCCATCAAATGCTGCCAGTGTGCCCATCAAATGCTGCCAGTGTGCCCATCAACTGCTGACAGTGTGCCCATTAAATGCTGCCAGTGTGCACATCAATTACTGCCAATGTGTCCCGCAAATGCTGCCAGTGTGCCATCAAACACAGCCACTGTGCCATCAAATGCAGCCACTGTGCCAATTAAATGCTGCCAGTGTGCCCATCAAATGCAGCCAGTGTGTCCATCAAATGCTGCGCGTGTGCCCATCAAATGCTGCCAGTGTGCCAAATGCAACCACTGTGCCATCAAACGCAGACACGGTGCCAATTAAATGCTGCCAGTGTGTCCATCACATGCTGCCAGTGTGCCCATCAATTGCAGCCAATGTGCCCCTCAAATGTTGCCAGTGTGCCCATCAAATGCTGCCAGCGTGCCATCAAATGCAGCCACTGTGCCATCAAACGCAGCCACTGTGCCAATTAAATGCTGCCAGTGTGCCCATCAAATGCTGCCAGTGTGCCCATTAAATGCTGCCAGTGTGCCCATCAATTACTGCCAATGTGTCCCGCAAATGCTGCCAGTGTGCCATCAAACGCAGCCACTGTGTCATCAAATGCAGCCACTGTGCCAATTAAATGCTGCCAGTGTGCCCATTAAATGCTGCCAGTGTGACCATCAACTGCTGACAGTGTGCCCATTAAATGCTGCCAGTGTGCACATCAATTACTGCCAATGTGTCCCGCAAATGCTGCCAGTGTGCCATCAAACACAGCCACTGTGCCATCAAATGCAGCCACTGTGCCAATTAAATGCTGCCAGTGTGCCCATCAAATGCTGCCAGTGTGCCCATCAAATGCAGCCAGTGTGTCCATCAAATGCTGCCAGTGTGCCAAATGGTATTTGATCACCTATGCAGGTTTTTTTTTTTTTTTTACCATAAACAAAAAAGGCCTAACATTTTGAAATCTGCTATCTGCCATCAAACATATCCAATAAAAAATTTTTAAAAATCAATTTTCTTCATCTAATTAGGTCAATATGTATTCTGCTACATATTTTGATTAAAAAAATCACAATAAGCGTATATTGATTGGTTTGCGCAAAAGTTATCATGTCTAGAAACTATGGGATATTGTTATGCCATTTTAATTTTTTTACCAGTAATGGCGGCAATGTTTAGCGTGACTGCAACACTGCGGCAGACAAATTGGACACTTAACTGACACTTTTTTGGGGACCATTGGCACTAATACAGTGTTCGGTGCTATAGATATACACTGTTACTGTACGAATGACACTGGCAGATGAGGGGTCAGGGACGATCAAAAGGTTAAATATGCTTGCTAACTGTGTGGGGGATGGTCTCACTGGGTGTAGACAGAGATCCATGTTCTTGCTTAGCAGGAACACAATCTCTTTATCTTCTCCCATGTCAGACCGGCGATCTGCCCTGTTTAAATAGCTCTTCTGCCTCTCTCAGGAACAATCACAGGTGGCCAGGGGACCTTCTGATTGGCTCCCCCTCTATCTGATCAGCGCGCAATCGCGCCTCCAGCAGCACGCGCGTGCGCCAACCAGTGGCTATTGCACGAAATGATGAACAGGTGCGTTCTTTTGCACAATAGAGCCGACCTGCCGCAGTAAATGTAACTTAGGCAGTTGACAAGTGGTTCATCAAGACTGCATTGACAAAAGGCATATCTCACCTCACAAAAATGAAAAAAGGCAGGTAAAGAATGTGTTAGGACAAAAATTAAATGTAGCAGCCATAACTCGTTGCAGGGCGGCCTTGACTTAATGGGCTTACTGGTTACCTTCTCCTGGCCTGCTCCTCCGCGTCTAGGGGTTCCCAGGGTTGATACCCAACGACTTGCACACTGACACAGATAAAGTCCTTTCAAAAGGTTTATTTTGCAGTAGAACTCTCACAACACAGTCTCTTTGGGAACAGAGGGCACGGGTAAAGAACTCAGGTACCTTGAACTGCAGATTTAACAAAGTCTCTATTTCCACCCAGAGGGTAGCCACTCGCAGCTGGGTACTTCAAGGCTGAACAGACCTCTAGCCAGAGATTGTGGCAGTCAGCACGTTGACTCAAAACTTGAACAATTAACCGAAGATAAACAGGAACCTTTTTCCGACTGTACCTGGAAAGTTTCCAGCTTTCTTTGAGGTACTGGAAAAATGTGGACTCGTCAATGTCCTTCCCAACTCAGTAACCAGGCACTTCACAGGATGCCACTTGTCAGCCCTCCTTCGAAAAATCCTCCCCCGGTCACTTGCACAACCTGTGGTACCCCTCCAAGCCGAGAGCACACCCAGACACTCTGAATCCTCCCTCAGTTACAGCGACTCGGACCGGCAGGTTCTGAGACTCGGGAACAGACGAATCCCCACCCCAGACCAGTCGGGTCTAACAGGGGCCTCTGACAGTAACATGCTGCGGGATGTCAAACACCCCGTGACCGGGACCCCTCATGGGGCTACCCCGGTCCTGGAACCAGAACAGACCACACGGGTCTCACAAACAACTCCGGAACCCCGAACACGTGACCCACACCTGCTTAAGCACCCCCTCCCAGACTCCTCAGTGGGTCCGGCACTCCTGCTGATTGGCCCTGAGAGGGCCATACCCAAACATCCAACCAAGCCTGGTTCTCGACTGTCATGTGCACCTCACCGCTCACATGACCAGGCAGAACATCAATCATGGCCTGGCCAGACTGGTGTTAAGACTTACCTACACAATTAACCCTCAGTACTGTAAGGTCCTGAGGCAAAAACAAAATTTTTCAAAGCGTGCAGGGGCGTAACTATAGCGGGTGCAGCAGTCACGACCGCAACTGGGCCCTGTGGTGCAGGGGGCCCATGCAGTCCCCTCTACATATGTCCGGCAGCAGCATAGGCAGCTAGGGGTACCAGTGCACCATGCACACGGGTGGCTGGAGGTGGAGGGTGACTAGCAGAGCTCCATGCTCGACTATCGCACTGGCTGCTCTTTAGTTGTGCATTCCCCGCATGACCTGTGTCCTCGGCCGGCTCCTCAGAGTACCCCTCTCCTGCTCCATGCATTGCCGCTCTGTCCGATGTCTGTTCTCCCCAGCCAGAGTCCCACCCCCCGAGTCCGGTCCACACTGCACTGCATACTTCTCCCGGGTAAACAAACTTTAAGCACACAGATGCAGTGCAGCCCTATGAGAGCCGGCTCCCGGAGGACACTGCAGGCTTGTCTGCCAGCCCCCCTCCTCCCCCGTCATACACAGATGATGAAAGGTCTTTCTGGGAGATATGCTGGTCACCCATCCAGCACACTGGATGAAGCCCAGGCCAACATGGATGAGTGCGCGGCCTGCAGCTTGGTCATGGGGAGTGAGAGGACCCCACACACCATTACTTACCCCCTCCATCTCCCCCTGGGGACAGGGGCCCCTTCTCACGTGGGGACAGAGACCCCCACCTCCCCTGGGGACAGAGACCCCTTCTCACCTGGGGGCAGTAACTTAATCTGCCCTGGAGAAAAGGACCTCATCTCTTCTGGGGACGGGGACCCCATCCTGCCTAGGGACAGTCCCCCAATGGGGCACCGAAAAATTAAAAACAAAAATATAAAAAAAAACTACTGATGCCAGTGGTGGAACTACAGGGCTCACAAAGATCATACCGGTGACCACACCCTGGAGTTCCACCGCCGGACTTGGAGGGAAGGGCCCTGGCTGGGGTTCAGGGGGGCCCTTCATGGTTTCTTGCATCGGGCCCCTGAAGGTTCTAGTTACGCCACTGAAAGCATGTGACATTTGGTCCCAAATGTCATCCGCTACATCAGTGTTTCTCAACTCCAGTCCTCAAGGCGCCCCAACAGGTCATGTTTTCAGGATTTCCATTGATTTGCACAGGTGATTTGATCAGTTTCACTGCCTTAGTAATTACCACAGCCATTTAATCTGAGGGAAATCCTGAAAACATGACCTGTTGGGGCGCCTTGAGGACTGGAGTTGAGAAACACCGTGCTACTTAAATCATATGGACCTAAATGAAAATAAAGTCAGAAGGTGTTCCCAAAATCAAAAATACCCAAACCTAACATGTTTCACTCTTCAAATAGAGCTTTGTCAGAGGTAAAAAAAAATCTAAGAAAGTAAAGAAAATGAGTAACCAGGAGTAGCTGACTGTCACATTGGGAAAAGAAAATGGCGTCTGTTGTTTGTAGTCCATCTATGACATAAATACGAAAAGAAAATATATTCAATAACACTAACAACTCCCCTTTAGGTAAACCTTTTTTCTTTATGTATTCTGTAAATAATTTCCTTTTCTAGGTTTTTTGGGTCAGTTTCCTTTCAAAATAATGGAATCACAGCACAGATGTATGAATTGCTGTCCCTACCAACAGCAGGCAGAAATGACACTTTAGATGGGTTATAGAGCTCCAAAGCTTCAGCTGGTGGGAAATGAAACAGGACTTAGCGGAAGGGATTCAGAAAATCAAACAGCTCCAGCTAGGCATGTCTATGACCCCAACGTTTCAGAAACATCAAACAAAGCTGTTTGTTTGATGTTTCAAGCTGGTAATAAATGTTGCAGAGTTCATGCATGCCTGTATGTTTGAAAGAACAAAGTGGACTGCAAGTAGGGGTATGTCTAATTCACCAATTTCTAGCATGATATCTGTATTAACAACCTCTGCCTTCAACCATCTCATTCAGGGTAGAGTGACAGTGACTTCCGTCTACCACAACCAAGGTATACGGGATTAAAGCAGTTGGACTTCCGAGTATTGGGGAGTATGTGACCTCCTCCATGTGACAATGTTGAGGCCTGAGAGACCACTTGCCAGGCCCAAATATTATCATGTAGGGGCGTGAGGCAATTACTTCCAACCCCCTGAGTAAGCTTTGACCCCCTCCAACACTGGGGCTTACTCAGAGCAGAAAGACAGCGAGGGAATGTGGAAGAGTGAGTGTGATTTGCTTGGGGCTAACAGGAGGTTCTGTCCCTTTGCCTTGAATGGGCAGGTAACAGTGTATCTATAAAATGCTCAAATATGACTTCTGCTATAGTCGAATGATGGCTACAGAGAGGTGGCATGGGTCCTTAGGACACAGCTGATCACAGATCAGGGTAAAGGGCCAATCACAGCAGCCCTTTACCATGTGATTAGCTATGTCCAATCACAGCTGATCACAATGTAAACACAAGCTGGTTATCATAGAAAAAACACTTGGTACCAAAGGTACAGTGAGGAACCCCTAGGGGACGTTAGACAGATCAAATCGATAGTATAAAAGTATACATTTTATTACAAAATATCAATGATATACATTATTTTGGTATATTATTGATATTTTGTAATAAAATGTATACTTTTATACTATTGGTTTGATCTGTCTATTAACGTCCCCAAGGGGTTCCAGGTGTTTTTTCTATGTTTGCTATAATTGGGTCAAACAGACCAAGCATTTTCACATACAGTCACATTCCTCCTCCAATTTTTTGACACAAGCTGGTTATTCCTTTTCTTACGCCGACAGCATGAGGAGAGGAGAGAAGAGCTTGTGTGAAAGGTACATCTACACTGATAATCAGGGTACTGATTATCAGTGCAGTCCCAAAAGTGTCCACCAGTGCTGCCAATCATTGCTCATCGGGGCTGCCAATCAGTGCCCATCAGTGCTGCCAATCAGTGCCCTCTCATCAGTGTCACCTATCGGTGCTGCCTGTCAGTGCCAACCATCAGTACCACCTATCAGTGCCCTTCAGTGCCACCTATCAGTGCCCATCAGTGCAGTCTATCAATGCAGCCTCATCAATGTCCACCAGTGCCACCTCATTAGTGCAGCCTATCAGTGCCCATCAGTGCAGACTCATCAGTGCATATCAGTGAAGGAGAAAAATTACCTGGTTGCAAAGTTGTATGATGAAAAACGTTTTTCTTTTTTTTTTAATTTTCAGTCTTATTTCATTTATTTAGCAAATCAATTAGACACCCAGTGGTGATGAAATACCACTAAAAGAAAGCTCTATTTGTGTTTCATATGGGTGAATTGTAGTACAACAGCGAAATTGTCATTCAAAGTACGACAGCACTGAAAGCTGAAAAATTGACCTGGGCAGGAAGAGGGTGAAAGTGCCCAGTAAGCAAGTGGTTAAAATGCCGATTGGGGTTTGTTGTTATGAGTTTAAAGCGCATCTTCAACCACCTCACCCCCCCTCCCCCCTGCTTACCAATTGGTTTGTTGTGCACATTTCTTATACTCACCCACCCAGAGGAGCCATCGTTGTCCTGCTGAGATCCTCTTGTAATCTGCCACCTCTTGGTCCCCCACCACCATGTTGATTGTGAAATCAAGAGGCCAACCAACTCTTTCTGGTTTAATCATCACGTCTTCTGATGATGTGGAGCTAGGCAGGCCTCCCACCTTTCCGAATGTAGAACTATACCTGCTGGGATATGTGACGTGTGTATCCCAGGAAGCAAAGGGAAGGCAAATGATGTGCAAAGAGGGGCAAGGCCACAATTTAACAAAAACAAACAAAAAAAGACAGCCCTATACTGGTAGCAGAAGGGAAGAATAAAGTCTGTCCTGAGGGTGAAGATCTGCTTTAAATGGGTTGTAAAGGTTTGTTTTTTATTTTCTAAATAGGTTCCTTTAAGCTAGTGGATTGTTGGTTCACTTACCTTTTCCTTGGATTTCCCTTCTAAATGTTTTTTTTCTTTGTTTCCTTTGTTTGAATTTCTCAGTTCCTGTTTCTCCTCAGTAAGCTATTCGGTAAGCTGTTCTGGCTGACTAAACACCGCTCGGATGATGGTGCGAAGTTTACTGAGGAGAAACAGGAAGTGGGAAATTCAGACAAAGAAAAAAACAACATTTAGAAGGGAAATGTAAGGAAAAGGTAAGTGAACCAACAATGCACTAGTTTAAAGGAACCTATTTAGAAAATAAAAAAGGTTTACAACCCCTTTAACCACTTACAGACCGGACCATTTTGCTGGTCAAAGACCAGACCACTTTTTGCGATTCGGCACTGCGTCGCTTTAACTGACAATTGCGTGGTCATGTGACGTGGCTCCCAAAAAAAATTGACGTCCTTTTTTTCCCACAAATAGAGCTTTCTTTTGGTGGTATTTGATCACCTCTGCGGTTTTTATTTTTTGCGCTATAAAGAAAATAGAGCGACAATTTTGAAAAAAACGCATTATTTTTTACTTTTTGTAATAATAAATATCCCCCAAAAATATTAAAAAAAACACTTTTTTCCCTCAGTTTAGGCCGATACGTATTCTTCTACATATTTTTTGTAGAAAAAATCGCAATAAGTGATTATTGATTGGTTTGCGCAAAAGTTATAGCGTTTACAAAATAGGAATAGTTTTATGGCATTTTTATTAATAATTTTTTTTATTTATTTTTTTACTAGTAATGGCGGCGATCAGCGATTTTTATTGTGACTGCGACATTATGGCGGACACATCGGACATTTTTGACACATTTTTGGGACCATTGTCATTTATACAATAATCACTGCTATATAAATGCAGTGATTCCTGTGTAAATGACACTGGCAGTGAAGGGGTTAACCAGTGGGTGGCAATGTAGGGGTTAAGTGTTCCTAGGGGTGTGTTACTAACTGTTGGGGGTTGGGCTTTCATTTAGTGAACACAGATCTCTGCTCCAATCACATGGAGCAGAGATCAGTGTCACTAGTTGCTAGGCAGAATGGAGAAATGCTGTTTACACGGCATTTCCTCCATTCAGCCGTCCCGTGAGACGATCGCGGGTATGCCCGCGGCGATCGAGTCTGCGGGACCCGCGACCGGACTCACGGGGGTCCCGACCAGCACGCGAGAGCGACGCCGGCGGCGCGCTCGCGATGGCAGGGCGGCATTGAAGATTGGACGTACCTGTACGCCAATATGCCTGCCCGTGCCATTCTGCCGACTACATCGGCGTGCGCTGGTCGGGAACCGGTTAAGTAAGATACCAAATATTCACAGGCTTGTGTGTGTATAAGGAACCTAACAAGCCCTCCTTTGAAAAAAATACTGTATTTATCGGCATATAACACACAGTTTTCCCCCTGACAATAGAGGGCAAATCATGTGTGTGTGTGTGTGTGTGTTATACACTGATATTTTACCTGGGCTGCTTCGGAGGGGATTGAAGGGGGGGGGGGTGGCCTATTTACTCGATGGCCACTGTAATTTGAAGTCTTGCCTTCGAGTGAACAGGAGATCCCCGTTCTCAGGCTGCATTGATGGGCAATGCTAAGGCTACAGATGGGCACTGATCAGGCTGCAGATGGGCACTGATCAGGCTGCAGATGGGCACTGGTGAAGCTGCAGATGGGCACTGGTGAAGCTGCATATGGGCACTGATCAGGCTGCATTAATGGGCAATGATGAGGCTGCAGATGGGCAATGATAAGCCTGAACTGATGGGCAATGATGAGTCTGCAGATGGGCACTGATAAGCCTGAAATGATGGGCAATGATGAGTCTGCAGATGGGCACTGATCAGGCTGCATTGATGGGCACTGTTGAGGGTGCAGATCAGGCACTGATCAGGCTGCATTGATGGGCAATGGTGAGGCTGCATTGATGGGAAATGATGAGGCTGCCTTGATGGGCAATGACCCTAATTTTGCTCCAAAGTTCTCTATTTAAAATGTAAGTTTTTTCCAGAAACGTCCCTTTTAAAATGAAGGTGCATGTTATACGCTGATAAATACGGTAATTATGAGCAATTATTAAGTATTAAGATGCCAAGGTTAATTTCACATAACCTGCATTTGAACATCTATGAACATTCAGTAGGTGACCGCGATATTGTGTCAATCTCGCAGCTTCTATCATTGAGATTGACACCCTACGAGCCCCGTTGGCGGGAGCCAGTGCCGAGCTGGCTCGCATCGGGAAAGGAAAAATGTTTATTTTCCTTTCCCGATAAGCGACAAGCATCGCTAGGCGGGTTCAAATTGGATTCCCGCCAATGCCAGGCATTGTATTTGGTATGAATCCTAAGGGAGAACTCGCCAATTGCCACTTATTGGGGTGGTGGAGGGCTATGAAGGTTGGAAGAGAGTTATGCCGCGTACACACGACTGGACTTTCCGGCAGACTAGGTCCAACGGGATCAGTCCGTCAGGACAGTCCGATCGTGTGTGGATCGTGTGGGGGTTAATCCGATTGTTTTTCACATAAAAACTCAGACGGACCTAGAAATAGAACATGTTTAAAATCTGTTCGACGGACTCAATCCCTATCAGAAAAAACGTTCGTCTGTATGCTGGTCCGACAGACCAAATGTGATGCAAGGGAAGCTATTGGCTATTGAACTTTTTTAGTCCCGTCTTACGTCATCACGTTCAAAACTAACAGACTTAGTCCAGTCGTGTGTGGCCAAGTCCGTTCGTTTGAAAGGTCCGTCAGAACTCTGCTGAAAGTCCGTCGGGAAGACCGTTGGACCTAGTATGCCGGAAAGTCCGGTCGTGTGTATACGTGGCATTAGACATTATTGTCATTTTGCTAGTGCAGATTTTAAGTGCCCCGATAGAATGATAACTGCTGGGAAAAACAGGATATACAGTGAGCAGCTGGATCATTAAATAACCTTAGATTTCTTAGATACAATTCCAGATTTTATAAAAATGTTTGATCTGTACCTGAAAAATGCATGGAATAATTATTTGCTGGTGATTTTTCTATCAAAGATAGAAAATGAAAAAATAAATTGGCATTTAAATGTATGACAAATAAATTCTGTTATTTTTGTATGCTGCTGATTTCTAAGTGTGCTTGATCAAAAGGTGCCTTTTATACATTCAGGCTTTAATGTATAATATATTTAATTTGTTACAAAAATGCATATTCAGATGCTCTGGCATAGAAATGTGCCTTTTATTAAGCTCCATTTCTACTACTTGCAGCACAGAAAAAAATAATAAAAACCCAAATTAATGAATGCATAACAAATGCAAAGAAAAAAATTAAAGTAAAACTTCAATGCTTTTAGGTCAGTTTTATGTCTTTTATATTTAGGTTACTTCTTAAACTGTTTAATATATATATATATATATATATATATATATATATATATATATACATATATATATATATATATATATATTTATATATATTTTTTTTTTTCTATTGATATAAACTTTTCATTTTGCAAATAGACATTTAACCACATCAGCCCTGGAAGGATTTACCCCCTTAATGACCAGGCAATTTTTTGCAATACGGCACTGTGTTTTTTTTAACTGACAATTGCGTGGGCGTGCGATGCTATACCCAAATAAAATGAATGCCCTTTTTTTCCCCACAAATAGAACTTTCTTTTGGTTGTATTTGATCACCTCTGCGGTTTTTATTTTTTGTGCTATAAACATAAGAGGGCCGACAATTTTAAAAATGATATATATTTTTTACTTTCTGCTATAATAAATATCCCAAAAAAAAAAAAAAAATTCTTCATCAATTTAGGCCAATATGTAGTCTGCTACATGTTTTTGGTGAAAATATATCCCAATAAGCGTTTATTGATTGGCTTATAGCATTTAGTTATAGCATTTACAAACTACGGGATAGATTTATGGACGTTTTAAAAATAGTTTTACTAATAATGGTCGCGATCAGTGATTTTTAGCAGGACTGAGACATTGCTACGGACAAATTGGACACTAAGTGACACTTTTTGGGGACCAGTGACACCAATACAGTGATCAGTGCTAAAAATGCACTGATTACTGTATAAAGGACACTAGCAGGGAAGTGGTTAACATCAGGGGCCAATGGCGATCAAAGGGTTAAATGTGTTCCCTGTTGATCGTGGGTGGCTGGCGGACATCATGTCCATCGGGCACACGTATCGGCTCCTCCTCCTGCAGCGGGTGTGCGCCCACACTATATATTGCATAAAGCAACATACAGGTACACGTCGGACAATTTTGACACATTTTTGGGACCATTGGCATTAGTACAGCGATTAAAATTGCATTGATTACTGTAAAATGTCACTGGCAGTGAAGGGGTTAACACTAGGGGGCAGTGAAGGGGTTAATATGTATCCTAGGAAGAGTTTTGACTGAAGGGGGGATGGGACTGTGCATGGAAACTAACAGATCGCTGTTCATCCTCTGTATGTGTGTTTACACACACAGCTGCCGGTTCTCCCTGTGCCCCAAGCAAAAGCGGGAGCCACGACGGTGATCGAGACTGCCGGGCACTCGCATCAGCTTGGGGAGCGAGCGGGGGGCGCGTGCTCCCCGAGCTGATGTGAGTGCCCGGCGGTCTCCATCACCATAGCATAAATGGCCACTAGGGGACAAGCGCCCCCCTAGTGCCCGTTTATGCTAACGACGTAGCATAAAGGTGAATCGCGCAGCCGAGCCATGCTGCCGTAGTACAACTGCGGCGGCTGGTCGGCTAGTGGTTAAGTAGTTAAGGCTGTTGAAGGGGGTCCAGTGCGTTCCTGTTCACTGTTTCAGGTCCGAGTTCGGTCCAAATTTTTGGCTGAATTCTGACCTGAAATGGAACAAAAGACACACAGGACTCTTCTGCAAACCATCCCGGAGATGTGTGAATCAGCTCCATTGAGAGCCGGTCACAGCCTCCTGACATGCGAATTGGGTGCGGGGAAACCCACATCCAATGCACACTAGTGTGAACCCATCCTAAAGCGGTAGTAGAATCTGCCTTTTATAAGCCTTACCTGTAGGTACAGTAAATATCCCCATAGAGGTGCACATATTTACTTTAGTAGCAGCTGGTGACATCATGTGCACTGCGCTGCTAGCATGTGGTGCATACTAGCACATTATGACATTATCTAGCAGGGGCACAATTTTTATTTTATTTTTATTTGTGGTTTACTACCACTTTAACATGGTTTGCACCTGTGCCACTGGTATCCGAGAGCACTGTGTGTTTTTTTTTTTTAATGAAAGCAAAAGCTGTTTGCTCTTTCTAACAAACTACACACAAATATCTGAAAAGAGCAGACAGAAAGTTGGGCGGAGTCATTGCTCATGAAAGTGTTACTAAACCCACAACAGTAAAATCAGTCTGTATATGCAGTAAAGCATGTGGAACCTAAGGGGTTAATCCTCCACATTGTGTAAAAAGGCTGTCTGATCCTGTCTTCTCTGATTCCCCCCCCCCCCCCCCCCTTCTTCCACAGTTTCTAAACAATCTCCTGATAGAACACAACCACTCTGTACATGCTCAGTTTGGTGTGTATTGCTGGAGAGTTTTTTTTTCTTGGGAGAGTGCAAGCGATCAGCACAGGGCCAATCAGCACTGTCCAGATGGAGGTTCAGGGGTCCTGCAGCATTTAGGACAATCAGGGGAGAATAAAAACTCCACCTACAAGATTTACCCAGACACTGATAGAAGTCACAAGACTGCTAGTGTACTGTGGGAGACCAGCTATAGTGAATCAGGGTCCTGGGTTTAGAAATACTTTAAAGAGGAAGTAAACCCTGATGGGTTTACTTCCTCTTTGATTCCCTGCAAAGGTAAAGCATAATGGACTACTATGCATCGTATAGTAACCCATTATGTGTCACTTACCAGACACAGGAGCCAGCGAAGTCACCGCTGTCCCCTGTAGTCTGGAGCATCCATCTTCTTGGTGGGTCTTGCTGCTCTGGCGTTGTCATTCGTCGGAGCCACGATTACGTCACTCCCACGCATGAGCACGGGAGCCGTCACTCGCGGCATATCACCGTTAACTGCGGTGCGCTCAGTACGCCTGCGCACCGCTGTCTGCGGCGCATGTGCCGTAGACAGTGGTGCCTGTCTTTTGGCAAATATCTCCTAAACCTTGTATATTTAGGAGCTATTTCTTGGACCTACAGGTAAGCCTTAATCTAGGCTTACCTGTAGGTCAAAGTGGTTTGTAAGGGTTTACAACCACTTTAAGTTGTGTATAATACACTGGGCTCTAGCAAACAAAAGCTGTCAGACTGGCAAATTTGTATATATATATATATAGGTGAAAACAACTTGCTGAAGTTCAAACCGAGCATCAGAATGGTGAAGAAGAGGTAATTAACGGACATGGTTGTTGGTGCCAGACGGGCTGGTCTGAGTGTTTCAAAAACTGCCGATCTACCGGGATTTTCATGCACAACCATCTCTAGGGTTTATAGAGAATGGTCCAAAAAAGAGAAAATATCCAGTAAGCGGCAGTTGTGTGGATGAAAAGGCCTTGTTGAAGTCAGAGGTCAGAGAAGAATGGGCAGACTAGGTTGAGATGATAGAAAGGAAACAGTAACTCAAATAACCACTCTTTACAACCAATGTATGCAGAATACCATCTCTGAACACATATCACATCCAACCTTGAAGCAGATGGGCTCCATCAGCAGAACACCCAACTGGGTGGCTCTCCTGTCAGCTAAGAACAGGAAACAGGCTACAATTCCCACAGGATCACCAAAATTTCACAATAGAAGATTGTAAAAAACATTGCCTGGTCTGATGAGTCTCGATTTCAGCTGCGACATTCAGATGGTAGGGTCAGAATTTGGTGTAAACAACATGAAAGCATGGATGAATCCTGCCTTGTATCACCGGTTCAGGCTGGTGGTGGGGGTGTAATGGTGTGGGAGATATTTTCTTGGCACACTTTGGGCCGCTTAGTACCAATTGAGCATTGCTTAAATGCCACGACCTACCTGAGTATTGTTGCTGACCATGTCCACCCCTTTATGACTACAGTGTATCCAACTTCTGATGGCTCCTTCCAGCATGATAATGCACCATGTCACAAAGCTCCAATCATCTCACCACTGGACAATGAGACTTCAATGGCCTCCACACTCACCAGATCTCAATCCAATAGAGCACATTTGGGATGTGGTGAAAAATTTGAATCATGGATGTGCAGCCGACAAATATGCAGCAACTCCGTGAAGCTATCATGTCATTATGGATCAAAATCTCTGAGGAATGTTTTCAACACCTTGTTGAATCTATGCCAAATCTGGCAAAAGGGGGCACTAGCAAGGTGTACCTAATAAAGTGTCTGGTGAGTGTGTGTGTGTGTATATATATATATATATATATATATATATACAGTGCCTTGCTAAAGTATTCGGCCCCCTTGAACTTTTCAACCTTTTGCCACATTTCAGGCTTCAAACATAAAGATATAAAATTTTATTTTTTTGTGAAGAATCACCAACAAGTGGGACACAATTGTGAAGTGGAACGAAATCTATTGGATATTTTAAACTTTTTTAGCAAATAAAAAACTGAAAAGTGGTGCGTGCAAAATTATTCAGCCCCTTTACTTTCAGTGCAGCAAACTCACTCCAGAAGTTCAGCGAGGATCTCTGAATGATCCAATGTTGTCCTAAATGACTGATGGTGATAAATAGAATCCACCTGTGTGTAATCAAGTCTCTGTATAAATGCACCTGCTCTGTGATAGTCTCAGGGTTCTGTTGAAAGTGCAGAGAGCATCATGAAGACCAAGGAACACACCAGGCAGGTCCGTAATACTGTTGTGGAGAAGTTTAAATCCGGATTTGGATACAAAAAGATTTCCCAAGCTTTAAACATCCCAAGGAGCACTGTGCAAGCGACCATTTTGAAATGGAAGGAGTATCAGACCACTGCAAATCTACCAAGACCTGGCTGTCCCTCTAAACTTTCAGCTCAGACAAGGAGAAGACTGATCAGAGATGCAGCCAAGAGGCCCATGATCACTCTGGATGAACTGCAAAGAACTACAGCTGAGGTGGGAGAGTCTGTCCATAGGACAACAATCAGTCGTACACTGCACAAATCTGACCTTTATGGAAGAGTGGCAAGAAGAAAGCCATTTCTCAAAGATATCCATAAAAAGTCTCGTCTAAAGTTTGCCACAAGCCACCTGGGAGACACACCAAACATGTGGAAGAAGGTGCTCTGGTCAGATGAAACCAAAATCAAACTTTTTGCCCACAATGCAAAACGATATGTTTGGCGTAATAGCAACACAGCTCATCACCCTCAACACACCATCCCCACTGTCAAACATGTTGGTGGCAGCATCATGGTTTGGGCCTGCTTTTCTTCAGCAGGGACAGGGAAGATGGTTAAAATTGAGGGGAAGATGGATGCAGCCAAATACAGGACCATTCTGGATGAAAACCTGTTGGAGTCTGCAAAAGACCTGAAACTGGGACGGAGATTTATCTTCCAACAAGACAATGATCCCAAACATACAGCAAAATCTACAAAGGAATGGTTCACAAATAAACGTATCCAGGTGTTAGAATGGCCAAGTCAAAGTCCAGACCTGAATCCAATCGAGAATCTGTAGAAAGAGCTGAAAACTGCTGTTCACAAACGCTCTCCATCCAACCTCACTGAGCTCGAGCTGTTTTGCAAGGAAGCATGGGCAAGAATTTCAGTCTCTCGATGTGCAAAACTGATAGACATAACCCAAGTGACTTGCAGCTGTAATCGCAGCAAAAGGTGGCTTTACAAAGTATTAGAGCAAGGGGGCCGAATAATTTTGCATGCCCCACTTTTCATTTTTCTATTAGTTAAAAAAATTTCAAAAATCCAATAGATTTCGGTCCACTTCACAAAAAATAAAAATTTTATATCTTTATGTTTGAAGCCTGAAATGTGGCAAAAGGTTGAAAAGTTCAAGGGGGTCGAATACTTTCGCAAGGCACTGTATAAGTTTGTATATATATATATATATATACGTGTGCGTGTGTTATTGGTAATTTAAAGGCGACTGCTCTGTATATTTCCAGGGAGTCCCGGAGCAGAGGATCAGCGCAGGGACAGCATGACATGTGCGGACTGCACAGTCACGCTGTCAGGGGGGAGGCTGAGGCATGTTCCCTTTAAGAAAAGGGGAGGTGCCTCAGCAGGAGAAGAGCTGTTTGCCGGGAGAGGAAGGAGGCAAGGGGAGGAAGTGACGTCAGTCGTGAGCGGCGGGGAGAGAGATTAACACGCTCCCACCGCTCTGTCCTCCTTCCCAGTGATAATGGCGGCTCCGGTGGCGCTAACGGCGCTCGTAGCGCAATTGCGGGAGGCGGCGGCAGCGCAAGGGGCAGACTGGCTGCACGCCCAGGTCGCAGCCATAATCCGGGACACAGGATCGGCTCCGAGCGGGGGGGTCGCGGAGGCTCCACGTGCGCGGCGTTCCCGGCCGCCGCAATGCTACAGCCCGGATGCGGTGCAGGGTGAGCGGAGCACGCAAACGCAGCGGAGGGGAGGTAATGGCCAGGCACCCCCCAGAGACCACCAACCCCAGGGATCCAGGAGGGGGGACGGCAGGACGGCTCAGCGCAGAGGCCGGAGTGCGGTGATGGGTGAGACCAGCGCGACACAGGGATCTGCCCCCCCGGCTCGTCGCAGGTGCCGTGAGCAGTCGGCCATGGCTGCAGGAGGGAGCCCAAACAGCCAGGCGGCCCAGCGGAGTGCAGCAACGCTTCGGGGGGCTGGCCAGGTGGCCGAAGCGGCCAGCAGCCCAGCCAGGTCCAGAGGGAGGTTCGTGAAGAGCGCGGTGACGGCAGTGTGCGGGAGCAGTGCGGGGACGCCACGGGCCCAGAGCAGTCGGAGGAGCCAGAGTCCATCCAGGCGGCCAAGGCACGGGTCTGACGGTCCGGCGCAGCGCAGAGGACGCGAGACACGCCGCAGATCCCCGGCAGCCAGAGCGGGACCCTCTGGGGTGCAGACAGCAGTCGTGCAGCAGGTGGAGGCCAGCGACAGATCGGAGGGAGAACTGTCCGGGTCGGAACGGGACGAGGACCAGGGACATTCGTCAGCGGTGGATATCGGTGTGGCGGCTGATGGGCCCAGTCCTGGGCAGCCCGGTGAGTGCATTCCTACTTTATCTGTTTCTGCTTTATTAGAACAGTTATTGGAGCGGGGTAAGGCAGATGGGCCCACCAGGGAGGGTAGTTCTTCGGGGGTGAGTGAGGTACAACACCATTCGGGGCAGCCCCAGGAAGCGGGGCAGAGGGCGACAGGCTTGCAGGATTTATTGCTGGGTTTGCGGGAGCTGGTGCAGCGCTTTGAGCCGACGGCGGGGGAAAATTCATCGCCGGCCCAGGCGTGGGTCCCGTCAATGGGTAAGGAGGGTACGCCACCGGTTCCGCCAATGACCGCGGTCACGAATAGGGTGGAGGCCGTGGCGAGCACAGCGGACACAGTGACGGCGGTGGACATTACGCCCGCGGCAACAGCCAGCGTTACGGCTACAGCTGGCCAGGAGAAGACGGGGGAGAAGAAGACGGAGTCCGTCAGGTTGGCGGACTCTGCCAAGAGCGAGGTTTATGTTTGTTTTGAGGGCCCTTTGGGAGCCCATCTCAAAACGGAAGTGAAGGAAAAAATTTGGAAAGGGGAATATGTGGAGATATTCACATTACTGCCGCTTGAGAAGTTCAATCTGGATAGATTGAAACCGGAGGAGAGCAAGAAGGAGGACGAGGAAAAACGCAGATACCGCTTGATTCCGCGGACGTTCTCGAATTGGCTGCAGGCGTTCGCCATCTTGGCGAGCGTGGTGTGGGAAAAGGCCCCCGAACATTGCTCTGTGAGGCGCACCGGACGCATGGCGGCGTGGCATGGCTGCGCTATGATGAGCAATTTCGTCAGCGGATGGCCGTCCGACCCTCGCTTCGATGGGACCATAAGGTTATTAGCCTGTGGATGAAGCTGATGACGGCGGCGAGGGCTCCTAACCAGTTTTTTCAGGCGGGGGTCGGAGGTACCGCAGCTCCAGGACAGCCGACCGACAAGAAATGGGGCTTCTGTTGGCAGTTCAACGAGGGCACCTGCAGGTTCGGCGCCAACTGTCGGTTTAAGCACACGTGTTCCGGCTGCGGGGGATCACACGCCCTCGCCAAGTGCTTCAGGAGAGGGAAGGGGCGTGACGGAGAGCCTGCGAATAAAAGGGACGACGCCGGTGCGGGTGGAAAGGATGCGTCCTTTCCTCAGTAGGTACCCCGACCGTCAAGCGGCCCAGCTATTGGAGTCAGGTTTTGCGCAGGGGTTTAAAATTCCTTGCCATCTGGCGGTAACCCCTCCCATAGTGAATAATTTACGGTCAGCCCTGCTGCATCCGGCAGTGGTCACAGAAAAAATTGACAAGGAAGTAAAATTGGGGCGCATGGCTGGCCCGTTTGCTTCAGTTCCTCTGTCGGGCCTGGTGGTATCCCCCTTGGGTGTAGTTCCCAAGAAGGAGCCAAATAAATTTAGACTGATTCACCACCTGTCATTCCCGAAGGGGGGATCTGTCAATGATTCGATTGCACCGGAGGAGTGTGCGGTCACATACACTTCATTCGATGCGGCGATATCATGGGTTCGTCGATACGGCCGGGGGTCCCTTATGGCTAAGGCGGATTCTGGTTCTTGAAGAACCTAGTCCTCCTGGAACTGTTTCCTATTGTGGTGGCAATGGAAACGATTTTGTACAAAGTATTTCAGTTGGAATGCATTTCAGTTAGCATGTATAATATTCTTCCATGTGTTATTCCATTTTATTACACATAACCTAATTTCTGAACTTATTTGTTTTGATGTCTTTGTATGTATGGGTTGCTACCGACGTGGTGAAAATGTCATGTCATGAGCACCTTTTAGAAATATATTTACCTAGAAAAATGGTGACGTGTTCAATACTTATTTTACCCGCTGTATGTTTTACACATCCCAGTACGAATGTTAATTTTTTTCTAACATGAAGCCAATTTACCATTAAAAACATATGACCCTACCTTCACAAACTCTGACATTGTTTCTCAGAGATCATACACGCTCTTGTATAAAGAGTGAGACAATGCTCTCACCATTGGAGAATATGGAATATGTGACCCCGCTAGCAGATTGCAGCACTGATATCCCTACAAATGGATCATACAACAGTTTACTCCTTTTGGCCAATTCCATCCATCTTAGCCCCGGTACACCCGGTCGGAGATTTCCCCAACCAAATCCATCAGATTTTGCCCGTCGGATTTTGTCTGTCGGATCTTGTCCGAAACTGTTGCATACACACGGTCGGACAAAGTTGGCGAAAAATCCGATCTTTCAGAAAGTGATGACGTAATTTTGTTACGATGGGACTACATTCAGGCTAGTAGCCAATAGCTTTGATGTAGGAATTTGATCTGAGCATGCGTGGCACTTGGTCCGATCAAAATTCTCTACACATGATCGGAGTATGTCCGATTGGCCCAGTTGATCGGGAAATATTTCCAACATGTTGGAAAATTGGGTCTGACGGATATTTGGACGGAATCAGTCCGATGCATACCACACACAGTCGGATTATCCGATGACACGGTCCGATAGGACACATTCCGACGGATTCTCCGACCGTGTGTACAAGGGCTTAGACCTCATATAAAGGCAGAAAGTAGAAGAATCCTCATAGTGCAGTAAATCAATAAAAGACATATTAAAAGTATTGCACTCACACATGCACACAAGCTATATAATGCAACGGGCGTAGGACTTGTACGTGAATGTCACAGATGCGGCTCCACCCAATGCGTTTCCCCAAAACAGCTGTCCTCTGAAAACAGACTTAACGGAGACAAAATAGCTTGGCATTCAAAAGTTCCACCAAATGTATTTAACATCTGTCCGATATCACTGGCTGTTTCACAACAACAAATGCTGCACTGGTCCTCCTCAGCACAGGCATAGATACTGTAAATTCCCACCAGACCTTTGATATCTAGTAATGCATATTTTATTCGCTGCAAGATGAATGATCTTTAGGAAATGAGAAGGTTCTCTATCCCCCAACCTATCAGATGTGAAAGCCTCAATTGAATTTCACTACTTGGGGACCTTGGATCTCTCTGAAGAAATCGGACTTACTTCAGACTCTACTAAATTGAACCTGTCATGTCAATTGTACTACTGCATATTTGATAATATTTTTTCTATTATATTTGCTCTCTGGTAATGTATCTGATTTTACTTGCAACTTCTGAACTATGTATTCTTATTATATCTATGTAGGCATACTTTGTTCAGCTTAACGTGAAAACTATTAAAAATTAAGTTTAAGCAAATTCTTCCATTTGGTGCAACTTTTTTTTTTTTAAAGTGGTTGTAAACTTCAGACATGAAATATGAACAAAGCGTATCCCTCTATATTATGTTCTTGTCTCAATTAACAGCACTAAGTGTAATTTCTATCTGCTGCTTCATTCCTTGGCTATCAGTATGAATCACTTTTGACATGTTTTCCTGACACCAAGAGAAAAATGGTGACAGGGGAGGGACCTCCAGCAGATTGACAGCCTCAGCTCTGTTCCTCAGAGCTGTGTGGAGGGGGGTGCATATCTTCCCTCCAATCAGCTCTTAGAGCTCTCCTCATTAAGCTCTGCAGAGTGTAACTTCAGCTCTCCAGACCCTTTTTTTCAAAACTCTCAGACAATCTTTATAAATTCAGCACTTTGAATGGATGTAGAGACAAGAAGACTTCAGATGAATGGATACAAATTATATAGGAGGATTTATTTCATCTTTGTGTATCACCTGAGGCCAGTCCCTTCACTGGGTTTACAACCACTTTAAGCCGTTGGGCTCCATTACTAGACCATGTGTTCTGTAGCTAAATATTCTCATGCTAGTGAAAGCTTCCATTTCCATGATCTAAACAACAAACCACAAAGGTTTACTGAGAGCCAGCTGACTTTTTGGAAATAGAGGTGCTCTGGCTTAGATACTGTAGATAATTTGGGGGGTGGAAGTGCGAACAAAGAAAGAGTTCAAGTTCAAAAATTCAGAAGGACAGAAGAAAAGACGACACAGACAATCAAAAGTTGGTGTTAACTGATGAAGGTAAAAGAGACAGAATTATAGAAAGTATACCCCACTCCAAATTATAAATGGCCACATTGCATTTAACATGGAAACTCAAAATAATGCTAGCTAGTCAAGGTTTCGAAAAAACAAAAAATTGAAAAAAAAAAACATAATTATAATAGACAGATGCTAATGTCACATTACTGTTATTCTTATGTTTTAACATTTCTTTTAGAAAATGCAGGCATTGTTCTCCCAACTATTTTCTACTTTTTCAATCTCCTTTTAAAGCTTCTGCTAAAACCTAAAACATAACATTATAGACAAGAAAAGCACACAGTGGCTCTGAATCAGTTTTCAATACAACAGAATGCAGTTTTGTGATGCATGGACTAAACAGATTAGTCATGGTTTA
This sequence comes from Lithobates pipiens, assembly GCF_037356315.1. Classification (NCBI taxonomy): domain Eukaryota; kingdom Metazoa; phylum Chordata; class Amphibia; order Anura; family Ranidae; genus Lithobates; species Lithobates pipiens. The sequence goes on from NW_027507755.1 coordinate 10,454,880, forward strand.
TTTAATTTATATATGGTAGCTATAACAAAATCTTCAGTGTCTAATAGAGTATAAAGATCATTCGCTATGACATTCATTGGTCCCTGTTAAAAAAATATTGAATAAGGAGGGTGATAATGGTCTGTTTTTTTTCTCATGAGAACAGACCCAGGATAGTTTTAAGTGAGCCATATACCATAGGAGCCATTTGAATCCCATTGTAGCCTTAAAAAAATATTTTACCTTTCCTATTAGGTAACTCCAATATGGCAAACTTTTTCCAAAATCTTCCAAATTTTGCGGAAATTTCAGGAAAATGAAACTCCCTGCCAAAGATATCAGCAGATATTTTTTTTTCCAAACAATTTTTATTTAAGGTGTTGTCAGTTGGAAATACAACATCATAACATACCAAATACACACATATCTGTCAGATTTCGAATCATATGATAAATCAACCAAAACCAGGATTAATACAGAAACGTGTGTCGAGAAAGGGATCGAACATGTAAAGCTCATGTCAAAGCTACGTTAAGTACTATTATGATCAGGTTTTCAAAAAAACAAAAAACACAAAAATGTATAGATCAGTAGAACAGCAATTATGAGCAATATCTGAAGCGGAGAAGTAATACAGGGTAAAGAGAGAATAGACTGGCAGAGTCTCGTTCCAAGACTGGGAAGGGCATGATATCTATAGAGTGATACATTTCAAAAAGTTACACTAAGGCCAAAGGGATCCTCCTAATTAAGTGAGCTGTTCCTCGAATCTGGCTCTGTCGTCTTCGTCTTCGGGCTTCCGATCAACAGATATTTTATATCTTACTAGACCTAATCATCTTAAAATAAAATAATTAAAGAGCTTCTAGTGTGTTGTATAAACAACTGGCCCATACCATCTCTTAGGGACTTGGGGACATACATTTCTTGAATTTGCTGTTGTCCTGCAGCCATTATGAAAAGTCTTCTCGACGTTGGATTATTTAGCAGTAGAACTACACTCTATTGTCCAGTGGCAGAGCAAGGAAGTCTGGTTGGAGATCTCATAGTGTCTCCAAAAGATAAAAGAAGCCATCAGGCTATTCATATGATCATCATCTGCAATCTACAGCTGATTCCTGCTCTTTTCTTACCTTCAGGACTACTTGGTATTTGCTCAGTTCCATCTTTGTACCACTTACCTCTGAACAAAAGGACGTGACATATCACTCTCTAAAATCTTTTTGGACACTGTAACTTAGTTCCCAAGATCTCATAATGATATTAAATTAACCTTCTTGTGCCTTCCAGCTTGTAGCCTAGTGGTTGAATGAGGTAGCTGCCATCTTGGTTCCTCAGGGTTCTTCTTTGTGCCTCATTCACAACCACCACTGCACAGCGTCGGACTGCTGGCTGAGCTTTGTTGGGTGAAGGAAGTGACTGCATCTCAGGGCGTTTAGTGTCTTCTGTTTAACCGGCAGAAACTCTGCTCTGTGATGACATAGAACAGAGTGGTAGCCGATTAGACAGCAAACACATATGATGTGGCAGCTGAGGGAGAAGTTTCAGAGTCGATCAATGTTAGCAACAACACACAGTCAATATATTCAACATACGTCAGGACTAAACTGCTGGGTAGAGTTGTGCTTACAGGTATCCCATAATCCAAGCATTATCAATACTGAGCAGACTATTAAGACTAAAGCCAAGATAAAACATTCTCAGACATGTAGAATGACCAATGTGATTATGGTGGGGTAGGCCAAAAGAAACAGGATGGTATTGAGACAAAAAATTTAAAGGATGGCGATAATTGAATGGTAATGCAATCCATGAATTTTCAGGGGGAATCAAATTTTCTAGATCCAAAACTGGATAACACCAGGGACGAATAAACTACTGTTTGCTTATACGCATCAGTAACTCTATGTGTTTTATTTAAAAAATAAAATAAAAAAAATCTTATTTTGGAAGGATGCAGTATTTAGTTTTTTTCTTAACATATATTTTAAAAGCCAACCTTAATAGCTTTATTAATCCAGACCATGAAACTTGAGGTCTCACTCGAGGGTCACCTCTTCGTACAACTTTCACCCAAGAACTGGGCTTAATCTTATGAGATGTTGAGAAGCAAGATGGGACAGGCATTTATACAGTCTTATGGACAAATAAATATATCTTATTCCCTGCTGCTGCTCCTAATTTCTGCTGCTATGAAAGGGAAGCTTGGTTTTTATCAACTTAGATGACCTCATCTATAGGCACATCCTCCTTACAGTAATAGGTACTGCTATTTTAAAAGTATCTGTGAAAATATATGTTGTGTAGGTGCAGCATGGTGCAGTAGGCAGTAAACTCTCAGAGTCCTGATTTGTAAATAAACATTGTATTGAAACAGTAGGTCAACAGTACAAACAGGCCCAGGAGGCTCGCCAGTCTGGTGCCACCTAAAACCGTGCAACAAATTGACAGCATTGAGAAGACTCAGAGATGCCAACAGCAGGAGAGAAGTGTGGCCTGGCTGGTCCAACTCAAATAGGAAGCTTCCTGAAGATGTAGATGTAGTCTCTGCTCTCTTCCTACTCCACCAGAAATGTTTCCTATTGCTGCCACTGTCCCTGTCAGACGGGGAACATGTCCCTAACCTGTCCACTCGCATAAAGCGGAACTTGCTTTGCCTGATCTAAGATGGCTGCCGGGTTCACATGGGCATGTGCATCCTGCCCAAGTAACACAGTTTCTCTTATCTTCCTCTCCCATCTGCATTGTTGCTGTGGACAAGCGCCACATGCAGTGGAGAATATAGACTGTGCCTGCCTACATATACATCCAGTGTATGTCCTTATTATCTGATTTTGAACAAATTAACTCTCCTAATCAACCTATCTGGCTTACCCCTATGCGTCCACATTTTTTTGCCCTTCCAGATGGTCTGTGGTGGGCACAACATGGCCTAAAATATATCCACAAACTTTATTCTCCGAATTCTTTAAAAAACTTTCTTAGGACTGCAACAAGAGCTAGGTATAACAGTGCATTGGCTTTTTAGATACTTGCAGCTCAGGCGCGCAGCTGAAACCCTATTTGGACATCTTGATGTACACTTTCACAATTTTTTTCACTAAATTAGAGAAAGTCCTACTTCAATCAGTTCATTGATGCTTCACCTCTCCTTTTTTATCTTATTTTTCTTTGTGGGAAATGTCCCCCTCTCCTCAAACATGAAGGAAACAACATTTCCGTCATCTCTGAAGAAAACTGTCAAGAATTCTTTCATTCTTATTTTTATATGGGTATATCTGCCAGAGATAAACGTATCCAAAGATATTTGCAAAGGACATAGTATACTCCACAACAACTTTCAAATCCAAAAAAGGGACGCAGCTACTTGTCAAAAATGCCTTAAAGATCCTGGTGGTTGCCTTCATATGTTCTGGAACTGCAACAAAATTTGATCCCATTTGGCCCCAAATTACTGCCTTTATTTCTACTACCTTCAAATTGCCCAACAACTGTAACCCTAAATGATGGAGCCTGTTTGGTATTTTTAAAGATGTGGACCTTAATACCACACAAAACCATTTCCTATGGATTCTACAGATCCTTCTGTATTATGCTAGGAAAATGGTGGCACCTCAGTGGATACACAAAGACCCTGTTAAAGTGGCTGTAAACCCTTACAAACCACTTTGACCTACAGGTAAGCCTAGATTAAGGCTTACCTGTAGGTCCAAGAGATATTTGCCAAAACACAGGCACCGCTGTCTGTAGCGCATGCGCCGTAGACAGCGGTGCACAGGTGCACTGAGCGAGCTGCTGTCAACGGCGATATGCCGCGAGCGGCGACTCCCGTGCGCATGCGCGGGAGTGACGTGATCGCGGCTCCGTCGAATGACAGCGTCGGAGCAGCGAGACCCACCAAGAAGATGGAGGCTCCGTACACAAGGGGACAGCAGTGACTTTGCTCCTGTGTCAGGTAAGTGACACATAATGGACTACTATGCGATGCATAGTAGTCCGTTATGCTTTACCTTTTCAGGGAATCAAAGAGGAAGTAAACCCATCAGGGTTTATTTCCTCTTTAATAATAGTGTGTGGAAAAAAATTGATTAACCAGACCTTATCTTTGTATAAATTGGCATATGAGGCCAGAGCACGCATTTGGTAAACTGAATAAGATCTGGTGTGCTGGGCTGGACCATCAGGACAACTATGAAACCCTTCTCTTGCTGCTTACTGATTCTGCTCCTTAGGACTCATCTATGCCCTAGTCTACTACACCTTCCCGATTTATAACAGAGCCAAATAACATGCTGATTTTCCATATTTTATTTTATTAGGAAACTGGTACAGCACATATTGTGAATTGGTTTTCTACACTGAGCAAAATTATAAAGGCAACACTTTTGTGTTTGCCCCTATTTATCATGAGCTGAACGCAAAGATCTATAACTTTTTCTATGTACACAAAAGGCCTATTTCTCTCAAATATTGTTCACAAATCTGTCTAACTCTGTTAGTGAGCACTTCTCCTTTGCCGAGATAATCCATCCACCTCACAAGTGTGGCAAATCAAGATGCTGGTGATTAGACAGCATGATTATTGCACAGGTGTGCCTTAGGCTGGCCACAATAAAAGGCCATGCTAAAATGTGCAGTTTTACTGTATTGGGGGGATGAATGGCACAACAATGGGCCTCAGGATCTCATCATGGTTTCCCTGTGCATTCAAAATGCCATTAACAAAATGCACCTGTGTTCGTTGTCTATAGCATATGCATGCCCATACCATAAGCCCACCACCACCATGGGCCACTTGATCCACAGAGTTGACATCAGCAAACCGCTCACCCACACAGCGCCATACACGCTGTCTGCCATCTGCCCTGTATAGTAAAAACCGGGATTCATCCGTGAAGAGACCACCTCTCCAAAGTGCCAGACGCCATTGAATGTGAGCATTTGTCCACTCAAGTTGGTTACAATGGCAAACTGCAGTCATGTTGAGACCCCGATGAGGATGACAAGCATGCAGATGAGCTTCCCCGAGATGGTTTCTGACAGTTTGTGCAGAAATTCTTTGGTTATGCAAACTGATTGTTGCAACAGATGTCCGGGTGGCTGGTCTCAGACAATCTTGGAGGTGAAGATGCTGGATGTGGAGGTCCTGGGCTGGTGTGGTTACACATGGTCGGCGGTTGTGAGGTCGGTTGAATGTACTATCAAATTCTCTGAAATGCCTCAAGAGACAGCTTATGGTAGAGAAATGAACATTCAATTCAAGGGCAACAGCTCTGGTGAACATTCCTGCAGTCAGCATGACAATTTGCATGCTCCCTCAAAACTTGCAACATCTGTGGCATTGTGGTGTGTGATAAAACTGCACATTTTAGAGTGGCCTTTTATTGTGGCCATCCTAATGCCCCGTACACACAATCCGAAAATCGTACGGAAAATACCGCTTTCGAAGCAATCGTACGATAATCGGATCGTTAGTACAGAGCTTTCGATAGCCGATTAGGATAGTTCATCCGATATTATTCTATCGGACATGCACAGAATTTTTTTTCGTACAATGCCAGATCGTACGATTTTCGTTTAATCAGTACAGTTATCGTTCGAAAATGCTATACAAATGCATTACAACACATGACATAACTTCCGAATTTTTTTTCTGTCGTACGGGAATTTTCATGACTTTAGTAAACTCATCAGATTCGATCTGAGATTAGCATGCAATAAAAAACGGACGATCATTCGTCCGATAATCTCATCGTGTGTATGGGGCATAAGGCCCACCTGTGCAATAATCAAGCTGTCTAATCAGCATCTTGATATGCCACACCTGTGTGGTGGATGGATTATCTCGGCAAAGGAGAGGTGCTCACTAACACAGATTTAGACAGATTTGTGAACAATATTTGAAAGAAATAGGCCTTTTGTGTACATAGAAAACTTCACAGATCTTTAAGAAAACTACCTCTATGCATGTATACATGTCATTTATATTCAATAAAAGTAAAAAAAAAATTCCACAGCCACAGGAACAAAATACACTGGTATAGATATATTATTATAATCATGTGGTCAGCATCACGCTTAGCCAATCAATGAGATGTACATGAATAAGTCATTTTTCATTTCTGCCAATGACATCATCCTTCCATTCAGCAGATCCGAAATATAATCGAGTACACGTAAATGATAAATTATGCTATACATCAAATCAGTACAAGTGTATTGACAATACTGCTACATACATTGCAGGGCCAATGCTCATATCTGTAATGTTCAGTCACTTTAGCGCCAGATGAAAATGGGATGTTAAATAACATTGTAGAATCAGTGACAGACTCATACATGTGTTAGCTCAGCTTTTACCAAATGACTTTGTATGTTTGATTAAACTGTCAGTTATACTGGAGATTAATGCGTGTCGTTATTAATAAGTACATTATGTGGGACTTGCTTGAGAAAAAAAAATGAAAAAATAATCTTTGAATATTATTTTAAAGTCCAGTTGAACTTTTACACATACCATAGCTGCACACTGTATACCATTATTCTTAAAGCCATAAATACATTTATTGCTCTAGCATTGTTGAGGACACTTTAGCCTGCATCTCTCTGATGCCGTGCGTCCCCTACTGGGGCCCAATTGTGACACCTCTATCATTAAACCCCAACAGGGGGTGAAATAGGGGCTGGGTGGAATGCCCTCAACAGTGCTGGATCAATACATTTGTTATTAAGTCTTACAGAATAGCAGTATGCAGTTTCCAACTATGGTATATGGATTTGTTTTGGAGTCCAGTTGCAGGAAATAGGACTGTAACTGGACGTTCAAGAAAGCACAACTACACGGTAGGAAGACAACCCGATTGGGCACACTCACAGATTGTTGCAGCGAAGAGTATAGCGGTAGATCTCAGGTGCACTGACAGTGTCTGTCTGTCTTGATGGGCAGAATAAGGCTTGACTGGTACGTACCCAAATGGGGAGGCTTGCATGAAAGTTGGCATGCCCCCCTACTCTTTCCCTACTCATCTAGAACCTCTCCATGCCACTAATTACTGTCCCTGACAGACAGGTGACCTGTACCTACGCTATCCACATGTGAAGTGCACACCAAGCCTGGGAGCCAGGGTCCTGAATAGACTCTGCTTGACCCAAGATGGCCGCCAGAGTCACATGGGGGGCCTGCTTCTAATCGGATAGCTTTCCTCAGTAAGCCAGGAAACCATAGAGGAACCATGCCCCTTATGACTTCCTCTCCCTCTGCAAAGTCACTGTGTTTGAGCGCCACCTCATAGCTCCCAACTGTCCCTGATTTTGAGGGACTGTCCCTGATTTGGAGCAATGTCCCTCTGTCTCTCTTTTCCCCTCATTTGTCCCTCACTTTGGTCTGATTTATATAGTTGTATATAAAATGCACTTTTTATCTTTCAAAAAGTGTTTCTCAGTGATAAACCTTTCATCTGATTTCTAAATTGCTGCATTTGTAAATTTTAAAAGCCAATATAAAGGAGCAGTAGTGGTAAAAAAAAGCACTTGTGCATTTAATTAACTTTTTTTTGGTTAATTCTCCTTTAAGGGGGTGTGGCAGGAGGCGTATCCTAGGCCTACATACATTTGCTAGTAGGTGTCCCTCATTCCCATCGCAAAATTTTGGGCGGTATGCCACCTGCAGTGGAGAAAGTTGGCTGCACCTGCCTACATGCTAAGACCCACATCTGAGATGGAGACAGTGGCAGATTTTTGAGCAGTAAATGAGACAGAGTGAGAAAACATTTTGTTTTTATTTCAGTTACATTCTAAATACATTCCAGAGGCACCAAATCAAAAGGATTTGTGAAATCTCACAGTTTGTTATCTTTATAAAGCAGCCACACTCTGAGTAGGAAAGCCTATCCCCTACCAGCATGCTGTAGAAAAGGACCCTTGCTCTATAGGTGCAAGCAGTGGTCTCTCTACTGAGGTCTGAGATATTCCCTGCTGTGTCAGATATAGAGTTCTCCAATGCTGATTGCAGAGATATAAATATGGCCTACTCAGGTGGCTTTGCGTGGACATACTTCACCATTCATAGATCAGTTAACCCCTTTCACACAATGGGGTGTTTTTTCACACTGGGGTGGTGCGCTTGCAGGACGTTACAAAAAGTCCTGCAAGAAGCATCTTTCGGGCGGTGGAGGAGTGTGGTCCTGCCCATTTAAATGAATCAGCACCACTGCTGAAGCACCTGCAAAGTAGGGTTGCCACCTGTCCAGGATTAACCCGGACAGTTCAGGTTTGGAATCATGTGTTCGGGTTTCAAACTGCCTGAAACCTGGACACATTATTCAGACTGGACTATGGCTTCCCAGCAGGGTTGCTGGCTGCAGTTGTCTAAGCTGAGAGTGTCTGTTACACTCTCTTTCACACTGCCCAAAGCCAGTACTAACAAGCCCCCCCCCCCCCCCCCCACACACACACACACAGACAGGAGAGGAGAGCGGGCTTGATCTGCCCTTCTCCGTCCCGCCTTTACCCCTCTGTGTCTGCCCACACTCTAATCCCCAGAACTGTGCCTCAGAAAAGGAAAGTGGGGTCCGGAAATGTGAAGTCCAGCAGCCTCAGATACATCTGGAAGAATGGTGGTGACTGCCAAGGGGTGAGTGAGCTCACCATCCTTCTCCCTCCTGCCTCTGAGTAAGTACACTAAGGTAAATCAGGGTTCTCAGAGCACCCCTTACATCAGAGATCCTCTTTACACTAGAAGCCACAGTGTTCCCGTTTACATCAGAGGGCTCAGTATTCCCCCTTAAATCAGGGTTCCCAGAGCATCCCTTATGTTAGAGTCCCCAGAGTTCTTCCTTACATCAGAGTCTGCAGAGTCCCCCCTTACAGTGTAAGGGAACTATTTGAGTTCAGATGTAAAAAGGGAACTCTGCGGATTCTGATGTAAAAGGGGAACACTTGTGATCAACAAAAATTGTTGTACGTCGTTAATGTGTTCGGGTTTGGCTTGAAGAAAAGGTGGCAACCCTACTGCAAAGTACCTGTATATCCCCTCCCTATGACACACTTAACCCCTTGATCATTACCTAGTGGTTAACCCCCCCCCCCCTGCCATTGTCATTTATACAGTAATCAGTGCATTTTTATAGCACAGATCGCTGTATAAATGCCAATGGTCCCAAAATAGTGTCAAAAGTGTTCGATGTGGCCGCCATAATGTCGCAGTCATGATAAAAATTGCAGATCACCGCCATTACTAATAGAAAAAAAAATGAATAATAAAAAGGTCATAAAACTATCCCCTATTTTGTAGATGCTATAACGTTTGCGTAAACCAATCAATATATGCTTATTGTGATTTTTTTATACCAAAAATATGTAGAAGAATACATATCGGCCTAAACTGTTTTTTTTATATACTTTTGGGGGATATTTATTATAGCAATTATATATTATTATAGCAAAAAGTTAAAAATATTGCTTTTTTTTTCAAAACTGTCAGTCTTTTATTGTTTATAGCGCAAAAAATAAAAACCCGCAGAGGTGATCAAATACCACCAAAAGAAAGCTCTATTCGTTAGGAAAAGAGGGTGTCCATTTTGTTTGGGTGCTGCGTCGCATGACCGCGCAATTGTCAGTTAAAGCGACGCAGTGCTGAATCACAAAAAATGCTCTGGTCAGGAAGGGGGTAAAATCTTCCGGGACTGAAGCGGTTAAATGACTTTAAAGAGGAAGTAAACCCTGATGGGTTTACTTCCTCTTTGATTCCCTGCAAATGTAAAGCATAATGGGCTCCTATGCATCGCATAGTAACCAGGGCTGAAGTCCTGCGGGAACGCATGGGAAAGGAGTTCCTGTACTTTTTACACAACAGGAACTCAGTTCCCATTAGCAGCCGCGTCCTGCATATGCCTGAGTAACTGGTGTTACTGAGTAGTGCCTCCGAGAGAGAGCAGCCAACCACAGACACCACACCAGGCAGAGCCACACTTACTGCTGCTGTCCCCCACTCCTCCTCCGTTCTGCTGCTGTCCCCCACTCCTCCTCCGTTCTGCTGCTGTCCCCCACTCCCCCTCCGTTCTGCTGCTGTCCCCCACTCCTCCTCCGTTCTGCTGCTGTCCCCCACTCCTCCTCCATTCTGCTGCTGTCCCCCACTCCTCCTCCGTTCTGCTGCTGTCCCCCACTCCTCCTCCGTTCTGCTGCTGTCCCCCACTCCCCCTCCGTTCTGCTGCTGTCCCCCACTCCTCCTCCGTTCTGCTGCTGTCCCCCACTCCTCCTCCATTCTGCTGCTGTCCCCCACTCCTTCTCCGTTCTGCTGCTGTCCCCCACTCCCCCTCCGTTCTGCTGCTGTCCCCCACTCCTCCTCCGTTCTGCTGCTGTCCCCCACTCCTCCTCCATTCTGCTGCTGTCCTCCACTCCTTCTCCGTTCTGCTGCTGTCCCCCACTCCCCCTCCGTTCTGCTGCTGTCCCCCACTCCTCCTCCGTTCTGCTGCTGTCCCCCACTCCTCCTCCATTCTGCTGCTGTCCCCCACTCCTTCTCCGTTCTGCTGCTGTCCCCCACTCCTCCTCCGTTCTGCTGCTGTCCCCCACTCCTCCTCCATTCTGCTGCTGTCCCCCACTCCTTCTCCGTTCTGCTGCTGTCCCCCACTTCTTCTCCGTTCTGCTGCTGTCTCCCACTCCTCCCCCGTTCTGCTGTTGTCCCCCACTCCTCCTCCATTCTGCTGCTGTCCCCCACTCCTCCTCCATTCTGCTGCTGTCCCCCACTCCTTCTCCGTTCTGCTGCTGTCTCCCACTCCTCCCCCGTTCTGCTGCTGTCCCCCACCCCCCCTCCATTCTGCTGCTGTCCCCCACTCCTCCTCCATTCTGCTGCTGTCCCCCACTCCTTCTCCGTTCTGCTGCTGTCTCCCACTCCTCCTCCGTTCTGCTGCTGTCCCCCACCCCCCCTCCGTTCTGCTGCTGTCCCCCACTCCCCCTCCGTTCTGCTGCTGTCCCCCACCCCCCCTCCGTTCTGCTGCTGTCCCCCACCCCCCCTCCGTTCTGCTGCTGTCCCCCACTCCTCCTCCGTTCTGCTGCTGTCCCCCACCCCCCCTCCGTTCTGCTGCTGTCCCCCACTCCTTCTCTGTTCTGCTGCTGTCTCCCACTCCTCCTCCGTTCTGCTGCTGTCCCCCACTCCTCCTCCGTTCTGCTGCTGTCCCCCACTCCTCCTCCGTTCTGCTGCTGTCCCCCACCCCCCCTCCGTTCTGCTGCTGTCCCCCACTCCCCCTCCGTTCTGCTGCTGTCCCCCACTCCTCCTCCGTTCTGCTGCTGTCCCCCACTCCTCCTCCGTTCTGCTGCTGTCCCCCACCCCCCCTTCAGTTTTCCTCCGTGTGCCTCTCCAGTTTTCCACCGTGTCCCCCTCTGTTCTGCTATCCCCCTCTGTTCTTGTGGTGATTATTCTGTTAGTTTGACAAGTTAACTTATTTTGTTTTTGTAAACTGCCACTTTACAATAAATGTTGCACTGTATTTTCTGTGAAATATATATGCATATGAGCGTATCATTTTTTTTTTTTTTTGGTGGGGGAGTGGATCTTGGGTGGGAGTTCCCACAGGACTTGACCCCTGATAGTAACCCATTATGTGTCACTTACCTGACACAGGATCAAGCGAAGTCACCGCTGTCCCCTTGTGTACGGAGCCTCCATCTTCTTGGTGGGTCTCGCTGCTCCGGCGCTGTCATTCGACGGAGCCGCGATGACGTCACTCCCACGCATCCGCAGGGAGCCGCCACTCGCGGCACATCGCCGCTAACAGCGGGGCACTCAGTGCGCCTGCGCACCGCTGTCTACACCGCATGCGCCTTAAACAGCGGTGCCTGTCTTTTGGCAAATATTTCCTAAACCGTATAGGTTTAGGAGATATTTCTTGGACCTACAGGTAAGCCTTAATCTAGGCTTACCTGTAGGTCAAAGTGGTTTGTAAGGGTTTACAACAGGGGTCTCAAACTGGGGGCCCTCCAGCTGTTGCGAAACTACAAGTCCCATGAGGCATTGCAAGGTTGACAGGTACAAGCATGACTCCCGCAGGCAGAGGCATGATGGGACTTGTAGTTTCGCAACAGCTGGAGGGCCACCAGTTTGAGACCCCTGGTTTACAACCACATTATTCAAATTCTATGCTTTTATTTGTAGCTTTACTAGAGGAGGAAGTCAGATAATCTATGCAAGGAATATTAACACTACTATGGTGACATTCTGGGTGATCAGATTCTCAGGACATTCTCCCAGGAGTGAAATTGCGCCGAAAGGTCCGTCAGATAACCTTTAGACATGTTTACATTAAACCGAGAGTGGTCCTCTCCCACTTGTTACACATAGAGGAGAATTGCACTTGGCATTGTACGATTTTTACATTGTTACTTCCTGGGCGTCTGCTAAGTAGACTGACAGGAAAAATACATTTGTCAGGAGCGTTGCTGTCATAACAATACACAAGTGTGCACCGTCTTGGGACACATTGCTCAGACAAGCATAGAGCCCTATGCGTTGAATTCACGAAGGGGCTTTCCTTTCCTGTATTACTTAGCTACTTTCTACTTACTTTTTTTGACAATGCACATTAGTTTGAGTCCCAGTGAAGAATCTCCAAAATTCTCTTAAGGGTCACTATTTAGGTCACTCGAATCGTTAGACTGGAGAATCTTTCTCTAGTCCTTTAAAGAACTTCCACTGGTCTGAACTAAAACTTTTCTATAGTTTGCAATGGCAGAGCTTTTGGGGAATTTAACTTATTAACAATTTGGTCTCGGCTTCCCAAGGTGGGAGGGCTTGTAAAAAGCTTAACCAGACTTCAGAAGATGGTTATCCATATCTCCATATCTCTATGGTGTCCATATCTCCCAACTGTCCCTGATTTGGAGCAATGTCCCTCTGTCCCTCATTCCTCCTCATTTGTCCCTCATTTTGGTCTGATCCATATAGTTGTATATAAAATGCACTTTTTGCTAGAAAATTACTTCGAACCCCCAAACATTATATATATATATTTTTAGCAGAGACTCTAGAGCAGTGATGGCGAACCTTGGCACTCCAGATGTTTTGGAACTACATTTCCCATGATGCTCCACTACACTGCAGAGTGCATGAGCATCATGGGAAATGTAGTTCCAAAACATCTGGGGTGCCAAGGTTCGCCATCACTGCTCTAGAGAATAAAATGGCGATTGTTGCAATATTTTATGTCACACGGTATTTGCGCAGCGGTGTTTTAAAACGCAACTTTTTGGGAAAAGGGACACTTTCATGAATAAAAAAAAAAAAAAAACGAAACAATAAAATTAGCCCAATTTTTTTGCATAATGTGAAAGATAATGTTACGCCGAGTAAATAGATACCAAACATGTCGCGCTTTATAATTGCACGCACTCGTGGAATGACGGCTAACTACGGTACCTAAAAATCTCAATAGGCGACGCTTTAAATTTTTTTTCCAGTTACCAGGTTAGAGTTACAGAGGAGATCTAGTGCTAGAATTATTGCTTTCACTCTGACGATCACGGCGATACCTCACATGTGTGATTTGAACACCATTTACATATGCGGGCGCGACTTCCGTATGCGTTTTCTTTGCTGCGTGAGCTCGCGGGGACACTTTACAATTTTTTTTTCTTATTATTGTTTTTTTTTTAAATGTATCACTTTTATTGCTGTCACAAGGAATGTAAACATCCCTTGTGACAGTAATAGGTGGTGACGGGGACTCTTTATGGAGGGATCGGGGGTCTAAAAGATCCCTCCTTTACACTTCAGATCGCCATTTTCGGCGATTCTCAATATTGTATATATTTTTAAATCCAGCGCCATTGGCAGCCACATAAATGGGAAGTGACGTCATGACGTCGCTTCCGTGTTTACAATTAGGTAAAGCGGCTTCATTCCAGTCCCTCCCTAGCCGCCAGAAGCGGCGGATGGTGCATCGGTGCTACCGATTGAACGGGAGCCCCGGTAATAGTGGGGGGCGGCGGGAGGGGGGAGTCCCCTCCCGCTCCTCCGGCATAACAGCCGAGCATACGCTCAGCGGCAAGGGGTTAACCAATCAATTTATTTTGTACAATTCTCCTTTAAGGGAGCGTGACAGGGGGTGTGACCTATGCCTGCATACTTTTGCTAATAGGTGTCCCTCATTCCCATCTCAGAAAGTTGGGTGGTATGCTTACTGGCCACTTCCTTTCCTGAATGAATTTCAGTAAGTGATCAGTACTGATCATTCACTGTGTCCATTCATCACTGAAGCATAGTAAACTGTGCTTACTATGCTTCAGTTTGTGAATGAACAGAAAGCCCCTCAGCTTCCCTGATATTATGTCAAAGGTCCCTCAAAAGGACAGTTTAAAAAATGTAAAAAAAAAAAAAAGCTAAAAATATATTTTTTTTTTTGTGAAAAAATATCACTTGATATTTTTGGAGTGGGAGGAGGGAGGGGGGGTGGGGGTCTATTAGCTAGGCTGTACAGGGCCCTGTGATTTCTAACAGGATCCCTGCACAGCATTGTAGTTTGTTGTGTTTGGGGGTTGTCAGGGACGCACTGACCGCTCCAGAAGACGCACGCCTATGCGCACACGCAAACCACAGACTTTGCGCATAGATGCGCGCACTCGCGAATCACGGACTTCACGCACAGATGCGCATACTCACGAATTGCAGTTCTCGCGCATGCATGTGTGCATGCGCGTGCATTAGTGCGAATTGGCGCCCATTGGCACCCAAACAGTCTATAAAAGATGCTTTCAGTATGCTGCCCCTTGCGGTTTGATCTGCTCCTGTTACCCGTATTCCTGACTCTGTGCCTGTATCCTGTTCCGGCTTTCTGACCTTGCTTCTGTCTCCAGTCCCAACCTCGGCTTGTTTGACCCTGCTATTCATCTGCCTGATTACCTGTTGCCAAGACCCAGCCTGGACTCTGACTACTCTCTGCCTGCCGTTTATGCTGTTTACCTTGATGTGTATGACCCGGATAGTTCCACTCCCCTTCTGCCTGCAAGCCTGCATCTGCCGACCAGCATCCGCTGTTCTGCAACCCTGCTCCGGTCCACTGACATGCATTGCTCTGCAAACCTGCATCTGCAGGTCTGCATTCATCGCACCGGCTCGCCTGCATCCGCTGCTCTCCTTGTCTGCTGTTCCAGCTTCCACTTGGCGATACAGCTCCAAGCAGTGAGGACCAAACAGGCACCTTTACCTCACCGTGCTCTTCTCATCTCCACTCCAGTGGTCTCCGAACTGGGGTGGTACGGGAGGTCTCCCTCCGCACGTCAGGCTCACATACGAGGTACATTACAGGGGTGCATAGCCACAGA
Source organism: Lithobates pipiens (assembly GCF_037356315.1). Classification (NCBI taxonomy): domain Eukaryota; kingdom Metazoa; phylum Chordata; class Amphibia; order Anura; family Ranidae; genus Lithobates; species Lithobates pipiens. The sequence goes on from NW_027507755.1 coordinate 10,470,171, forward strand.
CCAGTCAGGATGCCCATGCTGACCCATGCTGACCAGTGTCCACAGCCATAAGCGCCTACAATGTGCATGTGGACATCAGAACTGGACCATGGAGCAATGGAAGAAGGTGGGGCCTGGTCTGGTGGTCGAGGAACGCAACAACAAGTTCAAAATGTTCATTAGGCCTCCAAATTCTCCACATCACAATCCAATTGAGCATCTGTGGGATGTGATGGAAAAACAAGTCCAATCCATGGAGGCCCCACCTCATAGCCTACAGGAATTAAAGGATCTGCTGCTGACACCTTAGTGCTAGATACCACAGCATACCTTCAGAGGTCTAGTGGAGTTCATGTCCGTGGATATTTACATTGCAGTGATTAATTGTGTACCTTTAAACTGAAGTAAGTGAGGGGGAAAGAGTGACAGAGGGACATTGCTCCAAATCAGGGACAGTCCCTCAAAATCAGTTGAGAGCTATCAGTATGCAATGCAGCTCTACATCTAGTAATCGCTATGTAGAACCCAATTTGCATTCCAGGCTGAAGGCTCTTTAAATGAAATGGTCGCTTTGCTGTAACAAGAGCTGTGTTAGTGCAGCCGTTCAGCTCAAGATGGTCTATTTAATCCAGGACATTGTTGGGCAGAGTGTTACTAAGTTTGTTATGCACATACAGCTTCATCTTGTTCCCATCCAGGCTACATCTGCTTTAAGAACGCACCACCTAGGGATTTTCCCATAAGCATCCTTTCATACTTTGCTGAAGCCATCCATGTGTGAAATTGGGATATTAAGGTTGAAGTGTTCATAGTTTCAAATTTTTTTGCCTGCTAGGAATTCTTAAACCTAATTTTTTCAGAGAAGAATGAATGTTACAGTCATAAGTTATAAGAACACAAGAACATGACAATTCCAGATGGTCAGCGTTTTGGGATTTTTGTTTTGTATCTTATATTGTAACAAGTAACCTTTTTTTAATTAAAGCACCCTTTAAAAGTATTCAAAATCTCGAGGCACTCTAGTCCCAAATGTAAAAAAATGTAGATGTTATTTATCAATGACCTGAGCTTGGGACAATGCACACAACCGCCTTGATGAAATTATCTTCATATCAGAAGGACTCCCTTTTCTGGGGTCCAGAAAATGTCTTATGAGACGAAACGTGTCGGAAGGCTCTGTTGAAATCACTGGTTTCCATTCTAAGTGCTTTTTTATCCACTAAAATGTGAGTGTATTTCCTTTTTTTTAAATAAATATATTTAGATTTCAAAACGGAATTACACTATGTGCCTATCTTCCTTTTCTTTCTGCAAATATATTACATTGGAGAAACCATCCATTCGGTTTCCTGTCTAATACCTACCCTATTGAGGTCCACTGTCGGAGTCTTCTGGCTGGAGGTCACGTCTGCTGAGGAAGTTTCTTCTGGGTGTGTTGCAACATAAGCTTGATTGACCCACTAGATGTATACTTACTTGGGTTCAACCTCTCCGGTAAGCCTTTTGAGAAAGTTCGGGCAGGTTTTGTTGTTCTATACCACATTGATGCTCAGTTTACCTTTCATGCACTTTTGTTGACGTTTTGAATATTTCTATCCTCATATTGTTTGGCTCACCTTCACAGTTTGCTTTAAAGCGGGAGTCCGGGTTTTTTTTTTTTTTTTTTTAAAGCCAGCAGCTACAAATACTGCAGCTGCTAACTTTTAAAATAGTGACACTTACCTGTCCAGCTCGCCCGCGATGTCGGCACCCGAAGCCGATCTCTCGATCATCTCTCAGGTGCTGCCGCCGCCATCTTGGGTATGGGAATCAGGAAGTGGAGCCTTTCGGCTTCATTTCCCGGTTCCCTACTGCGCATGCGCGAGTCGCGCTGCGCAATAAGGATGGACCCGCTGCCTCTGGGATCTGTGTGTTTCCCAGCAGGCAGCGGGGGACTTTCGGAAAGGGGTGTAATCTACGCCCCTTTCCGCAGAGAGCTATCCTGGAAGTGGGTGCAGATACCTGTACTGTACAGGTACCTGCACCCCCTCCCCCCTGAAAGGTGCCAATTGTGGCGCCGGAGGGGGGGAGGATTCCAATGAGTGGAAGGTCCACTTTAGGGTGGACCTCCGCTTTAAGTATCAGTGATTCGTTTTCTTTGGACATTATTTTTGGACATTACTTACCAATTTTTTTTTTGCATTTTCTCTACATCTTTTGTTATTATATTTTTAACTACAGTATCTCACAAAAGTGAGTACACCCCTCCACATTTTTGTAAATATTTAATTAGATATTTTCATGTGACAACACTGAAGAAATTACACTTTTCTACAATGTAAAGTAGTGTAAATTTGCTGTCCCCTAAAAATAACGCAACACACAGCCATTAATGTCTAAACCACGGGCAACAAAAGTGAGTACACCCCTAAGTGATATTGTCCACATTGGGCCCAAAGTGTCAATACTTTGTGTGCTCACCATTATTTTCCAGCACTGCCTTAACCCTCTTGGGCATGGCGTTCACCAGAGCTTCACAGGTTGCCACTGGAGTCCTCTTCCACTCCTCCATAATGACATCATGGAGCTGGTGGATGTTAGAGACCTTGTGCTCCTCCAACTTCCGTTTGAGGATGCTCCACAGATGCTCAATAGGGTTTAAGTTTGGAGACATGCTTGGCCAGTCCATCACCTTTACCCTCAGCTACTTTAACAAAGCAATGGTCGTCTTGGAGATGTTTGGGGTCCTTATCATGTTTGAATACTGCCCTGCGGCCCAGTCTCTGAAGGGAGGGAATCATGCTCTGCTTCAGTATGTCACAGTACATGTTGCCATTCATGGTTCCCTCAATAAACTGAAGCTCGCCAGTGCCATCAGCACTCATGCAACCCAGAGACCATGACACTCCCACCACTATGCTTGACTGTAGGCAAAACACACTTGTCTTTGTACTCCTCCCCTGGTTGCCGTCACACATGCGTGACACCATCTGAACCAAATAAGTTTATCTTGTTCTCATCAGACCACAATACATGGTTCCAGTAATCCATGTCCTTAGTCTTCTTTTGTTCAGCAAACTGCGGGCTTTCTTGTGCATCATCTTTAGAAGAGGCTTCCTTCTGGGGCGACAACCATGCAGACCAATTTGATGCAGTGTGTGGCGTATGGTCTGCGCTCTGACAGGCGGACCCCTCAAACCTTCAACCTGTGCATATGTCTATTTCTCAAAGGCAGCCTCTGGATATGATGCTGAGCACGTGCACGCAACTTCTTTGGTCGAACATAGCGAGGCCTGTTCTGAGTGGAACCTGCCCCGTTAAACCGTTGTATGGTCTTGGCCACCGTGCTGCAGCTTGGTTTCAGGGTCTTGGCAATGTTCTTATAGCCTAGGCCATCTTTATCTAGAACAACATTTTTTTTTCAGATCCTCAGAGAGATATTTGCCATAAGGTGCCATGTTAAACTTCCAGTGACCAGTATGAGAGAGTGAAAGCGATAGCAGCAAATTTTACACACCTGCTCCTGATTCACACCTGAGACCTTGTAACACCGAGTCACATGACATCAGGGAGTAAAAATGGCTAATTGGGCCCAATTTGGACATTTTGACTTAGGGGTGTACTCACTTTTGTTTCCAGCGGTTTAGACATTAATGGCTGTGTGTTTAGTTATTTTGAGGGGACAGCAAATTTACTCTGTTATACAAGCTGTTCACTCACTACTTTACATTGTAGCAAAGTGTCATTTCTTCAGTGTTGTCACATGAAAAGATATAATAAACTATTTACAAAATGTGAGGGGTGTACTCACTTTTGTGAGATACTGTACATCTTTCACAAGAGTATTTAAAACTGAGCCTGTATTCTTGGAGAGAAGCTACTTATTTATGTGCTGCATATAATTTATAGGAGTTAGGTTAGTGTTGGGATAAAAGTTAGAATTAGAATTAGGTTTAGAGTTAGTGTTGGGTTTAGGGATTGAAGAGTTCGGTACTTGGTCATTTTGGTGGAAATAGAGGTTGGTGAGCGAGGGGATGTGGTGTATTTAAGCCCAAAAGCAAAAATGTACTATATTGCAGCTTACCAATTCTTAGATGTGGCAGTTGCATTTGTTTTCTTTCCCCCCTAATCATTACCTGGTGATCCAGCCAGTAAGTCTGTTAGTTTTTGACTTCCTTTAACAGTCCAAGCTGTCCAGCAAAAGTGGATACAAAACCATTTAAAGTGGAACTTTTAAGTCCTGCTAGATGACTTCAGGCTGGCCCCTTTTGCAGGTATAGCTATATAAAGCATTAAAAATACGTGTCTATACAGTTTAAAATTGGGGTGGCGCAGTGGTGTAGTGGTTAGCACTCTCACCTAGCAGTAAAAAGGGTCACTGCTTCAAATCCCAACCACAACACTACCTGCCTGGAGTTTGCATGTTCTCCCTGTGCCTGCATGGATTTCCTCTGGGTACTCTGGCTTCCTCCCACACTCCAAAGACATGCAGGTAGGTTAATTGGCTTCTGTCCAAAATTGGCCCTAGTATATGAATGGGGAGCTTGCATTGTGGGCTCCTTGAGGGTAGGGACCGATGCGAGTGTGCTATGTACAGGGATAGGGACAATTGTAGACACTCACTCAGGATGGACTGGTGTCTTTATGTAATACACTGTCTCACCCTGTTCTGCACATGCTCAGTTGCTCTCCATTTTTTGTCACTGTGCTGAAAATGTAGAGGCCGATCTGCCAATAGCCTAAAAATGTACTGCTGTTCAGGGGCTCTGGCCTTCATCACACTGGCAGCCTCTAGCAAGAAAAAAACAGGTACAATGCTGGAGGCAATTTATAGCACACACACTAATGTTGGTAGCATCATTATTAACCACATGCCGACCGGCCACCGGCAGAATGGCTCCCCTGCGCAAATTACCGTAGCTGTACGGCAACCACTTCAACGGGTATGGGGCGCGCCCCCACAGCTTCACTGAGTAGCCGATGCACGTGCCCGGCAGCCGCGATGTCCGCAGGGCACTCGTGATTGCTCATGACAGAGCAGGAACATGGATCTGTGTGTGTAAACACATAAATCCATGTCCTGTCAGGGGAGTGGAGACCGATGTGTGTTCCTAGTATATAGGAACACTGATCGGTCTCCTCCCCCCATCAGTCCCATCCCCCCACAGTTAGAACACACAGTGAGGGTACGCATTTAACCCCTTGATTGCCCCTTAGTGGTAACCCCTTCCCTGCCAGCAGGCCCGGACTGGGACAAAAAAATAGACCTGGACATTTTAGACTGAGCAGCCCATTCATTTTTTTTTTTAACCAATTCACAAATAATAACAACTACCGTTTTCTTGATGTCTTTTAGTTATATTTAGCCTGCTTCATAAGGTAGTAGAAAACTACCTCCATCAGAGGCTCTTTAGCGAGATTGGTGTAGCAGTGTGTCAGACTGCCACACTGCACCACCGACCGCTGCGATGTGCCTTCCCCCACGAGTGTGCGTCGGCTGTTATCCTGAAGGACGTCATATGAGGCCCTGTCAGGATAACTGAACCACCGTCATTTTGCTATAGGCTGGGCGGGTAGTGGTTAAAGAGGAAGCAAAGCTAAAGTTAATCTAGGCTTACCTGTAGGTTAAAGTGGTTGTAATGGGTTTACAATCACTTTAAGTATGTGCAGCTATTAAGAAGGGAGATCATCATTATTGTGTGCAGCCTATTGCATTAGGGTGCACCCCAGAGCAACAAATACACATGCGTGTATATCAGCAGAGCAGTGGACGGTGCCAGTAGAGCAAAGATTGGTGTCAGTAGGGCAATGGACGGTGTCAGTAGTTTTTTCTCATTCAAAGGTTTTTATTGAAAGATCAACATATGGTAACAAGTATAATGTATCAATTAAAGGTATTTTCATAATTACATGTAAATTAAAGAACCAGGTTACGGCATTGTATTAATATAACACATAGATGGTCAAATTAATGTTAGATAAGTTCCCTATTTATCAAAATGATAGAGTTTTCAGACTGTTTCAATATTAGCTTACATTAATATTTTGAGGATTATTATCAGTTAATGAAAGAAAATTAGGTCTATTTGTGTCTGAGTTCTTATGTGTGTTAAACATTTGAATAAAGTATACGCATCAAACTACTGAGTGTGATATTTTAAATATATTCCATATCACTAAGGAGGAGCCGAACACCCCCTCGGTTTGGTTCGCACTAGAACCTGCGAACAAACCTAAACTTCATGTGAACTTTAGAACCCTATTAAAGTATATGGGACTCGAGCGTTCAAAATCTAAAGTGCTCATTTTAAAGGCTAATATGCAAGTTATTGTCCTAAAAAGTGTTTGGGGACCTGGGTTCTGCCCCAGGGAACATGTATCAATGCAAAAAAAGTTTTAAAAACGAATGTTTAACGTGAAACAATAAAAGTATAATATTCCTTTAAATTTCATACCTGGGGGGTGTGTATAGTATGCCTGTAAAGGGGCGCATGTTTCCTGTGCTTAGAACTGTCCATGCACAAAGTGTAATTTCTGCAGGAAAAAAAGTCATTTAAAATCACTCGCGGCTATAATGAATTGTCGGCTTCCTGTAATACAGAAAACAGTCATTGAAAGTCATTGATAAAAAATTCAATAAAAAAGCATGGGGTTCCCCCAAATTCAATTACCGGGCCCTTCAGGTCTGGTAAGGATATTAAGGGGAACCCCACATCAATTTTTTTTTTTAAATGACATGAGGTTCCCTCCAAATATCCATACCAGACCCTTTATCCGAGCACGCAACCTGGCAGGCCACAGGAAAAGAGGGGGGACGAGAGAGCGCCCCCCCTCCTGAATCATACCAGGCCACATGCCCTCAACATTGGGAGGATGCTTTGGGGGTCTGTGACCCCTCAAAGCACCGTGTCCCCATGTTCATGAGGACAAGGGCCTCATCCCCACAACCCGGTGGCTGTGGGGGTCTGCGGGTGGAGGCCTTATCAGAATCTGGAAGCCCCCTTTAACAAGGGGACTCCCAGATCCCGCCCCCCCTGTTTGAAATGGAAAAGGGGTACAAAAGTACCCTTACTATTTCACAAAGAAAGTGTAAAAAATTGTTAAAAAAGTCACACACACCATTGGGAAAAGTCCTTTATTAAAAATTTTAAAATTTTTTAAAAAGATTCCAGCGGTGGTAATCCCCTCTTGCTATCCAGCGATGGCTGATCTCTTCTGCGGGGTCCAGCGATGAGTGATCTAATCCAGCGATGGTCCAGCGCAGCGCATCCATCCTGTCTCCACCACTGGGGGAATCCTGGCAGCCTGACACGTCTTAGCTGAGGAGGGCGGGGCCACCCATCACCTGACCCCGCCCCCTGTGACGCATGGGAAAGCCGGGCTTCCCCAGTGATGTACGGGTGACCCCACCCCCCTCTGATGTAACGGAAACCCACGAGTGATTTTAAATGACTTTTTTCCCGCAGAAATGACACTTTGTGCAGGGACAGTTCTAGGCACGGGAAACATGCACCCCTTTACAGGCATACTATAGACACCCCCCAGGTACGAAATTTAAAGGAATATTATACTTTTATTGCTTCACTTTAAGCATTATTAAAATCACTGCTCCTGAAAAAATGTCAGTTTTCAAAACTTTTCTTTGCATTGATACATGTCCCCCGGGGCAGGACCCGGGTCCCCAAACACTTTTTATGACAATAACTTGCATATTAGCCTTTAAAATTAGCACATTAGATTTCTCCCATAGACTTGTACAGGGTGTTCCGCGGCTTTTCGAATTTGCCGTGAACACCCTAGATTGTTCGCTGTTCGCCAAACAGGCGAACAGGCAATGTTCAAGTCACACATGAGTTTGACTCGAACTCGAAGCTCATCCCTACATATGACCTGTTGCTGTTAGGTAACTTATGAAATTATAATTAGAGAGAAATAAGAAGAGAAGAGAAAAGAAAGAAAGAAAATAAGGGTAAGGAAAAGTAGAGGGGGGGAGAGGACATGGGGTATTCCGGATGCATTATCTACTCTTATAGTTTTATAATTGTTTCATATAAAAATGTTAGTTACCATGACTGGAATACCCGGTGGTCAAAGTTTATAGGTAAACAATGTGTGATGCATGGTTTCCATAGACCTTCATATCCTTTCAGATTTTCTTTATCTAGGGCTTCCATTTTTGCACGCAACAATGACCGATTCATTCTGTGCTTGGTTTCTGCTATGTTTAGTAGGGGAGTTTTCCATGCTTTAGTTATTGTCTGTTTCGCAGTTGTCATAAATTGCATGAATAGCTTGAATTGTTAATGAGTCATGTAATCAGATTTTATATTTAAAAGGGCAATTTATGGATCTGGTATTATTGTTATTTCAAACAATTCTGAAGCGAGTAAAAAACCCTTTTTCCAGAATTTATTTATAATAGAACAATTCCACCACATGTGTATATATGTTCCTTGTTCTGAACAGCCACGAAAGCAGAGACTTGAGTAATCAGGCGCAAATTTAGCTATTGTAGCAGGAACCAAATACCAGCGTGAGAGTACCTTGTAGGTGGTTTCAATATCTATCACATTAGGAGAAAAAGATTTGATATTGGACCAGATTGCAGACCATTCTGTTTTATCCATAGTTTGATAAAGATCTTTCCCATTTCACCACATAAAATGGTAATTTAACACGCAATGTGGAGTATATTGTTGATATGAAACTGCTGGCATGAGGGTCTTTCATGAATATATTTTCAAACTTAGTAAAATCATCTACAGAGTCGTCAATGCTTAGGAAAGAATACAAAAGTTCTTAACTTGAAGGTAAAAAAATATTTCTGATTGGGGGAGCCCAAAAGACTTGCATAAGTCTGGGAAGTGACGGATTGTTGTATTTAGGATCATGTGACATAAACATATTATACCTGCTTTGGACCATTGGACCAAGCCCGAAAAGATCTAGGATAAGTCCATGCTGGATAGAAAGCTGGGTTTTTGAGAAAAGATAGAAGTGGATTATGTTTGGATTGCAGACCATGAGAGATTTTTAGTCTATCTCAGATAGCTAGAGAATGTTTAGTGATTGGGTTTTTTAAAGTTTTACGATCTATGGGACAAAGCCATAAAATATTATGTATGGAGAGATGGTCACAATCTATTGCTTTGATGGTAACCCACGGAGAATCTCAGTTTTGGAGTGATATTTTATGGATTGTGCTAGCTGAGCGGCTTTATAATATAATTAAATGTTTGGAAAATCCTAGGCCACCATGGATTTTGGGAAGAAATAAGGTCTAGATATTCGTGGTTCGAGTTTCCCCCAAGTAAATTTTATACATTTTTGTTGTATTATTCTAAGATAATACTCCGGGATGTGTATTGGAAGAACTGGAAGAAGGTACAGGAATTTAGGAAGTATCACCATCTTTATTATATTTATTTTCCCAACCCATGATATCGGTATAGATGACCATTTTAAAAGCAAGTTTGTAGTTAATTTTAGTAAAGAAGTATAGTTGGCGGAAAATAAATCCAAGTGGCTGGCAGGTAGCAGGATACTCAGATAAGGAATTCTATGTGCAGCCCATTAAAATGTAATGATCCTTGTACAATTCATTTTTCTGTAGTGGTTAACGAGATGTTCAGTGCTGTAGATTTTTGAGTATTAACCGTAAGGCCTGAGATGATCGAATAATTTTTTAGCATATTCATAAGGTTAGGAGCTGAAATTCTGAGGTGAAGATATAAATAGAAGGATGTCATCCACAAATAAACATATCTTGTGGTGACAACCTTCCATTTCTATGCCTGTTATAGAAGGTTCCATTCTTATTTTTTGTGCTAAAGGCTCAATAAGCAAAGCAAATAATAAAGGTGAGAGCGGGCATCCTTGACGTGTGCCCCTTTCTATGTTGAATGTTTCAGATTTGTAACCTGCGTATTTAATGTATGCTTTAGGTTTGCAGTAGAGTGCTGAGATCCATTGTAAGAAATGGGGGCTGAATCCCCATTTACTAAGAGTATAGTGCATATAGGACCATGAAATGGAATCAAATGCCTTTTTTATATCTAATGAGAGGAGACAGGCTGGGATGCGGCATAATTTCGCAGCATGTGGTAGAAGGGTGGCACGTCTAATACTTGCTTGTCGGATAGGGATAAATCCTGCTTGGTCTTTATGTATAATTTTACCAATGAATGTATTAAGTCTGGTGACAAGGATTTTGGCTAATAATTTAATGTCTACATTTAGTAAAGAGATAGGATGATAGTTCGAATGGATGCTATCGTCTGAGTTTGGTTTGGGAAGCATACAAATAATTGCTGTTAATGTTTCCTGTCTAAATGAGTGGCCTGACAGTATAGAGTTGAAGGCATTGGTTAAGGTGGATGGTAATGTTTCAATATATGTACGATAATATAGTGTGGAAAATCCATCAGAGCCAGGTCTTTTGTTTTCAGTGTTTTGATAGCACTGGACACCTCTTCAACCGATACAGGTTTCTCTAGTAGCTCTAAGGGCTCCTTTATATGGATGTGTTAGTGTACAGTGCCTGCTCTGCTCAGCGGGGGATCGCTCCGTAGATCCCCGCTGAGAAGGAAGATGACAGGTCTGTCTCGGCACACTGTGCAGGGACGGACCTGTCAGAGCGCCGCTCTCCCCTATGGGGGATCAGATGGAGACGGACCGTAGAGTCCGTCGTCACCCGTTCTGATCTGCAGACGGATGGAAAAATAGGTTTTTCCTCCGTCAAACTTTTTCGGATTGGAGTGGGTCGGATGTCAGCGGACATGTCACCGCTGACATCTGTCCCTCCATAGACCTCTATGGAGTGTCCATTCAGGTCAGCCTAAAAAACTGACAGGTGGACCTGAACGGTCCGTCCGTGTGAAAGTGGCCTAACTGTGTTGTGGATAATGGGGGGGAGAGGGAAATATGGGAAAATAACTCATCTGCTTTGGATGTATCCAGCTCAGTGTCTGAAGAATATAAAGTGTTTAAATGTGTTTTTTATATTTTTGAAGTATTTTCCTTGGGTTATTGGAGTATATATCTTTAGTTATTTTGAGGCGAGTAGGTTTAGTGGGAGAGTTGTGAGATTTAAGCGTGCAGGCTAATAGAGTTTCTGGTTTATTAGCTTTCATGTAAAAATTGTGGCGTGATCTATTGATAGTTTTATCTGCTGATTCTGTGAGAAACAGATCAAATTCAAGTTTAGCCTTATCCAATTGCAACTGTAACAAAGGGGAAGGATTAGATTGAAATGCCATGTAGCAAGTGTTAACGTTTGTTTCTAATTTGTTATCTAAAGCTCTACATTCTTGATTAAATAGAGCCGCTTGTCTCATACATAAACCATGTAAAACTGGAGTGAGCGGGGATATATCAGGAGTATAATTTTATAGTTGTCTACAATGAGTATAGAGTATAGTTGTCTACAATGTATTCTTTCAGTGCAAGTTCAATATTAGGTTTATGTGTTGGGGTTTTTAGGTAAGTAATCTCTAAGAAGCCAAGTCAGATCATGTGCTTTTGGAATGGTAGAGGCTATAGTGGTAAGTACTGCACTATGATCCGACCGTGGGATTGGTAAAATTTTGGATGTTAGAATTTCAGGCTGTAGTTAGGAATATGTGGTCTATTTGTGAGAATGAGCAATGGGGATGTGAATAATGGGTAAATTGTCTTTTAGTTGGATTCAGTTCACGGCAGGAGTCTACTAAATTATGTTTTGTAATAAGTTGTGAAAAAGAGTGTCTATTAGGGACATGTGATTGAGATTTAAGTGATTTGTCTAGAAAGGGAAAGAGAGTTAGATTGGAGTCTTCACGTAAAAGTAACATTCCTATTTTATGTGATTCGATTACCTGTAAAAGGTGAGAGAAGAACGAAGTAGGACTTTTGTTGGAGGCATAATATAAAATTACTGTTATGGCAGTATGTTGCATATATCCTATTAGAATCAGATATCACCGGGTCTTTCATTTCCTTTAATAATGTAAATGGGTTGTTGCGGTGAAATGCAATAAGTACGCCTCACTGTTTAGTTGAAGCTGAGGATGTGTAGACCTGTGAGTACATTTTGCTGAAAAATTTAGGAGTGGATTGTGGTGTGACGATGGTTTCTTGAAGGAACAAGATAGGTGTTTTTCTAGTGGTAAAGGAGTGAAAGGCTTTGGTGCGTTTTTGTGGGATGTTCAAGCCCTGAACATTCAGGGATAGTATATTTATTGGAGCCATTTCCAAAACATTGTGTAGATAGACCTGCCTCCGGAAGGGGGGGATAGGGAAGGATAGAAAAGGAAAGGGTAGAAGATTTAATAATAAAACAAATATTCTTCATTTTGGATAGTAAATAAAACATATATAATCTCAAAACATTTCTGTTGGGGGGGTAAAAAACTCCCCACAAGGGTACATTGGCCACTGTCGATTGTCCACTATATAAATGAACTAACCGAGAGTAGCAAAAAGGGAGCGCAAGAAACATTCCTGAAAGAACACCAAAGCCTACTAGTAGCAAGTTTCCATAAGTATATAAGTAACGAGAATATTTTAGCACTAGAAGGAACTGTGGTCAAATAATGGAAAGAAACACGGATATTGAAAATTGATCCATTTTGACCATTAAGCCATTTATCTTGGATCTGGAGTAAAGCAGTTGTTACAATATATTATATTAAGAACTTAAGTCAATTAAAGTATCTCCTTGAGGCGATAAATGACAAAAAAAAAAGATAAGATAATAGGACTGTTTAGCTGTCTTATTATTCAAGAGATAGATGAAGAATGGATCCTAGAAGTATGAAGTTATAAAAATGGAAACGATAGCTAATTTTCACATTATCATAACAGAGTGTGTCCAAATATAATAAGAATGAATTAGATGTAAAATGTGAAATAGACAGTAAGGATTGGTGAACTTATCCATCACGTAGAGAGAGAGATATGAGTATATAGTATTCTTCAGTCCATAGAGTCATCAGGGGCTTGATCAAGCGATCGATAGAAGGCTCTACAAGACTCTGGTACGGACACACCTGGAGTATGCTGTCCAGTTCTGGGCACCAGTCCTCAGGAAGGATGTACTGGAAATGGAGCGAGTACAAAGAAGGGCAACAAAGCTAATAAAGGGTCTGGAGGATATTAGTTATGAGGAAAGGTTGCGAGCACTGAACTTATTCTTACTGGAGAAGAGACGCTTGAGAGGGGATATGATTTCAATTTACAAATACCGTACTGGTGACCCCACAATAGGGATAAAACTTTTTCGCGTAAGGGAGTTTAACAAGACTCGTGGCCTCTCATTAAAATTAGAAGAAAAGAAGTTTAACCTTAAACTATGTAGAGGGTTCTTTAGTGTAATAGCGGCAAGGATGTGGAATTCCCTTCAACTGGCGGTGGTCTCAACGGGGAGCATCGATAGTTTCAAGAAACTATTAGATAAGCACCTGAACGACCACAATATACAGGGATATAGAATGTAATACTGACATATAATCACACACATAGGTTGGACTTGATGGACTTGTGTCTTTTTTCGACCTCACCTAATATTTGGAGAAGATGATGTCGGTCTTCGTCGAGTGGTTTCTTGATTCTGTGTCGAGTTCAGCAGATGCATGTCTTGAAGGGTAGTTTGGAGTTCGTTAGCAGAACGACATATAAATTTAGAGCATTGAAATGTGTAATGCACTGAAAAAGGGAATCCCCAGTGATATGTAATTTGATTGCATTGTAATACTTGTAGTAAGGGTTTTAAGGTCCTTTTCTTTTATTTATTGTAAGTTGGGACAAGTCTGCAAAAAGCTGGTAATTATGTCCTTGAAAGTTAAGAGTTTCTTTATTCCTTGCTGCAGATAGTAGTTGTTCTTTTGTTCTGTAGAAATTAAACTTTGCAATGATATTGTGGGGTGGACCATCAGATTTTTTAGGTGTTAGGGCTCTGTGAATCCTGTCCATTTCCAGGCGGTCTATGAGGATGGCTGGTTGTAGTTGTGCTGTCATTGTAGCTTGTAAGTCAATTACAGTTTCAGGAATCTACTCTGGTTTCAAGTGTGGATAAGCGCTGACCCAGCTCTCTTATTTCCTTTGTAAGGCTAGTAGTAATATGGTCAGAGGTGCTTTTCAATGCTTTGCAAAGCATTTTTTCTATTTGTTTCAGTGTAACTGGTGAGGCAATTTTGTTCTGAGGTGAATCTTCCAAATACTCACAGTGTACTTCAGAATCATATGGTGCAGACTGTGTGACAGTTTATGCCTTTAAGTTGATATCATCACCCATGGGCATAGCATAAGGGGTTGCAAGGGTCACAATCGCAACCCCGTCCCTAGCTCCAGGGGGCCCCTGCAGCCTCCCTGTCATATTATCATATCCTCCACAAAATCCAGCTCCGATATGCCCTAGGGCCCCACAGCCACGCTCCAGTACTGGGCTTCTACTTTGCCTTCCACAGTCCACATCCCTCTGTTCCCATTGGCTGGGGAGAAGCTGCGAGTCATTTCCTGAATGGAGAGGAGCACGAGGTGAGAACCGCCCAGGGTGGCGAAGTGTCTGTGCTGTGTGCTGGCAACATGGAATGGTAACCAAGCTCAGCGAGGCAAGAAGAGGAGAGTGCCGTCCTGTAGCCATGATGGGACCAATGTCACTGGTGAGGTATGACACTGCTCAGTGTCTCCTAGTCACCAGCTCTCTCTGTACCCCCCATTCAGGTATGTCTACTTACTCCACTTCCCTGACAACTGGGGAAAAGACACACACCTCTGGGAGGTGACCTTCCCCCAACACCTGCCAACACTGACAGAGAAACCTTCAGAAATTGCTAAAACAAATCCCTTACCACCTCCTCGGGGGGCCCCTGAAGGGCTGCGGGCTCCAGGTTTTGTGTCACGTGGCTTTGCCCTCCCAGATCTAAGTTGCGCCCACAAAGCCCCCTGACCACCCCCCATCCTGCATGCTATGTCTGCTGCCGAGCTTCTTTCCCAGTACAATACTCTATACTGTTCCTCCTCCACAGGGCTGAAATCATATTCCTTTACAACACAGCCAGTTAGCCATGATCTGTACAGGGTGTATCTGCCTACTGCAACTACACTGCCGCTCTGAACAGAAAATTTCACAGGTTAGAAGGGCAACATAAAAGGCAGATACACCCTGTGAAGACTGACAGACTGTATGACAAAGGAATGTGAATTCAGCCCTGTGTAGTGGGGGGGGAGGGGGGCTGTATACAGTGCTGGGATGGTAAACAAGCTCTGCCAAGTGAGTGACCTGCCAGGGGTCCCTGTCCTCTGTTTCTCCAGCGGTAATCCCTGTCCTCTGATGTAAAGAGGAACTCTGGGAACTCAAAACTCTCAATTCACTTTGAGTATCTTGGCGTGCGGTGGATGTATTTGCATGCACATTGGAAGTAGTGGGGGGGCCTAGGTCAGCTTTTGCATCGGGGCCCACAAGCTTCAAGCTACGCCTCTGTCATCACGGCTGGAGGTACCTCAGGCAGACTGCTGCAGCACCGTTTTGGCTGTGTTGTGAGGCGGCGCTGTTTTGTTGATTTTGGAACCCATATTCTGTCCAGCGACACTGGGACCGAGACCCCCCGAATTCAGGAGTGCTGTGGGCGCACATTGATATATTTTATGTGTGGGTGTTTGGGGAACACCACGATTATTCGGCTTTATCGTTCTCTCAGAGAGCAGAACTTCGCAGGCATGTTTGCTCCGCTTGGCTCCACCCCTCGGCTCCCTTTTGGTGTCAGTAGTTTTTATTTTTATTATTTTTTACAATTTTCTTTTACAATTTTTAGGAGTCCCGTTAGGGGGGGAGGGGGTTAGGTTGAAATAGCAAGGGTCTAAACAGAGAGAAAGGGACTGAGGATAGACCTTCCCCAGGCATTTCTCTGCAGCGTCAGCTGCACTGGACAGTAAGCGAATGGAAAATGCTCTTTGCTGAGCGGCTTCCCATTCATTCACAAACTAAAGCATGGTAAACATAGTTTAAAATGCTTCAGTTGAGAATAAACACAGGGGCGATTGGTACAGATCACTCACTGTGTTCATTCATATATCCATCCTGAAACATCCCTGCAGGAGCCAGTGGGAGAGGAGAAGAGAGAAGCTGGCAGCACCGCAGGTGAAAGACAGGGGACACCAGCAAGCAGGGGAAATTGGCAGCACACAGGGTGATTAGGGTGTGCCCAGGCACACCCAGCACACCCAGCGAACGCCTATGAGGATCATAAAATTGCAACCAAACACAGCAGAACTTAAAATCGTTGTGTAAAACATATATGGTTAAAACTTTTGCAAGGTCCAATTAAGCCAATACATTTTCCAAGTTCTTTTGAGAAGCAAATACGCTGTTTTTTTTAGCAGATCGTGTGTTGTTTTGAGATGCTGTTCAGTCTCACCTAAAATGTTCCCTTTTCTTAATATGTCAAAAGATATGTGTGTTTTATACATTCGGGGATAGTAAAAAGCAATTTTTCCCCTTTACGTTTCTCCAGAACCACTTTTCAAAGGCCTCAGTCAATACAGGAGTAATTGCTTTGACAGTTCCCCCATTATAAATATATTCTAGCTGTCTTTACTGGTTAGGAGGCACATTCTTCTTGGCCTGGCAGTTAGCTGCCTTTTTTTCACTGAGAAAGAGGGCTCACAACAATGACAGATCAAGCTTGTAATAAGGCCACCCAATGCAGCTGATAGAGAAGGCATTATAACAAGAACATCTCAATAAAAATGTCTTTTGCCGTCCCATTGGGATTAAAGGCCAATAAAATACACACGTAAACAGTGTACAGCAAGTGTATCTTATATCCCTTATTAGTCCATTAATAAAAAGCCACGTAAATAATTGAAGTAAATATTTGACGTAATTCCAATATAACTATCTCCCGCTACTTAGGAAGCTGACTAGTCTCCTATCATCCTGGCAGCCACTGTGCGTATCGTGGTTAGGTCGCATAGTGGCAGTCAAAATGACACTGCTGCCTAAACTATTATATCTATACCGAGTCCTTCCGATTCGTGTCCCGCTATATTTTCACCGACTGGTTCAAGGTAAAGTCTTCAAATACATCTGGGGAACAATTAGGCCTAGAGTCACTAAAGCCACCATGTACTGCCACAAATCATTAGGTGGATTAGGAGTACCTAATTTTAGACACTATTACTGTGCAGCTCAAATTGCACAACTCACCCTGTACCATGCTAAAACGGAGATACCGATATGGGTCAGCCTCGAGGCTATAGACGCCTCTCCGATAAATATATCTAATCTATTGTGGCTCCCCCCTACACTGAGAAGCAGACTTAGGCCGCGTACACACGGGCGGACTGTTCGCCCAACCTTGTCCGCTGAACAGTGTTTGGGCGGACAGTCCGCTCGTGTGTGGGCTTTCAGCGGACAGTTTCAGCGGACAGTTGGACGGACAAAGTCTTTCGGAAATTCCGAAGAACTGTCCGCTGAAACCTTGTTTGAGCGAACAGTCCGCCCGTGTGTAGGCCACTTTCGAAATGAGCAAACTGTTCCCGCTCGGAGGAAAGTCCGCCCATTTCGAGCGCGTGTGAAGGTAGGCGGGGCCCGCGACGGAGACGTCGCGGGCTCCGCCGCCTGGAATGGACTTAAAGGGGAACCCCAACGCCGAAAAAAATCAGCGTGGGGGTCCCCCCAAGTCCACAACAGACCCTTGTCCGAGCACGCTACCCGGCCGGCCAGGAAAGGGGGGCGAGCGAGCGCGCCCCCCCTCCTGAGCCGTACCAGGCCGCGTGCCCTCAACATGGGGGGTGCCTTGGGGGAGGGGGGGCCGCGCGGCCCCCCCACCCCACAGCACCTTGTCCCCATGTTGATGAGGACAAGGGCCTCTTCCCGACAACCCTGGCCGTTGGTTGTCGGGGTCTGCGGGCGGGGGGCTTATCGGAATCCGGGAGCCCCCTTTAAGAAGGGGGCCCCCGGATACCGGCCCCCCACCCTATGTGAATGAGTATGGGGTACAATGTACCCCTACCCATTTACCTGTAAAATAAAAGTACCCAAAAAAAAAACACAACACACGAGAAAAAATATTTTATTGCACAGCTCTGGGGGTCTTCCGTCTTCGGGGGTCTTCTCGCCGGACTCCTCCGATATCTTCTTGTAGCTCTTTTACTAGCGGAGGAGTCCGGCTTTCTTCCTCCCCGCCGCCGGCCTCTTCTCCCGACTTCGGGGGTCTTGTCCCCCTCTTCGGTTCTTCTGCCGGGCCACCGCGCCTTCTTGTAGCTCTTTTGCAGGCGGTGGCCCGGTCTTCTGTCGCCGCTGCCTTCCGTTCTTCTGTCGCCGCCTTCGGTTCTTCTGCCGGGCCACCGCGCCTTCTTGTAGCTCTTTTACAGGCGGTGGCCCGGTCTTCTGTCGCTGTCGCCTGGTGGGGGGCCTGGTACGGCTCAGGAGGGGGGGCGCGCTCGCTCGCCCCCCTTTCCTGGCCGGCCGGGTAGCGTGCTCGGACAAGGGTCTGTTGTGGACTTGGGGGGACCCCCACGCCGATTTTTTTCGGCGTTGGGGTTCCCCTTTAAGTCCATTCCAGGCGGCGGAGCCCGCGACGTCTCCTTCGCGGGCCCCGCCTACCTGTACACGCGCTCGAAATGGGCGGACTTGCCTCCGCCTTACGTGTCCGTTCATTTCAAAAGTTGAGCGAACTGTTTGGCAAACAGTTCGCTGAAACAGTCCGCTCAAAAAGTGCCGTGTGTGGCCATGTCCGTCCATGCTAATTTTGAGCGGACTGTTTGCCGAAACTGTTTGACGGACAAAGTTGGGCGAACAGTCCGCCCGTGTGTACGCGGCCTTAGTAATCCGATCACAGCCCACTCCCTCAGAGTCTGGGACGAGACCCACAAATCTTTCCGGCTTAAATCTCGTCATCTACCGTTACTCTCTATTATCGGCCACCCATCATTTATCCCTGCCTTTTCTGAACCTGGACTATTTACGGCTTGGTCTGGGGCAGGGCTCGACCGAGTTGGCACCCTTATGCGCAATGGCAAAGTCAGGTCCTTCCCTGCTCTCCAGGCCCAATCGCACTTACCTAATGGCGAATGTTTTCGTTACCTACAGATCGCCCATTTCCTCAACTCAATCCCTAAACCTATTAGTCCCCATGATACTAACTCTTTTTATGAGCAAATATGCGAAACAGACCCACATACACCAGGCATTATCTCCCAACTGTACACTCAATTCTCCTCCCCCCCTACAACTCTCCCATCTTATACTAGGGGCTGGTCCGCAGACCTCGAACTAGACCTCGAAGAAGACACATGGCACACAATCTGGACTAACACAAATAAAGCAACGCAGAATGTTATAGCCTCTGAGGCTAATTATAAAGTCCTTATGCGCTGGTACTTGGTCCCAGCCAGGATTGCCAAATTTGTTCCGGGATATCCCGCCACATGCTTCAGGGGCTGTAACACAGCGGGCACACATTTCCACATATGGTGGTCTTGTCCAGTAGCACAGCGTTTTTGGATAACTTCCTTCCAGATAGCATCGACCCTTACGGGGCACTCTATTTTACCAGACCCTTCGCTAGCCCTTCTCAACTCTACTCCCCATAACTACACTCGTAGTCAATTGGCTTTATTTCTGCAACTTACCACAGCAGCTAAACAAACTATTGCCAAGGCGTGGAAAACCCCCACGCTCCCGGTGGCGGAAATGAAGAATAGGGTTACAAAGGCCATGATTCACTCTAAATCAGAGGCGAAACTCCTCGATCGTATGCCCCAATTCTATAAAATATGGCAGCCCTGGATACAACACTTTCTACCCCCAGATCTCGACCCCTATCTAATTGAGCCCTAGGTTAATTGCAGAATTGGGATGGCCTCAGACGTATGAAAGCCTGGGTCTGTGCGGACCGGTTGACCAACTCTCCTTCTTTTCTTTTCTCCTACTCTCTCTCCCCTTTCCCTTCATTCTATCTTCCGACTTGTATTTCTGTCTTCTTCTAGCTGTTCTCTCCTTCTCCACCCTTCTCTTTATATGGAAATCTTTTTGTACATGCAGTACCATTACTCCTCTATTTACAACCAATATAGAGGAAGAGTGTATCTAAGTTAGCTGACTCCGACTCAACCGGAGTGTTTCAATTCTGTTCGATATATGCTTCAGTTGATACTCTTTGTACAACTCTAAGCGACATACGCATATGCTTGTCTGTACCGTATTATTAAGTATGATGTCGCTTGTTCTCTGTTTTATTGTTTTATATACTCTGTTATACCGAAACTACATTAACAGTGTACTGTATATTCTGTCTGTGTATTGATAATAAAAACTTTTTGAAAGAAATATTTGACGTAAATAATTAAAGTGAATATTTGAAGTAATTCATTGAAGGAAATACTCAATCACACAATTTAATTATATTCTATAAAGAATTGCATTGATAAAATAGACATAGAAAAACAAGACTCATGTTGACCTGTTGCCACCAAGCCCAGATCTAAGCTGGTGCTAGAGTTTGCTGTGCACCCCCAGATTTGAATTGCACCCCCCCCCCCAGGTCTCTGAGAGCACATTCAATGATCCATGAACCGACCTGATGGGGACAAGTGATGTAAAGAGACACTTTAAGGGGGCAGTTGATGCAAAGGGGCACTCTGATGGGAACAGCTGACATAAGGGGGCACTGAAATGGGGAGAGTTGATGTAAATGGATACTCTGATGACTGGGGGAAATTTATTTAAGGGGGTACTGATGGGAACATGTTTTGTAAGGAGACATTTTGAGGGGGGCAGTTGATGTAGGGGGGCACTAATGGGGACATTTTTTGTAAACAGGCACTTTAAGGAGGGCAGTTGATGTTAAGGGGCACTCTAACGGGAACAGTTGACATAAGGGGGCACTCAGATGGGGACAGTTCGTGTAAAGGGATACTTTGAGGAGAGAAATTGATGTAAGGGGGCACTGATGGGGACATTTTTTGTAAAGAGACACTTTAAGGAGGGAAGTTGATGTAAGGGGGCACTCTGATGGGAACATCTTACATAAGGGGCACTCAAATGGAGACATTTTTTGTAAAGAGGCACTTTAATGGGGGCAGTTGATATAAGGGGACACACAGATGGGGACAGTTCATGTAAAGGGGTACTTTGAGGGGAGACATTGATGTGAGGAGACACTGATAGCAACATTTTTTGTAAAGAGGCAATTTAGCGATGGCAGTTGGTGTAAGAGGGTACACTGATGGGAACAATTGACATAAGGGGGCACTCAGATGGGGACAGTTGATTTAAAGGGGTACTCTGAGGGTGGAATTGATGTAAAGGGGTACTGATGGGGACATTTGTTGTAAAGGGGGACTTTAATGGGTGGCAGTTGATGTAAGGGGCCCTCTGATAGGAAGAGTTGACATAAGGGGGCACTCAGATGGGGACAGGATGGGGACAGTTGATATAAAGGGGTACTCTGAGGAGGAAATTGATTTAAGGGGGCATTATTGGAAGATTTTTTTGTATAGCGCCACTTTAAGGGGGGCGGTTGATGTAAAGGGGCACTCTGATGGGAATAGCTGGCAGATGGGGACAGTTGATGTAAAGTTGTACTCTGAGGGTGGAATTGATGTAAAGGGGTACTGATGGGGACATTTGTTGTAAAGGGGGACTTTAATGGGGGGCAGTTGATGTAAGGGGCCCTCTGATAAGAAGAGTTGACATAAGGGGGCACTCAGATGGGGACAGGATTGGGACAGTTGATGTAAAGGGGTACTCTGAGGAGGAAATTGATTTAAGGGGGCACTATTGGAAGATTTTTTGTATAGCGCCACTTTAAGGGGGGCAGTTGATGTAAAGGGGAACTCTGATGAGAATAGCTGGCAGATGGGGACAGTTGATTTAAAGGGGTACTCTGAGCGTGGAATTGATGTAAAGGAGCACTGCTAGGGATAATTGCTGTAAAGGGGCACTTTAAGGGGGGCAGTTGATGCTCCCGCTGCTGTCAATCAAATCCAATGTTGCGGGCGTGCCCGGGGGTGGGGCCGAGTCCTACATTTGGCATCTATGGACAGCGAATGCTGGACTTGGGAGTGCGCCCGCAAGGTTATCCCCCTGGAGATCGCTTCTCCTAGGGGGGTGATTGGATGCTGGAAGGAGCCGTGAGAGCTGTTGAGGGACCCCAGAAGTCAAGGATTGGGGCCACACTGTGCAAAACGAACTGCACAGTGGAGGTAAGTATGACACTTTTGTTATTTAAAAAAATAAAATAATTCAAAGCTTTACAATAACTTTAATGTAAGGAGGCACTGATGGGGACATTTGATGTAAGGGGGCACTCTAAGGGGAACAGTTGATGTAAGGATGCACATTGATGAGGACAACTAATGTTAAGAGGGTGCTAAGATGTAAATGAGGACACTGATTGGAACCCGGATGTTAAAGGGGACTCTAGGGACACCTTATATAAGGGGGCACAGGTTCTGTTTATTTATTCTAATCTAATGACAGCCCTACACATACTAGTGCTCCCTGTTCACTCCTGCACTACTCCTGTACAACCTGTCAGATGTTATTTCCAGGTTGTGTGTCGTAGTACAGAAGTGCATTGAGTAGACGTAGGAATACCAGTCTCTGGCATCTATGACAGACTCTCAGTGACTCACAAAATATGCCCACCTAACTTTCTTACTGCACCCCTATATCGGGTAGACAAAATCTGGTCCTGGCTTCCACCATTTGGGTATTGGCTTTACTGCCCACCCACCGTTTATATGCAGCCATGGTAGATTGGGATTCCTGTGCTGAGAGTTGTCATAAACAGCTTCCAGACTCTAGTAATGACCGGGAGCAGACTGAATCGACTTCAGATCATGTGACCACTATGGCAGCCAATCGCAGTGATAATAAGATTGGACAGTTCTTCCCACCCATGGGGCATAAAGATCCTGTTAAATGGACATCGGGACTAAGGGAAAAGGGTTAAAGAGATGGAATATTGATTTTAACTACTTGCCAACCAGGCCATTTTTAAATGTTTTGTACTCATGGCAAAATCTGCATTTTTTGCATAAACACCCTAGAGAATAAAATGGTGAAAGTTCTAATTTTTTTATGTCACTGAATATCTGTGCAGCTATTTATCATAATTTCGGGACAAAATATATTGAAGGAGTATTGAACCCAAAACCAGAATATAATACAGTATATTGCAGCTTACCAATCAATTGATGTGCTGTCTGCATTTGTTTTCTTTTATTTAGCTTTTTCTCTCTGTTTTTACCTGATGATTGGGCTGATACCACACCTCATGTATCACCCTTGGTTCACACCTATGCATTTTTAAGTGTGTTTTGCAGAAATGCACTACAGTCCATTTAACCGCTTGCCGTCGGCAGGCCATCATAGGACGTCCTCGGCTTTGTGGTGGTATATTTGAAAGATGACTGTAGCTACAGGCATCATTCGGATATCTGCATTTTCAGCCGGCGATTCCCTACACCATAAGAATGATCTGGCTGTTCTGCCGCTTGATCATTCTTACGGGTGGCGGAAGGGGATCCCCTTCGGTGCTTCAACCGACTCACCGCTGCAATCGGCGAGTCGGAGAATGGATCTGCCAGCCCCGGATGTTGAGCATAGAGACGTCTGGCAGACCAGATGGTCGCCGGAGTCTCCATGATCGTCGGAGGCCGGGCGTGATGTTATAACGTCACGCCCAGCCTCTGCATTCAAAAAAACCTTGCCGCCTCGACTGGGAAACCATAATCTTTTTATTTTTTTTATTTTAGGCTTCCCAGTCTAGAGGTGAGATGTGGGGTCTTATTGACCCTATATCTCACTGTAAAGAGGTCCTGTCATGTCATAGTCCTATAGTCCATAGTCATGTTTACATTCCTTGTAATAGGAATAAAAGTGATCAAAATTTTTTTTTTTTTTCAAAATGTGTAGAAAATATATTTTTTTAAGTAAAATTAACAATATATATATTTTTTTAAAGTGCCTCTGTCCCCGTGTGATCGCACGCAGAAGCAAGCGCATACATAAGTCCCACCCACATATGAAAAAGGTGTTCAAACCACACATGTGAGGTGTCACTGCGAACGTTAGAGCGAGAGCAATAATTCTAGCCCTAGACCTTCTCTGTAACTCAAAACATGTAACCAGTAAAAAATTGTAAAGCGTCACCTATGGGGATTTTTAAGTACGGAAGTCAGGCGCCATTCCACGAGTATGTGCAATTTTGAAGCATGACATGTTAGGTATCTATTTACTCGGTGTAACTTCATCTTTCACGTTATGCAAAAAAATTGGGCTAAATTTACTGTTTTTTTTTTTTTTTTAATTCATGAAAGTGTCCCTTTTCCCAAAAAGTTGCGTTTAAAACACCGCTGCGCAAATACCGTGTGACATAAAATATTGCAACAATCGCCGCTTTATTCTCTAGAGTCTCTGCTAAAAAAAATATATAATGTTTGTTTTTTGTTTTTTTTTAAAGCATGAAAATGTGTTTGCAAAATTGCTGTGCAAATACCATGCAAGATAAAAAGTTGTAATGACTGCCATTGTATTCTCTAGGGTCTTTGCTAAAAAATATATATATATAATATTTGGGTGTTCTATGTAATTTTTCTAGCCAAAAAAATAATGATTTTTACATGTAAGAGCGAAGTGTCAGAATTGGCCTGAATGTGAAGTGGTTAATCAGGTTTCCTATGGATCTAGTTCACATTAGACATGTGCATTCGTTTTCGTCCGAATGCATTTTCGTCCGAATTTCAGCTATTTTCGTTTTCGTTTTGACAAACGATAACGAAAGCACAAAATCCGAAAAACGAAAGATCCGACATAAATAAATGCTTTATTTTCGTTTTCATTGTTACAACAGTTCGATATAGAATAGGAGATTCGACATGACTCTGACGATAACAATCTGTCTATAGAACCTGTGGTCGAATGTGCTTAACCTTACCTCTATTAGTCCAAGATTATATAGAGAAAATATTCGACAGAGAAAAAAGATTTGACAGAGAGAAAAGATTCTGCAAGTTACTGTCCTAAAAAGTGTTTGGGGACCCGGGTCCTGCCCCAGGGGACATGTATCAATGCAAAAAAAAGTTTTAAAAACGGCCGTTTTTTCGGGAGCAGTGATTTTAATAATGATTAAAGTGAAACAATAAAAGTGTAATATTCCTTTAAATTTCGTAGGGGGGGGGGTTGTCTATAGTATGCCTGTGAAGGGGCGCATGTTTCCCGTGCTTAGAATTGTCCCTGCACAAAGTGTCATTTATGCAGGAAAAAAAGTCCTTTAAAATCACTCGCAGCTATAATGAATTGTCGGCTCCCGTAATACAGAGAACACTCACTGAAAGTCATTGATAAAAAAATAAATAAATAAATAAATAAAAAAGCGTGGGGGTCCCCCAAATTCAATTTCCAGGCCCTTCAGGTCTGGTATGGATATTAAGGGGAACCCTGCCTCAAATTTAAGAAAAAATTTGACGTGGGGTTCCCCCTAAATATCCATAACCAGACCCTTCAGGTCTGGTATGGATATTAAGGGGAACCCCGCATCAAATTTAAAAAAAATTTGACATGTGGTACCCCCTAAAAATCCATACCAGACCCTTTATCCGAGCACGCAACCTGGCAGGCCGCAGGAAAAGAGGGGGGGACGAGAGAGCGGCCCCCCCTCCCTCCTGAACCGTACCAGGCCACATGCCCTCAACATTGGGAGGATGCTTTGGGGGTCCGTGACCCCTCAAAGCACCTTGTCCCCATGTTGATGAGGACAAGGGCCTCATCCCCACAACCCTGGCCGGTGGTTGTGGAGGTCTGCGGGCGGGGGGCTTATCAGAATCTGGAAGCCCCCTTTAACAAGGGGACCCCCAGATCCCGGCCCCCCCCCTGTTTGAAATGGTAAGGGGGTACAAAAGTACCCCTACCATTTCACAAAGAAAGTGTAAAAAATGGTTAAATAAAACAAACACACTTTTGAAAAATTCCTTTATTAAAAATAAAAAAAAGATTCCAGCGGCGGTAATCCACTCTTGCTATCCAGCGACGGACGGTCAGCTCTCCATCGATGTCTAATGTCATCCAGCGCAGCGCAGCATCCTTCTTCTGTCTCCGTGGAGGAGACACTACAGACATTCCGGCGGCTTGACGTTTCTTATATAGGGTGGGCGGGGCCACCCGTCACCTGACCCCGCCCCCCTCTGACGCAAGGGGAAACCCGGGGTTCCCTGTGACGTAGGGGTGACCCGCACCCCTCTGATGTAACACAGGCAGGAACCCCGGGTTTCCCCTTGCGTCAGAGGGGGGCGGGGTCAGGTGACGGGTGGCCCCGCCCTCCGTATATAAGAAACGTCAGCGCCGGAATGCCTCCAGTGTCTCCGTGGAGGAGACAGAAGAAGGATGCTGCGCTGCGCTGGATGACATTAGACATCGATGGAGAGCTGACCGTCCGTCGCTGGATAGCAAGAGTGGATTACCGCCGCTGGAATCTTTTTTTATTTTTAATAAAGGAATTTTTAAAAAGTGTGTTTGTTTTATTTAAACATTTTTTACACTTTCTTTGTGAAATGGTAGGGGTACTTTTGTACCCCCTTACCATTTCAAACAGGGGGGGGGCCGGGATCTGGGGGTCCCCTTGTTAAAGGGGGCTTCCAGATTCTGATAAGCCCCCCGCCCGCAGACCTCCACAACCACCGGCCAGGGTTGTGGGGATGAGGCCCTTGTCCTCATCAACATGGGGACAAGGTGCTTTGAGGGGTCACGGACCCCCAAAGCATCCTCCCAATGTTGAGGGCATGTGGCCTGGTACGGTTCAGGAGGGAGGGGGGGCCGCTTTCTCGTCCCCCCCTCTTTTCCTGCGGCCTGCCAGGTTGCGTGCTCGGATAAAGGGTCTGGTATGGATTTTTAGGGGGAACCCCACGTCAATTTTTTTTTTAATTTGACGCGGGGTTCCCCTTAATATCCATACCAGACCTGAAGGGTCTGGTTATGGATATTTAGGGGGAACCCCACGTCAAATTTTTTCTTAAATTTGAGGCAGGGTTCTCCTTAATATCCATACCAGACCTGAAGGGCCTGGTAATTGAATTTGGGGGACCCCCACGCTTTTTTATTTATTTATTTATTTTTTTATTTTTTTATCAATGACTTTCAATGAGTGTTCTCTGTATTACGGGAGCCGACAATTCATTATAGCTGCGAGTGATTTTAAAGGACTTTTTTTCCTGCATAAATGACACTTTGTGCAGGGACAATTCTAAGCACGGGAAACATGCGCCCCTTCACAGGCATACTATAGACAACCCCCCCCCTACGAAATTTAAAGGAATATTACACTTTTATTGTTTCACTTTAATCATTATTAAAATCACTGCTCCCGAAAAAACGGCCGTTTTTAAAACTTTTTTTTGCATTGATACATGTCCCCTGGGGCAGGACCCGGGTCCCCAAACACTTTTTAGGACAGTAACTTGCAAATTAGCCTTTAAAATTAGCACTTTAGATTTTGAACGTTGGAGTCCCATAGACTTTAATAGGGTTCTAAAGTATGCTATATAGTTAGCTCCGTCGAATCTTCTTTATACATTCGACAGACACCATAAGCCTTCCAAGACAGATTCGACCGTAATTCATGTGGATTTTCGGACGAATGCAATTTTTGAACGAAAAACGAAATAAATAAAAACGAATTTCGGGAGTAACTAAATAAATTAAGTTTTCAGACGAAAACGAAATTCCGAAACGAAATATTTTACTCTGCACATGTCTAGTTCACATCTGTGCGTTTTGAGCCAATGTGTTTTTTGGAAAGGGTCAGGGACTTTTTTTTTCTGCAGCAGATTGCGTTTTGTGTGTAATAGACTTCAATGGACGGGCACCAAAAACGCGTTGTGTTTTTGATGCATTTTGTGTTTTTTTTTTCTGGTTAATAGAAAAGTATGACAGTTCTGTTCATAGGGTATGACTTTGATGCGACTTTACACTCTCTGGCACTCAAGTCACATCAAAGGTGCATCAAAGTAGTACAGGAACCTTTATGTGTCCAAAGTCACATGTTAGGACTAGGGTTAAAGGCTGGGGGTAAATGTTAGGGTTAAGGGCTAGGGATAGAGTTATGGTTAGCAGTAATTGTCAGGGTTAGCGGTAATTGTTAGGGGTAGAACTCTAACCATAACAATTACTGACAAGCGATTTTGATATTAAAAATAGTTATTTGACTTTTACAAAGTAATTGTCCTTTCTTCCTGCCAGAAAACCCCACGGGGACTTCTTTCTTTTCTTTTTTGATTACTGCTAAACCTAACCCTAATGATTACCGCTAACCCTAACCCTAACTCTAACCCTAACATTTAAACTTAACCCTTAACCCTAACCTTAGATTTTAACCCTAACCCTAACATGCAACTTTGAACACATGAAAGTTCCTGCACTGCTTTGATGCGACTTTTATGCTACTTGTAAATTTGCATAAAAGTTGCACCAAAGTCGCACTCCATGAACAGAATTGTCATACTTTCCTATTAGCCAAAAGACCCATGCAAACAAATCAAAAAAGCATCTAAAACACATCAAAAACGCATGTTCCAAAACGCACCAGAAAAAAAACATTAACCGCAACCTGCACAGATCTGCACCCACTCTGGATCAATTAACACATTGTCAGAAATTTACTATATTTTCAAAATCTTTACTCAAGCAGGTGGCTTAATGGAAAAAAAATACTGTAGTTTGAAGTCATAACTTCCAACCAGTAATTTTACAGTAAATACATAAATAATAAATGATTATCTTATAACAAATAGCAGAATAATAAATGATTTAGGTTGATTAAAACAGTACCTTTTCAGCAACAGCAGATTCTCATTCTCCCTCTTAACTGTGTGAGAAAAATATGGGATTGTGGGTAAATCTTATACCATGTTTTTTCCTTGTAGATAAGAGGGCTGGGCTGGAAGGGAGTATTTGTCTTTTAGACACATGCCCCCTTCTATGACACTGCAGTGAGAGGCGTGCCTCCACTGCAGCATTTTTATTGGACAGCTTGGACCAATGTTTTTTTACCATTGGTCCAAGGCTCCAAGCTGTCCATTGAGCTCAGTGCCTCTGACAAGAAGTGAGGGGAGGCACTGGGAGCTCATCCTCTCAGTCTGCTGCAAACACAGTGTGTCATCTTGTATTTAAACTGGACGCTCTGTATGTAGCTTCTGACAGGCTGCACAAGGAGCCCCGTATCTCCATAACTATAGCTGGCAGGAGCCCCAAATTTTGACCAGTGGTGGGGTAAGGACTTCTCTGTGACCCCAAGTCGCTGCTACTTTTTTTTTTTGGTTTGTTTTTTGGTATTTTTAATTTTTTTTTATGTTCATGGCCTCACCTGCCTCCCCTGATTGCACGTCCCTGCCAGAAAAGCTGTGTTACTTTGTCTGTTTCCTGCACCATACACTGCCTTTGTGATCTTCCGCAGGTGCCAATATATTGTTAACGGCACCCCAAATGCAGATCAGGCACTAGATACTGGTACCATGCACTTTTTTCAAAATTAGTGCATGCACTATGTTTTGTGTGATCCACTGCAATTTCAACCCTTTCAAATGAATGGGCAAAAAATCACACCACAAGGGAGGAATCACACAGAAGCACGCACTGCATACCTGTGTGGTTCTGGTTTGAACTGGCCCTTTAAGTCAGTACCAGATTTGTAGCTACTGATGAATGGGAGGCTTGATAGACGAAGTGCCTAGTATTAGTCATGCCCTACTCTATCCAAAACTAAAAAAAAAACTAAAAAAAAAAAGTGAATTCTTAATTGTTTAGTATTTATTATATAATATAACGATATACTGTAGTAAGCAAAAAGCAAAAAAAAAAAAAAAAGACCATACTCCATCAATTTTACCTTTTTCCTAATGCTATTCTAGCAATGTTTATCCAGGAGATAAAACAAATACCTTAATAAGACTGGGGAAAATGTTAAAACAGTTAAAAAAGAAAAAAAAAAAACATTCTTGGCACTTTCAACAACAGCTAAATTAATTCTCTTTAATTCTCTAAGTCACTTCTCTAAAGAATCCTACTTATTAAGCCATTTCTGGCAAGAAAGGCATAAAATCTCCATTGAAATTCACTCATTATGTAGGCTCTTCCCGCTGGCGGAGAACTGCAAAGCTTGAGCAACCCCTCCTTGAAAAACTACCCTCCAAGTTAGATGTCAGCAAGCACAATTTTTTTATTTTTGCTATAATGTTTAGCAGAAAACATTTTTTTTTAAATGGTGCAAGGTTATACATAATTGTTAATTCGTATGTCTATTGAAAACATCACTTTATTCTGGAACCAGGATTTTGGAGTTCCACATTTTTGGTTCAGGCATCTATATTCTACATAAAATGGTTAGCTTAGTCTTAGTTTTAAGTTTCAGGTTTTTTTTTGGTTCAAATTTGAAGGGGAGATTAAAGGTAAGGGTTATTATTTGGTGTTGATGATCCCAGAGATTGAAGGGGGACTTAAGGTAAAGAATCCTTGAGAGTGCCAAGAGATCTGCTTCAAAACTAAAGCCGCGTACACACGTGGCGGACTGTCTGGCCAACTTAGTCCGTCAGACAATCCGACAGACAGTCCGTCATACTTTCGAATGAACGGACTTGCCCACACACGGCACTTTTTGAGCGGACTAATACGGCGGACTAAGTCCGCCATACTATCCACCCTACTTTTGAAATGAACGGACTCGCCCACACACGCGGAGGAAAGTCCGCTCATTTCGAGCGCGTCTCCAGGTAGGCGGGGCCCGCGAAGGAGACGTCGCTGACCCCGCCGCCTGGAATGGACTTAAAGGGGAACCCCAACGTCGAAAAAAAACGACGTGGGGGTCCCCCCCAAGTCCACAACAGACCCTTGTCCGAGCACGCTACCCGGCCGGCCAGGAAAGGGGGGGCGAGCGAGCCCCCCCCCTCCTGAGCCGTACCAGGCCACGTGCCCTCAACATGGGGGGTGCCTTGGGGAAGGGGGGGCCGCGCGGCCCCCCCACCCCAAAGCACCTTGTCCCCATGTTGATGAGGACAAGGACCTCTTCCCGACAACCCTGGCCGTTGGTTTCGGGGTCTGCGGGCGGGGGGCTTATCGGAATCCGGGAGCCCCCTTTAATAAGGGGGCCCCCGGATACCGGCCCCCCACCCTATGTGAATGAGTATGGGGTACAATGTACCCCTACCCATTCACCTGTAAAAAAAAGTACAAAAAAACACAACACAGGGTTAAAATATTTTATTGCACAGCTCCGGGGGTCTTCCGTCTTCGGGGGTCTTCTCGCCGGACTCCTCCGCTATCTTCTTGTAGCTCTTTTGCTAGCGGAGGAGTCCGGCTTTCTTCCGCGCCGCCGGCCTCTTCTCCCGACTTCGGGGGTCTTGTCCCCCTCTTCGGTTCTTCTGCCGGGCCACCGCGCCTTCTTATAGATCTTTTACAGGCGGTGGCCCGGTCTTCTGTCGCCGCCGTCGCCGCCTTCCGTTCTTCTTCTTCTTCTTCTCCAGGAGATGTTGCCTCGACGATCTCTCCGGCCGGAATGCCAGAGCCGCGCTGCGCAGCCACTTATATAGTGACAATGGGGCGGTGTCACATGGCTTTATGTCACATGGGTTGGTCACATGGGTTGATGTCACATGGGGACTATGACATCATAAGGGGGCGGGGTCACCATGTGACACCAACCCATGTGACATAAAGCCATGTGACACCGCCCCATTGTCACTATATAAGTGGCCGCGCATCGCGGCTCTGGCATTCCGGCCGGAGAGATCGTCGAGGCAACATCTCCTGGAGAAGAAGAAGAAGAAGAAGAAGAAGAAGAAGAAGAAGAAGAAGAAGAAGAAGAAGAAGAACGGAAGGCGGCAACGGCGGCGACAGAAGACCGGGCCACCGCCTGTAAAAGAGCTATAAGAAGGCGCGGTGGCCCGGCAGAAGAACCGAAGAGGGGGACAAGACCCCCGAAGTCGGGAGAAGAGGCCGGGCTCCTCCGCTAGCAAGGTGCTTTGGGGTGGGGGGGCACGCGGCCTGGTACGGCTCAGGAGGGGGGGCACTCGCTTGCCCCCCTTTCCTGGCCGGCCGGGTAGCGTGCTCGGACAAGGGTCTGTTGTGGACTTTGGGGGGACCCCCACGCCGATTTTTTTCGGCGTTGGGGTTCCCCTTTAAGTCCATACCAGGCGGCGGGGCCAGCGACGTCTCCTTCGCGGGCCCCGCCTACCTGGATACCCGCTCGAAATGAGCGGACTTTTCTCCGGGCGGGAAAAGTCCGATCATTTTAAAAGTACGGCGGACTGGCACACACACGGGCGGACTGTCCGCTGAAATGCAGTATTTCCAACATTCCGAAATACTTAGTCCGCCAGACTGTCCGCTGAAAAAGTCCGCTGAAAAAGTCCGCTGAAGCCCACACACGAGCGGACTGTACGCTGAAATGTGTTTCGGCGGACTAAGTTGGACAGACAGTCTGCCCGTGTGTACGCGGCCTAAGGCTCCTTTCACATATATGCGAATTGGTTGCTTTTTTAACTACATGTGATTCGCATGACATGTGAACCAAACTGGCTTTCTATGGAGCCAGGTCACATATACAGTGCTGTGAAAAAGTATTTGCCCCCTTCCTGATTTTTTTATTTTTTTATTTTTACATATTTCTCACACTTAAATGATTCAGATCATCAAACAAATTTTAATATGGAGGCATATGCGTGGCTCATAAGATTGTGGATGCATAAGATCAGCGCTCCAGCCTTCGTTCCCTATTCCGAAGCTCCCGCTCAGCTACACCAACGTCCACGGCTCCAGGAGCCCTCTCATCCGATACCGGAATCATCCAGCTACCTCGCAGGAAAAGATCAATGATCAGAGACACATTTACCAGAGGCACAATTGACAGGCTCAAACCTTCCCAGCTCATGGATCGTTACCTGCGTAGGCCGTAATCCTTGGTCTCAGGTAAACCAGTTGATGCCGTGGAGTCAGCTGACTCTCTCCCGCTCGTCGATCCCTATCTATACTCTGACAGGCCCCCACATAAAGCACAACCACCCGAACAGCCTGTTATAGCGACAATGGTGGCTGTAAAGGTTCTGGATTTAAAGCTGCAGGCCCTGCTTCAGAGTTTGACCCAGAACATCATCAAGGAGATGAGAAAGCTTGCACATGAGCGCAGGGGAGAAATTGATCAACTGGAGAAATGCGCTGACACAATGGAAACCAAATTTGATGACATGGTGCAGTATTTTCATGTTTCAGAGGATGAAAATGCTAACCTTAAATATGCAGTATCCCAATTGCAAATGCAACAGGAGGACCTTGAAAACAGGGAACGTTGTCAGAACTCTCGGATCCGGAGGGTCCCTGAATCCATTACAGATAAAGAAATTCATCCCTATCTCCTTGCACTGTTTGTTACTCTGGCATCCCATATTCCTGATATTGACTGGCGCCTAGATAGAGCCCATAGATCACTGGCCCTTAAACCACCTCAAGGTGCCAACCCCAAAGACATCATTGTACATTTCTACTTTTATGAAAGCAAAGAAGCTCTCAATATCGCCACCTGCAATAGAACACAGGTTGAATTTAAAGGTACAAAAATTCAAATCTTCAATGACTTATCACCCATCACCTTGGCAAAACGGTGCAACTTGCGTCTTGTCACTACACATCTACAAGCCCGCCCCTATTTCCCTAGTTCCCTATTGCTGGGGCTTTCCGTTCCGCTTTTCAGTATCCAAAGTTGGGACACAATTTTCCATTAGAGGCCTCCAGGAATGTGAGGACCTAGGACTCCCGCCTATACATGAAGAAAACCTACAGGCCCCGAGTCCGCCAGAGATTGCGGAAAGCTTCCTCCACTCCTCAACGAACTGCAACATCCAGAGACCCCACCTGAGGATCATCATTAGACTGTCTCACCACCTTAATTCTACACAGATGCCTCTGTTCCCATATGTGTGTTTTAAGACTCTGGTCTCAGAGCCTGGATCTCCTTTCTTCTCTGTTTTGAGATCACCACCCTTGCCGACGCCTGTCAAAATGTTACCTGTTTGGATGTTTCCTACCTGCCTCCTATGCAAGCTACTCGGAATGGGATGAGGCCTGTGAGTTGGATCTTACGGGCTGTCATGTCCCCTTCCCATGGTCTTGAAACGTGACTATGAACTCCTGATGTGCTTGCCCTCCTCAGGCTTAACACCTAAATGGTTTATGTTTTTTGTTTTTTTACAATGGATTATTTTTGGTTCTGATTATGATCCTATTTCTATTTTTGATTTTAGTGTTCATTTTTCATTAGATAGTTTTTTGATCTTTCTTGGAAACACTATGGTGTTCCAACAGCAAGACTTCCAACTTTTTGGTTATTTGTACTATAATGGTTTATATTTTCCACACATCATGGTATAAGCACATGTTCTTGTTTATTGATGTCTGCATCGTCAAGTTATGGCTGTCAGTATTGTCTCATGTAATGTTAAGGGCTTGAACTCCATTCGTAAACACTGGTTGGCATTGGAGGTGTTCAAATCCTCTAACGCAGCTGTGGTCATGGTTCAGGAGACGCATTTCCGGGCAGAGGGATCATTCAAATTTGCATCTAAGTTTTTCTCCACTCCCTTTATGGCCTCTGATCCTTCCGGCAAAGCTGGAGTAGCAATTATTTTCGAACGCTCCTGTTCCATACAAATTAAATCATCTTACTTGGACCCTCACGGCCATTATGTCCTACTGAGCTGTGACCACATGAATACTTCCTTTACCCTAGCTAACGTTTATGCACCGAACTCAGGGCAGATTGTTCCTTGAGGAGGTTTTTGAGAGAATTCAATCTTTCTCCCAACCCTTCATGATCATAGGTGGTGATTTTAACCTGAGCATGTCATCCGACTAAGGATAGATTTGCCCTATTTCAAGCTACCCTATCTCTTCAAGTGAAAAAACTTTCCTCATCATCTCGAAAACTTGTCCAAGTCCACAATATGTTTGATGGAGAGTGAAACATCCAACTGCCAAACAATTCACACTCTTTTCCCCACCTCACAAACTATATACGCGACTTGATCGCTTCTTTGTCTCTGTACCTTTACTGATACATGTAACTCTGACATAAACCCGATTATCTGGTCAAACCACGCACTCATAGTACTTGACCTTCTCTTATCTGCTCTCACCCCCATAAAATGTCACTGGTGCCTTAATGAATCCCTCCTCAACATCCCTGACATCAAACTCCACCTACAACAAAAACTGACTGAATTCTTTCAACTCAACGAGGGTACAGTATCTGAGACCTTCACACTGTGGGAAGCCCATAAGGCTTTTTTCAGGGGTGAATGTATCTCCTCTGGATCTCATCTAAAGCGTGACTCCATCCTCCAATGCTCCTCTATTTTAACCCAATTATCTGAGGCTGAGAAATGCTTACTCAACTCCCCCTCTGTGGATCGTCTTTGTGTTGTAATCTCTCCTTGTAACCATATTAAATCACTAGACCTGAGCAAAATTTCTAAGTCCTTGCTATGGTCCAAACAAAAATTTTATGAATAACTGAAGAACTGAAGTCACACCCCTATGCTTCTACCCCTGACTTTCTGCTACAATCCGATGGAAATCCAACATACTGCCCTCGGACCATGTCTAAAGTCTTTGGTGAATTCTACCAGAAACTTTATAATTGCTTACCCATAGACCCGAATTCTCTATTTGCACCAGAGAAATTTAATACTTTTGTTGATTCCCTAAACCTTCCCACATTATCCCCTGAGAACTTCTCTGGGCTATATGCACCTATAACTGTTGAGGAAATCACTGAGGTTATTAACCATCTACTGTCACATAAATCCCTAGGCCCTGACAGACTCCCCTATTCTTACTATAAGATGTTCCTTCAGACTCTTGCTCCCCACATGGTAAAATTCTCCACACCCATTTTCTACATGCTTTTATTACGGTCATCCCGAAACCAGACAAAGACGCAATGATTCCTGACAACTATCGTCCCATAGCTCTACTAAACTCTGACTATCAAATATTCATTAAAATATTGGCAAATAGACTGTCCTTACCCCTCCCTTCACTTGTACACAATGACCAGGTTGGTTTTGTTTCTACTAGACACGTGGGGGACAACACCAGACGTACTATTGACCTTATTGACCTCTTAACCAAAACTAAGTGACCTGTTATAGTGTTAAGCCTGGATGCTCAGAAAGCATTCAACCATTTAATCTGGTCATTCATGTTTGCCATATTATCCAGATATGGATTATTGGGCACATTTATGCAGGCCCTTAAGGCGCTATATTCTACACCTACTTCCCAGGTACAGTTTGCCTCCCATGTGTCTGTGTCATTTCCCCTGAGTAATGGCACTAGACAGGGCTGCCCCCTATCCCCCTGCTTTTTATACTCAGTCTAGAACCTCTAGCTGCAGACATTTGATCCCACCCTGATATAAGGGGAGTGATCAACTGTACACGAAAGGCCGCGCTTATGGAACAGGTCACAGTCACACAGGGGTATATGTGAATGCCTATATCTCCCCCTGACTCTATTGATAATGTATTACTAATTGTAGTATTTTATGAGGTATAGCAGTGTAGAAAATACATATATAAAAGTTGGACCTATTTATATTAGTCACTATGAGGTTGCTGCCTCCCTAAGAACACAATCTGAAACCCAGGTTATGTTTAAAAGTAAAATGGTAATAATGGGCTAATGGCGCTACCTCAAACCTATTGTTTTGTGTTTATATCCAACTAATTCTTTCTATTATTCCAAATTCAACCATGTGCCACTACAAGTCAGTTATATTCCTTATCCAAAAAAAAGGTGAGCACACACAGTTCTTCACTAACGTGATCGAACACTCAGTCAAAATCCCTAAAAAGCACCCACACTACATGTAAAATCCACAACATTCAAAATAATTTTGTGATAGTAATTTTTGTGATCCCAAAAAATATTAATATACTATACAGCCGACTACCATACACAGTGTACAAGACCCCTATTCGGGGGAAAGTTTACACTTATAGTCGCACTGCGTTTATGCAGTTCCTGTGCAATTGCTATCACTGTGCACAATTTATATTACCACTATAATACCCCGTGAATGGAAAAAATATATATTACAATGAAAGAACAAAAACCACCGAGACCATGAAAAATACAAAAAATAAGACAATAAAAAATATAAAAAAAGTCAAAGGCAGCAAAATAAAAAATAGTAAATGTGCGGGGTGATTCCTAACCCCCTTACAAATGTGAAAAATACAAAAAACCTGAAAAAAGTGTAAATAAAGATCCAAAAAATATCAATAGATTTATGTATCTATATATATAAGGTCCACAAGAAGTCTCTTATCATGTGCTTTCAACCATACGATTATTCTTTTTCAAATAACAGGAAGGTGACTTTTGTGATTAAGCCTGCTTATTGGTGACTTCCGTGCTCGTTCCCCCTCAAGGGTCCCCACTCACCGAATCCACGCACCCCCTAGGGGGTATGTTGCCTGTAATCTGTGCTCCACTAGATTGAGGATTCTTCTAATTAACTCTGTCTTCAGCTGGTCTTCCCCAGGGTTTATTGGAAATGATGAGAGAAGGAGGCTTTGTTATCCGCCAGTGGGTCCTCAAGAAAGAAAAAATCTGCTCATGGTGTAGTATTCTCAATAACTGACCACTTGAGAGAAAGGGAAACGGGCTACAAAAAAGGTTCTTCAAAAATAGGCTTTCCCAAAATAATAGCTTCTGCAATGATTTATATACCTTATTAATGTGTATATAGCAGAGGACTAATGATCACTCAAAATATGTTTTATTACAAAAATGTTATATAATTACAAAAAGAGAGAGACAGATTACGCATATGCTAAAAAATTAGTTTACAGTGCTTAGTGCAAGGAAACGCTTTTTTTCAAAAATGTCCCTTTAAACCAGAAATGCGATCTACAGCAATAGCACTATAAGCCTGTAAATTTAGTATATGTATATATACCAATAATGTGTCTCAGAAAAGTTTAACAAAAAATGGCAAAGATAAAAATAAAAACCCGAACAGCAGAAAAATATTAAAAAATAAAAAGTAAAAAATAAAATATATCTTAAAAACAACAGTCCTTTTTAATGCAAACCAGCACTATACACAATTGTATGGAGCCTAAGTACCCAATTCTCTGGGGGGTCCCGTTTGTTTTAGGCACTACAGGCTTCCCATATACTGGATGCAAAACTACTTATCTTAAGCAGTATTCCTCCTATGGACGGAGGTTTGAAAGAAATTTTAGCACCAGCCCGGTTCGCCTATCCGCAAGGGTAATCCCCTATTCGAACGGCGTGCACTCCAACTGCGCTCCACCGGGTCAGGCGCACCGGAAGTGACGTGGTGTACGTAATGACGCTGGACGCGTTTCGTCATAGACGTCCTCAGCAGCGATATCACGTACACCCATAACCACGTCTTTAAAGGTGCCTGCACTGCCCATTCCCAGCCTTCAGCCAATCCCTGAACTGGGCGGATCTGCCGGTTTGTTTACTTATTGCGTTCCTCATTAGCTCATACGGACTAATCTTTGTGATCATACTACTAATGTTTATATACTAAAACAATGTTTTTTATTATGTTTTTTATTATGATAAGGGGCCATAACAATAATAGTGGATATATTCTCAATACTCCTTACTTTGTACATAATGCTCTTTAAAGAGAAAGAGAACCGGACTTTCACAGGAATAAAGGGGAAATATTTTTTAGTAGGATTTTTAATGTACCCACCTAGCTCATTAATTTTATTTCACTTATATTGATTTTTATTTCAGGGAAAGGGGGTTTTTTAAATATTTAGTTAACAAATAGGTTCTACATTGCCCTCTAAGTTGTTTATACGCATGGAACCATCCTTGCTATATTTTGCTCATCCCGAGTGTCCCAATACCTTGACCCGGTGTCATTTTGAATTTAATAGTAAATCAAGGAGGTGCTGT
Source organism: Lithobates pipiens (assembly GCF_037356315.1). Taxonomy (NCBI): domain Eukaryota; kingdom Metazoa; phylum Chordata; class Amphibia; order Anura; family Ranidae; genus Lithobates; species Lithobates pipiens. The sequence continues at coordinate 10,509,106 of NW_027507755.1, forward strand.
TTTCAATATTAAATTTCCTATGATTTCTTGAATTAATTTCCCTATTTCTTATCCCATTCTGGTAATTTCACGGAAGTTTCTATTTACTATTTTATATACCAGATATTACCTTGTAAAACTGATGTGAGTCAGGGAGTTTTTATAAATTTTTTAGGTTTTAAATATGAACCTCTTATCAATATTCAAGAGGTTCTTCCTGCTTTTATACCTATATTAACCTCTTCATTCTCAGATAATACCCTATGAACCTCAAATGGGGAACTTAGACCACCCATTCACATTAGTAGGTATATATTTATTTAACTTGATTATTCGCATATTGTTAAATTAGAGCCTCATCCTTATCCTACATTTCCAATGTGAATAGTTAATCTTTGCAAATATATATATATATATATATATATATGCCATCATTAAGACATAGGGTCATCCTCAATCCTATTCTATATTTCTATTATAATATTTGAAAGCATATATATATATACATACACCCATATGCTATCATCAATGTACGTATCTATATTATAATCAATCTGGTTTTTAATTTTTTATTTTGTATTTTTTATGTCTGACGCTGAAAAAACCTCTAAAAACACCTTTTTTGGTTCAGTCCATTATATAGTCAATTAAGGAGCTAAACCATACAATGAATCAAAAGGAGATGAGAGAACACACACAAAAAAACCGTAGATAGGTGTGATCTACATTTTACATGTACCACGTTTTAGCAATTCCAGTTCACCTACACCTACCACATAGAATTTCATATATATATATATAGGGGGGCTCTAGGACTGTCTAGCATACAGTGAGCCTTGGACAAAGATATGTCCCACCTTACTGTCTATGGATTTGCTATAAAGCAATTAAGATCTATATCGATATTTAGCCCTTTAGGGGCCAAAGTATTCAGTCTATATATCCAGCTAGTCTCATTCTGAGATATAAGGGTGGTCATGTTGCCCCCTCTCCAGTTTTGTTTTATGCAATCGATACCATAAAATACCATTTTAGAAGGATCTCTTTGATGGAAAAGATCAAAATGTCTAGATACATTATGATTAGGGAACCCCTTCTTGATGTTATTAACATGTTCCCTAATCCTAATGTATAGTGGTCTAGTGGTTCTGCCCACATATTGTAAATTGCATGGACATTCCAGCACATATGTCACGTGTGTACTGCGACATGTAATGAGTTCTCTGATTTTGTATTCTGTGTGGTCTGTTTTAGATCTAAATGTTTTCCTCCTTCGAGGTTGGGGTTTACTAGCCCTACAAGCCAAGCATTTGTTACACTTATAAAACCCTTTCAATTCTTCCAGAAAGGTACTATTCTTAGGGCCATCGACTACATTGTGTGCTAGCATGTTACGTAGTGTCGGCGCTCTCCTATAGATAAATCTTGGTTTCTTTGGGAGGATTGTTGACAAGACTTTGTCTTCTTGAAGGATAGGCCAATATTTTTTTATTATTTTCTCTATTTCATAATATTGTACATTGTATCCGGTGATAAATGCTAGATCAAATTTTTGTTTTTCTTTTATGGTTTTTCTTATCAGGGTATTTCTATCAATATTCTCAACTTCAGTTTTTGTTTTAACCAACGACTCATACTTATATCCCTTTTCGATGAATTGTGCGACCAATTTGTCTGCTTGGGAAGAGAAATCCTCAATAGAGTTACAGTTCCTCCTGATTCTTAAAAGCTGTCCTTTTGGAATATTTGCTTTCCATTTAGGGTGATGGCAGCTTGAAGTAGGGATATAGCTGTTTCTGTCCGTTTCTTTAAAGAAGGTTTTTGTATGAAGAACATCATTCCTCTTAAAGATTTCCAAATCAAGGAATTCTATCTTTTGTTTGTGACATTTCCCACTAAATGTGAGTCCATACTTGTTGTTATTCAGATTAGATAGAAATCTTTCAAATTCTTCTGGGGTTCCATCCCATAAGATCACCAGATCATCGATATACCGTCGAAAAAACTTTAGCTGGGGTATTTTCCTTGAGTATATATACTCCTCCTCCCACAGATTCATAAGCAGGTTGGCGACACTTGGTGCATAACGTGCACCCATAGCCACTCCTGTGGTCTGTACATAATAATGATGTCCGTACCAGAAATAGTTACAGGCCATGGCCATCTTAAGGCCCTCTAAGATGTATTGCACTTGTTCTTGTTTCATGTTCGTGTGTTTGTGTAGTGCTCTTTCTACCCCTATTAGACCGTCCTCCTGCACAATGCTTGTATACAGCGAATTTACATCTATAGTTGCTAATAGATATTGGTCTGTGCCTTGGATGTTATTCAGAAGCTCTATAAGTTGGGCACTATCCCTAAGGTAGGACTTGCCCTTCAGTACCAACGGCTTCAAGAAGATATCTAGGTATTCCCCCAATCTTGAGAAAACAGAATTTATACCACTGATGATTGGCCTTCCAGGTGGTTTATCTAATCTTTTATGTATTTTTGGATTGTAATACATAACAGGTGTTTTCGTTGAATTTGACACCAAATATTCGGCCTCTTTATCATTGAGTATCCCCATTGTCTGCCCTTTTTTCACATAGGCTTTCAATTGGGCTTCATATCTTGATTTGGGGTTACCCTTCAGTTTTTTATATGTATTCTCGACTTGTAATAGATTTTTCATTTCCTCTTGATAGTCATTCTTATTCAGAATAACTAGGCCTCCTCCCTTATCTGCCGGCCTTATCACTACTTCTTTATTATCCCCCAATTTTTTGATCGTTTTCCATACATTGTTTGATCTCTTATTTTTACTATCTTTGAGTTTTCTCAAATCATTTTCTACCATTTTGCTGAAAGCTGTCAGACATTGGTTTCCTGCTGTGTTTGGATTGAACACTGATTTGTTTTTCAGTTCTGTTTGGGTGTATAATGATTCCGTTCTCACTTTGCTTTCCGTATTTATTGCAAAGTGTTTTTTTAAATTCAATTTTCTCATAAATTTTTTGAGGTCTATAAAAGTTTCAAACTTATTAAGGTGTTTTTCCGGGGCATATTTTAAACCTAAATCCAAGATTTTCATTTCCTCTTCACTGAATTCTACTTTACTTAAATTATATATCCCTTTTCCTATTATGTTCTTCTTCTTTTTCTTGTTCTTTCCTCCTCGGCATCCCCTGTATTTTCCTCTCTTTCGCCATAACCTTGAGTGTCTTCCATTCTCCTCCTGTATTGGTTGTTCCAGTTCCCTCTCGGGATCCATTGTCCCCTGTCTTCTCTGTGATCTTCCCTGTGTTGTTCTCTCCTGTACGGGCCTTCTCTGAAGTGTACGGAAGTCACCAATAAGCAGGCTTAATCACAAAAGTCACCTTCCTGTTATTTGAAAAAGAATAATCGTATGGTTGAAAGCACATGATAAGAGACTTCTTGTGGACCTTATATATATAGATACATAAATCTATTGATATTTTTTGGATCTTTATTTACACTTTTTTCAGGTTTTTTGTATTTTTCACATTTGTAAGGGGGTTAGGAATCACCCCGCACATTTACTATTTTTTATTTTGCTGCCTTTGACTTTTTTTATATTTTTTATTGTCTTATTTTTTGTATTTTTCATGGTCTCGGTGGTTTTTGTTCTTTCATTGTAATATATATTTTTTCCATTCACGGGGTATTATAGTGGTAATATAAATTGTGCACAGTGATAGCAATTGCACAGGAACTGCATAAACGCAGTGCGACTATAAGTGTAAACTTTCCCCCGAATAGGGGTCTTGTACACTGTGTATGGTAGTCGGCTGTATAGTATATTAATATTTTTTGGGATCACAAAAATTACTATCACAAAATTATTTTGAATGTTGTGGATTTTACATGTAGTGTGGGTGCTTTTTAGGGATTTTGACTGAGTGTTCGATCACGTTAGTGAAGAACTGTGTGTGCTCACCTTTTTTTTGGATAAGGAATATAACTGACTTGTAGTGGCACATGGTTGAATTTGGAATAATAGAAAGAATTAGTTGGATATAAACACAAAACAATAGGTTTGAGGTAGCGCCATTAGCCCATTATTACCATTTTACTTTTAAACATAACCTGGGTTTCAGATTGTGTTCTTAGGGAGGCAGCAACCTCATAGTGACTAATATAAATAGGTCCAACTTTTATATATGTATTTTCTACACTGCTATACCTCATAAAATACTACAATTAGTAATACATTATCAATAGAGTCAGGGGGAGATATAGGAATTCACATATACCCCTGTGTGACTGTGACCTGTTCCATAAGCGCGGCCTTTCGTGTACAGTTGATTTATCTATAGGTGGTCCCCATACTTGGGAAACACCCTATATAAGCTGCAGCTATGGATATATTTGGTTACATGAACAACAGGAAAATAGATGTGAAGGGAATCTTTAATCAAGAAGTAGTAACCAGCTCTCAGGACCTACAAAGCTTGATGAAACAACTAAAGCATAGTATGGAAAAACAGCTGAGAGTATGGTGGGATATAGCGACCATGGAAATGTATATTAATGCAAAAATGACCCCCAGGAGTCTCAGGTGGGACATTAATCCTAACGATAGTATCGAAGATCCTGAGTTAATGGAGGACTGGTACCTATTTTTTAATAAAAGTGAAAATGAATTATTACATAAAATAATTAGGAGAAGAGAATTCAAATTGAAAATGGTAGAAAGTACTATAGCAGATATTAAAAATCAGCTTGCACCTTTCACTGAGCACAAAGAATACAAAGATAAGGAACATGAACTACAAGAATGTATAAAAAAATATGATGCAGACCTTCAAACAAAGAAACAGAAAAAATTTAAGAGGGATGTCGCTGATTATAACGAGATGAAAGTATATAAATGGCAGATATCCATGCAGGAGGACAGAAATGAACAGGAAGATGAATCAATAGAGGACCCTAATGAAGGCCTTATGGAAACAGTGGGAGTAGAGACTGAGTTACCAACAATGCAGAGGAACTATAATACAACTCCTAGAAGAAGACCCATACTCAAAACTCCTAATCAGGGGAATTATAGGGTGGGAAATAGGCGTAGTGACTCTCAGGAAATGCCTGAACAGGAAACACCTAGATATAATATCCCTACCCGCAATCAGTTTTCCCCTTTAAGAGAATACACATACAACACATACCCGCAGGAGGACGTTCAATATAGGAGAGAATCTAGATATCCACCTAGGAAGCCAATGAGAGGCTATGGGGATTTTCGCGGGAATGGCCCCAGAGACAGACCACCGGGCAGATGGACTGCAAGGGTACCTTACAGAACCCAGAGATGGAGAGGAGGCAATGGAGAGAGAAGACACTTCAGAGAAGGCCCGTACAGGAGAGAACAACACAGGGAAGATCACAGAGAAGACAGGGGACAATGGATCCCGAGAGGGAACTGGAACAACCAATACAGGAGGAGAATGGAAGACACTCAAGGTTATGGCGAAAGAGAGGGAAATACAGGGGATGCCGAGGAGGAAAGAACAAGAAAAAGAAGAAGAACATAATAGGAAAAGGGATATATAATTTAAGTAAAGTAGAATTCAGTGAAGAGGAAATGAAAATCTTGGATTTAGGTTTAAAATATGCCCCGGAAAAACACCTTAATAAGTTTGAAACTTTTATAGACCTCAAAAAATTTATGAGAAAATTGAATTTAAAAAAACACTTTGCAATAAATACGGAAAGCAAAGTGAGAACGGAATCATTATACACCCAAACAGAACTGAAAAACAAATCAGTGTTCAATCCAAACACAGCAGGAAACCAATGTCTGACAGCTTTCAGCAAAATGGTAGAAAATGATTTGAGAAAACTCAAAGATAGTAAAAATAAGAGATCAAACAATGTATGGAAAACGATCAAAAAATTGGGGGATAATAAAGAAGTAGTGATAAGGCCGGCAGATAAGGGAGGAGGCCTAGTTATTCTGAATAAGAATGACTATCAAGAGGAAATGAAAAATCTATTACAAGTCGAGAATACATATAAAAAACTGAAGGGTAACCCCAAATCAAGATATGAAGCCCAATTGAAAGCCTATGTGAAAAAAGGGCAGACAATGGGGATACTCAATGATAAAGAGGCCGAATATTTGGTGTCAAATTCAACGAAAACACCTGTTATGTATTACAATCCAAAAATACATAAAAGATTAGATAAACCACCTGGAAGGCCAATCATCAGTGGTATAAATTCCGTTTTCTCAAGATTGGGGGAATACCTAGATATCTTCTTGAAGCCGTTGGTACTGAAGGGCAAGTCCTACCTTAGGGATAGTGCCCAACTTATAGAGCTTCTGAATAACATCCAAGGCACAGACCAATATCTATTAGCAACTATAGATGTAAATTCGCTGTATACAAGCATTGTGCAGGAGGACGGTCTAATAGGGGTAGAAAGAGCACTACACAAACACACGAACATGAAACAAGAACAAGTGCAATACATCTTAGAGGGCCTTAAGATGGCCATGGCCTGTAACTATTTCTGGTACGGACATCATTATTATGTACAGACCACAGGAGTGGCTATGGGTGCACGTTATGCACCAAGTGTCGCCAACCTGCTTATGAATCTGTGGGAGGAGGAGTATATATACTCAAGGAAAATACCCCAGCTAAAGTTTTTTCGACGGTATATCGATGATCTGGTGATCTTATGGGATGGAACCCCAGAAGAATTTGAAAGATTTCTATCTAATCTGAATAACAAGTATGGACTCACATTTAGTGGGAAATGTCACAAACAAAAGATAGAATTCCTTGATTTGGAAATCTTTAAGAGGAATGATGTTCTTCATACAAAAACCTTCTTTAAAGAAACGGACAGAAACAGCTATATCCCTACTTCAAGCTGCCATCACCCTAAATGGAAAGCAAATATTCCAAAAGGACAGCTTTTAAGAATCAGGAGGAACTGTAACTCTATTGAGGATTTCTCTTCCCAAGCAGACAAATTGGTCGCACAATTCATCGAAAAGGGATATAAGTATGAGTCGTTGGTTAAAACAAAAACTGAAGTTGAGAATATTGATAGAAATACCCTGATAAGAAAAACCATAAAAGAAAAACAAAAATTTGATCTAGCATTTATCACCGGATACAATGTACAATATTATGAAATAGAGAAAATAATAAAAAAATATTGGCCTATCCTTCAAGAAGACAAAGTCTTGTCAACAATCCTCCCAAAGAAACCAAGATTTATCTATAGGAGAGCGCCGACACTACGTAACATGCTAGCACACAATGTAGTCGATGGCCCTAAGAATAGTACCTTTCTGGAAGAATTGAAAGGGTTTTATAAGTGTAACAAATGCTTGGCTTGTAGGGCTAGTAAACCCCAACCTCGAAGGAGGAAAACATTTAGATCTAAAACAGACCACACAGAATACAAAATCAGAGAACTCATTACATGTCGCAGTACACACGTGACATATGTGCTGGAATGTCCATGCAATTTACAATATGTGGGCAGAACCACTAGACCACTATACATTAGGATTAGGGAACATGTTAATAACATCAAGAAGGGGTTCCCTAATCATAATGTATCTAGACATTTTGATCTTTTCCATCAAAGAGATCCTTCTAAAATGGTATTTTATGGTATCGATTGCATAAAACAAAACTGGAGAGGGGGCAACATGACCACCCTTATATCTCAGAATGAGACTAGCTGGATATATAGACTGAATACTTTGGCCCCTAAAGGGCTAAATATCGATATAGATCTTAATTGCTTTATAGCAAATCCATAGACAGTAAGGTGGGACATATCTTTGTCCAAGGCTCACTGTATGCTAGACAGTCCTAGAGCCCCCCTATATATATATATATGAAATTCTATGTGGTAGGTGTAGGTGAACTGGAATTGCTAAAACGTGGTACATGTAAAATGTAGATCACACCTATCTACGGTTTTTTTGTGTGTGTTCTCTCATCTCCTTTTGATTCATTGTATGGTTTAGCTCCTTAATTGACTATATAATGGACTGAACCAAAAAAGGTGTTTTTAGAGGTTTTTTCAGCGTCAGACATAAAAAATACAAAATAAAAAATTAAAAACCAGATTGATTATAATATAGATACGTACATTGATGATAGCATATGGGTGTATGTATATATATATATGCTTTCAAATATTATAATAGAAATATAGAATAGGATTGAGGATGACCCTATGTCTTAATGATGGCATATATATATATATATATATATATTTGCAAAGATTAACTATTCACATTGGAAATGTAGGATAAGGATGAGGCTCTAATTTAACAATATGCGAATAATCAAGTTAAATAAATATATACCTACTAATGTGAATGGGTGGTCTAAGTTCCCCATTTGAGGTTCATAGGGTATTATCTGAGAATGAAGAGGTTAATATAGGTATAAAAGCAGGAAGAACCTCTTGAATATTGATAAGAGGTTCATATTTAAAACCTAAAAAATTTATAAAAACTCCCTGACTCACATCAGTTTTACAAGGTAATATCTGGTATATAAAATAGTAAATAGAAACTTCCGTGAAATTACCAGAATGGGATAAGAAATAGGGAAATTAATTCAAGAAATCATAGGAAATTTAATATTGAAAACAGCACCTCCTTGATTTACTATTAAATTCAAAATGACACCGGGTCAAGGTATTGGGACACTCGGGATGAGCAAAATATAGCAAGGATGGTTCCATGCGTATAAACAACTTAGAGGGCAATGTAGAACCTATTTGTTAACTAAATATTTAAAAAAAACCCTTTCCCTGAAATAAAAATCAATATAAGTGAAATAAAATTAATGAGCTAGGTGGGTACATTAAAAATCCTACTAAAAAATATTTCCCCTTTATTCCTGTGAAAGTCCGGTTCTCTTTCTCTTTAAAGAGCATTATGTACAAAGTAAGGAGTATTGAGAATATATCCACTATTATTGTTATGGCCCCTTATCATAATAAAAAACATAATAAAAAACATTGTTTTAGTATATAAACATTAGTAGTATGATCACAAAGATTAGTCCGTATGAGCTAATGAGGAACGCAATAAGTAAACAAACCGGCAGATCCGCCCAGTTCAGGGATTGGCTGAAGGCTGGGAATGGGCAGTGCAGGCACCTTTAAAGACGTGGTTATGGGTGTACGTGATATCGCTGCTGAGGACGTCTATGACGAAACGCGTCCAGCGTCATTACGTACACCACGTCACTTCCGGTGCGCCTGACCCGGTGGAGCGCAGTTGGAGCGCACGCCGTTCGAATAGGGGATTACCCTTGCGGATAGGCGAACCGGGCTGGTGCTAAAATTTCTTTCAAACCTCCGTCCATAGGAGGAATACTGCTTAAGATAAGTAGTTTTGCATCCAGTATATGGGAAGCCTGTAGTGCCTAAAACAAACGGGACCCCCCAGAGAATTGGGTACTTAGGCTCCATACAATTGTGTATAGTGCTGGTTTGCATTAAAAAGGACTGTTGTTTTTAAGATATATTTTATTTTTTACTTTTTATTTTTTAATATTTTTCTGCTGTTCGGGTTTTTATTTTTATCTTTGCCATTTTTTGTTAAACTTTTCTGAGACACATTATTGGTATATATACATATACTAAATTTACAGGCTTATAGTGCTATTGCTGTAGATCGCATTTCTGGTTTAAAGGGACATTTTTGAAAAAAAGCGTTTCCTTGCACTAAGCACTGTAAACTAATTTTTTAGCATATGCGTAATCTGTCTCTCTCTTTTTGTAATTATATAACATTTTTGTAATAAAACATATTTTGAGTGATCATTAGTCCTCTGCTATATACACATTAATAAGGTATATAAATCATTGCAGAAGCTATTATTTTGGGAAAGCCTATTTTTGAAGAACCTTTTTTGTAGCCCGTTTCCCTTTCTCTCAAGTGGTCAGTTATTGAGAATACTACACCATGAGCAGATTTTTTCTTTCTTGAGGACCCACTGGCGGATAACAAAGCCTCCTTCTCTCATCATTTCCAATAAACCCTGGGGAAGACCAGCTGAAGACAGAGTTAATTAGAAGAATCCTCAATCTAGTGGAGCACAGATTACAGGCAACATACCCCCTAGGGGGTGCGTGGATTCGGTAAGTGGGGACCCTTGAGGGGGAACGAGCACGGAAGTCACCAATAAGCAGGCTTAATCACAAAAGTCACCTTCCTGTTATTTGAAAAAGAATAATCGTATGGTTGAAAGCACATGATAAGAGACTTCTTGTGGACCTTATATATATAGATACATAAATCTATTGATATTTTTTGGATCTTTATTTACACTTTTTTCAGGTTTTTTGTATTTTTCACATTTGTAAGGGGGTTAGGAATCACCCCGCACATTTACTATTTTTTATTTTGCTGCCTTTGACTTTTTTTATATTTTTTATTGTCTTATTTTTTGTATTTTTCATGGTCTCGGTGGTTTTTGTTCTTTCATTGTAATATATATTTTTTCCATTCACGGGGTATTATAGTGGTAATATAAATTGTGCACAGTGATAGCAATTGCACAGGAACTGCATAAACGCAGTGCGACTATAAGTGTAAACTTTCCCCCGAATAGGGGTCTTGTACACTGTGTATGGTAGTCGGCTGTATAGTATATTAATATTTTTTGGGATCACAAAAATTACTATCACAAAATTATTTTGAATGTTGTGGATTTTACATGTAGTGTGGGTGCTTTTTAGGGATTTTGACTGAGTGTTCGATCACGTTAGTGAAGAACTGTGTGTGCTCACCTTTTTTTTGGATAAGGAATATAACTGACTTGTAGTGGCACATGGTTGAATTTGGAATAATAGAAAGAATTAGTTGGATATAAACACAAAACAATAGGTTTGAGGTAGCGCCATTAGCCCATTATTACCATAAGGGGAGTGATGCTGAGACACAGGGAGGTCAAGCATGCAGCTCCCCCCTTGACTGAAAATAGTCATGCATACATGAGGAAATGGTCCCATATTTTGCAATGGCCTATTTCCCTAGGTGAATGGGGGAAAATATGTGAATCAACATCCAAAGTTTCAAGGTGTGTAGCACAGAAGGAAGACTGCTTACAAAATACTCATGCTTTGGTATAGGGCCCCGGACTTACTGGCTCGAAAACGGACATCATCTGGGAAATGCTAGAGATGTGGTTTACCCCTAGGTACCCATTATCATATATTCTGGGAATGCTCTGCAATACCATTCTGGACACAAGTCCATAGACTCTTGGAAAAGGTCCTAGATATACCCATCCCCTTAAACCCCACACATCTTCTTTTAGGTCTTCCATTCCCGAATACTCCTAAAACTACCAGAAGGTTGATGGCATTTATCTTACTGGCAGCCAAACGAGCTATACCTCAATGTTGGCTGTCTACTTCCCCTGCTACTTTTATGCAGTTTCTCTCAGCCATAGCTGACATACGCAGAATGGAACACCTAACAGCTGTTATAGATAACGCCCTTCCAAGGTTTGACAAAATCTGAGGGAAATGGGATGTTTCTGAATATAACAATGAGACGCAACCTCCAATCCATAATACTATAACCTATGTGCAAATCATTTTGGGTCTATATATAATAGATAATATTCAGTCTCATCTTGACTTTGTATTCACAATCATATAGCTTATACCATAATGTATTATCATTGCTTTTCCTTATATTACCTCTCACCTTTTGCATCTGTGCTTACCATTGTACCTTCTTTTATGGATACTGTTTTTAAAATGTACAGTCACTTCTGTTCGATTTCATTTTTTTTTATAAATAAACAATTTAAAAAAACAAATTTTAATATTACACAAAGATAACCCGAATAAATCCAAGATGCAGTTTTTAAATTATTATTTAATTTATTAAGGGAAAAAAAGCTGTTCAAACCTGCCTGGCCCTATGTGAAAAAGTAATTGCCCCCTCCCATGCTGAATCATGAATGAACTGTGATTAACCGCAATTTTTTGGAAAGCTGAGTTAAATTTCATTTGCCACACCCATGCCTGATTACTGGCAGACCTGTTGATTCAGGAAATCACATAAATAGAAGCTGTCTGACAAAGTGAAGCACGCTAACAGATCACAAAAAGCCACACATCATGTCACAATCTAAAAAAATTCAAGAACAGATTAGAAACAAAGTAATGTACATGTATCGGCCTAGGAAGGGTTTCAAAGCCATTTCTAAGCCTTTGGAACTCGAGTAAACCATGGGGTGAGCCATTATCCACAAATGAAGATAACTTGGAACAGTGGTGAACCGTCCCAGGAGTGGCCGGCCTACAAAAATTACTCCAAGAGCAGGCCTCACTTGCACTAAGATCAGTGTTTATGATTCAACAATAAGAAAGAGACTGGGCAAAAATGGCATCCACAAGAAAGTGGCCAAAGCCACTGCTGACCAAAAAGAACACAAAGGCTCATCTCACAATTTACCAAAAAACATCTTGATTATCCCCAAGACTTTTAGGCAAATATTCTGTCGACTGATGAGACAAAAATGTAACGTTTTGGAAGGTGTGCATCCCGTTACATCTGGCATAAAAATATGGCATTTCATAACAAGAACATCATACCAACAGTCAGACGTGGTGGTGGTAGCATGATGGCCTGGGGCTGCTTTGCAGCTTCAGGACCTGGACGACTTACCATAATTGATGGTAATCGATGTAACCATGAATTTTGAGGTCTATCAGAAAATCCTAAAGAAGAATGTCCGGCCATCAGTTTGTGACCTCAAGCTCAAGTGCACTAGGGTTATGTAGCAGGACAATGATCCGAAACACAAAAACACAACAGCAATTCCACCTCCAAATGGTTCAAACAAAGCAAAATGTAGGTTTTGGAGTGGCCTAGTCAAAGCCCAGACTTAAATCCAATTGAGGTGATAAAAACAATTCTGCAAAAGAAGAGTGGGTCAAAATTTCTCCACAGAAATGTGAAAAACTCATTGACAAACACTTGATTGCAGTTGTTGCTGCCAAGGGTGGTACAACCAGTTATTAGGTTTAGCGAGCAATTACTTTTTCACATAAAGCCAGGCAGGTTTGGAAAGCTTTTTTATTTATAAATGAAACCATCATTTGAAAACTGCAGGTTGTATTTATTCGGGTTATCTGTGTGTAATAATAAAATTAGTTTGATGATCTGAATCATTTAAGTGTGACAAATATGCAAAAAAAAATAATCAGAAAGGGGGCAAATACTTTTTCACAGCATTGTATGTGGTGCAACAGCAGTGCAAATTTAAAGAGTCCTGTGCGTTTTCTGAGCACTGGGATGCACTGGGATTCAAGGCTCATTGCCTGCTATGGGAATGCATCTGAATCACACATCTCATCAGTTTTGAACACAAATCCATATCATGCCCTTTTGAGTCTGGTATAGATTTTAAGGGAAACCCCACTCCAACATTAAAAAAAAAAACAGCTTGGTCCCCCCCTCAAATCCATACCAGAACCTGAGATCTGGTATGGATTTTGAGGGGAACCCCCACACCAAAAATGAAAAATAAAAAAATGTGTGGGGTCCCCCCAAAATCCATACCAGACCCTTATCTGAACATGCAGCCTGGTGACGAGTGCATCAGTGACGAACAAGCACCCTCTCCCTCCTGTACCATACTAGGCCACATGCCCTCAACATGGGAGGGGGGGTTGCTTTGAGGTGGATGGGCTCTGTCCCCCCACCCAAAGTACCTTGTCACCAAGTTGATGGGTACAAGGGCCTCTTTCCCACAACCCTGACTGGTGATTGTAAGGGGCTGGGCAGGGGGCTTTTTTGGAATACGGAAGATCCCCAGATACCGCCCCCCCCCTCATGTGAATGAGTTTGGGGTACACTGTACCCTTACTCATTCACCAAAAAAGTGTAAAAAAGAAATAAAAACACAGAGACAGTTTTTGACAATTTCTTTATTTAAAGCCCCCCAAAAAACGAAAACAATGTCCCCTGATATAGATCCAGCATCAATCACAATGAACGACCTAGCCTAAGGCTGAAAGCTAGTATATTTAGCTTTAGCGAAGGTTGGATCTCAAAAAAGTACCTTTGCATTAGAGACCCCAATGTGAGGGTTTAATGCTTACTAGAGTAAAACTATAGTCAAAACTTTTTTTTTCTAGTTTTGGATAGAATAAGGGAGGGTAAACATATGTAAAACCCTGCAGTTGAGCTGCAGAGGCAGTCCCTATGGGTGTGCATGTGCCTCGACTGCGCCAAGAATTACACCATCTGACACTTTTCTTTCAGACGGTGCTACTGCCTGCTGATCACAGCTTATTCAAGTAAATAGGGCCTCTTTGCAACTGCCCCGTAACCACATTCAATGCATGCAGTTTACATGTGCTACTGTGGGATCCAAGGGGTTAAAGCAGGTGATACAACGTCTGCTCATTGCCTGTCAAATGCTCTCTGAAGAGTGATTTGAACTTAGATTGTTCTACAGTGCATGTGTAAACAGAAGGCTCACGGGCTGAATACGGCCCACCAGGCAATTTCATGTGGCCCTTGCACCTCTCCTACTCCTCTGCCTCACCTGGTCTCAGCATTCAGCAGGCTCCGGTCCTCCTCTATTCCTCCTCCTGATCCTGCACCTTATCAACGCCACAGATTGCACATTAGATCAGAGCACAATTATTTGTTTTTTCATAGTTCTGCTTGTCTGAACTGGGCAGTGGTGGCCCATCCAAACGGTGCGCTGGGGAGCCACCCCCCTAGTCAATGCGTCCGGCCCCTAATCTGCATGCAGGCCACCGGACACATGGATTCCAATGTTTTTTTTGTTTTTTTTCGAAGTACATGATTAGAGGCTCTAATTAGCTTAAAAAAAGATGGGCTCGGGATGCAGAGCACTGCTCCCCAAGCCCACTCAGTAGTGTGACAATAGGGAATTAATATTTGCTATTGTCTTCCTGATTCTCCTCTGGGCCAATCAGAAAGTGGGTCCTTAAACCGGATTGGCCGAGAGGAGAAGCAAACGTATTGGCTGCTGTAACGGAACCCCATCGCACTCCACTTGAGTGCTTCTGTCAGTACACAGCCTCCTCCGGTCTGAACATCAGCTATTACATATTACAGCTTATATGTTGTAACTAAGAACCAGGCCAGACTAGCTCAGTTACACAGCTTGAACGTGGAATGATTTATTGGACAAGTATACAGTCTTTTTATACACTTGAAAGGTATGCCAGTCCTCACACTCACAATAACCCAAATATTTACCCAAAACATCACACAATAGTTTAGGTAATGGGGTAGGGCTTACCCATGGCTAATCCCATCCACCTGGGTGACTCAGATGTCACATTGCAGACCAGCCTTGCCGACTTCAAGCTCACTGCAGACAATTCACATTATCGTAATCATAAACCCAGAAAACCTTCAAACAATAGCAGAAGACAGAATTGTGGAGTTCAGAATCAAACAAACCAGGAATAGTCTTTATATATATATCCTGGGAGATATTGCGAATAAATATTACTGTTCCATTTGAAGTAACCACCTTCTCATTGTCCATTAAACAGCTGTCCATCATTTTTCTCAGTCACCCTGTGCTCCTAATAGACACAGGGGGACTTAGATATAGGAGGTGCACGAGGAGTTGAAAACAAGGCTTTCCCAACCTCTCCAAGGGATTTTGGGTTCCACGGGCCCCCCCCGACCAAAGAAACTCCTGCCACAGCCGCTTAGGAGGAAGCAGCCAAAGAGGAGGAGATGCAGGGGAAGCCGCCATGAAGCCATCAAGGAGGAGGAGATGCAGAAAGGATCCAAAGCTGCCCTTGACTTAGATGGGGTAAGTGCAGGGCTGGTGGGCAGGCAGACGAGTGAGCGATGACGGGGGGGTTGGGGGTTTGGGAAGATTAACCAACCCCCCCAAAATTATGGAGCACCTGCCCACACTGTAACTGGGACCAAAAAAAAAGTTAAACAAAGTTATTGTAATAAATAGAGCTTGGTAATATTTCTCTTATGATTAAAAAAAAAAAAAAACATTGTTCCCAAAACGAATTGGTCAATAAATTGTACAATAATTAAATATTGAATCTGCTTGCCGTTATTTTTCCTAGACTTCTACTTTGAGAGGTAGCAAGTTATTACTAAAACCAGTAATAATCGAATGCAGAGGCAATCATATAACATGATAAAGAGTAGATACATTTATATGTCTTAGGCCGCGTACACACGGGCGGACTGTCTGACGGACTTGGTCAATCCGCTCGTGTGTGGGCTTCAGCGGACTTTTTCAGCGGACAGTCTGGCGGACTAAGTCTTTCGGAATTTCCGTAATATTGTCCGTCCAAACTTGGTTTCAGCGGACAGTCCGCTCGTGAGTAGGCTAGTTCGACGGACTAAGTATGGCGCATGCTCAGAAAGGATTTACACGGCGAAAGGTTGCATTGCAGTGTATTGGACGTCGTATTTCTAGTCCCGTCGTACGTGCTGTACACGTCATCGCGCAAGCTTTCGGCGGACTGTCTGTTCATCGTGTGTGGTCAAGTCCGTTCATTCGAAAGTAGGACGGACTGTCTGTCGGATTGTCTGACGAACTTAGTTGGACGGATAGTCCGCCCGTGTGTACGCGGCCTTACAGATACAACCGGCCCTTAGAGGTCAACCATAATGTTGATGTGGCCTGCAATAAAATATAGTTTGGCACCCCGGCTCTACAGACAGAAATGCCATTGTGAATGAACCCAAGAAAGACAATTTTTAGAAATGACAACACAACCAGCTGATGCTAAAATACTTTCCATTGGTACGTGACATTATCATGAATGAAAGCATGGGCTATAATTCCCTGCATTTAAATAGCCCATGGTCTGCTTACCAGTTGCTCAAAGGTCAGGACTTGATAATCACAGTGAAGACAGATCGTACTGTCATTTCTAAAATGTTAAAATCGCATTAAGCACCTGAGAATTCTTACTAAATTTGGAGAATAACACAAAGGAGGGTCAGAGAAAGCATGCAGTGGCACAATTTTCAATCTCGGTATCATCCAATAGTTGCAAGAAATCCAAACTTGCATACAAAATGTATTTAAAGCATAGGTGTTGTCAAAACTTTTGTCTAAAAAAATCATCACACGAGAAAGTACTTACATTCAATGAGAAGTGTCCCTTCTGCTGTTGGTTGCTGTTTTAGTTGAAATCTAAAGTCCTCTGCCCTTCCTGCAACATTAACCACTTGCTTACTTAACACTTAAACCCCCCTTATGCCCAGACCAATTTTCAGCTTTCAGCGCTGACGCACTTTGAATGACAATTGTGCGGTCTTACAACACTGTGCCCAAATTAAATTTTTATCATTTTTTTCACACAAATAGAGCTTTCTTTTGGTGGTACTTAATCACAGCTGGGGTTTTTATTTTTTGCTAATCAAACAAAAAAATATGGAAAATTTTGAAAATAAAAATCATGTTTCATAGTTTGTTATAAAATTTTGCAAACAGGTAATTTTTCTCCTTCATTGATGTGAGCTGATGAGGCGTCACTAGTGGGCAGTGATAGGCTGCACTGGTAGGCACTGATAGGCTGCACTGATGGGTACTAATAGGCGCAGATAAGGAGGCACTGATAGGCACAGATAAGGTGGCACTAATGGGCACAGATAAGGCGATACTGATGGGCACAGATAAGGCGGCACTGATGGCCACTGATAATATGGCACTGATGGGTGGCACTGATGGGCACTGATAGGTGTTACTGATAGGTACCACTAATAGATGGCACTGATGGGCACTGATAGGTGGCACTAATAGGTGGCCTGATGAGCACTGGTAGGTGACACTGATGGGCACTGGTAGGTGACACTGATGGGCAACACTGTTTATGAGGCATTGATTGGTGACACTGATGGGTGGCACTGTGGGCACTGATGGTGGCAACTGTGGGCACTGGTAGGTAGCGCTGATGGGCACTGGTAGGCAGCACTGTTGTGCACTGGTAGGTGGCACTGGCAGGTGGCACAGATGTGCAGGCGGGAGCTCTCCTTGATTGGGACTGATGTCCCTCTGAGAGCTGCTGGTAATTGGCTTATTTTTTCCTCCTCATGCTGACAGCGTGAGGAGAAAAAATAGCCGATTACTGGCCCTGTTTACATCGCATGATCAGCTGTCATTGGTTGCCAACTGTTCATGTGGTAAGGAGTCATGATCGACCCCTTAGTCCGATCAGTGATCTGCCGAGTCTCATAGACTCACTGATTACAGAGCGCGTCACGAAGGCCGCTCGGGCACGGGACGGCGTCCATTGAGGCAATCATCGAGAGCACCACCTATGCCCATTCTGTGCACCCCTCTCCTGCATTCTTTGAAGCCGTACTATAGCTTCCATCAAAAAAAAAAAAAAGCTCTCTATGAATGGAGGGCAGGCAGATGACTGAAAGGTCTACCTCCTCCATTCATAGAGAATTTTTCAGTGATAGAAGTTGTAATATGGCTTCTATGAATGGAGGAGAAGGGTGTAAAGAGCAGGCATAGTCTGCATTCTTGCAGGTGACCCATGTCCCCCGGCTATATAAACCCCTACAGCACTGGGAAATTATGGGAGGGTGGCGGGGTCACAGGACTTTTAGATTTCACTAAAACAGTAGCATCTCTCACTGAATGTAAGTATCATTTCTTCTACAGATTTTTCCCCAAAAAATGTAATAAACTGAGGCTTTAATATAGCCACACCTGTCAATCCTCATATCTAGACCTGGTTTTCTCATGACTATTATTTATCTCATATAAACCTCAAAGGAATGTATAGAGAGTCTTTAGGGTGGGATCATGGGTGTGCCAGGTGTGCCCGGGCACACCCTAATCACCCCATGTGGTGCAGATTCCTCCTGCTGCCCCGTGCCCCCCCCCCCCCCCCCACATTTCTGACGGCTTCCCTCCTTTCCCGGCAGTTGCTGCTGTGGGGGGTGTTTGAAAATGGAGAATGGGGGAAGGGGCCAGTAAATATGTCACTTACCGGCCCCTTCTTTTCCAGATGAACACAGTGTCTCATAAGTGAGACATCAGGGGTCTGTTCAGATCCCTGATATTTCACGAAAGCCCCCCCCCCCCCCCCCCCAATAGGGCTTCTAAAAAAATCAAACAAACTGTAAAAAAAAATAATAAAAACATTACTGACACCAATCTCTGCCGTACTGACACCATCTACTTTAAAATGTCTGTTTGCATTTATTTATAAGAGTGTATGTATGTATGTATGTATGTATGTATGTGTATATATATATATATATATATATATATAATATATATATATACATAGAAATGGCTTACTGAAAAGTAAATCCATGTACAGTATAGTATGCACTCAATACTTGGTCGGGTTCCTTTTGCATGAATTACTGCATCAATGCAGTGTGGCATGGAGACGATTAGCCTGTGGCACTGCTGAGGTGTTATGGAAGCCCAGGTTGCTTTGATAGCCTTCTTCAGCTCGTCTGCATTGTTGATTTTGGTGTCTCTCATCTTCCTCTTGACAATACTCAGGTGAGTTTGCTGGCTAATCAAGCACAGTGATACCATTATCATTAAACCAGGTATTGGTACTTTTGGCAGTGTGGACAGGTGCCACTGCCAAGTCCTGCTGGAAAATTAAATCAGCAACTCTATAAAGCTGATCTCACTTAAACCATTACTTTCCAGCAGTTTTTTTATTTTTTTTTGTTTAATTCTATTTTATTAACCATTAATATTTAAACTCTTTTTTCTTTTTCTTTGTTTTGTTCCTTTTTTTTGTTAGTGTCTTATTTAAAAAAAAAGCACACATTTGAAAAAAAGATCGATAAGCCCTCGTACACATGATCGGATTGTTGGCCAACAAAAACGTGGACTTTTGTCCGAAGGGCATTGGCCCAAACTTGTCTTGCATACAAACGGCAAGGAATTGCTGGCCAACAAATATAAACATAGTGACATACTACGTGTTTTTTCAGCTCTTTAGCGCCACCTTTTCCTTCTGCTAAATTTGTGTTAGTAGAAGTTTGCTGAGTGTTGATTTGCGCTTTTCATTTTGAGCTTTTCATTTCGCACTCTTCAGTTCATTTCTGAACGGCTGTTCGTCAACCAGCCATGTTGCGGAATCAGAGGAGATATCGTGTTATTTATTATTGGCCTTGGAGTTTTTGCTTTGACCCAAGTCCAGTCTAGGAACAGGAGGAGGAGGATTTCTTGGACCAAAAATTGATTGCTTTATTAATCGTGACCAATTATGTCATATGCCTTTGCTGCGGGAGCTCCATGAGACAGACCCCTGCTTTTACAAACTCTTGGCACTGTTGAGCCCTATATTAAGAAGTAGGACACATGCATGAGGCTTTTATTTTATTTTTTGGTTGAATAATGATTTGATTTGATATATTTTCTATATTTGTGGGTGCATAGAATGCACTTTTTGGTTAAGTTCTATTGGCAGATAGCATGTCTAATAGTATTTGTTTTATTTTTTTAATGCACAATAAAAAAAAAATGTGAATAAAATAATACTTGGCTATGTGTTTTACTTCAAATGACAGTTTGGGAGTAGGCAGTTACATTTAAAAAAATACAATGTAAAATTGACAAGGGACACCAACATAGTTTGTGTCTTTGATCTTAAAAACGACGGGATAATGGTGTTGTGGTAACTTCCCCAAATAGAAAAAAAATAATAATAATAATATCATTCTTGATATCACTAGAAAAAACTAAATTTGTTTGCAATAACTCCATCAGTATCACCAGCAAAGCAGCTTCATTATTATCCCATTAAAGAAGAGAATTGTGCGCTGCATTTCGAGATTTCATAATTTGCCACGTCACAAATGTTCATTCTCAATTTCAAGGTCTAGTTTACAAGACCGATCTCTTCTGCTTCTGAGCATGCGTGTTTGTACTTTGAACTTGTGTAAACACACTCGGAAAACCCGACAGCAAACATTTGTCCGTGGAAAATTTTAAAACATGCTATGCAACATTTGTCCGTGGAAAGTCCGACAACAATTGTCCGATGGAGCGCACACACGGTTGGATTTACCGCCAACATCCTGTCATCACACATTTCCCGCCGGAAAGTCCAATCGTGTGAACAAGGCTTTATTTCCTTTTTTAAAAAAAAAAAAAAAACTTTATCAAAATTATAACTTCAGTGTCATTTTAAACAAGGTCAAATTTGTAAACTATTTCTAAACTAACAGAAAAGTGCTTTCTAGCTTTGTTACTTTTTTGTCTAAAAATTGCATTAAAAAAATCATTTTTGCAGAACAATATCACAAAAGGAAAGCTATATATATATATATATATATATATATATATATATATATATATATATATATATATATATATATATATATATATATATATATATAGAGATAGAGGGAGGGGTGGAGAGAGAGATAGAGGGAGGGGTGGAGAGAGAGATAGAGAGATAGAGGGAGGGGTGGAGAGAGAGATAGAGAGATAGAGGGAGGGGTGGAGAGAGAGATAGAGAGATAGAGGGAGGGGGGGAGGGAGGGATAGAGATAGAGAGAGAGGGGGGGGAGGGAGGGATGGAGAGAGAGAGAGAGATAGAGAGAGGGGGGGGGGGAGGGAGGGGTGGAGAGAGGGGGGGAGAGAGGGAGAGAGAGAAAATAAAAAAAATAAGCTGTTTGTCCACAAACTGCAAACCTTTTTTAGTTTTAGAAAAGCATATTTTTCTATACTTTCAGCTTTTTATATGTGAATCCTGTCTTAGCTGTGGTCTTGCATAGCAGTAAGTAGCAATGTACAACCTCCTCCTAGGTTCCAAGATGCTTTGTGCATCGATACAGCATGGCCCACCCATTGCTGTTTGCCACAATCAGCAGTGGGATTGCACATCATTGGGTGGCAATGTGGCCACTGCATACAGACCACAAGCCATGGAAACGTGGTGCTCATGCACACAGTGACCCAGGTCCATACAATGCGCATGACCGTCCTGGAACCTCCAAAAAAACTCCCCCTGGATCCACAGCTGATGCAAACAGCCACCCATATACAGCATTTACAAGATACGGCTGTGGTATACACTGGTACTTATGTACAGCACGCGCACAGATGTATGCCCCAAATGTAGATGGTCTGTGCTTGGGATATATGTGTGTGTGCATGGTTTAGGCCTCATCCACAGTTTGTGCAGCGGGATTGCACGTTCTTCTTGCCTTTTTTTTTTGGTGAATTCCTTGTTCCACAAGTTGCATATAGGGTGACTCATTCACTTAAATGGGTTGTGCTATGTGCCACAAATGCACTAAAGAAGTTCCAGAACCTCTTCAGGCATGTAGCGCCACACTTTTTTTGGGGCATTTGTAGCACATTTGTTTTGCGACAAAAAGTGTGGCAAAATGCATGTCTGCTACCTGCGTTTTGGGTGCCATTAACAATTAATGGCACTGCAAAAGCGATGAGCATTTTCATCACAATTCCAAAACGTGTCAAAACCTTGTATTTGTGAAGTGCGAATGGGGCTTTACACAAGTAACGACGCATACTTGCATACAGCAGCATCTTGTAGTCATGCTCATACATGCTGTATGGTTCCCTTGCAGTTTTGTGCATGGGCCTTTAGTGTTGTCGTCTGATTACCTGAAGAACCCAGGGCCTTGAGCATACCCATAGCTCCCAACTGTCCAACAATTCTCCTTTAAGGGGGAGTGGCAAGGGGTGTGCATGCATGCATACTTTTGCTGCTAGGTGTCCCTCATTCTCATCTCAAAAAGTTGGGGGTATGCTTACCCCCCAACTTTTTGAGATGGGAACAAGGTACACCTATTAGCAAAAGTATGTAGGGATAGGACACACCCCTGCCCCCCCCCCCCCCCTTTAAAGGAGAATTGTGCAAAAAAAATGATTAGTTAAACCCACAAGTGCATTTTTACCACTACTATTACTTTACATTGGCTTTTGGAATTTACAAATGCAGCAATTTAAAAATTGGATGAAAGGTAAACACTTTTTGATAGCTAGGTAGTGCATTTTATATACAACTATATAGATCAGACCAAAATCAGGGGCAAATCAGAAGGAAAGAGACACAGAGGGACTTTGTTCCAAATCAGGGACAGTCCCTCGAAATCAGGGACAGTTGGGAGCGTTGCCTTGAGTTTTAACTAATTTTTACGGAAACTGGATCACTAAAAAAAGCATACTGGCCAAACTTTATGCAGTATACTGAAGATTTGCATACACTTTAAGTAACCTTTCGAATACTTTATACACAGTCTTTTTGACTGTCAATGAAAAAGGCCTACAGGAACTGGAAGAACAGCCTTCGTATGTCCTTCACCTCTCCTCTAACCTACATAAAAAACTGTGTGTTTGTAAAGTAAAGCTTCCTTCATTATGAAACACAGCATTAGAATGCGCCTGGAGACGACAGAAAGCACATTATACAAAGATTACATGAAAGGACTGCTTTAATTCCATACATTTGCATTAGGATAAAATATGGTGCTATGCTATGGGAATAATTAGATTATAACACAAAGTCTGAGATATGGTAAATGTACATCTTTATTAGCATCTCTGCAGAATAAGATGGAAAGAAGATTATGAATGATCCCTTTGAGAAGCAGTAAGTGTTTCAAGGTGATTTATTGTTTTATTTTGCTGCAAATTACAGGGTTTTTTTTTTGCCCTTTTCCATAGAACCGACTGCTTAAATTGAATGGTATTATCATATATGAATGCCATAACCTGGAAGTTAATAGGCTAAGTATTCTTGGCACTGAATGTGATGCACAGTTCACAGAATTCTCAAAGCTCTTTAAATCATAAATCCTTTAATTAAAAACACAGACCTCATGCACACTGGATGTTTTTTAATGTCTGTTAGGGGTGTCTGGTGGTTTTCTTTTCTGCCTCTAAATGCCCCTACATGTTAGCCTATGTGTCCATGAAGAGATAGGACTTTAGAGGAGTTTAGAGGCAAGAGCATTAAGAGGCAGATCCCCCCCAAAGTCAGTGCATCCAGGGGCAGTGGCGTTTTTGCAGAAAAAAAACGCTTGACACCTGTAAACGCATATAAATGTATCTGAATGGACATTAATGCTAGGAGTGTTTAGTGCATGAGCATTTCACGGCGTATAACATGCACCCGGGGCTTGAGTCCTGCACGAACGCATGGGAACGTCGTTACTGTACTTTTTCTACAGCAGGAATAACGTTCCCTTTGCACTGTGGCTGCAGGGGGCTTACCCTGTCCTCCCTCCTCCTATTGTGTAAAACATGATGTCCCTGCCAGTGATGGAGTGTAGCGTGTGTAGTACAGTAAGGCTGCAATGATTGGCACAGATGAGGCTGCAATGATGGGCACAGGTGAGGCTGTATTAATGGGCACAGGTGAGGCTGAATTGATGGGCACAGTAAGGCTGCATTGATGGGCACAGTGAGGCTGCATTGATGGGCACAGTGAGGCTGCATTGATGGGCACAGTGAGGCTGCAATGATGGGCAGAGTGAGGCTGCATTGATGGGCACAGTGAGTCTGCATTGAACCATTATCACACATTGTGTTTTTTTTTGTTGGTATAGCATGCAGGTTAAATTATTTTGTCAGATCTGTTCTATATTTATTTTTTTGATGCATGTGAATTTTGGAGGTGTCTTCGTAAACTTTTACTTTACAATAAATGTTGCACTTTATTTGTTAAAAAAGGAGTGCATATATTACACATATTTTTTTTTTTTTTGAGGTTGGGTGGGGAATCTTCGGTGTTCCCCTGCCAACCAGGTGTGAGGTTTTATGACCTGCATGGCCATGGGTCTTGTCATATAGGGATGCAGCCTTTCCTGTGCCCTAGAAATGATATAGCATCATTGTGATACACACAACCATTCAGGGATTGAGATGTGATTCTTTGGATTTTGGAGTCATTTTGTTGTTTGACGCCCAGGAGCTGTGATGCGCTCTGGGTGTCCCCTCTCCCTCCTCCTCCTTCCCCCCCCCCTGCCCTAGTGGGTGCTGGGGGGTGTGGACCCGATGGGGGAGGGGGGTTGGGCAGGTGCCCACAGTGCATCGGCGCCACGCATTCCGGCTTCACCTGTGGCGTCATTGTTTGGCGCCATGGTGTGCAGCGCGAGTTATCTAGCTAGTCGACAGGTCGGGAATATGGTTGGTTTCCATGGGCGGTGCTGACCGCCTATGTGGAGGCCCCTCCCTGCCCTGCTGCGCTTGCGTACCGGTGCATGTTTGGTCAGCGTGCACGTGGGGGGTTGGGCAGGTGCCCACAGCGCATCGGCGCCACGCATTCCGGCTTCACCTGTGGCGTCATTGTTTGGCGCCATGGTGTGCAGCGCGAGTTATCTAGCTAGTCGACAGGTCGGGAATATGGTTGGTTTCCATGGGCGGTGCTGACCGCCTATGTGGAGGCCCCTCCCTGCCCTGCTGCGCTTGCATACCGGTGCATGTTTGGTCGGCGTGCACGTGGGCTGGACGGGTATGTATGGCCTCCCCTCACACAGTCGGCATGCCATATAATCGGGACGCCGTTTCCATCTAGGATTCGTTTTGATTTTCTCTACGGGACATATGTAAGTGACTGCAGGGGTACTCCACCTACTATTATGCCAGCCAGTCCTCCCTTTTTGACATTTGGGTTGGTAACTGGGTTTGCTTTCTGGCACTTTTTTCTTACAACACACTTCATGATTACTTAAGATGTGGTAGGCTCCTGCCTTTTTCATGTCACCTCATTGGCTGCCTAATAATATATATATATATATATATATATATATATATATATATATATATATATATATATATATATATATATATATATATATATATATTTATGGTCAAAGCCCTATGGCCGATACGGATATGAACCAATATACTTTACCATAGGATTAACAACATGAAATGGACCTGAAGTGTGCCCTGGTCTGATGGTCGGTATACCAAAATAAGGGGGCATACCCTTAGATTAGAAATTAATATTTTGTGAAGAGAAATGACTTTGAGAAATGCCCTGAAAAGGGGATGGGAGGGTGGGTGCCGCGCACCGGAAACCGACAAAGACCACAGGCGAGCGGGCTGGTTAAATACCCTCCGGGCTCCTCCCATAAATTCAGGCCACCATACTGGCCTTCCTACTTATGGTCAAAGCCCTATGGCCGATACGGATATGAACCAATATACTTTACCATAGGATTAACAACATGAAATGGACCTGAAGTGTGCCCTGGTCTGATGGTCGGTATACCAAAATAAGGGGGCAAAAACATTCAGGTAGGGGTGTAGTTTTATTCGTTTTAGCTTAATTAGATGAGCGAGTTTGGTGAATGCTTGTGCCACTTCCGCACGAGGATTGGGGATGTACTGGGCGAGGTAGGCAGGGTTCCAAC
Organism: Lithobates pipiens; assembly: GCF_037356315.1. Classification (NCBI taxonomy): domain Eukaryota; kingdom Metazoa; phylum Chordata; class Amphibia; order Anura; family Ranidae; genus Lithobates; species Lithobates pipiens. The sequence goes on from NW_027507755.1 coordinate 10,535,456, forward strand.
TGCTTAGTCTCTCAATGACGTGACTTGGGACCCAGGCCAACATGCTGCCAAGGGTGCTCAAATACTAAAGAGTGACCACGTTATGGACTGGGGTCGAGGTGTAGGCTGCGTAGAAGGACCTAACCGAGAGCGGTCCTGACCTAGCTTCATCAACAAGATCAACCTCGGCCCAGTTGTCGGTGGTAAACGCCATGGCCTGTCCTGTCTTGACATGACCCCAGAGTCGAGAGGCTGTCATGACCGGGTATAGCTTGAAGAGGGAGGAAGTCCAGGTAAACCCGGGGTTTAGGAGTATCCCTGATGCCATGGTTCTGTAAGCCAGTGGTGGCCAAAAATTGCAGCGAAGCCTGTGGAGGCTGCGGCATCCGTCACTACCAGGGGTGACAGGGCATCGTAGATGGTATAAACATCGCTATACCAATCCATGCAGTACGGAACCTTCCGACATAGATAGGACTGCTAATGCTACGGCATCTAAATTAAGGATCTAAGCGGGGTCCTGCGTCCGTGAGAGGGAGATCAGGAGGCGTGACATAAAGATTGACCCTGGGGAATGGCCTGTATTGTAGATTTTGACCATTCGTCAGGTGGTGTCTGTGTAGAACTTGGCTGCCAGTGCTACTAACGAAAAACTGGGTAGGCCGTGAAAACCACCAAGGGCCCGGTAGATGGCCGCTTGGACGACTAGACTGGGGAATGTGCGAGGATTTTATGTGTCCCTAAAGATGGCAGACGTGATGGGCGAGTGTATGCCGTTGGCTATGGGCTGATGCCTCTAGATGCCTCGTAGTGGGGATCTTACTGTATGGGCCGTAAAGACAGATGGCTCTCCGAGTCCTGTAATGATAAGAAATGCTGAACGCTGGCTAGGTATAGCCTGACTGTGTAACAAGAAGAAGCCAGTTGCGTGTGTCAACACGATCCCGGTGCAGGACGGAAGTTGAACTCAACTGTCCTGAGGGAGAGATGACAGACAGGGAACGGTGAATGGCTTGTAAGAAAAGCCACAGAAGACAAGTGGCCAATTAAGTGCTGCTGAAAACAACGTGTAGCCAGTTTGTGGGCCACTGAGAATGTGCTAGCAAAAGAATGATTGCAAGAAGTTATGCTAAGTCGTGAGCCTTGGCACGATTGCAAAAGTTGTGTTTAAACATGTGCTTGCGACAATGGCACGGGAGTTTGTCACTGGAGATGTGTTCGTAGTGACTCTGAGAAATTCGTGTTGCCGCATGTGCTTTGCGAAGACTGCAGGAGTTGTGCTTGAACGTGTGTTTGGATGCGTGCTTGCAACGATTGCAAGATGTAATGCCAAGATGCGTGCTTGCAACGATTGCAAGATGTTATGCTAGGACGCGTGCCTGCCACGATTGCAAGGAGTTACACCAGGATACGTGCTTGCCATGATTGTAAGAAGTTATGCCAGGATGCGTGCCTGCAATGATTGCTTAGCTGTTATGCCAAGATGCGTGCTTGCAACGATTGCAAGATGTAATGCTAGGATGCGTGCCTGCAACGACTGCAAGGAGTTCCCCAGGATGCGTGCTTGCCATAGTTGTAAGGAGTCATGCCAGGATAGGTGCTTGCAGCGATTGCAAAGAGTTATGCCAGGATGTGAGCCTGCAACGATTGTAAGGAGTTATGGTAGGATACATGGGTAGCCAGGTTGAAAAAGACAGAAGTCCATCCAGTCCAACCACAAATCAAATAAACAAAGTATCGCACAACCCAACATACCCAATTCTACACCCACAGCTGATCCAGAGGAAGGCAAAAAACCCCAGCAGAGCATGGCCCAATTTGCTACGGCAGGGGAAAAAATTCCTTCCTGATCCCTCGAGAGGCAATCGGATTTTTCCCTGGATCAACTTTACCTATAAACATAAGTACCCCGTTATATAATGTACATTTAGGAAAGTATCCAGGCTTTCCTAAAGCAATCTATTGAGCTAGTCAGAACTGCCTGCTAGCAATGATTGCAATAAGCTTGTGCCTGGACATCTGCTTGCAATGATTGCAAGAGTTCTATGCTTGAATGAGTGTTTGCAATGATTGCAAGAGGTCCATGCTTGAATGCGTGTTTGCCATGATTGCAAGAGGTCTATGCTCGAATGCGTGCTTGCAACGATTGCAAGAAGTCTATGCTCGAATGCGTGTTTGCAACGATTGCAAGAAGTCTATGCTTGTATGCGTGCTTGCAACGATTGCAAGAAGTCTATGCTAGGATGCGTGCTTGCAATGATTGCAAGAAGTCTATACTTGGATGCGTGCTTGCAACGATTGCAAGAAGTCTATGCTTGGATGCGTGCTTGCAACGATTGCAAGAAGTCTATGCTTGGATACGTGCTTGCAACGATTGCAAGAAGTCTATGCTTGGATGCGTGCTTGCAACGATTGCACGAAGTCTATGCTTGGATGCGTGTTTGCAACGATTGGAAGACGTCCATGCTTGAACGCGCGCTTGCAACGACTACAAGAAGTCTGTGCCTGGAACATGTTTGCAATGATTGCAGGGAGCGTATGCTTGGGTGCGTGCTAGCAGTGATTTGCAAGAAGTTGTTTCTTGGATGTGTATGGAATGAATCCGATATGAATCGGTCGAACAAACCGAATCTTATATGAGCCGATCGCATGAAATTAATCTGACAAAATCCGTTTTAGAGTGTATGAATTTAATCTAATATATAAGAGACTGTGGAGAGTACGGGATGAACCCGGTGCGAATCAATTTGCCGCTGGGGCGACTGGAATTGAAACGGGTTGTAGCGTGTATGAAAATGAAACTGACACAAATCTTTGTATCTATATGTAACAATCCTGATAGGAACCGATCGTAAGATGTATGAAAGGAAACCAAGATGCATTGGATTGTGTGACTATCAGGGGGAGTAGTAGTGAGGTGAAGGTTTAACGAACGAATCGAGACCCTTGGCTGAAATTCGAAGCACGAAGGATCGATCTATAGTGAGTGTCGGACTTGGAGGAATGACAGGCAACATGCGAACGATACCTGTAATGCTGACATGACGGGTGCAACCAATGTATTGTTGGTATGAGTGGATTAGACTCAAGTGACAAGAGTGCGCAGTGAATGAGTGAAATGTTTGCTGTGACATAGGCTGATTGCGATAACCGACGTTTCAGACGAAAAGTGATGAGATGAACTGTGGAGCATGTAACGAAATGCGACCGAGCCAATTCGGAACAAAACAATTGGAACACACCGGAACAAATCGGTGCCTCACGGATGCGACTGACTCGAATCGGGGCACGGTATATGACGGTCAAATTAATGAAATATGTGTTTATGACAGAGGCATAAGTCGATCGTGCCGCGACTGCGACTGATGAGGAACCGGACCCTGGAGTATGCACTGAAATTAGGTTAAAGCACCGGGGCACACCGTAACGAATCGGTGCATAACGTATGCAACCGGATTCGAAACGGAGTGCGGTACGTGGCGGCGAAATTATTTTGATTGCCATGACAGAGGCACGAATCAATCATGCCGCTGTTGCGACTGACCGTTAACCATGTACGCTCTGGAGCATGTACTGAAATGTGGCTGAAATACCTGGGACGCGCCGAGACGAATTAGCTCACGATGCGACTGGATTCGTATCGGAAGCGTGATACGTAACAGTGAACCGATTTCCCATGACGGAGACATGAATCAGCGAACCGAAACCTGCAACCAACAATGAATCATGGCTCTGGAGCATGTACTGAAATGAGGCCGTAACAACTGGGGCACATCGGAACGAATCGGTGCATCATAGATGCGACTAGATTCGAATCAGAGCGCGGTAGGTGACAGTGAAATGAGTGACAAAAGTTTGCCATGACAGAGGCCCGAACCGGTCGTGCCGCGATTGCGACTGACAACGAACGGGACTCTGGAGCATGTACTGAAATGAGGCCGAAAAATACCTGGGGCCGTCCGGACGAATCGATGCACGGGGATGCGACCGGATTCGAACTGAACGTACTATGTGACAATGAAATGTTTCCCATGATAGAGCTACGAATCGGAGAGGACGCAACCTGCGACCGTCAACGACCGGGCTCTAGAGCATGTACCGAAATGAGGCCAACGCAACTGGGACACGTCGATCGAACCTGCGCGTTTTGAGAAAAGCGACTGGTTTCGATTCGAACGTAATAGGTGAGGTGAAATGACTCCCATGACAGAGACCCGGGTCGTTTTAACGACGAGCGGGCTCTGGAGCATGTACCGAAATGAGGCCGAGCAAGTAGGGGCACACCAGAACGAAACGGCGCATTTAGCGGATGCGACTGGTTTCGAATCGGAGCGCCGTGCGTGACAGAAATGAGTGAAATGATGAAATGACCTACGTGAGCCAGCTATGGCAGAGGTACGAGTCGTTGTGCCGTGAGACACGACTGGCAACGATTTTGACTGTGGAACACGGTAACGAGACTATATAACAAGTACTAAAACAGTGCAGTTTTTCCTACCAGCAATATCTACCGAAATGACGCCCGTGAAATGAAGGGCGCTGCGAAATTGGAGCGTATTGAGTGATAACAACCGGTATCATAGCGAACGATTCGATATTTCAGGTTTTAACGACACTAAAAATAGTACAGGAAGGTCAATCGAGACCCTTACCTGCGGCAGTCGAGCTGGCGACGTTGTACAGAGCCAGCGACGTTGTACAACCGAACGGGAAAGAAAACCACGAGAGAGACGTTTTGTCCGAATGGAAACGAAACATGAGCCGTCGGCCTAGTGACGTAGTGCCGCGCACCGGAAACCGACAAAGACCACAGGCGAGCGGGCTGGTTAAATACCCTCCGGGCTCCTCCCATAAATTCAGGCCACCATACTGGCCTTCCTACATATTTTTTTTTTTTTTTTTTACTCAATCATCGGTACACTATGATATACTGATTATGGATTTTTTTATTTTAGATCTATCTTGGCAGTCAATTTTGGTACAGCACCCTCCTTACCATACAATTTGGCAATTTGTTTTCTGCGTGTGGGGGGAGTTTCTGTGCATGCTCTCCGCTGCGGCACAACCCCATTAGCTCAGCTCCCGGCAAGGACTATAATTGCGGCCCTGATCCCATATTTTTCACATCTCCATGTATTGATTTTGTGTAAGTATATGGGATGGACTCATTTGCCCCTTCATTTATTAAGATACATTTAGAGTAGACTAATTTAATTTTACTATATTTTATAGATATTCCTTAGCATCTGCCCCTGATGAGTGGTTTACACGAAACGCGTCGGTAAATAGATGATGCACACTTATGGTTATATCCTACTATTAAATATGAAACATATTTTTATACTTGACAATCATGGTCTATCAATTTTTTACTCTACATGTGCTATCTAATCTATTATGCTGCTAAGTTGTATATACCGTAAATGAATTTGTGTTTATTTATCAGTTGTGACAACTATGTGGCGTTGAGTTGATATATATTTTATGTACCCTTGATGTCATCTGCATACTTATGTGGTGTGTAGCTTTATGGAACAGCATTCACTATAATGTTCTTCCTATATGTAGTTATACAATTGGTATGTCTCATGCATTTTTCTATTTTTCAATAAATATACAACTTGCATTTAATTAACCCACTTGTTGTCCATGTCCTCATTCAAAGTCCCAACTTCCCCGTTTTTAAGCAGGGAATCTTGGGTGAGTTCCCACACTTTTTTCCCAGGACTTGACCCCTGCATGCACACCAAGATTAGGAGGGAAGTTTAAGGAAAAAAACTTTTAGGAGGGAAGTTTAAGGGAAAAAAAATGACATTTTAAATGCCCATCAATGCAGCCTTATCAGTGTCCATCTGCAGCCTTGGCCATCATTGCAGAATGATCAGTGTCCATCTGCAGCCTTGCCCATCATTGCAGAGGGTGCAAAATGATCAGTGTTCATCTGCAGCCTTGCCCAACAGTGTCCATCTGCAGCCTTGCCCAAAATTGCAGCATGATTGGCTTTAAATTGTTATTGACTGCAGTTCCTCTTTAAATTGGTCTAGTTTCTGTATTAGTTGGGGTTTCCCCTAAGGGCAGACAATTGCTTGCCGTTGCCAGAGAGTGTTCTCAAGGAAATAGGGCAGGATGAAATAACTGGGTTATAAATTGTTACCGCCACCAAGATAGACAGAGCTGGATGTCCTGTGCACTTGGCTCCTCTCGCAGGAGGCCCGGCTTCTATGATGAACACAACACCGGCGGCGGGATGTAGTGGCGGGAAGTAAATGCTAGGAGGCGGGACTGGGCATGACTGCGAGCGGAGCCGAGCCTAGCCAAGTACACAGTACACTCAGCTCTGTCTATTTTGGCAGCGCTCGTTCCCTCTTTCCCCTCCGAGGCGGTGGTTCGGCGTATAACATGCACCCACGATTTTCCCCTGATTTTAAGGTGAAGTGCGTGTTATACGCCGATAAATACAGTAATTATTATTCTGGCCAATTAAATGAATTAATGATGTGTCTAAATACGTTACACATTTGTTCTGCCAAAATGCCACCGCCAGTAGGAAAGGAGCCTAGGAGAGTTAGCTGTAGACCTCACCACTTACCTTGTTTTTCTTTTAACACTGTGTCCACTTTCAAATCCTCTGAAAATTCCCCCTCTCTGATTCCGGTCTTCAGGAGGCCCCATCCACTTACAGGTGCCCGAGGAATCACTTGTGCTAGCAAGCTCCTGCCTAGCTACATGAATGACTCTCCTTTCATCCATTGAAGCTGACAGCTCCAGTGGCAAGCCATTCCCCTGCTCCACTGGTATAAATTATAGCCAGCGACTCAAAACATCCACATATGAAGGTCTTTGTTATTACATGTTGAATACAACATAGTTAGGCTTACATGTTTTGGCCCGCAGCCTAAATCGTAGCCATAAATTCCCACAGACCACAACTTCCATATATACACCTTTCTCCTGCTCCACCCTCCAGCTGTTTAACAATCACTGGAGCCTGCACGAAAGGGGATGTCGTGGTGCAGCCACCGCTGTACTGGCGCAGGGGTAGCAGAGCAGGTGAGGTACATATCCTCAGATCACTAATTTTCAAAACAGCGGCCAAAAGAATACACAGTGATCAAATGATCACTGCTTACGTTTGCCACTAGAAGAACTCTTCAGAGAACTGACTTGGACTCTGCACTGGGCTTCATGTGGTCAACTTTGTGAAACCAAAATCTGATTGGACATTGAGCTGTCCTGAATTGGACAGCCATATTGGACCCAGACAGCTTGGGGAATATCTAGATAGAGAGCAGTAGATTTTGGTTAGGGAGAGTTGAGATTAGTGCAGGGTAAAGTTCCTTTAGAGGGGGTCAGCTTAGAGTTTTGATCCTGTAACCCCTGGTAGCTACCTAGTTTAGGCCAGCCTGCACATGCAATAGTAAATCCCTCTACTCTGTGTTACTAGCACACTAACCCTGGGAAGGCGCTGTTCAAGCCGAGGACCCATTGAAGGAAGCAATCCTCATTTAAACTGCCACATAAAGGTCTGCCTATCCAAACTAATGTGCATAATGATGCATATACGTAAGTATGCCTACCAAAACTACCTTGTTACAGAAAACTGTAAAGAGGCCTTATTGCCCTATGGATCCTTGGGATTACTGCTCTATTGTTGTACTGTTTATTGTTCATTACAAACAAGAATACTCCCAAAAGTTGTTATTTTGCCTGGCCCCTTTAAACTTTTGCCACCCAGTTAGCCCCAGCAATATATGGTGTCCATGTTGTACTGTGCAACAAAGGGGTCCACCACCCAGAAGTTTGGGGGGAGCAGCACTTGGTACCTTGAGCTAGCAGGGGTGAGCAGGAAGGGTACCTAATGTTTGGGCACACATATTAAGTAAAGAAATGTACTGGGTAATGTTGCACTGTTTGACATTACATTTAAAGTAAAATGCTGCCCTCCCATTAGAAAAAAAAATGTGCCGCAGTCCATCCACATTTAAAGTGATACTAAAGTCTTGGTTTTTTTTATATTGCTATTTCTGTGAGTCGGGAAGGATTTTAGTGGCTACCGGCCGTCGGCCTCTCTGTATATCTTTGCCGACATATCTATATGCCTTATTTCAAGCTTGTTCTGAAACAGCTTTTGTGAGTACCTTGTTTACTTGTGTCACATAGATTTGGATGTTTAAAGAGGAAGTAAACCCTGATGGGTTTACTTCCTCTTTCTTTCCCTGCAAAGGTAAAGCATAATGGACTACTATGCATCGCATAGTAGCTCATTATGTGTCACTTACCTGACACAGGAGCCAGCGAAGTCGCCGCTGTCCCCTGTAGTCCGCCGCATCCATCTTGCTGGTGGCGTCTCGCAGCTCCGACGAATCACAGCGGCGAAGCCGCGATGACGTCACTCCCGCGCATGCGCACGGGAGTCGCGTCTCGCAGCTCCGCCGCTGCCATTCGGCGAAGCCGCGATGACGTCACTCCCGCGCATGCGCACGGGAGTCGACAAATTAGGCAAATCCATTCTTGGACTTGCCGCATTTAGTGCGCCTGCGCGCCGCTGTCTACGGCGCATGCGCCGTAGACAGCGGTACCCATTTTCGGGCAAATATCTCCTAAACCATATAGGTTTAGGAGATATTGCTTGGACCTACAGGTAAGCCTTAATCTAGGCTTACCTGTAGGTCAAAGTGGTTTGAAAGGGTTTACTTCCTCTTTAAGATGCCACACTAAGGGAGCCTGTTTTTTTGTTACTTTTAGGCCCATTTTACAATTGAACAACCTGAAAGTCACGCGACTTGAAGATGTAATGCCTGTGTAATAAAGTCACATCAAAGTGAGACCAAAGTAATGCAGGGACTACTTTGAAGTCACTGCGACTTAAAGTTGCACAGATATGAGCGGTACTCATTGGAAATCAGAGGGTATAACTTGTCATGCGACTTTGCAATCCCAAGTCGCAGGACAAGTCGAACAAGTGTGAAAGGGGCCTTATGCTGGCTATGAAATCCAACCACTGAATGGGGAGAGGACAGCAATGGAGAAGAAAGCCTTTAAGTGGACTGCACCTGTTTGGAAGATCTTTGGAATTAATACAAGCTGTGTTTGCAAAATTGTGTAGTGAGCTAGGCATGTACTTCTGGTAAATGTGTTCTCCTGTATTTGTATTGGTGGTCACTAGGGATGAGCCGAACACCCCCCGGTTCGGTTCGCACCAGAACTTGCGAACGACCCCCGCGTTCGGTACGAACGTTAGAACCCCATTGAAGTCTATGGGACTCGAACGTTCGAATTGGAAAGTGCTAATTTTAACGGCTAATATGCAAGATAGTGTCCTAAAAAGGGTTTGGCGACCTGCCTCCTGCCTCAGGGGACATGGGTCACTGCAAAAAAAAGTTTTAAAAACTACCGTTTTGGCGGGAGCACTGATTTTAATGACGATTAAAGTGAAAAAAAAAAAAGTGAAATATTCCTTTAAATATGGTGCCTGGGGGGTGTCTGTAGTATGCCTGTGAAGTGCCACGTGTTTCCCGTGTTTAGAACAGTCCCTGCACAAAATGACATTAAACGGAAATAACACCATTTAAAACTGCTTGCGGTTTTAATCTTATATCTGGTTCCTGCAATATGGTTGAAAATCCTTGAGAAACATGGCATGGGTAGCCCTCCCTGCCCATTACCAGCCTATTTGGGTCTTGTACACATATTAAGGGGAACCCCGTACCCATATTAAAAAAAGGAAATGCGTGTGGCCCCCAGGCCCTATATACTCAGAACAGCAGTATACAGGCGGTGCAAACAAGACAGGGACTGTGTAGGTTTGTTGTGTTAAGTTGAATCTGTTTGTCATTTTCAACCGGTACATTTTGGAAAACATAGGGAAGGGTTATCACCCCTGTATAATTTGTTTTGTCGGCCATCTTTTTTCATCTCACTTGCTGCTGTCTCCTTGCGTTTGCAAGTAGGAGATGTTTGTAAGTTGGATGTTTGAAAGTAGGGGCCTGCCCTATATTATAGCGGTATGTACTGGGTACAGAGCACGCAGACAGCACGCACTATCTCCTAACACTACTGACTGCAAGCTCTATTATTAACCACTTGTTAGCCCAATGTTTGCATAAAGTGAAAGATGAAGTTATGCTGAGTAAATAGATATCAAACATGTCACTCTTCAAAATTGCACATGCCCGTGGAATGGCGCCAAACGTCGCTACTTAAAAAATCCCCATAGGCAACGCTTTAAATATTTTTTTACTGGTTACATGTTTTGAGTTGCAGAGGAGGTCTAGGACTAGAATTATTGCTCTCGCTCTAACATTCTCGGCGATACCTCACATGTGTGGCACATGCGAGCACATGGGGACATGGGCGCTTTAATTTTTATTTTATTTTTTTATTGTTCATTTTACTTTATTTATTTTAGTTTGACATTTTTTCCCCCAAAATATATTTTTGATCACTTTTATTCCTATTACAAGAAATGTAAACATCCCTTGTAATAGGAATATGGGGTGACAGGTCCTCTTTACAGTGAAATCTGGGGGGTCAATATGACCCCACATCTCACCTCTAGGCTGGGAAGCCTGAAATAAAAAATAAAAAAAAGATTCTGGCTTTGATGGTACTGGCGAGTTGGTAGAAGCACCGGAGGGCGGTGAGGGGTGGGGGGCGTCTATGGCTGGGTATTTCAGGGTATCACCGAGTATGGCTATGTATCTCTGAGTATGGCTGGGTATGGCAATTTATGGCAGGGTATTACAGAGTATTGGCGGGGTATTGGCGGGGTACTACAGAGTAATAGCAGGGTACTGCAGAGTATTGGGGGTACTGCAGAGTAATGGCGGGTACTGCAGAGTATTGGGGGGTACTGCAGAGTAATGGGGGTTACTGCAGAGTAATGGGGGGTACTGCAGAGTAATGGCGGGGTACTGCAGAGTAATGGCAGGGTACTGCACTGCAGAGTAATGGCGGGGTACTGCAGAGTAATGGCGGGGTACTGCAGAGTAATGGCGGGGTACTGCAGAGTAATGGCAGGGTACTGCAGAGTATGCACTGGTATTGCAGAGTATTGGCAGGGAATTGAGGGGTTAAATTCGGTGAGCAGCGATGTGGGCACTGCAGATGCAGCCCACATCGCTGCTGACACCGATCTCTTTCCCCTCCGCTGTACCGATCGGTACAGAAAGGGGAGGGAGGAACAGGCGTCATAACATGACACCGGTTTGTTTCCAAGTGATCACTCTGTCATTTGACAATGACAATCACAATTTTGACGCGAACGGCCAAAACGTTCGGAATTCGCCGAACGCACGAACAGCCAATGTTCGAGTCGAACGTACGTTCGACTCGAACACGAAGCTCATCCCTAGTGGTCACCTTAGAATTAGATGAAAAGTTTTTCTACACTTGGAAGAATAATACTGGCAATGGGAATTTTTTAGTCACAACACGGTTGGATTGTTTCATTTGAACTTATTTTGTTTGAAAAAAACTTTGTTTGGGGGACTTTATTTGATCTTCTTGAAATTTATTGAATGATTTATTGTGCATACATTTTCACACCTAGGAATATTGTAGATTATTGAATCAGCACTGCAATTCTTAGTTTGCTATATCATTTTTTTTAAATGACAACCACTTTATAAGCTGAGCTGTATTCTAGACTGGATTGCGCTTGTCTGCAGTGTGCACTTTAAGCCCTCATTCATACTTGAGACACAGTCTTTTTAATTGGTCCTATTCACATTTGTACAGTTAGTCACCACAAAACTCTATGCTCTTTTCTCAAAAAAAGTACACAAGTTTTTCTTCTAAACATATTCAGGCGTTTTTGACCCCACAGACTCTAAAGGGACAGCCTGTAAACCTGCAGTAGAAGAACTCTTCTATAAAATTGGGCAGCACAGTGGTGTAGTGGGTAGCACTCTCACCTAGCAGTAAGAAGGGTCACTGGTTCATATCCCAACCACAACACTACCTGCCTGTAGTTTGCATGTTCTCCCTGTGCCTGCATGGGTTTCCTCCAGGTACTCCGGTTTCCTCCAACCCTCCAAAGACATGCAGGTAGGTTAATTGTCTTCTGTCCAAAATTGGCCCTAGTATATGAATGGGGACCTTGGATTGTGGGCTCCTTGAGCCTAGGGACTGATGTGAGTGTGCAATGTACAGGGATAGGGACAATTGTAGACGCTCAGGTATAACTGGATGGACTGGTGTCTTTATTCAACCTTACTAACTATGAAACTATGAAAATTAAGTTTCTTCTCTTGCCCAGCCCAGGAAACAAATGCCTAAAGCAGTGGCGGCTGGTGCTCAATATTTGGAGGGGGGGAGTCAGCAAACAACCCCCCCCCTCACTCGTTGTCACCATTGTCACCAGAAATGCTAGGGGGTGCTCTCGCAACAAAATAAACCATGGAGATATAAATGGATGGGTGAGTTTGCTTAGAATATTAAAAATGAATCAAGTAGCATTTTCAGTTTGTGGTTGCTCAGATAGTGTAGGTACACTTTAAGGGTTAGGTGGGTGTTGAATGTGATATTTGGAGGGGAGTGATATTTGTGATAGGTTGTATGCTGCATCATCTAAGTCGGTGTTTCTCAGCTGGGGTGCCATAGCTTCCTGGGGCGCCATTTAGTCTTTCAGATGTGCTGGACCCAGCCTCCAGCACTATAACAAAATTCTAGTTCCACAACATTAATGGCTGGCACGTCCACATCATGGCAACAAATGATGCTGATCCAGGGCAGGTGGTATGCAGGCCTACTCTCAGTATTTAGGAGGGGACATAAGTTCACCTCCTCCAGGTCTGCTCCACCTCCTGACCTTTGCCAAATGGTTGGAGGCAAAAGGTAGGGCTCTGATATGAAGAGACTATGTAACTGGGGGGGGGGGGGGGCTGTGTAACTGGGGCCCCTCTGATGTGATGAGATGACTTAGGCATGGGTGGACTCTGATGTGATCGAGGGCTCTAATGTATACCGGAGGGTCTGATGTAATGTGGACATTTTTGATGATATGGAGAGATGCGATGAGAGGACTCTGACTTGATGGAGGGACTATGTTTTAGAGGGGAGTTTCTGATGCTGATTTCATCAAGGCAGTTCTATACAACATTAGACTAAGGTACCTCAAGATTTTGCATAATTTTAAAGGGTGCTGCAACTGAAAAAAAGGCTTTAGCTGATGATGGTGGAGTATCAGAGAGTCAGGGACTACTCATCTTCAAAGTCACTGGTGTCCAGAATAATAATCTAGTGTCCATTTCTCCGTATCATACCATACTGTGCATTCTATGAAACAAAGTATATCTAGTCATATGTCCTGTGTTTCTAAGTGTCTTCAGACCCTGGTTTCTAAGTGTCTTCAGACCCTAGTTATAAGGTCCGAACTACCCTCTTCCTGCCGATCCGACAGCAGCTAGCAAGAGCTGCACATCTCTTTCAGACCTTTTTTAGCTTTGGTTGCTCAAGACCAGCTTCCAGATAATGACAACAGTGGGCCATACCTATGCAGTGTGTGCCAATATTGCAGCTTGTTGACCAGGAGCTCATGTGACAGGAAAGTAATTGGGGACAATTGTCACCTTATAACAGGAAGTGCCAGAAAAAGTGCCTTCATGGATAGATCACCAGGTACTTTTATTGAAATCTCCATATATAAAGATTCAAAAACAACACTTGAAATTACATTAACAGGTACATCACGAGTGCTATACCTTGCAGGCTCAAAGAAAAAACCCCAGAAATGCACATTTATTTTTCCTATAAATATATTAATTTAAAGAGGATGTAAACCCCCTAAAAAAAAAATTAATTAAGACTCATATCTGCTACAGCAGAGGATGTCATTTCATCTGTGCCCAGTCTTGCCATGAAGAGTTAATCAGCTCTGAGCAATCCTCTTATCTTTCTTCAGTAAGATAAAACAGACACACAAAAAAATAGGTGTCCATTTTTTCCCCCTTGCTGGGACTGACAGGTGATTTCCTTATCTTATGCACAGGTGTGAGAGAGGCATTCTATGTACTTCACATCCCCCCTCCTCTCTTCCCCAGCTCTCACAGAATTGGCTACTCCACAGCTTAGCATGATTGGGCATGCCAAAGTCATGTGGGGACTTTCCTGGGTTTTGATTGGATGTAAGCGTTCATGGGGCATAATCCATAAGACCAGCAGAAGTGCAGTATAAGAAATATTGATGGCTGGCCAAGGGGAGTGTAGAGGTGGGTGGGGTGTCTACTGACATCATGACTATACCCACCGAGAATGGACAACAGACCTGCCCACAGAACCAAGAGTATTACAGGGCTCCAAACAGCTAAAGGGGAGATATTAGACAGGTAAGGATACATGCAGGAGGCATGTATATCCTTATAGATAAGCACTATGGAAGTCATTTGGAAATGATGAGAGAGGCTTAACATCCACTTTAAATACATTTTCAATGGCCTTACAGTTTTATTAAAGTCTTCAAAGTTCCTAAAATTAAAAAAAGGTTTATACGTGCCTGCTGTGTGCAAGAATATTGTACAGAGTGGCTCTCTAGCACCTAGAAAGTTGTGTACTATGGTGGCACATATGTGGGGGTGCTTTTGAGCTGGGCTTAGAACTATGTAGAAAATATAATATAATAATCAGGTAACAAGCACCATCAGTGACCCAAAACATCCAGGATAGAAGAGCCAAGCTGACACAATAGTTTCACTTAAAGCGGAGTTCCGACTAAAACAAAAAAAATAAAAGTCAGCAGCTAAAAATACTGCAGCTGCTGATTTTTAATAATCGGACACTTACCTGTCCCAGGGTCCAGCGATGTGGGGGAATGAAGCCCTGTTTGTCTCCCCCCTCCTCTCTGCGGCACTGGCATTGTCACTGTGGGTGCCTGGCTGTGGCTTCACAGCTGGGCACACACTGCGCATGTGTGTAGGGTTTCTGCCCCCCCCCCAAGAAATGACATGCCAAATGTGGCATGTCAGGGGGGTCACCTTACCTTAAAGTGGAAGTTCCATTTTTGGGTGGAACTCCGCTTTAAGTAGCAGGAAAGGTAGACCTTCAAAGAACAGTGCGTCACACTCTGGTCATGAAATGTGCTCTCACATTATACATCCAGTACACTTCAGAAGAAGACATTTGCTGCAGGAAACAGCGAAGAACATAATACTTCATACACTACCCTGACTGTGATTTATTACAAAAGTAATCCAAATGCATCACCAGCTCACAGCAAGCTCTATATGCAATATCGGATCTTGATGTATCCTTTATCAAATACAGGCTTAACTTGTTTTCAGGTCCAAGGAGCAATAGACACCATGCCACATTGCCTTGTGCCTGGTTTTAAGATATGGTTTCTGCAGCACACCATCATTAATCACACAAGTAGCAAACACGACTTATAAGTGCATTACTTTTTCCACTCTGAAGGGCACAATTAAATGTTTATAGGTGAAGCTATTTTTTCCTTTGTAAATAAATAATGTGATTTAAAGACATATAAATTAGATACATTACAAGTCACAGTAGAGCTATAAAAGCGTCATGATATATTGCATAATGCAATGGCTTTTAGAACCATTGAACGATAATTGTTTAGATATTAAACAGGAATACCAAAGGGGGATCGTATCATATGATGGGAAGAAGAGAGAAAGAAAAGGAGGGAATTGAGAGAAGTGGAAGAGATAGTGAGAGAGAGAGAGAGTAAGAGAGAAATAAGAGATAGAGAACGAGAAGAGATATAGAGAATTGAAAAAGAGAAGAAGAGATAAAGATAGAGAAGATGAAGAGAGGGGGAGAAGCATAAGAGATAGTGTGTGATAAAGAGAGAGAGAGAGAGAAAAGAGAGAGGGAGAAGAGAGAGAGGGAGGGAGAGAATATAGAGACAGAAGAGAGGGAGAGAAGAGAGAGAAAAAGAGAGAGGGGGGAGAGAAGGGAGAGAAGAGAGAGAGAGAGAGAGAGAGAGAGAGGGAGAGAGAGAGAGAGAGAGAGAGGGAGAGAGAGAGAGAGAGAGAGAGAGAGGGAGAGGGAGAGGGAGAGAGAGAGAGAGCGAGAGCAAGAGAGAGACAGAGAGAGGAAAGAGAAGAGAGAAGTGAGGAGAGAGAGAGAGAAGAGAAAGAGAGGAAGAGAAAGAGAGGGGAGTACGGGAGAGAGAGAGAGGGGAGAGAGGGAGGAGAGAGAGATGGGAGAGAGGGGTGAGAGGAGAGAGAGAAGAGAGAGAGAGAGAGAGAGATGGGAGAGAAGGAGAAGAGATAAAGATAGAGAAGAGGAAGAGAGAGAGAAGTGAAAGAGATAGTGTAAGAGAGAGTGAGAGAAAAGAGAGGAGAGAGAGAAGAGAAGAGAGAGAGAGAAACAATTAATAGAGAAGAAGATGAGAGAGGGAGAGAGAGATGAGGAAAAGCTAGAGATAGAGAAAAGAAATAGATATAGATAGGAAGAGGGAGAAGAGATAAAGAGGGAGAAGAGGAAGAGAGAGAAAGAAAAAGAAAGAGGAGAGAGAGAGAGAGAAGAGGAATAGATAAGAAAATAAGATAAGGAGAGAGAGGGAGGAGAGGAGGAGATATAGAGGTGGTGAGGAGGCAACCTATCGCTTCAAAGCTGTCTGTCAACCACCCTCTAAAAACGATCCACCACAGATTGCTTTTCACAGGGGTAGCACGTGTAAACAAGATGGGAGGAGAGAACACGGGAGACAGAGAAAGAAAAAGCAAGACATAGAGAGATAAAGAGAACGAGAATAAGAGCTCATTTACTCCATTTTGTAAGAAAAGGAACATGCATTTTCCTGAAAGCCAAGAATGAGTTTGGCATGTTTTTTTGGCCAATTTTTAAGGTATTGTGTTTCGCATGCATTTTACATGTGTTTCCTACCTGCAGGCACATGGGAAATATATTGCTATGTGACTTGAAAAATGCAGTAATAAAAATGCATATTGGATTGCATTGTCTATGCACTGCCACTGACCACAATGTAAGGTGTGTTTTCACCAAGATGCAGTAAGCAGGTTTTTTGAAAAATGCATAGCATTTCTCTCTACCACAATGCTCTTATTTAAAGAATCACATCCATTGATACTTGTAACACCTTAACCACTAGATACTAAAATGTTACTTTTGAGTTTCTTAAAAAAAAACAAAAAAATCTATTCTAATAAACTTTGTACATTTTTTAATTTTTTTTTGCACAATTTTACCACACCGTGTCACTCTTAATGGGATCTAGTGCAATTTCCTTAATGCCATATCACCAATACCAACTTTAAATTGCATTTTTTTAAATGTAACTGCCTACTCCCAAACTGTAATTTGAAAAATATTGAAAATATACTAAATCAAATCATTATTATTCAACCCAAAAAATAATGTTAAAGCAATAGCTTCAAGGCCAATAATAAATAACATCTCCTCCGATTCCGCAACATGTCTGGTTGATGAACGGCCGTTCAGAAACTAACTGAAAAGCACGAAATGAAAAGTGTGAATCAACATTTACCAAACTTCTACTAACACGAAATTAGCAGAAGGAGCCCAAAGGGTGGCGCTAAAGAGCTGATAAAACCATGTAGTACATCACTACGTACGTGATTGTTGCCCAACAATTGTGTGCCGTGTGTATGCAAGACAAGTTTGGGCCAACGCCCTTCGGACAAAAGTCCACAGTTTTGTTGGCCAACAATCCGATCATGTGTACGAGCCTTAAGAATACAATGTCCTGGTTGGGGGAAATCCTTCATCCACCTTATCTGTGTGGATGGAGGAATCTGTTACTAATCATCTATGGCCAGTTTTACTCTCTTAATTTTCCCGTCACAGCTCTTCTATCTCCTCAAATATTTCTTCTACTCCTATTTAATTATTGCTGTTAAGTAATACTATTCCTCTGTCTACCTCCTTCTATTCAACAATCTTTCTAATGCTCTATACACACGAAAAATCCGTCTGATTTTTTTCCAATGGATTTTAGCCCAAACTTATCTTGCATGGTCGCACAAAGTTGTCGGAAAATACGATCGTTCAGAACGCGGTAACGTACAACACGGACTATAAAGAGGGCAGTAGACAATAGCTTCCGTCTCGTAATTAATTTTGAGCATGCGTGGCACTTTGTCCGTCGGAATTGTCTACACACAATCGGAATTTAAACGATCGGATTTTGTTGTCAGAAAATTTTAGATCCAGCTCTCAAACTTTGTGTGTCGGAAATTCCGACGGAAAAAGTCAGATGGAGCCCACACACGATTGGATTTTCCGTCAAGATCTGATCGCACCTTTTTTCCATCGGAACGTCTGACCGTGTGCACAGGGCATTAGGCTCCTTTCACATAGCACTGTTGGGCTGCAAAACCAGGTGGTTGGGGAATGGTGTTAACGCACCTCTGCCACCCGTCAAAACCATTTAGTAGCCACCAGACAGCCCCATACACATTGCCGCAGCCAACTTTGCTGTGTGGCAAAAAGAAACGGGTATATTGCAGTTGGCAAGAAATACTGCCTGCCCCATAAAGGTTACTGGGGCCACACGGCAACTATGATGCAACCGCATTTAATAGATGCCACTTTAAATCCCACTTCAAACAGACATGCAGGAGGTGGCGTATCCCCTATCGATCACCTGCTATCCACAGGACAACCACTGCTGACAAAGCGATCCACTGTGGATCACAAGTCATCCCATGCGAAAGAGGCCTTATTGGACAGTTCCTATCAAAAAGGCATCATAATGTGCGCCCCAAAATAAACCCTACATGTTTGGCCACTGTTTGTGGCTTTACCAGGGGAATACAGTGCTACTGTGAACATGCAATGTGGAAATAGTCTGTCAAACTGTGACCGGTTTTCTCTTGTGACCAGTTTTCAGCAGAGAGCGGTCTGGAGTCCACTCTCTGCTGACGTCGCCCATGCCAGTCCAGGCACCGCGTCATGACACCCGGCTCAGCCTCTCAGCGATCCGATGAGAGCCTGAGATGGCCACTCCCCGCCTCTCCACAGCCCATCACTCCAATGAGCGAGGAGGGAGAAGAGCAGAGAGCTGTGACTGACAGTTTAAAGCTCTCTGCTCACAGAGCTGTGAAAAACAAGTCTGCGATGTTCGATCGCTCGGTTTTTAGTGTAGAGGCACCGTGGGGAATAGAAGCAGCATCTCCCTAGGTAAGTATAAATGGGAAAACAAAATTGCATAGAAAATACATATGCATTATTTCTAGAATTCTAGGTGAAAAACTTTCTGTTATGCAGTGCCCCCCAGAGCCCTCCCCTTTTCCTTACCTGAACCAGATCCTTCCAGCGACGAGAACAAGCCCAGCAGCTCCAGCCACTGTCTCTGGTCCTCACTGGATAGATTAATAGCAGCAGGAGCCATTGGCTCCCGCTGCTGTCAATCAAATCCAGTGGCACGGGAGCAGGGGCGGGGCCGTGTCCTGCAGTCTGTGTCAATGGACACAGCAAGCGGGACTCAGTTGTGCTCTCGTACTGGTGCCCCAATGTAATGTGGTTCTCCGTGGGGGCACTCCATGAAAAGGAAGAGCCAGAGGACCCCAGAAAAGGAAGAGCGGGGCTGCTCTGTGCAAAACCCTTGCACAGAGCAGGTAAGTATGGCATGTTTGTTATTTAAAAAAAAAAAAAAACTTTTACAATCACTTGTTCTGAAGTCAAAAGGGGTCCAACCCGGTACTAGCAAGGTGTACCTAGTAAAGTGGCCGGTGAGTGTATATATATATATATATATATATATATATATATATATATATATATATATATATATATATATATATCTATAGACAGGTATTTTATATAGTGTATTTATGTAGCACTTTACTTTTATTGTACAGTCACATCAGTCTCGCCTTTGATTGGTGCATGGAGAGATATTAGGAACATGAATAGCTAGGGAGGCTGTTGCCCTCAAACAGGTGGGGGGGGGGGGGGGGTTGGTGATTCGGAGCAAATTCAACTTTTATAATATATTGTATGCTAAAGTGGTTGTAAACCCTTACAAATCACTTTGGCCTACAGGTAAGCCTAGATTAAGGCTTACCTGTAGGTCCAAGAAATATCTCCTAAACCTACACGGTTTAGAAGATATTTACTAAAAGACAGTCACAGCTGTCTATGGTGCATGCGCCGTAGACAGAGGCGCGCAGGCGCACTATCGCCGTTAGCAGCATGCCGCTGCTAACAGCAATATGCCGTTAGTGGCGGCTCCCGTGCGCATGCGCTTGAGTGATGTCATCGCTGCTCCGGGGCTGTGAGTGGCCGGAGCAGCGATACCCGGAAGAAGATGGAGGCTCCAGACTACAGGGGACAGCGGTGACTTCGCTGGCTCCTGTGTCAGGTAAGTGACACATAATGGGCTACTATGTGATGCATAGTAGTCCATTATGCTTTACCTTTGCAGGGAATGAAAGAGGAAGTAAACCCATCAGGGTTTACTTCCTCTTTAAGAGGGGAAGTGTTTTTTACCTTTTTTTTTTCTCTTCTTTTTTTCTGTTTTTTCTTGTTTTTTTCTTTTTGAATATAATATTTTGATATGTGTATATAGAGTTGTGGATATTATGTAAATGTTATATATGGACATATGTATTTGTCCTTAATTGACTGTTAACCTGAATGCTAATACATTTTTTTTGTTTTTTGATAAACTTTCGAGGGAGAAGGAGGCTGTAAACAAGGAAGCAGCTCCCCCTGCCCATCCCTTCCATGGACATCGAGAGGAGTTACAATAGGCACAGAGAAGCTATCCAATGTGTATTGTCTGTACTGACATGGCCCCACCAGACACCAATTGCCTGAAAGTAGCGACAGGCAATTGCATAGCTTTGACAAGCTGATTATACCTCTGGTTTATTGCAGGAGCATGGAGATTGTAGATGAGCCTCTTGAATACCCATTGGGCCCTAGGCTCCTGCCTACATTGCCTTGAGAGTAATCTAGCTTTGACGGTAGGATAACTTATACCACATGTGTAAGGCATGTTGTCAAAAGTTTTAATCCCTACTGTAAAAACATGACTTGGTTCAAAGAGCATATGTATTAGGCTTGATTAATATTGCCTTAACTTTTGACAACGTATAGAAGAGATTTGCCTTTTATATTTTTTCATGAAAAAAAAAAAAGATAAAAAAACAACTTTAAACTGCCAATCATGCAAGACCAGAATCAACGGTGTGCACCGTGGACAGCACATCAAATCCCGGCACTCAGCATCCAAGGCCATTTTCACATAAAATGATAAACCTGCATGAAATGTTACCATTTGTAATTATCACTGAGCAGTGTTTCCATTACTGATTTTTAATGAATCCAACACTATTAGCATGTGAAATTAAGCAAAATTACAGGTGGGATTATCATTCAGGTTAATGGAATTTGATGCTTTAGGACCAATGCGTCTACAGTTCTCTTCGGGCAATGCACAAAATGTAAAATTGCTTCAGAGAGCAATGTAAAAATATTGTTTTTATATTCCATTAACAAGGTGAATAATTATTTTTTTTTTTCTGTGTCAGAAAGATATTATTACATTTTAAAGGAGGTCTTTCAACAAACTAAATGCAAAAGGAATGTTCAAGGACATAAAACATCTTAAGCCTCGTATACACGATCGGACCTTTTAGATGGGAAATGTGTGATGACAGGCTTTTGGTGGAAAATCTGACCGCGTGTTAGCTCCAACTGTTGTCGGACAAATGTTGGCCAGCAGGTCTTCAAATTTTCCTCCAACAAATGTATGTTGTTGTATTTTACGATCGTGTGTATACAAGTCCAAAATACAAACACGCATGCTCGGAAGCAAGGACGAGCCAGAAGCAAAACTAGCGTTCGTAATGGAGAAAGAACATTTGTGACGCGGCAAATTATGAAATCTCCAAATGCAGCGCACAATTCTCTTCTTCTTTATTGGGATAATAATGAAGCGGCTTTTGCTGGGGATACAGATGGAGTTATTGCAAACAAATTTTCAAAGGCTTTTTTTTCTAGTGATATCAAGAATAATATTATTATGTTTTTTTTTTTTTTGTTTTTTTTTGGAGTTACCACAGCACCATTATCCTATTGTTTTAAAGATCAAAGATACAACTAGATCAAAGATACAACTGCATACTAGCTCATTATGCCTTTGTCTTGCAGGTCTTTTTTTTTTCGTGTGGGTTTACAATCACAGAAAAAGTATACAGTACATGCAGGAGGCACATATATCCTTCTAGATAACCAATATTGCAGTAGTTTAGAAAGGATGAGAGTGGGTTTACATCCACTTTAAGGGTGGGTCACGACTCACCGACAAAGTACAGTAGGTGCTGCTGATATTGTGTTTCCAGCGTGATCCTGTCATGCTGGTTTCTGGCGACAGGCTTCTCTAACCAGCGTGAACCCTTCGCGCTTGTTCTCGCGCTGGCTGAAATAGGAAAACGTAATTTTCCTATAGTAGCGAGCAAGAGAGATCGGCGATAATTTCGCCTCACTAATGAAACCTGCATGCCTTCGGGGGGCATACCAGGCCCTTAGGTCCGGTAGGGGTTTTAAGGGGAATCCCCGATGCGAAAAAAACGGCGTGGGGGTCCCCCCCAAAATCCATACCAGACCCCTATCCGAGCACGCAGCCCAGCCGGTCAGGAAAGGGGGTGGGGACGAGTGAGCACCCCCCCTCCTGAGCCGTACCAGGCAGCGTGCCCTCAACATGGGGGGTGGGTGTTTTGGGGGAAGGGGGGCGCTCATCCCCACCTCCTTTCCTGACCGGCCAGGCTGCGTGCTCGGATAGGGGTCTGGTATGGATTTTGGGGGGCTCCCACGCCATTTTTTTCGGTGTAGGGGATTCCCCTTAAAATCCCTACAAGACCTAAGGGCCTAGTATGCCTCCGGAGGCGGAACCCATGCAGTTTTTTTTTTTTTATTTGGCGTGGAGTTCTCTGGTATTGGTATTGGTACCAGTGCCTGGTATTGGCGGGAATCCAATTCGGATTCCCGCACCAGTGTGAACCCGGCCTCAATGTCAGCGATGCTTGTCGCTTATTGGGAAAGGAAAATAAATATTTTTCTTTTCCCGATGCGAGCCGGCTCAGCGCTGGCTCCCGCGAAGGGGCTCGCAGGGTGTCAATCTCGCCGATAAAAGCGGCGAGATTGACACAATATCGCGGTCACCTACTGTACTTTACATTTCAACTTCTCACATAACTACTCCCATGCCCGGGATCACCTTCCCAAGACTACTTTCCCTGGTATATATGACCTCTACAGGAGAAGAGGTGTCACAAAAATTGTTAAACCCCTGCAACACAAGCCAGAATTTACCCGCACAGGCATAAAATATTACTTTAATTAGGCAGATGCTTAAATCTTTACACAAGTTGAGACTGTATATCCTGATGTTTCTTGAAGAGCATTGATCCAAGCAAGTCTATCACCCTCCATCAATAACAATCAACGTGTGGATGCAAATACCATCTGAACACTGTTATATATGATACTAGGGATGAGCTTCAGGTTCAGGATGACCATAGTTTCAACCAAACCCAAACTGTTTGCAGTTTGCCAAACTAAATAATTAGATAATCGGGCCAATTCTCCCGCCTGTCCGAACCTGCCGCTGCCACAGCCAGAAGTCATTCATTTAGTGCTGATATTTCTAAATGAAGCATCCAGCCTCTCACCCCCTGGCTTGTTTCAAAAAGTAAACAATCTGATGGGCATCCTTGGCAACTTGGCTTGGGGTCCCCCCAAAATAATCTATACCAGACCTTAATCTTAGATTTTTTGGATTTTTAAAGGGGAATCCGGTGCAAAAGAATCCCTCAAAAAATGAAAAGGGTAAATTCCAGAGACTTCCTGTCTTGTTAAACCATTGTCACTGGGGCAGTAAACAACAGGAACATTTTCAAAGGAGTTCCAGATTGCTTACTGGTTAGCAAATCTACCTTGCAGAAAGAGGGCCATCAGTTCAAATCCCAACCATGGCACCTGCACAGAGTTTGCATATTCTCCTTGTGCTAGTGTGGGTTTCCTCTAAGTACTCTGGTTTCTTTCCATACTACAAATACATGCTGGTAGGTAAATTGTCCCTAGTGTGTGCATGCACGTGAGCGACCTTAGATGAAAGCTGCCTGTAATAAATACAGTATCTGACCCTTTCCACTCCAGTTGGTGGACAATTGGACATACAGGTATTAGAGTTAGATGAAGCAAGACAAAGTTTGGACTTTTTAGAGTTGTGGGGGGCATTTCTGATTCCTGTATGTTTTCTCAAAGGTTTCATGCCAAAACACTTCCAAGCAATGGGATTTCAGCAGCAATAAGTACACCTTAATCTCATGTTTTCACTGGCCATTAGGTTGACTGCAGACCTTTGCCATCTGTTATGGTGTGCTAATGCGTATGCATTTTTTTTTCATAATGTGAATTAATATTACATTATTAAGAGAATTTTATTTGATTTGAGTTAAATAATTCAGGCATGGGAAGAAAAAAAACGTTACATTTCCCCCTGTTTTTTAACCACCGACTGTGGAAAACACCACAAAGGAATAGGATCTCTCCATCAGGTTTTAGTAATGAAGATGGCAGCTCACTCGTCTCCACTTTAATCATTATTAAGCCACTTGGTCACACAGGATAAAATGCATCTGACTTTGATGTGTTTCCAGCTATCTCTAAGAACCTGTCAAAGGTCCAAAACATGTCAGAGATGGATGCCTTTCTTCCTGAAGGTTGACTAAGTTCTTTAACAAAGATTAAAAAGGGGGATTGGAGAGTTGCCAACCTTATTGACACTATAGGGTTAAATCATCATTTAGGCTGGATTCACACCTATGCATGTTTAGTGCTTTTTGCATTTTGCAGATTTGCACTACAGAACGTGTTCCATAGGAAACCATGTTAAATGGACTGTAGTGCAAATCTGCAAAATACAAAAAGCACTAAAACTGCACAGGTGTGAATCCCGCATTATGGTTTTTTTTTTCAACTTCACAGGCATTTTACACCTAAGACCCCTTTCACACCACACCGCCCATAGCGTGGGCGGTAAAATGCTGCTATTTTTAGTGGAGTTTTACCGCCAGATTCGTGGCGCATTTCGGCCGCTAGCGGGGCGCTTTTACCCCTGCTAGCGGCTGAGAAAGGGTTAAAACCGCCAGCAATATGCCGCAATAGCGGCATTTTGCCGGCGGTATTACAGCGCTGCCCCATTGATTTCAATGGGGAGCAGCGATGGAGGAGCGGTAAACACACCACTCCTTCACCGCTCCAAAGAAGCTGCTGGCAGGACTTTTCCCTGACGTCCTGCCAGCGCATCGCTGTAGCGTGAAAGCCCTCAGGCTTTCACACTACAGACAATGGTGCAGCTTTTTTAGGGCGGATTGCAGGCGCTATTTCTAACGCTATAGCGCCTGAAAAACGCCCTGGTGTGAAAGGGGTCTTAGAACATTAAAGTAGATGTAAACCCTAAATAGACAATGTTTAAAGTGGTCCACACACCAAAAAAATAAAATGCTTAAAATTCCTAAAAAAAAAGAACTCACCTCTAAAAGCCTGTTTCTAGGGGGTCCCTCGTAGTCTGCTTCCTTCAGTGCCTGGGCCCCTGACGTCACTTCCCCTAGGCGCAGGAAGGGTTCAGCTCCACCCCCTCCCTCCTCTCAGTCATCTGGGACATGTGACAAGTCACAGATGACTGCGCGGCCAATCACAGCGTGCGGCACCACTCACGCATGTGCAGTGGGTGCCCGGCTGGACCCTGGGACAGGTAAGTGTCCGATTATTAAAAGTCAGCAGCTTCAGTATGTGTAGCTGCTGACATTTCATTTTTTTTTCAGGGAAACTCCACTTTAATTTGCCAAAGCACCATATATCATATACAGTTAGTATTTTTTTCACATTTTTTCATCCCTTTTTTTGCATCTCAATGCTGCCGACCTTCTGCAGCCTATTCAGCCACTTCCTGTCTACGTGCACCCTCTGCAGTGCCAGCTGCACATCACTGTTATGGTCTGACTTCCTGTTAGTGGCACTGGGGGGCAACCCAATACTCGTGACATCATTGATCTAATATGGGTACTTGGCCATAAGTGGTCAACTGCATTGGCCCGATATGGTCATGTGGTCATATTAGATCAATAATGTCACCAGCATCCCAGCCCCTTTGTATACGTGCAGATGAGGCATGGGGAATCTCCTGCCTGCAGCTCATTGGCCTGGTCTGGCTTTGGATCAAACCCAAGCTTACCCTAGTGGACAAAAGACCAGCTCATGAACCTAACCTTCTCCATACAGCAACTTTGAACTCCAGTGCTGGCAGAAAACATTCAAGGTTTCAGATTTGCCCACCTTGCCTGTATTGCAATACCAGTACATGTGTGAAATGTATACAATTTAATTTGGGACTGTAAAAAAATTGAGAAAAAAAAAGAAAAAAATAGTAAATGTACATTTATTTGAGTAATAGTAAGTAATAAATCAGTAATAATAAAGATAATAATAAATAAGATAATAAATAAATAAACTAAAAATGCCTGTAAGTAATACATAGGTCTTTTAGTACATCTATGTATTGCAAATAAAATAAGTAACTTGCCTGTTCAGGGACATGAACATGATTTTAAATTGTCCTTGACAAATGATCATTTCAGTAATATTAGAATTCCCATCAAAATGCTTTGATTATTTGGCTAGTTTGTCCTGTGCAGATCAATCTGACCTGTAACATAATGGATGACATTTTTTTTCCCAGCATAATATTCAGGTTAAAGTAATTTATGGTATGACTTTCACTTTTTAGAGGCTTGCTCTTTTAAAATGCCATTGTCTTAAATATAGAGATGTGTGGATTAGCTCTAGGTAGTTCAGCACTAATATTACTATTTAACCCTTTCATGACTAAGCCTATTTTTGGCATTTGGTGTTTACAAGTTAAAATCCATATTTTTTGCTCGAAAATTACTTGGAACCCCCAAACATCATATATAAATATTTTTTAGCAGAGACTCTAGAGAATAAAACGGAGATTGTTGCAATATTTTATGTCACACGGTATTTGCGCAGCGGTGTTTTAAACGCAACTTTCATGAATTAAAAAAAAAACGAAACAGCAAAATTAGCCCAATTTTTTTGCATAATGTGAAAGATAATGTTACGCCGAGTAAATAGATACCAAAGATGTCACACTTTATAATTGCACGCACTCGTGGAATGACGACAAAGTACGGTACCTAAAAATCTCAATAGGCGACGCTTTCAATTTTTTTTACGGTTAGCGTTACAGAAGAGATCTAGTGCTAGAATTATTGCTCTCACTCTGACGATCGCGGCGATACCTCACATGTGGGATTTGAACACCGTTTACATATGTGGGTGCGACTTCCATATGCATTTTCTTTGCTTCGTGAGCTCGCAGGGATGGCGGCATTTAAAAAAAAAACATTTTTATTTATTTTAAAATGAATAAATAGTTTGTTTTTTTTAACTACAAATTTGATCACTTTTATTGCTGTCACAAGGAATGTAAACATCCCTTGTGACAGTAATAGGTGGTGACAGGTACTCTTTATGGAGGGATCGGGGGTCTAAAAGACCCCCAATCCCTCCTTTACACTTCAAAGTATTCAGATCGCCGAAAACTGCGATTCTGAATACTGTATATTTTTTTAAAACCAGCGCCATTGGCAGCTGAGTAAACGGGAAGTGACGTCATGACGTCACTTCCGTGTTTACTATTAGGAGACTGGAATTAAGCCGATTACAGCTTCCTCCCCAGCAGCCGGAGGTGTCGGATGTGGAATCAGTGCTTCCGATTGAACGGGAGCACTGGTAACAGCGGCGGGAGGCGGCGGGAGGGGGGACGTCCCCTCCCGTTCCTTCGGCATAACAACCGAGCGACTTTTAGCCGCTTTGGTTGCTATGGCTGGATAGCCAATCGCCCGCTGTAAAAAACGGTACCGGGATTATGCCTGCATGTGCAGGCATCATAGTTACATAGTTACATAGTTAGTCAGGTTGAAAAAAGACACAAGTCCATCCAGTTCAACCAAAAAAAAAAAATATTATATATATAATAAATATACCAGCCCATATACCCATTTCTATACCCACAGTTGATCCAGAGGAAGGCAAAAAACCCCAGCAGAGCATGATCCAATTTGCTAAAGCAGGGGAAAAAATTCCTTCCTGATCTCCCGAGAGGCAATCGGATTTTCCCCGGATCAACTTTACCTATAAATTTTAGTACCCAGTTATATTACGTACACTTAGGAAATAATCCAGGCCTTTCTTAAAGCAATCTACTGAGCTGGCCATAACCACCTCTGCAGGGAGTCTATTCCACATTTTCACAGCTCTTACTGTGAAGAACCTTTCCGTATTTGGAGATGAAATCTCTTCTCCTCTAGACGTAAAGAGTGCCCCCTTGTCCTCAATGTTGACTGTAAAGTGAATAACTCGACACCAAGTTCCCTATATGGACCCCTTATATATTTGTACATGTTGATCAAATTCCCCCTTAATCTCCTTTTATCAAGAGAGAATAAATTCAGTTCCTCTAATCTTTCCTCATAGCTGAGTTCCTCCATGCCTCTTATCAGTTTGGTTGCCCTTCTCTGCACTTTCTCCAGCTCCCCGATATCCTTCTTGAGAACTGGTGCCCAAAACTGAACGGCATATTCCAGATGAGGTCTTACTAATGATTTGAGTATGGGGGAAAATTATGTCTCTCTCTCTGGAGTACATACCTCTCTTAATACAGGAAAGGACTTTGCTCGCTTTGGAAACCGCAGCTTGGCATTGCATGCTATTATTGAGCTTATGATCTACCAAAACCCCCAGATCCTTCTCCACTATGGATTCCCCCAGTTGTACTCCCCCTAGCGTGTATGATGCATGCATATTCTTAGCCCCCAAGTGCATAACTTTATATTTCTCAACATTAAACCTCATCTGCCACATAGTCGCCCAATTAGACAGAGCATTGAGGTCGGCTTGTAAATTGGTGACATCCTGTAAGGACGTTATTGCACTGCATAGCTTGGTGTCATCTGCAAAGACGGAAATGTTACTCTTGATCCCAGACCCAATATCATTTATAAAGATATTAAAAAGCAAGGGTCCCAGCACTGAACCTTGGGGTACACCACTCATAACCTTAGACCATTCAGAGTAAGAATCATTAACCACTTCTCTCTGAATTCTGTCTTTTAGCCAGTTTTCTATCCATCTACAAACTGATGTTTCCAAACCTGTAGACTTTACCTTACACATGAGCCATGTGTGCGGAACTGTATCGAACGCTTTTGCAAAATCCAAATATATCACGTCCACCGCCACCCCTCTGTCCATGGTTTTACCTACCCCCTCATAAAAAGAAATCAGGTTTGTCTGACAACTCCTGTCTTTCATGAATCCATGCTGTCTGTTGCTCAAAATATTTTTTTCCTGCAAGAACTCGTCTATGTGGTCTTTTATTAATCCCTCCAGTATCTTCCCAACTATAGAAGTTAAACTAACGGGTCTATAATTACTTGGTAAAGACTTTGTTCCCTTTTTAAATATTGGCACCACATTGGCCCTGCGCCAATCCAGTGGTACTATTCCTGTCATTAATGAGTCCCTAAAAATTAGATACAATGGCTTTGAAATTACAGAGCTCAATTCTTTTAGGATCCGTGGGTGGATGCCATCAGGTCCAGGTGCTTTATCCACCTTAATTCTGTCCAAATATTTCTGGACCATATCACTTATGAGCCATTGTGGATTTGGGGCTGCGTCAGTACCACCCCCATTGTGGACATGAGCTCCCCCATGCTCCTTTGTATACACAGAGCTGAAGAAAGTATTTAATAAGTTAGCCTTCTCTCTGTCCCCAGTCACCCACTCCAAATTATTTTGCAAAGGGCCTACATGCTCAGACTTAACCTTTTTACTATTAATATATTTGAAGAATTTTTTGGGGTTTGTCCTACTGTCTTTTGCAATCTGTCTTTCATTCTGAATTTTTGCATCCTTGATTTCCTTTTTACATATTCTGTTATATTCCTTGTAACATTTAAATGACACTAGCGTTCCTTCATTTTTATATTTTTTGAAAGCTCTTTTTTTTATAGTTTATAGCTCTTTTAACTTTGGCCGTGAGCCACATCGGCTTTATTTTTAACCTTTTAAACTTATTGCCCATGGGAATATACTTTGCCGTGAGATCACAAACAAGCTTTTTGAAGAATTCCCATTTCTGTTCTGTGCCCATTGGTGCCAATATTCTCTCCCAGTCTAAGTCCTGGAGAGCGGCCCTCATCCTTGGAAAATTTGCTCTCTTGAAATTAAGTGTTTTTATCTTTCCCGTATGTGATTTTTGCTTACAGCTAACATCAAATGAAATCATGTTATGGTCACTGCTACCCAGATGTTCCTTTATCTGAACATTAGTAATACGTTCTGCATGGTTTGAGATTACCAGGTCCAACAGAGCATCATTCCTAGTTGGGGCCTCAATAAACTGTACCATAAAATTGTCCTGTAATAGGTTTACACATTTTTGCCCTTTAACTGTCCCAGCAGTGCCATTACCCCAGTCAATTTCTGGGTAGTTAAAATCCCCCATTATTATCACTGTCCCAGCCCTTGCAGCCCTTTCTATCTGTGCAAGGAGCTGAGTCTCCACCTCTTCATTAACATTGGGTGGTCTATAACAAACTCCAATGATTAACTTTGAACTACGCGCATCTGTATGCAGTTCTACCCATAATGCCTCAGACTCATCACACTCTCCGTCCACCAGGTCCTCTTTCTCACTCGCTTTGAGATTATTTCTCACATACAGACAGACCCCTCCACCTTTCCTTTTTACTCTGTCTTTCCGAAAGAGTGCATAGCCAGGAATATTAATAGCCCAGTCATGTGAGGAATGAAGCCAAGTTTCAGCAATACCGATTACATCATAGCTCTCCTGATGCACCAGAGCTTCCAACTCGCCTATTTTGCTTGGCAGACTTCTGGCATTGGCGAACAAACATTTTAATGTATTAATATATTTTGACCGGTCACATACTATCCTCTTGGGTGTTCCAAGATTACACCTAGGACTCGCTACTATATTTACCTTGGGTTTATGTGCTTCGGCTACCCTACCACTAATGCCCCTAATATTACCCTCTGGAATATGCTCCACGCTGACTATCTCTATCTCTGAACCCACCCCCCCATCACCTAGTTTATCCCAGTATAACCCCCGGAATCCCAGTATAACCCCCGGAATCCGAGTACGCACTGATTTACTTAAGGAGTTAAAAATCTTCATCCAATAAATTGTTTGAATAGTCACTTCAATTACAGGCATACCCCACTTTTAAGTACACAATGGGGTTTATTTACTAAAGCTGGAAAGTGCAAAATCAGGCTCACTGCATAGAAACCAATCAGCTTCCAGGTTTTATTACCAAAGCTTAACCACTTCAGTCCCGGTCGTGCGACATGGCTCCTAAACAAAATTGACGTCCTTTTTTGCCACAAATAGAGCTTTCTTTTGGTGGTATTTGATCACCCCTGCGGTTTTTATTTTTTGCGCTATAAACGTTAACAATGGCATCTCCTAGTTCAGCCACCCCGTGAGACAATCACGGGTATGCCCGCAGCGACCGGACTCATGGGGGTCCCGACTCGCGATGGCAGGGCGGCAAATTTAAACGGACGTACAGATACGCCAATTTGCCTGCCCATGCCATTCTGCCAACGTACTTAAGTGGTTAACTGAACAAGCTGGGGTTAGAAGCTCATTGGTTTCTATGCAGAAGTGAGCCCGATTTTGCACTTTCCAGCTTTAGTAAATAAACCTCATTGTGTACTTAAAAGTGGGGTATACCTGTATTTAATCATGGGAAAAACAGATTCCCGTTTACCGATTTCATTTGCTCATGATTTAATAATGGAAGTAAATATTCACATGATTCATGACTATCCTTTAGTAAATCAGCCCATTGCCCTCAGTCACATAGGAATAGCATGGTTATTATAGAGTGGGCTGATTTATAGCGTTGGATTTTCTACAGGAGTGGACAGGGACAAATTTACCAGTTCACACAGTGGACTGGCGCCTATAGGTGGCAAAGTCAAAAAGGTGGCTTTTCCTTGGACACATATTTTTCACCCCATCAGTAGAAATAAAGATATTTTATGAAAGCAGCATATATGCAGCAATTGTTACATAAAGCCTATGTTTAGATTAAAGGTTTAAAAAAAAAAAAATAAGGCAAGGGACGCAAGCCAACATCCTCAGGGGCTGCAGAAATTATTAGAGGTGAGGGACCTGTCTCAGATACTCATCAGGAGTGCCGACTATGCCTACCCTTTATATCCCCGTTCTTCACTCATGGGAGCTGTACTGTAGCTTATATCAATGCAAAGAGCTTAGTGAACAGAGGTGAACCTTTCATTCATCCACCCGTCATTTATTTAGAGATCACTTTTTATTCATGGAAGCTATATAACAATGAATGTGGAGGAGAAGGGTGGGGTGGAAACTTTTGAAGATTGCCCTTGGCTCTATTAACCCCTGTGGCACCAGGAGGTTATGGCTGTAGGGTGTGGGAGGGGGGCAGAGAACAGAGGATCCCAACTATGACAGCTGACATCAGCATAAGGGATACTTATGGCGTCCTTTTTTTCCCCCACAAATAGAGCTTTCTTTTGGTGGTATTTGATCACCTCTGCGTTTTTTATTTTTTGCGCTATAAACAAAAATAGAGCGTCAATTTTGAAAAAATTCAATATTTTTTACTTTTTGCTATAATAAATATCCCCAAAAAATATATAAAAAACAACATTTTTTTTCCTCAGTTTAGGCCAATACGTATTCTTCTACATATTTTTGGTAAAAAAAAAATTAGCGATTGATCACAATTAGCGATTGATTGGTTTGCACAAAAGTTATAGCGTTTACAAAATAGGGGATAGTTTTATAGCATTTTTATTAATATTTTTTTTTTACTAGTAATGGCGGCAATCAGCGATTTTTATTGTGACTGTGACATTATGGCGGACACATTGGACACTTTTGGGACCATTGTCATTTATATAGCAATCAATGCTATTTAAATTCATTGATTCCTGTGTAAATGACACTGGCAGTGAAGGAGTTAACCACTAGGGGGCAGTCTAGTGTAATGTATGACGTTATGTGTTTTTTTTAATTGTAGGGGGGCGTGGCCTGGCATGTGATGTCACGGATCGTCATTCGGCGCGCTCCCGACCCACAGCTGGGCACTTAAAAAATCACGTACCGGTACGTGATTGTGCCCAGCCGTGCCATTCGTATATCGGCATGAGGCGGTCCTTAAGTGGTTAAATATTTTTTTAATTTGTCTTACGTGACTGGGAACATGTGAGCATTATAAATATAAAATCAAAATACACTTTAGGGGTTACCTTTAATGCCTGGATGTAATGTGCCTTCTGCTCATGAATACATCAGTTGATTTATGCACGTTACCACCATGGACTTGTTTTATGTGATACTTGAGTACTGTGCAGGGACCAGATCAGAGAAACCACAAGGGTAAAATTTGTAGCTGGTCTCTTATGCGGCAGCAGGTAATTAATTCATTGTCTCACACAAGGTTATTTAACAATTAGTCAGGTACAGACCAGCAGAAGAAGAAAACCTTATTGTAAAAAAGATGATCCTAACTCAAGGGTGTTGCTTTGAGCGCCAACGAACAAGCTACGATAATGTGAATCCAGCCCCAGGAGGTAAGGCTGTCTAATTTGCAGAGTGAAAATTCACTTGGTATATAAGGCAAAGCTGGGTAATTGGGACATTTTTCTTTAGGTGGCCCACCCAGGAAGTTATATTTGCCAAGTAAATCACTCACAACATCTCCCTACACCACCATATCTTCCAGGTTTGAGGGAGCATGTGACAGGGCAATAGGGAAACACACATTAGTGTTTACAGGGGCCTTGAGGACCGTTCATGCCAAAGAGCCGCAAGTTGGGCGCCAGGGGTATAAAAGCTCTGCAGTCATTTTGCGCACTTCCTATGTATTCATTGTCCTGTGCAGCTGAGGCTGCAGTTAAAAGGCATGTAGGGGGCACACGATAATGCAATAGCTGCGCACATCTATGCTGCCGCTACAGTGCAGGAGAAGTGCGTAAG
The DNA here is from genome assembly GCF_037356315.1 of Lithobates pipiens. Taxonomy (NCBI): domain Eukaryota; kingdom Metazoa; phylum Chordata; class Amphibia; order Anura; family Ranidae; genus Lithobates; species Lithobates pipiens. Next base: position 10,569,540 of record NW_027507755.1, read on the forward strand.
CAATTCTCTTATGGCAGAGCTGGTAAGAAGGAGATTTTTCTCATCTCTCTGTTGCTATTAGGGTGTGCCCAGGCACATCCATCACACCCTGTATGAGGCTAAAAAGAATTTAAATAAAATGTGGAATTATATATATATATATATATATATATATATATATATATATATATATATATATATATATATATATATATATATATATATATATATATATATAATATACCCTGTTCCAAATTATTATGCAAATTCTATTTCAGTGTCACAAAGATTAAATATTTAGTTTTTCAGTTTAACTCATGGATGGCATAGTGTCTCGGGGCTCTTTTGATCACTGAAAACAATCTTGGACACCAATTAGATTGCCAGATGAGCCCAATTAAAGGAAAAATTACTAAAGGTGGGTGTTCCACATTATTAAGCAGAGCACCATTTTCAAGCAATATGGGGAAGAAAAAGGATTTCTTTGTTGCCGAAAAGAGTAAAATAGTTAAATGCCTTGGACAAGGTATGAAAATATTAAATATTTCACGGAAACTTAAGCGTGATCATCACACTATCAAGAGATTTGTGGCTGATTCAGAGCACAGACGGGTTTCGTGCAGATAAAGGCAGATTGAGGAAGATTTCTGCCAGATCCATGCATCAGATCAAGAGAGCAGCTTCTAAGACAGCATTACATAGCAGCAAACAGATATTTGAATCTGCTGGTGCCTCTGGCGTCCCATGGACATCAAGGTGTAGAGTCCTCCAGAGCCTTGCAACTGTGCATAAACCTTCCATTCGGCCACCACTAACCAATGCTCACAAGCAGAAATGGCTGCATTAGGCAGAAAAATACATGAAAACTAATTTTCAAACAGTCCTGTTCACTGATGAGTTCTGTGCAACCCTGGATGGTCCAGATGGATGGAGTAGTGGACAGTTGGTGGACGGCCACCCTGTTCCAAACAAGGCCCTTCATGCGTGACAATGCACCATCTCATGCTGCAAAGAATACCTCTGCATCAATGGCTGATATGGGGATAAAAGGAGAGAAAGTCATGGTGTGGCCTCCATCCTCCCCTGACCTCAATCCTATTGAGAACCTTTGGAGCATCCTCAAGCAAAAGATCTATGAGGGTGGGAGGCAGTTTACATCCAAACAGCAGCTCTGGGAGGCTATTCTGACATCTTGCAAACAAATTCAAGCAGAAACTGTTCAAAAACTCACAAGTTCAATGGATGCAAGACTTGTGAAGCTGCTATCAAATAAGGTCCTATGTTAAAATGTAATGTGACCTGTTAAAATGTTTAAAAAGTTAAAATGTTCAAAGTTTGATTGAAATAGCTTTTGTTTTCAGTAAATATGCTGCAAACACAACAAATGACAATTTTCAGTTCTTTACAACCTATAAAGTGTTTTGAAACTTGTAATAATAATTTGAAACAGTGCATTGTAGGTTTTTCATTTTGAAAAAAAAAAACTGTTATCATAAGGAGGTTTGTTCAATAAAATTTGAATTGTACTTTTAATAGTTGATAACATGAGAATTATGCCGACTGTCATTTACATCAATTATTTAGGTAAATGAGAAAAATACCATTGGCATAATAATTTGGAACAGGGCGTATATATATATATATATATATATATATATATATATATATATATATATATAATATATATATATATATATATATATATATATATATATATATATATATATAAATAGTTCAGAGTGAGGTGCACGTCGGTCACAGCAGTATATACAATAGCAATCAAGCCTTCCCAAGGGCCATAATATAAAAAACGAAGTGGGATTGCTGCAAAAAATTGTTTTAATTAAGAAATATGAATAACATCAAAAATATAAGAAACATAAGGTGGTCACGATACCATAACTTGTTGACTACCTGTTACACTTTTGAAGGCCCTGGAGCATCATGACAATGACACGTGACACTGACGTGGCACTGATGGCAGATGGCACTGATACATGGCACTGATAGCACGTGACACTAATGTGACACTGATGACAGATTGCACTAATATGTGGCACTGATGACACGTAACACTGATGACAGATGGCACTTATACGTGGCACTGATGACAGATGACACTAATACGTGGCACTGATGACAGATGGCACTAATACGTGGCACTGATGACACATGACACTGATGACAGATGCCACTGATGACCCGTGACACTGATAACAGATGGCACTATGTGACACTGACAGGTGGCACTGATGACAGATGGCACTCATATGTGGCACTGATGACACATGACACTGATATGGCACTGATGACAGGTGACACTGATGACATGTGGCACTGATGACAGATGGCACTTATACGTGGCACTGGAGACAGATGGCACTGATGACAGGTGGCACTGGGGACAGATGGCACTGACAGGTCACACTGGGAACAGATGGCACTGACAGGTGGCACTGGGGACAGATGGCACTGACGACGGTTGGCACTGGGGACAGATGGCAGTGGGGGTGGGTGGCAGTGGGGACAGATGGGCACTTTATTTTAATTTTTTTTTTCACTAACCGCTGCATCTCTGACTAAGCCATTCATCTCTCTCTCCTCACACGCTGTCTCTGTGTGAGGAGGGAGAGCCGGCGATGAGAGATAATCTCATATGTTTACATATGAGATCATCTCTCATTGGACACGCCAATCGCGCTGTAAACGGCCACTGTGATTGGCCATTTACAGCGCTCTGTGACTGGCTGTGACTGGCTATACAAATGCACTGATTCCTGTGTAAATGACACTGGCAGTGAAGGGGTTAACCGTGGGGTGGCAATGTAGGGGTTAAGTGTGTCCTAGTGGCGTGTTACTAACTGTGGGGGGCTGGGCTTTGTGAACACTGATCTCTGCTCCATGTGATTGTTGCTAGGCAGAACGGGGAGATGCTGTTTACAACGGCATCTCCCCGTTCAGCCTCCCCGTGAGACGATCGTGGGTATCCCTGCGGCGATCGAGTCACCGGGACCCGCGACCGGACTCACGGGGGGTCCCGACCGGCACGCGAGGGCGGCATAAAAATGGGCGTACCTGTACGCCAATATGCCTGCCCGTGCCATTCTGCCGACGTACATCGGCGTGCGCTGGTCGGGAACTGGTTAAACAGAGGAAAAAAAAAAGTTTTTTTAATAAAAAATGTGGGATATTTATTATAGCAAAAAGTAAAAGATATTGGGGGTTATTTCTAAAAGGCAAATCCACTTTGCACTGAAACTGCACTTTCAAGTGCAGTCGCTCTAAATCTAAGGGGTAGATCTGAAATGAGGGGAAGCTCTGCTGATTTTATCATCCAATCATGTACAAGCTAAAATACTGTTTTTTATTTTCCTTTCATGTCCCCCTTGGATCTACAGCGACTTTACTTCCAAGCGCACTTGCAGTGCAAAGTGGAGTTACCTTTAGTAAATAACCCCCATTGTGTTTTTTTTTCAAAATTGTCGCTCTTCTTTTGTTTATAGCGCAAAAAAACAAAAACCGCAGAGGTGATCAAATACCACCAAAAGAAAGCTCTATTTGTGGGGGAAAAAAAGGACGTCAATTTTGTTCGGGTGCAGCGTCGCATGACCGCGCAATTGTCAGTTAAAGTGACGCAGTGCCGAATCGCAAGAAATTGCCCGGTCATTCAGCAGCCAAATCTTCCGGGGCTGAAGCGCTTAAACTGTAGCAGAAACATTGAACCCTGTTCAAGGCAGACAGCAAAACAATCTACAATACAAATAAGTCCATCAGACAAAGGGCAATTCCATCTGCTTCTCTCACCTCCGCAGGAATTAGTTTAACTTAATCCTAACTACACCAGAAACGTTGATACTGGCATGGCAGCTGGTAACCTCTGCCTCCCATCGGTCTTCTGTATATAAAAGAACCAGAATGAACTTTTCTCAGCTTTCCTGGTAAAACACAATCACGCCATTTATCACAAAGCTAAGCCGCCCTGGAAGTCTTAGTAGAGGAAACGTTGTCACCGGAGGAGTGTTATTAATTGCCTCACCTCCCGCCGCAGTTTATGACCTGCGTTCCTTTGTAATTTACAGGATATTAAAAGCGTGATATCTAGAGAGCAAGACATCACCATCTATGATATAATTCAGTCCTGAGTGAGTATGATCTGGATGTCCGCACGCTGCTATATAAGTGAGATGTCATCATTTGGTATACAGGGAGCTGCAGTTCTATTGGGAGTCATTCACACGGACAATGACATACATCCCATTATATGCCTCTATATAACTACGTGTACGGCATATATATGCATAGAATTACTTTAAATTATATAATGCATACATCTCCTCTTTTCAGGTCCCCTGCCGATGCTTCTGCCACCTCCTCTCTGGTGAGGGATCCCATAGAAAGTGGCTTCCTATGGGGGCTCTCATGCAGGCTCGCTCCTGAGCTGCGCTGCCTGCATCTATTGACACTGACAGCATGCCTCAGCCCCACCCTCCGCCACCTCATCATTAGCTGTGATTGACAGAAGCAGGAGCCTGTGGGACCCAGAGAGGGGAGAGAACCTTTGGGGCACAGCACTGGATCGTCTAAGTGTAAGTCTAAGGGTGGAGAGGTGGGATTAGGGAGGACACTACTACATAGCTCCCTCATCCCTCCTCATTTGTCCCTCATTTTGGTCTGATCCTCATAGTTGTTTTTAAAATGTACTTTTTATCTTTCAAAAAGTGTTTCCCAGAGCTAAACCTTTCATCCAATTTCTAAATTGCTGCATTTATACATTTTAAGAGCCAATATAAAGGAATAGTAGTGGTAAAAAAAAAGTCCATGTGGATTTAATTAACCTTTTTTTTGGTTAATTTACCTTTAAAGGGGTGTGGCAGGGGGTGTGTCCTATGCCTACATACGTTTGTTAGTAGGTGTCCCTCATTCTCATCTCAAAATGTTGAGAGGTATGCTACTACCTAAAAATTGTTTTACCTTAATGCAAGAAAGGCATTGAAATAAAAAAATATTTAGGCTTTATTACCACGCTAAAGTGTTGAAGCTTGTAAGAGGAGTTTTCATTCTGCTTGGGCTGTCCTATATGGCTGCATGACCCCTGACCCTCTGTCTGTACAGTGCTGATCACATTCACTCTCCCAAGAAAAAAAAAAACTCTAGCAATACACACCAAACTGAGCATGTGCAGCTTGTCCCCAAGGCTCTGTTCTGTCAGGAGATGGTTTGGGGACAGTGGAAAAAGGAGAGGAACAGAGGAGACAGGATCAAACAGCTTTTTTACAAAATGCAGATGATTAACCCTTTCCACAGTGAATATAACAAGCATGCTTTTCTGCATATACAGACTGATTTTACTGTTGTCGGTTTAGTAACACTTTAACCACTTGCCGACCGCCGCACGACGATATACGTAGACAGAATGGCACGGGCAGGCATATGGGCGTACCTGTACATCCCTGCCTTCCCGCGGGTGGGGGGCCCGATCGGGCCCTCCCGGTGCCTGCGGCGGTCGGTATCCGTTCAGAAGCGATCCGGGATGAGGGGGCGGCCATTCGTTCATGGCCACCCCCTCGCGATCGCTCCTGACGAATGGAAATGCTGTGTGACATCACTTCCTCTCCTGTAATGTAAACACAGGCAGAGGAAGTGATGTAATCTCTCCTCGTGTCGGTCTTTTTCGTTCCGGCACCGAGGAGAGAGGATCAGTGAGTTGCACCTAACACTACACTAACAGTAGAACACGCCAGGCACACTTTTCACCCCCCCTTCACCCCCCGATCACCCCCCCAATCACCCCTGCACCCCCAGTCACAGTGACACCAATTGCATTTTTTATTTTTTTGCATTGGTGTCATTTGTGACTGTAATAACTGTTAGGGCAGTTAGGGTTAGCCCCCTTTAGCTCTAGGGTACCCTCCTAACCCCCCCAATAAAGGTTTAACCCCGTGATCACCCCCCGTCACCAGTGTCACTAATAAGCGATCGTTTTTCTGATCGCTGTATTAGTGTCACAGGTGACGCTAGTTAGGCAGGTAAGTATTTAGGTTCGCCGCAGCTTTTTATAGCGTCAGGGACCCCCATATACTACCGCATAAAGCCCCCTGATTGCCCCCTAGTTAACCCTTTCACCAGTGATCACCATATAACTGTTACAGGTGATGCTGGTTGGTTAGTTATTTTTTTTTTGTTTCAGGGCACCCGCCATTTATTACCTAATAAAGGTTTAACCCCCTGATCACCCGGCGGGTGATATAAGTTTGAGGGTCAGATAAGGTCTGCGTCGCCCCAGCGTCAGGTTAGTGCCAGTACCGCTAACACCCACGTGCAAAGCATACACCTCCCTTAGTAATATAGTATCTGATCAGATCTATATTAGCGTTGCCAGCATTTTAGGTTTCCCAAAACGCATTGTTAGCGGGATCAGCCCAGATACCTGCTAGCACCTGCGTTTAGCCCCTCCGCCAAGCCCAGCCCAGCCCACCCAAGTGCAGTATCGATCGATCACTGTCACTTACAAAACACAACACACATAACTGCAGCGTTCGCAGAGTCAGGCTTGATCCCTGCGATCGCTAACAGTTTTTTTGTAGCGTTTTGATACAGTCGCTGACAGCCTAGGTGCTTTTTTACCTGTGAGTCTCACTAGTGTACCCCTAAATTTAGAGCCCAAAATGGCAAAGCGAAGGTACACTAGTGAAGAGGCCTACACGTTTCTGAGCATGACAGATAGTGAAGAGGACGTCACTCATCTGTCAGATTCAGGCTCAGAATACGATTCTGTAGAGGACAGCGGCTCCATGACAGATAGCTCTGACGACGGAGATGAGGCCTCTGTTAGGGACAGGTGTGCCCGATCCCGAATGTATTCTGTTGTTCAGGTGCAGGAACCGCAGGTCACTCGTATGGAGCAGAGACGTACTAGAGCCGCTCATCCTTCTGGTGAACTGGCAAGCACCAGCGGCCTAGTACACCCTGGACGTACATCCAGCACTGCAGTAACACGTGGTGACGTGGCGAGTCCCATAAGTGCAGTTCAAGCTGGCGAGGTGGCAAGCACAAGTAGTGTCCCGCTGCCACCAAGACAAAGACAAAGACAGGCCCGTCGTACCCATAGTGCCCTTCCTGCAGAATTCGCCGATCCTAATTGGGTGCCCACCACTTCTGCAGAACCCGTACTTCCCCCATTCACTGGCCAACCTGGCATTAACGTGGAAACAGTTGATTTTACGACACTTGACTTTTACTCACTGTTTTTCACCGAAGATCTCTATAGATCTATTGTGGACCAAACCAATTTGTACGCTGGTCAACACATCGCCACTATTCCCCAGTCCGCCCTTGCCAGACAATGGAAACCAGTTACGGTTTCCGAATTTAAAATCTTTCTGGGTCTCTCCCTCAACATGGGCATAACCAAAAAGAGTGAGTTGCGGTCATATTGGTCCACTGACCCAATTCACCATATGCGCGTGTTCTCTGCTTCCATGTCCAGGGCACGATACGAGATTATTTTGCGGTTTATGCACTTCAGCGACAATGAACTCTGTCGTCCTCGTGGAGACCCTGAATACGATCGGCTCTACAAAATTCGGCCCCTCATAAACCACTTCAACCAACGTTTTGCAGACTTGTTTACTCCCCATCAAGTTGTCTGCGTTGATGAGTCCCTGATTACGTTTTCTGGTCGCTTGTCATTCAAACAATACGTCCCCAACAAGCGTTCCAGATACGGGGTCAAGATGTATAAGCTCTGTGACAGGGCCACAGGCTATACATGTAGTTTTATGGTTTATGAGGGTAAGGATAGTCACGTAGAGCCGGAGAACTGCCCTGACTACATAGGAAGCGCTGGCAAGATAGTGTGGGACATGGTGTCACCCTTATTCGGAAAGGGGTACCACTTGTACGTGGACAATTATTACACAAGCGTGCCACTGTTTAGTCACTTGTTTGATCAGCAGATTGGAGCATGTGGCACCGTGCGACCTAATCGCCGGGGCTTTCCCCAGCGGCTTGTAGAGTCCCGTCTTAGGCTGGGGGAGAGAGCCTGCTTGCGCAGTAATAATTTGCTCGCTATGAAGTGGAGGGATAATAAGAATGTTTTCGTTCTTACCTCCCTTCATGCAGACACGACGGTCCAAATTCCTACGGCGACTGGTATTGTGGAGAAACCCCTCTGTGTCCACAAATATAACCTTAATACGGGAGGGGTGGACCTCAATGACCAGTTGTTGGCGCCGTATCTAGCTGCCCGTAAGGCCAGACGCTGGTACAAAAAAGTGTCTGTTTATTTATTCCAATTGGCTATACTGAATGCTTATGTACTGCACAAAGCTTCAGGACGGACTGGATCCTTCCTTAAATTCCAGGAGGATATCGTCAGAGCCCTTCTGTATCCAGGCGGTGCTCCACCTCACCTTCCCCAACCAGATGCAGTAAGCCGGCTGCATGAGAGGCATTATCCTTATGTCATCCCGAGTACCCCTACCCAACGAGCCCCCCTAAGAAAATGTTGTGTCTGCAGAAAGCGCGGATTTAGGCGTGACTCCCGTTATTGTTGTCCCCTCTGTCCTGACAATCCTGGTCTTTGCATTGGTGAATGTTTTGAACGCTACCATGAACTAGTTGAGTTTTAGAGTAGGGTACAGCATTGCACAGGCTAGGCACACGTTCACAGGGTCTCCCAAGATGCCATCGCATTTTGAGAGACCCAAACCGCTGGAACCGTTACAACGGAAGTGTTAAAGTTACATAAAAAAGTGTTTAAAAAAAAATAAAAAGTAAAAAAAACAAAAAACCAAAAAAAAAAAAAAAAAAAAAAAACCAAAAATAGTTGTCGTTTTATTGTTCTCTCTCTCTCTCTCTATTCTCTCTCTATTGTTCTGCTCCTTTGTACTGTATTCTATTCTGCAATGTTTTATTGTTAGCCATTTTTTGTTTTCAGGTACGCCATTCAGCTGTAGCGTGGATTTATTTATCTTGACAGCAACAGCGTTTGCTCCCACGATACGTAAAGCCGCGACTCCAGCGCTGTCGGAGGTGATTTCACCACCACAGTTAAAAAAGAGCATATATGCCGAAGCATGGGGGCATACGGGGTGGAGGAGCGATCTGCTCCTACCTTTTGCGGGAGGATGCCCCCATGCTTCGGCATATATATATTTTAGGCACAGATTGTGTTAAATGTGTTATTTTTTGCTATTTTTTTTTGTATTTGCTTTGCAGGTATGGTACGTCTTACTGTTATACTGTAATGTTACTTTGTTTTATTGTTAACCATCATTTGCTTAACAGGTACGCCATTCAGTTGCAGCGCGGATTTATTTATCTTGACAGCAACAGTGTTTGCTCCCACGATACATAAAGCCGCGACTCCAGCACTGTCGGGGGTGATTTCACCACCACAGTTAAAAAAGAGCATATATGCCAAAGCATGGGGGCATAAGGGGTGGAGGATCGATCTGCTCCTACCTTTTGCGGGAGGATGCCCCCATGCTTCGGCATATATAAATGGTGCATGTATGCCCACCATTAGAAGTGGGTGGATGAAGGGAGGTATCTAATGGTGGGCATACCCACCGATCAATACTTTTTTTTTCGTTCAGCCCACAGGCTGCATAAAAAAAAAATTACAATATATGCCCAACTAGTTCCAGCAACATACTGGTATGTTGCTGGACTTTGAGTGCTTATACCAGAATGATGCCTGCAGGTTTAGGTATCATCTTGGTATCATTCTTTTCAGCCAGCGGTCGGCTTTTATGTAAAAGCAATCCTAGCGGCTAATTAGCCTCTAGACTACTTTTACAAGCAGTGGGAGGGAATGTCCCCCCCCCGCACCATCTTCCATGGTTTTCTCAGGCTCTCCTGTCCCAACAGGGAACCTGAGAACCTGAGAATGCAGCCAGTTCCGCCAGCTGACCATAGAGCTGATCAGAGACCAGAATGGCTCCAATCATCTCTATGGCCTAAGACACCGGAAGCTACGAGCATTTCATGACTTCGATTTTGCGGGATGTAAACAGCGCCATTGGGAAATTGGGAAAGCATTTTATCACACCGATCTTGGTGTGGTCAGATGCTTTGAGGACAGAGGAGAGATCTAGGGTCTGATAGACCCTAATTTTTTCAAAAAAGAGTACCTGTCACTACCTATTGCAATCATAGGGGATATTTACATTCCCTGAGATAACAATAAAAATCATAAAAAAATATATATAAATGAAAGGAACAGTTTAAAAATAAAATAAAAAAGCAAAATAAATAAAAAAAAAAAAAAAAAAACACCCCTGTCCCCCCCTGCTAAGGCGCAACGTCGAACGCAAGCGTTGGTCTGGTGTCATATGTAAACAGCAATTGCACCATGCATGTGAGGTATCACCACGAAGGTCAGATCGAGGGTACTCATTTTAGCAGTAGACCTCCTCCGTAAATCTAAAGTGGTCACCTGTAAAGGCATTTAAAGGCTTTTAAAAATCTACGTAGTTTGTCGCCGCTGCACGTTTCTGCGCAATTTTAAAGCATGTCGTGTTTGGTATCCATGTACTCGGCCTAAGATCATATTTTCTATTTCATCAAACATTTGGGCAATATAGTGATTTTTAGTGCATTAAAATAAAAAAAAGTGTGTTTTTTCCCCAAAAAATGCGTTTGAAAAATCGCTGCGCAAATACCGTGTGAAAAAAAAAAATGAAACACCCACCATTTTAATCGGTAGGGCTTTTGCTTTAAAAAAACACTTCATGTTTGGGGGTTCAAAGTAATTTTCTTGCAAAAAAAAATATTTTTTCATGTAAACCAAAAGTGTCAGAAAGGGCTTTTTCTTCAAGTGGTTAGAAGAGTGGGTGATGTGTGACATAAGCTTCTAAATGTTGTGCATAAAATGCCAGGACAGTTCAAAGCAATATGACACCCCAAGCTATTTGCTGAGAGGCATGTCGAGTCCATGGAATATTTTATATTTTGACAAAAGTTGTGGAAAAAAAAATTTTTTTGCACAAAGTTGTCATTAAATGATATATTGCTCAAACATGCCATGGTTATATGTAAAATTACACCCCAAAATACATTCTGTTGCTTCTCCTGAGTACGGGGATACCACAAGTGTGAGACCTTTTGGGAGCCTAACCGTGTACGGTACCCCAAAATCCAAGCACCACCTTCAGGATTTCTAAGGGTGTAAATTTTTGATTTCATTCCTCACTGCCTATCACAGTTTCGGAGGCCATGGAATGCCCAGATAGCACAAAATCCCCCCAAGTGACCCCATTTTGGAAAGGAGACACCCCAAGCTATTTGCCGAGAGATATGGTGAGTATTTTGCAGACCTTCATTTTTGTCACAAAGTTTTGAAAATTGAAAAAAAGAAAAAGATTATTTTTTTTTTCTTCATTTTCAAAAACAAATGAGAGCTGCAAAATACTCACCATGCCTCTCGGCAAATAGCTTGGGGTGTCTACTTTCTAAAATGGGGTCATTTGTGGGGGTTTTGTGCCATCTTGGCATTTTATGGCCTTCAAAACTGTAATAGGTAGTGAGGCGTGAAATCAAAAATGTACGCCCTTAGAAAGCCTGAAGGTGGTTCTTGATTTTCGGGGCCCCGTACGCGACTAGGCTCCCAAAAAGTCCCACACATGTGGTATCCCTGTACTCAGGAGAAGCAGCAGAATTTATTTTGGGGTGTCATTTCACATATGCCCATGGCATGCGTGAGCAATATATCATTTAGTGACAACTTTGTGAAAAAAAAAAAAGTTTGTAATTTTCCCGCAACTTGCAGCAAAATATAAAATATTCCATGGACTCAACATGCCTCTCAGAAAATAGCTTGGGGTGTCTACTTTCTAAAATGGGGTCATTTGTGGGGGTTTTGTGCCATCTTGGCATTTTATGGCCTTCAAAACTGTAACAGGTAGTGAGGAGTGAACTCAAAAATGTACACCCTTAGAAAGCCTGAAGGCGGTTCTTAGCTTTCGGGGCCCCGTACGCAGCTAGGCTCCCAAAAAATCCCACACATGTGGTATCCCCGTACTCAGGAGAAGCAGCAGAATTTATTTTGGGGTGTCATTTCACATATGCCCATGGCATGCGTGAGCAATATATCATTTAGTGACAACTTTGTGAAAAAAATAAAAAAATAAATAAAAAAGTTTGTAATTATCCCGCAACTTGTGGCAAAATATAAAATATTCCATGGACTCAACATGCCTCTCAGCAAATAGCTTGGGGTGTCTACTTTCTAAAATGGGGTCATTTGGGGGGGTTTGTGCCATCTTGGCATTTTATGGCCTTCAAAACTGTAATAGGTAGTGAGGAGTGAAATGAAAAATGTACGCCCTTAGAAAGCCTGAAGGCGGTGCTTTGTTTTTGGGGCCCCGTACGCGGCTAGGCTCCCAAAAAGTCCCACACATGTGGTATCCCTGTACTCAGGAGAAGCAGCAGAATTTATTTTGGGGTGTAATTTCACATATGCCCATAACATGTGTGAGCAATATATCATTTAGTGACAACTTTGTGAAAAATTAATAAAGTTTGTAATTTTCCCGCAACTTGTGGCAAAATATAAAATATTCCATGGACTCAACATGCCTCTCAGCAAATAGATTGGGGCGTCGACTTTCTAAAATGGGGTCATTTGTGGGGGTTTTGTGCCATCTTGGCATTTTATGGCCTTCAAAACTGTGATAGGTAGTGAGGAGTAAAATGACATATGTATGCCCTTAGAAATCCTGAAGGCGGTGCTTGGCTTTCGGGGCCCCGTACGCGGCTAGGCTTCCAAAAAGTCGACCACATGTGGTATCCCCGTACTCAGGAGAAGCAGCAGAATGTATTTTGGGGTACAATTCCACATATAACCATGGCATGTGTGAGCAATATATCATTTAGTGACAACTTTGTGTAAAAAAAATATATATATATTTTTTTGTCATTATTCAATCGCTTGCGGCAAAAGAATAAAATATTCAATGGGCTCAACATGCCTCTTATCAATTTCCTTAGGGTGTCTACTTTCCAAAATGGGGTCATTTATACTGCCCTGCCATTTTAGCACCTCAAGAAATGAGATAGGCAGTCATGAACTAAAAGCTGCGTAAATTCCAGAAAATGTACCTTAGTTTGTAGATGTGACAACTTTTGCGCAAACCAATAAATATACAGTTATTGACTTTTTTTACCAAAGACATGTGGCTGAATACATTTTGGCCTAAATGTATGACTAAAATTGAGTTTATTGGATTTTTCTAATAACAAAAAGTAGAAAATATCATTTTTTTTCAAAATTTGCGGTCTTTTTACGTTTATATCGCAAAAAATAAAAATCGCAGAGTCAGTCAAATACCTTTAAAAGAAAGCTCTATTTGTGGGAAAAAAAGGACGCAAATTTCGTTTGGGTACAACATTGCATGACCGCGCAATTACCAGTTAAAGCAGCGCAGTGCCAAATTGTAAAAAGACCTCTGGTCATTTACCAGCAAAATGGTGCTGTCTGAAAGTGGTTAAAGTTGAGTTCCGCCTGGGTAATTATTATTTTTTTAAGCCAGCAGCTACAAATACTGCAGATGGTGACTTTTAATATATAGACGCTTACCTGTCCAGGGAACCCGCTATGTCAGCACTCAAAGCCGACCTGTCCCTTGGCTTTGGGTGCAGGCACCGGCATCCTTACTCGTGGCTTCACAGCCTGTTTCCTACTGCGCATGCGCAAGTGGCGCTGCGCTTTCTGAATGGTCCAGCTGTCTTCTGGTAACCATGTGTGTCTCCCAGAAGGAAATGGGGAGGGGAGGAGGAGGGGCCGGACATTGCGTAGATTGGCGCACGAGATTGCGGCAATCTTTCCCCGGACGTGGGAGTAGATACCTGGATTTGACAGGTATCCGTCCGCCCCCTCCCCCCTGAAAGGTGCCAAATGTGGACATTCCTTTTCTAGGTGAAACTCTGCTTTAAGTATAAATAAGGACAAAAAATTTTGCTTTAGGTTTGGATAAAGTGGAGAGGGATTAGAACATATTTTTGGTTTTTATTGCTGTCTGTGACCCCTGTTAGAGAGATCTTCCCTCTCTATTTGTCCTGTTTACTATTAGGGGTTCACTAACTTTGGAGGATATTTCCTCTCACTTCCTGTTGTGGCTATAAAACAGAAAGTGAAGGGAGATCACCCCAATGGGACACATATGGGGGGAAAAAAACAAAAAAAACTGACAGGGGTTATAACCCTCTCTTAGCCCCTGTACACACGGTCGGACATTCTGCCAACCAAATCCGTCGGATTTTGCCCGTCGGATTTTGCCTGTCGGATCTTGTCCGAAACTGTTGCATACACACGGTCGGACTAAGTTGTCGAAAAATCCGATCATTCAGAACGTGATGGCGTAATTTCGTTACGATGGGACTAGTAGCCAATAGCTTTGATGTAGGAATTTGATCTGAGCATGCGTGGCACTTGGTCCGATCAAAATTCTCTACACATGATCGGAGTATGTCCGATCGAACCAGTTGGTCGGAAAATATTTCCAACATGTTGGAAAATTGGGTCCGACGGATATTCCCGACGGAATCAGTCCGATGCATACCACACACAGTCGGATTATCCGACAACGCGGTCCGATAGGACACATTCCGACGGATTCTCCGACCGTGTGTACAAGGGCTTACACTATCCAAAATAGAAAAAAATAGAAAAAAAATGTTTTGCCATTAGGTCTACTTCCAGCTTTACCTTGACCTACCTAAACCTTACTTACTTCTCATAATTAACCTTCTCATCATCAGCGACCTAAAAGTTACAAAGGTGCAAACTGAGTAAGTCAAATTTTATATGATGTTTATTATGTTATTTCAGAAGCGACGTACACTATATTACCAAAAGTATTGGGACACTTACCTTTACACGCACATGAATTTTAATGACATCCCAGTCTTAGTCTGTAGGGTTCAATATTGAGTTGGCCCACCCTTTGCAGCTATAACAGCTTCCACTCTTCTGGGAAGGTTGTCCACAAGGTTTAGGAGTGTGTCTATGGGAAATGTTTAACCTTCCTTCCAGAAGCACATTTTTGAGGTCAGGAGCTGATGTTGGAGAGAAGGCCTGGCTCACAGTCTCCGCTCTAATTCATCCCAAAGGTGTTTTATGGAGCCAGTCAAGTTCCTCCACCCCAAACTCGCTCATCCATGTCTTTGTGGACCTTGCTTTGTTCACTGGTGCACAGTCATGTTGGAACAAGAAGGGGCCATCCCCAAACTGTTCCCACAAAGTTGGGAGCATTTAATTGTCCAAAATGTCTTGGTATGCTGGTGTCTTAAGAGTTCCTACACTGGAACTAAGGAGACAAGCTCAACCCATGAAAAACAACTCCACACCATAATCCCGTCTCCACCAAATGATTTGGACCAGTGTATAAAGAAAGGCCCATAAAGACGTGGATGAGCAAATTTTGGGTGTAGGAACTTGACTGGCCTTCACAGAGTCCTGACCTCAACCCAATAGAACACCTTTGGGATGAATTAGAGTGGAGACTGCAAGCCAGGCCTTCACAAATGTGCTTCTGGAAGAATGGTCAAACATTCCCATAGGCACACTCCTAAACCTTGTGGACAGCCTTCCCAGAAGAGTTGAAGCTGTTGTATCTGCAAAGGGTGGGCCAACTCAATATTGAACCCCTACGGACTAAGACTGGGATGCCATTAAAGTCCATGTGAGTGTAAAGGCAGGTGCCCCAATATGTTTGGTAATATAGTGTGTGTGTATACACAGTATATCATTTCCTGATGTTCATTATTTTCTTTCTGAGAGTCCTAATGACTAGTTAGGAGAGATGATTTCTGTGGAAGGTATACACAGTGGTATACAGTAAACCATCGCAAGGTTGGATTGACTTCCTTTGTGGACTCTCTGGTGAGTAAATATACTGTATTTTCTTCCCGTACGGACAGTTTGTGCTGTTTTATGTTCATCTTCTGAAGGTCAGCCCGAGGGAAGTACTTCACACACACAAGTTACTTGGGATAAAATTTCTATTTTAGCAGATCGGCTAGGAACAAAACAAGAACTTTGACTTTAGTCAAGAACAGAATAATAATAACTTCACAATGTAGATTGAAAAGCATCAGAGCTGAACTCCAGGCAGATATAAAATACACAAATGAATTCTGCTCTGTGATCACTAATATGTTACTAAATGCATTTTTTTTTAAGTTAGCAGTGTCAGTTCCAGAATTTGACCTGATATCTGCCTCCAGCAGTCCCTGTACAGAAGCGCTACAGTGGGAGAGGAAGAAGCAGTACAAAAAAAGCCAATCAGTTCATGTACTGACCAGAAGCATGTTCACAGGAGGAGAGAGAGTAGTGTGATAAAAAGATGAACTCATCACTGTGCTGCTTTTCCTTTCACTGTCCAGTCACAGGCTGGTGGCAGCTCTTGAATGACCTGGGCACGGAGAAAGTGGGTTAAATGATGCTGGCCATCAGACTGAGGCCAGCTAGTGGCAAAAAAAGTAGTGCAGGGAAATATCTGGATTTAAGGTGGATATTTCAACAAAAGCATTTTTTTTCTGATGTTAAGGCTCGGTTCACACAGGGGCGACACGACTTCAGGACGACTTTGTGAGGCAACTTGGAGACGACTTGAACACGACTTTTAGACACGACCTGGGGCGACTTACAAGTCGCCCCAGGCCAAGCGACTTTTGCCGTGGCCAATCAGAGAATGAGCTCTGAAGGGGGAACTCCACGCCTCAGAAATTTGGCGTGGGTTCCCCCTCCGAGAGCATACCAGACCCTTAGGTCTGGTATGGATTCCAAGGGGAACCCCCTACGCCGAAAAAACGGTGTGAGGGTCCCCCCCAGATCCACACCAGACCCTTATCCGAGCACGCTACCCGGCCGGCCAGGAAAGGGGGTGGGGACGAGCGGGCGCCCCCCCTCCTGAGCCATACCAGGCCACGTGCCCTCAACATGGGGGGGTGCCTTGTCCCCATGTTGATGAGGACAAGGGCCTCTTCCCGACAACCCTGGCCGTTGGTTGTCGGGGTCTGCGGGCGGGGGCTTCTCGGAATCCGGGAGCCCCCTTTAATAAGGGGGCCCCCGGATACCGGCCCCCCACCCTATGTGAATGAGTATGGGGTACAATGTACCCCTACCCATTCACCTGTAAAATAAAGTACAAAAAAAAAACACAACACACAAGATAAAATAGTTTAATGCACAGCTCCGGGGGTCTTCCGTCTTCGATGGTCTTCTCGCCGGACTCCTCAGCTATCTTCTTGTAGCTCTTTTGCTAGCGGAGGAGCCCGGCTTTCTTCCGCACCCCCCCTCCCCCAAGGCACCCCCCATGTTGAGGGCACGCGGCCTGGTACGGCTCAGGAGGGGGGGCCGCCCGCTCGTCCCCACCCTCTTTCCTGGCCAGCCGGGTAGCGTGCTCGGATAAGGGTCTGGTGTGGATCTGGGGGAAACCCCATGCCGTTTTTTCGGCGTAGGGGGTTCCCCTTGGAATCCATACCAGACCTAAGGGCCTGGTATGCTCTCGGAGGGGGATCCAACGCCAATTTTTTTTCAGAAATTTGGTGTGGAGTTTCCCCTTCAGAGCTAATAATTCTGTCAAAGTCACCTCCGTATAGACAGAGATCCGACTTGGAGGCGACCTCCATTGAAATCAATGGGTACAAGTCGCCTACAAGTCAGATTGAAGTAGTACAGGAACTTCTTTTGAAGTCGGAGCGACTTCAGTAGCGTGCATTAAGACCGCTCTCATTCGCTTACATTTTTTTTAAATGTTGTCCGACCTGAGGCGACTAGGGGCGACCTCAAGTCGGATCTGATCAAGTCGGATCTGAGTCGCCCCTGTGTGAACCGAGCGTTACCGTTTTTAGTCTGTAAGCCTTACAAGTTTTTTTTATTTTTTTATAGCAATATCATTTGGTAACATGACCTATGATATGTAACCATGACATTATAGAATTTATTTTATAAGGAGCAAAAAAAATTGCATAAAACCCCTAATGCCTGAAGCCCAAAATGGTGTACTGTATATCTTATCATTCACAATATTTATGCATCACATTACCACTTGTAGGACTTTGTTCATAGGCAACCCATCAGAAAGCAGATTGATGGCCATGGGATTATCATAAACGCCCATGCATGACTGCACAACTGTTGATTCAAGCGACAATGTATGCATGAAAGCCACAAATCCATTGAACCATGGTCATATTATATCCAAATTAAGGATGCATAACATCTATTGGACACGTGGAATATACATAGGTTCTATTTGACTAAAAGCCACAGATAACAGTAATGGAACCAATGTGAAGTGTGTTGTGTCTTATGTAGCCATAGCTGTGAAAAGCATCATATGCGTAGACATTACATGTCAGGTGGGTCTGCTGACTACAAGTGAATATGTTAATCAAGGGAGATGCCACACTTTTCACAATAATAGCATCTGGCAGCCATCCAACAGTCACTTATGGCTAATGGACCAGTTAAGACACCTAAGTGGATCCAATATCTCACAATGCTCACAGTAGGGTGTGTGTCTACAACATATGGCAGATGTCCATTGAACACCACTGTCCTCCCACATGTGTCAGTCTCTCAACTGCAATGCCATTGTTCAGTAAAAAAAGCATATTGTGATCCCATACACGTTCCTTCTTCAACCAGGGTTTGTTGGAACCCTTGGGTTCCTCCAGAGGATACTAGGGGTCTGTAGGGAGGTTGAACTGTCTATAGTTATAGTAAGTCAGTAGCTGGCCCAGGATGGGAGAAAGGGTTAAATGTTGCAAGCTCCGCTCCCGGGCTTTTGGTCCTAGCCAGCCCATCTGTGCTATAAAAAGATGGAAAGCTTAGGTCCAGGGTTCCAGTGGGTTTCATTATTACCTGTGAATGGAATGCTTTGGTGCTGCTGAAAGCACAAGGGTTTTTGGAAGTCATCAAGCCATGAACAACGCCATTATAGACTCTCACTTCATAGAGGTATGCCTAGGTCACTACACTACTATAGTTAGAGTTAGAGGAAAGACGTTGTTCATATTGAACTGTTCTACTACATTTCTTCTGTAAAGTTACATTAATCATTATAAGCCTGGTCTGAAGTTACTTTAAGGGGTGCATGTGGATTCTGGTGTATGAATATAACTTGGGTCTGGAAAGCACAGAGAGTATGAAGTAACAACTCTACAAAAGGTTATCTCGGCAAGACAAGGAGGAAGAGTGTAGTTTCTATGGGAAACCATGTAGAAGAACACGCTACAAGCAACCATCATTAGGTTTGGTACCTGGTAAGGTGACAGGTCCTCTGGTAGTGAGGAGGTCACTCTATGGCTCCCTTCCTAGCTTCAGTAGCCAATAGCAACAGGATCCAAACCCATGTTATAGAGATCCATGGCCTAGACACGAGGTACGAGAAGGAAGGCATTAATGAGCATGCATGAGGCCCACGCTATGTGCTTGGTGGGACCCCATTCTGTTACTCGTATTGAGGCAACGCTGGATTGGTGAAGTGGGGGCAGGCTCAGCACATTCCTCCTAATGCAACATATAAGTTATAGTGTGTAGTGACATGAGACAAGTCACTTTTCAGAGGAACTCTTCACTTTATTACTACACACTGTTAAAGCTCATCTCTAAGGCCCCTTTCACACTGGGGCAGTTTTCAGGCGTTACAGCGCTAAAAATAGCGCCTGTGTAGCGCCTGAAAAAACGGGCCCCTTTCACTCCAGTGTGAAAGCCGGAGGGCTTTCACACTGGAGTGGTGCGCTGTCAGGACGGTGAAAAAAGTCCTGCTAGCCGCATTTTTGGAGCAGTGAAGGAGCGGTGCATTCACCGCTCCTAAACCGCTCCTACCCATTGAAATCAATGGGACAGCGCGGCAACACCGCCGGCAAAGCGCTGCTGCAGTGGAGCTTTGCGGGCGTTTTTAACCCTTTTTCGGCCACTAGCGGGGGTTAAAACCACCCCGCTAGCGCCCACAGACCGCCGCTAAAACGACTGTAAAGCGGTGCTTTACCGCCGATGCCCGCACCGCCCCAGTGTGAAAGGGGCCTTAGTCGGGAACTGCCTAATGTTAGATTTTTCACATGAAAACCACATTGATGAGTGCGCTCTGTGCTAAAGGTATCCCCATGTGCACGGGTGCTGATTACCCCACCCACAGGTTTCTTAAGCAATGAGTAATTTCTGCTTCTCAGATATTTAAACCAATTAACTTTTTAGCTATTTGGGGACATTCTTCCTACAGACCTCAAAATGTGAGAAACATTTTTCCTACTCATCACCAGTATAATGTGGACCTTCTCTTACCAACCACCAATCTAAGGGGGCCCTTCTCCACTGAGCACCAGTGTAAGGTATATCTTCTCCTACCGAGCACCAATGTATGGTGGATCTTCTCCTACCAACTCCCAATGTAAGGCGGATTTCCTCCCACTGACCACCAATCTAATTGGGTCCTTCTCCACTAACCAGCAATGTAAGCCTACATTCACACTTAAGGCCCCATTCACATCTCAGTATTTCGTAGCTTGAAGCTCAAAGCTCCAAAACGCTGGAGGAGAAAAAAATCAATTATTCTCTATGAAGATGGGTCACATCTCCACTACAAGTTGACTGAAACCAATTGCCTGAAGCTCAATAAAGTTCTGGAGCTTTTTTTGTAGCTCGAATCGGGCAGACTGTTGCATTTTTGAAGCGTTTTTTGGTTTCATAGAAATGCATGGAAATGCTTGATTCAAGCTTTTTTGAGTGTTATAGTGTGTTTTCTCATGTTTCTGAGCAGTTTTCTGCTCAAATGCAATAATTAAAAAGAAAAAAATAATAATACTAGTAATTAATAATAAAAAAATAAATAAATATAAAAATCATAACTAAATAATAATAAAAATAAATTAAGTAACCCTAAGCCCTAACCCTAATATTACCTCCTAATAATAAACCCTAATTTATAATCCTAATATTAACCTCTAACCCCCTGACCCTAATATTAACCCCAAATCTTAACCCCTAACTCCAACCCCTAAACTAATAAAATAAATAAATAATAATTCATAAATAATATGAAACAATATAATAACAACAATTAACCCCTAATCATAACCTAATCCTTACAAAAAATAATAAATAATAATGAATAACAAGTAAAAGTGGAAGAAAAGCTGAAAAACAAGCAACAAATGACGAGGCATGATATTTCCCTCTAAAACTCAAAAACGCTTTAAACGCTCAAAACACTCAAAACCCCCCATAAAAACGCTTGCAAAAATCCCTGGAAAAAACTCAAAAAAAAAAAATGCCACGCTCAGGTGTGAATGTAGCTTAAGCATTACACAGAGCTGCTATTTGAGCAGAAAACACACAAAAACGCTCATGTCGTGCTTTTTAGGCATTTTCATTGAGGTCTATTGGGACATAAACACTCAATTATGCCTGAAAAGTAGCTTATGTACGCGTGTACTTTTGGGAGCAACAGGCGTTTTGCTACAATTGACAGAACGCTCAGATGTGAACAAGGGCCATTGAAAACGATAGTTTTTTTTCTTGTTGAGTGGTTTTGACGTTTCAACGCCAACTTAATAAAGTGCAGTAATGATAGAAATAAAATGTTCCCGTGTGTGTTCTCACCTTACTCCAAGGACCTAATACTCATCCATGTAGTGGAAAAAATGAATATACCTTGGGACTAAGTGCCACACTTTAATTTAATCTGAGCAAAGCATCCACCATAATCACTATATGGCCAGAGTTCATGGTGCCAAATGCCATCATTCATCGTGGCACACCCCAGGCCCTCGGGAAACTGTTCTAACCAGTTTCGCCAGGCAACTCTTATGGACACTTTGCTCAGATTGCTGGATTTATTATTGGATAAGCGTAACCCGCGTCTTTACAAATCCTATGGAATTATAATATGGATGTCATGTTGCACATACATTGTAAATTGCTATTTAAAATAGCTGCTCTATTTTCACAATAAGTCAAACCAATAATAACTTTTTTTACTATTTATAATTACACAGCTTTAGAAATAATGGTAAATTCGTATATAGTGTATTGTGACAAAACACTTAATTAAAAAAAAATCACACACCAAATTCCAAGCAAGATTCACCAAGCACAGCACCTAATCAAAGGAGAAGAATGCTGGATGCAAATTAGACCCCTCAACTACGTAGATTGAATGAGATTATATAAATGATCTTCATTAACCCAATCAGCTATGTAGATTGAATAAGGCTGTGTGAATGATTTTCATTCAACGACCTGCTGTTATTATTATTATGGTAAGAAATCAGTCATCAGCACTCAGACGTTCAACTTGACCAATTCAGCTCCGAAAGGTTTACTCCCCTTCTTGACCAGGCCATT
The DNA here is from genome assembly GCF_037356315.1 of Lithobates pipiens. Lineage (NCBI taxonomy): Eukaryota > Metazoa > Chordata > Amphibia > Anura > Ranidae > Lithobates > Lithobates pipiens. Next base: position 10,591,876 of record NW_027507755.1, read on the forward strand.
TTTTGCGATACGGCACTACGTTGATTTAACAATTGCGCAGTTGCGCGACACTGTACCCAAATAACATTAATGTCCTTTTTTTCCCACAAATAGAGCTTTCACGTCCCAGACCCCTAAGAAGGAATCACATACAGGTACGTGATTTTGCGCTCAAAGGCTGACCTACCACAGTAAATGTACGTGGGGTGGTCCTTAAGCGGTTAAAAAAATGGACACTTGCGGTACTTCTGATTATAAACCATTTAGGCTGTATTCACACCTGAGAATTTTCAGCTCATAAAACGCTAGTAAAACGCCTGGAAAAAACTCCTGAAAAACGCCCAACAAGCAAAATCCCATTTATTTTAATGGCACCTGTTCACATCTGAGGGTTTTGTCAACTGAAGCAAAACGCCTGAAAAACACATTAAGCTCAAAAAAAGAACATGAGCTTCTGAAAAAAGACACGTATAGTTCAACCAAGGGAAGAAGAAAAAAGCATACAATCCTATAGGCACAATCCTGTACCCACAGTTGATCCAGAGGAAGGTGCAAAAGCCCCAGCAAAGTATGATCCGATTTGCTACAGCAGGGGAAAAAATTCCTTCCTGATCCCCGGAAAGGCAATCCAATAGTCCTTGGATCAACTTTACCTATAAATGTTATAATCCATATAAATCCATTTATATTATGTACATTTAGGAAAGAATCCAGGCCTTTCTTAAAGTGGTTGTAAACTCTGATGCCGCGTACACACAATCGGAATTCTCGTCGGAAAAAGCTCTGATGGTTTTCCTGACTGAATTCCGACGGAATTCGGCTCAAGCTGTCTTGCCTACACACGGTCACACCAAATTCCGATCATCTATAACGCTGTGACGTACAACACGTACGACGGGACTAGAAAAAGGAAGTTCAATAGCCAGTAGCCAATAGCTTCTGTCTTGTAGTTGAATCTGAGCATGCGTGATTTTTGTGTGTCGGAATTGCATACACACGATCAGAATTTCTGTTTTTCCGTCAGGAAAATTGAGAATATGCTATCAATTTTTGGCTGGCGGAAATTCGGACAGCTAAATTCTGATGGAGCATACACACGGTCGCATTTTCCGATGAAAAGCTCTCATCTGTATTTTTCTGGCCGGAATTCCGATCGTGTGTACGCGGCATTACAGACCACTTTTACCTACAGGAAAGCCTATAATAAAGCTTACCTGTAGGTAATGGAAATATCTCCTAAACCTGCACTATTTAGAAGATATTTTCCATACACGCTTGCGCCATCATCATTGTTGCATGTGCACTGAAGAAAGTGCACGATCGTGCCGTTTCTTCAGCAGCGTGCAGTGACGGTCGGCACCCACACGCATGCGCGGGAGTGACGTCACGCGACTCTGGCAAAGTCACAGAGCTGGAGTCCACAGCCCCAGACGGAAGTGGGGTGAAGATGGACGCGGTCACCGGTGGAAGACATTGTGGACATCGGGCATTGTTTGCAGGTAAGTGGCACATAATGGGCTGGTATGCATAGCAGTGATCGAGGCCACGCCGTATTGCTAGGACACGGCACGACCACAATCAGTGTAAAGAGCCGCGTCCGTGGCTCTTTAACCATGTGATCGGCTGTGTCCAATCACAACCGGTCACATTTAAACATGCAGATGTGGGTAATTGCCTCTCCTCGCCTCACACTGAGAGAGTGTGAGGAGAAGAGAGTTGATCAGCAGCATCTCCTCACAGGGGACAGCTAGAAATATAATCAGGGCACTGATCATCAGTGCCCTGATTACAATAAAGAAATATAGTGTCACAATACAATACCCATCATTACCCACCAAAGCCAGCATACAGTGCCCACCAGTGGCAGCAATCAGTGCTCACCACTGCCCACAAGTGGCACCAATTAGTGCCCATTAGCCATGCCAATCAGTGCTGGCAGTCATTGCCGCCTATCAGTGCTGCCCATCAATGCCCATCAGTGTCACCCATCAGTGCCACCCATCAATGCCCATCAGTGCCCATATGTACCGCCTATCCATGCCCACCAGTGCCGCCTATCAGTGCCTTCCATGCCACCTATCAGTGCCCACCAGTGGCGCCTATTAGTGCCCAGCAGTGCCACCTAACAGTACCCATCAGTGCGGCATATCAGTGCTCGTCAGTGCCACCTATCAGTGCCGATAAGTGCGGCATATTAGTGCCTCCTCATCAGTGCCACCTCATCAGTGCCCATAAGTGCCTGCCACCTCATCAATGCCCACCAGTTCAGCTTATCAGTGCCTATCGGTGCCGCCTCATCAGCGCACATCAGTGAAGGCGAAATATTACTTACAGTAGTTACAGAATTTACTGACAGAAAAAAGTAAAAAAACATTATTTTTTTCTAAATTTTGGGTCTTTTTTTTTTGTAACAAATAAAAAATCCAGCAGTGATTAAATACCACCAAAAGAAAGCTCTATTTGTGTGAAGAAAACAATACAAATTTTTTTTGGGTACAGTGTAGCATGACTGCGCAATTGCTGGAAGCTCAAAAATGGCCTGGGCAGGAAGGGGGTGTTAGTGCCTGGTAGGCAAGTGGTTAAATGACCCCCTGATAATAATTACTATATCTATAGCTCATGGTACATTAGCTTAAACAGCCAACTGTGATAAAATAAAAAAAAAGCAATAAGGATGTGGTGTACTTATGGGTCTAATAATAAAACATATTGCGGTTGATTTACTAAAACAGGGGAGTGCAAAATTCGGTGCAGCTGTGCATGGTAGCCAATCAGCTTCTAACTTCAGCTTGTTCAATTAAGCTTTGACAAAAAACAAAACAAAAAAAAAAAACTGGAAGCTAATTGGTTTCTATACAGAGCTGTACCCGATTTTTCACTTTTAGACCCCTTTCACACCACACCACCCATAGCTTCAGCGGTAAAACGCTGCCATTTTTAGCGGCGTTTCACTGCCGGATTTGCGGCGTATTTCGGCCGCTAGCAGGACGCTTTTACCCCCCGCTAAGGGTTAAAACCTCCAGCAATACGGCGCAATAGCAGCGTTTTGCCGGCGGTATTACAGCGCTGCCCCATTGATTTCAATGGGGAGCAGCGGTGGAGGAGCGGTAAACACACCGCTCCTTCACCGCTCCAAAGAAGCTGCTGGCAGGACTTTTCCTGACGTTCTGCCAGCGCACCGCTGCAGTGTGAAAGACCTCAGGGCTTTCAAACTACAGACAATGGTGCAGCAGTTTTAGGGCGGATTGCAGGCGCTATTTCTAATGCTATAGCGCCTGCAAAACGCCCTTGGTGTGAAAGGGGTCTTAAGCTTTAGACCCCTTTCACATTACAGGCGTTTTTGCGCTAAAAAAAAGCTTGTGTAAACTGCCTCTTGTGCCAATCCAGTGTGAAAGCCGGAGTTCTTTCACAATGGGGCGGTGCGCTTGCAGGATGGGGAAAAAAAGTCCTGCAAGCAGAATCTTTGGGGCAGTGGAGGAGCGGTGTATATAATGCTCCTCCACTGCCCCCGCCCATTGTAAGGAATAAGCGCCACTTTCAAAGCACCTTAAAAGCAATTTGAAAGCAGTGCTAAGCGAGCGCTTTTAACCCCTTCTGGGGGGTTAAAAGCGCCCCACTAGCAGTGTCCAAAGCACTGCTATAACAGCGGTAAAGCGTTGCTAAAATGCCGGCACCGCCCCAGTGTGAAAGGGGTCTTAGTAAATCCACCTTCTTGTTTGCACAGCTGTCACAAATAAGTACCATAATGTATGTAATATATTATTTTTCTATGACCATCAGCTCCATCTAGTGGCCATAATGCACTATTTTTCTGAAATACCTCAATCAGGAAAATACTGCCCTACACAGAGCTGAAAATGCTGTATTACACATATTACATAATTTGTTTTTATTTAAGTGTGTATTTAAGACCCAGATTTGTTCTATATGCCAAAATTATTTTCGGTAATAATATTGCACAAAAAAAGAACCCATTTGCAATGTTTGTTATTAAGAACGTCAGTGGGAGAAAAACACACTGGGGACCAGTTGGAAAATGTTTCTTATGTTGGCGGATGGAGGGAAGAAAGTCCCCTCCCCCTTTTCCTTACAGTCAGTGGTTACTTATATCATACCTCCCAACTTTTTGAAATAGGAACAAGGGACACCTATTTGCAAAAGTATGTAGGCATAGGACACACCCCCTGCCCTAAAGGAGAACTATACAATATATATATATATATATATATATATATATATATATATATATATATATATTAGTTAAACCCAAGTGTTTTTTCTTTTTTTTCTTTTTTTTCTTAACACTACTTTTCTTTATACTGGCTTTTGAAGTTCGCAAATGCAACAATTTAGCCACCCCCATCAAATAATTCCCTGCATCTATTACCCTTTTTACCAACCCGCCCTCCTGTCCCTTCTGTATTGAACTATACTGTAATGCCCTGTACACACGGTCGGACTTTCCGACGGAAAATGTGCGATCGGATCTTGGTGTCGGAAGATCTGACCGTGTGTGGGCTCCATCTGACTTTTTCCATCAGAATTTCCAACACACAAAGTTTGAGAGCAGGATTTAAAATTTTAGCGACAACAAAATCCGATCGTTTAAATTACGATCGTGTGTAGACAATTCCGATGGACAAAGTGCCACGCATGCTTAGAATAAATTACGAGACGAAAGCTATTGGCTACTGCCCCGTCGTACGTGTTCTACCTCACCGCTTTCTGAACGATCGGATTTTCTATCAACTTTGTGCGACCGTGTGTATGCAAGACAAGTTTGGGCCAAAATCTGTTGGAAAAAATCAGACGGATTTTGTCGTCGGAAAGTCCGACCGTGTGTATGGGGCATAATTGTACTGTCCCCTCTCTACATTGTAGAGCGCTGCGTAAACTGTTGGCGCTATATAAATGGTGTATAATAATAATGATAATAATGAAAGGTTTAGCCCTGGGAAACACTTTTTGATAGATAAATAGTGCATTTTATATACAACTATGAGGATCAGACCAAAAATGAGGGTCAATTGAGGAGGAAAGAGGGACAGATAGACTTTGTTCCAAATCAGGGACAGTCCCTCAAAATCAGGGACTGTTGGGAGCTATGCTTATATGGGTGTCAGACAGGGGCGGACTGACAACTCATGGGGCCCCCGGGCAATAGGAGTTTATGAGGCCCCCGGGCAATAGATTATGGGGCCCCCAGGCAATAGATTATGGGGCCACACAGTATATACACACACACACACACAGTATACACATACAGAATACACATATACACACTGAAAAGGTACTGGAGTGGCGGGGTAGCTATAATATTGGGATTTAAAAAAAAAAACACAGATTTTTGCATAATGTCCCTGTTTTTTTTTAAGCTGGCAACCCTGATGGAGCCCCTTAGTGGCATGGGGCCCTCGGGCAGTGCCCGAGTGCCTGAATGGTCAGTCTGCCCCTGGTGTCAGAAATGACTCAAGGAATACCTACAGAGGTGGTTAGGGATATCTCAAGCGGTAGCTAACTGACCTCCCATCTGATGGTGCCTACACAGGTCAAATGCCACTTGGTCAAGCCAGTGAGGGTGACATTCTGGCCACCACTGCAAGTGGGGGAGAGCTCACACTGACCTTCACCAAGGTATGGGGCATTTTCCCAATGGACCCCCATGGATTATTCTTCAGGGGTTCCCTGAGACCTAAACATTTTTTCAAAGCTTCCTCTGGGGTAAAGAGGTTGAGAAAGGCTGCCCTTGCGGAACTTTAGTTGCTTTAAACAGATAAGATCCACTGCAGGGTCTTAAAATCCATTGAAATATACAGTATGTGATCATGGACACCATCTGGACAGCCCATCACTGCAGATCCAGACCTCACATTACCAGAAACTGCTTTGTAAAATTACACTGGACACAGAGCTACCATTAATCAGACAAACCATCATTTCCTTATCCATAATATCATTCCAATTGCAGTGGATATGACAGCATGACCAGCAAGTCAAGTCAGATTAGAAGGAGGTCAACAGCAGGTCAAACGCACCTGGGAATCATCTAAGAAAAGCTTCTCAAGCTGGCCTCCAAGTCTACTCCTAGAAGAAGGCGCATTTGTCCAAAGACACAACCCCAAAGCCTGGCCCTAAAACTCATAAAAACAAATATGTACAAATAGTCTGCAGTAGATATAGAAGTATACATGATGTCACAAAGCTCTGTTCAATGCCTTTCAGGCAACGGAGCCGTGCCATTGCCTTCCTGATTAGGTAGACCCTTCAGAGCTCCGCGCCCGACCCCCCTATTCGCTCCCTTCATATTCAGGCTGCCAGCTGCTCTGTCTGTTAATCATCACTATTGCTGTAGATCACTTATAAGGCACTTGTCTTTCTATAAATAGTTTCCATGCTGCTTGTTAAATATCACTGGAGGTTATTCATAATATTATATATATTAGCATCACGTTCTGGCTGATTATTGTATCAGCATACTGGGTACATTGGCTTGTGGATGTCTGGATAGTAAAACCTTATTTTTGTTTGTATGAGCTGCTTAGAGACTAGAGATGAGGAGTGCTCAAAGGATGTGTTTGTTTATAAATAGACACATACTATAAGATATGATTCTATATATAGCTACATATACATATAGATACATATCATGGCATCCTTTGTAATACATGAAGAAGAAGAACGATAACCCTGATCTGTTAGCTGGAAGACAATTCCTGCCGAATAGAAGAACTTGACGATTTTAAAATAAAACTCCAGGCAAATAGTAAAAACACCATTTAATCCAGTTTTGTATTTATTTTAAAAAAAACACAAAAAAAAAAAAAAAAAATTTAAATATATATTTAGTTTTAAATACAGTAACCACATCCTGTATACTGGACTTGGACTTACACTATATTACCAAAAGTATTGGGACGCCTGCCTTTACATGCACGTGAACTTTAATCACTTCAATGCCGGGCACTTTTCGCACCTTCCTGCCCTGGCCGATTTTCAGCTTTCAGCGCTGTCACTTTTCAAATGGCAATTGAGCGGTCATGCTACACTGTACCCAAACTACATTTTTTTTCATTTTGTTTCCACAAATAGAGCTTTCTTTTGGTGGTATTTTATCACCTTTGGGCTTTTTATTTTTTGCTAAACTAATAAAAAAAAGACCAAAAATTTGGAGAATTTTTTTTTCTTTGTTATACATTTTTGTAAATAAGTACGCTTTCTCCCTCAGTGATGGGCACCGATAAGCTCCACTGATGGGCACTGATGAGGTGGCACTGATAGGCAGCACTGATGGGCACTGATAGGCAGCACTAATAGGTGGCACTGATATGCGGCACTCATGGGCATTGATAGGCGACACTGATAGGCACCCATAGGTGGCACTGGTGGGCACTGATAGGCGACACTGGGCACTGAAAGGCTGCACTGATAGACAGCAATGCTGGGTACTGATGAGCACTGATAGGCAGCACTGATGGGCACTTATGTCTGGCACTGATAGATTTCACTGAAAGGCATCACTGGTGGCACTGGCAGGCATTTTTCTTTGGCACTGATTGGCATTTCCCTGGTGGTCTAAGGTGGCGTACCTGGTGGTCCAGTGGTGGCAATCTCTGGTTGTCCTAGTTGCATCCTGGTGGTCCTGGGCGGGCATCCGAGGGGGGGCTTCACCGAAAAACAATCAGCACAGACCCCCCTGTCAAGAGCAGCCGATCGACTCTCTTCTACTTGTGTCTGTTAGACGCGAGTGATGAACAGCTGATCAACGGCTCTTCCTATTTACATTGTGATCAGCCATGATTGGACACGGAGACTCTTTACCTAGATCGGAGTTGCGGTGTGTCAAACTGGGGGCACGCAGCGGCTTGTTATCCTGACCGCCTCATATGACATCCAGTCAGGATAACACAACCACTTTCCCAACGTCCTTTTGCTATATGGCAGACGGCAAGTGGTTAATGGCATCCCAGTCTTAGTCCGTAGGGGTTCAATATTGAGTTGGCCCACACTTTGCAGCTATAACAGCTTCAACTCTTCTGGGAAGGCTGTCCACAAGGTTTAGGAGGGTGTCCATGGGAGTGTTTGACCATTCTTTCAGAAGCACATTCGTGAGGTCGGGTATTGATGTTGGACAAGAAGGCCTGGCTCACAGTCTCCACTCTAATTCATCCCAAAGGTGTTCTATTGGGTTGAGGTCAGTCAAGTTCCTCCACCCCAAACTTGCTCATCCATGTTTTATGGACCTTGCTTTGTGCACCAAAATCATTTGGTGGAAGGGGGATTATGGTGTAGAGTCATTTTTCAGGGGTTGGGCTTGGCCCCTTAGTTCCAGTGAAGGGAACTCTTAAGGCGTCAGCATACCAAGACATTTTGGACAATTTCATGCTCCCAACTTTGTGGGAACAGTTTGGGGAGGGCCCCCTTTTCCAACATAACTGCGTACCAGCGCATAAAGCAAGGTCCACAAAGACATGGATGAGTGAGTTTGGGGTGGAGGAACTTAAGTTCACTGGAGCTAAAGGGCCAAGCCCAACCCCTGAAAAACAAGCCAACACCATAATCCCCCCTCCACCAAAGAGCCCAATGAATGGAGGAGGCAGGCTTATCCTTCATCCACCTCTCCTCCATTCAAAGAGCTCTTTTCATTGATGAATGTTATAGTACAGCTTCTAGGAATAGAGGAGGGGGGTGGAAAGGGTGGACATAGTCGACCTTTTTGATGACTGTCTGTGACCAATCCATCCAGTGCATCCTATTAACCCCTGAAGAACCAAAAGATTACAGTTGCGGGGGTATTTGGGGAGGGGCAGAGGACTTTAGATTTCAACTAAGAGAGCAGTCACCAGCACAGGAGACATTTCAAATGAAATATAAGTACCGTCTTTTGTGCAGCTGAACTAAATGTGGGTTTTGAATAAATGCTGATGTTTTTCATTGCTAGCTACTCAGCAATAACAGCATGGCTATTAAAAGTAAAAGCCATTATTGCAGTGTTTGTATTCTACAACACGGGAACTTTGCCTACTTTGATATCATATGAAGCATGAAATGTTTCAGCAGATTATTAGAAGCTATTTTAAAGGTGATATAATGAGTGTGGATGATGGTTTCCGATTCACATCTTTCTGCCCAAGGATCCTATAAAGGAAAACTACCAACTGTCCTTCTCATGCCTCCCTTGTCTAATAGGACCAGTAATGCCGTGTATATAAACTAATATTATATAGTTATATTTTTAGAATCATATTATATTATCTAGGTACCGTGTATCTACCGTATATATAACTGATGCTAGACAGTCCTAGAGGCGATTCAGTTCACATTGTGCGCTATGTAAGTATTTCATTCATTCATTCATTCATTCATTCACAGTCAGAAGTAAAATACTTTAAAAGATTTATTACAAAAATACATATGATGATAGACTTTTACAGATTAAGGCCGGGTTCACACTATAGCGATGCGGGAACGCCGCGAATCCGCGGCGTTTACCCGCATCGCACACCTCTCGCCGGCAGTTCACACTGCCCTATGCGGACGGCTGGGAGTGTCAATGTTATGTTAATGACACCCCCAGATCCGTCGGCATATCGCAGTGCGATCTGCCGACTCGCACAGGAATCAGATCGCATGGTGTGAACCCCCATGCGATCCGATTCTGTTGCGGACCCAAAAAAAGGGTCCCGTGCGAGTTTGCTGCGGGAGCGCTGCGAATTCAGCCATACTATCTGTATGGCTGTACTCGCATCGCTACGGAGATCGGATGTGATTTGCTGTGCGAATCACATCCGGATCTCCCCCCGCAGCGGTGTGAACCGGGCCTGAAACCAATAGTGATAATCAAAACAATACATTAAATTCTATAGTCACACCACATTGTGACAACTGGAACATAGATACCATCTGTATATTGCTTGCTCTGAATGGTTTGCGGATTTACATTAGCCGCTTTTTTTAGGAGCTTTATTATACAGTTAGATGGTGGTTAACCCTTTCATGACTAAGCCTATTTCTGACATTTAGTGTTTACAAGTTATAATCCGTATTTTTTGCTAGAAAATTACTTAGAACCCCCGCACATTTTATATATATATATATATATATATATATATATATATATATATATATATATATATTTAGCAGAGAATCTAGGAAATAAAAAGGCGATTGTTGCAATATTTTATGTCCCACGGTATCTGTGCAGTGGTGTTTTAAACACAACTTTTTGGGAAAAGAGACACTTTCATGGATTTTAAAAAACAAAACAGTATAGTTATCCCAATTTTTTTGTATAATGTGAAAGATGATGTTACACCAAGTAAATAGATACCAAATATGTCACGCTTTATAACTGCACGCACTCGTGGAATGAAGACAAATTATGGTATCTAAAAAAAATCTCCATAGGCGGCGTTTACATTTTTTTTACAGTTACCAGGTTAGAGTTACAGAGGAGGTCTAATGCTAGAATTATTGCTCTCGCTCTGACGATCGCGGCGATACCTCACATGTGTGATCTGAACACCTTTTACATATGCAGGTGTGACTTCCCTAAGTGTTTTCTTTGCTGTGCGAGCTCGCGGGGACGGGGGCGCTTTACAAAAAAAATAAAAAATCGTATTTATTTTTATATTATTAAATTGTGTTTAAAAAAAAAAAAAAAAAGATCTCTTTTATTGCTGTCACAAGGAATGTAAACATCCCTTGTGACAGTAAGTAATAGGTGGTCACATGTACTCTTTATGGAGGGATCTAAAAGACCTCTCCTTTGCACTCCAAAGTATTGGAAAGAAAACAGCGATTCTGAATACTGTATATTTTTTAAAATTCAGCGCCATTGGCAGCCGAGTAAACAGAAAGTGACGTTGTGACATCGCTTCCGTGTTTACATTCAGGAGACTGGAATGAAGCCATTTCTGGCTTTGTGCCAGTCTGTCTCTAGCCACCTGAAGTGGCGGATCGAGGATCGGGTCTCCCGGTGGGACGGGAGGCCCGAGCAGAGCGTCGGAAGGTGGCTCCTCAGGAAAATTGGTTGTTATCCCTGTAAAGCTGATCGCCCGCTCTGAAAAATGGTACCAGGATGATGCCTGCAGCTGTGGGCAGCATCCCAGTATAACCCCCGAAATCCGAGGCCGCATATCTGCTTACGCTCGGCGGGAAGGGGATAAAAAATGATTATCGCATAACTATGAAAATCAAGAAAATATACATTAATCACAAGATACAGTAAACAAACATACATTCTTTGTACATATACTAGCATTTTATGTAAATAAAGCATCTACTGTGAGTCCCCCCAATGATCAGTTACGAAGAGCGTCAGATTGCCAGGGGCCCAGGAAAGGATGATCCAACCTGGAGGGCACGGGAGCCTGTTAAGAGGCACAGGATACAAAAGATAGTGGTCTATTTAAGAAAAAGATTGAAAACATGCATACTCAGAAACAGTATGTGGGGAGTACAAGATAACATTTCCTTATTTAAGTATAAAGCATTAACTACTTGTCGACCGCTGCACACTGATATACGTCGGCACAATGGCAGCAGTGGGCAAATGGGCGTACCTCAAATGGGCCCCCTTTAATTGACGGGGCTAGCAGGCTTGCGCACGCCCGCCACACCACAGAATCGATGTCCGCTGGATTCCCGGCGATCGTGCCACGGAGCCACAGAACAGGGAGATGCCTATGTAAACAACGCATTTGCCCGTTCTGTCTAGTGGCATGACAGGTCACTGCTCCTTGTGATCGGGAGCAGTGATCTCCGTCATGTGAGTGGTAGCCTGTCCCCCCCTACAGTTAAAATCCCTGCCTAGGACACACTTAACCCCTTGATCGCCCCCTAGTGTTTTATCCCTTCCCTGCCAGTGTCATTTACAACGTAATCAGTGCATTTTTATAGCATTAAATAATGAATGCCCCTTGTGCTATCTACGTGTGTAAATAGAATATGGATAGGTAATTGCCACTCAATCTATAGTGTATACAATGCACTAAAGTGATAACAAATATAAAGTGATCAGCGCAACTATGATGGGCTAAATTTAAAATAGGTGAGGGAATACCACTAAAATAGACTACAGTGTGAAAAGGGGAGTATAAATATGTATATGTATAAGTTCCTCTATGAAATGTGATGGTATCACAATGACTTGTGCAATGAGTAAAATGGAGCTACTTATGTTAATATGTAAAAAATCACATTAACAATACTCAGCAAACAGAAATAAAAATAAAAATAAATCCTGTGCAAAAAAGAAAATGCCTGCAAAAATACAATTCCGTGCAATCAATCCTGTGCAAAAAGCAATAATGTGCAAAATAGCAGTTCTGTGCTGGATTCTATAATCCCATGAAAAAACTAAGTGCAATAGTCCTGTGCAACAAATGAATGCTGTAATCCTGTGCTAGAGAGCACTACTGTGCACAATGTCTATAATCCTGTGCAAAAAGCAAATGGTATTCCATATAACAACATAAATATATATGATATTTGTTGGCCATGATAATTGACTATATAAATTCTAATCATGTGCTATTCACGCCACACAGTAATGACGAACTGCTTGTATTGACCCAATAGTCCATACAATGTAGCTTTTTTGCACGCATTTTCTTTTTGCACAGGATTTATTTTTATTTTTGTTTGCTGAGAATTGTTATTGTATGTATATGTGATTTTTTTTACATATTAACATAAGTAGCTCCATTTTACTCATTGAACAAACATATCTCCCATCATTTTGAGATGGGAATGAGGGACGCCCGCCAACAAATGTATGTAGGCACAGGACACGCCCCCTGCCACATCCCCTTAACCACTTAGGCCCGGACCAATTTGCAGCCAAAGGACCGAGCCCCTTTTTGCGATTCGGCACTGCGTCGCTGTAACTGACAATTGCATGGTCGTGCGACATGGCTCTCAAACAAAATTTGCATATTTTTTTCCCCACAAATAGAGCTTTCCATTGGTGGTATTTAATCACCTCTGCGGTTTTTATTTTTTGCGCTATAAACAAAAATAGAGCGACAATTTTGAAAAAAATGCAATATTTTTTACTTTTTGCTATAATAAATATCCCCAAAAAAAGATATAAAAAAAACATTTTTTTCCTCAGTTTAGGCAGATACATATTCTTCTACATATTGTTGGTAAAAAAAAAAAAAAATCGCAATTAGCGATTATTGATTGGTTTGCGCAAACGTTATAGCGTTTACAAAATAGGGGATAGTTTTACAGTATTTTTATTAATATTTATTTTTTTACTAGTAATGGCAGTGATCAGCAGGTTTTATTGTGACTGCGACATTATGGCAGACACATCGGACATTTTTAACACATTTTTGGGACAATTGTCATTTATACAGCAATCGGTGCTATTTAAATGCACTGATTCCTGTGTAAATGACACTGGCAGTGAAGGAGTTAACCACTAGGGGGCAGTGTAGGTGTTATGTATGACGTTATGTGTTTTTTTATTGTAGGGAGCGTGGCCTTGCATGTGACGTCACTGATCGTCTTTCCCTATATCAGGGAACAGACGTTTCGGTGACAGCCACTGTAGGAAGCACAGGGAGAGTTTTGTTTACACAGACCTCTCCTCGTTCTTCAGCTCTTTGACCCGATCGCGGGACACCAGCGGCGATCGGGTCCGCTGGTCCCATGGCCACGGAGCTCCCGACCCACAGCTGGGCACTTAAAGAGCCATGTACAGGTACGTGCTTGTGCTCAACCGTGCCATTCTCCCGACGTATATGTGCAGGAGGAGGTCCTTAAGTGGTTAAAGGAGAATTAACAAAAAAAAACGTTAAAGGGGTTGTAAAGGTAAAAATGTTTTCACCTTAATGCATTCTATGCATTATGAATATGAATATGTCTACAAAGCTGCTTTTATATCTGCAGTGAAACTACAAGTGAAGGCATAGCCAGCCATTTCTGTGAAGGTGGTAGAAGCCAAAACAGTCAACAGCTGCCTAGCTTAGTTTAAACATATAGTTCTACAGCTCTCGATGAGCCACATTGCTACAGCCTGTATACTGTATGTATCAGTGGTGGCTGGTGATCACAATTTTTAGGGGGGGAGGAATACTGAAACAAAAACATCAATTGCAGCCACTGTGCCCATCATATGCAGCCAACTGTGCCCAACATATGCAGCCAAGTATGCCCATTGTATGTGGCCCACAGTGCCCATCAAATGCACCCAACTGTGCCCATTATATGCAGCCAACTGTGCCCATCATATGCAGCCAAATGTACCCATCATATGCAGCCACTGTGCCCATCATATGCAACCAAGTGTGCCCATCATATGTAGCTACTGTGCGCATCATATGCAGCCAACTGTGCCCAGAAAATGCAGCTAACTGTGATTCAGGCGCCCACAATCCAAAAAGGGGCTGGACACCTGAATAGGGAGTCGCTACATAGAGGGGGTGGCTGGAGAGAGTGGGCAGTGCCCCTGCGCTCTTAATGGATGCACCGCCACTGGAATGTATATACATACACTATATTGCAGAAAGTTCTCAATAGAAAATCTTTGGAAATTAGAGTGGAGACAGTCCTTCTCGTCCAACATCAGTGCTTGACATCACAAATGCGCTTCTGGAAGAATGGTCAAACATTCCTATAGACACATTCATAAACCTTGTGGACAGCCTTCCCAGAAGAGTTGAAGCTGTTATGGCTGCAAAGGGTGGGCCAACTCAATATTGAACCCTACGGACTAAGACTGGGATGCCATTGAAGTTCATGTGCGTGTAAAGGCAGACGTCCCAATACTGTGTTTCTATATGCCTACAGTATACAGGCTTAAGTAAGGTGGCTCATCAAGAGCTGTAGAACTATATGTTTAAACGAAGATAGGCAGCTGTTAACTGTTTAGTCATATCCAAGTCTTGGCAATCCTATGGTCAGTTCTCTGGGAACCATGCCGATACACTTTAAAGCCTTTTTTCCATAAAATTATCTAGGCAAACTTTTCACAAGTTAGGTCACAGGGACTTCCCTTGACCCTCCCCAATTGCTCCGCTTGGGAGTGTGATAACACGTGCATAGCCAATTTGCACACAAATATTAGGGCCATGTTAGACATGAGCCAATTAACCTATCAGCATGTCTTTGGAGTATGAGAGAAAACCCAGACAAGCACAAGGAGAGCATGCAAACTCCATGCAGATAGCATCCTCGCTAATATTCAAACCCCATAGCTGCCAAGGCATCAGTGTTAACTACTAAGCCACTGTACCCCCCCAAAGCCTGTATACTTGACCCACAAATCAGATATAACACTTCCACTAATTAGTACACCGCATCAATTCTCCAGTTAGAATATTTAATGATTCAATACTCTAAACAACCATTCCAGCATCAGATCCCTAATTAACAAACTTCGCTCTGCATGGATTCTGGGGAAGTGCCAAACTCCAAGTGTTAGTTAAATGGAACTCAGACTTACGGAAATACCTGTGATCCCATTTCTGAATCCTAAGTGTTGGTTACCTGGCTGACATGTTGATCCTCCAAATGTCCCTAATTATAATGGTCACTACATCAGCAACATACTTTACTAAGTCAGGGGCTAAACCAGAGGATCAGCATGCCGACGTTATACAATCATTTCTCAGGGCAATCAGCTGCTGATGATTATAATCAGAGCAAACTTCAGTCCTGTCATTCTATACATACGAAACTGTGTATATAATATTCACAACTTAAAAAATACACTGGACAACATGAATTGAATGATAAGAAGTAAACACAAAAACAGATTCATAGGGGGTTATTTACTAAAGGAAAATCTACTTTGCACTGAAAGTGCACTTGGACGTAAAGTCGCTGTAGATCCGAGGGGGACATGCAAGGTTAAAAAAAAAAAAAAAAAAAGCATTTTAGCTTGCACATGATTTGACGATAAAATCAGCAGAGCTTCCCCTCATTTCAGATCTACCCCTTAGATTTAGAGCGACTGCACTTCCAAGTGCACTTTCAGTGCAAAGTGGATTTGCCTTTCGTAAATAACCCCCATAGTGTTCAAAAGTGATGTTATTTCTGGGGACAAGTATCAGTAATGTGATTTTCAGTACCTCGGACTTTCCTTGGTTTTAAGGGACAGGTGACAACTTTGCACAAAGTAACTTCCAGTGACACTTTGACAGAATGATGTACACACCATACGGTCCCTGAGATACAGGAAATAAGTCCCAGAATGTGACATGTTTTGTTAATTAGGAATATATTTCATCATTTATTTAAGTCTGTTAAAATTTTAACTTGAAACAACAAAGTCTAAAAAAACGAATAGAACGCAAAATAATTATCTTTAATTTTTGCTCGTTTTTTTCAAAGCTCATAAAAGTTTGATTCTGTTTTTACAAACAAACAAGTGGATGCTGCTCCAGGTTAAAATATAGTATAAAACACCTGTAGTACTTGTACTAGTACTGGCTTCTAGTGTCTGCTTAACATGTAAATAAAAGGAAGCTAGCAGCTCGATCTTCTGCAATAATTAAGGCTACACACCGAAACATGTAAGCCCTGTATTATTTTGCACCACACATGGATTAATACATTTACTCATTGCCAAAGAGGGAGCTGCCGGCTTCCTTTTATCTACATGTCCGCTTCAGGTTCATCTGAGGGCAGCACAGTGGCACAGTGGTGTAGTGGTTAGCACTCTTGCCTAGCAGTAAAAAGGGTCGCTGGTTTGAATCCCAACCACGACACTACCTGCCTGGAGTTTGCATGTTCTCCCTGTGCCTGTGTGGGTTTCCTCCCACACTCCAAAGACATGCAGGTAGGTTAATTGGCTTCTGTCCAAAATTGGCCCTAGTATATGAATGGGGACCTTGGATTGTGGGCTCCCTGAGGGTACGGACCAATGTTACTGTGCAATGTACAGGGATAGGCACAATTGTAGACACTCACTCAGGTTGAACTGGATGGACTGGTGTCTTTATTCAACCTTACTAACTATGTAACTGTTACCTAGTCTATCATGCTATGCTCATTCAATCGGGTGCAATGTCCAGCTCATCAGCTGAAATCCAAGATATGCAAAGAAACTTTGGATGGCTGCACTCCACAAAGTTGTAGTTTATTGATAACCATATAAAAGCACATATACAAGCAAACAACAGTACAAGGGGTGAAGAGGAGTCGACGTGTTATGCGCAGGTTTACTGCTTACTCACGACCCATGAGTCATAAGTAAGTGTCACGAGTAAGCGCTAAACTAGCACGAAACGCGTTGACTCCTCTGCACCCCCGTGCCATTTTTTACCTGTATATGTGCTTTTATACGGTTATCAATAAACTACAACTTCATGGAGTGCAGCCTTTCGAAGTTTCATATTCACATAAAAGTTTAACATGGGAACTTTCAAAGAATACAAGAACACCTTAAAAAAAGTAATATAAAGATACATAATCTTGGGAAAATGAATAATAAAATCTTCTTTCCTTCACTGAAAATAATAGATAATCTCAACTTTAGGGTGGAAGAAAACTTTTCAGCTGTAAAAGAGGCAAAATATTTCTTTATGGACTTGTAAAATCTACCAAAGAAATTGATTTTGATGCATAATTTTCTTTCCATTTATATTGATAATTGGAAGTTTGAACAATTTTAATATTAGGCAAAACTTTCAAAGTGGATCTTTCCCTTATAAACTATTAACCACTTGCCAACCAGCCGTCGTCATTATACTGCGGCAGGTTGACACGGCTGCGCAAAACTGCTGTAGATGTACATTGGCCACCTTAGGAGCTAAAGGGGGCGTGCACCCCCGTGGCGCAACGCCAGAGCCAATGCATGTGGCTGGCAGCCGCAATGTCTGCCGGCGACACGCGATCACTCCCTAGAGAGCCAGAATGGGGATGTGTCAAAGTAAACAGACAGATCCCCATTCTGCCAGGGAAGTAGAGAGAAACCTGCTGTTCCTAGTGATCAGGAACAGCGATCTCTCTGTACTCCCAGTCAGCCCCATCCCCCCACAGTTAGAAACACCTCCCTAAGGAACACTTAACCCCTTGATCGCCCCCTAGCGTTAACCCCATCATTTCCAGTGACATTTATACAGTAATCAGTGGCTATTTTTAGCTCTGATCGCTGTATAAATGTCAGTGGTCCCAAAAGTGTCAAAAGTGTCCGATCTGTGTGCCACAATGTCGCAGTCCTGCCAAAAATTTGCTGATCACCACCATTACTAGTAAAAACAAAAAAACTATAATAAAAATGCCATAAATATATCCTCTATTTTGCAGACGCGATAAAATTTTTGCCCAAACCAATCAATTTACACTTATTGCAATTTGTTTTGCCAAAAATATGTAGAAAAATACATATTGACCTCAACTGATGAAGACATTTTTTAGGTTTTTTTTGGATATGTATTATAGCAAAAAGTAAAAAAATACTATTTTTTTTTTCAAAATTGTTGCTTTTTTTTTTTGTTTATAGCGCAAAAAATAAAAACCGCAGAGGGGATCAAATATCATCAAAAGAAAGCTCTATTTGTGGGAAAAAAAGACATCAATTTTGCTTCAGTACAGCGTCGCACGGCTGCACAATTGTTAGGTAAATTGACTCAGTGCCGAATCCTTCCAGGGCTGAAATGGTTAAATATTAACATTCACCTTTAAGAAATTGGCTCCTATACACCTATATGAAAGGAATCATATCTATCTATGAAATCTATCATGAAGAATAATGCCGCGTACACACCACCAGACTTAGGTCCGACAGACTTTCGACGGAGTTCTGACGGAGTTCTGACAGAGTTCTGATGGACTTTCCGAATGAACGGACTTGGCCACACACAATCACACCAAAGTCCGACGGATTCGAATGTGATGACGTACGACCGGACTAGAATAAGGAAGTTCATAGCCAGTAGCCAATAGCTGCCCTCGCATCGGTTTTTGTCCGTCGGACTAGCACACACAGGAGCGGATTTCTCGGTAGGAACTGGGTCCGGCGGAGTTCTTTCGGAAAAATTTGAAACATGTTCCATTTCTAAAGTCTGTCAGACTTTTGCAAATCAAAAGTCCGCTGCAGCCCACACATGATCGAATAGTCTGCCGGAATCATTCCGTCAGACTTTTGATGTTGAAAAGTCTGGTCGTGTGTACGCGGCATTACTGAGATTTTCTAGCACCACTTGTGAGTTTCAAGTGTAGTGTATATATCTATATATCAAACAGGCCCAGGTGCAACTTGTGTAATATGCAAATATCCATTCAAGATATGAATCCCTTATGAATCCCTAAGCCCTTGTACACACGGTTGGACATTCCGACAACAAAATCCGTCGGACAAAATCCGACGGATTTTGTCCGAAACTTGTGTTGCATACACACGGTCGGACAAAGTTGTCAGAAAATCCGATCGTACGTAACGTGACGACGTTATTTCGTTAGGACGGGACTACGTTCAGGCTAGTAGCCAATAGCTTTGGTCTAGGAATTTGATCTGAGCATGCATTGCACTTTGTCCGATCGGAATTCTCTACACACAATCGGACAAAGTCCGGTCGGTTCATGTAGTTGGAAAGTTTTATAGCCCAGCTCTAAAACTTTGTCCATCGGATATTCCGACGGAAACAGTCCGATGGAGCCCACACACAGTCGGATTATCCGACAACACGGTCCTATCGGACATTTTCCGTTGGAATGTCTGAGCGTGTGGACAAGGGCTGTCTTGTTTCCTGGATGTCTGTGTCTATATAGTGCAGTTAGAATTTGCATTTCATTGGAATACTCAAACCTTATTACATTTAAATTCAACTCTCTACAAACATTATAAAAGGTCTGGTCAGACAAAATGAATCTGAGTAATGATGAGGAATTAACCTTGCAGCCCTAGACGGAGGAGCTGTATGGTGCCGCATGTTCGTCTTAAAAGCTAGGGCAAATTCCAGGACCCTGACCCTTCTTACTGATACTAAACCCAGCTGTCAGCTGAAGAATGAAATGAACATTTAGAAGGTTAAGAGGGGTTTTAACAGCACATTTAATGAATGGAATAAAATTTCCTGGGGCATTTCCAAAAACTGGAACTGTTGACAGTTATGGAATGAACTGTTGGCCGTTATGTTTATGGAAGGCAAGGATTTGGTACAACACAGACCAGAGTTCCAAGGAGCGTTAAGGTTCTTTCAAAGGTTGCTAGGGGGTTCCTTGGGCAATGATAAATCTCTGCCTCTCAAGTAACCACTAACAACAGGGCGGCACAGTGGTGTAGTGGTTAGCACGCTCACCTAGCAGTAAAAAGGGTCGCTGGTTTGAATCCCAACCACGACACTACCTGCCTGGAGTTTGCATGTTCTCCCTGTGCCTGCATTGGTTTCCTCTGGGTACTCTGGTTTCCTCCCACACTCCAAAGACATGCAGGTAGGTTAATTGGCTTCTGTCCCAAATTGGCCCTAGCATATGAATGGGGACCTTGAATTGTAGGCTCCTTGAGGGTAGGGACTGGTGTGAGTGTGTAATGTACAGGGATAGGGACAATTGTAGACACTCACTCAGGATGGACTGGTGTCTTTATTCAACCTTACTAACTATGTAACAATGATCTGTTTAGCTATTGGTAAGCAAGGTGGTCTTCCCAAAGACCACCAATGGAAGGAGCATTTTTTCCAAAGACCATCAATGTAAAGAGCATCCTTCCTAAAGACCACGAATGTAATGAGCATTCTTCCTAAAGACCTCCAATGTAATAGGCATTCTTCCTAGAGACCGCAAATGTAATGGGCATTCTGCCCAAAGACCACAAATGTATAGGGCAGGGATATGCACTTAGCGGACCTCCAGCTGTTGCAGAACTACAATTCCCATGAGGCATAGCAAGACTCTTAGAGCCACAAGCATGTCGGCCAGAGGCAGAGGCATGATGGGACTTGTAGTTTAGCAACAGCTGGAGGTCCGCTAATTGCATATCAATGGTATAGGGCATTCTTCCCAAAAGGCCACCAATGTAATGGGCATTCTTCCCAAAGACCACATATGTAATGGGCATTCTTCCCAAAGACCTCAAATGTAAGAAGGATTATTCACAAAGACATCCAATGTAATGGGCATTCATTTCCTAAGACCACCAATGTAATGAGCTTTCTTCCCAAAGGCCATTCATGTAAGGAGAATTATTCCCAAAGACCTCCAATGTAATGGACATTCTTCCCAAAAGGCCATTAATGCAAAGGCCAATTTTCCTAAAGACCACAAACTTAATGGACAATATTCATAAAGACCACCAATGTAAGGAGGATTCTTCCTAAAGACCTCCAATTTAATGGCATTCTTCCCAAGTGATCAAGCCCGCACATTTTAATGGACATTGTTTACAAAGACCAAATGTGAGGAGTATTCTTCTTTAAGACCAAATATGTGACAAGTGTTCTTCCTAAAGGCCACCAATGCAATGGACATTTTAACTAAAGCCCGCAAGCTTAACCGACATTCTTCACAAAGAATGCAAATGTGAGGAGCGTTCTTCCTAAAGAGCACCAATGTAAGGGACATTCTTCCTAAAGCCCCCCAAAGTAATGGCATTCTTTCCAAAGATGACATTTGTAATAGGCATACATAGAGCACCAATCTAAGGCACATTCTTCCTAAAGACCTCCAAAGTAATGGTATTCTTCCCAAAGATGACATTTGTAATAGGCATTCTTCAAAAATGACCACTGATGTAATGGACAAGTTTCCCAAAGACCACAAATTTAATGGACATTGTTTATTACAAAGACCAAATGTGAGGGGCGTTCTTCCTAAAGACCACAACTGTGAGGAGCATTCTACCTAAAGACCCCCAATGCAATAGACACTATTCCTAAAGACAGCAAACTTAACAGACATTCTTAACAAAGACTACAAATTTGAGGAGCGTTCTTCCTAAAGACCCCAAATGTGAGGAGCGTTCTTCCTAAAGACCACAAATGTGAGGCGTTCTTCTTAAAGACCTCCAATGCAATGGACATTTTTCCTAAAGACTGCAAACTTAACAGACATTCTTCACAAAGACTACAATTGTGAGGAGCATTCTTCCTAAACACCACAAATGTGAGGAGTGTTCTTCCTAAAGACCCCCAATGCAATAGGCATTTTTCCTAAAGATCGCAACATTCTTCACAAAGACTACAATTGTGAGGAGCATTCTTCCTAAACACCACAAATGTGAGGAGTGTTCTTCCCAAAGACCTCCAATGCAATAGACATTTTTCCTAAAGACCACAAACTTAACAGACATTCTTCACAAATGTGAGGAGCGTTCTTCCTAAGAAGACCACAAATGTGAGGATTGTTATTCCTAAAGACCTCCAATGCAATATTTTTCCTAAATATTGCAAACTTAACTGACATTATTCACAAAGACTACAAACGTGAGGAGCATTCTTCCTAGAGAGCACCAATGTAAGTGGCATTCTTCCTAAGGACTACATATACTGGGCATTCTTCCCACTGACCAAAATACCAATGGGTGGATGGTAGAAACTAGCAGGGGTACCAGCAGACTGGAAAGTTATTCCAGTTATCCTCCATAGTAAAAGATTGAGAAAGGCAGATCCAACATGAAAAAATAAGACACATTTTTATGCTGATATTTGTAAAGTAAAATAAAACCAGGACCATTTCCAAGGACACTACTTTCAGAAATCTCCATAGGCAGAAGCTACCCCTTGAATTTAGGAAAACACCATTAAAATAAGGGTTCAGTCTAGCAAGAGGGTGATGACTTGTGCAATACGGGGATATATTCGGGAAGACAGATGGAAAGCGGTGTTCTTCTTACCTGAATTCCTCAGCTTCCTATTCTTCAGCACCGAGATGATGACCAGCAGACTGCCCAGGATGTCCACCACGGTGGTGAGGATCAGCACGCTGGACAGCGCAGTCACCAGCCAGGCAGCCCGGGGAGCGCTGCCGTCCAGCGGCTCTCCCTTCTCCAGCGCACAGCAGTTCCTCGCCCAGGACTCATTGTGCAGCATGGCTAGCGCTGTCCTCGCCTTGCCTCGCATCTCACGTGCCTAACATTGAGCGCAGATAAGTCGCAGAGACTGAGACAAGTTTCCACTGCTGCTGCACCTTGCCAAGTGTGAGGACAGGTACCAGCATCCAAGGTGGTCACAGGTACATGATGGGGATTGGATAGGGGGGGATGGGGGGGGGGGGGTCAGCTGACTCTAGTGAAGTTGGGGGGGGGGGGGGGGGCTGGTTGCTTGACAGTTGTGTAAACCCAACTGGGAGAACAGAAAAACGTGCAATTGTTAAAAAAAAAAAAGAAGTCAGCAGCAAGCCTTCAGGATCGCAGGCACCGGGGAGTTAAATGTGACAGCAGAGAGGATGTGATGTGGAGCATACAGAGAAATGCAGGGAATGACAGTCACACACTACAGAGGTGACTGGAGCAGGAGCCAGTCCACAGCAAAGGACCCCTCATACATTATACAGCCCCCCTTCCCTTCCTATGGCACTTCTTATGCCTGGAGGATTAGCTGCAAGGATAACTTTGTCCCACAAGGTAAGATAGCAGCTGCACATAGAGGAAAGGGGGGGCTACAAAGTGCAGCAGCAATACAAATGCAAAGAGCAAGGAGAATGACAGGCATGCAATATAGAGGCGATGACAGTTCTCTGCAGTCATAGGTAGATAGGATAGCGATGGCAGAAAAGATTCCATCATGTGCCCATTTTCTACATGTTTGTCTGTGCCACTGTTAATCCTGAGCATATTTAACTTCACTCACTGTTAACTGGCTCACTGCCTCTACAAGCATCCACTATTTCAGTAAGATTATACTTCCTAATAGGACTCAAGAACTTTCCTCCTGACAGTTTGAGGTCCTGGTCCCATTATTACTGGTAAGGGGGGGCTGCAAAGTATAGTAGCAAACCCATAGTTCTTGATTCCGCATTTAAAATACTACAAAGGGAAGGGGGGTTCAAAGTGCAGAAGCAATACAAATGCAAAGAGCAATGCCATAAAGGGGAATGACAGGCATGCATTGTGGAGGAGATTGGAGTTCTCTGCAGTCATAGGAACATAAGAGACTGATGCCAGAAAGGGATCCATCATATACCCATTTTCTACATTTTTGCCTAGATCTACAGTATATTAATCCTGAGCATGGTCCTGGCTCACTGCCTCTACAAGCATCCGCTCTTTCCGTAAAATGAAACTTCCTAATATTACTCATTAACTTTCCTCCTGCCAGTTTGAGGTCCTGGCACTATTATTAACGGGAAGGGAAGGAGGACTGCAAAGTGCAGCAGCAATACAAATGCAAAGAGCGGTGCCATAAAGAAGAATGGCAGTCACACACTACAGAGGTGACTGGAGCAAGAGCCAGTCCACAGCAAAGGCTCCCTCATACATTATACAGTCCCCCTTCCCTTCCTATGGCACGTCTTATGCCTGGAGGATTAGCTGCAAAGATAACTTTGTCCCACCAGGTAAACTAGTAGTGGCAAAGTGCAGCAGCAATACAAATGTAAAGAGCAATGCCATACAGAAGAATAACAGGCATGCAATATGGAGGTGATGGGAGTTCTCTGCAGGCATATGAAGATAGGATAGTGATGGCAAAAAAGAATCCATCATGTGCCCATTTTCTACATGTTTATCTGTACCACTGTTAATCCTGAGCATATTTAACTTCACTTACTGTTAACGGCTCATTGCCTATACAAGCATCCACTTTTCAGTAAAATTATACTTTCTAATAGGACTCAAGAACATTCCTCCTGCCAGTTTGAGGTCCTGGCCCCATTATTACTGGTAAGGGGAGGCTGCAATGTGTAGTTGCAAACCCATAGTTCTTGATTCCAGATTGGTACTCAAAATACTACAAAGGGAAGAAAGGGAAGGGGAATGCAAAGTGCAACAGGAATACAAATGAAAAGAGCAATGCCATACGAGAGAATGACAGTCATGCATTATCGAGGTGATGGGAGTTCTCTGCAGTTATAGGAACATAGGAGACTATGGCAGAAAAGGATCCATTATATGCTATTTTGTTTTGTCTAGACCAATTCATTCTGAGGATGCTTAACTTTAAATGGACTCACTGAGCTTGATTTACTAAAGGCAAATAGATTGTGCACTCTGCAATGCAATTGCTCAAGAGCTTAGTAAATGTAGTAAAGCTCTGCTGACTTCCATCATCCAATAACGTGCAAGCAAAAATGCAGTTTTTTGTAATTTTCCTTGGTATATAGGTAAAATAATAAAAGCTGTGATCAATAATGTGCAAAAAAACTAAATAGGAGTGAAAACGGGCTAAGTACAAACGAGCAGCGAGCTCGGATGGTAAAAACGTCACTTCCGGTGTCCTGTGTCTAACGCGTATCGTCACTGTCATCGGTAGTGACATTTTTACCATCCAAGCTCGCTGCTCGTTTGTATACAATGCACTGTTGCTAGTTTTAAATGTGAGTACCTTATTTTTTGCTTTATGTTGAATAAACTTACTTCGAGTGTTAAAGCGGAGGTCCACCCTAAAGTGGAGCTTCCGCTCATTGGAACCCTCCCCCCCTCCAGCGCCACAATTGGCACCTTTCAGGGGGGAGGGGGGTGCAGATACCTGTACAGTACAGGTATCTGCACCCACTTCCGGCATAGATATCTGCAGAAGGAAAGCCCCTTTCCGCAGAATCTACGCCCCTTTCTGAAGGTCCCCCGCTGTCTGCTGGGAAACACACGGATCCCAGAGACAGCGGGGACCATCCTTATTGCGCAGCGCGACTCGCGCATGCGCAGTAGGGAACCGGGAAATGAAGCCGCAAGGCTCCACTTCCTGATTCCCATACCCAAGATGGCAGCGGCAGCACCCGAGAGATGATCGAGAGATCGGCTTTGGGTGCCGACATCAACTTTTATTTCAGCAGCTGCAGTATTTGTAGCTGTTGGCTTTTAAAAAAAAAAAAACGGCGGACTCCTGGTTTAAACATACTACATCAGAGAGCCTCTCCTATGTTTCTCTATTTTACCTGCTTGACACAGTGGGAGCAAACCACTCTGCTGAGTACTTGTCCATGGAAACAAGCTGTGACCCTTTAGGTGATCTACAACTGAGAAGAAAGGAAAGAGGCTCCTTCCCCCTCTGCCCCAGAGTGACCCACTGGCTTTACTATATGCTGCTTACCTTGCAGCTGTAAGGTAATAAGTTAGTACACCTGCGGGTGAAATTTCTCACAGAAGATTCACCTAAAGTTGCTGTGTCACCCCACTGATGCTACCCCACATTCTGCACCTTGCACTTTAATACTAAGTGGAATCTATACCACTTGTTGCACCTTTGCACATTTGGACAGTCTGAAGCTTCGCCTTATTTATGGTGTGATTATTATTGTTTTATGAGTTGTAAAGGACTTACAGCCACTTTATTTTGATCGCTTGCACCTTAATTTGTTTGTTTGCACTTTGCACTGTTGCACATTTGGGCATTCTGAAGCTTCATTGCTATATTTATGCCAATTTTTTTTTCTCTTTATTTTCCATTGTATTTATGCTAGCTGTTAAGTACTCTTTATCTATTGTACTTAGCCCATTTTCACTCCTATTTTGCTTTTTTGCACATTATTGATTACGGCTTTTATTATTTTACCTATATTTTTTTTTGTCCCATATTCGTGTATGGGTATTTATATTATCACAGTTCACATTGGAGCGCAACACCATAACTTGATTGTTTTTGCATATATTTTTTTATTGGGGTAGTGTTTGGCCCATACGGTGCTTGCAGCCCCATTGACCATTATTTATTCATATTTCATTAGAGCGCAGGAATAACTATTCTATCTATTTTAATCCACCCCATTGCCTCTACAAGCATCTGCTCTTTATACTATAGTATAGTATACCATATTTATCAGCGTATAACATGCGCCGGCATATAACACGCACCCCAAGTTTAGGAGGGAATTTTAAGGAAAAAAACTTTCAGGAGGGAAGTTTAAGGAAAAAAAACTTACATTTAAATGCCCATCAACGCAGCCTTATCAGTGTCCATCTACAGCCTTGTCCATCATTGCAGCCTTGTCAGTGTCCATCTGCAGCCTTGTCCATCATTGCAGCCTTGTCAGTGTCCATATGCAGCCTTGTCCATCAATGCCGCCTTGTCAGTGTCCATCTGCAGCCTTGTCCATCATTGCAGCCTTGTCAGTGTCCATCTGCAGCCTTGTCCATCATTGCAGTCTTGTCAGTGTCCATCTGCAGCCTTGTCCATCATTGCAGCCTTGCCCAGTGCCTTTGCAGTATTGCCAGTCTTTGCAGGATTGCCCCGATTTAAATTTGGCGCTCTGCTGACTGAGCGGAGAGGAGTGAGCGGAGCCGAAATACACAAAGCCGAGCGTACTTTGGCTAGAGTCGGCTCTGCTCACAGTCCCACCCACCTCGACTGATTGCGAGAGGAGCGAGCGCCGCTGACATACAGAAGGCCAAGTATACTTCGGCTAGACTCGACTCTGCTCACAGTCAGGGGCGGGACTGCGAGAGGAGCCGAGTCTAGCTGAAGTATACTCGGCCTTCTGTATGTCAGCGGCGCTCGCTCCTCTCGCAATCAGTCGAGGTGGGTGGGACTGCGAGAGGAGCCGCGTAAAGCCGAGTGTACTTTCGGCTTTGTGTATCTCGGCTCCGCTCGCTCCTTTCCTCACAATCAGTGGGGGATCGGCGTATAGCACACACCCACGATTTCCCCCTGATTTTAAGGGGAAAAAGGTGCGCGTTATATGCTGATAAATACGATTATTATACTTTCTAAAATTACTCATAAACGTCCCTCCTACCAGTGTGATGTCATGGCCCCATTGTTACTGGGAAGGGGGGCTGCAAAGTGCAGTAGCAAAACCAATACAAAAAGCAATCCAATAAGGGAGAATGACTGCCATGTATTTATGGAGATGATGGGAGTTCTCTGCAGTCATAGACACAGTGAGGTTGATTTAGTAAAACTGGAGAGTGCAAAATGTGGTGCAGCTGTGCATGGTCGCCAATTAGCTTCTAACTTCAGCTTGTTCAATTAAGTTTGGACAATAAAACCTGGAAGCTGATTGGTTTCTATGCAGAGCTGCACCATTAACATTAGAAACAACCCGCTTGGAGTGCATGGAGTTTCCTTCATATGCCCTTTTTTTAAAATTTTTGTCTAGACATATGTTAACCCCAAGCATGTTTCATTTCACTTAAAGTTAACTGTCTCACTACCTTTCCTGGAAGCCTACTCCAAGCATATTTAACTTCACTTACTGCTAACTGGCTCACCGCCTCTACAAACATCCACTCTTTCAGTAAAATTATACTTCGTAACATTATTGCGATGCCAGACATCGCATGAGCCTTACAACGCATTGCTGTGCACATCACATGCAATTTCTGTGCGATATGAATTCAGCAGTACAAACTGTATGGCTGAAATCGCATTGCATCGCACCAAAATGGTGCAGGAGCCTTTTTTTTGGTCCCCACTGCAAGCAGAACACATGGGTGTTCAGACCCATGTGATCCGATCCATATTCAATTTCACAGTTCATACTGTGATCTGAAAACCGATTTGGGGGTGTCATTAACTTAACATTGACCCCCGCAGCAGTTCGCTGAGAGCAGTGTGAACTGCCTGTGCGTGAGATGCGGGAACTCGCACAGGAATCGCACTGGTTCCTGCATCGCACCAGTGTGAACCCAGACAACTTTGTGAACTTTCACCCTGCTAGTTTGAGGTCCTTGACCTAATACTACTGGGAAGGGAATGGGGGCTGCAAAGTGCATTAGCAAACCCAATGCAAAAAGCAATGCAATAAGAGAGGATGACAGTCATGCATTATAGAGGTGATGGGCATTCTGTGCAGTCATAAAAACATTGAAGACCGTTGGCAAAAAAAGAACGCTTGGAGTGCATGGCGTTTCCATCATGTTAACCTCAAGCATATAAAATTCCACTAATGCCGCATACAGACGACCGGACTTTCCGGCAGACTAGATCCGACGGACTTTCGGTGGAATTCCGACGGACTTTCCGAACGACTTGGCCACGCACAATCACACCAAAGTCCGACAGATTAGACCATGATGACGTACAACAGGACTAGAATAAGGAAGTTCATAGTCAGTAGCCAATAGCTGCCCTAGCGTCAGTTTTTGTCTGTCGGACTAGCATACAGACGAACTGATTTTTTGACCGGACTCGAGTCCGTCGGAAAGATTTGAAACATGTTCTATATATAAAGTCCATCTGATTTTTCGACAGCAAAGGTCCGCTGAAGCCCACACGCAATCAAATTGTCCAACGGATTTGTTCCGTCAGACCTTTGCTGTCGTAAAGTCCAACCGTGTGTACATGGCATTAGGGTTAACTGGCTCACTACTGCTATTGGAAGTCTGTTTCAAGCATCCGCTGCGCTTTCAGTAAAATACTTCTTAACATTACTTATGAACTGCCAGTTTGAGACTGCTCCCCATAGTTCTTGATTCCAGCTTGGTACTGAAAATACTACAAGGGGAAGAAAAGGGAGTGGGCTGCAAAGTGCAACATGAATATGAATGCAAAGAGCAATGCCATAAGAGAGAATGGCAATCATCTTCTATCGATCTGTCTTATCTGCAATCTAAAGTCTCGTACACACGATCAGATTTACCAACGGGAAACGTGTGATGTCAGGCTGTTGGCAGAAAATATGACTGTTTGTCCACGGACAAATGTTCGCTAGCAGGTTTTAAAAATTTCCGTGGACAAATATCTGTTGTCGGATTTTCCTATCGTGTGTACACAAGTCTGTCAGACAAAAGTCCAAAGTACAAACACGCATGCTCAGAAGCAAGGATGAGCCAGAAACGGTCGGTCTTGTAAACTAGCGATCGTAATGGAAAATTAACATTTGTGACATAGCAAATTATGAAATCTGGAAATGCAGCGCACAATTCTCTTCTTCTTTAATGGGATAATAATGAAGCTGCTTTGCTGGTGATACTGATGGAGTTATTGCAAACAAATTTTCAAAGGCTTTTTTTTTTTCTAATGATATCAAGAATAATATTATTATGCTTTTTTTTTCTTTTTTCTTTTCTTTTTTTTTTTTTTGGGCAAGTTACTACAATACCATTATCCCGTAGTTTTTAATATCAAAGATACAACTATGTTTGTGTCTCTTGTCAATTTTACATTGTATTTTTTAAAATGTAATTGCCTACTCCCAAACTGTCATTTGAAGTAAAACACATAGCCAAGTATTATTCTACACAATTGTTTTATTGTGCATTAAAAAAATAAAACAAATACAATTAGACATGCTATCTGCCAATAGAACTTAACCAAAAAGTGCATTCTATGCATCCAAAATATAGAAAATATACCAAATCAAATCATTATTCAATCAAAGCAATAACTCCAAGGCCAATAATAAATAACACGTTATCTCCCCTGATTCCGCAACATGTTGATGAACAGCCATTCAGAAACAAACTGAAAAGTGCGCAATGAAAAGTGAAAAATGAAAAGCGCAAATCAACACTCACCAAACTTCTACTTACATGAAATTAACAGAAGGAGCCCAAAGGGTAGCATTAACCTCCCTGGCGGTATGATTCATTCTGGTTTTAGGTGCTGAAAGCGGTACAATTATTTTGCATGGAAATCTGGCGTTTTATATTGTAGTCCTGTAATTTTTAGGAATAACTCTCTTAAATCTGTTCAAACCAGAGTCTAGCAGACATCCCAGGTATGATAAAGTTTATAATATAATAAATAATAATACAAATTATTCAATAATGTAATCAAATCCTAAAACACTGAAAAGGGGACACGTTTTGGTTGCTATGGACAATCTCCAAATTCCAGGCAGAAAAAACAGTATTTATAATATAAAAGTGCATGCAGGGCACTGCACAAACCACTAGGGACAAAGGGGTTGTGTATTTTTTAATACAGCACTGTAATCTGTAAGATTACAGTACTGTGTGTGTTTTGTGTCTTTTTACTTTTTTGAATTTGCCGCCGTCGCAGGGAACGGAGCTCGGCGGCATTCGGCACTGTGAATCGAGCGGAGGACAGCTCGCTCACACAGCGCGGCGGACATCGCTGGATCCAGGGGACAAGGTAAGTGACTCTCCCTGTGTCCTCCCCTGCATCCAGCGATGCGATCCCGAGTCTGGCTCGGGGTTACCGCTCCTGTTAGTAAAATCCCAACCCGAGCCAGACTCGGGATTACCTCTAGGGGGTTAAAGAGCTGAAAAACAATGTAGTACGTCACTACGTTCGTATTGTTGGCAGATAATTCCTTTCCTTTTATATGCAAGACAAGTTTGGGCCAATGCCCTTCGGACAAAAGTCCATGGTTTTGTTGGCCAACAATCCGATCGTTTGTACGAGGCTTTAGGGTTAACTGGCTCTCTACTTCTATTGGAAGTCTGTTTCAAGCATCCACGACACTTTCAGTAAAATACTTCCTAACATTACCTATGAACTTTCCTCCTGCCAGTTTGAGACTTAATAATTCTTGATTCTAGCTTGGTACCAAAAATACTACAAAGCGAAGAAAAGGGAGTGAGCTGCAAAGTGCAACAGCAATAAGAATGCAAAGAGCAATGCCATAAGAGAGAATGACAATCATCTTCTATCTATCTTATCTGCAGTCATAGAAACATAGGAGACCGATGGCAGAAAAGGATCCATCATATGCTAATTTTTTACATTTTAACTTTAAATGGACTCACTGGGGTTGATTTACTAAAGGAAAATAGATTGTGCATTACAAACAAATAAAATTAATGTGCTATCAAAAATCAAGGTGAGAATGTGAAACCAAGCTGTAACTTCTTGTGAGATACACACAAAACATACACCTTTCAATAATTACGTTTCGCTAGACTCCTGTATCATTAATAAATATGACTACCGCTTACCGACTTCCAATGATCTCCTATCATGGGAGATCACATGCACTTTCGGCTTAATGCCCAGCCCGGGCCTTTCGGGCCTTTGGTAAACACAGCAATGGTCACAGCGTCTTCCTCGATTGCACCACCCAAAGTGATATATTGCCACATGATTCCCATAAAGAAATAAAGGCTTCCATAGTGTAAAATCTGTCTGGTAATTTAATAAGTAAAAAGGTATTGTACTTACAATTAGGTAGAATATACTAAGCATAAAACTTAAGCCGACCAGCTCTCCAATGCAGCCCGTCACTCTGGGACCTGCGCGAACGCAGTGAAGTCAGCATGTCGCTCCTCTCTACTCGTTTCATCACAACTCATGTCATCCAGGGGCACTAATGATGTCGTCCATTGTGTGCCCCTGGACGACATCAGTTGTGACGAAATGCGTATGGAGGAGCGATGTGCTGACGTCACCTCTTTCGCATAGGTCCCAGAGTGACGGGCTGCATTGGAGAGCCGGCCAGTTTGATTTTTATACTTTTACCTAATTGTAAGTGCAATTCTTTTTTAATTATTAAATTACCACAAAGATTTTACACTATGGAAGCCTTTATTTCTTTATGGGGATTATGTGGCAATATGTCCCTTTGTCCCTATGTCCCATAGGATGCATTAGGATGAAAAAACACAAGGGTTTACAATCCCTTTAATTTCACTTACACTCTGTTTACAGTACTGCAATGCACTTTTGATGCGATTTTTAGTGCGATTATGTATAATGTATATTCTGATAGCCAGATCGCACTGAAACTGCACGTAGCATTAGAACCTTTTCCAAAATCGTACCGTCCATTGACATGAACAGGCACCATTGAAAATAATATGATTTTCCTTGCCATGAGATTCTGCACAATTCCAGCTGCCTCAGAAATTGCACTCGTGTGAACTAAAAATATTTCGTTTCGGAATTTCGTTTTCGTCCGAAAAATACATTTATTTAGTTACTCCCGAAATGTGTTTTTATTTATTTTGTTTTGTTAAAAAATGCATTCGTCCCAAAAATCCAAAATAATTAAGGTCAAATTTGTCATTGAAGGCTTATGGTGTCTGTCGAATATTCAAAGAAGATTTGATGGAGCAGCTAAACTGTATGACGCCGCAATCGTACATTTTCGGTTGAAAGTTCTGCCTATAAGTAATAGTAGAATTCTAATGTTATATGACACTATTAATAATTATATTTATTAATTATTATTAATACTAATCAACCAACATTAGAATTCTTCTATAGCCTATGGGCGGAGACTGCTTCCTCGAATCTTCATGTCGAATCTTGTTTCTCTTTGTCGAATAATCTTGGACTAATAGAGTTAGGTTAGGCACATTCAACCTTTTTTGCTATTGTCTCTATAATGTCGAATCTTTTCTCTCTATGTTGAATCTTTTCTCTCTATGTCGAATCTTTTCTCTCTATGTCAAATCTTTTCTCTCTATGTAGAATAATCTTGGACTAATAGAGCTAAGGTTAGGCACATTCGACAACAGGTTCGATGGACACAGATTGCTATTGTCAGCGTCATGTTAAATCTCCTATCTATATCAAAATGTCACAACGAAAACTAAAATAAAGCATTTTTTTATGTTGGATCTTTTGGATTTTGGATTCTACATTTTCGTTATCGTTTGTTACAAGGATAACGAAAATACCCTAAATTCGAATGAAAATGCATTCGGACGAAAACAAATGCATATGTCTAGTGTGAAGCAGCACTGTTAACTAACTCACTACTTCTACTGGAAGTCTATTCCAAGCACCCACTGCTCTCTTAGTAAAATACTTCGTAACGTTACTCATGAACTTTCCTGCTGCCAGTTTAAGGTCATGCCCCATTGTTCTTGATTCCAGCTTGGTACTGAAAATACTGAGAAGGGAAAGAGGGGGCTGCAAAGAACAGCAGCAATAATTTGTCAAAGTCAAAGCAGTAAGTGACAATGACAGTCATGCATTATAGAGGTGATGGGAGTTCTCTGCAGTCATAGGAACATACTGAAAAGGATTAAGCGGTCTATCATGCGCCTTTTTTACATTTTTGTCTAGACCTGGCATGTTTAACGACTTGCCTACTGGGCACTTTCACCCCCTTCCTGCCCAGGCCAATTTTCAGCTTTCAGCGCTGTCTCAATTTCAATGACAATTGAGCGGTCATACAACTCTGTACGCAAACAAAATGTATCATTTTTGTCCCCCACAAATAGAGCTTTATTTTGGTTGTATTTAATCACCACTGGATTTTTTTTTTTTTTGCAAAAGGAAATTTCGAAAAAAAAAGTTTTCATAGTTTGTTATAAAATTTTGCAAACAAGTAATTTTTCTCCTTTAATAATGGGCACTGAGGAGGCAGCACTGATGGGCATTGATGGGCACTGATTAGGCAGCACTGATGGGCATTGATGGGCACTAATGAGGTGGCACTGATGGGCACTGATAGGCTGCACTGAGGCTCGGTTCACACTTGTGCGATGCGGGAACCCTGCAAATCCACTGTGGGTTCCTGCATCACACCAGACGCGCACGGCAGTTCACACTGCCATATGCAAACTGCTGGGAGTGCCAATACATTGTTAATGACACCCCCATTTCAGCTCGCATATCGAATTGTGAACTGACAGTTTGGACATGAATCGGATCGTGCGGGCACGAACACCCATGCGATCTGATTCTGGTGCGGACCAAAAAAAGGTCCTGTGCGAGTTGGGGCCGAATGTGATGCGATATCAGCCGTACTATCTGTATGGCTGAAATCACATCGCACGGACATTGCATGTGATTTTTGCTGCAGCGCGGTGTGAATCAAATGTGATCTTGCAGAGCGCACAAGTGTGAACCAGGATTGATGGGCACTGATGAGGAGGCACTGATGAGGCTGTACTGATGGGCGCTAATATGTGGCATTGATGGGTACTGATGAGGAGGCACTAATGAGGCTGCACTGATGGGCACTAATAAGTGGCACTGATGGGCACTGGTAGGTGGCACTAATGGGTGGTACTGATGGGCAGCACTAATGGACACTGATAGATGCCACTGATAGGTGACATTGATGTATAGGCACTGGTGGGCACTGATTGGCAGCACTGGTAGACACTGGCAGCACTGGTAGGCACTGATTTGTGTCACTGTTGAGCACAGATTTGAGGCACTAATGGGACAAATTGGCAGCACTGGCTGCCCTGATAATCATTGCATATGTCCCTTATAAAGATTATCGTCTCTCTTCTCTGATCCTTGCGATGACAGCATGAGGAAAGAAGTGCTGATCACCGGTATCTGTTTACGTCCGTGATCAGCTGTGATTGGACACAGCTGATCACGTAGTAAAGAGCCGCTGATTTGGTCTTTACGATGGCTTCCTCCTCAGCAGCTTCCCTCTTACTTCCCTCAGCGCGGCGGCCAATACGATTGCTTCTCCTCCTCGACCAATCGGAACTATAGTGAATAATAATTTGCTATTGTTACACAACCGGGTTGGCTTGCGGCGCAGTGCTCTGTGCCCGAGTCCAGCCTTTTTTTAAGCCAATTTGAGCCTCATGCTCTAATCACCAGCTTCTAAAAAAAAAATAAAAAAAAATGGAATCCATTTGTCTGATGCCCTGCATGTACATTAGGGGCCGGACATATGGACGGGCCGCCACTGGCTGGAAGATTATTTGATTCCTGTATAAATTTGCCCCATTATGGGTGTGTATACATGTGAGATAGGCACTGTAAATTGTAAGCTCCTTTAGGACAGGGAATGATGTGAATGTATAATATGTAAAGTGCTGCATAAATTGACTATATAAATACCTGTAACAAATAAATTGCAGATCTCTTGCCTAGAGGATTAGCTGGAAAGGTAACTTCATCCTAAAAGTTAAGTTAGCAGCTGGAAATAGAGGCAAAGAGGACTGCAAAGTGCAGCTGAAATACAGATGCAAAAAGCAATGCAGTAAGGTAGAATGACAGTCATGCATTATAGAGGTGATGGGAGTTCTCTGCAGTCATAGAAATGCAGAAGACCAATGACAAAAAAACACCAAGAGGTCCATCATGTTTTCTTTTTATCTTTTTTGTCTAGGTCTGTGTTGGTGCATAAAGACATGGGTGAGCGAGTTTAGGGTGGAGGAACTTGACTGGGTTGCACAGAGTCCTGACCTCAAACTAATAGAAGACCTTTGGGATGAAGTCGAGCAGAGACTGCAAGCCAAGCCTTCTCGTCCAGCATCAGTGCCACCTATCAGTTCCCATCAGTACAGACTATAAGTGCCCACCAGTGCAGCCTCATCAGTGTCCACCAGTGTCGTCTCATCAGTGCCACCTATCAGTGCCCATCAGTACAGACTATAAGTGCCCACCAGTGCAGCCTCATCAGTTTCCACCAGTGCCGTCTCATCAGTGCCACCTATCAGTGCCCATCAGTACAGACTATAAGTGCCCATCAGTGCAGCCTCATCAGTGTCCACCAGTGCCATCTCATCAGTGCCACCTATCAGTGCCCATCAGTACAGACTATAAGTGCCCATCAGTGCAGCCTCATCAGTGTCCACCAGTGCCATCTCATCAGTGCCACCTATCAGTGCCCATCAGTACAGACTATAAGTGCCCATCAGTGCAGCCTCATCAGCGCACATCAGTGAAGGAGAAAAATGTTTGCAAAAAAATGTAAAACAATTTTTTTTTTGGTCTTTTTTTAATTTGTTTAGCAAAAGTAAAAAAAAAAAAAGAAAAAAGAAAAAAAACACAGGGATAATTAAATACCACCAAAAGAAAGCTCTATTTGTGTGAAAAAATATATAAAAATGTTGGTGTTGTATGACCGCACAATTGTCGTTCAAAGTGCAACAGTGCTGAAAGCTGAAAATTGGCCTGGGCAGGAAGGGGGGTGAAAGTGCCAGGTAGGCAGGTGGTTAGGGGTACAGTCAGGGGAAAGGGGAGCAGTAACGCCGTGGCTCAACCATCTATTTTTACTGCAGCTAGCCACATGTGAAATAATGCAAATTAAAAAAAAAAAGCATCACAGACAGTACTCAACTGTGTTATCCACTAGGGTGAGCAATAGCATGAAAACCTCATTCTGCAGAAATTGTCATCATTTTCCTTTAATATGGAGAAACTAAGCAAACCATCCAAATATATTAATATATAAGACCCCTTAAAATGTGTCATCCTGTTATTATCCTTCCTCCAGGTTGTGGAGAAATTCTAGCGTAGAATCTCCCTGCTATCTGCCATGAGAGAAGAGGCTGCACAGCGCAGAGCGTGTGCAATACGGAGCAGAGCCAGAGAGGAAGGAACACACACATGTAGCACAGTGCTGCTCAATTCTGGTCCTGCGTGGCCCCCAGCACCGCATGTTTTTCATTTTCATCATAGACCTACCAGTGAGATAAGTGTGCAACTAATTCTTGCAGCTAGGAATGAGCAAAACATGCTCTGCTGGTATCCCTCTATGACCTGCTGCTATTATTATTACGGTAAGAAATCAGTCATCAGCACTCCGACGCTCAACTTAACCACTTCAGCTCCAGAAGGTTTATTCCCCTTCTTGACATACACTATTTTTCTCATTCTGCTATAAAACATATTCCATTAAAACATATAAAAAAATCGAATTTCTTCATCAATTTAGGCCAATATGTATTCTGCTACGTAGTTTTGGTAACAAACTCCCAATAGGCGTATATTGATTGGTTTGCACAAAAGTTATAGCGTCTACAAACTATGGGATAGATTTAAGGAATTTTATTTTATTTTACTAGTAATGGTGGCGATCAGCGATTTCTAGCGGGACTGCGACATTGCGGTGGACGAATCTAACACTAATGCCGCGTGCACATGACTCGACTTTCCGGAGTTTCGACGGACTTCCGGCCAAATGGAGTTGGCCACACACGGACAGACCAAAGTCTGTTTGTTTTGAACGTGATGACGTACGACGGGACTAGAAAAAGAAGTTCAATAGCCAGTAGCCAATAGCTTCCCTGGCGTCGCATTTGGTCCATCGGACCAGCATACAGGCAAATGGTTTTCCCGATAGGAATTGATTCCGTCGAACAGATTTGAAACATGTTCTATTTCTAGGTCTGAATTTTTAAAGAAAAAGGTCAGATGAAGCCCACACACGATCGGAATATCCGACGGAATTATTCCGTCTGAACTTTTCCGCCGGAAAGTCCGGTCGTGTGTATGCGGCATAAGTGACACTTTTTGGGGACCAGGGACACCAATACAGTGATCAGTGCTAAAAAAATAATGCACTGTCACTGTACTAAGGACCATGGCAGGGAAGGGGTTAACATCAGGGGTGATCAAAGGGTTAAAGTGGTTGTAAACCCTAACAGACCACTTTAACCTACAGGTAAGCCCAGTGGCGTAACTAGAACCTTCAGGGCCTCGATGCAAGAAACCACGAAGGGCCCCCCTGGGACTCTGGCTGGGGAGAACAGACATCGGACTGAGCGGCAATGCATGGAGCAGGAGAGGGGTACTCTGAGGAGCCGGCCGAGGACACAGGTCATGCGGGGAATGCACAACTAAAGAGCAGCCAGTGCGATAGTCGAGCATGGAGCTCTGCTAGTCACCCTCCACCTCCAGCCACCCGTGTACATGGTGCACTGGTACCCCTAGCTGCCTATGCTGCTGCTGGCCATATATAGAGGGGGCTGCATGGGCCCCCTGCAGCACAGGGCCCAGTTGCGGTCGCGACTGCTGCACCCCCTATAGTTACACCCCTGGGTAAGCCTAGATTAAGGCTTACCTGTAGGTGCAAGAAATATCTCCTAAACCTACACAGTTAAGGAGATATTTTCCAAAAAATGGGCACCGATGTCTACGTCACATGAACGCCATAGACAACGGCGCAGGCGCACTGAGCGAGCCGTTAGTGAAGGAGATCATGCCGTCACTGGTGGCTCCCGTGCGCATGTGCCAGGGTGACATCATCGCTGCTTTGGCCAGTCACAGTGCCGGAGCAGCAATACCTGGAAGTCACTCCGGGAGATATGGCGGCGATGGGGAGCTGAACGAGGGTCGCTGTGGGGGCCTCGATCTCAGGTAAGTAATTCTCAATGAGCTAGTATGCTAAGCATACTTTGACTGGGAGAGAGATCTGTGTTCCTGCTTAGTAGAAACACAAGATCTCCATCTTCACCTCTGACAGAACAGTGATCTGCCTTGTTTACACTGATTGGCTCCAGCCATGTCCAATCACAGCAGGAGCGGGTTGCTTGTGGCGTGCGACGTATGGGTACGTGCGACGTATGGGTATGTGGATTCACGCCGAAGGGTCACCCTGCCGCAGTATATATGTGCAGGGCAGTCCGGAAACAGTTTAAAGTACTGGCGTTAAGAGGTGATGTACATTTGCTCACTTACAACAGGGTTCTTCACA
Source organism: Lithobates pipiens (assembly GCF_037356315.1). Lineage (NCBI taxonomy): Eukaryota > Metazoa > Chordata > Amphibia > Anura > Ranidae > Lithobates > Lithobates pipiens. The sequence continues at coordinate 10,631,149 of NW_027507755.1, forward strand.
GCTGTGGCAAAAAATGATGCCCCTGTCAATTTTTGCAGGCCGCACCAATGCAGAACACAACCCATTCAGATCAACAGGGAAAGACTATAGGGGGTTATTTACAAAAGGCAAATCCACTTTGCACTACAAGTACACTTGGAAGTGAAGTTGCTGTAAATCTAAGGGGTAGATCTGAAATGAGGGGAAGCTCTGCTGATTTTATCATCCAATCATGTGCAAGCTAAAATGCTGTTTTTTATTTTCCTTGCATGTTCCCTTGGATCTACAGCAACTGCACTTTCAAGCACACTTGTAGTGCAAAGTGAATTTGCCTTTAGTAAATAACCCCTATGTGTGGGAATTGAATGTGTTGGACTGCCACCTAAAACATGAAAAGAAGAAACATGCAACAAGTGCAGCAGGGGCCACCCCCTTGGACTTTTAAAGAGGGATTCCACCTACAAAAAAAATATTAAAAGCTAGCAGCTATAAATACTACAGCTGCTGACTTTTAATAAATGGACACTTACCTGTCCCAGGGTCCAGCGATGTCGGCAGCCAAGGCCGATCGACCGCTCAGCTCTCGGCTGCTGCTGCCGCCATTCTAGGTGAGGGAATCAGGAAGTGAAGTGTTGCGGCTTCACGTCCCGATTCCCTACTGCGCATGCGTGAGTCGCGCAGCGCAATAGGAATGGTCCACGCTGTCTCTGGGACCCGTGTGTGTCCCAGCAGACAGCGGAGCGGGACAAGAAACAGCATAGACTCCCGTGGGAGTCTATGCACAGAAGTGGGTGCAAATACCTGTCTTAGACAGGTATCTGCACCCCCCTCCCCCCTGAAAGGTGCCAACTGTGACACCGGAGCAGGGGAGGGTTCCGATGAGCGGAAGTTCCACACAATATAATACATTTTGTAGACATGAACAATAACATAAAAATATACAAGGTATACCAATGAACCAATTAATACATAAATGTATATATCAAACCCAAGGCAAATAATCCAGGTACTGCCAGAGTCAAACTGAGCATAGGTGTGCACAACCTATTGCATTAGGGTGTGCACTCCAAAGCTCAAATACACATGCGCAGTAGAGCAGTAAATGTTGTCAGTGGGGCAGTGGACGGTGTAAGTAGGGAAAGAGATTGGTGACAGTAGTTTTTTTGTTTTTTTTATTTTATTTTGTTATTATTTTTTTCAATTTCATTTTTTACTTTTTTTTTTTTTTTGAATATTTTTTTTTATTATTTTATTTTTTATACAATTTGTTAGGAACCCCATTACCCCATTGAGGGGCTTTGGTGAAGTTACAGAGAAATGAACTGCGGACAGAGATTTCCCAGTCCCTTTCTCTGTAGCCTTAGCGGCCACCGGGATAGGGCCGTTCAGCAGGGAAAATCTGAATCACACAGTGATTAGGGTGTGCCCAGGCACACCCAGCACACACTGTGCGCACGCCTATGAAACTGAGGTCAGTCCATGAAGATTTGTAGCATGTAACCCAACATGTTTCGAAAATTTATTGGTGTGTATTTTCCTTCATCAGGTTTACATTTGAGTGACTTTATCTTTATTTGCAACATAGATATAGTTAAGTAGTATTTGTACTATAGTACATAAAAAATAGTATAGTACAGAGTTGCCTGTGTTCAATGGTACATTACCTTTCACTATACTGGTAAGAGTGCAGACATCAGAGCGGCTGTGCTAAGACCGAGGCGTGCCAGCTGTGTGTGAGCACTATAAGTAAGAAGTATACATGTATTATGCTGGGAGGTGCTCCTATCTGTCCCCGCTGTGTCTCCGACACGGATGGGGATTTCTTCTTCGAGGTGACGCAATGGCCCATGACGTTATCACGCCCCGAGGAAGGGCTACGTCGCATGCCTTTGCTTCAGAGAAACTCTCCGAGTCCAGCCTCAGCTGTTTTCTATGCAGCAAATGATGCCGGATAACCGACACCACCCCTGTGAGGATTGGCTCCCTCATCAGGATACTTTTTACTTATAGTGCTCACACAAGGCTGGCATCACGTTTACCTTGCCTGAGAATTGGTAATGATGTCGCTCCGGTCCTCCAAGGGCATAGAGATGAGCATTGGCCACTTATCTCTAGACATGTGTGGTACGTTTAGTTCTGAATTCAAATTTGGACAAATTTTAGTTTTTTCGGAAATTCGGATGTATCTGAATTTCTGAATTGGAATAGTACCGAATTTAAACGAATCCGAAATAATGAATTTCTAAAGAGAATAAAATAGAATAAAAAATAAAGGAATAGAATATATATATATATATATATATATATATATATATATATATATATATTTATGGTGTAGAGCCCTCTGACCGATACGGATAAGGATGACAAACAAGGATAACATAAACTCGCTTACTTGAAATGGACCTGAAAGTGTGCCCTGGTCTAACGTACGGTATACCAAAATAAGGGGGCATACCTCAAAATGAAATGAATATGAAATGATGAAATGAGTACTCACATGAGGAGTATGCTGGAGAAAAGCCCTGATAAAGGGGCGGGTGGGCGGGTATCGCGCACCGGAACCGACGAGGAAGGATGGGCGAACGGCGGGTTATATACACGACCGGGCTCCTCCCATAATTTCAGGCCACCATACTGGCCTTTCTATTTATGGTGTAGAGCCCTCTGACCGATACGGATAAGGATGACAAACAAGGATAACATAAACTCGCTTACTTGAAATGGACCTGAAAGTGTGCCCTGGTCTAACGTACGGTATACCAAAATAAGGGGGCAAAACACTCAGGTAGGGAATACATTTTATTGAACCAAGACTGTTACTGGGTGAGTTTGACGAAGGCCTGGGCCATCTCCACTTGCGGATTGGGTATGTAACGGGCAAAACAGGAGGACTTCCATCTACCCAACTTTTTGATAACATGGACCGGGACCCCTTGGCGGGAGGCCGTCGAAGCTGCCCCGATACGAAATGAATGTCCAGAGTAGTGGGCAGGATTGAGGTGAAGGATGCCCAGGAGTATCCTGACATGTTCCATGAACTGGGCTGCGTTGAGAGGTTTCGTGTGGAAGGGCAGAAGCGGGCCAGTCCCTGGTTGATCGGCCAAAAGGGTCAACAAGCGGGTGAGAACAGTGACCGGGCACCAGCGGTTGTAGGTCTTATAGAAGTGTATGTCCGTGCCTGATCCAAGCTGCTGTGTCTTGGAAACCGCTAAATGTAGGATGAAGTGGTCCTCGAACCTGATTAGATGGTGCTTGCACAGCATGCGTGCCGAGGGGCTACTGCAGGTAAACTCGCCTGGTCGTAAAAAGCCGTAGAAGGCCAGATGTATGGCTGCTTGCAGGACGACACTAACGTGGAGACCGAAAGGTGAAGAGGCCAGAATATCTGACATGTCCCTGAACACTTCACCTGTGATAGGCAGCCGTTTGGTGCTGGACACTGGCCGACGCTTCTGAATGCCGCGCATGAGAGCCCGGACGGCGTGGTAAGTGAACAAGGAGGGCTTAGTAGGGTCCTGAAGGGACGTGAAATGTTGTACCCCGGCCAAGTACAACCGGATCGTATTAAAAGACAATGCCAACTCCGAATGGCAGTAAGAAATGAAGGCAAGGACTTGTTTGACCCGGGAGGACTCTGTGCTGTGAGATGATGCGAAGCGGCTAAAGGCCCTCCAGGCCGATTGATAGGCCTTGCGGGTATTGTTTGAGAGGGAGAGATCAATGAGTTGAGTTGCTGCTGAGAGGTGTGGGGCTAATCCAAGGTCAGTTGAGACCAGTCCGGGATAGCCGCTGATGTTGGTCCGGCTCCGGGCACCTGGTCAAAAAACGAAACAAAGTTAAAGCGGGAGAGGGCATCCGCTGCCTGATTAAATTTACCGGGGACAAAGGAACAATGAAGGTTGAACTGAAACAACAATGAGAGCTGGGTCAGTCGCCGCAGGAAGGACATAATCTGTAGAGACCTGGACCTGCCTTTATTAACGATCTCCGCAGTGGCCAGGTTATCTGTAGAAAAAACCACCGTCTGGCCCGACCAGCTGCGGCCCCACGTGTGTGCAGCGGCTACAATGGGATATAACTCGAACAGGGAGGACGTCTCAGTGAAGCCAGGAATAGCCAGTATCTGGGGAGGCCAGGGGGCTGCGAGCCAGAGGTTGCCAAAGATCGCCGCAAAGCCCGTGGAGGCCGCCGCGTCGGTCACCACCCGAGGTGAAAGGGAGGACACGGAGGGGACGAACAGGGACACTCCATTCCAGGAAGATAGGAATTCCTCCCACATGGCAAGGTCTGCTATAGCTGTGGAATCCAGGCTGAGTACTTGCTCCGGGTCCTGAGAGTGGGACAGTAAGGCTAACAGGCGTGACACGAACGAGCGCCCCTGAGGGATGATGCGCATGGCGAAGTTAAGCATGCCCAGAAGGGATTGAAGCTGTCTCTTGGTACAAGTCCTGGCACGGGTGAAGTCCCTCAGGACCGTCCTGATGCGGGTCAGTTTTCCTGGGGGAAGGCTGGCCTGCATAGTGTTAGTGTCTAGGCTGACCCCGAGAAAGGTGATGGCCTGCGATGGCCCCTCCACCTTATGCTCGGCAATGGGGACGTTAAGATTATTGAAGACTGCCCTCAACTTACCCAGATCTTGTGGAGGAGAGCCGGGTGACTCTATTAGCAGGAAGTCATCCAGATAATGAATGACTTCCTGACACTGGGCTACGTGCAGCAAGATCCATGCGAGAGCCTGCGCAAAAGTGTCGAAGAGCCAGGGACTACTCTTGGATCCGAACGTGAGTTTAGTGGCGAAGTAGTACCGCTGCCTCCACTTAATGCCATGCCAGCACCAGAGGGATGGATGGATGGGAAGAAGCTTGAAGGCGTTTGAGATGTCGGCCTTGGAAAGCCAGGTACCTGTGCCTGTTTTAAGAATGACCTGGATGGCCATGTCTACAGATGCATATTTAAGGGAGAACTCCTCAGAGGGGATAAGGGAATTGAGGCTGGGGACCGTAGAGGAATGAGGCGCTGACAAATCATAAACCAATCGGAGTTTATTAGAGAACTTGCCCTTGACAAGCCCAATAGGGCTGACTCGCCAGGTGTTAAATGGGGGCTGTACGAAAGGGCCGATGACAAAGTCCTGGTCTAGTTCAGATTGCAGCAGTAGGTCAATGGCTTGTTCATCCGTGGCTGCCGACCGTAGGTTCTGGCATTCGTGCGTGATGTGAGGGAGAGAGACAAGTCCAGTATGAAAACCATGCGTGAAGCCCTGGACGAGGAAGGCGGATAGTGAGGGGGTAGGATGACTGGTGAGGTAGGCACTAAGCCATGAAATGTTGAGCCGGCATAGTCAGGACCTCTTGAGCGGCTTGAGCTCACACATCAGCCGGGGGTGAGCTCTATGACATTGGGTGCACACATGGAGCAGCCTACACTGGCTAAAATTGCACGACCCACTGTTGTAATTGTTGCAGATTGGTGCACCGCCCATGGTTTTGACTGGGCGCCCAAGCTTATCGGTCTGTGGCAGGCGTGCCGGTGCCTGTAGGCCCTGAGCGGCACTCGAGGTAGATGGACCGTCTAAGGGCGGGGCTGCCACTGAGCTAGCGCACCAAGCCGCAGTATGAGTTGCTGACTGGCAGATCGCACACAGAGGGGACCGTAGCCCCGCAAAGTGGCGGCAGAACAGCTCGGTATCCATGGTGCTCCAGTCCGTCGGTGTCTGGAACTGGGAGAGCCTGGCGGCTGCTTTAGCAGAGAAGGAGCGGTGGTAATCATAGAATGAAAACCCGCCGTACTTGTAACCCAGGTCAACTACCACATGGAGGTACCGATCCAGCTCCTCCCTCCTGCCAGGGGAAGCTGAGCAAATGATGTCCCTCATCATGCCGAAAGCCAAGGTAAACTCGGTGATAGAGAGTTTCCTGTCCAGTCTGGAATCCTTGGCTTTGAGGACCACTGAAACGTCCCCCCAAGTATACGCCTTGTTCTCTGCCAGCTCATGAATAGAGATGAGGAGAGAAGCCAAATTGACGTCTTTGCCCTCTAAGATGTCCTTCCTGATGTTAGCTGACACCAGATGGGATGGGTACACTATTGGTGCACACCCGGAGATACCTGCGGGAGGATTAACAACTGGCTCGGATGCTGGTACTGGCAGAGGAACAGCGGGGTGGGTCTCGAGGAGGGCCACTCGATTCTGCAGTTCTGACATTGAGGTTGTGAGGGACGACACCAGGGTGTGAAGCTGTGAGATTGAGGAGGCGATGGAGCCCAGGGAGGCCTGCTGGGCAGAAGCCTCAACCGCCGCAGGGGGAGGAAACAGGAGCCTGAAAAGCTCGGCCTTTCTGGCTGTTGCTGGAAAGGGCACGCCCCTGCGTCTTAGCTCGGCTGTGAGCCTGGGAATGGTCCACGCTCTGAAGGCCCTTTGGCTGCCATTCTCTGAGACAACAGATGGAGATAATGGAGCCGTGAGGTCCTCACTGCCAGCCTGGGACATGGTGGCAGAATGCGGGTCTGGCGAGGCTACAAGTCCTCTGATCCGGGTTTTCTCCTAATATGGACCTATAGGGGTGACATGGATTACAACTGGTTGGAGACTCCTAAAGAAAATACATTTTCCTTTTTTTTTTTTTCCAAAGAAGGATGATTGTGCTGAAGAGCATCTCCTACCAGAAGATATGCTTACCTAAGGAGGCACCGTCCGACCAGGTGCAGGCTGGACCTACTGAACTCGACTGACCTGAGGAGATGAAGGTGAAGTTTTGTTTGAGACTCCCACCTAACGAACGGCTAGCTAACAGTGGAGGTGAGATTTAGACATGAGATGAAACGACAAAATGAAAGAAACAAATGAAATCTCCTCTTCCCTTTTCTTTTCCCCCTTTCTCTCCCCTTTAATTATATATTTTTTTTTTTTTTTGTTTTTTTTTTTTTTTGTCAACTCCATAGCGAATGAGGCTGACGAGCAAGGGCCCCCCGATAAAAATCCAACGTTGAAGAATCAACTGGACTAGAAGCGGGAAGCGATGAGTGACCGTGAAATGAGTGAATCTGCCATGACAGAGATCCGAATCGCCATGCCACGAACTTGCGACCGAGCACGAAACGGATTCTGGAGCATGTACTGAAATGAGGCCAATCCTGGGGCACGCCGGGACGAATTTGGTCCACGAATGTGACTATTCGTACCGGAACGTGATAGGTGAAATGAAATGAAACCCATGACAAAGACTGGAATCAGAAGACAAGCCCATGAACCTAACAGATGAATCCTGTCTTTGGAGCATGTACTGAAATGAGGCGTAGCAGCTGGGCACACCGGGACGAATCGGTGCATAAATAAATGCAACAGGATTCGAATCGGAGCGTAATAAGTGACAGAAATGATATCCCATGACAGAGACAAGATTCCACGACTGGACTGACGGTAACAACAAAGAATCCGACTCTGGAGCATGTACTGAAATGAGGCGTAGCAGCTGGGCACACCAGAACGAATCGGTGCATGAAAATGCGACAGGATTTGAACTGGAGTGTAATAAGTGACAGAAATGATCTCCCATGACAGAAACAGGATTCAACGACTGGACTGTAGGTTACAAAGAATCCGTCTCTGGAGCATGTACTGAAATGAGGCGTAGCAGCTGGGCACACCAGGACGAATCGGTGCATAGAAAAATGCGACAGGATTCGACTTGGAGCGTAATAAGTGACAGAAATGGTATGCCATGACAAAGACAAGAATCAGGGACCGTGCGTGATCCTGCGAGTGACTCAGTCTCTGGAGCATGTATAGAAATGAGGCCGAACCCTGGGGCACTTCAAAGCGAATCGGTGCACCAGAGGTGCGACAAGATTCGCGCCGGAGCGCGGCTAGTGACAGAAATGACTTGAAACGGTAGAAATGAGTAGGACTGAAATGATTTGAACGAGACAACATGAGATACATAACACAACTGTATGAATGATGAGACATGTCGAACTGGGGCAGACCAACCAATACGTGCGGACTGCTTGCTTTGTCGTAACAAGCAGTCGGCTGTGAGTCGAACGATTCGACCGATACTAATAGAATGGAGCCGAACGGTTCCTGCGAACGAATCGCCTGACGTGGCGTGATAGACCGAAGGTGATAACGACTACATCGAAAGTAGAAACAGTGACATGTGTACGAGAGCCACAGTAAAACATTCGAGCGGTTCGTGAGTTCAGGGAATGTTTGCATTGTAATACATAAAAAGGGGGTGCCGAAGCCCTACCTGCGACAGCTGGCCCGACGTGTAACGACAAATTCGATGGCAAGACGACACTCCGACGGCGAAACCCACGGACGCTGATGAACGGGAAGATGGTCAAGACGGAGACGAACAACGCGGGAACTCACGAACGGGCTCACTGCGTCTGGTCTAGGATAGTCGGCCCTTGATATCTGACGTATCAGGTATCGCGCACCGGAACCGACGAGGAAGGATGGGCGAACGGCGGGTTATATACACGACCGGGCTCCTCCCATAATTTCAGGCCACCATACTGGCCTTTCTATATATATATATATATATATATATATATATATATATTTCTATTCAATACCTTTATTTTTTATTCTATATGGCGTAAATTGGCAGTAACGCACACAAAACGCTATGGCATTGAACTGGCAGTAACGTACACAGAACTATATGGCGTTAAACTGGCAGTAACGCACGCAAAACTATATAGCGTTAAACTGGCAATAACGCACACAGAAGTAAATGGCGTTTAACTGGTAGTAATGCACAAAACTATATGGCGTTAAACTGGCAGTAACGCACAAAACTATATGGTGTTAAACTGGTAGTAACGCACACAGAACTATATGGCTATTTGGCATTAAACTGGCAGTAACTCATGCAAAACTATATGGCATTAAACTGGCAGTAACACACACAGAACTATATGGCGTTAAACTGGCAGTAATGCACAAAACTATATGGCGTTAAACTGGCAGCCTTGCACGCAAAACTATATGGCGTTAAATTGGCAGTAACGCACACAAAACGATATGGCATTGAACTGGCAGTAACGCACACAGAACTATATGGTGTTAAACTGGCAATAACAGACACAAGTAAATGGCGTTTAACTGGCAGTAATGCACAAAACTATATGGTGTTAAACTGGCCGTAACGCGCAGAACTATATGGTGTTAAACTGGCAGTAACGCACACAAAACGATATGGCGTAAAACTGTCAGTAACTCACGCAAAACTATATGGCATTAAACTGGCAGTAATACACACAGAAGTAAATGACGTTAAACTGGCAATAACATACAAAACTATATGGCGTTAAACTGGCAGTAATGCACACATAACTATATGGCATTAAACTGGCAGTAACTCACGCAAAACTATATGGCATTAAACTGGCAGTAATACACACAGAAGTAAATGGCGTTAAACTGGCAATAACGCACACAAAACAATATGGCGTAAAACTGGCAGTAACGCACACAGAACTATATGGCATTAAACTGGCAGTAATGCACAAAACTATATGGCGTTAAACTGGCAGCGTTGCACGCAAAACTATATGGCGTTAAATTGGCAGTAACGCACACAGAACGATATGGCGTAAAACTGGCAGTAATTCACGCAAAACTATATGGCATTAAACTGGCAGTAATACACACAGAAGTAAATGATGTTAAACTGGCAATAACGTACAAAACTATATGGCGTTAAACTGGCAGTAATGCACAAAGAACTATATGGCATTAAACTGGCAGTAACTTCCGCAAAACTATATGGCATTAAACTGGCAGTAATACACACAGAAGTAAATGGCGTTAAACTGGCAATAATGCACACAAAACAATATGGCGTAAAACTGGCAGTAACGCACATAGAACTATAAGGCATTAAACTAACAGTAATGCACAAAACTATATGGCGTTAAACTGGCAGCGTTGCGCGCAAAACTATATTGCGTTAAATTGACAGTAACGCACACAAAACAATATGGCATTGAACTGGCAGTAACGCACACAGAACTATATGGCGTTAAACTGGCAGTAACGCACGCAAAACTATATGGCGTTAAACTGACAATAACGCCCACAGAAGTAAATGGCTTTTAACTGGCAGTAATGCACAAAACTATATGGCGTTAAACTGGCAGTAACGCACAAAACGATATGGTGTTAAACTGGCAGTAACGCACGCCAAACTATATCCCGTTAAACTGGCAGTAACGCACACAAAACGATATGGTGTAAAACTGGCAGTAATGCACACAGAACTATATGGCGTTAAACTGGCAGCAATGCACACAGAACTATATGGCATTAAACTGGCAGCAACTCACGCAAAACTATGTGGCATTAAACTGGCAGTAATACACACAGAAGTAAATGGCGTTAAACTGGCAAAAACGCACAAAACTATATGGCGTTAAACTGGCAGTAACACACACAGAACTATATGGCATTAAACTGACAGTAACGCACGCAAAACAATATGGCGTTAAACTGACAGTAATGCACAGAGAAGTAAATGGCGTTAAACTGGCAGAAACGCAATCACATAGATGGTGTTCAACTGTCACTACACTGACACTATCTGAACTGTTCCTACACAAGCTGCACACTAATGTCAAGATTACTGACACGATCTCACTACACTGAAAATATATGAGCTGTTCCTACTGAAGCTGCACACTATGCAAAGCTGAATGATGGTCCTCCTCACTACACTCACACTATCCCTAGACTAACACTAAACTAATATTCTACACTGACAATTGAAGCAAAATAGCACAGTATAACACACTAACTAACTAATAGCACTGAACAGAACCTTGTTCTATCTCTCTCCATGCCGAAAAATGGCTGCCATTGAAAGAATACTTTTATACTGTGGGGCGGGAATAAGCCATGCTTGGATAAAGTCATGATGACAATGTCCAATCATGACTCTGACAGTGTTCTGAGCCCTAATTGGCTGACGCTTTCACTGCTTCGGCCGATCAGGGCTTGCAATGCACTGTTCAGCGCCGCAATACATTGTGGTCAGTTTGGCTATTCGCTGAATGACCAAATAACGAAAGTTCGGCTCGAATTTATGCTCAGGCCGAACTGTTCGTCCATCCCTACTACTCACCTGGTTGCCGCCACAGACGATTGACACCATCGGAACCAAAAAGGTTTATCTTGTTTTGATCAGACTACAGGACATGGCTCCGGTAATCCATGTCCTTAGTCTGCTTGTCTTCAGTAAACTGCAAACTTTCTTGTGCATCATCTTTAAAAGAGGCTTTCTTCTGGGACGACAGCCATGCAGACCAATTTGATGCAGTGTACAGTGTATGGTCTGAGCACTGACAGGCTAACCCCCACCCCTTCAACCTCTGCAGCAATGCTGGCAGCACTTATACGTCTATTTGCCAAAGACAGCCTCTGGATATGACGCTGAGCACTTGCACTCAACTTCTTTGGTCGACCATGGCGAGGCCTGTTCTGAGTGGAACCTGTCCTGTTAAACCTCTGTATGGTCTTGGCCACTGTTCTGCAGCTCAGTTTCAGGGTCTCGACAATCTTCTTATAGCCTAGGCCATCTTTATGTAAGCAACAATTCTTTTTTTTCAGATCCTCAGAGTTCTTTGCCATGAGGTGCCATATTGAACTTCCAGTGACCAGTATGAGAGAGTGAGAGCGATAACACCAAATGTAACACACCTGCTCCCCATCCACACCTGGGACCTTCTAACACTAATGAGTCGCATGACACTGGGGAGAGAAAATGGCTAATTGGGCCAAATTTGGACATTTTCACTTAGGGGTGTACTCACTTTTGTTGCCAGTGGTTTAGACATGAATGGCTGTGTGTTGAGTTATTTTGAGGGGACAGCAAATTGAATTGACACTGTTATACAAGCTGTACACTCACTACTTTACACACATATATATATACTGTATATATATATATATATATATATATATATATATATATATATATATATATATATATATATATATATTTATTTTTTAAACATTTTTTAAACATTTTTTGCCTTAAATCATGTATTATGCTCATAAGTTTAGAGACCGATATTTTGTATGATCCATGGGGGGTGTACTCACTTTTGTGAGATACTGTAGTTATGCAAATACCATTTCTCTATGAGTATTTGGAACATACAAGCGTGGAACATCCAAAACTCCTTGATACAACTAGACGGTGCACTAAGCATTATAGAAAATTACAACTATCCACCTCCATCTAGTTGTCAAATGCGGTATTTTCTCTTTTAAAACAACCATTTGCATCCAAACAGCACAGATTATATTTTAGGTTATTTATTTATGACATGTGCTTATACAGTGCTGTCAATTTACGCAGTGCTTTACATTTATATTGCACATTCACATCAGTCCCTACCCTCAGGGAGTTTACAATCTAAGGTCCCTATCTCACATTCATACATACACATATTGGGGCAAATATAGACAGGAACCAGTTAACCTATCAGCATGTCTTTGTAGTGTCGGAGGAAACCCACGCAGGCACAGGGAGAACATGCAAACTCCATGCAGGGAGTGCCGTGGTTGGAGTTGAACTTAAAAACCCCAATGCTGCTAGGCAGAAAATAAATAAATATAATATGTAAAAAAAACAAAAAAACAATTCAGCAGGAAGTGTGGGAAACCCCTCAGAATATGCAGATAGGGAAGGTGGGGGTGTAACCACTTCAGGAAGGTCAGACAATGGTAAACCTCTTCACCAGTTTAGAAGCCACATGTGCTGGCAATGCATATAGCAATAAATAGGAAGTATTTCTGGACAGCCGCACTCCGAAAAAATTGCCTTTTTAAAAAAAAACACCGGATCAAAAATACATGCCACAGCAGAGCGGACAAAAACTGACGCGTTTCACACGACATACAGTGCTTACTCGTATGAGTAAGCACTGTATGTATTGTGAAACACATCAGCTTTTCTGTCCACTCTGCTCTGGCATGTATTTTTGATCCTGTGCTTTTCACAATATGCAGACCCAGACATCTGACGCAATCATCTCACCTATAGAATTTTCAGACGATATAGAAGCAATTAAATTCTTCTGCATGAGACAAAAGTGCTCTATATAGTAAGCTTGGTGTTAAGTCATAAGTGTGCTCAGCCCATTGCATTAGGGTGTGCACTCCAAAGCTCAAACACACATGCCAGCTCCACGGGACAGTGAATGAATGGGAAGTGCTCTGAGCTGAGTGGTTTCCTGTTCATTCACAAACCGAAGCATAGTAAACATAGTTTACTATGCTTCAGTTGTGATTGAACACAGTGAGTGAGTTTTTTCACTGTGTTCATTTAGAAAAGGATGGGGCTGATAAAGGACATATGGATTAGCCCATTTCCCCGCTCTCCATCCTGAAACATCCCCCCGAAGCAGCCGGGTGAAGGGGGGGAGGGAGAGGAGGGAAGCCAGCAGCACTGCGGTGGGTGGGGGGGGTGTAACACGGGGGGAGCCTGGGAATCGACACCACACAGATTGATTATGGTTTGCTCAGGCACACCTGGCACACCCCTTGCACACTCCTGTGTGTTGAGTTATTCACTTTAAGTATATCACAGAGGACAAGGGGGCCACCTTTACATCTGGAGTAAAAGAGATTTAACCTCCAAATACAGAAAGGCTTTTTCACAGATATGCCCTGTAAACACGCGCGGAAATTGCGACGGAAACGGTCCGATCGGATTATGTTGTCAGAAAATCCGATCTATTGGACTTTTTCCGTCAGGAAATTCAGATGGAAAAAGTTTGAGAGCTGGATCTAAAATTTTCCGACAACAAAATCCGATCTGACTTTTTCCAATAGTTTCTAGAGAATTCCGACGGACAAAGTGCCACGCATGCTCAGAATAAATTACGAGACGAAAGCTATTGGCTACTGGCCTCTACATAGTCCCGTCATACGCAACGAACGTCATCACGCTCAGAAGGATCGGATTTTCCAACAACTTTGTCCGACCATGTAGGTTAAGGAGATATTTCCTGCACCTACAGGTAAGCCTTAATCTAGGCTTGCCTGTCGGTTAAAGTGGTCTGTAAGGCTTTACAAGCACTTTAACAACCAATGACTCATTCAGCTGTCAGTGGGGTTCCCCTGTTGACAGCTGCAGTATAAACATAAACTAAATAAATAAAAACAGCCTGGAAATGTTTATCAACAACATTGCTGAGCCACTGAAACAGAAAGGTAAAAAGGTAAAAAGAAACATTGGTTCTTATTGTATCTTTCTGTTTCTTCATCTACAGATCAAAGGGATGAACTTTGATCTGCAGATGAAAACAGTCTAAAGCAACCTGTCAAGTAAAATACATTTTTGTTTGTTTTTTATTAAATGTTCCTCAGTTTTAACCCCTTATTAACCCTTAACTTACTCCAATCAGCCCTAATTAACTCCTTATTCTCCTCCATTTAACTATTATTTTCCTGCTGATTTAACAGTTTTTTTGTTCACTTCTGTTTTATGATCTATTAACCACTTGCCAACCAGCCACCGTCATTATCCGGCAGCAGGTCGGTACGATCCCACAAACCATTGTAGCTATACATCAGTCCCTTTAAGCAGGATAGCAGGCATGCGTGCCTGCTGCACAGCGGGGGTGCTGATGCTCGTGACCGGAGGTCATGATGACCGCCGGCCATGAGCGATCGTGGGCACAAGAGGCAGAAATGGGACGTGTGTAAACATAAACATCCCAGTTCTGTGAGGAGAGGAGAGAGAGATTGTGAGTTCCTATGAGCTGGGAACACCAATCTGTCATCTCCTATAGTCACTCCCATCCCCCACAGTTAGAACACACACATAGGGAACACAGTTAACCCCTTGATCGCCCCCTAGTGTTAACCCCTTCCCTAATAAAAAGAGATGATCTTGCACATTGGTGATACAGTGATAATATCAAATGAAGGTAAAATATAAAATGGTCCAGGGACAGGATAAGATGGGTATCACTGATTAATGTTAAGTTTGTCTGAGTCCATATAATAATGCTCATATAAAGTCCACTTCCCAGTAGTGAACACCTTCACAGTATTTAACCCCTTCCCTGCCAGTGACATTTTTACAGTAATCAGTGAATTTTTATAGCACCGATCGCTGTATAATTGTCAATCGACCCAAAAAATGTGTCAAAAGTGTTCGATGTGTCCACCATAATGTCGCAGTCTCGCTAAAAATCGTAGATCACCGCACGACCGCGCAATTGTCAGTTAAAGCGACACAGCGCCGAATCGCAAAAAATGGCCTGGTCATTGAGCAGCCCATTCTTCCGGGCTGAAGTGGTTAATAGTTAAAACTTTTTTTTGTTAGTTAATGTTTTTACACCTTTAATGTATATTTACACGTTTCACGGTTGAAAAAAGTGCAAAATTTAAAAAAAAAGTAAATTTATTTAATTTGTAAATAACTTGTACCATTGCTGTATGGGTAATTGGTATCGACGAGTACTAAAAAAAAAAAGCAGTCGTATGGGTTGTAAAAAAAAAAAAATGGTATCGGTGCATCCCTACTAATAACTAAATATATTTTTTTATTGTTTACTTTGTTTCCAGCTGTTTGTATGTTAGTCAGCCAGTAAGCATATGAGCGCATACCTGGCAGGGGACCAGGTTCCAGGTTTAGCTGGAACGATGGGAGAACATACAAATCAGATGGCCAGACTGGAATTAATGAAAATGGATGGTCTGAGCACGGATCAGGCCTGTTAACAGAACAACTGAGGCTGGGTTCCCATCAGAAAAGCAGCATTAACATGCTAGGCATTATGGATTTCTTTTGACTTGAGTGGCAAAATGCCGGCCAGAATACCAAACATCCAATTTTTCCAATGATGGCAATACAATGAATTCGTGTGAACAGGCCCTTTGGAAAACAGTGGGCTGATTCAGTGTTCACGTACTGTTCAGCATGTCGATCGTGAGCGATCAACTCAGAGTCTTTACCAAGTAGTAATAAAATCAAATAAAGTGTGCGCTGCCACCATTGAAAGAGACTGTAAGGAACCTTTATTTTTTAAAAGCCATTTTGAACCATAAGTGGGGGTATTGTACTGCACAAGACTCTATAATGTTCTATACGCTGGTTCTTCAAATGTTGTATTACTGGATTAATATGTAATCTTCACATTATCTTCATAGCACGGATTGCACTAAAGTAAAAAATAGGATTTTCAAAGTAACAGCCTTGCTTACTAAAGAGCAACAAAAGTAGCTGCTCTGACCAATCAGCTTCTGGACCAGTTGCGGCCGGTCAACAAGGGGCGCCCCCCCAGCCCACCTAATCCGCCCCTCTAGCCTGCACAATCAAACATCATGTGTGTGGCCATGTACTGTGTGGGGCACCGGACCAACAGGTCTCTACCAGGTCCGTCACCCCACTGCAAGCACATGACCAGAGCCCAAGGTCCCAATTGGCCTGTTTCATGTTGTCCTCAGGGTGCAGAGCACTGCGCCCCCAACCATCCCATCCTGTGATACCAGCAAATCAGCTCTCACCATAGGCTTCTGGCATACCACCTCAGCCAATCAGGACAGGAGGCTGAAGACCCAGAACCTGTAAAGAAGACCGGGTCAACACAGAAGCCGTGGCCCTGGGCTCCAGAGGAGCTGTGACTGCTAGACATGGGCGCCGTTAATAAATTTGTTTCATTCTGTTCCGTTTCAATTCGTAATAAAATTAATTCGTACTTCGTATTTCGTGTCCGAAATTCCGTTCTGTTTCGTACGAAATACGAATTGTCGTTAACGTGTACGAACGTTCTTTACGATTAATTTAAAGGCAAAAACATTGCTCATTATGCTTATTATGACTTGCAGAAGACTTCTGTGATAGAAGTCAATGTAAATTGCCTGAAGACATCAGTGAAGGAATTTCATCCTCTCTGGGCAGGCTGCCAAGAAAAGAACAAAATGATACAATGTTTCTTCTTCAATGGGCTGAACTCCTTGTGTAGAAGTTTTCAGTTTAACCATAAAGACTAAATCTTTTCTGACACTTGTTGCTTACAAGTAAAAATCCAGTAGGTCTTTCAAACGCAAGTTAGCCCTTTTTTTTTCGGTCGACCTCTAGGGAGCAGTGACATCAGCAGCGTGACATACAGCAATGACACCTGCACCGTGATAAAGGGCTAACTTGCGTTTGAAAGACCTCTGCGCAAATACCGCGTCACATAAAATATTGCAACAACTGCTATTTTATTCCCTAGGGTCTCTGCTAAAAAAATATATATAGTTTTTGGGGCTTCTGGATTTTTACTTGTAAGCAACAAGTGTCAGAAAAGATTTAAGCCGCGTACACAGGGGCGGATTGTATGGCCTACTTAGTCCGCCATACAATCCGACGGACAGTCCGTCCTACTTTCGAATGAACGGACTTGACCACACACGGATGCACAAACAGTCCGTCGAAAGCTTGCGCGATGACGTGTACAGCACGTACGACGGGACTAGAAATAGGAAGTCCAATACACAGCAATGCAACCTTTCGCCGTGTAAATCCTTTCTGAGCATGCGCCATTCTTAGTCCGTCGAACTAGCCTACTGACGAGCGGACTGTCCGCTGAAACCAAAGTATGACGGACAGTATTTCGAAAAATCCGAAATACTTAGTACGCCAGACTGCACGCTGAAAAAGTCAGCTGAAGCCCACACACGAGCGGACTGTCCGCTGAAATGTGTTTAGACGGACTAAGTAGGCCAGTAGCCAATAGCTTCCCTTGCGTCGTAGTTGGTCCATCGGAGCAGCATACAAACGGTTTTCCATCTGATTTTTTAAATGAAAAACGATCAGATTAACACACACACGATCAGAATGTCCGACGGACTGATTCTGTCTGACCTAGTCTGCCGGAAAGTCCAGTTGTGTGTACGCGGCATTAGTTAAAGTGCAAAAACTTTCCTCTAGACTTAACAAGCAGTTAACCCTTACAGTATGGGAGCAACCCCATTGCAGGGATCATTTTTTTAATTTCCCAGACTTGGGCTGGGAAGTTTTTTACCTTAATTCATTGTGTGCATTAAGATAAAAAAACCTTGGTGGTTGTAAAGTCAGAATCTTTATTTTATTTTTTTATCTTAATGCATTCTATGCATTAAGATAAAAAACCTTCTGTGTGTAGCTGCCCCCTCAGCCCCTCTAATACTAATTAAACCCAAAAAACAGAAAATCAGAAACACAGAAAGACAGCAGCTAACACACAAAAAATTGATATTTTAGTTAAATAAACATGTAAATAAAAAGTGTTGCGCTAAAGTGAAAAACATATATATTATGTGTAAATATCACACACGTGATAAATATATATGCAATGACAATTTTGACAATGATTAAACGTTTTCCTATTTGTAAAACAATACTAATGTGAACATATATATGCAAAAAATAAAGTGATGAAAATAAAGTGTCTCTTAGTGAAAAGAAAAGAAGAAACAATCCACGTACCACTTAGTGCAGTAGAAACATCCAAATGTCTTCCAATCCACACGGAGATGTAAACACCCTGGTGCCAACACCCTATGCAGTTGTAAGCTTACCGACTTTCTTGGACCCAAGTGAACATACGCTCCGAGGGTCAATTTTGCTTTAATCAGAAATGACTGTGAGGCACCTAGGGCATCCCACGTTGGAACTTGAGATTCAACACCAGAAATCACTTCCAAAGCCAGGCTGTACACGAAATTAGTGTCAAACGATCTCAGAACACGTCACGCTCCCCAAGAAGGCCATAAAATTAAAAAATGGGGCCACAAATAGCGTAATTCCGTAAAATCAATTAGTTTATTAAAAGGTTATCAAACTTACATTTCAACAGTTGATACAAGCGCTTATCACATAAAGAATGGCAGCAGTGGAGCATTCTATGCATTAAGATAAAAAACCTTCTGTGTGTAGCTGCCCCCTCAGCCCCTCTAAAACTAACCTAAACCCCATCTCTATCCAGCGATGTGCACAAGTGCCTCGGCCATCTGGGACTCTCCCTCCTGATTGGCTGAGACACAGTAGCAGCGCCATTGGCTCCCACTGCTTTCAATCAAAGTCAGTTAGCCAATGAGGAGAGAGAGGGGGGTGGACCAAACCCGCGGCTCTGTGTCTGAATGGACACAGGGAACTGTGGCTCGACACAGATGCCCCCATAATGAATGAATGAATAACTTGTAAAGCGCTACAATGCGAACTGAATTGCCTCAAGCTGCTTGTTGTGGGGGCACTCGGCAGGAGTGGTTTTGCACAAAGCAGTCCATATCCTCCCCTTTTGGGGTCCCCTACTGGCACTCATGGCCCCTCCCCCCTGTCAAGTGCCCCCAGAACAAGCAGCTTACAATAGGGGCACCCAAACAGGCAAAATCCTGAGCCACTGTGTGGCCATTCAGACACAGAGCCACGGCTTGGCCCGTCCCCTTTCTCTCCTCATTGGCTCACTGATTGTGATTGACAGAAGCGGGAGCCAACAGTTCCCACTGCTGTCTCAGCCAATGAGGAAGGAGTGTCCCCAGAGAGCTGATGCTCTTGTGTACATTGTTGGATTAAGAGGGAGCTCAGGTATGTTTTAGGGTGGCTGGGGAGACGGCTGCACACAGAAAGTTTTTTGTACCTCCATGCATAGAATGCAAGAAGGTAAAAAACCTTCAGCCTTTACAACCGCTTTAAGCTTTGACAAGCTTTGCAGAACCTCACCAGATTTATACTCTCCAGTTTTCATAAATCAACCCCTGTGTGTCTATTGACACACAGATCTGGAACGAGAGCAAGTCTGCATGAGTGTCCCCATATCAGGTGGCTTACTATGGTGGCCACTTGGCAGAGGGGACTCCCGCGGGGGGACCCAAGAAGAGGAGGAACAGGGTTGCTCTGTGCAGGTAAGTGGAACATATTTGGTGATAACAAAAATGCAACTCTAAAATAATAAAAGTACCAGAGTTATCAGCATGGAGTCACCAACCAAAACAATATATTTGCTCATAGTGTAGTAGTTTAATATTCCCAAATATACATTAAAAACATTCAGTATAAAAACAACCAGTATATGACTGTTTTTGCGGGAAACATACTTAGAGCTACACTGTGAAGGGATAGAGGATATGCCGCCATTCTCTGCAGGTTTGGTGGCCCCTTATGTAAGTTTGAAAGCTGCATTTGTTTTTATACTGGTTGTTTTTATATTGGATGTTTTTAATGTATATTTGGGAATATTAATGAGCAAATATATTGTTTTTGGTTGGTGACTCCATGCTGAAAACTCTGGTACTATCCCCTGATAGAGTGGAATAGAGCAGTTTGGTCCTGCCATCGGTGGAGCGAGAGTGGTGATGCTGGATGCCATTTACACAAAACGCTTATTGCTGTTCTAGTAATAGACAGCATATCCCTCTGGTGAGTGTGTACACCCATAACAATATGAACTACTTATTTTTGTTCTTCTGACAAACTTCAGTTCATGGTCACATTTTTGTGGACTCTTTTATTATTTTTGCGCTGCATTTTTGTTATCATTTGGTTATGGGTGCATTACAGTGCCTTGAAAAAGTATTAATACCCCTTGAAATTTTCCGCATTTTGTCATCTTACAACCAAAAACGTAAATGTATTTTAATGGGATTTTATGTGACAGACCAATGCAAAGTGGCACATAATTGTGAAGTGGAAGGAAAATGATAAATGGTTTTCATAATTTTTTAAGAATAAATATGTGAAAAGTGTGACGTGCATTTGTTTTCAGCCCCCCCTGAGTCAACACATGGTAAAATCCCCTTTCGCTGCAATTACAGCTGCAAGTCTTTTTGTGGATGTCTCTACCATTCCTTCGCCCCAGTCTCAAGTCTTTTGCAGACTGTAATAGGTTTTCTTCTAAGATTGTCCTGCATTTGGCTCCATCCATCTTTTCATTAACTCTGACCAGCTTCCCTGTCCCTGCTGAAGAAAAGCATCCACAGAACATGATGCTGCCACCACCATGTCTCACGGGTGGTGTGTTCAGGGTGATGTGCTGTGTTCATTCTCCACCACACATAGCGTTTTGCTTTTAGGCCAAAAAGTTACATTTTTGTCTCATCTGACCGGAGCACCTTCTTCCACATGTTTGTTTGTGTCCCCCACATGGCTTCTTGCAAACTGTACATGGGACTTCTTATAGCTTTCTTTTAACCATTTTCAGACCGGACCATTTTGCTGGTAAATGACCAGAGGTCTTTTTACAATTTGGCACTGCGCTGCTTTAACTGGTAATTGCGCGGTCATGCAATGTTGTACCCAAACAAAATTTGCGTCCTTTTTTTCCCACAAATAGAGCTTTCTTTTAAAGGTATTTGACTGACTCTGCGATTTTTATTTTTTGCGATATAAACGTAAAAAGACCGCAAATTTTGAAAAAAATGATATTTTCTATTTTTTGTTATTAGAAAAATCCAATAAACTCAATTTTAGTCATACATTTAGGCCAAAATGTATTCAGCCACATGTCTTTGGTAAAAAAAAGTCAATAACTGTATATTTATTGGTTTGCGCAAAAGTTGTCACATCTACAAACTAAGGTACGTTTTCTGGAATTTACGCAGCTTTTAGTTTATGACTGCCTATCTCATTTCTTGAGGTGCTAAAATGGCACCCCCCCAAATGACCCCATTTTGGAAAGTAGATACCCTAAGGAAATTGATAAGAGGCATGTTGAGCCCATTGAATATTTTATTTTTTTGCCTCAAGCGATTGAATAATGACAAAAAAATTTTTTTTTTTTTTACACAAAGTTGTCACTAAATGATATATTGCTCACACATGCCATGGTTATATGTGGAATTGTACCCCAAAATACATTCTGCTGCTTCTCCTGAGTACGGGGATACCACATGTGGTCGACTTTTTGGAAGCCTAGCCGCGTACGGGGCCCCGAAAGCCAAGCACCGCCTTCAGGATTTCTAAGGGCATACATTTGTAATTTCACTCCTCACTACCTATCACAGTTTTGAAGGCCATAAAATGCCAAGATGGCACAAAACCCCCACAAATTACCCCATTTTAGAAAGTAGACACCCCAAGCTACTTGCTGAGAGGCATGTTGAGTTCATGGAATATTTTATATTTGGCACAAGTTGCGGGAAAATTACAAACTTTTATTTATTTTTATTTTTTTTCACAAAGTTGTCACTAAATGATATATTGCTCACACATGCTATGGGCATATGTGAAATGACACCCCAAAATAAGTTCTTCTGCTTCTCCTGAGTACGGGGATATCACATATGTGGGACTTTTTGGGAGCCTAGCCGCGTACGGGGCCCCGAAAACCAAGCACCGCCTTCAGGCTTTCTAAGGGCGTACATTTTTGACTTCACTCCTCACTACCTATTACAGTTTTGAAGGCCATAAAATGCCAAGATGGCACAAAACCCCCACAAATGACCCCATTTTAGAAAGTAGACACCCCAAGCTATTTGCTGAGAGGCATGTTGAGTCCATGGAATATTTTATATTTTGCCACAAGTTGCGGGAAAATTACAAACTTTTTTTTTTTTTTTTTTCACAAAGTTGTCACTAAATGATATATTGCTCACGCATGCCATGGGCATATGTGAAATGACACCCCAAAATAAATTCTGCTGCTTCTCCTGAGTACGGGGATACCACATGTGTGGGATTTTTTGGGAGCCTAGTCGCGTACGGGGCCCCGAAAGCCAAGAACCGCCTTCAGGCTTTCTAAGGGCGTACATTTTTGACTTTACTCCTCACTACCTATTACAGTTTTGAAGGCCATAAAATGCCAAGATGGCACAAAACCCCCACAAATGACCCCATTTTAGAAAGTAGACACCCCAAGCTATTTGCTGAGAGGCATGTTGAGTCCATGGAATATTTTATATTTGGCACAAGTTGCGGGAAAATTACAAACTTTTAGTTATTTATTTATTTTTTTCACAAAGTTGTCACTAAATGATATATTGCTCACACATGCTATGGGCATATGTGAAATGACACCCCAAAATAAGTTCTGCTGCTTCTCCTGAGTACGGGGATACCACATATGTGGGACTTTTTGGGAGTCTAGCTGCGTACGGGGCCCCGAAAACCAAGCACCGCCTTCAGGCTTTCTAAGGGCGTACATTTTTGACTTCACTCCTCACTACCTATTACAGTTTTGAAGGCCATAAAATGCCAAGATGGCACAAACCCCCCCCCCCAAATGACCCCATTTTGGAAAGTAGACACCCCTAAATTTTCTGGTACACTAGTGAGACTCACAGGTAAAAAAGCACCTAGGCTGTCAGCGACTGTATCAAAACGCCAAAAGAAAAACTGTTAGCGATTGCAGGGATCAGGCCTGACTCTGCAAACGCTGCAGTTATGTGTGTTGTGTTTTGTAAGTGACAGTGATCGATCGATACTGCACTTGGGTGGGCTGGTCTGGGCTTGGCGGAGGGGCTAAGCGCAGGTGCTAGCTGGTATCTGGGCTGATCCCGCTAACAATGCGTTTTTGGAAACCTAAACTGCTGGCGACGCTAATATAGATCTGATCAGATACTATATTACTAAGGGAGGTGTATGCTTTGTGCGTGGGTGTTAGCGGTACTGGCACTAACCTAACGCTGCCTGGGGCGACGCAGACCTTTTCTGACCCTCAAACTTATATCACCCGCCGGGTGATCAGGGGGTTAAACCTTTATTAGGTAATAAATTAAACTATAAAAAAATAACTAACCAACCAGCGTCACCTGTAACAGTTATATGGCGATCACTGGTGAAAGGGTTAACTAGGGGGCAATCAGGGGGCTTTATGCGGTAGTATATGGGGGTCCCTGGCGCTATAAAAAGCTGCGGCGAACCTAAATACCTACCTGCCTAACTAGCGTCACCTGTGACACTAATACAGCTGGGTTCACACTGGAGCGATGCGGGAACGCCACGAATCCGCGGCGGGTTCCCGCATCGCATGCCTCCCGGCGGCAGTTCACACTGCCCTATGCGAACTGCTGGGAGTGTCAGTGAAATGTTAATGACACCCCCAGATCAGTTCGCATATTGCAGTGCGATCTGCAAACTCGGATCGCATGGTGTGAACACCCATGCGATCCGATTCTGCTGCGGACCAAAAATAGGGTCCCGTGCGAATTTGCGGCGGGTGCAGCGGGTGCGACGCGAATTCAGCCATACTATCTGTATGGCTGAACTCGAATCACACAGAGATCGGATGTGATTTGCACTGCAGTGCGGTGCGAATCACATCCGTTCTCATAAACCGCTGCAATGTGAACCCAGCCTTAGTGACACTGGTGACGGGGGGTGATCACGGGGTTAAACCTTTATTGGGGGGGTTAGGGGGTACCCTAGAGCTAAAGGGGGCTAACCCTAACTGCCCTAACAGTTATTACAGTCACAAATTACACCAATGCAAAAAAAAAAATGCAATTGGTGTCACTGTGACTGGGGGGGCAGGGGTGATTGGGGGGGTGATCGGGGGGTGAAGGGGGGGTGAGAGTGTGCCTGGCATGTTCTACTGTGTAGTGTCGTGTTGGTGCAACTCACCGATCCTCTCTCCTCTGTGCCGGAACGAAAAATACCGACACGGAGGAGAGATTACATCACTTCCTCTGCCTGTGTTTACATTACAGGAGAGGAAGTGATGTCACGCCTCACTTCCATTCGTCAGGAGTGATCGAGAGGGAGTGGCCATGAATGAATGGCCGCCCCCTCATCCCGGATCACTTCTGAACGGATACCGACCGCCGCTGGCACCGGGGGGGGCCCGATCGGGCCCCCCACCCGCGGGAAGGCAGGAACGTACAGGTACGCCCATATGCCTGCCCGTGCCATTCTGTTGACGTATATCGTCGTGCGGCGGTCGGCAAGTGGTTAACAATGGATTTCTCCTTGCCACTCTTTCATAAAGGCCAGATTTGTGGAATGTGTGACTAATAGTTGTCCCATACCTCCCAACTTTTGAGATGGGAACGAGGGACACCTATTAGCAAAAGTATGTAGGCATAGGACACACCCCTGCAACGTCCCCTTAAAGGAAAATGATACATAAAATTATTATTTAAGCCCACAAGGACTTTATTTTACCACTACTGTTCCTTCATGCTGGCTTTTGAAATTTACAAATGCAGCAATTTAGAAATTGGCTGAACGGTTTAGCACTGAGAAACACCTTTTGAAGGTAAAAAGTGTATTTTATATACAACTATATAGATCAGACCAAAATGAGGGACAAATAATGAGGAAAGAGGAACAGAGGAACTTTGTTCCAAATCAGGGACAGTCCCTCAAAATCAGGGACAGTTGGGAGCTATGGTTGTCCTGTGGATAGATTCTCCCACCTGAGCTGTGGATCTCTGCAGCTTACCATGGGCCTCTTGGCTGCTACTCTGATTAATGCTCTACTTGCCCAGCCTGTCAGTTTACGTGGACGGCCATGTCTTGGTAGGTTTGCAGTTGTGCCATACTCTTTCCATTTTGTATTGATGGATTGAACAGTGCTGCATGAGATGTTCAAAGCTGTTTATAACCTAACTCTGCTTTAAACTTCTCCACAACTTTATCTCTGACCTGTCTGGTGTGTTCCCTGGCCTTCGTGATGCTGTTTGTTCACTTAGGTTCTCTAACAAACATCCAAGGGCTTCACAGAACAGCTGTATTTATACTGAGATTAAATTACACACAGGTTGACTCTATATATTAATTAGGTGACTTCAGAAGGCTGTTGGTTCCACTAGATTTTAGTTAGGGGTATCAGAGTAAAAGGGGCTGAATACAAATCCACGCCACACTTTTCACATATTTATTTGTGAAACATTTTGAAAACTATTTATCATTTTTCTTCCACTTCACAATTATGTGCCACTTTGTGTTGGTCTATCACATAAAATCCCAATAAAATATGTTTAAGTTTTTGGTTGTAACATGACAAAATGTGGAAAATTTGAAGGGGTATGAATACTTGTTCAAGGCACTGTATACATACACATATATTGCACGTGGCTGTTTACATTTTGCAGAAAGAGCGCCGACTTTATTTTACTATTATTTGTTATTTTGAAATAAAAATGATGGGTTTACTGTTACTTTAAGTAAATATTACTTCTCTTTTGTTTTTTTAATTGTGAATATCAAGAGATGTAAAGCGGATGTATAATTAGATTCTCCAGTAAATGAATTTGGGATGAACAGTACCAACTAATTGGAAATTTCTCCAAGATCTGATCATGAAATTAATGATCTAAGCACCAAGCTCTACAATGGTGGCAGTGGCAAGATTTTTGATTTCACATCATAAACTCAAGTGCCAAAGCATTATAGATAGAGACTCAAATAATCCATACCTCTATATTTGCCTCATTTTTTGCTCCGTTAGCATGGTATATGGATTTTTTTAGACTTGCTGTTTTGCTTTTCCCATTTGTGTTTTATTAATTAGCGAACCAGTCACATATTTTTTTTTTTGCCTGTTTTTTTCATTTGCAAGTAACATGTTGACACATACATGCCTCACTTAATTGGAACAGAAAGCACAAAAGCAGCATTATCTGGATTCTCAATGTGAAAAGCAAACTGAGATGCACCATTGTATTGCCATGAACAGTGTAAAATAACCCACAGAGGTTCAGGGCGTGCGATCACTTTGCATACATATGTCCATGGCCTCACGCTGGCCCGTAATAAAAATGTACTATAGTGATTTACCTTGCATTTGTTTAGACCACATGTATTTTCTCTTGTTATGTACAGTGCCTTGCAAAAGTATTCACCCCCTTGGCTTTTTACCTATTTTGTTACATTACAGCCTTTAGTTCAATGTTTTTTTTAATCTGAATTATATGTGATGGATCAGAACACAATAGTCTAAGCTGATGAAGTAAAATTAGAAAAATATATAGAAAGCCATTATTTTCAGCAAAAAACAAAATTACACATTTTGAGTTTGCGAAAAGGGATGTGGGAGACCCCCAAAAAGTATGGAGGAAGGTGCTCTGGTCTGACAAGACTAAAATTGAACTTTTTGGCCATCAAAGAAAACGCTATGTCTGGCACAAACCCAACACATCACATCACCCAAAGAACACCATCCCCACAGTGAAACATGGTGGTGGCAGCATCATGCTGTGGGGATGTTTTTTAGCAGTCGGGACTAGGAAACTGGTCAGAGTTGAGGGAAAGATGGAGGGTGCTAAATAAAGGGATATTCTTGGGCCGCGTACACACGCGTGGACTGTTTGCCCGACCTTGTTCGTCAAACAGTTTCGGCAAACAGTCCGCTCAAAATTTGCATGAGCGGACTTGCCCACACACGAGCGGACTGTTTCAGCGAACTGTTTGCCAAACAGTCCGCTCAACTTTTGAAATGAACGGACTCGCCCACGTAAGGCGGAGGCAAATCCGCCCATTTCGAGCGCGTGTACAGGTAGGCGGGGCCCGCGAAGGAGACGTCGCGGGCTCCGCCGCCTGGAATGGGCTTAAAGGGGAACCCCAACGCCGAAAAAAATCGGCGTGGGGGTTCCCCCAAAGTCCACACCAGACCCTTGTCCGAGCACGCTACCCGGCCGGCCAGGAAAGGGGGGCGAGCGAGCGCGCCCCCCCTCCTGAGCCGTACCAGGCCGCGTGCCCTCAACATGGGGGGTGCCTTGGGGAAGGGGGGGCCGCGCGGCCCCCCCACCCCAAAGCACCTTGTCCCCATGTTGATGAGGACAAGGGCCTCTTCCCGACAACCCTGGCCGTTGGTTGTCGGGGTCTGCGGGCGGGGGGCTTATCGGAATCCGGGAGCCCCCTTTAAGAAGGGGGCCCCCGGATACCGGCCCCCCACCCTATGTGAATGAGTATGGGGTACAATGTACCCCTACCCATTCACCTGTGAAATAAAGTACAAAAAAAAAACACAACACAGGGAAAAAATATTTTATTGCACAGCTCCGGGGGTCTTCCGTCTTCGGGGGTCTTCTCGCCGGACTCCTCCGCTATCTGTGTGTAGCTCTTTTACTAGCGGAGGAGTCCGGCTTTCTTCCTCCCCGCCGCCGGCCTCTTCTCCCGACTTCGGGGGTCTTGTCCCCCTCTTCGGTTCTTCTGCCGGGCCACCGCGCCTTCTTGTAGCTCTTTTACAGGCGGTGGCCTGGTCTTCTGTCGCCGCTGCCTTCCGTTCTTCTGTCGCCGCCTTCGGTTCTTCTGCCGGGCCACCGCGCCTTCTTGTAGCTCTTTTACAGGCGGTGGCCCGGTCTTCTGTCGCCGCTGTCGTCGCCGTCGCCGCCACAGTTTCAAACACAAACACAGTTTTTCAAACACAGTTTCAGCGGACAGTTTTTCGGAATTTCCGAAAGACTTTGTCCGTCCAACTGTCCGCTGAAACTGTCCGCTGAAAGCCCACACACGGGTGGACTGTCCGCCCAAACACTGTTCAGCGGACAAGGTTGGGCGAACAGTCCGCCCGTGTGTACGCG
Organism: Lithobates pipiens; assembly: GCF_037356315.1. Taxonomy (NCBI): domain Eukaryota; kingdom Metazoa; phylum Chordata; class Amphibia; order Anura; family Ranidae; genus Lithobates; species Lithobates pipiens. The sequence continues at coordinate 10,659,581 of NW_027507755.1, forward strand.
GCCTTGCGCAAAACCTGTAGCACTCTGTGTGTGATTTGAGGTTAGGACGGAGGTTCACCTTCCAGCAGGACAATGACCCCAAACACACTGCTAAAGCAACACTTGAGTGGTTTAAGGAGAAACATGTAAATGTGTTGGAATGGCCTAGTCAAAGCCCAGACCTCAATCCAATAGAAAATCTGTTGTCAGACTTAGGCCGCGTACACACGGGCGGACTGTCTGTCCAACTTAGTCCGCTGAAACGTGTTTCAGCGGACAATCCGCTCGTGTGTGGGCTTCAGCGGACATTTTCAGCGGACAGTCTGGCGGACTAAGTCTTTCGGAATTTCCGTAATTTTGTCCGTCCAAACTTGGCTTCAGCGGACAGTCTGCTCGTGTGTAGGCAAGTTGGACGGACTAAGTATGGCGCATGCTCAGAAAGGATTTACACGCCGAAGGTTGCATTGCAGTGTATTGGACGTCGTATTTCTAGTCCCGTCGTACGTGCTGTACACGTCATCGCGCAAGCTTTCAGCGGACTGTCTGTTCATCGTGTGTGGTCAAGTCCGTTCATTCAAAAGTAGGACGGACTGTCCGTCGGATTGTCTGACAAACTTAGTTGGCCAGACAATCCGCCCGTGTGTACGCGGCCTTAAAGATTGCTGTTCACAAGCATAAACCATCCAACTTGAAGGAGCTGGAGCAGTTTTGCAAGGAGGAATGGGCAAAAATCCCAGTGGTAAGATGTGGCAAGCTCATAGAGACTTATCCAAAGGGACTTGGAGCTGTGATAGCCACAAAAGGTGGGGTGCCTCTACAAAGAATTGACCTTGGGGGGTGAATAGTTATGCACATTGACTTTTTCCATAATTTTTTTCCTATTTGTTGTTGTTGTATTGTTGTTGCTTCACAATAAAAAAAAAATCTTCAAAGTTGTGGGCATGTTCTGTAAATTAAATGATGCAAATCTTAAAACAATCCATGTTAATTTCAGGTTGTGAGGCAACAAAACACGAAAAATGTCAAGGGGGTGAATACTTTTGCAAGGCACTGTATGTTGCTGCATTGGCAAACACATAAATTGTTTGATTTTGCACCCTGGGAGAATAGTTTGCTGGAAGCAGGACAGTCCATGAAATAGGACCTTCATTAGAGGCTCACCAAGTACCGTATATACTCGAGTATAAGCCGAGATTTTCAGCCTCTTTTTTGAGGCTGAAAGTGCCCCCCTCGGCTTATACTCGAGTCATCGCTGTCTGCCCGCTCGATCAGCGTGTCGAGCAGACAGACAGCGGCCATTCTATAATTCAAAAGCCGCGCCTCCGGCTCCGCCTTCGCCTGTGATAGGCGGAACACTGAATTTCCCAGCAGCCTGTGTTCCGCCTATCACGGACATCGTATCATCCTCGTACTACGGACGAGGATGATACGATGTCCGTGATAGGCGGAACACAGGCTGCTGGGAAATTCAGTGTTCCGCCTATCACAGGCGAAGGCGGAGGCGCGGCTTTTGAATTTTACAATGGCCGCCGAGGCGCCGACGAAGAGGGCACGGGACGGAGGCAAGGCAAGGCACGGCACGGGACGGGACAGGACGGAGGCAAGGCAAGGCACGACACGGGACGGAGGCAAGGCACGGCGGCAAGGAGGCAAGGCACGGGACGGAGGCTCGGGACAAAGGCTCGGGACACAGGTAGGCTGGACACACACACACACACACACACACACACACACACACACTCACACACACACACGGATGGATGGATGGAGACACACACACACACAGGGATGGATGGATACACACACACACAGGGATGGATGGATGGATGGAGACACACACACACAGGGATGGATGGATGGAGACACACACACACAGGGATGGATGGATGGATGGATGGAGACACACACACACAGGGATGGATGGATGGATGGACACACACACACACAGGGATGGATGGATGGATGGACACACACACACACAGGGATGGATGGACGGACACACAGGGATGGACGGACACACAGGGATGGACGGACACACAGGGATGGACGGACACACACACAGGGATGGACAGGCATGTCTCACCCTCGGCTTATACACGAGTCAATAAGTTTGCCAGTTTTTTTGGGGGTAAATTGGGGGCCTCGGCTTATATTCGGGTCGGCCTATACTCGAGTATATACGGTAATAATATAATGAAGCCTACAGACTTTAAAATATTGAAATTACTTTAAAAATCACAATACCATATTGAAAATTATATGAGACTTTAGTGATTAGATTTAGGTATACTTTTGTTTTGGTAGGAGGTGGATGAATAAAGTAATACACGAAGCTTTCTGTTCCGTAATTACTTGCAGTTCTGTTTAGGTCAGTCTTAATGCTGTCCAATGGATGATCTTAAAAGTCAAGTTTCAGTTGTTCTTCAGGACACTGTAATTGCCAAAGAGCTCGTTAACAGAATAATACATTTTGTTGTCTCAAGAACAAAATAGAAACAACATTTTTTACCAAGGCTAGAAGGTCTTCCAGGTCACCACCAAAGCGATAACAGCAGTAGCAGGCAGAACCAATATTATGAGTGAACCCCAGGCTGGAAATATTGAAGAACTGACTGTTTAAGTGATAAAAGTCTTAAATCACGTTCCTCCAGAAGCCATCAAATGGTGTCATGGATACATTTAATGTACATATCTCTATCTATGGATGATCTTTTTCCCCAAGAAATATGAGGGTCTCCCAGCTGACCCCCAATTTATAATGGGCTCTCCCAATAATAGGGTCTCCCAACAATCAATATGGGGTCTCCCAGGTCACTCCTAAGTCATACATTTTCACAAAAAAATATGAGAATCTCCAAGGCCATCCCCAATTAATAATGATTTCTCCCAACATCTCCCAGGGTCTCCTAGGTAACCCACCAATCAATAACATTTGGGAAATGACAGGCAGAGCTAATGTTGCAAATAAACCCCAGGCTGGAAATATTGGAGAGTTGACTGACAGTACAGGCCTTAAGTCACATTCCTCCAGAAGACCTCAAATGGTGTAATGGGTGCATTGATATATCTCTGCACATGGAGACTGTGCCTCATGAATTTTCCCCAAGAATTTGAGTGTCTCCCAGGTAACCCCCAATCAATAATGTCGTCTTCTGATAATAGGATCTCCCCAATAATCAGTATGATGGTTTCCAGGCCACCCCAGGTCATGAATCCTTGCTGAGAATTATGAGGGCTTTCCAGGTCACTCCCAGTCGATTACATTTGGGAAATAACAGGCAGAACCAATATTGCGACTAAACTCTGGGCTGGAATTGATGAAGAACTGACTGTCTAAGTGATGCTGGTCTAAAATCATATTCCTCAAGAAGACATCTAGTAGTGTAACGGGTACATTTATATATTTCTGCCTGTGGAGACTGTGCCTTGTGAATATTCTGAAAGAAATATGAGGGGCTCCCAGGTGACCCCTTATCAATAATGTGAAACACTTTGCCAAGAAATTCAAAGATTTCCAGGGTCACATCCATTCAATAACGGGGTCTCCCAGATCACTCCCCCAATCAAAAACATTTAGAAAATGACAGGCAGAGACAATATCACAAGTAAATCCCAGGCTGGACATATTGAGGAACTGGTTGTCTATGTGATACATGCCTAAAACCACATTCCTCAAGAAGACACCAAACATTGTAATAGCTATATCTATACATTGCTGCCTCTGGAGGCTCTGCCTTATGAATTTTCATAAACAAATATGAGAGTCTCCCAGGTCACCCCCCAATCAATAATGGGATCTTCCAATAATGGGATCTCCCAACAATTAGTATTTGGTCTCCCAGGTCACCCCCAAATCAACAATGGGGTCTCCCAACAATGAATATGGGTTCTCCCAGATCACTCTCCAATCAATAACATTTAGAAAATGACAGGCAGAACCAATATCGCAAGTAAACTCCAGGCTAGGCATATTTAAGAACTAGCTGTCTAAGCGATACAGTCCTAAAACCACATTCCTCAAGAAGACACCAAACAGTGTATTAGGTAAACTTATACATTGCTGTCCATATTTGCTGTGCCTCACAAATCTTCTTCAATAAATACAAGGGTCTTCCAGGTGACCTTCCCAAATCAATAATGGGTTCTCCCAGGTCATGAATTTTCACCAAGAAATATGAGGGTTTTCCAGGTCACCACCATCAAAAATGGGGTCTCCCCACAATTAATAGGGGGTCTCCCAGGTCAACCCCTAATCAATACCATTTGGGAAATGACAGACAGAGTCAATATCGCAAGTGAACCCCAGGCTGCACATACTGAAGAACTGACTGAGTGTTACAGTCCTAAAATCCCATTCCTCAAGAAGACACCAAACAGTGCAATACGTGTAGCGCCATCTACCTTTTTGGTAGATGCTTGGTGGTGTTTTTGATTTGGGCAAGGGCCATATCTTTTTGTTGAGCCTGGTTGTGGATTTGGGGTTGGGAGTGTCAGAGTAGAAGGGGGTGTGGCCACCTACACTTGGGCTTAGGGATACCTCCTCTGCTTGACAGTGGATTCTACTGACAAGAGGGGATGCGCTGAGACCTGAGTGGCAGGAAACCCCATGTGAGAGAATTGACCAATGGTTAATTTTGTGGTGAGTGAAGAGGTCTCTCATAAAAGGGGGGGTCATATGTCCTTGGGAGGTGTAAGGAAGGGCATTTGAGGTCCAGAGATTTGGGGACCAAAGCCCTGGGGGTTAAAAGACCCTGGAGCCTCCGGGAGGAGGCTTGAAGGCTCAGGAGTTCAGAGATCCTGGAGCTGGATAGCCGAAGGTGACTCCAGGGAGGCCAAGGTCAGGTCCCCTGGAGTAGGAGTCATCATGTAATGTTGGAGGAATACTGGGACGTCCCAGACAGGGATGCACTGGATTGCATGGGAGGAGGAAGTAGGAACTAAGAGGAGGAAGAAGACTGGGAAACAACCTTCTGTGAGTAGAACATGTACTGTTGTTGGGAGAGTGCAAAGGGAGTGCAAACCCAGTGGAACTATTCAGAAATGCTATGCTGTTTATCCAAGGACCACGGTATTAAACACTTCTTGGGGCTAATGAAGGAGGTTGGACACTGTGGATATAGGTGGGTGAGGCCTAGGACTTTGAGTTTTAACATTCACAGCATTATTCAGAGTGATGCCCAGCTGCCCATAGTGAGAGTGCGCTAAAGAAATCAGAGAAGGATCGCTGGCAGGGAAATCGAATCCACAAAACCACGGCTATGATTTAATATTCCCTTTCATTCCAAATTTGGGATTTAACAGGGCATCCCATATGCTTCACTATACTGCCCTATGGATGTATTCCCAAATAAAGCAATTTGAAAAGTTCAGCGTGTGATGTGCTACTTGTATGGAATCGCATGGGAGGATCGGGATCAGAGCAGGCTGGCAGAAGGTAAATGAGTAAAGATCAGCAGCCCCCAAGGGGATAGTGCGCTACATACATAAATTTATATGTGTTGCCTGTGGAGTTGCTGCTCTATACTGTATATATTTCCCAAGAAATAAGAGGGTCTCCTAGGTCACCCCCAATCATTAGTGTGGTCTCCCAACAATCAAGATGGTTCCCTCCAGGTCACCCTCAATCAATAATGGCATCTCCCAATAACGGGGTCCCCCAACAATTATTATGGGGTCTCCCAGGTCACCCCGCCCTATCAATGATATTTGGAGAAAGACAGGCAGAGCCAATATTGCAAGTAAACCCCAGGCTGGAAATATTGAAGAACTGACTGTCTAAAGCCCCGTACACACGAGCGTAATTTCCGACAGAAAAAGGCAGAGGGGAGCTTTTCATCGTATATTCTGACCGTGTGTATGCCCTATTGGACTTTTTATGTTGAAAATTCTGACGGACCTAGAAAGACAACATACTATATTTTTCCGACTGAACCAATTCCTATCGGGAAAACCACTCGTCTGTATGCTGTTAAGACATACCAAAAACAATGCATGCTCTGAAGCAAGTACGAGACGGAAGCTATTGGCTACTGGATATTGAACTTCTGTTTTCTAGTCCTGTCACACGTGTTGTACGTCACTGTGTTCTTGATAGTTGGGCTTTGGTGTGACCGTGTGTATGCAAGACAGCTTGAGCGGTATTCTGTTGGAAAAACCTTCAGAGTTTATTCCGACGGGAAAACCGGTCGTGTGTACAGGGCATAATTGATACAGGTCTACAATCACATTCCTCAAAAATACATTAGATAATATATTGGGAAAATGTATATAGCACTGTCTGTGGAGGCTGTGCCTCATGAATCTTCTCCTAGAAATATGACTACAATTGATTGAGTGATGGGTGACTCATTGCCTGTACCGCTGTGGATGACTGTGTGTTTCATAGAAAACACGTGCCAGGTAAAAGGTTTCTGAAATAGTGGGAGTGATTGCCAGCATTCTAGGGAATAGTTCTTAGGAACTCATTTGACTTTTTCGATGTTCACTGTTATTCAGCATATTGTTTGAAACCTGCAAGATTTTGTGCCTGACTTCAATTTTACTGATGCAAGGAGAAAGAATAATGAATACACATATACATGATAAAATAACCTGGTGGGGGAAGACTGAAAAAGGGTGATACAGTGGGGTATATTCAGAAATAAGGGATATGTGGAGGGTCATAAAATTGGGGGTATAGGGGTAATTTTTAAAAACATTGCTGATTAGAAAGAGTTTTATTTTTTTCTTTAGAAATGAAGGAGTCCTGGAGAAAGGTACTTTTTATAAATAGATGGGATAGGAGACATTTTTAGAAATGGAGGGGATAGGTAGTCTTTTTTTTTTAAAGGGAAAAGTGGGATGGAGGGTCATTTTTATAAATGGAAGGGGTGGGATTGGTCCTTTTTAGAATTGAAGGAAGTGGATCATTTTTAGAAATGGAAGGATTGCTAGTCTTATTTTTTTTTTTTTTTTTAGAAATGGAGATGTGTGTTAGAGGGTCGATTTTAGAAATGGAAGGGATGGTGGTGGTCATTTTTAGAGCTAGGGGAAACAAAATGCATTTCCCAGCACACTTACCAGCTTGACAGCGAAAGAAAATGACATTGTCTAACAATTTGATTAAAAAAACAAAATTTTCTTGCACACATATGCAAATGTATTTGGAAGTCGAATTGCCTTGTCCATGTTCCTCTGCATAATGCAGTTAAAGTGTTACTAAACCCGGGACCCGGCATTCATTATATCTGGTCTCCCAAAGTACACAGAACATAGAAATGCAATTATTTTAGTAAATATAAACTGCTAAATACCTTTTCTCCTCAGTAGTATACAGGCATACCCCACTTTTAAGTACATGATGGGGTTTATTTACTAAAGCTGGAAAGTACAAAATCAGGCTCACTTCTGCATAGAAACTAATGAGCTTCTAAGCCCAGCTTGTTCAATTAAGCTTTGGTAATAAAACCTGGAATCTCATTGGTTTCTATGAAGAAGTGAGCCTGATTTTGCACCTTCCAGCTTTAGTAAATAAACCCAATTGTTTACTTAAAAGTGGGGTATACCTGTATAGCAGTCTTGTACCTTCTATCAGTGTCTGGGTAAAGCTTGTAGTAGGAGTTTTCATATTGCACTGTCTTTCCTATCAGGATGGAGGACCCCTGACCCTCTGGATAATGCTGATTGGCCCTGTGCTGATCACATGCACCCTCCCAAGAAAAAAAAAAAAAAAACTTTCTAGCTATACACACCAAACTGAGCATGTGCAGAGTGACTCCACTAACTCTGTCTTATCCAGACATATTTTGGGGGCAATGCAAGAAGGGGAGGATCTGTGCATACAGATTCAAACAGCCTTTTTACACAATGCAGAGGATTAACCCCTTAGTTTCCACAGTGAGTATAACAAGCATGCTTTTCTGCATACATAGACTGATTTTACTGTTGTGGGTTTAAGAACTCTTTAATTCTAGTTTATGAGAGCCTCCATGTTGGAACATTTATAGCCATGGATAAAGTAAGCACTGGTATGCCTAGAGGGAGTCAATTCCTCCTTTAAAGGCAAAAGAACAATCCAATGTGTCCCTGTGCCTATTCAAGCTCTGAAAGCTAGTTAAAAATAGGAGTGTCAACATTTTTTGTAGAGGTGGGGAGGGACATTTTTAGTAACAGGCTAGTGATAGGGATAGGGGGTGGTTTTAAGGAGTGAAAGGGACAGTTGATATTTTTTTTAGAAACTTAGGGGGTGAGATCATTCTGTAGAAGTTGGGGAGGTTGGGTCATATTTAGAAATGGGGGAAATGGGGTAAATTTTGGAAATGGGAGAGGTAGGGTAAATTTTAAAAATGGAAGAGTTGGGGGTAATTTTTTGAAATGGGAAGTTTGGGTTGTTTTTAGAAATGGGGGAGATTGGGTCATTTTAAGAAATGGGGCAGGTAGGTAATTTTTAGAAATGGGGAGGGAGGTGGGGTCAATTTTAGAAATATGGGAGATAGCTTTATAGGAAAAAGATGAGCTTCAGAGTTTCTTTCCAACATAATTCTTTATTCTGACCATCTGTAATGAAAAAAATAAAAATAAAATCCTTGACTGTAAGTCGCTATCTGGCTGCACAGTCTATTATTTAGGTAACATTAGTAGCTGACAAATAATTCTGGATTAAATGACTATATCCAAATATCCATATTGAAGAGTAAGCAATTAGTATGTTGGATATAAGTATTTTTAGACTGGAACGGGTCAAGGTGACACTGCCTTAAAAAAGAAATCAAAGGGGAAGAGAAACATACGGATACTGACTACTTACAAAGAATTACCGCTCTAAGGTAATGACTTCTCCCAAAACAGCTGTCTCCACAATCCCACAGGGTGCTGGCTCTGTTTGCAACAGGAACTGAAGTAGAAAAGATGTAGCTGGATAGCCGCACTCCAAATTATTCAACTTTATTTAAAAAATGTAATTAAAATCATAGCATCTAGGCTGGCAAACAGACTAACTGCACAGCTGCTGACATGTTTCACACCGAACACGGTGCTTAGTCATAGCTCATGACTAAGCACCGTGTTCGGTGTGAAACATGTCAGTGGCTGTGCAGTTAGTCTGTTTGCCAGCCTAGATGCTATGATTTTAATTACTTCGGATACTGACTACTTGTTATATCAAGATGAAAAAGTAGATCGGCGCCAAATTCAAAAAGTAAAACACACACTATACATATAGTATAATGTACTCTTACAAATTACATTGCTCTATGTAATTATTTCACATCCCCTTTGTCCCTAGCGGTCTGCCCGGTCTGCCCAGTGTCCTGCATGCAGTTTTATAATATAAAAACTGTTCTTTATGCCTGGAAACTGGAGATTGTCCATAGCAACCAAAGCTGTCCCTTTACATCAAAAATGGGTTTAGACCAGCTAGAAAACAGCAATAATAAATTGAAATGTGAAAAATGGACCCTCGCGCCACTAAGTGCTGAACGTGAAATAAATCTAAGTACATAAAAAATAGAAAATGTATCAATATATAATAAAACAACCAGTGGAGTGAAGAAAGTGCAAGTGCTACTAAATAATACAAAAATGCAGCGGGACAAAAATAGTAAACACAAACTATCGCATCAAAATGAATAAAATAAAAAGTCCTGCGCAAATCGTGCCACTGAAAAAATGGATGATAAATATAAAAATATATGAAAAACAAGAGTCAATAAAAAATCATATAAGTAGACACACCGATGAGTGAAGGTATATGGTGAAAAACAAGAGAAAGAACGGGACCAAATGTTCCAAAATATATAAATCCAGGCTCTCAGAACTCTCACCTCAAGATGGAATAATCAGGCAAAATGAAGATAACCCCAAAAAACTTCTCCTTTACTTCTCTGTGTACAATAACCAAGGAATTGCAGATAAAGCATGTAGTATACACTTCTGCCACTAGAGGGCCATTTCCAGCTCTTGTATGTAATACTGCAGCTGTAGACTTGTATTTCCGTGGTATAAAACTTAAAAAGAACACAGAGGGGAGGAGAAAAGGGAGAGAGAGAGGGGACTCCAATCGTGTAGTGGTTTCAATAACTAAGCCAGTTTATTAAGAGAAAACAATAGACTCTCACATTTAAAAAAAGAGATTCAAACAGATAGAGATCTGGCGTGTACCGCCAGTCTTACGCTACTTCCGGTTTGTCCTACGGCCACTCCCTACGCGTTACGTCATACCACGTGACTTCTTCATGGGGATAACGATAGACCGTTCGTAATATACTTATATACGAAGAAACCGGAAACGAACGGAACCGGAAGTGTCCGAACGACCATTTTGAAAGAGGTAAGCAGGATGTAAACTAATATAGACCGGATGTAGTAACTCCGCCATCTTGCTCCTCCTAGATGGTAAAAAGGAAGTGTATATACCACCATTTTAGACCGGAAATAGTTCCTCGGCCATCTTAATATTAAATACCAGTAATTTAAAAACAACCATTTTTATGCGTTTTTTAAATTACTGGTATTTAATATTCCGTTCGGGTCTATTGTTCCTTAATGGGAGAATATGTATTTCCTTTTACATCATTTATGAGTACTAAGATGGCCGAGGAACTATTTCCGGTCTAAAATGGTGGTATATACACTTCCTTTTTACCATCTAGGAGGAGCAAGATGGCGGAGTTACTACATCCGGTCTATATTAGTTTACATCCTGCTTACCTCTTTCAAAATGGTCGTTCGGACACTTCCGGTTCCGTTCATTTCCGGTTTCTTCGTATATAAGTATATTACGAACGGTCTATCGTTATCCCCATGAAGAAGTCACGTGGTATGACGTAACACGTAGGGAGTGGCCGTAGGACAAACCGGAAGTAGCGTAAGACTGGCGGTACACGCCAGATCTCTATCTGTTTGAATCTCTTTTTTTAAATGTGAGAGTCTATTGTTTTCTCTTAATAAACTCGTTTAGTTATTGAAACCACTACACGATTGGAGTCCCCTCTCTCTCTCCCTTTTCTCCTCCCCTCTGTGTTCTTTTTAAGTTTTATACCATGGAAATACAAGTCTACAGCTGCAGTATTACATACAAGAGCTGGAAATGGCCCTCTAGTGGCAGAAGTGTATACTACATGCTTTATCTGCAATTCCTTGGTTATTGTACACAGAGAAGTAAAGGAGAAGTTTTTTGGGGTTATCTTCATTTTGCCTGATTATTCCATCTTGAGGTGAGAGTTCTGAGAGCCTGGATTTATATATTTTGGAACATTTGGTCCCGTTCTTTCTCTTGTTTTTCACCATATACCTTCACTCATTGGTGTGTCTACTTATATGATTTTTTATTGACTCTTGTTTTTCATATATTTTTATATTTATCATCCATTTTTTCAGTGGCACGATTTGCGCAGGACTTTTTATTTTATTCAATAAATTGAAATCACTCGCAGAATTGAGCGATAGCGATTTGTGGGGAGATCCATCATCAAATACTGAAAAGTAATGACAGCGATAATTCGGCAACTGAGCAAATTTCAGTGTTTTTGATTTGATTACATTATTGAATATTTTTTTATTATTGTTATATTATTGTTTGGTAAAATTATTTATAGTTTTTTATTATATTATAATTTATGATTTCATTTTTCAAACTTTATCATATCCGAGAATTCCAGGCCTACAATATAAAATGCCAAATTTCCATGCAAAATAATTGTACCGCTTTCAGCACTTAAAATCTGAAATAATCATACCACCAGGGAGGTTAAAGTGGTTATAAACCCTTATATATACCCAGTGAAGTGAATGGCATCAGTTGATACACAGAGATGAAACAAATCCTTCTACATGAGGTGTACGTGTTTATCTGTAGTCTTCTCTACATCTGTTGAAAGTACAGAATTTTTTTTTAATTTTGCCTGAGCTATCAGGAAAAAAGGGGGGGAAGATCTAAATTAACACTCTACAAAGCTCAATGAGGAAAGCTCTGACTGCTGATTGGAAGGAAGGGCCACACCCCCATTCATACAACACACAGAAACAGAGCTGATCTGCCAATCACAGGCCATGTGCTGGAGCTCCCTCCCCTGTCGCCTTTTTTCTGTTGGTGTCAGGAAAACTTGTCAGAAGTGATTTATGCTGATAGCTGAGGAACAAAGCAGCAGACAGATATGCACATTAGTGCTCTTAATTGAGGCACACTATAGTGGGATATGCTTTGTTCATATTTCATGTCTCTCAGAAACCATGGAATCAGACCGAGACAGAAGTACAGTTAAATCACACTTGTTTAATAATAAAAGTAAATAGAACAAACATAGTCAAAACATAGCCAGAGGAAACGGAACAGATAGTCAGACAAGCCAAATGTCAGGGAGCCGGGGAGATAAGCGTAGTAAAACAGCAAGCAGGATCTGGAGCCAGAAGTCAGCCAAGCAAGTCTATTAACAGGAATGCAGGAGAGCGTCTCTGTGATGTTGGTGAAGGCAGGGATCCTCTGGGCTGGCCGGCTTAAGTAGGCTGAACTGACGAGCAGGATATCATCAACAGCTGAGTAATTGTGGAAAGATAGAAGCTGGCAATTAGCCGACAGCTTTGCTGTCAGCTCAGAGAAGGTAGGGCTGAGCCCTTCCTTCTCTGGGCTTTAATTAAAAGGGATATGAGCTCTCCACTCCATCGGGGGAACAGTGCTTGTACCTGGGGGGTGAAAAAAGGAGATTTTTTCGGATTTGATGTGTTTATGTGCCTGTCTCATGCTTTATCGTGGTACAGGTATATCAACGATGTCTTACTCCTTTGGTCAGGTACAAGGGATCAATTGACACAATTTATGGAAGTCCTATCCAACAATTCATATAATCTTAAATTTATTTATACATTTAAAATTCTCCTTTTTCCACACCCCAGGTACAGGTTAGCATGCGATGGGGCATACCTGGTCCCCATCGCAACCCCCTGCATATGGAGCCAGTGGGAAGTTCCAAACAAAAACCCATTGTCTCTGGGACTGTGACATCATAATGGGCGGGGACATCACCCGGCGATGTCCCTATATAAGTCACCGCACGCCGCATCCCTGTCATTGTGGCCAGAGACAGCGACGAGTCAACAGCTCAAGAAGAGAAGGAGAGAAGAACAGAAGGCGGCGACGAAGACATCGGCGATAGAAGACCGGGCCACCGCTTGTAAAAGAGCTAGAAGAAGGTGTGGAGGCCCGGCAAGAAGAACCGAAGAGGGGGACAACACCCCCGAAGTCGGAAGAAGACCCCCGGGTGGCGGCGAAGAAGAAAGCTCCTCCGCTAGTAAAAGAGCTAGCAAAAGATAGCGGAGGAGCCTGGTGAGAAGACCCCCCAAGACGGAAGAAGGCCCCCGCAGCTGTGTAATAAATTATTTTTAACCCTTGTGTGTTGTGTTTTTTTTTTTTCACAGGTGAATGGGTAGGGGTACATTGTACCCCATACACATTCACATAGGGTGGGGGGCAGGGATCAGGGGCCCCCCTTATTAAAGGAGGCTCCCGGATTCCAATAAGCCCCCTGCCCGCAGACCCCGACAACCAATGGCCAGGGTTGTCGGGAAGAGGCCCTTGTCCTCATCAACATGGGGACAAGGTGCTTTGGGGTGGGGGGGCCGCGCGGCCCTTTTCTGACCGTCCGGGTAGTGTGCTCAGATAAGGGTCTGATATGGACCTGGGGGGACCCCCGCGCTGTTTTTTCAGCGTAGGACTTCTTCTTTAAGTCCATACCACGTGACGGGGCCAGCAACGCTTCCTTCACTAGTCCCGTCTACCTGGAGCCGCGTTCAAAATGAATGGACTTTCCTCCGTGTGTGTGAGCAAGTCCGTTCATTTCAAAAGTACAGCGTATAGTCCGCCGCAAAAGTACCGTGTGTGGGCAGGTACGCTCGTCCGGCAGACAGTCCGGTGGTTTGTCCGCCAGACTAAGTCCGCCGGATAGTCTGATTGTGTGTACGCGGCATAAGAGGTCAATAGTGTTCTTAATATAGAAAGATAAAGCAGTTACATGAAGGTAAAGATACTTATCGACAAGTGCACTGGCATTTTTGGTGAGGCTCTGATAGCCCGATACAATTGGCCGGCTTAGCGGATTAATCAGAGACCTATGCACTTTAGGAAGTGCATATAGCGTAGGAGTTTTTTCATGTTAGAGCTGGATTATTGTGGTTGTCCCAAACTTTCCCCTGAGGAAGCTATCAGTGGCGAAACATGTTGGGATTCAACATCCATCTGTGACTCTTTCCTTCTTCCTTGGGTCACCAGCAACCCAGTATTTGAATTGCATATGCTCTATCATTTATTTTAACTATTTCTATATCCCCTGTTTATCCTTGTCTTTATCCTTTTGTATTCAATAAAAAGAAATTATATTTGTATCTAATTTGTTATGAATCAATTGTTGGTAGCACCACTATAATCTGCATTTACATATCATCTACCCAGTTGTGGAGGAAAGAATAAATAAAAATTACCACACCCACATTGTCTTGAGTCTGTAGCAGCTCTTCCCTCGGCAAGCTGGAGTGAGAAGCAGCATCGGCCTCCTAAGGTAAGGCCACTGATCATCGCCATCTATCTCCCACGGGAGGAGGGCACTGATCCCCACCGTCCGGCTCTCACAGGGCACTGATTGCCACCATCTGCCCCCCGCGGGGGGGGGGGGGCACTGATCGCCACCATCTATCTCCAACAGGAGGGGGCACTGATCGCCACCATCTGTCTCCCGCGGGGGGAAGATTCATTTGTGCCCCCCCCAAATATTGAGCACCAACTGCCACTGAGTTAATGGTATTTAAAATATAGATACAACCAATAACAAAAATCTAAAATATTGAGGTTTACAAGTCCTTATGTGTGCTGGCTGCATTAGTTCGATTTTTTCTTATGTTTTCATAAGAAAAAAGGAGCAGTGTTGTTACCCTAGAACAAGCTATAGCCTGCGGGCCAAATATGGCCTGCTACAAGATTTTATTTGCCATCTAATAGGGACAGTAATATAAGGGGGTAAAGGGCGGCTCTGATGAGAACTCTAATGTAATGGGGGACTCTAATGGGTCCTTGGTGTATGAAGGGACTATAATAAGAATCCTGATTTGAGGGGGAACTCTGATGTAAAGGGATGGCTCTGATGGGGATCTCGATCTAATGGGGTACTCTGATTAGAACTTTCCTGCAAACATTTAAGAGCATTTTAATGAAAAAATCTTCTTTTCAACTAAGAGTTTATTGGCACTTTAAGGGCCAGTTCACACCAGAATCGCACAGGATTGTGGTCCAGAGTGCAAAGATATTGCTACTCATACAAAATAGGTTAAACTTTCCCCTTTCCAAAATAAACATTCCACATCTTTGACATGCAGCAACAGAGATCAAACTCATGTCATCTATTAACGGGGAATTTAGAGTGCTAATTAAATTGTAACTATGGGCAACACAAAAAATAAAAAGGCCTTTTAGCATGCTGCTGTCTATCACTAGCATTAACAAAGCAATTTTTCTTTCTCTGAATCCCCCTGTAACATAGTTAAAAAAACATTTGCAAGTCTCTTCTGCCAAAAACGTCTACCTCCTAGCAATTTCATATGGTGTTTAATTCCATTTTAAATTCCATTTTAACACATTTTCTTTTCCCCGAGTTTCAGTCCACAAAACCTGAAGACATAAGAATACAGAATGAAGGCACTTGAAAGACCCAGTGCCCTTTAGGCAAAATATTATTTAATGCATACATATATTTTTTACGGGCTCTTCCAGAGAAAAAAAACTGTCAAAATATGTAGGATGGCTGCTTGACTCTTGTCATTTCCAGTTGACTTCTGTTTCTTCTCATCAGAGTCATACCACTGTAAAATATAAGTACATGAATATATCAAACCAAAGCATGCATTAATCAATGCCTGAGTAAAAAAAATAAACACAAGGACCATACAAAATATCAGTCTTTAAACTTATGAGCATAATACATGATTTAAGGCAATATATATATATATATATATATATATATATATATATATATATATATATAAAGCAATGTGGGTGACATTGCTTTTTATTCATTTTTATGTAGCACTAACCCCCGAAGGAGCTGCTGGTTTTATTTGGGCTTACCATTACCTCACCTGCTCGCCTCTTCGTCTTAGGGGGGTCCCATTGGAAAGTTGCCCAAATGATGATAAATCCGACATTTAGTCCCTTTTGAAGATTTATTTATGGATAACACCAAAAAAAGACACAAGACCCAGTCCTTCAATAGAGGTTTAGAGGATAAAGGGGAGTTCAGGCACCTAGTAATTGCGGGTTAGAGGTATTAGTCAGATCCAGAGGACAAAAAGCTCCACAGACTGGATCCAGCAGTCACCGGATAGGCCCCTCTCACTTGACCTAGCAGCCGATGAGATGCTCAACAAAGTCTCTGCCACAGACTCGTCAACTGAACTAAGAGATTTTGAGAGTTTTTAGGAAGAACTACCATATAGTACCAGATTCTTTCAGCCGACTCGGTGATACTGTAAGGATATTGATCCGGGTTGCGTCCTCCAACTGAATTTGCAGGCTCCTCCAGAGACACCAGCCTTGTGCTCGGTCCTCCAGCTGAGAAGTCCTCCACTGGATCCTCCAGTTTTCTTGGCTTTTCCCCGCAGGCGAGACAGCACAGGACCACCCCGGGATCAGCGGGCCCCAAGACATTCCTGGGCTTACACTCTCAGTTGCAAAGCCTCAGGCCAGCCGGCCCTGAGGCTCAGATCCATGCGACACAGGCCCCAGGCCAGGAGGGCCATGAGGTCAAAAACAGGGACCCGGAAACAGACCCATAAAAATGGCGTTGGTACCTTAAATACCCTCTCCCAGAATGCACAGCAGGGAAACCACACCCACTGAACCATTTCCAAGCAAGAGGCGGCAGTCAATGCATCCAGCCTGCTGCTGTTCCACACCCACCGACGGTGACATCGACACCTACGGTCAAGTGGGAATAAGTGCAACCCAACTGGACTGGTACAGAAACCAGAACTTTTAGAGAAATTAGTCTGAGCCAAACTACAGCTTCAGACAATTAAATGGACTAGGGGGGGGGGCATCCCATGCCTTTTTTTTTTCAATGATTTTTTATCTATATTGCAGGATCCGACAATTCATTATAGCCACAAGCAGTTTTAAAATGACATTTTTTCCTTTAGAAATGTCATTTTGCTGTGGTATTGTTCAAAATATGGGAAAGATGCACAGATTTACAGGCATACTAAGGACACTCACCATGCACGATATTTAAAGGAATATTTCATTTTTATTGTTTCACTTTAAGCATTATTAAAATCACTGCTCCCGAAAAAACTTCAGTTTGTTAAACTTTTTTTTGCATTGATACAGGTCCCCATACACTTTTTTTGACAATAATGCATATAAGTCTTTAAAATTAGCACTTTTTATTTTTCATGTTTGTGTCCCATAGACTTTAACGGTGTTCGCGTGTTCATACACATTTTTTGCCTGTTCTCATGTTCTGCTGCAAACCAAACCGGGGGGTGTTCGGCTCATCCCTACAAAGAAAAAAAGCTGGCAATTATTGGCTGTTAAGGAGCGGGCCGCCGCATCCTTAACAACCGATAACTCATTTAGCCGTCAGTGGGGTGCCCCAATTGACAGCTGAAGTGTACACAAAATCCTGGCAATTGGAGCTGTCAAAAATATAAAAAGCAGCCGGGCAATGTTTATCAACAATATCATTGCTGAAACAGAAAGATAAAAAAAACATTGTTTCTTTTTGCATCTTTCAGTTTATTCATCTACAGCTCATGTGATGATCTTTGATCTGCAGATGAAGTCAGTTTAAAAGCAACCTGTCAAGTAAAATATATATATCTTTTTAATTAAATGTTCATCTGTTTAAATACTTCAGCCCAGAAAGGATTTACCCACTTCCTGACCAGGCCATTTTTTGCAAATACGGCACTGTGTCACTTTAACTGACAATTGTGTGGTCCTGCGATGCTGTACCCTTTTTTTCCAACAAATAGAACTTTCTTTTGGTAGTATTTAAACACATCTGCGTTTTTTTTATTTTTTACGCTATGAAACGAAAGAATAGCGACACCAGTGGCGTTGCTAGGGGGGTGGCTTTTGGGGACCCTGATGTAAGTGGGGGGCTCTCTGGGGACCCTGATGTAAGTGGGGGCTCTCTGGGGACCCTAATTTAAGTGGGAGCTCTCTGGGGACCATGATGTAAGTGGGGGGCTCTGGGGATCCTGATGTAAGTAGGGGGCTCTCTGGGGACCCTGATGTAAGTGGGGGGGGGGCTCTTTGCGAATATATACACACACACACACACACACACACACACACACGTACCCTGTTTCCCCAAAAATAAGACCTAGCGTGATTGTCGGTGATGGCTGCAATATAAGCCCTACCCCCAAAATAAGCCCTACCCTGTTTCCCCGAAAATAAGCCCTACCCTGAAAATAAGATCTACAAGGACTTTAACTAGGGCTAATTTGGGGGGTAGAGCTTATATTGCAGCCATCACCGACAATCACGCTAGGTCTTATTTTTGGGGAAACTGGGTAACTGGGTATATTACATGTGTATGCCCACCCAAGTCTATGACTTTCTTTTCTACACTGCTATGGGCTCTAGCCCCAGATCTTTTGTAGATCTAGCAATGTTCCTGAGCGACACATTTCTAAAAATATCCAATTTTATTTTTGGTTTCTGCTATAATATAATAATAATCACCAGAATTGTATAATAGTGAATTTAATACATTTAAATACATACATTTATTGAAAAAAGACCAATTGTAGAAAATACATTTCAACACCTAACACTACAAAAGGACAAAATAACAGAAAAAGGCAATGGGCATAACTATTCACCCCCCCTAAAGTCAATACTTTGTATAGCCACCTTTTGCGGCTATCACAGCTCCAAGTCACTTTGGATAAGTCTCTATGAGCTATATCTTACCACTGGGATTTTTGCCCATCCCTCCTTGCAAAACTGCTCCAGCTCCTTCAAGTTGGATGGTTTGTGCTTTTGAACAGCAATCTTTAAATCTGACCACAGATTTTCTATTGGATTGAGGTCTGGGCTTTGACTAGGCCATTCCAACACATTTACATGTTTCCCCTTAAACCACTCAAGTGTTGCTTTAGCAGTGTGTTTGGGGTCATTGTCCTGCTGGAAGGTGAACCTCCGTCCTAGCCTCAAATCACACACAGAGTGGTACAGGTTTTGCTCAAGAATATCCCTGTATTTAGCACCATCCATCTTTCCCTCAACTCTGACCAGTTTCCCAGTGCCGACTGCTGAAAAACATCCCCACAGCATGATGCTGCCACCACCATGTTTCACTGTGGGGATGGTGTTCTTTGGGTGAATTTGGGTTTGCAGCAGACAGCGTTTTCTTTGATGGCCAAAAAGTAAAATTTTAGTCTCATCCGACCAGAGCACCTTCCTCCATACATTTTCGGAGTCTCCCACATGCCTTTTCACAAAACTCAAAACGTGCCATTTTGTTTTTTGCTGAAAGTAATGGCTTTCTTCTGGTCACTCTGCCATAAAACCCAACTCTATTTGGCGTACAGCTTATTGACGCCCTATGTACAGATACTCCAGTCTCTGTCGTGGAATTCTGAAGCTCCTCCAGGGTTACCTTAGGTCTCTGTGCTGCCTCTCTGATTAATGCCCTCCTTGCCTGGTCCGTGCGTTTTGGTGTGCGGCCGTCTCTTGGCAGGTTTGCTGTTGTGCCATGTTCTTTCCATTTGGATATGATAGATTTGATAGTGCTCCTAGGGATCATCAAAGATTTGGATATTTTTCTATAACCTAGCATTGACTTGTACTTCTCAACAACATTGTCCCTTACTTGTTTGGAGAGTTCCTTGGTCTTCATGGCAGTGTCTGCTTAGTGGTGCCTCTTGCTTAAAGTGGAGTTGCCCCCCAAAAAATAAAACTACTTAAAATTCTTAAAAAAAATCAAAAAAAAATAATTGGCAAAAAAAAAAATGTTTACTCACCTCTAAATACCGGTTGCTAGGGGGTCCCTCGTAGTCTGCCTTCTTCATTGCCCGGGCTGGTGACATCACTTCCCCTCGCGCCGCACATTCACCTGGGACCTGTCACGTGTCCCAGGTGACTGTACGGCGTATCACGGCGCCCTGCGCCGCTCGCGCATGCGCAGTGGGTGCCCGGCTGTGAAGCCACATCCGGGTGCCCACAGTATGCATGACGGCGCCGCGAGCGGAGCGGGGAGCGATGGGGGGGGCTTCGTTCCCCCGCATCGCTGGAACCCGGGACAGGTAAGTGTCCGATTATTAAAAGCCAGCAGCTGCAGTATTTGTAGCTGCTGACTTTAAATTTTTTTTTTTTAGGGGGTACCCCACTTTAAGTGTAGCAGCCTCTGGGGCCTTTCAAAAAGGTGTGTATATGTAATGACAGATCATGTGACATTTAGATTGCACACAGGTGGACATAATTTCACGAATTAAGTGACTTCCGAAGGTAATTGGTTGCACCATACATACACGCATTCCAACTATCGTTTTTTTACATATGAAAAATAGTTTAATGTATATATTTTTTCTAATTTTACTTCACCAACTTAGACTATTGTGTTCTGATCCATCACATATAATTCACATTAAAAAAAACATTGAAAAATTTTACAATTTACAACAGGGTACTTGATTGTCACAGCATTTTGCTTTGTAGGTTGCAGAATGGGTCTTTTTTCCTATGGAAGGAACAGCACAAGTATAGAAAAAGGAATGACCTATACATTCTATAGCAAATGGATGGCATGGTCGTCAATGCCATTCACTCCCTACGCATATGTTGTACCTTTGAAACATTGTATTCCTTTCTGTTTTTTTTTTTTTTCCTGTATGAAATAGGCAATACAACTTTACTTAGTTTCAAAGAATTTTATAGCTTTATTTTCTTTCTGAGATAAGCTTTTGTCCACTTCTTTCTTTAAAAATAACAGTTACATATTTACATAGTTGGTAAGGTTGAATAAAAAACTCCAGTCCATTAGCTTCAACCTGTGTGGGTGCCTGTGTGTGGGTGTATGCCTGCCTTTACACGCACATGAACTTTAAAGGCATCCCAGTCTTAGTCCGTAGTTTTCAATATTGAGTTTGCCCACCCTTTGCAGCTGTACCAGCTTCAACTCTTCTGGGAAGGCTGTCCACGAGGTTTAGGAGTGTGTCTATGGGAATGTTTGATCATTTTTCCAGAAGTGCATTTGTGAGATCAGGCACTGATGTTGGATGTGAAAGCCTGGCTCACAGTCTCTGCTCTAATTCATCCCACAGGTGTTCATCTCTTCTCCAGTGAGAATAAGATTAATGGTTGTAGTCACTCCTCATAACTTGGGTCCTCCAGTGCCCTTATTAGCTTTGTTGCCCTTCTCTGGACTCTCTCCAGTTCAAGGATATCCTTGATGATCAGAACTGGATGGCATACTCAAAATGTGGCTGAACCAGACTTTTTGTAAAGTGGTAGAGTGCAGACTATTTAACCTCCTACTTGCATAGCTCATTTGCCATGTAGTTGCCCACCCCTCTATTTAACTGAGGTCTTCATGTAAACTTGTTTTATCCTGTAGTGGGGTTATTTCCCTACTTAGCTTTGTATCATCAACAAATACTGAGATTGAACTATTTATGCCCAACTCTATATGATTTATGAACAAGTTAAAAAGAATTGGTCTGAGGACAGAGCCCTGGGGCAACCCGCTCACAACTCCAGACCATTCTGAATACACACTATTTATCACCACCCTTTGGACATGACCCTGGAAACAGTTTTCTTTTCAGGTACATACATTATCGCCCATGCCAACAGACTTCAGTTTGTAAATTAAGCATTTATGGGGGCTGTATCAAATGCATTGCTATCCAGATACACCACATCCACAGGCCTTCCTCTATCTAGATCAGCCATTCTCAACCAGGGTTCCGTGGAACCCTAGGGTTCCTCCAGAGGTGGCTAGGGGTTCCCTGAGCTGTGGCTGATTTACCTGCTGTTTTGATGGTGGCTACATAGTTCTGAGCCAATGTCATTTGGAGGAGCCAGTGGTATGACACCAATGATCTTTATAGCTCTTTGTAAGGGGTGCATTTTTACCACCACTGTAAAAAAAGGGCATTCTTCTCAACGACCACCAACGTAAGGAGCATTGTTCCCACTGACCCCCAATGAATGGGTTTTATCAGGGGTTCCCCCAATAACTGGAAATTATTTTAAGGGTTCCCCTGGGGTAAAAAGGTTGAGAAAGGCTGATCTAGATGATAGTCCACTTCTTCACAAAATTGTATTAGATATTTTGTAGATGCTATAACTTTTGCGCAAACCAATCAATATACACTTATTGTGATTTTCTTTACCAAAAATATGTAGAAGACTACATATTGGCGTAAACTGAAGAAGACTTTTTTTGGGGGGTTTTATTATAGCAAAAAGTAAAAACATATTGTGTTTTTTTTCAAAATTGCTTTTTTTTGTTTATAACGCAAAAAATAAAACCTCAGAGGTGATCAAATACCACCAAAAGAAAGCTCTATTTGTGGGGAAAAGAAAGACATACATTTTGTTTGTGTACAGCGCTGCACAACCACGCAATTGTCAGTTAAAGCGATGCAGTGCCGTATCACAAAAATAGCTTGGTCAGGAAGGGGGTGAATTCTTCCGGGACTGACGTGGTTAAGAGCACTCAGCATTTGGAACTCAACAACTGCATGCCATTTTATCAAAAATGTAATGTTATATTTTCGGGGGGTCCTGTCAGGTAGGCGCATGGGCCCGTGATTTCTTGCCGCAGCCCTAACAGTGTGTGGTACAAAGTTGACAGGCAATTTCCAAAGTAGGGGCAGGCAAATAGTTAGGGCAGGCAACAAACAACTTTAGTAAGAAAAAAAAATAGTTGTTAGGAATGCAGGAGCATGGGAACTAACATGTACTTTAGGCTGGCCATAGACAGTTTGAATCTTGGCCATTTCAGCAGGAAATGGCTAAGATTCGAATCGCGTGTGGGCAGGCTGGATGTACCAAGTAAATCGATCGTTCAATTTGGGTACAACAAGCCTGCCAGATTCACAAATTTTTGCTAGCGTCTGCTATAGCCACTAGCAATAATCTTGTCTTCTCCTGGCAGGGATGTCTTCCTCTGCTGGTGGAAAGACAATTGCTTGGCAGGAGGGATTCCCCTGTCAGTACTGTCTATGGTTGCAGGAAAGAAATTTGCACCATCTATGGCTGGCCTTAGCCTTGTGATAGAATTAACCTATTGTTAAAGCAATGGGTGTTGGCCTGAGCATACCTAAATCGTGAGGTTGATTGACAGGCTACAATTGTGGACTGAGTGTGTAACTACTATACAGTGTTGCCAACTGCCTGTATTTTTACAGGCAGCCCGTAAAAACAGGACACCTTTTCACCTGCCCATAAAAGCCCGTAGTAGGAGAAAAGGGCCTGTAAAAAATGGCTGCAATTGGCTCAGGTCAAAACTGTGCATGCAGATGAAATCTCCGAGCCTATCTGATTCTGTGTTGACCCTGTATTCGGCCAGTGCCGGCGGGCAGTGCTCGGCCACCAGGGGAGGGTGGGTCTGACAGAGGCTGTGTGCGGGCCGGACGTCGCTGCATTTATTTTCTACTAGGCGAGCCGCGACCCAACCGAGAGGATGATGTCATGGGAGCCAAGAGAGCGGATGGAGGAGCCTCATGGAATGGACAGTGCAAGTGGCTGCTGCTGGCGTGTATGTGACCGAGAGGGAGACCCAGAGAAACAGTGCGGACTTGGACCCCAGGACGCCGAACGGACACACCAGGCCCTGGCCAGCAGTGCAAGGCAGCAAACTTTGATGAATGCACAAGGTACTCAGAGACAGAGCGAGTGACTCAAAGAGACACAGATAGACAGGCAAGCAATCCCAGCAGACGTGATGGTGATGGTGGGAATTGGGAAATTATTAAATTAAATAATTGCAGTGACTAGTCACTCAAACCAGCTCATTTCAGGCAGGCAGCAGGCCAGGCACACTGGCAGCACCACTGTGACAGTCAGAGGCATAGCTCAGGGCCGACCCAGGCAGAGCCCCTGTGGCCCCTGGCCTCTGTCCTGCAACTATCCCCCAGCCCCATCTGTGAATGCTTGCTAATGCTATGTCTGTGACGAAACATGTAGGGGTGTGGCCATACAGCAGGCATTCAAAGCGTACGGAGGACGGAGTGTGTTGTGATCCGACCCGCTTCATTGATTAGTGGATGAGCAGAACAAGGAGTGGGTGAGACGATATCAGCTGGCGCACTGCCCTGGGTCCGCCGTGACCACTATAGGCTGCTTTATCAGTACATGAAGTTTGTGACCTGTTCACTTTGGCTTGTTTTGGCGTGTTTTAAATTTACACATGTGAGTGCAATAGTATGGGCTTTTGTTGAGTTTTAATAAATGTGCAGTGCTATATCACACTATTGGGAGCGCTTTTTTTTCTTACATGTGGAACAACCAATACTCGAGGAAAAGGAATTTTGTCAGTCACGTTTGAAATCTGGAGATCCAATTTAACCCCTATTAAAGTGGTGTTGCCACAAAAAAAAAAAAAAAAAAAATGGTTAAAATTCATAAAAAACAAAAAATTTGAATTTTTTTTTTACTCACCTCTAAATGCCTGTTGCTAGGGGGTCCCTCGTAGTCTGCCTCCTTCATTGCCCGGGCTGGTGACATCACTTCCCCTCGGTGCCGCACAGTCATCTGGGACCTGTCACGTGTCATCTGGGACCTAACGCTCGCGCATTCGCAGTGGGTGCCCGGCTGTGGCTTCACAGTAAGAATGCTGACGCCGTGAGCAGAGTGGGGAACGAGATGGAGCTTCGTTCCCCCGCATCGCTGGTCCCTGGGACAGGTAAGTGTCCAATTATTAAAAGCCAGCAGCTGCAGTATTTGTAGCTGCTGATTTAAAAAAATTTTTTTTAGGGGGCACCCCACTTTAAGTGTGGTTAGAAGCGAGTGATGCCAAACACGAGAGTGGGAGGCAAATGCAGCTGGTGAGTGCAAATCTTTAAGTGGGAGGGGAATCACAATCATTGAGGTGTGGTGGATGAGCACAAGAACAACACCAAGATTTTTATTCTACACCATTCATCGAATCACTCAAGTGCTTATGAACTTTATATGGACACTCATAATTATTGATTTTTTCACATTTTTCTTCAAGGAGTGTGTTTTTGTGTTTTGCTTTTTGTTTTTTTGTCTTTAGTGCTTTTTTAGGCTTTATTTTCATAAGACAATATGATATGAGGCACATTGAATTTTGGTAGGTGCAGTGAATGCTTACAAAGATTATTTGTTGAACATTATTTAGGTGACACACAGGAGTCACTGTGTATGTACTTTATTATTGATTTGGTAGTATTACATCGCTGCTATTTATTCCATTCTTTTGAGAGGTATAAATTCATATATAATGCTATGTAAAGGTTGGTTGCTGGCTGGGGGCAGATTAGGACACTACTGTTAGGTGGGGGTGATATGCAGTGGACACTGCAGTGTGGGGGGGGGGGGCGTAGAAGGACACTAAAGGGGGTAGGAGGACACTACTATGTGGGGCAGTGTTGCCAATGTGTTGTTAATTTACAGGCAGCCTGTAAAAAATATGGCTGTCCTGACGAAGGTGGGGCTGCCATGTAAAACGCGTTGATGTCATGTCTGTGTGCATCTAACACAACTCAC
This sequence comes from Lithobates pipiens, assembly GCF_037356315.1. Classification (NCBI taxonomy): domain Eukaryota; kingdom Metazoa; phylum Chordata; class Amphibia; order Anura; family Ranidae; genus Lithobates; species Lithobates pipiens. The sequence goes on from NW_027507755.1 coordinate 10,685,268, forward strand.
CTGAGCCGAATGGAGTCTCTCTGTATACTTCTTGAACAACCTGACTCTTGCGTGCAGTGTGCTGCCATGAGGAAGAGATGGCGGAAGCCTGGATTGATTGGATTGAACTTGGATTGCTCCGTATATTCATTTATAGGACTGCCTGGCATTCAGTGATGCAATTAAACCCTATTGTTTATTTGCTTATTGCAGTGAATTTGCATGCTATATATAGATGCATGGATGGTGTCTAGACGCATTGTTTCTATAGACAACATTGTCTTAAAAGCCCCATACACACTATCAGATTTTCTGCTGATTTTTGTCTTCAGATTTTCCCAAACCATGTAGTGCAAGGGCCTACTTGATTGCATACAAATTGAAACGCCTAAGGTTTGACCTCATATTGTATGGTTTCGGTAAATCTGAAGGAAAATCTGATAGTGTGTATGGGGCTTTAGTGGTGAAAGGTAGAGGTATTGTTTCATTTTTCAATATAAATTTTGTAATTTTTTACTAAAATAAACCATAATAAACTTTTGTATATTTTTATAATTGTTTTTTTTTTTTTTTGCATTATTGTGATACCAATTCCCTGTGGCTCTATTATATGGTACTTTGAACCATGCCTTCTACCTTGGTATGTTTTTTCATGTAAAAAATATGGATGTCCGCAGCCCCTGACCACCTCCTGTACAATGTCCGTAGCCTCTGATCTCCTCCTGTACAATGTCTGCAGCCTCTGACTACCTCATGTGCAATGTCTGCAGCCTCTGACCACCTCCTGTACAATGTCCGCAGCCTCTGAGCTCCTCCCGTACAATGTCTGCAGCCTCTGACTACCTCCTGTACAATGTCATCAGCCTCTGACCACCTCCTGTACAATGTCAGCAGCCTCTGACCACCTCCTGTACAATGTCCACAGCCCATGACCACTTCCTGTATAATGTCCGCAAGCCCTGACCACCTTCTGTAAAATGTCCGCAACCCCTGGCCACCTCCTGTACAATGTCCACAGCCTCTGATCTGAACAACTCCTGTACAATGTCCGCAGCCTCTGACCACCTCTTGTACAATGTTCGTAGCCCCTGACTACCCCCTGTACAATGTCTGCAGCCTCTGACCACCTCCCGTACAATGTCCGCAGCCCCTGGCCACCTCCTGTACAATGTCCGCAGCCTCTAATCTGACCACCTCCTGTACAATGTCCGCAGACCCTGACAACCTCCTGTACAACGTCCGCAGCCTCTGACCCCCTCCCGTACAATGTCCGCAGCCCCTGACCACCTCCTGTACAATGTCCACAACCTCTGATCTGAATACCTCCTGTACAATGTCCGCAGCCTCTGTTTACCTTCTGTACAATTTCCACAGCCTCTGACCACTTCTCGTACAATGTCTGTAGCCTCTGACTACCTCCTGTACAATGTCCGCAGCCTCTGACCACCTCCCATACAATGTCTTCAGTCTCTGACTACCTGCTGTACAATGCCCGCAGCCTCTGATCTGACCGCCTCCTGTACAATGTCCACAGCCTCTGACTACCCCTGTGCAATGTCCACAGCCTCTGACCACCTCCTGTACAATGTCCCCAGCCTCTGACTACCTCCTTCACAATGTCCACAGCCTTTGATCTGACACCTCCTGTACAATGTCTGCAGCCTCTGACCACCTCCCGTACAACATCAGCAGCCCCTGACCACCTCCTGTACAATGTCTGCAGCCTCTGACTACCTCAAGTACAATGTCCACAGCCTCCGACCACCTCCCATACAAAGTCCAAAGCCTCTGACTACCTCTTGTACAATGTCTGCATCTTCTGACCAAATCCTGGACAATGTCAGCAGCTCCTGACCACCTCCTGTACAATGTCTGCAGCCTCTGATCTGACTACCTCCTGTACAATGTGTGCAGCCTCTGACCACCTCCTGTACAATGTCCGCAGCCCCTGACCACCTTCTGTACAATGTCCGCAGCCTCTGACTACCTCCTGTACAATGTCCGCAGCCTCTGACCATCTCTTGTCTTTTATCATGTCTACAGTCGCTGAGGGGGAGTTTGGAGAGTTAAGAGTGGGAGTGCTGCCTGGGATGGGGGTCACGGGAGGAGTCAGACATGTGTGGACACTGGAGAGGAGACTTCGGGATAACCAGTCACTCTGATGTATAGGGGAATACAGTGAACTGTCTGATCTAAGGTCACCAGAGCCCCCCCTAACATCAGAGTTCCCCCTTAGATCATGATCTGCAGCGTTCCCTTTCACTGTAAGGGGTAATCCTGCAGACTCTAATATATGGGGGAACTCTGGGGAACTTAAACACATTGATAATAGCACTAGTTACATGTTAATAGTTTAAATATTGAGCACTCAAAATGATAATTTTAGGGACTTTTTTGCAGTGTCAGTACAAAATGCGTCTCTGCCAGCAAATGTCATGATTTCCGCCAGTAAAAAAATTGGTGGTATTTGTACATTTTGGCATCCTGTCAGTAAATTTCTTTTTTTGGGTGGTTGGCAACACTGCTACTATATCATTCAGAAGGTGGGATCAGGTGACACCTATACCTGTGCAGCAACAAGGTAGGAAAAAACACTTGTTGGAAGAGCCACATCCTGGAAGCTAGCATAGAGCTGATGCAACTCTGTCCTGCTTCTCTCTGCATCAATAAATCATTTTCAGTGATCTGTTGTTGCAGAGTTGCACAGGGAATCTGGATTAATAACTGTACAATACACACGCCTATGCCCTGTGTCCTGTGCAATATGCACTCCTAAGCCCTGTGTCTTGTGTGATATGCACTCCTGAACCCTATGTCCTGTGCGATATGCACTCCTGAGCCCTATGTCCTGTGCGATATGCACTCCTGAGCCATATGTCCTCTGTGATATAACCCTGTCTCTTATGCAATATGCACTCCTGAGCCTTATGTCTTCTGTGATATGCACTCCTAAGTCCTGTGTCTTGTGCGATATGCACTCCTCCTGAATCCTATGTCCTGTATGATATGCACTCCTGAGCCATATGTCCTGTACGATATCCATTTCTGAGCCCTATGTCTTGTGCAATATGCACTCCTGAACCCTATGTCCTGTATGATATGTACTCCTGTGCCCTATGTCCTGTACGATATGCACTCCTGAGCCCTATGTCCTGTGTGATATGCATTCCCAAACCCTATGTCCTCTGTGGTATGCACTCCTAAGCCCTGTGTCCTGTGCGATATGCACACCTAAGCCCCGTGACCTGTGCAATATTTACTCCTGAGCCCTATGTCCTGTGCAACATGCACTCCTGAGCCCTATGTCCAATGTGATATGCACTCCTGAGCCCTGCATCCAGTGCAGGTTGGATCCCTGAGCACTGCACAAAATGCCCTCTTGTACCCTCTTGAGTCCTGCATAATACACACTCTTGAGCACTGCACAATACACATTCCTGAGCCCAGCGCTCTGTTTGATAAGCACTCCTGAACACTTCACAATACTCACTGTTGAGCCCTGCATCCTATGCGATTCACACTCCCGAGGCCTGCCGCCTTACACAGTATACACTCCTAAGCCCTGCTCCCTGTGTCATATGTATTCCTGAAACCTGTGCGATGTGCACTCCTAAAGCCTGCACAATATACACTCCTAAGCCCTGTATGATACACACTCCTGAATCTTGCACATTGCATGATATGCACTCCTGAGCACTGTCCTCTGTGTGTTATGCATTCCTGAACCTTGCACCTGTCCTATATGTGGTTCTGACCACATCCACAATTGGGCATGGCGTGCCACTTTACCCCTGTCTTCCTGAGAATGTTGGCACCAACAACTGGTTGTGTCTTTTTAAAATGTAAAGAATATAAGTAATTGAATTTACTCACAATTTCCTTGTATGATGCTTTTTGGAATATGTTTTCCAACTGTTTGTCAATGTAGCCATCAACATACAAAAGTTAGTGTATATTCCTTGAGGAGCTTGCTGTCAAACTGTGCTCATGCGATTGTTCATTTGACCTGGCAGAGTGCAGTTTTAAACTTAAAGTACTCTCAATCTTTCTTATAACTAAAGTGCCCACACATATCTTTTTTATTGTCACTATTGTGTCCTGTAAGGACATGGCGGTCAGCTGGTGGAATGTGCGCTGCAGGGCACCAAAGAGATTGGCCTTGTGGCAGCGCAGACAGCAGAAAGGATGATTATATAGTCTCTTCTTTTACAGGTACCACCAGTTTTTGATTTCTTTATTTTTAATGAGTCGCTGTAGGTAATGTTCTAAATTCTATAGGCAATAAAACAACAAGACTTTGGGGTGTCACTGTACTTAGAATAGAGTGAACTAAAAATTTTACAGTTTACAATATTGCATTTGAGTACACTAACATTTTGTTTTCTAGTTTGCAGAATGGCTCTTTGTTCTCTTGGGAGGAACATCAGAAGTTTGGAAAAAAGCATGACCTATAAAGTTAGTGGACTGTGCAGCGGGCCATGCCGTTCTCTCTTTGCCCATAGTATGTTGTATCTCTTAAATATTTCACTGCTTTTTGCCTTTTTGTCTGTGTGAAACAAACAATAAAACTTTACTGAGTTTCAAAGGGTTTAATCGTTTTCTTTCTCAATACCCACTGTTTTTTGTTTTTTTTAAAGATAACATATCATGGATTTGTATATATTTTCTTTCATTTGCTCTTGAATTCTCTTGCTTTTTTCAGTTTAAAAATAAATAGAACATAGGAGCATTTTGTATCTTGTCTGACATGCAGCTACTTTAGGTTGTTTTCTGTGCCCTATGGGTAGGCAAGTGCAGTCTACTTTCTCCACTGCAGGTGGCGCCCAACTGCAGCAGCATTGCAGAGGGAGAGGAAGTCAAGGGGAACATTGTTCTTCTATGGTTTCCTGGGTCACTGGGGAAGCTATCCAGTTGGATGCTGTCTCCCCATGTGACTCTGGTGGCCATCTTGGGTCAGGCAGAGTCTATTTAAGACCAAGGTTTTGGCACGCATTTCAGGTGTGGGTAGTGTAGGGATAGGTCACCCGTCTGACAGGGACAGTATTAGTGGTAGGAAGAGGTTCCAGATGAGTAGGGAAAGAGCAGGGACACACTATAATTCCAGGAAGCCCTCCTGTTTTTGCACAGACTAGCCAGGCCACATTTTATCCCTCAAGATAGAAAATCTGAGACCCACTGTTACACTGTGGGGTTTATTTACTAAAACTGGAGTGCAAAATCTGGTGCACCTCTGCATAGAAACCGATCCGATCCTGGTACCACTTTAAACTATCTGAGGACTACAAAACACTAACTGAGTCCAGATAAGACTACAGCTATAAGAATAAACATCTGAGATTAAGTACTATTAATATTCTCTGTTTTAGAGCATTAAGCTCATAACTACTCCGGACATCTCAAGTCTCCCGCAACTCGCTGGATACTCCCGCATTTGACGGCACGCTCATGGACACTCGCAAGTGTGGCATGATCACCCGGCTGAGCCTGCCACTCAGCCTGGAGCAGGGCTGGACTGACCTACCGGGATACTGAGAAATTTCCCAGTAGGCTGCCTGCTCTGGGGCCACTTTGAGCTATGGCTGCAGCGGTGCCCAGGGCCGATCCAAATACAGAGTCCTCCTCTCCCTCCGTTTGTGTGTCTCCCGCTGTGTCATGTCAATGATGGTGTAGCTCTCTGCACTGTTTGCAGCAGTGAATTCTAGGTAACCCATGGTAGGTTAAATGACTGTAAAAGACATACTGAGGTGAGTGTGACACAACATCATATTTTAAAGTATTATTTTATTATGGCATTATATTATTAATTATCTTTAAAGTATTATTTTATTATAGTATTTTTTTATGAATGTGGGGGGGTTCGGCATGGAGCGCCACCTCCCTGAAATTCGTTTTTGCCATTTGGGATGTCTGCTACTCCTATAGATTAATGACCACTACTTTATCATATTCTATTCCCCCTTTTTCTCCTCCCACTTATAAGAATTATTCTATCTGAACTATGGCAATAGAATATCTACTGAGTGGATTACCATAAGACCTACAATTCTATTGGTACAGAGTAATGTTTTTTAAGATGTTCTGCCTCCTTTATAACCTACATTGTATTGTAATATATTCTCTTTACTATTTCTTTGCAATTCTGTTCAAGATAAAAACTGTTGTATACCTTGTATGCCTCATTTTGTGTGCTTCAATTTTCTATAATAAATCTTTATTGAAAAACAAATAAAAATAAAATAGAAAAAGAAACCAATCTGCGTACAGGTTTTATTGCAAAAGCTTAAAGTGATTCTAAAGGCAGAAGATTTTTTTTTTATCTTATTGCATTCTATGCGTTAAGATAATAAAACCTTCAGTGTGCTGCAGTTTGGTTTGGGTAAAATGGTTTAAATTTGGACCTCAGCATCAGTCTGACTGGACTATGGGATGTGGGATGTTCAGGCTGGCCACAGGGGGCACTGTCTCTTCTGGCAGGCATGGAACTACAGTCTGGTTGGGTGCTTTAAGATTACTCTCTCTCGGAGGCCGCCCAGTGGGAGTGGTGCTCTTGCTGTGCTTTCTGGGAGAGGGTACTTAAGATGCGGATGTCACGTGGTCCGGGGTTCCGGTCCAGAAGGATGTGCTGACTTCATGACTTCCTCCTGACCAGCCCCCAGGAAGGCTATGGCCTGGGGTGCGGATCCACCCGGCTTGTTGTCTCGGGCTGGCTAGCCCGAGGCAAGGAAACTAAAGGAGGATTCTGAGGTGTTTGGGTGCCGTCTCCGGTTGGTTTCTTAGCAAGAGCCTGGAGGAGCTGAAGTACCTAAGTGAATCCGGTCTCGTGGATATTGCCGAGCTGGCTGAAAGATCCAGGTATCACACGAGTGTTCTACAAGTTTAGTTTTCCTACGTGTTCTACAACAACATTTGTGGCAGAGACTTATTCTTGATTGTTCTACAACTACGTCTGTGGCAGAGACTTGTTTCCTGAGTAAGCACCTTGTTGGCTGCCAGGCCTTGTGAGAGAGGGACTATCCAACCTGAGTGATCATCCAGCTGTGAATGCCTATTCTCTGGATTCAGTCAAAGTAAGCAAGTCTTTCATTATTGACTTTGACCCTAAGAGTACCTGAACTTTCTTTCTGACCCTCTGATCCCAATTTAAGAGACTGTTCGTTGTCTAAGTTTTTTTTTGCAAATAAAATCCCTTAGTGCGGATTCTGTCGTCAGTCTCTCAAGTTACTGGGCCATCTACCACGGGAAACCCTTAGACGTGTTTCGAGGAAAGGAAGGTAACGGTAAGCCCAATTAAACCAGCAGCTCCTTCGGGGGTTAGTGCTACATAAAGAAAAAAAAAATTGTCTTTACAATCACTTTAATTTAATAAGCTGAAGTTAGAAGCTGATTGGCTACCATGCACAGCTGTGCCAGATTTGGAACTCTCCAGTTTTAGTAAATCACCCCTTCTTGTACTGCAACATTATGTGAGTGTTATCTCTAAGCCCTTGTACACACGGTCGGAGATTCCGACAACCAAATCCGTCGGATTTTGTCAGACGGATCTTGTCCGAAACTGTTGCATACACACGGTCGGACAAAGTTGTCGGGAAATCCGATCTTTCAGATGGGACTACGTTCAGGCTAGTAGCCAATAGCTTTGATGTAGGAATTTGACCTGAGCATGCGTGGCAATTTGTTTGTTTGGAATTCTCTACACATGATCAGAGTATGTCCGATCGGAGCATTTTGTCGGAAAATATTTACGGCAAGTTGGAAAAGTTGGTCCGACGGATATTCGGATGGAAACAGTCCGATGCAGACCACACACAGTTGGAATATCCGTCAAAACACTCCGATCGGACATATTCCGTCGAAATCTCCGATCGTGTGTACAGGGGCTTACTTCACTTTTAATATATTTGGTATAATTTGGCAAGTATTATATTTCTACGTCATAGAGCTAGACAAGTCTGCTCCTGAGACTAGATCACAACATAAACATATCGAATACCAAATGCAGAATGCGACTGGGCTCAGTTGAGTAGCAAGTAATATATGCTGAGTTGACAACTAGATAAAAAATTACAGTAAACTATTTTTGCCCGCAAGGCATCCATAAAAAGTACTAGGCTGAGGCTTGGGTTTTACAGACGGCATGTGACATGGTTCTATAATTTCACACTCTGAAGGTTACGTCCGTGTGAAGAAGTTAAAGCACCTTTAGCCATAAATGTGAAATGCATTAATACCTTCTACAATGGAGTGACATAAAGGATATTACACACTCAATGGACAGTATGGCTTTTTCATCCAGCCTATGAAGGCAACGCTCAATCATTTTTATTGCTTTCATTACTAGAGTGTTTTACTGTCAATTCCCATTTCTGCAGCTCCATAGAAATACAGCTGTTTGTGATTGATTTAAGAGAATGGCTGTAACATAGGGCAGAATTATTAGATTTTAAAGTGAAATTGGCAGCTTCTATGAAACATATGCTATGTGGAAACTAGGCAGTGTGTAAATCAGAAAACTGATCTGCATGAGAGATCAATGGGGTTCTTGTGTCCATACAGGGGGTCTGCATAGAGCACTGGATTCAATATAGCTGGTACCAGGGTATAGTCACATATCTCAGCATTGGCAATTGAGCTCCAAGTTGATTGCTGAACTCCAGATACGATAAAACAGCCCGTGCTTAGAGAAAGTAATCAGAGTGCTCAGAGTTTATTCCAGAGACTACGCTACTGTAGTAATAGTGTACTTGTAGTTTACTCCGATAATTGAATGCTCAGAGACAACTCCAGTAAAATAATTGTCATAGTTTATTTCGGAAATAGAGTGCTCAGAGACTGTTATGCTACAAGGGTACTCAGAGTTTTGTCTGGAAATAGAGTGCTCAGAGTTTACTCCATTAATAGGGTACTCGTAGTTTACTTAGTTAATTGAGTGCTCAGAGACTACTCCAGTAATAGGATACTCATAGTTTACTCCGATAATAGAGTGCTCAGAGACTGCTACGGTACAAGGGTACTCAGAGTTTACTCCAGAAATAGAGTGCTCAGAGTTTACTCCAGTAATAGGGTACCTGTAGTTTACGCAGTTAATAGAGTGCTCTGAGACTACTCCAGTAATAGGGTACTAATAGTTTACTCTGATAATAGAGTGCCCAGAGACTACTCCAGTAATAGGGTATGCATAGTTTATTCCAAGAATTGAATGCTCAGAGACTACTCCAGTAATAGAGTACTCAGAGTTTACTCTGGAAATAGAGTGCTCAGAGTTTATACCAGCAATAGGGTACTCAGATTTTTCACCAGTTTATTCCATTAATAGGGTACTTTAAGTTTACTCCGATAATTGAATGCTCAGAGACTACTCCGGTAAAAGTGTACTCAGTAATAGGGTACTCAGAGTTTACTTTGATAATTGAGTGCTCAGAGTTTGCTCCAGTAATAAATGCTCAGAGTTTACTTCCGGTAAATGGGTACTCAGAGTTTACTCTGGAAATATAGTGCACAGAGGGTTTTTTCAGTAACAGGGTACTCAGAGTTTACTCCAGTAATAGAGTCCTTACTCCTTACCACATGATCAGCTGTGACCAATCATTGCCGAACAGCGCGTGAACCAGGAAGTGCTGGTAAACGGCATTACTCGGTTCACGCTGACAGGGAAAGCAGATCAGCATCTCTCCCTGTCAGGGGGGGGGGGGGGTGGTTCTGTGGTGATAGTCAGCACATTGATTATCAGCACAGCCCCATCAGCTGTGCCACCACAGCTGCCAATAAGTGTCAATCAGCTGCCAGTCAGTGCCCCATCAGAAAGAGATGCCAGTGTCCATATCAGTGCCAATCAGTGCACATATCAGTGCCAATCAGTACCCACCACTGTGCCAATCAGTGCCCATTTCAGTGTCAATCAGTGCCCAGCAGTGACACCCGTCAGTACCTCATCAGTACCTCAGCATCAGTGCTGCCCATCAGTGCCACCTGTCAGTGCCACTTGGCAGTGCCAATCAGTACCGCCTATCGGTGTCATCTGTCAGTGCCCATTACAGCCGCCTGTCAGTGCCCATCACAGCTGCCTGTCAGTGCCCATCACAGCCGCCTGTCAGTGCCACCTAACTGTGCCCATCAGTGCTGTATATCAGTGCCGCCTATTGCTGCCCATCATTGCTATATATCAGTGCCGCATATCAGTGCCCATCAATTCTACATATCAGTGCCTCCTCATCAGTGCCACCTTATCAGTGCCGCCTCATAAGTGCCCATCAGTGCTGCCTTATCAGTGAAGGAGAAAAACTAATTTTATAACCAAAACAAAGAAAAACTTTTTTTCTCAAAAATGTTGGTCTTTTTTAGTTTGTTTAGTAAAAAAAAAAACTCCAGTTCTGACCAAATACCACCAAAAGAAAGCTCTATCTGTGCAAAGAAAATGATAAAAATATAGTTTGGGTACAGTGTTGTATGACCACGCAATTGTCATTCAAAGTGTGACAGCGCTGAAAGCTGAAAATTGGCCTGAGCAGGAAGGGGCGAAAGTACCTGGTATTGAAGTGGTTAAGAAACTCAGTCAAGTAATTGCCAGACCATTGTTCCTAATTTTTACGAATAGTCTACTGACTGGAATGGTACCAGCTGCTTGGAGAAAAGACAATGTAGCACCAATATTTAAAAAAGGGCCAAGATACATCCCTGTGAATTACAGATCACTTAGCCTACCACCAATTGTATGAAAGCTCTTGGAGGGGATGATAAGGGACTATAAAAAAGGGATTTTTTTCAGCGGGAACGCAGGGGAACGCAGTCCCGGCACCTCCAGCAATTTATGTATGTAATGGAAAGGAGTGCTGGGGGATGCTAGAGGGTCTATTGATGCTGGCTGCTGGGGGAATCCATTGTCCCTGGTGGGAATCTATTTTTGCATGGGGAGTCTATTGTTGCTGGGGGAGGGTGAATTGTTGCTGGCTGCTGGAAGGTCTATTGCTGCTGGGGGTCTGTTGTTGCAGGGGTGGTATTTTGTTGTGGGGGAGTCTATTGTTGCATAGAGGAATCTGTTGTTGCTGAGGGAGGTCTATTGTTTCTGGGGGGACTATGGTTGCTGGGGTGGTGTCTATTGTTGCTCACAGCGGGGGATCTATTTTACTGTCTTTCTTGTTATTATTAACAACTGTGCAAATCACTTAGTAGCACAAAAAGGGGTGGTACTGGGATTTAGGTGGAATCAAGGGACAGTGCTCAGTGGTGGGTAGGGGGCAGAAACAAAAGCTGACCTATTGGGAGTCCCTGCACCTATTCTCTGAGAAAAAAGCCCTGTATAAAAGATTTTAGTAATGAGAACGGTATCATTAGCAATAATCAGCATGGATTCATGAAGAATAGCTCTTGCCAAACCAATCTATTAACCTTCTATGAGGAGGAGAGTTGCCATCTAGATAAAGGAAGGCCCATAGACGTGGTGTTTCTGGATTTTGCAAAAGCATTTAACACAGTTCCCCATAAACGTTTACTGTACAAAAGTAAGGTCTGTTGGCATGGACCATAGGGTGAGTACATGGATTGAAAATGGGCTACAGGGAGGAGTTCAGAGGGTGGTCATAAATGGGGAGTACTCGGAATGGTCAGAGGGGGGTAGTGGGGTCCCTCAGGGTTCTGTTCTAGGATCAGTCCTATTTAATTTGTTCATAAACAACCTGGAGGATGGGGTAAACAGTTCAATCTCTGTATTTGCGGATGATACTAAGCTAAGCAGGGCAATAACTTCTCCACGAGATGTGGAAACCTTGCAAAAACATCGGAATAATTTAACCTCCCTGGCGGTATGATTATTTTGGATTTTAGGTGCTAAAAGCGGGACAATTATTTTGCATGAAAATTTGGCGTTTTATATTGTAGTCCTGTAATTCTTAGCAATAACTCACTTAAATCTGTCCAAACCAGAGTCTAGCAGACATCCCGGGTATGATAAAGTTTGAAAAATGAAATCATAAATTATAATATAATAAATAACTATAAATAATTATACCAAATAATAATATAACAATAATAAAAAATATTCAATAATGTAATCAAATCAAAAACACAGAAATTTGCTCAGTTGCAGAATTGCCGCTGTCATTACTTTTCAGTATTTGATGACGGATCTCCCCAAAAATTGCTGTCGCTCAATTCTGCGAGTGATTCTAATTTATTTTTATATAGATATAAATATATATGATTTACTCTCTTTTGGAGGGTGCTTTATTACACTTTTCACAACTTGTAATATATAAGTGAATATATATTTCCATATTCTCTTAAAGGTGGTGATATATATAATTTATGTGATTAATGTTCACTTTGTTAAGCACATTGGTATATGTGAGATTATGGAATACTTTCACATGTCACTGTAGGTAGATTGTGTGGATGAATATTTACACAGAAATAGCGCTACGGGGTATTATTTATTTGTTTATTATTAGAAACAAATTTTGATGCACCTATATTTTGTTTGATTCTAATTTATTATCGCTGTTTTCTAGCTGGTCTAAAATCATTTTTGATGTAAAGGGACAGTTTTGATTGCTATGGACAATCTCCAGTTTCCAGGCATAAAGAACAGTTTTTATAATATAAAACTGCATGCGGGACACTGGGCAGACCACCAAGGACAAAGGGGATGTGAAATAATTACATACAGCAATGTAATCTGTAAGATTACATTATACTGTATGTAATGTGTGTGTTTCAGTTTTTGAATTTGGCGCCGTTCTCCGTCCCCGTGCGTTGCAACGTTCGCAGGGAACGGAGATCGGCTCCGTGATAGATCGAGCGGAGCACGGCTCGCTCGTACAGCGGGGGGACATCGCTGGATCTAGGGGACAAGGTAAGTAAACTATCCCTGGATTCAGCGATGCGGTCCCGAGTCTGGCTCAGGGTTACCGCTTTTGGTACAAAATCTCCACCCCGAGCCAGACTCGGGAATACCACCAGGGGGGTTAATGGGGTGGGTAACTACATGGCAAATTAGGTTTAATGTAGTAAAATGTAAAATAATGCATTTGGGTAGCAAAAATATGAATGCATTCTATACACTGGGGGGAGAACCTTTGGGAGAATCTAGGATGGAAAAGGACCCAGGGGTCCTAGTAGATGACAGGCTTAGCAATGGCATGCAATGCCAAACTGCTGCAAGCAAGGCAAACAGAATATTGGCATGTATTAAAAAGGGGATAAAACGATAATTCTTCCACTCTACAAGACTCTGGTCCAGCTGCACCTGGAGTATGCTGTCCAGTTCTGGGCACCAGTCCTCAGGAAGGATGTGCTGGAACTGGAGAGAGTCCAGTGATGGGCAACAAAGCTAATAAAGGGACTGGAGGACCTTAGTTATATGGAAAGGTTACGCCACTGAACTTGTTCTCTCTGGAACCCCACAATAGGGATAAAGCTTTTCCGCGAAAGGGAACTTAAAAGACACGCGGCCATTCACTAAAATTATAAGAACAGCAGTATAAACAATGTAATGCCTCATAAATGTTGAAATTTGGATGTATAAATTGGTATCCTCATCCTCATTAATTTGAAGCGAAAAAGAAAGGGTGGGTTGATATAAAGAAATTGATTTATTAAAAGAATTGTTGATGAACAACCATTATACAGGTTTATACCATCATAACATAGACAATATAACATTTAAGTAGTGCCCCGCCCCCATTAAAGGGAGCCAGAGAGACAAAAACTTGTGGCCAAGTTGGTGGTGTCCTCTACAAGTTTCACGACGAAGTCCCTTCTTCAGGAGGTCTCTTGGCGCATCTAAAGTTGAGTAAATACAGTCTCATAGTTATAGTTATACAAACCTAACTTGCTACAATAGAACACACTGTAGTCTTACAAAGTTACAGACATGGAGTAAATTTACAATAATAACAGAAATAGTAGTGACACTGCTTACCACCCAAAGTCCCAAAAGGAAGCCTGTAAAATAGGCACGGGTGGCACCCTAGCAAGGGTTTGCCATCCCTGGGGCGGACATGGGAGGCAAACTAAACAGCCTAGGCTGTAGATAACAAAAAAAAAAAAAAAAGAGAGTATGTAAAAATAGCTTGCATATCATATTCACCAACACATATGGTGAACATATAGCTAAAACCATAGCATATACAGGAAAGGAGAAAGGAGGATAGGGAGGGGAGGAGGAAAGGAAGAAGGGATGGGAAAAAGGGAAGAGGGAGGGAGGGGGAAAGAAAAAAGGGGGGGCAGGGGAAGGGGGAGGGAAAAAACATGGAGGGGAGGAGGGAATTTGGAAAGCGGAAGGGAAGTTTAACTGACTTCCAGGAAATTAAAAACAAATAATTATATATTGCGTTGCTGTGTGGTATTTCAGTCCCCGGGTTACATCTTTTTATTAGCAGTGAACTTCTATTAGGGTAGGTATTTCCATGTGTTTTCTCCCTCCTCTCTGCTACTTGATTAATGCTCTATTAGGCTGGGTTCACACCACAGCGATGCGGGAACGCCGCGAATCCGCTGCGTTTTCCCGCATCGCATGACTCCCGCCGGCAGTTCCCACTGCCCTATGCGAACGGCTGGGAGTGTCAATGAAATGTTAATGACACCCCCAGATCCGTCCGCATATCGCAGTGCGATCTGCACACTCGCACAGGAATCGGATCACATGGTGTGAACACCCATGCGATCCGATTCTGCTGCGGACCAAAAAAAGGGTCCCGTGCGAGTTTGCTGCGGGAGCGATGCGAATTCAGCCATACTATCTGTATGGCTGAACTCGCATCGCTACGGAGATCGGATGTGATTTGCACTGCAGTACGGTGCGAATCACATCCGGATCTCCCCCCGCAGCAGTGTGAACCAGGCCTTATAAGGATTTAGGATTGTTTCTTTTTCTACTATATCTCCGATTCTTTCCCCTTTCTAATTGCTGATCATCTTGTCTCTCGGTCTCTACTTTCTTCTTTTTCCTTTTTTTCCCTCCTCGTTGCTCTTTCCCCTTCCCTTTTGCTTTCCAAATTCCCTCCTCCCCTCCATGTTTTTTCCTTCCCCCCCCCCTTTTTCTTTCCCCCTCCCTCCCTCTTCCCTTTTCCTGTCCCTTCTTTCTTTCCTCCTCTCTTCCCTTTCCCTCCCCTCCCTTTCCTCCTTTCTCCTTTCCTCCTTAAATCTCCCTCCTCTTGTTCCTCCCACTGGAGATCTTTCTTTTTATCAGCCTATCTTAAATGATGCTATGCTTTTAGCTATATGTTCACCACATGTGTTGGTGAATATGATATGCTAGCTATTTTTACATTCTCTCTCTTTTTTTTTTGTTATCTACAGCCTACTCTGTTTAGTTTGCCTCCTGTGTCCACCCCAGGGATGGCAAACCCTTGCGAGGGTGCCTATTTTGCAGGCTTCCTTTGGGGACTTTGATGGTAAGCCGTGTCACTACTATTTCTGTTATTATTGTAAATTTACTCCATGTCTGTAACTTTGCAAGACTACAGTGTGTTCTATTGTAGCAAGTTAGCTTTGTATAACTATAACTATGAGACTGTATTTACTCAATTTTAGATGCGCCAAGAGACCTCCTGAAGAAGCGACTTTATCACGAAACTAGTAGAGGACACCACCAACTTGGGCACAAGCTTTTGTCTCTCTGGCTCCCTTTAATGGGGGGCAGGGCACTACTTAAATGTTATATTGTCTATGTTATGATGGTATAAACCTGTATAATGGTTGTTCATCAACAATTCTTTTAATAAATCAATTTCTTTAAATAAAATGTATGTAATTCTTTTTAACCAATTTTGCTTAATTTCTGGGTATCAAGACAGTCCTCAATCACCACTGGTGTTACATGGTAATCTATTTGGAATAGCCCATATCAACCCACCCTTTCTTTTTCGCTTCAAATTAATGAGGATGAGGATACCAATTTATAGATCCAAATTTCAACATTTATGAGGCATTACATTGTTTATACTGCTGTTCTTAGAATTTTAGAGGTGAACACAGTTAACCCCTTAATCGCCCCCTAGTGCGTACCCATTCCCTGCCAGTGACATTCATACAGTAATCAGTTTTTATAGCACTGATCGCTGTATATATTTCAGTGGTCCCAAAAATATGTCAAAAGTGTCCGATCTGTCTGCCATAATGTCACAGTTACGATAAAAATCGCTGATCGCCACTATTACTAGTAAAAAAATAATAATAATAATAAAAAAATATATTTTGTAGACGCTATAACTTTTGCACAAACCAATCAATATACGCTTTTTGCGATTTTTTTACCAAAAATATGTAGAATACATATCGGCCTAAACTGAGGAAAATATTTGCTTTTTAAAAAAAATTGGGGATATTTATTATTGCAAAAAGTACAAAATACTGTGTTTTTTTTTCAAAATTGGCGCTCTTTTTTTTGTTTATAGCAAAAAAATAAAAACCGCAGAGATGATCAAATACTACCAAAAGAAAGCTCTATTTGTGGGAAACAAAGGACACCAATTTTGTTTGGGTATAGTTAAAGCGACGCAAAAAATGGCCTGGTCTGGTCATTGAGCCGCTAAATCTTCCAGGGCTTAAGTGGTTAAACTGCGTAGAAGGTTCTTTACTGTAAGAGCGGTTAGAATGTGGAATTCTCTTCCACAGGCAGTGGTTTCAGCGGGGAGCATCGATAATTAAAAAAAAAACTATTAGATAGGCACCTGAATGACCACAGCATACAGGGATATACAATGTAATTGAATAAAGGAGAGGTGATAGGGGGCGCTGAGTGAAAAAATGAAAAACCCTTACATGATCATATGACATGGAAATAAAGTGGACATGTGCATAAAAGTGCACCAAATAAATTTTGCAACAATGATTAAAGTGAATGTGTGCTTGTAGTGCAACATATAAACTTATAGATAGTAAAAAAACATGATCAAAAGTTCATTAATAAAATTTGATGAAACTATATACTGTAACGTACATGATATGTAACACTGTATCTTGAATGATGGGCCCAAACCCAAAACAAAATGGAATTCCTTCACCGTATGTCTTAGGGACCCACCGAATGTGCTCAGAATTAAGAACTGCTCACCAGATGGCTGTGACCTCTTTAATTAAAAAAAGGTCTAATGCACTTTTGGGAAATCCTATATCTATATGCAGTATATGTATATATATATATATATATATATATATATATATACATATATATATATATATATATATATAGATATATATATATATATACATATATATATATATATATATACACATATATATATATATATATATATATATATATATATATATATATATACAGATATATATGTTAGAAGGCCAGTAAATTTATGGGAGGAGCCCGGAGAGGTATTTAATCAGCCCATTGGGCTGTGTATCTTGTCGGTCCTGTGCGTGATATCTGTTCCGTCAGAGATCTAGGGCCGACTATTCGAGACCAAACGTTGTGAGTTCAGTGTTCGTGAGTTCCCGTGTTCTTTAGTCCCGATCGTGTCCGTGTTGTCAGTCGTCTTGTCTTCGTAAGCGTTCGTGTGTTTTTCTTGTCCGGGTGTCGCAATACTCAAAAAGAAAATTGCCGTTGTCGTACAAACGCATCTAGGCCGGCTGTCACAGGTAGGGCTTCGGCTCCCATTTTTTCGTTTCACGTTTACTATGTCACTAAACACGATAATCCTGAACTCACGAACCACTCGCATTACATTTCACGAACGTATTTTCAATCATGTCACCCGTGCTCGTTACCTCAAATGTCACTACTCCTTTTCTTCTTGAGAGAAGTTGTTGTCACTCGTTCGTTACATATCGGTCATGCCACATCAGGCACCTCATTTCGTATACATTTCTTTCCAATCGGACGACTCCCTAATCATTTCTAAAATATTCGAATCGTTCGAATCATTTCTTAAAGTCACAGGCGGCTGCTCGTCATGTCAAACTCTAAAGCAGTCCGAGTCATTTCAAATTCATTTCGAATCATTTTCAAATCATGACGAGTCATTGCAGATCATTTCGAATCAGTTCAAATCATTTCAAATCATTTTGAATCATTTCAAATCATTTCATTCATTTCTGTCACTTACCGCGCTCCGATTCGAATCCAGTCGCATCTCCGATGCACCGATTCGCTTCGGTGTGCCCCAGTTTTCGGCCTCATTTTAGTACAGGCTCCAGAGACTGAGTCACTCGCAGGTTCAGGCGCAGTCCCTGAGTCTCGTCTTTGTCATGGCATATCATTTCTTGTCACGTATTACGCTCCGATACGAATCCGGTCGCATGTCAGGTATGCACCGATTCGCCCCGGTGGGCCCAGTTGTTTGGCCTCATTTCGGTACATGCTCCAGAGACAGAGTCACTCGCAGTTTCAGGCGCAGTCCCTGATTCTCGTCTTTGTCATGGCATATCATTTCTGTCACATATTACGCTCCGTTACGAATCCAGTCGCATTTCAGGAATGCACCGATTCGCCCTGGTGCGCCCAGTTGTTTGGCCTCATTTCTGTGCATGCTCCAGAGACGGATTCTTTGTCAAATCATCGGTCCAGTCGTAGATTCTTGTCTCTCATGGCGTATCATTTCTGTCACCTATTACGCTCCGATTCGAATCCTGTCGCATTTTTCAGATGCACCGATTTGTTCCGGTGTGCCCAGCTGTTTGGCCTCATTTCGGTACATGCTCCAGAGACAGGATTAATTTGTCAATCATGGGCTCACCCTCTAATTTTTGTCTTTGTCATGGGTATCATTTTGTTTCACCTATCACGCTCCGATATGAATAATCACACCTGTGCACTAAATTCGTCTCGGCATGCCCCAGGACAGGCCTCATTTCACTAATTGCCTCATTTCAGTACATGCTCCAGAGTCCGGTTCGCTGTCAGTTGCGTCTGCGACACGACCGAGTCGCGCCTCTGTCATGGCAAATGTTTTCCTTTTAAGGCAACGTTTAATTGTGTTTGTCTCATTTCATTTAATTTCAAATGTGCTCCACAGTCTAAACTCATCGTTAATCACAACATACCAATTCTTGCCTATATCAGGCAAACATTTCATTTATTTCATTTCACATACTCATCGCTTTAGCGTCTCGAATCCACTCAAACCAGCAACGCATTGATCCGCACCCGTCATTTCAGACTTACGGCTATAACTCAACAATTCATATCGGATTCATTTCATACACTCCCCGATCGATTGTGTCAGATTTATCGAATACAACCAATTCATAGGTTTCGTTTCATACCTACATCCGATTCATATCGGATTCATTTCGGACACATTCAAGTACAACCTCATGCAATTGTTGCTAGCATGCATCCAATCACAAACGTCCTGCAATCACCGCAAGCACACCCAGGCATAACTTCCTGCAACCGTGGCAGACTCACATCCAAGCATAACTTCTAGCAATTGTTGCAAGCACGCATCCAAGCATAGACTTCTTGCAATGGTTGCTAGCACACATCCTAGCATAAACTTTGCAGTTGTCGCTAGCAAGCCCCAGGCACAGAGTTATTGCTATCCTTGCTGGCAAGCGGTTCTGGCTGGCTCAGTGCATTGCTGGGTAAGGCCTGGATACTTTCCTAATGTACGTAATATGACAGGGTACTATATTGTAGGTAGGTTGATCCAGGGAGAAATCTGATTGCCTCTTGAGGGATCAGGAAGGAATTTTTTCCCGTGCTGTAGCTAATTGGAGCATGCTCTGCGTTTTTTTTTGCCTTCCTCTGGATCAGTTGTGGGTATAGCATTGGGTGTGTCGGGTTGTGCTATGTTGTTGTTTAATTGTTGATTTTGTCGTGGGCTGGGTGGACTTTTGTCTTTCCCACCTAGCTAACTATGCATCCTAGCATAACTTCTTGCAATCGTAGCAAGCATGCATCCTGGCATAACTTCTTCAGTCTTCGCAAGCACATGCAGTCATACTGCTCACAGCCACTACAAACACATCTCCAGTGACGTCAACTCCCTTGCTATCGTTGTAAGCACACATTTAAGCGCAACACTTGCTATTATGGCTAGGCGCGCAACTTAGCATTTCGGTTGCCCTCAGCCACACATCATTTCAGCGGTACTCATTTGGTCACTTGGCCCCAGTGGCATTTTCATACGAGCCACTCGCCGTTCATGATGGTCATTTCTCCCTTGGGACAGTTGAGTTCAGCTTCCGCTCTACACCAGATGTCAAGTTGCCGCACGCAGCTGGCTTCTTCTTGTAACACTATCAGGCTATATCTAGGCAGCATCCGACATTTCTATCCTTTCAGGACCCCGGTGAGCCGTCTCTGTTTACGGTCCATACTGTAAGATCCCCTCTAACTGGTATCCAGAAGCATCAGCCCGTAGCTAACGATAAACGCTTGCCCATCACAAACTGCCATCTTTAGGGACATGTAGAATATCCTCACACGCCAGCTTCCCCCTTGACAAGCTGACCCTATCAGGTCAGTTTTCCAACATTTCTCCCACACACAGGGGTATACCTAGAAGCAGCTTCAGTCTGTTTTGAGAATGATCAGTTCTGCAATTTGGTCGTTCCCCAGGGTTGATCTTTATGTCATGCATCCCCGTCTTCCCCTCCCAGATTCAGGGCCCCTGTTAGACCCTTAATCCGGACGCCGCGGATCTTTCAATGTCAGAGGTTCCGTACTACGTAGATCGGTATATCAATGTTCATACCGTCTATCTCGCCCCTATCACCGCAGGTAGTGTTAGATGTAGCGACCATCACAGGCTTCGCTGAAATTTTTGGCCACCATTGGTATACAGGACCACAGCCTCCAGAAATATTATAAAACCCCGGGTTTACCCGGATTTCCTCTCTTTTAGCTACACCCCGTCATGGCAGCTCTATCCCATAGTAACAGCCGCACAGCTCCGGGGTCGTTGCTCGACAGGGCGTACTATGGCCTTCACCCCCGACAACCAGCAGAGATTATTGCAAAGATAGGTATAAGTCCTTAGCAGTCATGTCCTTTCTGTGTAGGCTGGTATAGCTGTCATTATAAATTCAGTTTAAAGTTGACTGTACATTGTTCCTGGGCTAGAGCAATCTCGCAGCAGATGCGCTGTCGTGTTTAGCTGGAGCCGATCCAGTATCAGCCATTGTCCTTTTATCGGTCTCAGCTAAACCCCTGTTTAGCACAACATCTACAAACAGCGACCAAGCTCGTCAATGTCTCACTTTCTCGCAACATGCTCCACCTACCAGACAGCCTGGAGGGCCTTCAAAAAATTCCTGACACACCACTTCTGTGAAACTTCTAACATCAGGCAGATACTGGCCTTTATGTCTTACTGTCATACCCAGCTAGCCCTATCCCATAACACTATTCGGCTATACCTAGCCGGCATGCAACATTTCTTGTCCTTGCGGGAACCCGCAAACCTTCTTTATCCATGTCCCACGCTATTTGAACCATGCCACGTGAAGTCCAGGAACTCCAACCGGTGGTCGGTGCCAAATGCTTACCTAAACGGGTGACATCCTTAAGGGTATACCGACCATCCTGACTACCTCTTCGTTTGGTCTCTCCCCTAGCATGGTTCTACAGGCAGCCAGGTGTTGGCCTACTACAGGTCCCTGCGGCCTGGAAAGTTCACCTGCGGCAATCCAGCAGGCCAAGAGCTACGTAGACGCTACTTAGCCTGCTACAAAGATCACTTCGTACTTCACCTAGCGGTTTCTAAAGAGCAGCAAGTAGGCTCCAGGGTAGACATCCACTTTACAGAATCGGTAATAGCGGGTGTCCAGTTGCCACACTCAACCAATTGTCGACACTACTTCCCCAACACTCGGACTTCAGTCCTCATCTTCCTTTCTCGTCAAGACCTTGAGTACTGGTCAGTTTATGAAACACGTGAGGGTACTTCTATGCAACTTTCACCTGAGTCCTATCCGGTACTCCCGTCACTCCTTCCGCATTGGGGTAGCCTCAGCAGCATCCCGTCACGGGGTCCCAGACCATGTCATTGAAAGGCTAGGCAGGTAGGAGTCTGCCTGCTTCGCCCAGTACAGCCACAACCCTCACGTGGAAATGGCTCAGGCATTTATTAAACTCACTCAATGATCAAACTCAATTAATAAAGAACTATCCCCTACCAGAATGTTTTTGCCCCCTTATTTTGGTATACCATACGTTAGACCAAGGCACACTTTCAGGTCCATTTCAAGTGGTGAGTTTATGTTAACCCTATTTGTCATTCTTATCCGTACCGGACATAGGGCTCTGAACCATAAGTTAGAAGGCCAGTATGGTGGCCTGAATTTATGGGAGGAGCCCGGAGAGGTATTTAATCAGCCCATTCGGCTGTGTTCCTTGTCGGGTCCTGTGCGCGATACCCACACTCCCATCCCCCTTTTTAGGGCATTTCTCAAGGCATCATACTCCTCACGGAAGTACTCATTTCACTTAATTTCATGTTCATTTCATTTAATCCTCATTTCTTATCTAGGGTATGCCCCCTTATTTTGGTATACCGTACGTTAGACCAAGGCAGGCACACTTTCAGGTCCATTTCAAGTGGTGAGTTTATGTTAACCCTGTTTGTCATCCTTATCCGTACCAGACATAGGGCTCTGAACCATAAATATATAATATATATACCGTATATACTCGAGTATAGGCCGACCCGAGTATAAGCCGAGGCCCCCAATTTACCCCCAAAAAACTGGGAAACCTATTGACTCGTGTATAAGCCGAGGGTGAGATATGCCTGTCCATCCCTGTGTGTGTCCGTCCATCCCTCTGTGTCCGTCCATCCCTGTGTGTCCGTCCATCCCTGTGTGTGTGTCCATCCATCCATCCCTGTGTGTGTGTGCGTCCATCCATCCATCCATCCCTGTGTGTGTGTGTGTGTGTGTCCATCCATCCATCCATCCCTGTGTGTGTGTGTGTGTCCATCCATCCATCCATCCCTGTGTGTGTGTGTGTGTCCATCCATCCATCCATCCCTGTGTGTGTGTGTGTGTCCATCCATCCATCCATCCATCCGTGTGTGTGTGTGTGTGTGTGTGTGTGTGTGTGTGTGTGTGTGTGTGTCCGTGCAGCCTTGTGTATCCAGCCTACCTGTTCTTGAGCCTCCGTCCGGTCCCGTCCCGAGCCTCCGTGTCGTCCCGTCCCGAGCCTCCGTGTCGTCCCGTCCCGAGCCTCCGTGTCGTCCCATGCCAGGATCGCCGCTCTTCGTCGGCGCCCTGGCGGCCATTCCCCTGTTCAAAAGCCGCGCCTCCGCCTCCGCCTGTGATAGGCGGAACACTCAATTTCCCAGCAGTCAGTGTTCCGCCTATCACGGACATCGGCTCATCCGAGGATGAGCCGATGTCCGTGATAGGCGGAACACTGACTGCTGGGAAATTGAGTGTTCCGCCTATCACAGGCGGAGGCGGAGGCGGAGGCGCGGCTTTTGAAAGGTAGAATGGCCGCTGTCTGTCTGCTCGACACGCTGTTCGGGCAGTCAGACAGCGGTGACTCGAGTATAAGCCGAGGGGGGCACTTTCAGCCTCAAAAAAGAGGCTGAAAATCTCGGCTTATACTCGAGTATATACGGTATATATATATATATATATATATATATATATATATATATATATATATATATACTGTATACTCTGCATTTAATGTAGCCTATATATACAGTGCAAACTCTATATGCAGTCAGTACGGGCAGTATATTTCATATATATATATATATATATATATATATATATATATATATATATATATATATATATATATATATATACTCTGCATTCAGTGTAGCCTATATATGCAGTGCATTCAGCAGTGTCCAGTAGATAATACAGTGCAGGTGGTGTACTCAGTATATAATACAGCGTGTATAGGCATACCCCACTTTTAAATACACAATGGGATTTATTTACTAAAGCTGGAAAGTGTAAAATCAGGCTCACTTCTGCATATAAACCAATGAGATTCCATGTTTTATTACCAAAGCTTAATTGAACAAGCTGGGGTTAGAAGCTCATTGGTTTCTATGCAGAAGTGAGCCTGATTTTGCACTTTCCAGCTTTAGTAAATAAACTTCATTGTGTACTTAAAAGTGGGGTATGCCTGTACAGTTTCAAATACACTTCAGGCGGTGTACACAATATATAATACAGTGTAGTGCGGTGATAAAAAAAAATACCCTTCATTCCTCCAGGTGAAGCCACGTGAAAGGTGGCGTAACTTGTAGAGGTGGAGCCTGGTGGTAGAACCAATAAGTGAGACCATTCTGATGAATTTTGTACCAATACTTTTAAACTTTTTAATAAATACGAGTTGAATACTAGCTGGGGTGGTAAGGTTCAGTTCTTAATCCCTTGGATACTGCACTATTAGAGGCACTTTTAGTTTTTTCTATGTATTCGTGAAATTACCTGCAGCCAATGTGGATTCAAGTTTGAAGCAGTGCCGTGGAAGTGGAAGGAATCTGATATAGATTACTACCTGTCCTTTGAGAGTCCAACAGAGATTGCTAAGGACCAGTGAGGATTTTTCCTGAAGGGAGAGTTGCACTGTGTGCAAGGCATGTTTTGATCCCATGCATGGTCTTTTAAGGAGTTGAACGAGCATTGCATGTGGTGGCGGGAGCACTTCTGCATATGGAGGTTGTTTGAAGCAAGAAAAAACGCCACATCTTCCTGCGTGCTAGTGGAAGAAATATCACTTATAAATAATTATTATTGGACTTTTTTTTTTTTTAGAGCACAATTTTAATTTTATATTAATCTGTTTAATTATTTATGCAGCGTTGTCTCATTTATATACTTTATATCATGTCCGGAAGGCCTCCAAGGGGAGGCAGACGCTCACAGGTCACTAAAAGAGCAGTCTCTGAAATAATATTTAAAGAGGTTGTAAAGGTAAATGTTTTTTCACCTTAATGCATTCCATGCATTAAGGTGAAAAAACATCTCACACTGCCGGCGCCCCCATTCCTCCCGTTTTACTTACCTGATCCCTCGAAAATCCCACGCTCGCCCCCGCCATCCTCTTCGCCGCTTAGCCTGGCCGCTGATTGGCTGGAGTGGATGGATTGAAAGCAGCGCAGCCATTGGCTTGCGCTGCTGTCAATCACATCCAATGACGCAGCGCACCGGGGGGGCAAGGCCGTGTGATACAGCGAGCAGCTATAGCCGCCTGCCGTATCACGGGAGCGCGCCTGCAGGTGCTTCTGTGTGAGTGGCTTGTCCTCCGCTCAATGTATCACAGAGCCAAGCTCTGTTCCCTGCGAGCGTTGCGACGCACGGGGACGGAGAATGGAGCCAAATTGAAAAAAGTAAAACACACACATTACATACAGTACAATGTAATCTTACAGATTACATTGCTGTATGTAATTATTTCACATCCCCTTTGTCCCTAGTGGTCTGCCCAGTGTCCTGCAGTGTAGTTTTATATTATAAAAACTGTTCTTTCTGCCTGGAAACTTGAGATTTTCCATAGCAACCAAAACTGTCCCTTTACAGCAAAAGTGGTTTTAGACCAGCTAGAAAACAGCGATAATAAATGAGAATCACTCACAGAAGAGCGATAGTGATTTGTGGGGAGATCCGTCATCAAATACTGAAAAGTAATGACAGTGACAATTCTGCAACTGAGCAAATGTCTGTGTTTTTGATTTGATTACATTATTGAATACATTTTATTATTATTATATTATTATTTAGTATAATTATTTACAGTTATTTATTATATTATAATTTATGATTACATTTTTCAAACTTTATCATACCTGGGATGTCTACTAGACTTTGGTTTGGACATATTTAAGTGAGTTATTCTTAAGAATTACAGGACTACAATATAAAACGCCAAATTTCCATGCAAAATAATTGTACCGCTTTCAGCACTTAAAATCTGAAAAAATCATACCGCCAGGGAGGTTAAGGAGGATGAACTCCCTTGGATGTGTGATTCAGTTCACTGGATAGCATTGTGGACATGAACAGAACATATCACAATTAAACAAATAAAGTGATGACACTACGGGAGACCTAAGAAGCCAGTAGTTGACTAAGCCAAGCAGACTCCACTTATCACTAAAATATCACTTTTAGATGGACTGACTCTTTAACTGTACAGGTGGCACAAAGTACATGGCATTAGTAAATACAAGGAGTACAAGAAACAGTCAGTTACTGAAACACCTGTGTATGATAAAAGTCACTGGACTTGCACCTGTTCTGATCCATTTATAACTAGTTGCTATAAGGTTGGGTTCACACCTGTCCATCCCAGAGCACTGCATTCTGACACAGAAGACCACAATGTATGGTAGTGCATTGATGTGCATTGTGGTGCACTGCAGTGCATGAGTGTTGCATTGAGTCAATGTGTTGTTGACAATGGCTGATACTGCAACACACTAATGCATGTGACATGTATGCAGCCCTCTTTTGGAGGCAGGGTGTATGCTGGTTGAACTGTTTGGTTCTAGTAAGTTAGTAGCTGGCCCAGATCGGGATAAGGGACTAACAATTGTAAGTTTACTTTCCAGGATTTTTAGTCATGTTTGAGCCCACCAATGCTATGACAAGGGGAGGGGGGGGGGGGGGGGGGCTGAGGTCTAGGGCTCTCTATCCAACAGAACTGCTTGGCTGGACTGTGTCGTGTATCAGTACCGCTGAGCCTTGGAGAAGCGACCACCTGTTCATAGGACTCTGTAAGTCTTCCTGTTGCTGTCTTGCTGCCACCCACAGAGGCGGTGATGCCTTCAAAAAGCTTTCTGGACACTACCAGTACCACAGTCTCGCCAGTTCTGGGCCAAGAGATACTTTTGTTTATACTCCCGGAGGCTCCCTCTGCTGCTGTTTCATCTCAGTCACTGCAGCCATCACCTTCTTGCTCAGAGTAATTCGTCAAGGTGTCCCGGAGTACTTTAATGTTCAATAGTAATGAGGAGGAATGTCCAACCTTCCCAGAGGCTGTCATCTCCCTGCTGTGGGTCCCCGAAGAAGCCACTGCTCCAGGACCACCTGCTGCCGCCTCACACGGAGACTGGCTTCCGAAAAGATTACACCACCCTGAGGACGCTGACCTCTCGCATGGGACGGTTCCCCTAGGGCAAAAGCTAAGCCAGTTAACTATCCAAAGATAGTTTGATATCTATGTTTTTAGCAAATATTGGTATGTGTTCCCTTATGTGCCTGAGGACTTGTTCAGGCAACTCGAGAAAGAGAGGCCAAGGATCTATAATCAAGCTGTCTGGGAGAAACTCCAGGTACCGCAACTTCTCCGGGAATTCCGGTACCAGAATAAATTCATATAAGCCCATTTTCATAGGATCTACTAGGAGTGGAACACCGATCACCATATTTACATGGACCGGGTTGAACTGGTCAAACCGGACCATACCTACCTGGCTGTACATCAGGTGACCAGCACCCACTTGATCACGGAAGAGAAGAACTTGTTGCCAAATCAAAATTTCTATGTTTGAATGAGTGACTTCAAGTCATTTAATCTACATGCTGTTCTAGTGTTTAATATGTTAGTATGCCATAGCATTTTTGACGTTTATTGTTCATGTGTATTTATTGTATCTAGTTTACTTGTTTGAAGTTGGTCACAGCCAGGATGGATTGCAAAAAGGGGAGGGCAAGTGTAAGCAGGTTGAACTGTATTTGGTTCTAGTAAGTTGTCAGCTCACCCAGGCCAGGGGAAAGTGTTAACTATTGTACGTTTAGTTTCGGAGCTTTTTGGTCCTGGATGAACCACCTATGCTATAAAAAAAGAGAAGGCTGAGGTCCAGGCCTTCTTCCTAGTTGAACTGGTTGGTTCGTCACTGCTCATGTATCGGGACCAGGGCTCGAGTCCTGTGGGAACGCGTGGGACAGGCGTCCCTGCACTTTTTTCACAGAAGGAACGCCGTTCCCTTTGTAGGACTAGAGCCGCCCGAGCCAATCCTTCACTAAGCGGTGATGCCCAGCAATGTCCTCCCCTTCCTCGGTTCTCCTCCTCCAGCAGCCGTGGCTATACTATACAGGACTGCGCCTGCCAATCTGCAGCGCTAAATCCCCGCTGCAATACTGTCATTGGCTGCTAGAACCGCCATTGTCCTAACAACCAATGACATCACCTGTGCTCCCCGCCCTCATCAGCAAGTTCATCCACTCGGCTTTTGCCCCCCTGCAGCATGCTCCTTCATCAAGGACTTATCCAGGTACACGTTTTTCTACTTTGTGATAGCTCAGTCACAACTCTGATAGGGAACTCTGGGGACACTCTGATGGGGGGGCTCTCTGATGGGGATACCTGCTCTCTGATGGGGGGCACTCTGATGGGAGCACCTGCTCTCTGGTGGAAGTAATAGTCCCCCATCATTGGTGTCAGTGGCAGGAATCGTGCCCCATCATCATCATTGGTGTCAGTGGGAGGAATAGTGCCCCATCATTGGTGTCATAGGGAGGAATAATGCCTCATCCTTGGTGTCAGTGGGAGGATTAGTGCCCCATCATTGGTGTCAGTGGGAGGAATAGTGTCCCATCATTGGTGTCAGTGGGAGGATTAGTGCCCCATCATTGGTGTCATAGGGAGGAATAGTGCCTCATCATTGGTGTTAGTGGGTAAAGTTGATAATCTTGCACGGCAAGGGCAACATTACACATGGGCTGTGTAACATAGAATTTGCATAATAATTTGGAACAGGGTGTATTTGTGTTAGAAATTCCCTGCGAGGGAAAGATCATCACCCATTGTGGTGATTAGTCTGTTAGTTTGACAAGTTAACTTATATTGTTTTTGTAAATTGGCACTTTACAATAAATGTTGCACTGTATTTTCTGTGAAATATATATGCATATGAGCGTATCATTTTTAAAAAAAAAATTTGGTGGGGGAGTGGATCTTGGATGGGAGTTCCCACACTTTTTTCCCCTGGACTTGACCCCTGATCAGGACCACCGTGCCTTGCAGTCCGCTGAGGACACCGGGACTTTTGGACACTTCCAAAGTCATGAACAGTGACGTAATGGACTCTTGCCTCACAGAAGAATGCCTGGACAGCCAAACCACAACAATTAGGGTTAGGGGAAGGTCATTGTTCGTATTGAACTGTATGCTGCAACCTGTCCAGTAAAAGTTACTTTAACTGGTATGAGCCTGTTTTGAAGTTATTAAAAGGGGTACATGTTGGTTCTGGGGTATCTAGAAAACCAGGGCCTGTAAAGCTCAAAGGGTATGAAGTAACATGGTTACAAATGGGTTCACGTGGCAAGAAAAAAGGAGGGATGTAGTTGCTATGGGTTACTAAATGAAGAAACAAGATACAAGCAACCAGTTGTTAGGCATGTTACCTGGTAAGGTGACAGGTCCTATGAAAGTGAGTGGGGTCATTGTCTGGCTCCATCCCTAGCTGTCAGGTTTCACGTAGCAACCAGATCCCAACCTGCCTTACAGCTATCTATGGCCCGGTCACAAGGTACGGGAAGGAATGAATGAGCATGCATGAGGTCCGTGCTCTGTGATCAGCGGGACCCCTTTCTGTTACTGGGAGTGAGGTAACAGAGGTACACGGGACTGGTGGAGTGGCCTCCTAATGCAAACATACAAGTCACAGTGTGTAGTGACATGGGACAAGTTTTCAGAGGAACTCTGTATTTTTATTATAGTACACAGTGAAAGCTCATTTCTAAGTCGGGGAACTGCCTTAATAGTTGATTTTTCAGATGGCCGGAGTCTCTACCTGCTCCCAGAGTGTACTCTGCGAGAAAGGTACGCCCAAGTGTAAAGTGAGTAGGCCCTGCCCACAGGGGTGTTATTAGAAATTGACCTACCTAAAAAAGATGCTGTGCCAAACCTTTAGGTAAATAAGAGAACCTGAACATCTGCTAAATGGAAGAGTGGGTTTAATAATTAGGTTGGCAATGCCCCCACATAAGACAGGGCCTCTGTGAACAGAGGGGACTCCCTTTGTGGGAAATTAACCAGTAATCTAAACAAAGTAATTGAGAGCATAAGAACTACTGCCACCAGCAAATAACATTAACCATAAGTATATATCGTGCCTTGTAAAAGTATTTTTATTATGCCATTTTTTGTGTTTTGTTGCCTCACAACCTGGAATTAACATGGATTGTTTGAGGATTTGCATCATTTAACCGCTTGCCGGCAACATGGCTCGGCTGCCCCAAATTGCCATCATGTGACATGGGTTCCACTTTTGTCCACTAGGGGCGTGCAAACACACAGTTTCTGGTTCTCTGAGGGGAGAAGTGACAGATCATCTGTTCATACAGAGTATGAACAGCGATCTATCTCTTCCCCCACACAGTCCCCTCCCCCCTTCAGTTAGAACACACACTAGACTTCCATTTCCCCATTTCAAATACCTGTGTGGATCATTTGCCTGCTACCATGTTTCTACCTTCCACTGACCCTGACCTGTTTACCGATGATGTTTTTGCCTGCCATTTTAAACCACATTTCTAACTTCCACATGCACCAACCTCAGTCTGTTTACGGACAATGCATCTGCTTCCCGTTTTAAATTACATTTCCGACTTTCATGTGCACCAACCTCGACCTGTTAATCTACCATGTTTTTGCCTGCCACTTGGACTGATCTTTTGCCCTACTAGTACACAGGGGTCTCACATATGTAAGGGTCTTCAGAATAGCGTCCTGAGTAGAGAAAAATTGTTTTTGGTTTTCTATGTTCCGAGAACAGGGTCTGGTTGCTCGGAGGCTTAAAAGAGATCTGGGTGGGAGAAGCCTCTACCCCTGTTCTCCTGGCCCTAAGCTTGATGGTCCTTCCTGCTGCCTGAACCAATACCTTGGCTGTGATGACCATATTGCTGCCTGGAATGACCCAGGACTTTATGGACCATGTTTCTTCATCCTGCCTAGACCAATACTTTGGCTGCGCTCACCATATCACTGCCTGCTGCATCTACTGACTATGGACAGTATTTCTGTCTGGACTTCTCTGCCTGCTACCTGGACCAATGCTTTGGCTGTGCTGACAGTATCTCTGCTTGTACTATGGACAATATTCCTGCCTGCTGCCTGGACGATTGCTTTTGCTGTCACTGACCACATCCCTGCCTGCTGCCTGGACCTATACTCACCTCTGTGGACCACTGCTCTACTAAGACCACAGGTAATCTTTGTTATTTGGTATGTACATGCTATGTGTTAGAAATATGAAGGGTCTTCAAAAATGTGAAATGTATGCTCTTAAGCCCCATACACACATCAGATTTTCTGCTGATTTTTTCCTTCAGATTTACCAAAACCATGTAATATGAGGTCAAACCTTAGGAGTTTCAGTTTGTATGCAATCAGGCAGGCCCTTTCACTACATGGTTTTGGTAAATCTGAAATAAAAAATCAGCAGATAGTGTGTATAGGGCTTAAGAATACCTGGAGGTGCTACTTAGATGTTGGGCCTCTGTGTGTGTGCCCAGGCTGTGTGAAAGTCTCACACATGTGGTATCGCTATACTCAGGAGTAGCAGAATGTATTTCGGGGTGTTATTTTTGCTATGTACATGCTGTGTGTTGGAAATATCCTATAAATGGACAACTTTATGAAAAAAAATGCATTTTCATTTTTTTTTCCACATTTTCCAAAAACTTCTGGAAAAAAAAGAACTGTTCAAAAGACTCCTTATGCCTCATAGATTATATGTCGGGGTGTTTTCATTCCAAAATGGGGTAATTTTGTGGGCAATTCCATTGTCCTGGTGCTCCAGGGCCTTCAAAAGTGTAATTGGTGGTTGAGAAATAAGATGTGTAATTTATGCTCGTAGAACGCCTGAAGGTGCCACTTCAATGTTGGGCCTCTGTATGTGGCCGTGTAAAAGTCTCACACATGTGGTATCGCCATACTCAGGAGGAGTAGCAGAATGTATTGGGATGACATTTTTTGCTACGCACATGCTATGTGTTAGAAGATTAGCAGAATGTATTTTGGGGTGTGGTTGCAAGAGCTGCATATGCTGTGTGTGAGAAATAAACTGTTAATATGACAAGTTTGTGTAAAAAAATAAATAAAAACCCTTGATTTTCCCAAGAATTGTTGAGAAAAAAAAATTGCAACTTCAAAAAACTCACCATGCCTCTTACCAAATACCTTGGACTACCTGTTTTCCAAAAAGGGGTCATTTGGGGGTATTTGTATTTTCTGGGCTTGTTAGGGTCTCAATAAATTAGATATGCCATCAGTACATCAGGTGTGATCAATTTTCAGTGATTGGGACCATAGCTTGAAGACTCTATAACTTTCATACAGACTTAATAATATCCACTAATGTGGATTATTTTTGGCCCAAATTTATGAAGAAAAATTACTTATTTGTAAAACTTTACAATAGAAACTAAAAAAAAGTGTTTTGTTTTCAAACATTTCACTCTTATTTTGCTTATATCGCAATTTTTTTTTTAAATCCAGCGGTGATTAAATACCACCAAAAGAAAGCTCTATTTGTCTTGTGTTCTTGTCTTATCTTGTGAGAAAAAAATTATAAAAAAATAGTTTGGATACAGTGTAGCATGACTGAGTAATTGTCATTCAAAGTGTGGGAGCACTGAAAGCTGAAAATATTTCAGGGCAGGAAGGTGCATAAGTACCTGGTATTGAAGTGGTTAAACTTCTACAGCTGGCAGTTGGCATTGTTCAGCCTTGCAATTGCAAACTTCACATCTGAATGCCATGTTTCAGTAGCTTGTATACAGAATTCACTGACTTTCTGTACTCACTGAGTATTCTTTCCAGTGCCTCTGAGTGCTGCTGGGTTTTCTGGGTGCCTGGGACCCATAACCT
The DNA here is from genome assembly GCF_037356315.1 of Lithobates pipiens. Classification (NCBI taxonomy): domain Eukaryota; kingdom Metazoa; phylum Chordata; class Amphibia; order Anura; family Ranidae; genus Lithobates; species Lithobates pipiens. The sequence goes on from NW_027507755.1 coordinate 10,717,984, forward strand.
ATTGTACAGAGTATTGCATTTAAGCACTGGAGGCTTCTTGTATACAGCAAAACACCTTTACATTAATGGAGGATATCTTTATCATGGCTTTACATCATGTATAAACATGAACAGGAAGCAGGAATATACAAGTACAGGAGCTGAGATAGACAATACATCCTGTTATAGCATAGAAAACATGAACTATGCAGTATAATACTACAGCACCACCTGCTGCATAGATAGGTATAATGAATACAGTATTGTCAGTTTATTAACAACTTTACATTACATGCTGTTGTTCTTTTCCAACAATAATGTGCTAGTATGCATCACATACTAGCACATTAGGAAAAACTTACCTTGAAATTAAGTCCTCCAGCGGTGTGCTGTCACAGCAGGGCTTACACATACCTCCCAACTTTCACTTTGCGTGACGTGGCAGAAATGGGTGTGGCTAAACCCTTTAGTGAGAGGGGCTTAAGGGGCATGGTTAAACAAAAAACAGGCTTCAAGTATGTGCTGGGGGGGGGGGGTCATTTTGGGAGGTAGAGGACTTGTGTTAGAATGTTGGGCAGAGTTGTGGATAGATATATACAGAGGTAGGCGAGGGAATACTCTTCCCTATTTTACGCTTTCAGCAAAAAATACCTTCCAGCATGGGATCTTCTCCATCCCAATCCCCCCAGCATAAATCCTATTACCCTCCCAGCACACCCCTATCCCTTCCAAATGCAGATTCTAGTATAACTGCCCCCCCCCAAAAAAAAAAATCATCCCTACAGCACAAATACCCCCCAATCTTTCCTTCTAGCACAATTTCTTTTACCCCCCCCCCCCCCCTCCACCTAAATGTCCTCTCCCAGCACAAATCATAGTACAACTCCCCCCCCCCCCTCCTATATTCCCCCTCTCAGCAAAAATCCCAAAGTGGGTTAATTGGCATGTTGGTAACATGCCCATTGATACGTATGTTACTGCAATGCACAACAAAAGTGTGTGTTCAACCCTTATTCATACTTAGATAAATAAATATGCGTCCTGATCTAGATGCCCATCTCTGCCACGTGGGCATTTCATCCTTGCTAGAAGAAACAATTGTACTTTTCGAGGAGGCTTGCAATGTCTGCGAACATAGCTAGCCATTAAAGTGATGCTCTCTACACCAATTCTACTGCTTTCGGCCTGCATGATATATTAAATCAATCTTTAGCCGTCAGCAAAAGCTGCCATAGCTTTCCTGTAATTCGCTGACACATATTTGGAAATAAATAAAATAAAGGACACCTCGGACTAAGTGCTAAACTGTTCAGAGAGATTTTTACGGTCATTAACCAAACCGGCTAGGAAATACGCCAACCTGCATTGTGACAGGTCTGAAAGCTTCTAAATTGTTTCTTTGTGCATCAGCAGATTGGCAGAGGGTTGAATTGGGAATCATATGATCCTACAGGGGACATTCTGTAGTAATGGAATCTCAGTCAATAACTCAAATCACAGGGAAATATATTTTCTTGTTTGGATAATAGTTGTTTCCTATCAATGCCTTCCTCTTACACCACATCCACATTTTGCTGCATTGTAGTCCATAGATTGCCGTTTCCCTCCCTGGCCAATTTAAGTTAATTGTGTAACTATTGTGATTACAGCCATTCTACTATCAAAAACAGATTTAATACCGAGCAATTATCTTGAGATTAAGCATGTTCTTTTTTTTATATTTGCTCAGAGTTAAAAACATAATTGCCAGACACCGGAATTATTATACATAATTGCTGAGTGGATTCAAAAAAATTTTTTTTTCATCAGGGACCAGGTCGATGCAGAAAAAGGCAGGGGTCATTTGCTAAGAGGTAAGAATTCACACATTTTTCAAACTTTCTTGAGCCGCAGGTGAAGATTACTGAAAATAGGAGCGAGAGTGAAGTGTTGCCCAAAGCAGGAAGAATTGAGGTTGGAGATGAAAGGTGAAACCTTTGGCCAACACCCAGCTGCAGGATAGCCAACATCTAGCTCAGGTCTACCTAGAGATATGGATGTTAATGCAAGATACTCCGATTTTTTTAAAGCTTATCTAAAAAAGAATAAAAATGTAATGTTCCAGCTTACCGTTTGTATCGCTTACCCCCGAAGGAGACGTTTAATATGTTGGTTCTCCCTGTTCCTGTGCCCATGACTTAGCTTCTCACACTCTGAAACACCTGACTGGGCACAGAATGCTTATTGCAGGTACACTTCAAAAGCTCAAGGTGCATAGACATAGGTGTTTGCATTTGGGGGGTGTTGGATATGCCCTAAACACCCAATGCATAGGACTTTTTTTTCAGCCAGAAAGTGTTGAAACTGCCCTGGGGCCCCCCTCAGCAGAATATGTGGGCAGCTAAAATTGTATCCTCCAGGAAAGTCAACCAGCTCCCACTTGTAAGGTTCCAGTGTAAAGGCCCTGCAGACACCTTCAGTAGGATCCTCCTCTGGGACTCCTTTCTGCATCCAGCTTCCTTCAAGGCATACAGGGACAGTTACAGGCCTAAACTCCTAAACTTGCTTTTCTTTATGTAGCACCCTCCTGACCCCCAAAAGGCTGGTGGTACTTCAGGAACAGGGTGGGCTGACATGTCACCTCAGCATAGAATCCTTGAGGTCTGATGGAGGGGTTTAGGTTGAGGCCAACACTCCAGTATTCTAGCAACCCTTAGCAGAATATGTGGGCAGTTAGAATCTTCTCCTGTGGGAAAGTCAACCAGCTACTACTCATAAGGTACCAGTGTAAAAGCCCTGCAGACACCTTCAGCCGGATCATCCTCTGGGATTCCTTTGTGCATCCAGCTACCCTCAAGGCCTACAGGGACAGCTGCAGGCCTAAACTTCAGGCCTAGTCACACACAGTCCTCTCAGGGCAGCAGGTCTATACAGACAGCTCAGCAAAATAAAAATGTTCTTATTTTCACCTGATGATCCTAGGCCCCTTTCACACGAACAATCCGTTCAGGCCTGCCTGTCAGTTTTTCAGGCGGACCTGAACAGATGCTCCATAGACATGTCCACTGACATCCGACCCACTCAGATCCGAAAAAGTGTGACAGAGGAAAAAGCTATTTTTCCATCCGTCATCAGATCGTATCGGGTGACGACAGACACTGCGGTCCGTCGTCATCCAATCTCCTATAGGGGAGAGCGGCGCTGTGACAGTTCCGTCCCTGCACAGTGTGCGGAGACGGACCTGTCATCTTCTGCTCAGCGGAGATCGCTCCGGTGATCCCCGCTGAGCAAGCGGATATCCACGGGGCGGATCAGCACTGATGCACCCCATGTGAAAGGACCCTAAAGGTAGCATACTTCCAGTCCTACAGTGACAACGGTCCAGCTTACTGGATTGATTTCAGCAGGAACAACAAATATTTATTTTGCATTTATTGAACAGATAAATATACCACTGTTTACAGACCTAGAAGGAGCAAATAAAAAGAGGTTCACAGTTAAAGTGATTCTAAAGCCAGAAGGTTTTTTTTATCTTAATGCATTCTATGCAGTAGCCCCCCTCAGCCCCCCTAATACTTACCTGAGCCCATCTAGATTCAGTGGTATTGCATGAGACTCATCGGGCCGGGACTCTCCCTCCTTATTGGCTGAAACAGCAGCAGGGTGCCATTGGCTCCCAATGGGGTCAATAAAAGTAAATGCGCCAATGAGGAGAGAGGGAGTGGGGCCAGGCCACGGCTCCATGTCTGAATAGACACAGGGAGCTGCAGCACGACTTGGGTGCCCCTATAGCAAGCTGCTTGCTGTGGGGGCACTCTGCAGAGGGGAGGGGCCAGAAGGGCTGAAGAGGGGCACCAGAAGAAGTGGATCTGGGCTGCTCTGTGGAAAAACACTGCACAAAACAGGTAAGTATAACATGTTTGTTATTTTTAAATGAAAAAACAAAACAAAAAAAAACCACAGCTTTAGTATGGCTTTAAGGTTTAAATATTCATTAACGTTTTATTAGAACAAGGTCAACAAGTTAAGTAAGAAAACATCCATCACACTGAAAAAGCATGGAGAAATGAACATCAGAATAAAAAATACAGCCATTGCAACTATTTCATTGCATTTCCATATTATGAATTTCCATATTATACAGACATACAAGACAGACAATAGAGAAATGGTAAGGAAGGCACAATGGAGTGCGTGGATATACAGCCTACATCACAAAGTAAGTATAACTATAAAATAAAATTAACCACTTAAGGGCCGCCGCATGGCAATGTATGTCGGCAGAATGGCACCGACAGGCACAAGCACGTACATGTACGTGCTTGCCTTCCAGCGGGTGGGGGGTCCGATCGGACCCCCTCCCGCTGGATGCACCGGTCCGTTTCGCTTCAGGAGCGATCCTGGATGAGGGGATGGCCGTTGGTTTCTGGCCATACTCTCTCGATCGCTCCTGGCGAATGAGAAGCTTCCCCCGCTGTGTATTGTAAACACAGGCAGGGAGGAAGTGATGTCATTCTCCTCGGGGCGGTCTTTTTGACCGGACTGCGAGGAGAACAGAGAAAGTAAGTGCACCAAACACTACACTAACATGTAGGTACACATAGGCACACAAATCCCCCCCAATCACCCCCCCCCGATCGCCCCCCGCACCCCCCTCCCAGTCACAGTGTCACTGATTGCAGTGATCATTTATTTACTGATCACTGCATTAAGTGTCAGTTGTGACAGTAAAAACTGTCAGGGCAGTTAATGTTAGGTCCAGGGTAGCCCCCTACCCCCCAATAAAGGTTTAACCTCCTGAGTGCCCCTAGAGTTAACCCTTTCACCCCCTTTTGCCAGTGTCACTACGCGATCGTTTTTCTGATCGCTGCATTAGTGTCACTAGTGCCGCTGGGTAGCTAGTTATTTTTTTAGGTTCACCGCCAGGTTTTTATAGCGCTAGGTACCCCCATATACTACCCAATAACAGTTTTAACCCCCTGATTGCCCCTAGTTAACCCTTTCACCCCCTTTTACCAGTATCACTAAGCAATAGTTTTTCTGATCGCTACATTAGTGTCACTGGTGCCGCTAGGTAGCTAGTTATTTTTTTAGGTTCACTGCCAGGTTTTTATAGCGCTAGGTACCCCCATATACTACCCAATAATGGTTTTAACCCCCTGATTGCCCCTAGTTAACCCTTTCACCCCCTTTTGCCAGTATCACTAAGCAATCGTTTTTCTGATCGCTACATTAGTGTCACTGGTGCCACTAGGTATCTAGTTATTTTTTTAGGTTCACCGTCAGGGTTTTGTAGCGCTAGGTACCCCGATATACTACCCAATAACGGTTTTAACCCCCTGATTGCCCCTAGTTAACCTTTTCACCAGCGATCACCGTATAAGTGCCACTGGTGACGCTGGTTAGCCAGTTAGTTATTTAGGTTCCCCGTCAGGTTTTTATATAGCGTCAGGGACCCCCATATACTACCTAATAAAGATTTTAACCCCCTGATTGCCCCTAGTTAACCCTTTCACCAGTGATCACCGTATAAGTGTTACGGGTGACTCTGGTTATTTTGCTTTTTATAGCATCAGGGCACCCACCATTTATTACCCAATAGAGGTTTAACCCCCTGATCACCCGGCGGGTGATATCAATTAGGTTTTAGGGTCAGGGTCTGCGTCGCCCCAGGCAGCGCTAGGTTAGTGCCAGTACCGCTAACACCCACGCGCAAAGCATAAACCTCCCGTAGTGGTATAGAATCTGAACAGATCAATATCTGATCTGATCAGATCTATACTAGCATCCCCAGCAGTTTAGGGTTCCAAAAAAACGCATCGTTAGCGGGATCAGCCCAGATACCTGCTAGCACCTGCGTTTTGCCCCTCCGCCCAGCCCACCCAAGTGCAGTATCGATCGATCACTGTCACTTACAAAACACTAGACACATAACTGCAGCATTCGCATAGTCAGGCCTGATCCCTGCCATCGCTAACAGTTTTTTTTGGTAGCGTTTTATATTTAAATCCTGAAGGCAGTGCATGGTTTTCGAGGCCCGTACGTGGCTAGGCTCTCAAAAAGTCCCCCACATGTGGTATCCCCGTACTCGGGAGAAGCAGCAGAATTTATTTTGGTGTGTAATTTCACTTATGCCCATAGCATGTGTGAGCAATATATCATTTAGTGATAACTTTGTGCAACAAAAAAAAAAATTGTAATATTCCTGCAACTTGTGGCAAAATATAAAATATTTCATGGACTCAACATGCCTCTCAGTAAATAGCTTTGGGTGTCTACTTTCCAAAATGGGGTCATTTGGGGGGGTTTTGTGCTATTTTGGCATTTTATGGCCTTCGAAACTGTGATAGGTAGTGAGGAGTGAAATCAAAAATTTGCACCCTTAGAAATCCTGAAGGCAGTGATTGGTTTTCGGGGTCCCGTATGCGGCTAGACTCCCAAAAAGTCCCACATATGTGGTATCCTCGTACTCAGGAGAAGCAGCAGAATCTATTGTGGGGTGCAATTCCACATATAACTATGGCATGTGTGAGCAATATATCATTTAGTGACAACTTTTTGTAAACTTTTTTTTTTTTGTGTCATTATTCAATCACTTTGGACAAAAAAAAAAATATTCAATGGGCTCAGCATGCCCCTCAGCAATTTCCTTGCGGTGTCTACTTTCCAAAATGGGGTCATTGGGGGGGGGGATTTGTACTGTCCTGCCATTTTAGCACCTCAAGAAATGAGATAAGCAGTCATAAATTAAAAGCTGTGTAAATTCCAGAAAATGTACTCTAGTTTGTAGACGCTATAACTTCTGCGCAAACCAATAAATATACGCTTATTGAAATTTTTTTTTACTAAAGACATATGGCTGAATACATTTTGGCCTAAATGTATGACTAAAATTTAGTTCATTCGATTTTTCTTATAACAAAAAGTAGAAAATATCTTTTTTTTTTTTAAATTTTCAGTCCTTTTCCTTTTATATCGTAAAAAATAAAAATCGCAGAGGAAATCAAATACCATCAAAAGAAAGCTCTATTTGTGGGAAGAAAAGGACGCAAATTTAGTTTGGGTACAACATTGCATGACCGCGCAATTACCAGTTAAAGCAGTGCAGTGCGAAATTGTAAAAAGACCTCTGGTCCTTAGGCTGACAATTGGTCCGGGGCTGAAGGGGTTAAAATAGGTAAATTAACCTCAGGCGTAAATAAATTAAATGTAAGATCCTCAAGGCTCTTAGATATCTTGATATGTTGACAGGAAGATGGTGCAAGCCTGGAAATCCAGAATCCAGCTTAAACACTTCTGTAGGCACATGTGCATGACTCTGCATAAATAATTGCACTCAAGTATATGCCTTTGTGCCGGAGTGTGGGCATTCGTGCATGCATGTTACATTATGTATATGGACTTATTGCTTACAGTGACACTAGACAGACTATTTAAAATGAGCTGTATTTTCTGTAAAAATAAAATATAGTGTAAGTCCAGATCATTAGAACATCAATAGAAGTATTCTTGTGACCATGCAATCCCTGCATCTTGGCCCTGTTGATTCCTGTGACTGTTTCATCTTGTTTCCTGGCCTAGGTGCAACCTATTGCACAGTCATGGAGTTAGGCCAAATAAAATGAAAAAAAAAAAGCAAGCTTCAGTGTTATGGACTAATTTAGTTGATTGACTTCATCAGAGGCCTGGCCACTGTGCTTTGTGAATGGCACAGCATTTGGATGCCATGGCTAGTCAGAAGTAGGACCCCAGATGTACTTTCCAGAAGCAGCTCAATGGAACTTAGAAACAGCTAAGTAAATAAAAAAACAGAACAGCAAATGTTCAAAGTTTTTTTTTTTTATGAAAAAAAGTGCTGTGTTTGGAGTTGGCCTTTCAAGTAATGTTCATTTATCAGGGCTGTAATAATTTTTATATTTATTATTTTTTTGGTTAACTCATTAACCTATAGACCGGATGGGAGCTCTCCCATTCTAGGTGGATGTCATATGATGTCGTCCCAGGATCATACATCATGCACAGGCTGTGCTGTAGTACGATCTGTCAGGGTGCTGCCAGTAACATGTGATCACTGTGACCAATCACAGCAGATCATATGACAATTGTACCCAATGGATGGTTTCCATTCATTGTGTACTATTGTGATGATCTTTGCGACTGGTCACAGCAATCACATGGTACAGGCAGGGTTAATTACAGCCCACCTGTACCATGTGATTAGCTGTGGCCAATCACAGCTAATCACAATGGTACACAATGAATTAATTTAATTCTGAAAAATGGTTGTTTATAACAGGGATAATCCCTGTTAAAAGCAATCATAGAGTGTAAAAAAAAAAAAAAATACTGATCACCTCCCCAGAGTAGTACAGTGCTACTCTATGGTAATGCTGTATTACTTCGGTCACAGTATGTAAAAATGTGTAATTAAAATGTAATAAAAAAGTAATACAACTTTTTGTTTACTTACTGTCACCAGTCAGGGCCCTTGATCACCGTCAAACCATTTATATGATGACGCTGTACTGCACTGGTGACAGTATGTAAAAAATAGTGAAAAATACAATTTTTTTTTCAAATGTCTCTATTTTCCCAAACATTTTATGAAAAGTTACAACTTCAAAAAACTTGCCATGCCTCTTATTAAATACCTTGGACTGTCTACTTTTCTAAAAAGGGTAATTTGGGGAATAGATGTACTGTTCTGGTATTTTCAGGCCAGAGAAATGAGGCCACGTCAGTACATCAGGATTGATTAATTTTAACATATATATCCCATAGTTTGTTGACTCTATAACTTTCCTACAGACTAAATAATATACACTGATTTGGGTTATTTTCACCCAAAAATTTTTGCAATATACATTTTGGCCTACATTTATGAAGGAAGATTACCTATTTGCAGAATTTTATAATGGAAACAAAGAAAAAAGTATTTTTTTCAACATTGTCAGTCTTTTTTCACGTATTTAGCATTGAATACCACCAAAAGAAAGCTCTATTTGTGTGAAAAAAAAAGATAAAAATGGCATTTGGGTACAGTGTTGCATGACCGCACGTCATTCAAAGTGTGACAGCGCTGAAAGCCAAAAATTGGCCTGGGCTGGAAGGGGGTGAAAGTTTCTGGTAGTGAAGTGGTTAATGACATTTACTATGAATACACTAAAGAGGATTGTGATAAATAAAGCAATAGGACAGGGACATGTTAAAAATGTGTGTTTGTTCTCATTTTTTGGGGCAAGGCTACTGTTTGCAAGTCTTAGTTTCTCTTCTCAGAGTAGTGATGCCCAAAAGAACAAGGCTGTAGACAAAAGTGGAGGGAAAGAATTTTCTCTACAGGGTTGCTAGGCTTGCTCCTAACGATTTGGGGATGAAGGTGGTAGATGGTCTGGAGCTGCTCCACATTTCAAAGCAAGAGACATTGGTTGGATCACTTGGAGACTAATCCAGGTGTGGTCAATTGTGATTTGGCTCTAGGACAGACCCAGAATAAGCTAGATGGAGCATATTTCCCAGCTAGCCTAGGGTACTCTAGGCACCCCTTTAAAGTGTAGCCCTTAATGGTAAAGGTTTCCGTACCCAAACCTGGACATGCAGGGCATTGTATACACAGACAGCAGACTTACCTTGGAGGTAACCCCATCCTCCTTGAAGTGACTAGCAGAGTAGCTGCACCTAGATGAAGTGGGGAAATGTTGAAACGTGTGTCAAGTCTTATTGCTATTTGTGCCCCTTTTGGGGCAATTCACCTTCTTTTTGTGTCCTGATGACCACCGTGATGTAAAATGTCAAAAATGTACAGTTGTCTTTGCAGCATGAAAAGAAATAAAAACTTCCAATGGGGACCCCTGTTCCGTTAACAAATGTCAAAGATGGAATTTCTCATAACATTAGAGTGATTATTTTAATTTACTGCCATTATCTGGTATGGAAAGTGAAGGGGATCTCCCCTATCGGACACCACAAAAAAAAGCACAAAAACTTTAATATAAGTATATTATCAGTAATAGCCAAAAGGATATACACTCACCGGCCACTTTATTAGGTACCCCTTGCTAGTACCAGGTTGGATCCCCCTTATGCCTTCAGAACTGCCTTAACCGCTTCAATACGCCTTCCTTCCCAGTCCAATTTTTAAATTCAGGGCTCTCACACTTTGAATGCCAATTACTCAGTCATGCAGCACTGTACCCTCATTTTTTTCATACAAATAGAGCTTTCTTTTGGTGGTATTTAATCACCACTGTGATTTTTTTTTTTTTTTTTTTGCGACATAAGTGAAGAAAAGAGCAAAAATTTTGAAAGAAAACCCCACTTTTTTTTAGTTTCTATGATAAACTTTTGCAAATAAGTCATTTTTGTTCATAAATTTGGGCCAAAATTTATACTGCTACATCTCTTTGGTAAAAATAACCCAAATTAGTGGATATTATTTAGTCTCTTTGAAATTTATAGAGTCTACAAGCTATGGCGCAAATCATTGAAAATGTATCACATCTGATCACACCTGATGCACTGGCGGCCTATCTCATTTCTTGAGGCTCTGAAATGTCAGGAAAGTACAAATACCCCCTAAATGACCCCCTTTTTGAAAGTAGACAGTCCAAGGTATTTAGTAAGAGGCATGGTGAGTTTTTTGAAGTTGTAATTTTTTCCCACAATTCTTGGGAAAAAGAAGAATGTTTTTTTTTTTTTTTACAAAATTGTCATAATAACAAGTTATTTCTCATTCAGAGCATATGCATACTTCCAATTACACCCCAAAATACATTCTGCAACTCTTCCCGAGTATAGCGATACCACATGTGTGGGACTTTTACACAGGCTGGCCACACAGAGAGGTCCAACATGCAGGGAGCACCATAAGGGGTTCTAGGAGCATAAATGACACCTCTAATTTCCTAACGACCTATTACATTTGTGAAGGCCCTGGAGCACCAGGACAGTAGAATTACCCACAAAATGACCCCATTTCAGAAAGCAAACACCCCAACGTATATTCTATGAGGCATAATGAGTCTTTTGAACAGTTCATTTTTTTCCACAAGTCTTCGGAAAACGTGGAAAGAAAATGAAAACATATTTTTTTTACACAAAGTGGTCAGTTTATAAGATATTTCTTACTCAAAGCACGTACATAGCAAAAATTACACCCCAAAATACATTCTGCTACTCATCCTGAGTACAGCGATACCACATGTGTGTGACTTTTACACAGCGTGTCCACATACAGAGGCCCAAAATGCAGGGATCGCCGTCAGGTGTTCTAGGAGCATAAATGACACCTCTAATTTCCTAACGACCTATTATATTTGTGAAGGCCCTGGAGCACCAGGACAATGGAATTCCCCACGAAATGACCCCATTTTGTAAAACAAACACCCCAAAGTATATTCTATGAAGCATTATGAGTCTTTTGAACGGTTCATTTTTTTACACAAGTCTTCAGAAAACGTGGAAAGAAAATGAAAATCTTTTTTTTTTTTTTTTACACAAAGTTGTCCATTTATAAGATATTTCTAACACATAGCATGTATATAGCAACAATTACACCCCAAAACACATTCTGCTACTCCTTCTAAGTATTGCGATACCACATGTGTGAGACTTTTACACAGCCTGGCCATATACAGAGGTACATGGAAGTAGTACCTTCAGGCATTCTAGGAGCACAAATTACACATCTCATTTCATTCCTACCTATCACACTTTTGAAGGTCCTGGAGCACCAGGACAATCGAATTACCCACAAAATGATCCCATTTTGGAAAGCAAGCACCTCAACGTGTATTCTATGAGGCATGGTCTGCAAATAGGTACTCGGATACTCAGACGGGCTGGTGACAGGTACTCCGTTACTCCGATGGGCTGGTGACAGGTACTCCGTTACTCCGACGGGCTAGTGACAGGTACTCGGGTACTCCGACGGGCTGGGACAGGTACTCGGGTACTCAGATGGGCTGACAGGTGCTCAGGTACTCAGATGGGCTGACAGGTACTCAGGTACTCGGGTACTCAGATGGGCTGACTGTTACTCAGGTACTCGGGTACTCAGGTGGGCTGACAGGTCCTTGGGTACTCAGATGGGCTGACAGGTACTCGGGTACTCAGATGGGCTGGGACAGGTACTCAGGTACTCGGCTACTCAGATGGGCTGACAGGTGCTTAGGTACTCGGATACTCAGATGGTGAAAGGTCCTCTTGGGGGGGGTAATCAGTGTATGTTGGTGTGTACACTAGGCGGTAACGAGATGTTACCGCAATCTCTTCACACTCGATCAGTGTGTGAGGAGGAGAACCCGGTAACATCTCGTTACCACGGTTTGTTTACATTCTGTGACTGGCTGTGATTGGGCACAGCCAATTTCATTGGCTCTTTACTGCGATCGGAGTCGGGCTGTGTCAGGGTGACAAGCTGCATCCCTGATCACCACTCTGCACGCGCCCTAGGCACGTACACGAGCGCTGTGAATGCACAGTACATGTGACCGGTTGTGATTGGACACGGCCGGTCACGTGTATCGGGGGGGTGGATGTGGATGAAAATCCCACAGATCGGGGATGGGCTGTGTTCAAGGGACACACCTCATCCACGTACGCCACGCTGCGGGCCCCCAGGGGCCCTGGGGGCCCGCAGGAGTAGCGAAATACTGAGGACGTCATATGACGCCCACCCAGGATGGGAGATCCCATCTGTTGGCGTCATTTGACTATGGCCCGGTATTGAACTGGTTAATTCTTCATGGCATAGATTCAGCAAGGTGTTGGAAACATTCCTCAGACATTTTGCTCCATATTGACATGATTTGTCGGCTGCACATCCATGATGCAAATCTCCCATAGGTGCTCTATTGGATTGAGATCTGATGACTGTGGAGGCCATTGGAGTACAGTGACCTCATTGTCATGTACAAGAAATCAATGGTGAGATGATTTGAGCTTTGTGACATTGTGCATGATCCTGCTGGAGGGAGCCATCAGAAGATGGCTATTCTGTGGTCATAAAGTGATGGACATGATCAGCAACAATACTCAGGTAGATTGTGCCACTTAAACAATACTCAATTTGTAAAAATATTGGTGTAGTGGTTAGCACTCTCACCTAGCAGTAAAATGTGTTGCTGGTTCAAATCCCAACCATGACACTACCTGCCTGGAGTTTGTAAGTTCTCCCTGTGCCTGCGTGGGTTTCCTCTGGGTACTCTGGTTACCTCCCACACTCCAAAGACATGCAGGTAGGTTAATTGGCTTCTGTCCAAAATTGGCCCTAGTATATGAATGTGAGTTGGGGACCTTGGATTGTGGGCTCCTTGAGGGTAGGGACTGATGTGAGTGTGTGATATATGTGTCGAGCGCTGCATAAAATTGACGACGGTATAAGGGTACCTTAAATAAATAATATATATAATAGATGAGCTTCTTAATGAGACACAATGTATACAGGGATAGGGACAATTGTAGACTCACCTACACTCACTCTGGATGGACTGGTGTCTTTATTCAACCTTACTGTGTAAATAATATAAATATGGAATATAAATAAAATAAATAAAGAGCAGCCCGTGGTGTAACCAAAGGTCAAATTGTGAAGTGAAAATTATTATTTAATTTAAAACCGCGTTCAAATATATATAAATAATCAAATAGTGTTCCCGATCACATGACCCCTGATGACGTCAGAAGTGCTGACGAAATGCGTTGGATTACGTAGTGCGTGATACGTCACTTCCACGATTGTATTGGAGCACAGGTGGAATGCAACCTGGCGTACCTGCTCCTTTTTTATGCACTTTTTATCGTAACGAAAACCACAATTGATTATGAATAAACTGGCTACAAGCTACACTATGAGTTCTCTTTTCTTCCTTTGATTTATGCTTCTCATCTTCGTTTGGCTTCATCACTGGCGAGAGGCGTTTGTATTTGGTGGACACATCTTTATACACATCTCTGCTTATTGGACATCTGTCATTGTGTTTGATCATTCCGGTGAGTAGGATGTTTGCCTAAACCGGTGGAAGACGGCACTTTTTCCTGTCACTGAATTTGTATACATCACTGTGCATATGATTGAAGAATCGTTGGTGGGGGTTCGTGGACTTTATTATTGCAAAATGTATTATATTGAACACCATTTACTTATATTGAACACTATTTGATTATTTGATATGTATTTGAGTGTGATATTCAATTGGTACTAGGGGGCCCAAAGTGTGCCAAGAAAATATCTCCCACACCATTTCACCACCACGAGCCTGAACCGTTAATACAAGGCAGGATGAATCCATGTTTTTATGTTTCTGACCCTGTCATCTGAATATCGCTGCCAAATTTGAAACTCATCAGATCAGGCAAAGTTTCTTCCAAACTTCTATTGTCCAATTTGGGTGAGCCTGGGTGAATTGGAGTCTCAGTTCCCTGTTCTCAGCTAACAGGAGTGGCATCCGGTGTGGTATTCTGCTGCTGTAGCCCATCTACTTCAAGGTTTGATGTGTTGTGTGTTCAGAGATGGTATTCTGCATACATTGGTTGTAACAAGCGGATATTTGAGTCACTGTTGCCTTTCTATAATCTCAAAATAGTCTGCCCATTCTCCTCTGACCTCTGACATCAACAAGGCATTTTCATCCACACAACTGCTGCTCACTGGATATTTTCTCTTTTTTGTAAACCCTAGAGATGGTTGTGCATGAAAATCCCAGTCGATCAGCAATATTTGAAATACTCAGCCCAGCCCATCTGGCCCCAACAACCATACCACGTTCAAAGTCACTTAAATCCAGTTCCTTCCCAATTCTGATTCTCGGTTTGAATTTCAGAAAGTCGTCTTTACCACGTCTAAATGTCTAAATGCATTGAGTTGCTGCCATGTGATTGGCTGATTAGCAATTTGTGTTACCAAGCAATTGAACAGGTATACCTAAAAAAGTGGCCGGTGTGTGTAAATCCACTTTATGTACACCAAATGCCTTTGCAAACACAGTTATTATTGAATAAAAGTAGCATTGACATTATCACTGTGCTGAACATAGCCTGTGCAGAGTGCAGAACTGTATGTAGAAAGGGCCCAGTAGGCTCCACCCCCTACATGCTGCCTGCAGAAAACTACAGGAGGGGGGCGGAGACAAGACCAGTCACCCGCCACAAGGAGAGGGAGCAGCAGTCACCAGGCCTTATTACAGAAAGCTCCTGCACAAGGGTTTCAAGCTGTATTATAGTACAGATCTGAAAGAAATACACAAAGCACATCAAGATTCAATCAAGAATGTGCATGCCTCTTTTATTTAGACAATATTTGCTTATTCCGGAGTTCAGGTTTAACTTTTACCTAGTTAAAATGGCTTTAGATATACTTTAAAGTAAGTCCTCTGATCTCTAGCCCTAATGCTAATCTCTTATAGCCCATAAACCAACCCCTTGTTCTATGCACTCACCTTGCTGGGAGCAGCTGCAGGGAATCCCCACACTTACATCTCTACGTGATCCATGGAACCCTTGCTTGACTTTAAGAGCATTATAGGTCACTGCTTCTAAGTAAGTAGGATTTAATCTTTTTTCTCTCACCCACCGAACGCTACCGAAAACAAAACAATTAATTCTGTGTGTAATTAAAGTTTTAAAACGAATAATTACAATGCAAGCAGGGATTTGCCTATAATGAGGTTGATGGTGTACGCTCTGTCAGGCAGCGGGCTCTGGGGGCAGCAGGGTCCAGTGAATAAATAAAAACATGCTAATTTAATTGCTGTTAACATTTAAAATATTGGATTTTTTCTGTGGTAGTATTGGTACTACTAGCAGCATTCCATCTGGTATTGGTTGACGTGATAATATTTGTCCCACGCTCTGTATTCCAGAAGAAAATGAATGAATAGGTACAGGAGTGTCTCTACAAAGAATATGTCTGGGAAACAACATGGCAGCAAGGAGACGCATTAGACCTTATTTATGAAAGTATTCCAAAGATGAACTGTTTGTGTTGCACATTGCATTCAATTGCCTTTCCATTTTCAGATTTCTAGTATTTGTGAATTAAATAGAGAAGTGGTGCATTGCATGGTGTTTCGAAAGAATAGGGTTTGTAACAAGGGGACTGTAGGTTAGAGCAGATACAGAACATTTTAATCCAGCATGTAATTTGCTTTCTAGTGTAGGCTATATTGCCTTTGCTAGGGACACCCATATACTGTATATGACATTGCTTAATGGAGCCAACCAGCCAGGGAATGGGTGACTTGGCATAGAGTGATGGTCACACTAGTAGTGAAGGGGTTTAGGTGCTTGGCATCTTTACTTGTGGCCAGTTTCTCACATACTGCAACTAGACCCATGGCACAGTGCACCTAGGGACCTAGCCTGGGAGTAACGGGAGAGTTATATAAAGCAGAGAGGGGGGCCCCTGAGAGAGAGCAAGCATGTATTTATGGAGTGGGGTTAATTTTCTTGTATCCTTTAGTAACCGTGAACATGTTACTGGGAGTGAGGTGACACACGTTTTACTGGGTTGATGGATGCCAGTGCAGGTTCGGAGAAATCGGTTCCTAAATCCTGCACACCCGGGAGTTGATGTTCTCTAACTGTAGTAATGGTTAACAGTACAGCAAGTTAACCTTGTTAGAAGGTTAACTGTGTTTATTGTGGCTCACTTCTATGTCTGGAGTCATCCTTTAAAGCTGATTTCGCATGACCGCAAACTACTACCTAGAACCAAGAAAATGAAAAAATTAACTGCCTACACAGAAATTCAGTTCTCCCTATGAGCTCCAACATGAATTTGCAATATGGCGGCTGTGAGCCCATCTTTTTATAACAAGGGGGATGGTTATCTATTTATTTTGTAGCCCCCCCAACCCCTAAAGGTTAGTGGGACCCCCAGGGACAGAGTGAGCTGGAATTTTACCTCAGGGTGTCGTTTTCAGCAATAGTGGAGCAGTGTGTACAGGTGGGTGCCATTCAATTGTGCAAAGAACAGACTCTAACTCAAAACTCAGGGAAAAGAGGGGAAAGAGGGTAAGGGTACAGGACACCCATGGACTAGCAGACTTCAGAAAAGGGGAAAAGAAGTATTCCCATTCTTCGAAGATGGAGAAGCTTTAAGCTGACCCACACTCTGACTGTAGCTTCTGACTGTAAAGCACTTTTTGGTTCAGCTGCCAGCACTACTGAGGAGAAGACACTATACTTCAGGGAGGTCCATGCTTATGATCCAAGCTTCTCTGTCCTTCAACTCATCTGGAGTTCCTCCATGGCTCCTCAATGCCCAGGTTACACAAGTTTGAACTTAGGCCTTTGCCCAGCTACATGGTCACCCATTCAGGCCACAGGCCAAAATGGATGAAACAGCCAAACACACTAATTTCCTAGGCAAGGACCCAGGAGAGAACTGGATTCCCAGGGTCTCTCTCTGAATATGTATACCATCTCCCAGCCCACTCTACTGGCAATAAACCTTTTAGTGGTTGGCCAAGGAGAGATATATTCCTAGCTCTGATTTGTGCAGCTCTGACGGTAACCATTTCCTAGGAGCAACACAAGAAAGCTAAACTATTAATTCATTTAAGATGACTGAAGGTTAGCATCACTAAATTTGAAGAGAAACACCAGTGTCCAGCAAGGTGGCTACACTTCCAAGGTTTGACTCAGTTGACCAGAGGCAAAGGTTGTTCCATAACTCTAGTGGCAAACCTATGACATGTTTGGCCAAAGGTTCACGATTCGCAAAGTTCACAAATCCTGGAGTTTTGCTGTGTACCCATGGTAGCAACAAACCCGAACCTCATCTCTATCTCTGACTTATCCAACTCCAGGAGAAGCTCCTTATTATCAGATAGATTGTCAGAAAGTGCTGAATAAATGTGGCTGGTGATTGAAATTAGAAGCATGACTAACAATTATCATCCCGCATATGTCCATATGACATTCAAAAAACCCAAATCTAAGATCTGTGCTCTCCCAGATATGATCCCCTCCCAGAATCCCTGCCCCCCCCCCCCCCCCAAAACCATGTGCACAGTATATACTCTACATGTAGCGCTACCCCCGTGGAGCTACTAGGTAGATTGACCAGATCCTTTCCCAGTGATTTCTTTGCAGAAAGACATACAGGTACAATCACTCTTCAGGCTCACTAACCATTCTAGGGGTGGACTTTTTATGATGCTTTTGTAGTTGACAGTGGACTATAGTTACCTTGCTTTGCAGACCACCCCCCTTTTTTTCTCCATCGATTCCAATGTCCCTCTAGTGCTGTACTTCAGTAACTGACATCATCTGTGTGAGCCAAGCTGGGAGGATCAGAGGATCAGCAAATTCTGATGTTGTGATATTACCCCTGGACTACACATCCCAGAAGTACAACACAAACAGACCTCTGGGAGGAACTACAAAAGGGCCAGCAGATCAACCACACACTCTCTTCTTCCTGAGCCTCACAGAGTGAGCGCCTCTCTGCTGCAAAGAGAGAAGGCTGTGGTCTACCACGTGGTAACCGATTGACTCCAGCCCGGCCCCAGAAGGCCCAACTCTGCTTACCATTCGTGAGACATCTCCGCGGCACCACTTCAGATGGATCTGACGACCGCCTGTGTCCAGCAGCTGGAGGGTCATCGCTGTTCATCTCCGCGAAAGATGTCTCATTCAGGGTCGCTGTTTAGGAGGCTCCTACTGTATCTGGCTCTGCAGTTGGTGAAAGAGTGGACGCCCATAGTTCACAATCCTGGTTATGTTGCTTGAACACTGTGTACAGACACCTTGCCCATGGAAACACTTTACTGCATTGCATAATGCACTGTACATAGACATCCATATCCCAAACTACTATAAGGAATATCACTAGTCTGTTTAAGCTGTCTTGCTTGCCATCACCTCACTGTATTTATATTTTGGATATAATTCAATGAGCTTCATCTCCCGGTGAAGACCATTGCAGGCCTGCATTGTGGACATTGTTGTTGCTATCGTTTAGAGGGCCCTATCCCACTTTTTATCATTGGTCTCTCATTAGGATATGAAGGTTGAATAGGCCAGAATGGGATCCCACCTTTAGTGTGGTATCATATTGCATTAACCAGTGGATTCCTTACAACCTCTTCAGTTTATCCTATAGTTTGTATTCCACTGTATATATATATATATATATATATATATATATATATATATATACACACATGTATATTGTGCCTTTGTACTGTTGAACTGTAACTAAGCTTTGTTTAGGGTATTTCTCACCTGAGTCTTGGCTGTTATCCAGAACTCAATTGATCAATAACCCCTTTCTGTGCATATACCTTTATTACAGTAAAACCTAAGATAAAATGTATTTGACTTGTGTTGGAGTGTCATTTAAAGGTGCAGTTGAACAGGTAGATCAAAGCAGTCCTTAAGGGGGCAGTGCTACACTTTAATGAGAACTTCAGTAGGTAATATACTCTAGTGACCCTTGTTTCCACAAAGTTGGGAGCATGAAATTGTCCAAAATGTCTTGGTATGCGGGCATCTTAAAATTTCCCTTCACTGGAACTAAGGGGTCAAGCCCAACCCCTGAAAAACGGCCCTACACCATAATCCCCCTCCACCAAATGATTTTGAGAGGTGGCACAATACTTTTGCCAATATAGTGTGGATGAGCGAGTTTGGGGTTAAGGAACCTCAACCCAGTAGAGCACCTTTGGGATGAATTAAAGCAGAGACTGCGAGCCAGGCCTTCTCATCTAACATCAGTGCCTAACCTCACAAATGCTCTTATAGAAGAATGGCCAAACATTCCCATAGACACACTCCTAAACCTTGTGGACAGCATTCCCAGAAGAGTTGAAGCTGATATAGGTGCAAAGGGTGGACCAACTCAATATTGAACCCTAAGACTGGGATGCAAATAAAGTTCATGTGCGTGTTAAGGTAGGTGTCCTAAAACTTTTGGCAATATAGTGTATCACACTGCTCTTTACAGGAAAACTCAGTTTAGTCCTTGCTTTAGGTAGCTGGGGTTAATAACAGGTGTTTTGGGGAGTGCGCTTTATCAAAGGGAGGGAGGAATTCACTGAATGCATATCTCCATCTCCATTGTGGATAGGATGGATTATATGGATTGTCTGGTTTAAATGTTTTTTTGGGGGAGGATATAGAACCAGTGGAAGTCATTTATTATCTTTGAAACTTCCCCTGTTTTATTTTGTAAAGGACTAGGGCATTTTAGATTACTATTTTGTAACTTGCTATATATAGCTAATAAAATTATGTAGTTTTACTCTTCAGGGTGTGTTTATTATCATATATTTTTCAAATTTTTTTTTGGATATATTACTGTTATTGATTACACCCCACGATAATTAATCGGTGAGTGCTACACATTAAATGAGGAGGGATTCCCATATACCATATATACTCGAGTATAGGCCGACCCGAATATAAGCCGAGGCCCCCAATTTACCACAAAAAAACTGGGAAACTTATTGACTCGAGTATAAGCCGAGGGTGAGACATGCCTGTCCATCCCTGTGTGTCCGTCCATCCCTGTGTGTCCGTCCATCCCTGTGTGTCCGTCCATCCCTGTGTGTGCAGCCTACCTGTGTCCCGAGCCTGCGTCCCGAGCCTGCGTCCCGAGCCTGTGTGCTTCTGCCATGCCAGGATCGCCGCTCTTCTCGTCTGACAGACGGCGTCGGCGCCTTGGTGGCCATTCCACTGTTCAAAAGCCGCGCCTCCGTCTGTGATAGGCGGAACACTCAATTTCCCAGCAGTCTGTGTTCCGCCTATCACGGACATCCTCTCATCCTCGTCTGTAGTATGAGGATGAGCGGATGTCCGTGATAGGCGGACCACTGACTGCTGGGAAATTGAGTGTTCCGCCTATCACAGACAGGGAGGCGCGGCTTTTGAATAGTAGAATGGCCGCCGTCTGTCTGCTCGACATGCTGATCGGGCAGGCAGAAGGCGATGACTCGGGTATAAGCCGAGGGGGGCACTTTCAGCCTCAAAAAAGAGGCTGAAAATCTCGGCTTATACTCGAGTATATACGGTATTCACATTTTATCTCTATAACGTCAGGTTAGTGCCAGTACCGCTAACACCAACGCACACAGCATACACCTCCATTAGTAGTATAGTATCTGAACGGATCAATATCTGATCTGATCAGATCTATATCAGATGCCATCGCATTTTGAGAGACCCGAACCTGGAACCGTTACAGTTACAAAAAAAGAATAAAAAAAAGTAAAAAATAAAAAAAAACACACAAAAAAATATATAAAAAAAAATAGTTGTCGTTTTATTGTTCTCTCTCTCTCTCTCTCTCTCTCTCTCTTGTTCTGCTCTTTTTTACTGTATTTGATTCTGCAAAGTTTTATTGTTATTATGTTTTATCATGTTTGCTTTTCAGGTATGTCATTTTTTTTTTATAATTTACTGTTTACTGTGTTTTATTGTTAACCATTTTTTTGTTTTCAGGTACGCCATTCAGCTGCAGCACGGATTTATTTATCTTGACAGCAACAGCTCTCACGATACACATAAAGCCGTGACTCCAGCGCTGTAGGAGGTGATTTCACCACCACAGTTAAAGGGGTTGTAAAGGTAATTTTTTTATTTTCTACATAGGTTCCTTTAAGCTAGTGCATTGTTGGTTCACTTATCTTTTCCTTCGATTTCCCTTCTAAATGTTTTTTTTCTTTGTTTTCTTTGTCTAAATTTCTCACTTCCTGTTTCACCCCAGTAAGCTGTTCAGTAAGCTGTTCTGGCTGACTAACCACCAGCTCGGATGATGGTGAGAAGTTTACTGAGGAGAAACAGGAAGTGAGATATTCAGACAAAGCAAAAAAACATTTAGAAGGGAAATCAAAGGAAAAGGTAAGTGAACCAAGAATGCACTAGCTTAAAGGAACCTATGTAGAAAATAAAAAATTTACCTTTACAACCCCTTTAAAAAAAGAGCATATATGCCGAAGAATGGGGGCAGCAGGAGTGGAGGAGCTATTTGCTCCTAACTTTTGCTGTGGATGCCCCCATGCTTTGGCCTATATTTTTTAGACCATTCAGCTGCAGCACTGATTTATTTATCTTGACAGCAACAGCGTTTGCTTCCACAAAACATAAAGCCGTGACTCCAGCTCTGTAGGAGGTGATTCCACCACCACAGCTAAAAACAAAATGGTGCATGTATGTATGCCCATCGTTAGAAGTGGATGGATCAAGCGAGGTATTTTAATGAAGGGCTTACCCACGATCAATCTCTTTTTTTTCATGCAGCCTGTGATTACAGTATATGCCCAACAAGGACCAGCAATGTACTGGTATGTTTCTGGACTTTGAGTGGTTATACCAGAATGATGCCTGCGAGTTTAGGTATCATCTTGGTATCATTATTTTCAGCCAGTGGTCGGCTTTCATATAAAAGCAACCCTAGCAGCTAATTAGCCTCTAGACTGATTTTACAAGCAGGGGGAGGGAATGTCCCCCCCCCCCCTACTGTCTTCTATGTCTTTCTCTGGCTCTCCTGACCAAACAGGGAACCTGAGAAGGCAGCCAGTGGTTCCACCAGCTGACCATAGAACTGATCAGAGACCAGAATGACTCCAATAATCTCTATGGCCTAAGAAATCGGAAGCTACGAGCATTTCATGACTTAGATTTCGCCGGATGTAAACAGCGCCATTGGGAAATTGGGAAAGCATATTATCACAACAATCTTGGTGTGGTCAGATGCTTTGAGGGCAGATGAGAGATCTTAGGGGTCTAATAGACCCCATTTTTTTCAAAAAAGAGTACCTGTCACTACCTATTGCAATCATATGGGATATTTACATTTCCTGAGATACAATAAAAATGATAAAAAAAAAAATGAAAGGATCAGTTTAAAAATAAGATGAAAAAGCAAAAAAATAAATAAATAATAAAAAAAAGCACCCTTGCCCCTCCCCCTGCTCTCACGCAAACGTTTGTGCGCAATTTTAAAGCATGTCTTGTTTGGTATCCATGTACTCAGCCTAAGATCATCTTTTTTATTTCATCAAACATTTGGGAAATATAGTGTGTCTTAGTGCATCAAAATTAAAAAAAGTAAGTTTTTTTCAAAAAAATGCTTTTGAAAAATCACTGCGCAAATACTGTGTGAAAAAAAAATGAAACACCACCATTTTAATCTGTAGGGCCTTTACTTTAAGCTTTCTCAAGTTGGATTTTCTTTAGGAACCCTAAGACGAAGCAACATATTTTCTTCCACAATGGTGTTTTATCTGCATGATAACAGTCAGTCTTGCTAAATTTAGTTTCCGATGTTGACGCACATACTAAATGTCTGCATATAAAAACTGACTTTTCCTGCTTAGCGGAATACTACCTAAGGACAGAATCCTCCCATATCTCCCCCATGCCGTTGTCTGAAGAGCCTATTGTTCCTCTTGTCTCTGTTTAACTGACTGCGAAAATAAAATCACTATACTGAGTATTCTGACAACCCCTTGTTTGTTTCCTTGTATAATACACAGTAAATTAGGCTCACAATCTGTTATTACGTGGCAATTTCTCCGCAAGAAAAGCGCAGCATGACTGCCTGGACTGCTGGAAAATGCAAAATGCCTTTCTTTCATTTGTTTACTTTGGGTTTTGTAAGCTCCAGGAGAATAACAATGCTAATGCACTTGGGTTTCAATTTTTACTTTCAAAGATTTTTTTTTTGTTCAACACAAGAATACATGAAACAACACTACTTCCAGCAAGGCATAATAAAAACCAATATGACTAAAAGTAAGAGCAATTGTTGAGGTGGGGAAGGGCCATTATCTCTGGGTCAGCACTGTATTCCCTGCGTTACATTCCAGCTTTTTGGTATCTGTATTCGGGTACTTGGTGAGGCCCAGCTGGCATCCCTAAAGGGATCACACTTTGCCCGGAGAACCTCCCTTAAACAACCAGAAGTTAACATTCACCATGTTCGAGCATTAAGCATTAGATTTGGATAAGGGGTTCAGGTGCCTAGCCTTTATGCCCCACAGGAAGCCTAGAGGTGCTTAGTCCGAAGGGTCTCTCCTGTTGTCGTAGAGGGCAATAGTGTAGAGAAGAAAGGAAGGGGTAGGTTAGTGTGGGGAATAGAAGAAGAGAGGAAGAAAAGCCAATCAACAGGAGGAGGTGTGAAGGTGAAGTGAAGATGAATAATAGTTATATCCATACCCCAGGAATCAGGGAAATGCCCATGTGTAGGGCTCAGGGTTCCCAAATCAATTCAAACTGAGCTGTGGTATCTAGTAAGATGCTGATCAATTTCTCCTGAGACATAATGCACAATATTTTACATTTGGCAGCTGGGAAGGAGACCCTGGGTTGCTTCCATGCTTTGGCTATTGTAAGCTTGGCACCTAGTGAAATAAAGTGGATTAATTTGCAGTTGGTTTTGGAGGTCTTGGGGAGATTTGCGTTGAGGAGAGCATTGGCAGGGGTTCTTGGGACCTGGAGATCCATCACTTTTTGGATCAGGGCAAACATCCTCTTCTTATATTAGGGATATATCCTATTCCCTTAAAGGCTCTAGAAAAGGATGCCTGCCACTTCTCCAGGTCCTAGTGTATTTGTAGGTTGTTTTCCCATGCGGCCATATACAGGGATTTGCACGACTGGTGGGCAAGTGACTGGTAGATAATGGAGATTTCACCCATCTGTTCTGTGGTCTGGCCACACAATATTTCGTAGGGTGTGAATCTGGGTGGGGTTGGTTTCCCCTTCCATATTTTGTGAAGAAAATGTTGTATCTGATGAAATCTGAAGTATTCTGAGGTCGGGATTTCTAGCTGCTGCGTACAGAATTTCAGGGAAATTTGTCCAGAGGAAGGGAAGTAGTGTCCGCTTCGATACAACCAAGTATCCAACCACCATTTAAAAGCTTTGATATCTTGGCCAGGGATGAAGTCTGGGTTGTTAAAGATATGGGCTAGGGGCCTACTATCCAAGGTCAGCCAGGTCTCGGTTCTTATCCTGTCCCATAGAGTTAGAGATTGCAAGAGGACAGGAGAGAGTACTGGGGGTCGTTCCTTGGAGGGGACCCAAAGTAGATAGTCTAGGGTGAAGGTAGGGACCGCCTGCCTCTCTAGTTGTATCCAGTCCAGTTTTTCATGTCTGGAGTACACTGTGGAGAGCTGTGCTAGTCTTGCTTCTAGAAAGTACCATAAAATGCGAGGTAGCCCCAACCCCCCCTGTGTCCTAAGAAGGAAAAGGGTTTTTTGGGGTAGCCTGTGTCTCGACCCTCCCCATATGAATTTGTTGACTTTCCTTTGGAAAGATTTCAGATGATCTCTCCTTATGTTAATCGGGATGCCCTGTTCCTCATGTTTATCTCATTCTTGTTTTATGTTTGTGGGAAGTTCGATGAATACAAGGGTTTCACATTTTTTTCAGTGTTATTAATTCCCAAGTATTCTATGGAGGAGTCACTCCACTTGAATTCAAAGGCGCTTTGTAGTGTTGCTACTGTGTCCGGTTTCAGGGAGATGTTGAGAGCGTGGGACTTGTCATAGTTTACCCGTAGGCCCAAGGCCGCTGTAAAGTCATTCAGTATTTTGCATAGGTTTGGAAGGGACGTGATTGGAGAAGTTATGAATAGCAGCATGTCATCTGTGAACAGTCCACATTTGTGGATTTGAGACCCACAGGTCACTACCTGGATGTTGGGGTTGGAACGTATGTCTATCGTCAATGTTTCAATTGCGATGGCAAAGATTAAGGGGGACAGAGGGCAACCCTGACTAGTGCCTCTAGCAATACTGAGGGGTTTTTAATAATGACCTTGAAAATGTACGGCCATTCGACCGAGTCGAAAGCCTTGTGTAGGTCGAGGGATAAGTGCCTCCCCTCTTGTTTGGGGCCTTTGTCCCAGTTGGATTGTAGAAAGGAGACAATGTCAATGGCCCTTCTAATTTGGTCTGGACACTGTCTATCTGGGATAAATCCTACTTGGTCTTTATGGACATAACAGTTAATAAAAGAGGCTAGAAGTTGGCAAGGATTTTTGTCAATATCGTTAGGTCATTATTTATGAGGGAGATAGGTCTATAGTTTTCCACTTCCTCCTGGTTTTTGTTTGATTTGGGGATCACTGTTATGTAAGCATTGTTGAGTTGAGGGTCTAAAGGGCTCCTCCCAGGGCTTTAGCATTAAAAAAATTGCCATGTAAGGGGCCAGAGTGTCAGCAAAGGCCTTATAATAAGGCACTGAAAGTCCATCAGGCCCTGAGGCTGAACCTTTTTTAAGGCTTTTAATGACCTCCATTATCTCCTCAACTGAGAAGGCTGCCTCCATTATATCTTTATGTTCATTGGATAGGGTAGGTATCGGAAGGTCTTGGATGAATCTGGAGATTATTGGGCCCTTGTCTGTGGGGGCCGTGCTGTAGAGCTTGGTGTAAAAATCATGAAAGGCATCCAGTATTTTGTTTGGATTGGCTGTTGGGGGTTGTCCAGCTACTCTGATTTTGGGAAGGGTGTGTGTGTGCAGTACCTTGGTGAGAGCTTAGAGGCTAACATAGGGCCTATTTTATCTTTCTGTGAATAGAATTTTTCTCCGCTCCAGTGGATGTGTTTCTCTGCTTTTGCTTTTAGTGCCAAGTTGAATTCCAATCTGGCAGCGTCCAATTGTTCCGCTAAGGCCTTAGAGAGGGATTTTTTGTGTCCAGTTTTTAAAGCAGCAAAAGCTTTTTCCAGATTGTTGATGTAAATCTGACGCTCTATCTTGACCAGGGTCGCTAGATTATTGTACCTCTGATGGTTACTTTGTGGGCCGCCCACAGCATTTCAGGGGAGATGTTATCCACATTGTTTAGACGGAAGGATTCCTTAAGGGAGTCATCTATTTCTTTGGTTTTGATGGAGTCGCTAAAGAGCGATTCATTTAGTCGCCAGTGTGTTCCCTGCGTCCTGGTGAGGGTGTTTCGTAGGGAGAGGAGAACCAGCGAGTGGTCCGACCAGACGGTGTCTATGATGGTCGCTTTATGTGTTGAGGGTATGAGGTTGGGGGGTACCAGGATATGATTGATCCTGGCATAGGACTGGTGGTGGGAGTAATAGTGCGTGTAGTCCCTTTTTGCGGGGTTCAGTTCCCTCCAAATGTCGACTAGGCCATGGGAGTGGAGGAGTCTTGCTATGTTGAGACTTGGCTTAGTAGGATGTGTCAGCTGGGCTTTGAAGGGTTTTGTTTTGTCAAGCCCCTGGTCAAAAGCAACATTGGAGTCCCATCCAAAGATGACATTGCCCTCCAGGAGGGGTTTCAAGGTTTTTTTGAGGATGGCTTGGAAAAATGTAGTTTGTCTCTTATTGGGGTCATAGTAGGAGATTATAAAGTATAGTCTCCCCTTGATTGATCCTTTGATGAGGAGGAATCTACCCTCTGGGTCTCTGTTAAGGATGAGCTGAACACCCCCCGGTTCGGTTCGCACCAGAACCTGAGAACAGACCTAAACTTTGTGTGAACTTTAGAACCCTATTAAAGTCTATGGGACTCGAACGTTCAAAATCTAAAGTGCTAATTTTAAAGGTTAATATGCAAGTTATTGTCCTAAAAAGTGTTTGGGGACCTGGGTCCTGCCCCAGGGGACATGTATCAATGCAAATAAAAGTTTTAAAAACTGCAGTTTCTTCAGCAGCAGTGATTTTAATAATACTTAAAGTGAAACAATAAAAGTGTAATATTCCTTTAAATTTTGTACCAATTTAGTATCAATGACTTTCAATGAATGTTATACGTATTACGGGGAGCCGACAATTCATTATAGCCACGAGTGGTTTTAAATGACTTTTTTTCCTGCAGAAATGACACTTTGTGCATGGACAGTTCTAAGCAGGGGAAACATGCGCCCCTTTACAGGCATACTATAGACACCCCCCAGGTACAAAATTTAAAGGAACTTTATCACTGAGCACTTTTATTATTACTTTGCATTTTACCTGTAAAAGCACTTTTTATTATAGGTACATTGTACCCACTTATTACCACATATTACTGATTCTATCCTCTAGGGACACGGTAGTTATGATATAGATTTTATACAGGTACTAGGAGAAAGGTCACTGTACTATAATAAATGAATAAACTGATGGGATATCTGGATCCTTAGAAATATTGGGGTCCATTTTTAGTACTAGGTTGCGCCAAATACCTCATTCTAATATATTACTAACCATTTGTGAAAACCCCTTTGGGGATTTCTCTGCTGGGGGGGTGGCTGCAACCAACTCTGTGTCACATAAGCGCGGCTTTTATAACATTTAAAGTACAAAGGAGGTCTAGGGCTATAAAAAAAAAATGTGTAATTTGAAAAAATTACAACAAAAAAATGGCCCTCGCTTACGCCCTGCTATGGTATGGAGACGGGTGTGTACCCCATTGCCTCCGCCACTACCGACAGGCTCCGGTAAGCAGAGGAGGGAGCAGGAGAGGCGGGGCCCCCAGTCCCGCCGCCGATAAGGGTTATCTTGCGGCGAATCCGCAGCAGAAACCACCATTATCGTAAACAGAACCGCCGACTGAAAAGATGGATACCTCGGTTGTGGCAGCAGCTGCTGCCGTTACCGAGATATCCATCTTTAAAGTGCTGACGTATATATATATATATATATATATATATATATATATATATATATATATATACAGTGAGTGGTCGTTAAGTGGTTTTTAATATTCCTGTATCTCAACTGGTCCAACCCAGTCCACCAATTACAGTCCCCTCCATGGCCTCCAACAAGCATGGGTTGGTCCTAGGGTGCTGCTGCAGCCAATCAAGTTCCTTCTTTCCTTCTGGCAGCTGTCCATCAAAGACCAAGGTGGTGAGAGGGATCCTCAGGGTGAGGGATTGTGTGTTTAAGGGGCTGCCGACAACCTATTATAACAGGCTCTATAGTATCTTTGATAAAGGGTCAGTCCAAACAAATCTGTGTTTGGTAGATGTTGGAGAGTTTAGCTTTAATTTTACATTATGTTCCATTATGACGAATATAGAGGAGGTAAAAATGAGCAAAAATGTGTGGGAACAGCTTATTCTAAAGAAAGCTTTGTGGATCTCATGGCTGGAGCCCCAAGAGATATCAGAAGTCAATAGGTGTCTCAACCATACAGGTTGCATCCATAATTTAAATATTGGTTTCGAGTTGACTGACCTTTTAAGACTTCTGTATTTCAGTAGAGATACTGAAAAATAAATACATAAATAGGCTTGTCAATGGGGTCACTATGGAATGCACAGCATCCAACAGCTGGTAGCCATAAAATCATCCTTTTTAAATTCCAGGGCTTCCCTGGAAATACCAGTGACAAGGAGCCAAATCATAAGAAAACCAAAATATCCTGGTGGAGAAGGAATGAGAGCAAGGCAGCCTGCCGTTCTGTTATTATCTGAAAGAAAGCATGTCTTTTAGATGTACTCGCTCTTTGCTCATTATCCCTACAGGCCAATAAACAATTACTGCCAAATATACCCAATGTCCCCGA
This sequence comes from Lithobates pipiens, assembly GCF_037356315.1. NCBI lineage: Eukaryota > Metazoa > Chordata > Amphibia > Anura > Ranidae > Lithobates > Lithobates pipiens. The sequence continues at coordinate 10,747,402 of NW_027507755.1, forward strand.
AAGAGTTACGGATGGTTTAAAAATCCCTGCTTTAGGGATGTTAAATTCAGGTTGTAAAAGGGATTCATGATTTTATATATATATATATATATTATTTTTTTATTATTTATTTTTTTATGAGATTGTTTCAAGGATATTTTGAAGTGCAAAGGAGGGATTTCTGACGTTTTAGACCCCTGATCCCTCCATAAAGAGTACCTGTCACCACCTATTACCTGCACAAGGGATGTTTACATTCCTAGTGACAGCAATAAAAGTCATAATTTTTTTTTTTTTTAAGAGACAATGTAAAAAAATGTAAATAAATAAGATTTTTTTTTTTTCTAAAGTGCCCCCTTCTCTGCGAGTTTGTGCAGCAAAGAAAGCGCATGTGTAAGCCGCGCCCTCAGATGTAAACAGTGTTCAAATCACACATGTGAGGTATCGCCGCGATTGTCAGAGCAGGAGCAATAATTCTAGAACTAGACCTCCTCTGTAACTTATCTCTAAGCTGGTAACCTTCCATTTTTAAAAAAAAATGTTGACTATGGAGATTTTTAGGTACCATCATTTGTGGCCATTCCACGAGTGTGAGCAATTTCAAAGCCTAACATGTTAGGTATCTATTTACTCAACATCCTCTTTCACAATATACAGTAAAATTTGGCTAAATTTACTGTTTAGGTTTTTTTTAATCACTTCATCCCCGGTAGATTTTACCCTCTTCTTGACCAGAACACTTTTTGCAATTTGGCATTCTTTTGGTGGTGTTTGATCCCCTATTTGATCTGAGGTTTTAATTTTTTTGTGATATAAACAAATAAAGATTGTAAATTTTGAAAATAAAACAATATTTTTTACTTTTTACTATAATAAATATCCCCAATTTATTTATTTTTTTAAAATAAATTTCTTCATCAGTTTAGGTCAATATGTATTCTTCTACATATTTTTGGTAAACAAAAAAAAAGAAAAAAAATCGCAATAAGCGTATATTGATTGGTTTGCACAAAAGTTATAGCGTCTACAAACAATGGGAAAGATTTGTGCCATTTTTTATTATTTTTATTATTTTACTAGTAATGGTGGTGATCTACGATTGTTAGTGGTATTGTGACACATCAGAAACTTTTGACACATTTTTGGGACCATTGACAATTATACAGCGATCAGTACTATAAAAATGCATGGATTACTGTATAAGTTGCACTGGCAGGGAAGGAGTTAACACTAGGGGGCGATCAAGGGGGTTAAATGCATTTTCCCTCAGTGTGTTCTAACTGTATGGGGATAGGACTGAGTAAGAGAGGAGACATATCGTTGTTCCTACTTACTAGGAGTAAATTACATGTCTCCTCTGACAGCATAGGGATTTGTGCGTTGGCTGTGTTGGCGTTTGTGCATGCAATCGCTTGCGACATCGTGTCCCCCACCATGAAGCGGGCATGGGCTTGGGCGGCAACCCTCTGCTGCCTTGAAGGGGAAGGACATAACCGTACATGGTTTCGCCCAGGAGAGCCATTCTGCCACAGTATATCTGCATGAGCTGGTCGGGAATCAGTTAATTCATGGTGTCTTTTTTTTCTGAAAAAATTGCATTTGAAAGACCATGCTCATATACAGTCTGATTTAAAATGTTGCAACGGTCACCATTTTATTCTCTAGGGTCTCTGCTACAAAAAAAAAATATATATATATATATAATTATATATATATATATATATATATATATATATATATATATATATATATATATATATATATATATATATATATATATATATATATATATATATATATATATATATAAAATGACCGACCAACCCAGCCCCCCCCCCCCCGTTTTACTCACGTGAGCCCGTTCATTCCCTCGGCAGAGACGCACTCTTCCTCTCTTCCCGGGGTTCTCGGCTCTTGATTGGATAGATTGATAGCAGCGCAGCCATTGGCTCCCGCTGCTGTCAATCAAATACAATGCTGGGGGCGGGGCCAAGACCAGCATTCTGTGTTTATGGACATAAATGCTGGAGTCAGGAGCACGCCCGCACCCCAGGGAGAGCACTTATTCTAAGTGGTTTACCGATGCAAGGAGGAGCTGCGAGTGCCATTGGGGTACCCCAGAAGACAATGATGTGGGCCACACTGTGCACAACGAAATGCACAGTGGAGGTAAGTATGATATGTTTGTTATTTTAAAAAGACATAAAAAAAAACAAGGATTTACAACCCTTTTAATGATTGTTAAGATGCAATATATTACATTTTTGTTTTTGGGCTTAATACCACTTTAAATACTTTATTTAGCAAAGCATAAAGCAATGTGCCAAGAGCAGTAAACCATGGTAGCCAATCATAAACCATCTTTCATTGCCCTGACAGCTGTAAACGGATTAAGGTTGGGCACTGTAGGTTGTGCTGGGTTGCTGCACATCGTCGCTCTTGTTAAATAAGCTTCTGACTGGCCAAATCAGCAGCATGAAATGCTCTGCAGAAATCCGAGGTTCTTCAGTCCCGTGGTAGAATAAAGAAAAATTTTGAAAAAGCAATAGAAGTGAAAAAATGAGGGCGTTTTGATGGTTTAAATGAAAAGAGATTAAAATCTTGTTTACTTACCACAGGGATTTTAAAGCAATCTGTAAAACAAAATTAGGTTAATTAAGAGCACGCACGAAGGAAGTTATAAGCAGGTAGATAAATCTTAAAACTTTTGACAAACAAATTGGAATGTAAATAGACGAGCTGTGGAGAGATAACACCAACTTCAAATATCGTTTTAGATGTGGAAAACTCATGGCTCTCCAAAGACAACTACATGTTCCAGCATGTCCTAAAGGCCTTTCACGTGTAGGGTTGCCACCTTTTCTGCAAGCCAATCCCGAACATTCTTGCACCCATAAAATATGCTTACAATGCTGAGCCACAAGAAAGTCTCTCACAGACATGTATAAAACTCAGAACAATAATTAAAAAATAAAAATAAAACTCTTCCAATGCATATGATTTGTGGACTGAATGCACAAAACAGATTCCTCTATGCACACAAATTAGGTGGGTGGAGGTATTTCTTCCCTCCTTAGGGGGAGGGGGACAGAGGATCTGGCCATTTTTGATTAGTGCTCTGTGCGGCGAATCAACAGATCACCTGACCCGGAGGGGCAGAGATTCCACTGAGTGGAGGCCACAGTTCAGTGTGAATAAATGTCTCTGGGTTTCATGCAGTGTGAACCCGGACACATGGTTCAAAATCCGGACTGTCCGAGTAAATCCTGGACATGTAGCAACCCTATTCACGTGTGGTATACAGTGGGACTTTAACAAGAGAAGGGTAAACGGTGGAAATATCCTGCTCCATTTTTTTATGAATTGGCTAATATTTATATATGAGGATTTACAAAATTTGACTTAGGATGGCTAGGCTCACACTTTTCTTTTGTGCAATGTATAACATAGCCTTTTTTTAACCAGGGTGCCAAGGCTCCCTGGAGTGCCTTCAGGTTTCTTCAGGAGTGCCTTGGAAAAATGCCTAAAACTTCAAAATCAAACATTGTATTCCAGCCAGCAGGTGGATCTTTTAGTTATACAAAGCTATGAGTTTTCATTATGCACCATTACAACTTTCTAGACACTGGCATCCTAACAACCAATGATATCATCATTTAATAAGGAGGATGTCTGTCGCCGCCACAGCATCCTTGTCTGACCCTCCTGTGCCTCTGTCAGCACTCGGGTGACATTAGCTCACTGAAATTGAGGGAGAAGGGAAACATTGGAATATTAGTCAGTACCAGTGTGCAAAAGTTACATAGTTATATAGTAGGTGAGGTTGAAAAAAGACACAAGTCCATCAAGTCCAACCTATATATGTGATTATATGTCAATATTACATTGTATATTCCTGTATGTTATGGTCGTTCATGTGCTTATCTAATAGTGTTTTGAAACTATTGATGCTCCACACTGAGACCACCGCCTGTGGAAGGGAATTCCACATCCTTGCCGCTCTTACATTAAAGAACCCTCTACGTAGTTTAACGTTCAACCTTATTTCTTCTAATCTTAACCACTTCAGCCCCGGACCATGTGGCTGGCCATAACCGTTTATTGATTGGTTTGCACAGTCTACAAAATAGGGGATAGTTTTATGGCATTTTTATTAATATTTTTTTACTAGTAATGGCGACAAGCAACGATTTTTATCATGACTGTGACATTATGATGGATACATCGGACACTTTTGGTACTATTTTGGGAGTATTCACATATATACAGCGATCAGTGCCATTAAAAATGCACTGATTACTGTGTAAATGTGACTGCCAGTGAAGGGGTTAACCAGGAGGGGGCGCTGCAGGGGTTAAGTGTGTCCTAGGGAGTGATTCTAACTGTGGGGGGGCTGGGCTACGTGTGACATGACACTTATCACCGCTTCCGATCACAGAACGTTTTTCCTCTCCGTGAGACGATCACAGGTATCCCCACGGACATTGAGTCCACGGGACCCACGGTCGGAGTCATGGAGCTTGCGGCGGGCGTGTGCGCCTGCTATGCGGACCTCGCGAGATCATGTACAATAACTTGATTTCGGTCAACAGAGCCAACCTGCCACAGTAAAACTGCGGTGGCTGGTCCGCAAGCGGTTAATGAGTGGCCAAACCCCTTGTTACAGAAAAATATAAACCTTAGCGCCTTTGGATAAAAGTACTGATCATCAAACTCCAGCTGCAGTAAAAAACTAATACGCAAATGGCAAAGAAGCAAAGTGAATCTAAAAATTGTTTGCCGGGCTTAGGGTTGATCACATTCATGTAAACATGCAGAACACACAAAAAATTAATAAAGTACCATTAGGTGGTGAAACAAAGTGCTCGTGCTTAAATTGACATCTCCTGTGCAATGATGTTCAGACTGGGTACTCCACAGATGTACACTCACCCTGGATGTTGACCAACTATCACTAGTGTGGTCGCTTAGGCATGTGGGGATACCCCTAGGCAGCCTGTTGAAGAGATGTCATTTCAACAGGCTCCCTAGGGGTATCCCCACATGTCAATGAGTGCACGAGCACGTTGTTTCATGACCTAATGGGACTTTATTCAATTTTTGTGCGTTCTGCATGTTTACATGAATGTGACCAACCCAAGAGCAGCAAACTGTTTTTATATTTTTTACACGAGTCTTGTTAAACTCCCTTCCACTAAAACGTTTTTTCCCTATTGTGGGGTCATCAGTACAGTATTTGTAAATTGAAATCATATTGACCCCTGTAGGCTGAGTGAATCTGGTCATGTCCATCCTCCCTAGATTCCGTTATCTGTTTAGACTAAGGATGAGCCAAACACCTCCCGGTTCGGTTCGCATTAGATGCAATGCAAAAAAAAGTTTTAAAAACTGCCTTTTTTTCAGGAGCAGTGATTTTAATAAGTGTAATATTCCTTAAAATTTCGTACCTGGGGTGTGTATAGTATGCCTGTAAAGGGGTGCATGTTTCCCGTGCTTAGAACGGTCCCTGCACAAAGTGTAATTTCTGCAGGAAAAAAAGTAATTTAAAAGCACTCATGGCTATAATGAATTGTCAGGTCCCCGTAGTACAGAGAACAGTCATTGAAAGTCATTGATTAAAATAAAATAAAAAGCATGGGGTTCCTCCAAATTCAATTACCATGCCCTTCAGCTCTGGTATAGATATGAAAGCTGCGTCAAAAAAAAAAAAATATGACGTGGGGTTCCCCCCAAATATCCATACTGGGTCTGGTATGGATTTTAAAGGGGAACTCCATGGCAAATTAAAAAAAAATGGCGTGGAGTTCCCCCCAAAAATCCATACCAGACCCTTTATCTGAGCATGCAACCCGGCAGGCTGCAGGAAAAGAGGAGGGATGAGAGAGCGCCCCCCCTGAACCCTACCAGGTCACATGCCCTCAACAGTGGGAGGATGCTTTGGGGGTCTGTGACCCCTCAAAGCACCATGTCCCCATGTTGATGGGGACAAGGGCCTCATCCCCACAACCCTGGTCGGTGGTTGTGGGGGTCTGTGGGCGGGGGGTTAAAAAACACACACACACCATTGGGAAAAGTCCTTTATCAAAAATAAAAAAAATAAAAAAAGATTCCAGCGGGGGTAATCCACTCTTGCTATCCAGCGATGGATGATCATCTCTCCGGGGTCCAGAGATGGATGATCTGATCTAGCGAAGAGGACTTTTCCCAATGGTGTGTGTGTGTTTTTTAACATTTTTTTTACACTTTCTTTGTGAAATGGTAGGGGTACTTTTGTACCCCCTTACCATTTCAAACAGGAGGGGGCCGGGATCTGGGGGTCCCCTTGTTAAAGGGGGCTTCCAGATTCTGATAAGCCCCCCGCCCGCAGACTCCCACAACCACCGGCCAGGGTTGTGGGGATGAGGCCCTTGGGGGACATGGTGTTTTGAGGGGTCAAAGACCCCCAAAGCATCCTCCCAATGTTGAGGGCATGTGGCCTGGTACGGTTCAGGGGGGAGCGCTCTCTTGTCCCCCCCTCTTTTCCTGCGGCCTGCCAGGCTGTGTGTTTGGATAAAGGGTCTGGTATGGATTTTTGGGGGGAACTCCACGCCATTTAAAAAAAAAATTTGGCTTGGAGTTCCCCCTTAAAATCCATACCAGAACTGAAGAGTCCGGTATGGATATTTGGGGGGAACCCCACATAATTTTCTTTTTAATTTGACGTAGGGTTCCCCTTAATATCCATACCAGACCAGGGCCTGGTAATTGAATTTGGGGGAACCCCACTTTTTTTTTTTTTTTTTTTTTATCAATGACTTTCAATGACCGTTCTCTGTATTATGGGGACCCGACAATTCATTATAGCCACGAGTGCTTTTAAATGACTATTTTTCCTGCAGATATGACACTTTGTGCAGGGACAGTTCTAAGCACGGGAAACATGCGCCCTTTTACAGGCATACTATACACACCCCCCAGGTATGACATTTAAAGGAATATTACACTTTTATTGTTTCACTTTAAGCATTATTAAAATCACTGCTCCCGAAAAAACTTCCATTTTTAAAACCCAGGTCCCCAAACACTTTTAATGACAATAACTTGCATATAAGCCTTTAAAATTAACATTTTAGATTTCTCCCATAGACTTGTATAGGGTGTTCCACGGCTTTTCGAATTTGCCGCAAACACCCCAAATTGTTCGCTGTTCGGCGAACAGGCAATGTTCGAGTCCAACATGAGTTCGACTCAAACTCAAAGCTCATCCCTAGACGCCTGTTCCCATACCTACTTCCTTCTTTAGGAAGCTAGACAGCATCATTATTTCTTTTATCTGGAACGGAAAAGTCCCTAGAATAGCGAAAACCACTCTACAGCTCCCGGTTACACTAGGGGGTTTGGCACTTCCATGTCTATTGAAATACTACTGGGTGGCAGTTTTAGTGATGCTTAAGCGGTGGCTGGCGGAGGAACCTGCAAGCCCGGTATCCACTGTCGAGGCTGCGCTGCTGGGCTCCTACTCTGAGCTGAGAAACCTCATACATAGTGGCCCCCGTTCTAACACCAAGATAACCCTATGAAGACGACCCTTAAAGTGTGGGGCATATTAAATGGGAAATTTGGAAAACTAATACATGGTCTCCTGCAATGCCACTCTGGGGTAATCCGAAACGCCCACACTTCCACTCCATTCCAGACCCCGTAGTGTGGGCTAGATATGGGGTCACAACCCTGGGAGATATAATATCCCAGGGCCAGCTGATACCATTTGATACCCTGAAGTACGGCATGCTTTCCACTCCCAATTCCCCAACCAGATTACCCTATGGATGTCAAACTTGGAAAGTGAACTTCAATCCTCAGACAGTAGCAAAACGCTCTCAAATATATCTAATTGACTAGCCCTGTTGGACACATCTAAGGTTTCTAACCGGTTTACATGCTGGCGGAGAGACATACCCGAGTTGACTGACGATGACTGGGAGGAGGGGATGCAACAGTACCTTACCCTGACTATCTCATCCAGGGATAGATTTACCCAACTGAAATTTCTACATTATGTCTACTATTCCCCGGTACGTCTAGCGATAATATATCCAGACAAGATGACTAACTGTCCCAAATGTGGCTCAGAGGGCGCAGACTTTTTCCACACTGTGTGTTCCAAAAATAAGGGACTTCTGGAAGAAGGTCCTAAACTATATCAATTCTATAGGGAAGTTGGACGTCCCAAACAGTCCCATCCCCCTCCTCCTGGGCATCTGTGATAATTTGGAGGCCCCCCAAAGGAAAAAAACTATTTGCGTTTTACTCGGCACTATATGCTAGGAAGGCAATCCTCCTCCACTGGAACCAGGCTCAACCCCCTGCTAGGCAAATATGGCTTTCACTCATCATGCAGCATTACCTCTCTATAAATTAACATACCTAGGGAGGAACTGCCCAAAGAAATTTGATAAAATACTGGCAGACTGGGTTGCAGCTAGACATCTGACCCTTGCGTAGCAATCATAAAAATCCCACGGGTGGTTACTATGCCAGTACTAAAATTCCATCGGCCCCTTAACCCCTGGATCCCCCCCCCCACTAAGTAGACAATTCCACTCCTTGAGTAGATAAGTTAAAAAGGGTAATGTAGGCCCGGACCGCCCCACCCCCCCCCCCCCCAATATTTCCTGTGTTCAATATAGGCTTAACTCAACGCTTATTACTCTCAGCAGATAAGAACCTGTTAATATTCACTGTCACTGCAAGTAATTGATTATATACAATTTGATGTATATTTTGTTTGTTTGTTTTAAAAAATAAACTTTATGTAAAAAAAAAAAAAAAAAATTGATATCCCCTCTCAATCGTCTCTTCTCAGGAGAGAATAAGTTCAGTGTTTGCAACCTAACTAACCATAACTAAGCTCCTCCAGACTCTTTATTAGGGATGGCCGAACAGTTCGCCCCGCGGCGAATTTCGGCTGTTCGCGGTCCGCCCGATCGGCGGACTATTGGCGCCGTTCGCCCGTCGGACTTCCGTGTTTACTGTGTAAAAGAACTTTGACCTATGATGACACATCCATCATGGGGTACAGGACAGCCAATTGAGACATTACAGCACATGGACACTTGGACATTCCCCCTAACTTATAAATAGACCGGATCCGGCGGCCATTTTACATTCTTTCTTCTGTCACTATAGGGAGAGGTTGCTGTGTGGAGCAGGGAGAGATTGCAGTGACCCAAATCTCTAGCTATTTGGTACACAAAAGTTCTTTTAAGGACTGGTATAGGTGTTAGGTGTAGTTCAGGATATAGGTTTGCTGTGCTACTGATTGTTGCAGCAGCCTGAGTGTCTTTTGTCAGTTTAGAGAAAGGCACAGGACGGTGTGTGCTGCAGGGACAGTCAGTTTAGTCATTAGCTGTTACTATCAGGTCCACAAAAGTGCTATTCCAGTTATTGTTCCAGTAGCCTCTGTTTTGTCAGTTTATATAGGGACAGGCAGGAAGCTGTGTGTGAGGCAGTGAGGGTCAGTTTAATCAGTAGCTGTTACTATATTAGGTCCACAAAGGTTCTTTTCAGGACTGGTATCAGTGTTATGGTAATAGGCTTGTACACGTATAATATTCTTTCTTCCAAATATAGAAAGAATATTATACTTGACTGCTGCCCTTCTGCTGCAGTCTGCTAATCAGTCACACACAACCTACTTGTTCCACAAAGGTCCTTATAAGGACTGGTAATAACCGGGTGTAGGGTGCTATAGTACATAGGGTTAAGTGAGGTACAGTCTGCTATTCTATAAGGACTGTATAGGTCCACAATACATAGGGTTGAGGTGCACTACTGCTGACCGCTGCCCTATACTGCAGCAGTCCTTCATCGGTATAGGGACTGACGTACAATCTGCTAATCAGTCACACACAACCTACTTGTTCCACAAAGGTCCTTATAAGGACTGGTAATAACCTGGTGTAGGGTGCTATATTACATAGGGTTGAGTGAGGTACAGTCTGCTATTCTATAAGGACTGGTATAGGTCCACAATACATAGGGTTGAGGTGCACTACTGCTGACCGCTGCCCTATACTGCAGCAGTCCTTCATCGGTATAGGGACTGACGTACAGTCTGCTAATCAGTCACACACAACCTACTTGTTCCACAAAGGTCCTTATAAGGACTGGTAATAACCTGGTGTAGGGTGCTATACTACATAGGGTTGAGTAAGGTACAGTCTGCTATTCTATAAGGACTGGTATAGGTCCACAATACATAGGGTTAAGGTGCACTACTGCTGACCGCTGCCCTATACTGCAGCAGTCCTTCATCGGTATAGGGACTGACGTACAGTCTGCTATACAGTCACACACAACCTACTTGTTCCACAAAGGTCCTTATAAGGACTGGTAATAACCTGGTGTAGGGTGCTATAGTACATAGGGTTGAGTGAGGTACAGTCTGCTATTCTATAAGGACTGGTATAGGTCCACAATACATAGGGTTGAGGTGCACTACTGCTGACCGCTGCCCTATACTGCAGCAGTCCTTCATCGGTATAGGGACTGACGTACAGTCTGCTAATCAGTCATACACAACCTACCTGTTCCACAAAGGTCCTTATAAGGACTGGTAATAACCTGGTGTAGGGTGCTATAGTACATAGGGTTGAGTGAGGTACAGTCTGCTATTCTATAAGGACTGGTATATGTCCACAATACATAGGGTTGAGGTGCACTACTGCTGACCGCTGCCCTATACTGCAGCAGTCCTTCATCGGTATAGGGACTGAGAGTTTTGTCACAGGGTCATTTAACAAATGACAGGCAGAGGAAGAGGCAGGCCCTTCCGCAGGGGTGGTAGGGGTAGGGCAGGAGCAACAGGCTTGAGCCAAAGTGGGAAGTTGCAGAAGGTGCGTTCAATTACTTTAAAGGACGCACCAGACTTGGTTGAGTGGTTTACTCAGCCTTACTCTTCTGCACCCTCCTCATCCTCTCGATCTGCACCCTCTTCTTCACTCTCTGCTATGTGCACCCCCAAAGACACTACCACCAACAACACCACCACCACCACCACCACCACATACCTTCCACTTGAGTCACAAGAATTATTTTCCGATCCATATCAAGACATTTCTGATGCGCAGCCACTCTTCGTATTGGATCAGGAAGAGGAGGTAGCAACAACCGCTACTCAGCAGTCTGACGACAGTACCCAGATCAGCCCAAGGAGGAGGTTGGTCCCCGGTGTTGCTGCCTACTCCGAGATCTCTACTTATAGCTGTGGGGAAGGTGACGTCGATGATGACGTGTCTAGTGATGTCAGGTGGGTGCCCACAAGAGAGGAAGAGGAGGGGAGTTCCGAGGGAGATATGGACTAGCAGATAGGGAGGAGAAGCAGGAATAACTTACATTGCACAGGAGGGACAAAGCAGACTGCAAATGTATCAGGAGCGAGTCATCGACCATGTACGGTCACATCTGGCGCTCCCAGGACACCGGGACACATGGCTCCGCAGTGTGGGCTTTCTTTAACGTGTGTGCTGCTGACAATAGCGTTGCCATCTGCAATCTTTGCAGTCAATGCATTAGTCGCGGTAAGCCCAACACTCACCTAGGGACAACCGCCTTAAGAAGGCACATGAGCAGCCATCACAGAGCCCAGTGGGAGCAACGGAACACACAAAGCCACACTCCAGGCTCTCACCGTCCAGCCTCGTCTTCTACTTCTCCTTCTCCTCTCTCCTCACAATTGTCCTCCACCTTCCATCACGCAGAGCTCACGTTTTTCTGCAAAAAGGCAGGCTTCCGTGGGCCTAATGTTCGAGCGTAAAAAAATGATGACGCCGGATAACCCTCTTGCCCAACGGTTGACGGCTGGCTTGTCAGAACTCATAGCCCGCCAACTACTGCCATATAAACTGGTGGACTCGGAGGGCTTTCGTAAATTTGTGGCCATTGGAACACCACAATGTAAGGTCTAAGGAAGGAAATATTTCTCAGAGAAGGGCATCCCAGAGCTATATGGCCATGTTCAGCGGCAAGTGAATGTATCTCTGGCACACAGTGTCGGTGCCAAGATACATCTGACCACAGACACGTGGTCTAGCAAACACGGGCAGGGAAGGTATATCACTTTTACTGCCCACTGGGTGAACCTTCTGACGGCCGTCAAGCATGTAACCCGTGGCACCCGTGTAGATTTGGTTTTACCACCACGGATTGCATGCAAGGCTGACTCTTCGTCTCCTCCTCCTCCTACTCCATCCTCCTCCCTCTCCTCCTTGGCTGACTCCTCCTTTTCTGCTGCTAGCGTCTCTTCCGCTGCACCGCCCAAGCTCCCCAGAACCTATTCGACATGCCAGGGGAGACGTTGCCATGCCGTGCTGCGTCTGTTGTGCCTGGAAGCCAAGAGCCACACTGGCCCGGCACTCCTTTCAGCTTTGCGTTCACAGGCAGATCAGTGGCTAACACCGCTCAATTTGACAGTTGGTAAAGTGGTGTGTGACAACGGTGCCAATCTGCTTAGCGCATTGAAACAAGGCAAAATCACGCACGTGCCATGCATGGCACACGTCTTAAACTGACGCATGCAGACTTCTGCGGCCATTTGAGGAGATCACCAAACTGGTCAGTCGCAGCCATGGCGCCATCAGTGACATGGTACCTTATGCCTTCTTTATGGAGCATGCATTGCGTCGTGTCATTGATCAAGCTGTGGAGGAGCAGGAGCGGGAAGATGAGGAAGTCGCAATGCTGGATGAATTCCCAGGGGGGGCTACTCTATCAGAGACAAGTGAACAACAGGAGTCTGAAGAGGAGTCAGAGGAGGATGGTGCTGGGGCGGATGAGGAGGAGCAAGAAGAGCATGCTTTAAACCTTTCTGGGATCCCTGTTGTTGTGCGTGGATGGGGAGAGGAGAATGAAGAGGACGACATTATCCTGGATGATGAGCAGGAGCCAGGCCACCACACCGCTTCCAGTTTAGTGCAAATGAGGGCCTTCATGCTCCAGTGTTTTAATAGGGACCCCCGTATAAAAAGCATAAGGGTCAAGGACCAGTACTGGGTGGCAACGTACTTAGACCCCCGGTAGAAACACAAAATGGCGGAAATGTTACTGCCGTCAGAGAGGGCTGGCAGAATGGAGCACATCCAGGCCTTGCTTCGAGAAATGCTCCATTCTGCCTTTGCGTGCGCTGGCAGAGGAGCAATTCCCACTCCCAGAGAAGGAGTTGCGGGTACCAATTCAACAGCGCCTGCAAGAAGAGGCCGGTTTGAAGATGTGTTGGTGACTTCGGATATGAGGTCATTCTTTCAGCCGACCCATCGACAGGTGTCATCCGGATCCAGCATCAGGGAACGCCTAGACCGTCAGGTGTCCGACTACATCGGGTTAACGGCCGATGTGGATGCGGAGTGATGAACCCCTGGACTACTGGGTGGGCAGGCTTGACCTCTGGCCAGAGCTTGCCCAATTTGCAATCGAACTGTTGGCTTGCCCCTCATCCAGTGTCCTGTCCGAAAGGACGTTCAGTGCAGCAGGGGGGATCGTGACCGATAAGCGTACTTGCCTAGCTCACGACAGTGTTAACTACCTCACATTTCTAAAAATGAATGAGGAATGGATCTCGGAGGAATTCAACACATGTGACCAGTAGACCATGTATATGCCTATAAACTATTTTTTTAATCGAGCACAGAGACCTTCTTTCTTCATTTGGCTCACTTCCTTGTCCAAAAAAAGCACACCGTACTATATGCCCATACCCTCCTCTTTGAAGAGGTTGAGCGGTGTCATATTTCTACTGGGGCTGCTTATTATGAGGGGCTCCCATCATCCCTGTGCTGTGCTGACATCCTCCTGGGGCTGTACCTCTGCTGTGCATATTATGAGGGGCTCCCACCATCCCTGTGCTGTGCTGACTTCCTCCTGGGGCTGTACCTCTGCTGTGCATATTTTGAGGTGCTCCCACCATCCCTGTGCTATGCTCATTATGAGGGGCTCCCACCATCCCTGTGCTGTGCTGACTTCCTCCTGGGGCTGCTTATTATGAGGGGCTCCCATCATCCCTGTGCTATGCTGACATCCTCCTGGGGCTGCTTATTATGAGGGGCTCCCACCATCCCTGTGCTGTGCTGACTTCCTCCTGGGGCTGTACCTCTGCTGTGCATATTTTGAGGTGTTCCCACCATCCCTGTGCTATGCTCATTATGAGGGGCTCCCACCATCCCTGTGCTGTGCTGACTTCCTCCTGGGGCTGCTTATTATGAGGGGCTCCCATCATCCCTGTGCTATGCTGACATCCTCCTGGGGCTGCTTATTATGAGAGACTCCCACCATCCCTGTGCTATGCTGACATCCTCCTGGGGCTGCTTATTATGAGGGGCTCCCACCATCCCTGTGCTATGCTCATTATGAGGGGCTCCCACCATCCCCGTGCTATGCTCATTATGAGGGGCTCCCACCATCCCTGTGCTATGCTGACTTCCTCCTGGGGCTGCTTATGGTGCAGGTGTCAGTACTCTCTATCACGGTGCTGCTGTCAGTGCTGTATATCACGGTGCTGGTGTTAGTGCTTTATGTCACGCTGCTGATGTCAGTGCTCTCTATCACGGTGCTGTTGTCAGATGACTCTATCACGGTGCAGGTGTCATTGCTGTATGTCACGCTGCTGATGTCAGTGCTCTCTCTCTATCACGGTGCTGCTGTCAGTGCTGTATTTCACGGTGCTGGTGTTAGTGCTTTATGTCACGCTGCTGATGTCAGTGCTCTCCATCACGGTGCTGTTGTCAGATCACTCTATCATGGTGCAGGTGTCATTGCTGTATGTCACGCTGCTGATGTCAGTGCTCTCTATCACGGTGCTGCTGTCAGTGCTGTATATCACGGTGCTGGTGTGAGTGCTTTATGTCACGCTGCTGATGTCAGTGCTCTCTATCACGGTGCTGCTGTCAGTGCTGCATATCACGGTTTTGGTGTTAGTGCTTTATGTCACGCTGCTGATGTCAGTGCTCTCTATCACGGTGCTGTTGTCAGATCACTCTATCACGGTGCAGGTGTCATTGCTGTATGTCACGCTGCTGATGTCAGTGCTCTCTATCACGGTGCAGGTGTCATTGCTGTATGTCACACTGCTGGTGATCATCTCCTGTACCCTCTTCTTTGCCTACCCTGACCTTCCCTCTCCTCCATTGCCTTCATGCGCTCCACAGTCCTGAATTGTCACAACAATTTCCCATATAAAAAAAGAATGCTTGTAGTTGTCGATCCCAGATTCACCTCATACATGTGTTATGTCATTGGCCATGTGGTGGGACTATGTTTGCACAGCTATTAATTATTTTGTGGCTGCAAATTTGACCTGTAGGTTTGCAAAGTTTGCTTCACATTGAAGTCAATGGGGCCCGCCGTGAACGTTCCGGTTCGCAAACTATCGGCCGCGATCGCGGTCCGCGTTCGCGAAACGTCCCGTCGGAAGTTCGTCCATCACTACTCTTTATCAGCTTTGATGCCCTTCTTTGTACTCACTCCATTTCCAGTACATCCTTACTGAAGACTGGTGTATTTGCTTTGATGGAAAAAAGTGACTGTAACGTTGGATATCCTACGTGTGCATGTTGCTGCATTATGTAAAACGATTAGAATAGTTTTTTATATTTTAGAATGGGGTACCTCAAGACTGTCCATCATTTTAGAGATTGTCTATAATTGTAAAGGGTGTCTTAACATTAAAAAATGTTGAGAAACACTGGTATAACACAATTATCATGAGTTGTGGCAACCCATTCAAATGAATAGGCTGGCAACACACCAAAATGTCCAAGAAAATGGACGTCATCATTATTGCCAATGTAGCACACAGAAATGCATGGCGATGGGTTACTGTACATTGTGGTGCACTGCAACACATGTGGGTTGGAGCTGCATTGCCTTAGAATGTTGGGGTTCCAATCAAAGTTATATAAAACCCACTGATTTTTTAAAGAGGAGCCCCAGCCCCCCCCAAAACTTTTAATATCAGGGCACTTACCTGTCCAGGCATCCAGCGGTGTCCTCACCAGTGGCGGCCCGTCCATAGGGGGCGCCCGGGCGCTGCCCCCCCCCCCCCCCAGGCAGTCAAAAAAAAATGTTTAAACATGTCCCTTTAAAAAAAAAAAAGTTAAAAATGTCCTTATGTGCGCTGTGTCCCCGCGCCGGGCGCCGGGCGCAGTGCAATACAGGAAGCGCCACGTCGATGCAATCATGAGATTGCAGACGAGGCGCTTCATTGGCCCCCAAAAAACTCGCTCTGTGGCGCGGTCGATCGCGCCACAGCTTCCGGCGTGAGGGACTGGCCGGGCGAGTTCAGCGCATAGACTCAGATGCATTGAGCAGCGCTACGAAGTCACTCCAGGAAGTGACGTTGGCACTCGTCTTTTCAGTCCAGCATGAGAGGAAGCTGAGCTGAGCCGATGCTGAACTGATGCACACTTCACTTCTATAGATGGCACCAGACTACTTTAGAGGTTAGACGGCAGCAGCCTCTCTTATCAGTTTCAGGAATGTTTTTCAGAGGTAGGACGGCAGCACATCCCCCACCCCCGCTTATGAACCCATCATTTTTCTTCATGTGGAGCATGTTATTTTTGGAGGTTGGATGGCAGCAGACCCCCCCCCCCCCCCCCCCACTGGCTTATCAACCCATTCATGTGATATCTATCTATAGTAATCTGCTCATAAAACCTCCTATAAGCTGTGATGTATACATTACCAACAGATTGTTTTATGTTTCTAAGGCAAACACTGCCTGGCTGGGACTTACATGTCAGGAGTTTGCTTGCTATGTGACATGTGGCATGTAAATGTATATATTTTCTAGATCACATGTTTGAGACATCATGTATATTGGATCCTCTGATCTCCAGCTTGACATGCATGTGTTACATTGTACCAACATTTATTATTCTGTTGGTGATATTTACTGATGCACAGACTTCTATTGACGGCAGCAGACTAGCAGACTACTTTGTAGGAAGGACGGCAGCAGCCTCGCTTATCAATTTCAGTAATGTTTTTCAGAGGTAGGACGGCAGCACATTCCCCCCCCCCACCCCGCTTATGAACCCATCATTTTTTTTCATGTGCAGCATGTTATTTTTGGAGGTCGGACGGCAGCAGACTACCCCCCCCCCCCTCCCCACCGGCTTATCAACCCAGCACACAACCCCCCAACCCAACCACCCCCCACTTATCAACTGGCAAAAAAATGAAATAAAAATATTTAAACATGTCCGGGCGCAGTGCAATATGGGAAGCACCACGTCGATGCAATCATGAGATTGCAGGCGAGGTGCTTCATGTGCCCCCAAAAAACTTGCTCTGTGGTGTGGTCGATCGCGCCATAGCATCCGGCGCGATGGACTGGCCAGGCGGGTGCAGTGCATAAACTCAGATGCATTGAGCAGCGCTACCGACATCGAATGTGCAGCCTGGTATATGATGTGCAGAGCCCTGTGTATAATGTGCAGCCTGGTATATGATGTGCAGAGCCCTGTGTATAAAGTGCAGCCTGGTATATGATGTGCAGAGCCCTGTGTATAATGTGCAGCCTGGTATATGATGTGCAGAGCCCTGTGTATAATGTGCAGCCTGGTATATGAAGTGCAGAGCCCTGTGTATGATGTGCAGAGCCCTGTGTATAATGTGCAGCCTGGTATATGATGTGCAGAACCCTGTGTATAATGTTCAGCCTGGTATATGATGTGCAGAGCCCGGTGTATAATGTACAGCTTGGTATATGATGTGGATTCTATAAGGGGTGTGGCTTATGAGAAGTGGAAGGGGCAAATGTGGAGGGGCGGGGTCTTGCGCCCCCCATCCTAAAATGTCACCAGCCGCCACTGGTCCTCACCCAAGCTGATTCTTCAATCGGCTGTCGGGGGCTGGCACCGCCATCTTGACTAAGGGGAACCCTAGTCAAGAGGGTCAGAGACTGCTGGCATTGCACAAGAGAGGGTGAGAGACTGAAGGCTTAGTACAAGAGAGGGTCATAGGCTAAAGGCTTAGGCCGCGTACACACGGGCGGACTGTTCGCTCAACTTTGTCCGCTGAACAGTGTTTCAGCGGACAGTCCGCTCGTGTGTGGGCTTCAGCGGACAGTTTCAGCGGACAGTCTGACGAACAAAGTTCTTCTGACGTTGCACAAGAGAGGGTCCAAGACTGCTGGAGTTGTACAGGAGTGGGCCAGAGACTGCTGGCTTAGTACAAGAGAGGGTCTGAGATAGCTGGCGTAGTACTGGTGAGGGTCAAAGACAGCTGGTGTAGTACTAGAGAGGGTCAGAGACAGCTGGCATAGTACTAGAGAGGATCCAAGACCGCTGGCATAGTACAACAGAGGGTCAGAGCCTGAAAAAAAAACACCACATAAAAAAAGTTCCCTCATCAGCGATTTGTCCCTGTACAGGCCACCCAACGCTGTTTCCTATCACCCCCCCCCCCCCCCCCCCAAAAATGTAAAACAATAAAAAGACCATGTGTCTGCAAAAAAGCCATCCACTGCCCCCTATCACCACCAAAAAAAACAAAAATAAAATAATACCCCCTAAAAATACAAAAACAGACCCCTATCAGCCAGTTTTCCCCATACAGGCTATCCATCGCCACATCCTCTCGCCGCCACCAAAAATAAATAAAATGTGAACCCCCCCCCCCCCCGCAAAAAAAAATACAAAAAAAGGCCCCCTCATTAGCCAGTTGTCTCCATACAGGCCACCCACTGCCGCTTAAGCCCCGTACACACTATCAGATTGTCTGCTGAGTTTTTCCTTCAGATTTGCCAAAACCATATGATATGAGGTCAAACCTTAGGAGTTTCAATGTGTATGCAATCAGGCAGGCCCTTCTACTACATGGTTTTGGTAAATCTGAAGGAAAAACTCAGCAGACAATCTCATAGTGTGTACGGGGCTTAACTGTCAAACCCCTCCAAAATGAAAATAAAATTAATAAAACATACAACAGGACCCCCATATAGCCATTTTACCTATACAGGCCACTACTGCCACTTCCTATCACCCCCATGTCACCACAAAGGTCACCATTGGCCACTTACTCTTGCAAAAAAATGGATACAAAAAAACCCACAAAATATAACAAACATACAAAGATCCCCCATCAGCCATTTGTCCCCATAAAGTACACCCACCGCAGCTTCCTATAAACCACCCCCCCCCCCCCCCCCCCAAAAAAAAAAAAGAATTGAAAAAAATAAAATAAAAAAATGAATAAAAACAGGCCCTCCATCAACCATTTGTCCCCATAAAGGCCACCCACCGCAGCTTTCTAGTATAACCCCCCCGCCCCCACACACAAACACAAACAAAAAATAAAGAAAGAAAAATGACAAAATATAAAAACAGACCCCCCTCATCAGCTATTTGTCACCATAAAGGCCACCTGCCACTGAGTCCCCTCACCCCCCAAATCCCCCTCTTCCCCCCCAGAAGTAAAAAAAGGCCCCCACAACAGTCATTTGTCCACTTGCAGGTCTCTCACGCCCCCCAACCCCCCCCCCCCCCCACTCCCACCCAAAAAAAACACATATGGATGAATAAATAAATAAATAAATAAATAAAAATCAAAAAAAGGGGAAGAATAGAGCAGGAAATTTAGTCAACAACTTGAGTCCTCCTGATTCCTGGTTGGGCCTCCAATTTCTCTCTGGGCAGCCACCTGTCCAGGGAACTGTGGGCTGTCCTCCTCTTTTCAATCTGAAGCAGGAGGAGCAGCAGCAAAAGCTCCCTTTGCCACTCCACATGCACCAACGACTGATGACCTGCTCTAAGCTGGCTGGCGTGCTAACTCTTAGGTAGCCACACCCTCGCTTTTCCTATTAAACAATTTTGGAAGGCAACCGGAGCATGTGACTTCACTGCCCAATAGAAGCCGGTATGGATTTTAAGGGGAACTCCGCGCCAAAAAAATGGCGTGGGGATCCCCCTCAAAAACCATCCCAACAGGGAAGCATGGAGGTGGTAACATCATTCTTTGGGGCTGCTTTTCTGCAAAGGGGACAGGACAGGATGACTGCGCCATATTGAGGGGAGGGTGGATGGAGCTATGTATCACGAGATCTTGGCCAACAACCTCCTTCCCTCAGTAAGACCATTGAATCTGGGTCATGGCTGGGTCTTCCAGCTTGACAATGACCAGAAATACACAACCAGGGCAACTAAGGAGTGGCTCTGTAAGGCCGCGTACACACGGGCGGATTGTCTGCCCAACTAAGTTCGTCAGACAATCCGACAGACAGTCCGTTCAACTTTTGAATGAACGGACTTGACCACACACGATGAACAGACAGTCCGCTGAAAACTTGCGCGATGACGTGTACAGCACGTACGACGGGACTAGAAAAACGACGTCCAATACACTGCAATGCAACCTTCGGCCGTGTAAATCCTTTCTGAGCATGCGCCATACTTCGTTCGTCCAACTTGCCTACACACGAGCGGACTGTCCGCTGAAACCAAGTTTGGACGGACAAAACCAAGTTTGGACGGACAAAATTACAGAAATTCCGAAAGACTAAGTCCGTCAGACTGTCCGCTGAAAAAGTCCGCTGAAGCCCACACACGAGCGGATTGTCCGCTGAAACACGGTTCAGCGGACTAAGTTGGGCAGACAATCCGCCCATGTGTACGCGGCCTTAGAAGCATCTCAAGGTCCAGGATTAGCCAGTCTCCAGACCTGAACCCAATAGAAAATCTTTGGAGGGAGCTGAAAGTCCATATTGCCCAGCGACAGTCCTGAAATCTGAAGGATCTGGAGAATGTCTGTATGGAAGAGTGGGCCAAAATCCCTGCTACAGTATGTGCAAACCTAGTCAAGAACTACAGGAAACGTATGATCTCTGTAATTTCAGGCAAAGGTTTCTGTACCACATATTAAGTTCTCCTTTTCTGATGAATCAAATACTTACTGTATGTCATGCAATAAAATGCAAATGATTTTCTTAAAATCATACAATATGGATTTTTGTTTTAGATTCCGTCTCTCACAGTTGAGTACCAATGATAAAAATGACAGACCTCTACATGCTTTGTAAGTAGGAAAACCTGCAAAACCGGCAGTGCATCAAATACTTGTTCTCTGCACTGTAGGTTTAAAATTAGCCTGTGATGACTCTCATCTGTATACCTAGAACTAATGGAATAGATAAAAGCAGTTATCAGGGAATATCATTTTAGTAAAACAAACACTTTTACATCCACATCTTCCATTAACTTTGGGTAAAATTACAGATTGCAACATCTATCGCCCTCCGAGTACCTAATTCCAAACACAAATAACAGGAATTACTAAGGATTCGGTTAAATATACTGCTTTTCATAAAAGCAGTAAGGATTGCGCTTATTCGTGCATTTTGAATTTCATATTGATTTCTTGCAGATGTACAGTGGATCATTTTGAAGTAGTAATATACTGCAAAGATTTTTTTTTTTGCTTCAATGGTTCACACCATTGTGAATTGGATGCGCGTTGCTCCACATCCAATTTGCACACATCCAATTTGCATGCCAGGAGACTGTGACTGGCTCTCTATGGAGCTGGTTCACATTTCTCCAGAGTGGCTGCGGAGTGACTTGCACAGGAGTCCGGTGCATCTTTGGCTCCATTTCAGGTCTGAATTCGGGCAAAGATTTGGCCCTGATCGGCCCTGAAACAGAGAACAGGGATGCACCGGACCTTTGCTGTGATCCATGGCTGTCTGCAGTGTGAACCCAGCCTGAAGGTTTTATCATTCTACACAATATAGAAATACAAGGATTTATAATAACTGAGCCTTGCTTCCCGCAAAATCTAACTAGATGACAAGACTATAATACAATGTTAAAACAGAGGCAATGTGGTGGCTGCATTTGATTTTTATTGTTTTCTGCTGTTTTCACCTGGTCATCTGGCCAGTAGTACACCTCCTGTGCACCCAGAGAGTGCTCCCATCAATGGGAGAAAACATGCCCCATCATTGGTATCAGTGGGGGGAATAGTGCCCCATCACTGGTGTCAGTGGGAGTAATAGGGCCATTACCCCATCATTGGTATTAGTGAAAGGAATAGTGCCCCATCATTGGTATAAGTGGGATGAATAGTGCCCCATCATTGGTATTGATAGGAGGAACAGTGCCCCGTCATTGGTATAGGTGGGAGGAATAGTGCCCCATCATTGGTATTGATAGGAGGAATAGTTCTCCATCATTTTTATCAGTGGAAAGAATAGTGCTCTATCATTGGTATGAGTGGGAAGAATAGTGCCCCATCATTAGTATCTGTGGGAGGAATAGTGTCCCATCATTGGTATTAGAAGGAGAAATAATGCCCCATTATTGGTATGAGTGGTAGGAATAATGCCCCATCATTGGTATCAGTGGGAGGAATAGTGCCCCATCATTGGTATCAGTGGGAGGATAAGTGCCCCATCATTGGTCTCGGTGGGAGAAATAGTGCTCCATCATTGGTGTCAGTGAGAGTACAGCAACAGTTTAGAGACCACTTGTCTAGGGGGAAGAGAGTGTAATGCCCCGTACACACGAGCGGACTTTTCAACATCCAAAGTCCGAAGGACCGAGTCCGTCAGACTATCCGATCGTGTGTGGGCTGCAACGGACTTTTGATTCGCCAAAGTCTGACGGACTTTAGAAATGAAGCATGCTTCAAATTTTCCCGAAGGAACTCCGCCGGACCCGGTCCCCTTCGAAAACTCCGCTCGTGTGTATGCTACTCCGACGGACTAAAACCGACGCTAGGGCAGCTATTGGCTACTGGCTATGAACTTCCTTATTCGAGTCAGGTCGTACGTCATCACGTTCGAATCCGTCAGAGTTTAGTGTGATCGTGTGTGGCCAAGTCCGTTCGGCCGAAAAGTCTGTCAGAACTCCGTCGGAACTCCGGCGGAACTCCGGCGGAACTCCTTTGGAAGTCTGTCGGACATAAGTCCTCTCGTGTGTACGGGGCATTAGGTGTAATAGCAGGATAAAATACCTAATAAATGGAAACTCCATTTAATACTTTATAAGCAGTTACAGAAAACAGTTTATTTCCTTTTGGGATAAATATTTTACATAAATAAAAGCGGATCATTGTAAGCACTCCTGCTAGTGTTATATGGTTTGTGTCATCCTTCTAAATGCTACATTCTGCTGGAGAGCTTGTTCATTTGAAAAACAACAGGCTTACTGGCTGAATTATCAGGTGAAACTAGAAGAGAGAAAGCCTAATGCCCCGTACACACGAGCGGACTTTTCAACATCCAAAGTCCGAAGGACCGAGTCCGTCAGACTATCCGATCGTGTGTGGGCTGCAACGGACTTTTGATTCGCCAAAGTCTGACGGACTTTAGAAATGAAGCATGCTTCAAATTTTCCCGAAGGAACTCCGCCGGACCCGGTCCCCTTCGAAAACTCCGCTCGTGTGTATGCTACTCCGACGGACTAAAACCGACGCTAGGGCAGCTATTGGCTACTGGCTATGAACTTCCTTATTCGAGTCGGGTCGTACGTCATCACGTTCGAATCCGTCGGAGTTTAGTGTGATCGTGTGTGGCCAAGTCCGTTCGGCCGAAAAGTCTGTCAGAACTCCGTTGGAACTCCGGCGGAACTCCGGCGGAACTCCTTTGGAAGTCTGTCGGACATAAGTCCTCTCGTGTGTACGGGGCATAATGCCGCGTACACACGGCAGGACTTAAGTCTGGCAGACTTTCGACGGAGTTCTGACGGAGTTCTGACAGAGTTCTGACGGACTTTCCGAATGAACGGACTTGGCCACACACAATCACACCAAAGTCCGACGGATTCGAACGTGATGACGTATGACTGGACTAGAATAAGGAAGTTCATAGCCAGTAGCCAATAGCTGCCCTAGCGTCGGTTTTAGTCTGTCAGACCAGCACACACACGAGCGGATTTCTGGGTCCGGCAGAGTTCTGGCGGAAAAATTTGAAGCATGTTCCATTTCTAAAGTCTGTCAGACTTTTGCGAATCAAAAGTCCGTTGCAGCACACACACGATCGAATAGTCTGCCGGAATCATTCCGTCAGACTTTTGATGTTGAAAAGTCCGGTCGTGTGTACGGGCATTAGGCTTCATGTACACGCAGCCTACTTTGGAAAAACGGTTTTGTCGCAGTTTGCTTTTTCTGGTGGCTGGTGGTCAAATCGCTCCTATCCTGCATGTGATTCTTCCGCATTCAGGAGAAGGAGGTTGAAACTCCCCTAACCAAAGCAGCTCCTAAACTCTGCTAAAATCCTATATGTACATGGACTTTTACAAGGCTTTTATTTCAATTTTTTTTATTTTGAATGAGAAACAATACATGTGGAGAGTTACAGAGGAATGTTATCTCAAATATAAATCAACAGTAGAGGAACAATTGAGGTGAAACATGTACAGGACCAATATAGGAAAAGAGTTAACGATTTACGGGGTCTTCAATCCCAGCATTCCCTCTAAATATGAGAGATAGAAATACTTCCGGGCATATGGAACTGAGCTAAGAACTATAGGGTTGTCAACCCTTGACCCGACCGTTAGCGCCTGACCTGGTCAGGTTCACCTCTAGATCAACTTAAACATTGAGATATAAGTGATGGAAACCAAGTCCGAGATGGACTAACGAAAGGAGAAGGAAAAGGAAGAAGAAAAGTTAGAGAGGAAGAGAAGGACAAAGGAGGGAAGCAGAGAGAGAAGAGAATAGGAGCACCACTACTCGTTCGTATAGGGTTTGATGTGGACAACGTGGAGGGACCAAAGGGTATGCCCACCAGTCAGATGGTGCTGGAGCGGGGCTGGCTGGTGTGCTGTGGGCGCTCAGGATACAGCGTGGTGCGGAGCTCCGGGCTCAGGCAGCCATCTCTGGACTCTCGTGCATGCGTACTATACCGTAGGCTTTTATGGAGTTTAGGAGCTGTACATAAAGCCTAAAAAATAAGAAAATGAATGCAGTCATCACATCTAAGACATGATAAGCTGCAATATAATTAATGTTTGCTTTTTAGTTTAAAGTGGAAGTTCGGCCTAAAACAAACTATCTCTAGGTCTACTGACAGCCGCAGTCTAATGCCACTTACAGACGATCTGAATTTTTGACAACCAAACCGTGTGGTTTATTTCCGATGGATTTTGGCTGAAACTTGTCTTGCATACACACGGTCGCACCAATGTTTTCGGAAATTCCGATTAGCTAGAACGCAGTAACGGGACTAGAAAAAGGAAGTTCAATAGCCAGTGCACCACCCTTTGGGCTCCTTCTGCTGATCTTGTGTTAGTAGAAGTTGGGTAAGAGACGATTTATGCTTTTCAGCCTCAAGCTTTTCCGATCGTTACTGCTCTTCAGTTTGTGCTTGTGGGTTCGTATCTGGTTTTCAGTGCGTGTTGTCAGTTTGTATCTGGTTTTCAGTGCGTGCTATTTCTAGTATGTATCTAATTTTCAGTGCGTTCTTGTCCGCTCGTTTCTGATTTTCAGCTCATTCTTCTCAGGTTCTTTCTGAGTTTCAGTGCATTCAGTTAGTTTGTTCTGACCAGCCGACCGTTTTGAAGCCATTGTGCAGTTACGTACTTGTCATAGAGTTGGTGCTATGCGGGGGCTTGGTGTTGCGGTTCTTACTTTGACCCAAACCCAGTCCATGAACAGGGGGGGGGGGGAGTTCATGGATGAAGAATTGGTTGCTCCAGCGTGACCAATTCTTGCACATGCCTTTGCTGCGGGAGATCCAGGAGAATAATCCTGATGATTTCAGGAATTATCTCCGGATGACGGACCCCATTTTTCACCATCTGTTGGCTTTGCTGTCCCCTTATATTACTAAGCAGGACACCTGCTTGCGGCAAGCCATCACTCCTGAACAAAGGCTAGTCGCCACCTTGCGGTACTTGGCATCTCCGCCCAGGCTCTGGGGATCATTATTCCAGAGACCTTTTCTGCCATCATTCAGGTCCTACAAAAGGACTATATTAGGGTAGGTTTTCTTCTTTAACATCACATTCTATGTATTTAATGTTTGCTAATGTATTGTATTTATTTCATTATTCCATAATTACCATGATTGTAATATGCTGTGACTGTCCTCTTTGTCCTCATGCATGCTGGAAGCTTTTAATGCTCCTTTTTTTGTCCTTCATGCATATTTGCCTTCACTAACCTCCCCAGCATGCTATCCTGAGCCCATACACATCTAGCCTAGTCACTTAAAGCGGGAGTCCGCCGGGAGTCCGCGTTTTTTTTTAAAAGCCAGCAGCTACAAATACTGCAGCTGCTGACTTTTAAAATAGTGACACTTACCTGTCCAGCGCGCCCACGATGTCGACACCCTAAGCCGATCTCTCGATCGTCTCTCGGGTGCTGCTGCCGCCATCTTGGGTATGGGAATCAGGAAGTGGAGCCTTTCGGCTTCATTTCCTGGTTCCCTACTGTGCATGCGCGAGTCGCGCTGCGCAATAAGGATGGACCCGCTGCCTCTGGGATCTGTGTGTTTCCCAGCAGGCAGCGGGGGACTTTCGGAAAGGGGCGTAATCTACGCCCCTTTACACAGAAAGCTATCCCGGAAGTGGGTGCAGATACCTGTACTGTACAGGTACCTGCACCCCCCTCCCCCCTGAAAGGTGCCAATTTGTGGCGCCGGAGGGGGGGAGGATTCCAATGAGCGGAAGGTCCACTTTAGGGTGGACCTCCGCTTTAACAATGTATTTTGTCAGCTCCATAGTAGTGTTTTATCCTAAACACCCCCTAAAATGTGTACAAATGTTCTTGTTGTCCTTAAATTCAGGCAGAGTGCAAGAGGCTTTTTTGGGGGCCCAAACTCATTTGGAACCCTCCCTCCCCCCAACCACTAAGCCAGTCGATACCAATCTATTAGTGGGCGAACAAACAATTTTTACTATGAACGATTACTGTGCCCACGAACCTGAAACTTGCCATTTTAAACTGTACAACAGTAAAGAAAAGCACATGGAGCAGCATGAATGTAAAAAATAATAATAGGAACACACGACAAAATACTTACTTTTTTGCAGCACTCTCTTGATTCTTCTGTACTGATCCTGCTGGCCATTGTTTCCTCAGTTGATCCTTGGATCGCCGTACCCCAAAATTCTTCTGCAGACTTTTCACAACTTTAGCCATGATCTTGGCCTTTCTCACATTTGGGTTTGGGTAAGGTCCATGCTTCCCATCATAGTCGGCCCTCTTCAAGATGTCCACCATCTCCACCATCTCTATAAAGGACATATTAGAGGCCTTAAATCTCCTGGATCGGGACGTTTGTGGCTCCGGGCTTTCCTCGTCCTCCTCGTTGCTGCTCTCCTCTGCATGCACTTGCACTTTCTTTGCCATGTGCTCTCCCACTGCGCAGAAAGAGAAGGGGTGGGGAATAGACTAGAAAGAAGGTCAGAGGCGGGCAGGGTTTCATGCATGCGCAGTTTATATAAAGCATAACACACGTGTGTCTTATGTATGATTTGTGAGTGGAAGACAGAGTAGCGTAAACACTGATCGTAATAACGAAGGTACAATTTGAACTTGGGGCATCAGTGGTCTATACTGCTTCTAGATTGAGGCCTATATTGGGACAAAATTAGGAGAGTTTAGCCTGATATTAGGGTTTGTCTTTTGTTGTGTCTTGCAGAGAAAATTGATCGGTTCAATGATCACGACTCTCTCCCCCAATTCATTGATATGTACAGAGAGCTGCCCTGTGGCAGGTGAAACAGCCCTTTTATACTCACATCGAGCATTTGTTGTTGGAAATTCCAATCATCTAGACTAATCTATCAAACCATGTAAAGCAAAAATCGCTACATGATGCGGTTTGGTCTGCAGTAGTGGAACCTCTGTGCAGGAGACAGCCAACAACGGTTGGGAAATGCCTGGGGGGTGAAGTCACCCAAAGACTTCCATTGGGGCTTCCATTGTCTGCTGCCTCTTCTACGCACTCCCACACACTGAGGCCGCTGCTGACAGGTCAGCGTGAGACCAGACTGGAGCAGCTTCAGAAAAGATATGTATAGTGATTTCTTCTTTACAGTGCTAGATAGGTTAGTCCTAGAACGTGGCTGTCAGCAGATTTAGTTAGTTTAAGGCCCGTTTCAGACTTGTGCAACTTGTCCTGCAACTTGGGACTGCAAAGTCGCATGACAAGTCATGTCCCTTGATTTCCAATGAGTACCATTCATATCTGTGTGACTTCAAAGTAGTCCCTGCACTACTTTGGTCCAACTTTGATGCATAGCTCCCAACTGTTCCTGATTTTGAGGGACTGTCCTTGATTTGGAACAATGTCCCCCCTCATTTGTCCCTCATTTTGGTCTGATCCATATAGTTGTTTATAAAATGCACTTTTTATCTTTCAAAAAGTGTTTCCCAGTGCTAAACCTTTCATCCAATGTCTTAATTGCTGCATTTGTAGATTTTAAAAGCCAATATAAAAGAATAGTAGTGATAAAAAAAAGTCCTTGTGGATTTAATTAACCTTTTTTTTGGTTAATTCTACTTTAAGGGGATGTGGCAGGGGGCATGCCCTATGACTACATACCTTTGTTAGTAGGTGTCCCTTATTCCCATCTCAAAATCTTGGGAGGTATGTTTGATGTGACTTGAGGTCCATAGAGCTCAAGATTATATTAGCAACATTGTGTGACTTTCAGGTTACAGAAGTGTGAAAGGGGCCTAATGCTGCTTTAAAGCTGAACTTAACCACTTCTGTACCAGACACTTTCACCCCCTTCCTGCCCAGGCCAAATTTCAACATCAACCTGGGGACAAGGTGCTTCGGGTGGAGGGCACAGAGCCCCACCTACACCAAAGCACTCCCCTCCCCATGTCGAGGACGTGTGGCCTGGTATGGTCCGGGAGCAAGGGAGTGCACTCCGTTTTTTTTTTTCATTTTGACATGGGGTTTACTTTCAAGATCTGTACCAGACTCAAAGGGCCTGGTATAGATCTCGGGGGTGACCCTTTAAGAGCCTCAGAGCACAAGTCGCACAACACAAGTCAGATCACGATGATCCGACTTATATGCGACTCCTATCAAATCAAATTCAAAATCAATGGGCTGAAAGTTGGATCAGTTAACACGACTCTTATAGGGAACCATTTATTTTGAATAGAGGCAGAGAAGCGCTGCTAAAAGCCAACACAGCTAAACATGCATTACCGCCAAAAATCTCAAAAAAGATTGGGGGTTATATACTAAAACTGCATGGTGCAAAATCTGGCACAGCTCTGCATAGAGCCCAATCTGCTTCCAGCTTTTATTGTCAAAGCTTAATTGAACAAGCTGAGGTTAGAAGCTGATAACCATGCACAGCTACAGCAGACTCTGGGTGCACCAGTTTTAGTTAATCCCCCTCATTGTTTCACTTACCTCAATGTACCTGGAATCATAAATAGTATAGCTGTTTGCTGAAAATAGCTTTAAGTCATAAGATAGCAATTATATAATTTGAATATTGTGTCCCTTAATTGAGGAGTGGACAGGGCCACCAAATATGAAGGTATGTGCCTTCATGGTTATGACAGGCAACAATCTTTACGTAATGTGGGAAAAAACTTAGACCTGAAATTTAAATGTGGGCAAATTAGGAAATTACAAATTAAGGCAAAAATGTGCAACACGTTTATCCCAAATGGCACCCTAAATGGTGTATGATATTGCAGTGACTGTTGTGTGAAAAAAACATGCACGAATTGCATCAAAATGAGTGTGTGAAAAATGTGGTCCCTGAGCTTCTTTGGTGAGACAAATGTGTATAGGGCAGCCAGTTCAAGTGAATAGGCTACTTTATGCACAACACGTGAAAATGTGTGTAGTGCTACCCCTGGAGGAGCTGCTGGTATCGAGATTTTAGTAAAGGGTTTAACTTGGATGGGGATTGGGGAAAGCAGGATACTCTAATCACTTGCTATAACGAACTTGAGGACACTAAATTTGCCTCTTAAAATCCTGTCCCTGTGTAACAGATAGTGCACAGGTTCTGCAATACTGTATTGAGGAGATTGGGCCTTCCACTGTGAACAGTCCAAGAACAGTTCCTTCACAAGGAATGGAATAACTATGCTCTTCAGGACAAAACTTCTTAGCAACACAAATGACCTTCTATCACACAAAGGGGTGATGGTACTGTAGGATCTCTCCACGCTTGTACTCAAAGAACACCACTGGATGGTGGCCTTCTACCAGTATACTGCAGGCAGCTTCTCCCAGTGTATCAGAGTAGATCCTCAGATGACAGCCCCTCAGCCAGCCTTCAGCAGTGGCTCCTGGCCTTCCAGCCCCCCAGCTGGGGCCTCCACTCAATGAGCACATGGCAGAATGCCAAGGAAGGGCAAATGAGCCTCCCATAGGTGCCAATCTTCCCCTACCCAGCTCCTCTCTGCTCCAGGGTATTTATGCATTCTCTCAGAATCCTTTGAGCCAGACCTCCCAAGGATTGCCTAGGGCTACACAAATATTAAGCTGCTGATTGGGGTGCTCCCACCTCTATTACCCAGAGCTCCTCCAGGTGAACAATGGGAAGTAAGCAATCATGCAGCCTCTAGAGCACAGACCAGAATAATCAAACCCAGTTCCCCTGGTACAGCGGACTAAACTAAATTTAACAATGAACCCCAAACACAATTCCAGCCTCACTGGATACAGTGAGCAGAACTAAATGTACCTTCCAGAACAGATTATCCCCAATACAATGGGCCCAAACTAAATTTATCTATCCTAGCACCTGAATAGGAGGGTGCTACATGCATATAAAGTGTGCTTTTCAAATAGATAGCAGGAACCCGCAAGCAATATGTGAATAGGGCTTTAGTGCATGTCTATGGACAATTATTCCTTCTTGTTAATATTTTGTAATTACGTTCCTGTGCCTTACAAGACAGAGAAAGTGAATGGGTAAGAGAAAATACCTTGATCCTGTCCTCATCGGAGAAATGTGTATTACAATCTGATTCTATTGAGTTTAGAAAGGAAGTGGGGCAATTTTTCTCTTAAAAGAAGTGTATACATTACAGAGATGATGTATGATGGTGGTTGAGATTGTATAAAGAGGTGCTCAAACTCCATCAATGAGCAATGCAGGTTTTAGTATGAAGAAAAGGTTCTGTAAAGACTAAATAATTGTCCATGTACTTTTACTTTGGCAAAGAAAGTAAAATGAGTAAGGCAAAATAACACTTGCATTAGTTAGACTGTAGATAACTTGGGGCCACAAAAGCTCTAGCCCAATTTCCAAACCCTTGAAAATGAAGACCTGATGAGGACTGAGGATTATCCAGAAGAGGCGAGAGAGTGCTCGGAGTTGATGATAGGGCATGGGTGAGTATGAATTTCTACCAAAACAGTACTGTAGCTTGCAACAGCACAGAGCTGACCTGCAAGTCCGTGAGTGGGGCACTCGTGCCTATATAGGGGTAGTTCAATACTGCTTTAATGTAACCTAAATATCACTGCCCATTTTCCAACGCATATAACATACTGATAGAAATGCATATTACTGCATGCACAATAATATGAACTGAAGATTGCCTCCCACCTGCCAATTGCCTTGATGATGTTGTTTGCTGAATTCTTCTAGTTCTCTATTGAACTCAGTCCACCACCTGGAACAAAATTCTACCAGAGACAGGTGACAGTTTTCCACGCTGTTCTGAAAGTTGGTTGATTGGCGGGAAAACTGTCCCTTTCAACCTCTCCTCCCCCAGTCCCAACATGCCTTGTGAAGAATTGGCATCTGTGTGCTGTGATAGAGACGGCACAAGAAAGTTGGTCCGAAGGGCAGAAAGTATTTATTTAGTTCCAATTGGAAGCTGATTATTGCATCAACATCCAGAAAATATTATCTAATGTTTTTCAGGTATCTTATATGTCACTACATAAATCCTGCTTAATGAAACTCCCATAGCTGGCTGAAACAAAAAAAAATAGTAGACAACCTTTACCATAATTTATGAGACTGGCCTTTACTAAAATGTTTTGAAGAACAGATGCGTGGTTATTCTGCCAAGTATCTACTGAAGAAAGATCACAATGCTAAAGCAGAAGACCAGTCATAACAGGTGTGTTTTTTTTTTTTTTTTTTTTGAGGAGTAGTCTTAATACCTTCCTGGACTACAAACAAAACTTTCTCTTAGGGAAGGCAATCACTGCTGCTAGCCTCCTTGTTGACCAGTCATCTCTCTGCCCTCTGGATGTTAAAATCAACCTGCCTTAAGTCACCATTGCTTTTTATGGGTTAGTTAGGTACCCATGTAGAAAGGTGCAGTCTGTACTCCCCCCACTGCAGGTTGCACTCGACTGAAGTGGCAATGCAGAAGGGGAAGGAAGCCATGAGGAACGTGGTTCCGCTATGGCCTCCGGCTGTCACCGGGGAGACAGCTGTCCATTTGGATGCTTATACCCCAAAACATTTTTTTTAGTAGTTAATGAAGCCATAGGCTGTACATACCTTATTTAACATATCAGTCATCCCCTGCTTGACACTTGTGTTACTCCATGTGTCAATACTGTTGCATACCTAAATAGGGATTTTGGCAACACCGGTTTTCATTTAGGTGACATGTAGATGTTATCTATTATTGTGCAACCGTTTGTTTTCCAATATTGTTTTTCCAGGGGGGGGGGGGTCATTCTGCTGAATATCAGTAAGGACTGTATGATCTATCTCTATGGATTTCCTGTTCTGTCATAATTTTGGCCACTTCCTCTGCCCTTTTATTTCCCTTTGAGATGGGGTCTGTATATTTTGTGGATGCCTGACATTTGAAGATTACAAGCTCTTTTGGTAACTGTATTGCATCTAGGAGTTCTAGAATGAAGTCTGTGTGTGAAATTGGTTTACCACTGGAGGTGACCATCCCCCTGTTTGTCCATTGTGGTGCAAAAATATGTACTGTTGAAAAGGCATATTGACTGTCAGTGTATATGGTTACGGATTTTCCTTCTGATAGTATGCATGCTCTTGTCAGTGGTACAAATTCTGCTACTTGTGCTGAATAATGTTTTGATAATGGCCTAGCTTCCAAATGTTATCCTGTGTCACTACTGCATATCCAGTTGCATGTGTGACATCTGGATTTTTCTTACTGGAGCCATTGACAAAAAAATTTTATGTCAGGGTTAGATAATGGTACATGTTTCAAATCACTTTGTGGCAGTACCTTTTCAGCAATGGCAGCAGTAAAGTCATGTTTATGACCATCAGTAGGAAGTGGTAGTAATGTGGATGGGTTTAAAGTAGTACACCTCTGTATTGTTAAGTGAGGTTGTGTCAAGAGTATTGTCATACAGGAAAGGTGTCGTGCTGGGCTCAAATGTGATATCTTTTGTTGTAGAATACTGCATGTGGTACTTTAAGTGTCAGTGGATGATATAGCACTATAGATGCTGTGGCCTTAACTGTTCAGCTGCAGCTACCACTGCCTGTACACAGGGTGTAAGTGCTCTAGTTACACTGTCTAATTTTGTAGAATAGTAAGCAATCAGCCTCTGGCGCCCACCATGTGACTGTGTAAGTACCGATGTCATGTGACCTTCCCTTGAGTTTACTATTTCTTCGAAAGGTTTGTCATGGTTCGGTAAGGCTAGCACTGATGAACTTGAAAGGACTTGTTTTAGGTCAATAAAGGCTGTCTCGGTTTGCTCACTCCATTTTATAGCATCCTGAGGAGCCATAGGGCTCCCATGTATTTCCTGAACCAACAGGGCCGTCAGCATGGAATACCCAGGAATCCAGGCTCTATAAAAATTTGTCATACATCATTTGTTTCTTTGCCTCTAAGAACTAAGAACTGTGTAGTCTAGATTATTTCATACCTTAATTTAATGTTCTAAACTCTAAAATACCTTAGGTTCAATTTTGTACTCATTCATGTAATCAATAGACACCCACCCCATAAAAAGGAATTCATCTTCAGTTGTGTAGAGCCGGGGGGGGGGGGGGGGGTCATATCTGCACTTAAATTGGGGCTGGGTAAAATGGATACTCTTTATCTAACATGAATGAGCACAGAATGACAGATCAAAGAAAAAAAAAAGCTTTCCTGTGCTTGTCTACAGGTATATTCTTCCAGATGTTCGGCCCGGGACAACATAGAGATGATCTGTTGTTGTGGCCACTGGAACTGCTGAGTTGCTTCCCTTCCTTGCAACCGAGCTTCTCAGCGACAACACTCACGGCGGGGGTCGTGTCCACGACCTCCTGGGTAGTCTTCTGGACTTCTGGACATCCTCTCTTGCAATACGAGCTCCAATGGATGATGCTGGGGCGTAGACGATCGCCTCCTCGGTTGCCATACCCGTGCCCCAGTCCATGTGGTATGCCTGAGGCAATTCGGTGGGCTGCTTAATTTTAAACGTGTATTCTCCACACCTCTTACATCTGGAGAATGGCTGAGGGTTCGCGACCAGGCTGTCACATTCTCCGCATAGCAGACCCAGTTCCTCGATGTCTCCAGTAGTGTACAATATGAACCACCCCTGTGGCAGCAGGCGAATGCTCGTGTCCGTGAGCACAGTACCAGACAACTGTATTCCTGCGGGACCCCTTCCGAGAGGCATCCTGGGTCCTGGTGCAGGCTGCATACCTGGAGCACGGTACATCCTCTAATGAAAATCTTCTCTCCAACACTCCGAGAGAAAAATGACCGGTATCTCCTCTTTCTTCAACACACACTCACGCCGTGCCTCGTGCAGGAAAGAACAACTCAGACTCCTCTCACTGGGATGCTTGGGCTGCGCAACTTTACGGGCCTTTCGGCAAGGGCTCCTCTCATGTTTACGCACCTCAGTGAAAGTCCGAGTAAAGATGGTGCTCATGGCGCAGTTCAAAACACAACCCTCTGTCCTTGCTTTACCACGTTTACAGTTCCTTTGTGGGGTAATGGTAAATCCCGGACTACGGGCCCTCACATGTAGCACTAATCCCCGAAGGAGCTGCTGGTTATTTTTGGGCTTACCGTTACCTTCTGTTCTCCTTGTGGCATGTATAGGGGATGTCCCGTGGTAAATAGCACAGTAACTTGAGACTGACAACAGATCCACTTGAATGGATTTTATTTTAAAAACTCAGTCAATTGAACAGTCTTTGAACTTGGGATCAGAGGGTTGGGAAGGAAGTTCAGGTACTCTTAGTGTCAAAGTCAAAAAAACATTGAAGAACTTGCTTACTTTGACTGCATCCAGAGAATAGCCATTCGCAGCTGGATGGTCACCCAGGTTGGACAGTCCCTCTTTCACAAGGCCTAGCAGCCAACAAGGTGCTTACTCAGGAACAAGTCTGCCACAGGCGTTGTTGTAGAACGTACAAAATAATATCTCTGCCACAGATGTTGTTGTAGAACCTGTAGGGAAACTAAACTTGAAACACTTGTAGGATACCTGGATCTTTCAGGAATGCTTGAAGTACTCTGGGTCTCCCCTGAACCGGAGACGGCACCCAACCACCTCAGAATCCTCCTTTAGTTTCCTTGCCTCGGGCTAGCTAGCCCCGAGGCATCAAAGTCGGGTGGATCCACACCCCAGGCCATAACCTTCCTGGGGGCTGGTTAGGAGGACCAGGACCGTGAAGTCAGCACACCATACTGGACCGGAACCCCGAACCACGTGACGTCCACATCTTAAATACCCTCTCCCAGAGGGCACAGCGAGAGTGCCACTCCCACTGACCTGGCTCCGAAAGAGAGTAACCTAAGCACCTAACCAGACCATAGTTCCACGCCTGCCACAAGAGACAGTGCCCCCTGTGGCCAGGCTGAACATCTCACAGTCCAGTCAGACTGATACAGAGGTCCAATTTAGACAAATAAACCCAAACCAAACTGCAGTTTAGGCAAAGTTTAACTTTGAAAAACGTATAGCGCGTGCTCTTCAGGAGCCGCCGCTACACTATGTACTTCTTTAAAACTAGGGCTGCAACTAACGATTATTTTCATAATCGATTAGTTGGCCAATTATTGTTTCGATTAATCGCTTCATAGCCTTTAAAAAAAAAAAGTAGGTCAAATTGATGTTCATTTTCAACCACAGTGACAGAAAAATTTGGAAATAATAGAAAACTTCTTGGTCAAAGGAATTTTCAGACAGTGTATGTGTTTTTTGTTCAGAAATGAAGTGAAAATTTCAAACAAAATTCTTTCAGTGAATGTACAAAGATTTTTCATCTGAATATTCTCACCTGAAAATTGATCCGTGAGGCCAGCATAATGCTCGGTACACACCTATGCAGTTTTTTCTTTTAATCTGTTTCTGCAGTGCTTTTTGCTGTGCATTTTTGATTTTTGCGCACGCGATTTTACTGCAATTTGCATTTTTTTTTTTGGCCAGATTAAAAAACACAAATTGCTGCAAAAACGCATTACATGCTTTTCTGCAGCTTTTCCATTGAAGTATATTAAACCAAAAAAGCACAGTTTTGCGTTAAAAGTCACTGACCCTTTCCAAATATGCAGCGGCTGAAAAAAGGAGACCATGTAAATGAACTGTAGTGCGTTTCTGCAAAAAGCACCATTAAACAGATAGATGTGAACCAGGCCTAAGACGTTTGGTAGCATAACAGGGTTAAAAAGACTAAAATTAGCCCTTTATAGTACAAAAAAAGCAGATAATCACTACTGGAAGGGGTTA
Source organism: Lithobates pipiens (assembly GCF_037356315.1). Lineage (NCBI taxonomy): Eukaryota > Metazoa > Chordata > Amphibia > Anura > Ranidae > Lithobates > Lithobates pipiens. The sequence continues at coordinate 10,783,991 of NW_027507755.1, forward strand.
ATTTTTTTTACTGTAGAACAGTAAAAGCAATATTTACAGTAGTGATTATATTTTTGTACTATAAAGGGCTCATTTTAGTTTTTTTTAACCCCATTATGTTACTGGCCGATTAATTGATTATGAAAATAGTAATCGATTCATTTCATAATCGATTGGTTGTCGATTAATCGTTTAGTTGTTTCAGCCCTATTTAAAACCATTAATAATTTTTTGCCATGTGCTTTCTTTAATATTATGCCATGCTAAAATAATAAAGCAACCTGGTCTTATCAGTGTACCTTTTCTTTTTTTTTATGCTACGTTTCAATATTTACAATATAACCCTTCTGTATTGTCATAGCTGGTCAAGAGTTAACTTTTTTTTCAGACAAAATCTCTCACACAGGAATTTGAAACAGCGACAGCAACAGCGGCGACAGAAGACCGGGCCACCGCCTGTAAAAGAGCTATAAGAAGGCGTGGTGGCCCGGCAGAAGAACCGAAGAGGGGGAAAAGACCCCCGAAGTCGGAAGAAGAGGGCGGCGGTGAGGAAGAAAGCCAGGCTCCTCCGCTAGTAAAAGAGCTACAAGAAGATAGCGGAGGAGTCCGGCGAGAAGACCCCCCGAAGGCGGAAGACCCCCGGAGCTGTGCAATAAACTATTTTATCTTGTGTGTTGTGTTTTTTTTGTACTTTATTTTACAGGTGAATGGGTAGGGGTACATTGTACCCCATACTTATTCACATAGGGTGGGGGGCCGGTATCCGGGGGCCCCCTTATTAAAGGGGGTTCCCGGATTCCGATAAGCCCCTCGCCCGCAGACCCCGACAACCAATGGCCAGGGTTGTCGGGAAGAGGCCCTTGTCCTCATCAACATGGGGACAAGGTGCTTTGGGGTGGGGGGGCCACGGGGCCCCCCCTTCCCCAAGGCACCCCCCATGTTGAGGACACGCGGCCTGGTACGGCTCAGGAGGGGGGCCGCTCGCTTGTCCCCCCCTTTCCTGGCCTGCCGGGTAGCGTGCTCGGACAAGGGTCTGATGTGGACCTGGGGGGACCCCCACGCCGATTTTTTTGGCGTTGGGGTTCCCCTTTAAGTCCATACCAGGTGGCGGGGCCAGCGACGTCTCCTTCGTGGGCCCCGCCTACCCGGAGACGCGCTCAAAATGACCGGACTTTCCTCCGCGTGCGTGGGCGAGTCCGTTCATTTCAAAAGTAGGGCGGATAGTAAGGCGGACTTAGTACGCTGTATTAGTCCGCTGAAAAAGTGCCGTGTGTGGGCAAGTAGCCCGTTCGGAAAGTCCGACGGACAGTCTGGCGGGAAGTCCGCTATGTGTGTACGCGGCATTAGAAAGAATTAAGAATACGTTTAATTATCTTACCTCTCACACACCAGGAGGACTGGATCACATAGTTCGAAACCAAACAGTGGATCCGGGTCTTAGGCACACGCCCCTATTTCACCACTAACGTTGAGTGGGGGGACTCTTAATCCTCAGTGAGCTTTGAAGTCCAATACTCACCAAAGTTTTTGTCAGGACCATCCGACCTGAAATGCACTAGATGGTTCCGGCTCGAAGTACTAAAAATTTTAGGATTATTCTTTTCCTGTGATCAGTTGAACTTCGGATGTATTGAAAAGCAGACAATTTATTTCAGATGTGTCACACAAAAGGATGATGCTTACAAGCCAAAAGATGCAGTAATAATCATACAAAGAGATGTACATCTCCTCTCCTAATATCTACAATAATATAGCTATAACGCTTCTTTTGGCCGAGGAAACACAGATAGCGTGCCTGGTACAAATGGTACTTTATTTGGATAATTAGTGTTTCCTGTACAGTCTTGTTCTACCACATATGGTTAAGCCTAATCATCCTACAACTTACCATGGAGTTAATTAAAGCAAACGATATAGCAAGTTAATACAACAACATGCTCAGAAGTCATCTTAAAAATCAGTCTCACGGTTATTGTTTTTCTAATAGTTTTTCTAATAGTCACACAATAAACATTTAAACGGCTGAACGGCCAAACAACCAAAGTTCGGCCTGAACTTATGCTCGAGCCGAACCGTTCGCCCCTCCCTACTCTTTAGTAGCCTTCTTCTTAGAACATCTTCTGCTTGTACTTGTAGGACCCATATATACTAGACAGGAGCAAAACTGGGAGACAGACAAGAGCACTGACACCCCATAAAAGTAAATGACTGAGCAAGGGCCTTCATGGAAGCCTCACTAGATATTATTTCAATGAAAAATGCAGATTAAAACATGTGCAACATATTAATAAATTGTTGATAGTATGTAGTTATAAGGTAGTACTGTGATTCCTTCTTCCTGTAACACCAAGTGCAACAAATGTTGCCATCAACTGTATAAACTTTAACCATTCCTTCACCAATTTAGTAAACAAAATGTTAATTTATTACAAAACATGTTGAAAATTCAAGTCCATTGATTGATGTTTTCTCAGGCATGACCAGGATCTTCCAAACACTTGGTGACATTAATAATTGATGTTTTAAACAGCCCCTGCATAGCACACAAATAAAGGCAATGGATGCCTTTGGCTTTTTGGGATAATTAGAAGGTCTAAATATGTCTAATTATTGAAACTCCGCTGTTCTCAATACTTATCTTCCCCTGTTTCTCATGCGTGACCAGAGTCTTCTAAACACTTGGTAATTAAGTGGTGCTTCAAACGTCACAGATATAGCACACAAACAAAATGTATATTCATAATATTGACTTTTAAAATTACCTTAACATTACATTTGAGGTAATATTACTATTTGAGTAGTGGAGTCAATCGAAAGTGGTTAATTATTAAGGAAACATTTGGTAAACACTCATAGTAGAGTTACGGTATCTCATAAAAGTGAGTACACCCCTCACATTGTTGTAAATATTTTATTATATATTTTTATTTGACAACACTGAAGAAATCACACTTTGCTACAATGTAAAGTAGTGAAAATAACTCAACACATAGCCATGAATGTCTAAACCACTGGCAACAAAAGTGAGCAAACCCCTAAATGAAAATGTCCAAATTGGGCCCAAAGCATCAATATTTTGTGCGGCCACCATTTTTTTCCAACACTGTCTTAAACCTCTTGGGCATGGAGTTCACCAAAGCTTTACATGTTGCCACTGGAGTCCTCTTCCACTCCTCTGTGAGAACATCACAGAGCTGGTGAATGTTAGAGACCTTGCACTCCTCTACCTTCTGATTGAGAATGCCCCACAGATGTTCAATAGGGTTAAGGTCTGGAGCAATGCTTGGCCAGTCCATCACCTTTACCCTCAGCTTCTTAAACAAGGCAGTGGTCATCTTGGAGGTGTGTTTGGGGTCATTATCATGTTGGAATACTGTTCTGCAGCCCAGTTCCAAAGGGAGAGGTTCATTCTCTGCTTCAGTATGCCACAGTACATGTTGGCATTCATGGTTCCCTCAATGAACTGTAGCTCCCCAGTGCCGGCAGCACTCATGCAGCCCCAGACCATGACACTCCCACCACCATGTATAACTGTAGGCAAGACACACTTGTCTTTGTACTCACCTGGTTGCCGCCGCACATGCTTGACGCTATCTGAACCAAATCAGTTTATCTTGGTCTTATCAGACCACAGGAAATGGTTCCAGTAATCCATGTCCTTAGTCTGCTTGTCTTCAGCAAACTGTTTGCGGCCTTTCTTGTGGATCAGATTTAGAAGAGGCTTCCTTCTGGGATGACAGCCATGCAGACCAATTTGATACAGAGTTTGGCGTATGGTCGGAGCACTGACAGGCTGACCCCCACCCCTTCAACCTCTGCAGCAATGCTGGCAGCACTCATACATCTATTTCCCAAAGACAACCTCTGGATATAAGGCCGAGCATGTGCACTCATCATCTTTGGTCCACCATGGCAAGGCCTGTTCTGAGTGGAACCTATCCTTTAAAACTGTTGTGTGATCTTGGCCACCATGCTGCAGCTCAGTTTCAGGGTCTTGGAAATCTTCTTATAGCCTTTGCCATCTTCATGTAGAGCAACAATTCTTTTTTTTTAGATCCTCAGAGAGTTCTTTGCCATGAGGTGCCATGTTGAACTTCCAGTGACCAGTTTGAGAGAGTGAGAGTGATAACACCAAATTTAACACACCTGCTCTCCATTCACACATGAGACCTTGTAACATTAACGAGCCACATGACACTGGGGAGTGAAAATGGCTAATTGGGCCCAATTTGGACATTTTTACTTAGGGGCGTACTCACTTTTGTTGCCAGCGTCTTAGACATTAATGTCTGTGTGTTGAGTTATTTTGAGGGGACAGCAAATTGACTCTGTTATACAAGCTGTACACTCACTACTTTACATTATAGCAAAGTGTCATTTCTTCAGTGTTGTCACATGAAAAGATATAATAAAATATTTACAAAAATGTGAGGGGTGCACTCACTTTTGTGAGATACTGTATCTACCCAAGACACCACACTCCATTAGCCAACCTTTTAAGCCAAATGTACATTAATAGAATAGGTCAGCAGGAGTGCAGTCAGAAGAGAGCTGGAAGCCTAGAAATAAGAAACGATGCTGGATTTGTGTTTTATATTTAGAATAAAAAAAGGTGTGACATGTTTTAACAGATTACATATAGGTAAATGGCTCAGGGTTCTTACCTTACGTTTCCTCAACCAACTTGCAGGTGGGATATTTACAAATCCTCCCATAGCAACATCTGCAGTATGGGTCTCCACTTTCTTGATAAACTCTCCCAATGCTCCCCATATGCTTAAAGTGGTTGTTTCCCCTTAAATAAAAAAGAGGCCCTTTCACCAACTCCCCAAGATGGCGATAGGTGTTTGGCGGTGGAAGGGGCCCCTTCGCTGCGGTTTTGATGTTGCCGAAATCCACATGATAGAAGGAGGAAGCTGGTGAACTCTATGGTCTTGCTATAGAAATCCAGTCAGGTCAGTGGGGCTGATGAATGTGACTGGTGCTTTGGCAACATCAGTCCTCACCCCAGGCTCTTTGGGCTGGCTCTTCATCTCGCTCCTGCAGACAGGTTTTGATCTGCTGACTCCCACAGGCCCAGGAGAACAAGCTTTTTCCAGGCAAAATAATATATTGGCCCGCCAAGGCACCTTCTGTGCCCCAGTCTCATGGGATCTGCAGTTTAGTAAGTCAGCTGTTCCATTACATGGCTGACACCTCGAACTACACCTTACAAGATTCCAGATGTCTTTCATAGAAGTCTATGGGTGGTGTTGACTTGGCTCTCCCTCTGCTGGCCAGAGGATAATTTTGCAACTCAACATTAGCAACTAAGACAGGGCAAATAAATACAGTGCAGTGTCTTTGTCTCTATATTGTTATAGCCCAGTATCTATTTACCCCTCCAGTTTCTGTCCTTTATAAGGGTTCTAAGGACACTCCACTGAAAGCAACAGTGCCAAGGTGCCACACTCATAGGCGTTCCTGCTGACCAAATGTATGTACTCCATTGGGTGAAGGTAGGCTGTTACCCTTGCTCTACAATGTTCTAAGCTAATATTTAAAAAAAAATACAATTCAAAAACATGTCGGCCACTGTATTCATCTAATTTTTACTACGGTAAAAGAAAACAGATCATTGAATCTTCTGCGTCCTTCTCTGGATCTCCTCGTGTAGTTACAGACTCCATAAGGACTAGCAAGCAGCACAATCTTATGTAAGTGAAAAGATGCAGAGGAAAAAAATGTAAATGAAATGGAAAATGATTGTAGATTCCTTTGATTTCTTTCTGTTATGTTTTATTACCTACTAGAAAACATTACATTTAATGTATGCTAGGTCATAACAAGTAATCACTGAATAATAAAGTAAAAATTAAATGACTCCAAAAATCATTCACATTTTTTTTTAACTGGAAAATTATTTCTACAGTTAAAAATAGAATCAGCACCCTAGATAGCACACAGTAGACCACGCATGTCCAATTGTCCGGTTTTGAACAGCCCGCCTGGTCTTTCTCAATTTAGTGTGCTGGGGGATCAGGGCTGTCAGATGAGCCCGATCCCCGACACTGTGAGAAGCTCCGTGAGCTTCAAAAGTGAAAGTAAAGTGCAGAGGAGTGTGCTGTGCTCTCTGCTTCCCCCTACTGTGCAGTACCCGGCTGAATGAGGAAGCTGCAAAGGTACTGTAATATGCTACAAGTTAAATGAGTGTTAAACAGGGCTTTTTTCATGTGTGTGTGTGTGTGTGTGTGTGTGTGTGTGTGTGTGTTTGTATGTATGTATGTATGTGTATGCATGTGTCTGTGTGTGTGTGCATGTATGTCTGTATGTGTGTGTGTGCACATGTGTCTGTATGTGTGTGTGTGTGTGTGTGCACATGTGTCTGTATGTATGTCTGTGTGTGTGCATGTATGTGTATGTCTGTATGTATGTCTGTGTGTGTGCACATGTGTCTGTATATCTGTATGTGTGTGCATGTATGTCTGTATCAGTGTGTGCACATGTGTCTGTATGTAAGTGTGTGTGTGTGCATGTGTCTGTATGTATGTCTGTATGTGTCTGTAAGTATGTTTATGTGTATGCATGTGTCTGTATGTATGTGTATGCATGTGTCTGTATGTATGTCTGTATGTATGTGTGTGTGCACATGTGTGTGCATGTATGTCTGTATGTATGTGCATGTATGTATGTCCGTATGTGTGTGCATGTACGTCTGTATGTATGTGTATGCATGTGTCTGTATGTGTGTGCGGCATGCATGTGTCTGTATTTGTGTCTGCATGTGTGTGTATGTTACTTTTAATCCGGACCCCCCCCCCCCCCCCATTCTTATACCATCAAAACTGCCTTTTGTAGGGCTTGTATGTGATATTAAACAGGAGTGCTGCTCCTCTGAAAAGCAATCCATGCAGATATCTCTTTTCAGAGGCAGGCTGTTTTAAGCCCGTAAATGCAACATCTGTGTGGCTGCGTACTGTGTGTAGGGCAGCCCATTCATTTCAATGGACTTCCCTACTCACAAAAAGGCAGGGAAAGAGGTTCCCAAGCTTTTTTTTTTTTAAATTGCACTGCACCAAAAGCACCCTACATTTTCCAATGTGTGGGGTACCATTAAGAATTAACGGTACCCCCTAAAGTGCAGAGCATTCATCTGTGTGTTGGGAACGAGCACGACAAAGGCAAGAGAATTCTTGTTGGGCCGTGTATTAGTGCTTGGATGGACACACTTAGGCCGCGTACACACGGGCAGACTGTCTGTCCAACTTAGTCCGCTGAAACACATTTCAGCGGACAGTCCGCTCGTGTGTGGGCTTCAGCAGACTTTTTCAGCGGACAGTCTGGCGGACTAAGTCTTTCGGAATTTCCGTAATATTGTCCGTCCAACTTTGGTTTCAGCGGACAGTCCGCTCGTGAGTAGGCAAGTTGGACGGACTAAGTATGGCGCATGCTCAGAAAGGATTTACACGGCCGAAGGTTGCATTGCAGTGTATTGGACGTCGTATTTCTAATCCCGTCGTACGTGCTGTACACGTCATCGCGCAAGCTTTCAACGGACTGTCTGTTCATCGTGTGTGGTCAAGTCCATTCATTCAAAAGTAGGACGGACTGTCCGTCGGATTGTCTGATGGACTTAGTTGGCCAGACAGTCCGCCCGTGTGTACGCGGCTTTAGACCGAATTTTCAATGGTTCAAAGAATGTCAGGCAAAATGGTCGGCCCTCACGCATGTTCACTTCATCAAATCTGGCCCTCTTTGAAAAAAGTTTGGACACCCCCGCAGTAGACATTTCGGCATAGTTACATTTCAAGTTGAAAGCCCAACTTCACCTTTGATCGAATTGTCTGTTAATTAGTTTTCCCTGCCCTCCAAATGTAACCCACCAAGTCAAATCCTTGCCTTCCCCTTCAGTCCAGCAATCATTGCTGTTTGGCCTGCACAGTCTTTCATGAAAACCTTCATTTTCTTAATGTGCATATGCACCATAACCCCATCCAATTGTATGGGTAAAGTGAACTAGGCCGGACCATTGGAGACCACCATGAGTATAGAAGATAGAACTGATGTGACGGACCTTAGCGGTACCAGAGAAGGACATCGAAACAAAATAGTACTAAATAGATTTATTACAAATTATTTTAAAAAAAAATTTCAAATAAAATCAGTTCTATAATTCTGATAATAAAGAAAAATATCCCTGCGCCAACCAAATGAATAAAGAGGGACAGGTACTGCTGCAAACACTGAGGGAAATGTCAGAACCTGGATAAGTAAAGAAAGAATAGAATAGTGCTGCGCTGTACAAATAAAGTGCAAAAGTGGAAAGGGTATTAAACCACACTACCAAGAGGCAATGGTACACATAAAAGCTTTAAGTAGAGTGCAATAGACGCAAATACATAAATGAACAAATAAAGTTTCCTTCAATGCAAATAGAGAATATAAAAAAGAAATCACAGTATATCCCACAAGCAATGACCGTGTAAAAAACCCTTTTCCAAAATAAAGTGCAAAATTTATAGTGACTCAGTATTGACCAAAAAAAAGTAAACATATAAAGTGCTAGTGCTAGTAAACGTGAAACAAGTTGATATATATAATGAATCACAGTACATCAAAACGTATATCCCAAAAAATGAATAGAATAGAATAATAAAAAATGAATAAAATAGATCAATGAATAAATTGACTTTCACAATTGATTTTATCTGAAAAAGAATTTTTAAATAATTTGTAATAAATCTTTTTAGTACTATTTTGTTTTGATGTCCTTCTCTGGTACCGCAAAAGTCCATCTCATCAGTTCTATCTTCTAAAACAGGGGTATGCAATTAGCGGACCTCCAGCTGTTGCAGAACTACAACTCCCATGAGGCATAGCAAGACTTTGACAGCCACAAGCATGACACCCAGAGGCAGAGGCTTGATGGAACTTATAGTTTTGCAACAGCTGGAGGTCCGCTAATTGCATATCCCAACTTTAAAACACCACAAGTATAGCTTGCCCATAGGAATGAATGAGACTATATCATGCATATGCACTAAAAGGTAGGAACATTTTCCCTGGAAAGGCTTTGGGGCACCAAGCAGGCTCTTAGACCCAACCAAGAGTGATATCACCGCTCCCTCTAGCATCCTACTCTAGCCAACATTGGGGACTTTATTGCGATGGAAGGAGTGGTGGGGATCCACTGTCAAAGTGAGAATCAGTGGGTCAGGGGAGAATCGTTTTGCAAAGACACTGCCCTGACTGGTCAAGGCGACAGTATCTCTTTAAGTCTACTATCTCGCCAATATTGCTTACTTCTTGATACGTACTAATCTGTTCTTCAATAACTACTGATACTAAGACCCAGAAAGGCAGTTTCAAAACTTTCCAGACTCCGTTTTTCCGGTAGATAACACTACATTAACCTTTACTCTGTGCCATCCATTTCCAACCTCATTATTGTGTAAGCTCTGCATAGTTTACTACATTGACAGTAAACAGTGACAGGTCTGTCAATGACTCATTACACCTTCATAAATATGAATGTGTACTACGCACACAATTTAAATTGACCTGACATGATAAAACTTGATGAAATGCAATAACAGTCCCCCGGGTCACATGATAGTCTTCAGTGATGTGCTGGTGAATATAAAGCCTTCTACAGGCTGGTGTAGCTTTTGTATTCCCTAACATTCTACTCTAATAATAAATACTTCGAACATTGTATTCTCTATATGTGAAGAAGGCCTTGTCTGTCTGAAGTGATGGGTCTGCACTAAGGAAGAGCAAAGGGATTTCCATTAAATAGATTTTGCTGCATAAAAACAAAACAAAAAAACAAACACTAAATTTTGTTCAATGAGTTTCTTAAAGAGGAAGTAAAGGCAAACTTTACAAAAAATAAAATAAAATAGACCCTGCAAGGCAAAGGCATAATGAGCTAGTATGCAACGCATACCAGCTCATTATGAATAACTTTCCTGAGATGGAAGCCCCCGGAGTGACTTCTGGGTATCGCGGCTCAGGTGCTGTGACAGTGCGCCTGCATGCTGCATGCGCGGTAGACAGTGGTGCCTGTCTTTTGCAAATATCTCCTATACCGTGGGGCTTAAAACTAAAACTAAAATCGAAATTAGCTGCCAAAATTAACACAAACAGTGTGGAAGATACCCTATTATAGACTTTCTGGTTCATAAAGACATCTGTTTTTTTGCTTGGTCCTGAAGTTCAGAGCGCCCTTACAAACTATATCAAAATTAACACTGCACTGCAGAAACAGAACTGTTATCCTAAAATAAATACACAAGTAAAGCCGCGCTTATGGAATGGGTCTTGATCAGCAGGAATATGTATAAGTATTAGTCTATACCTGGAGCCTTGTACTCTATGTAATTTTTTATTGGTTTAAATTCTTTTATCTGGTTTTAACCCTATTAGTTTAGAAAGTTTAATGGAAGTTCTCTTCGTTTTATGAGGTTGCTGCCTCCCTAATGTACACAGGCTGCATTTAACAACCTGCGTTAATGGAATGGTTCTTGATTATAGGTTATTGGCGCTACCTCCAACCAATTATTTTCAATAAAACTGTAAACCTTTATATCAATCACCTTGACCTGTCCCCAAGGACTATGTGAATTAAGTCCGTATTCAGTGTTATATCTCAGCTACATCCCATTTGTCCGACACCTAAAACTCCACAAAAGGTGGTTCCACACCACTTTATATCACCTCTACTAGGTGAACTAGTGCCACTTATTTTTTGTGTTATTTTACATATAATTTCATTAATAGCCAAGACATTCAAATCAAAAACATATATAAAAAGTGATTAATTACATTATATGACTAATCAAACCTCTAATGCCAAAACCAAGAAGCCTAAGACCAAAGTCAAAAAACAAAAAACAAAAGACCCAAAAACCAAAAAAAAACTTCCAACTGACTCGCAGTACAAAGGCCCCTCCCTAAAGTAGGGAAGAAAACCTGCCTGCAATTTTCATACAAATCACTTGTGCTAATTAATAAATTCACTAAATCCCCCTACATTAATTGATGTGAAAGAAAAAAGAGAGATTTCCTCATACAATACAAAAAATAAAAATAAAAATTAAAAAATGTGAGAAATACGATTACATCCAATAATATATACACCGATCCAAAAGCTTATAAAGATGTGAAAAAGTCAATGAAAACAATATATATAGAGTATAAACAATATATATATCATAAAAATATCATAAAAATAAAAATATTTCAGTCCACAGTGAATCTTCTATCAGATATATCAGTGTGCAATTGTGCCTCTTCAGAATACAGGAAAGGTGACTTTCGTGAGAGTGCCTGCGCTTTATTGGTGACTTTCGTGCTTGTTCCCCCTCAAGGATCCCCACTCACCAGATCCATTCACCCCCTAAGGGGTTATACGCCTTTAATCTGTATCCCGTTTGTCCGGAGATTCCACCATCCAGTTGTGTCTTCAGTAGATCCTTCTCAGGGTTTTATTGAAGGTGCAGGTGAGTCCTTATATCCACTAATGGTTCCTCAAAGGAAAGAAAATTCCCTCATGGTGTAGTATTTTTTGATTATAATTAGGGAAGAGGGGGGAGAACAGTCTGATATTCTTCTTTAGAACAGGTATTTTTAGTTATGTAGAAATAGTAGGAGACTAATAGTCACTTAAAAATACTTTATTACCAAAAAACTTTTTTTACAACGCTCCATGCAAGAAAGGTTTTTTTTATGCAAGATGCAGTCTAAAAAACCCACATCAGCATACAGCACCATATATATATTTATGTTATACGGCTCACAAAAATGCAACAACCCTTTTCAACAAGAAAAAAGGGAAAATGTATTTATTAAAAAAGAAACAACAAAACAAAAGTACAGCACTGATTCCGGAATATATAAAAAATTATGCCAAAAATCCCCAAATTATAAAAATAAAAAATAATGAGTAAAAATAAAAATAAAAATAAAAATAAAAAATCACCTACAGCCCTTTCCATACGTCCACAGGACGGCTGCACTCAGTCCTAGAAAGCCCTATCCCCCCAGTACTACAGTCCCCTTTCCACAGTGGGGTTAAGTGATGGTCTCCTCAGGGGGCCGTTTGCCAGGCTTAAATAGGCTGTTGATGGGGCTACGTAGGGGAAAGACCAAAAACAAAAAGAAAGAAACTTATTGATGCTAAAAATATAAAAAGGTTGTTGGGCTCGCTTCCACTATCCTCAGCCCAAGTAATCAGCTAGCCGGTCCGCCACAGAACAATTCCCTTGAACGCGCGGCGTGCGTTCCAGGCTGCGTTACAACGGGTCTGGCGCACCGGAAGTGACGTGTGTGCGTAATGACGCTGTACGCGTTTCGTCAGAGACGTCCTCAGCAGCTGGACAAATGGGATGTAGCTGATATAACACTGAATACGGACTTAATTCACATAGTCCTTGGGGACAGGTCAAGGTGATTGATATAAAGGTTTTGAGAAATTAAACAGTTTTATTGAAAATAATTGGTTGGAGGTAGCGCCAATAACCTATAATCAAGAACCAGAACTGTTATCCTGTTAAATAAAAAAAGGAAAAAAACAATTCATCTATTGTTATTTAGAGGACTGGTGGCAGACCGCAGCCACTTTTTTTGTTATTTTGCCTATTGTTTTTACACCATAAATATATGATGGCAAAACTTAAGCCTCGTACACACGATTAGATTATTGGCCAACAAAACCGTGGACTTTTGTCCGAAGGGCGTTTGCCCAAAATTGTCTTGCATACACATGGCCACACAATTGTTGGCCAACAATTACGAACATAGTGATGTACTACGTTGTTTTTCAGCTCTTTAGCGCCACCCTTTTGGCTCCTGCTAATTTCGTGTTAGTAGAAGTGTTGATTCACACTTTTAATTTTGCGCTTTTCATTTCGCACTTTTCATTTTGCGCTTTTCAGTTCATTTCTGAACGGCCGTTCATCAACCAGCCATGTTGCGGAATCGGAGGAGATAACGTGTTATTTATTATTGGCCTTGGAGTTATTGCTTTGACATTATTTTTTTTGGTTGAATAATGATTTGATTTGATATATTTTCTATATTGTTGGATGCATAGAATGCACTTTTTGGTTAAAGTGGTTGTAAACCCTTACAAACCACTTTGACCTACAGGTAAGCCTAGATTAAGGCTTACCTGTAGGTCCAAGAAATATCTCCTAAACCTACACGGTTTAGGAGATATTTGCAAAAAGACAGGCACCACAGGCACACTGTGCATGCCGCTGCTAACGGCGATATGCCATTAGTGGCGGCTCCCGTGTGCATGCGTAGGAGTGACGTCATTGCGGCCCCGGCCAATCACCGCACCAGAGCCACGATACCCAGAAAGAAGATGGACGCTCCGTGGAAGAGGGGACAGCGGTGACATCAGTGACATTATGCTTTACCTTTGCAGGGAAACAAAGAGGAAGTAAACCCATCAGGGTTTACTTCCTCTTTAAGTTCTATTGGCCGATAGCATGTCTAATTTTAATTGTTTTATTTTCATTAAAGCGGAAGTAAACCCATCAATCTAACAGTTTGAACAAACAGTTACATTCCCGGCATGTCGGAAATTTTAACTGTCACATAGGTTGTGCTCTCAACCAAACTGTCAAACCATCCAATGGCTGGTGTCATAACTGATCACATGTGCAGTTTCATGGCAGTTAAAGATTAAAGGGAGGCCAAGATGGCAGCTTCTTTGGCTGAAAACGATAGGAGGGTTTACTTCCACTTTATATATTTAATGCACAATAAAAAAAATTGTGGAGAATAATACTTGGCTATGTGTTTTACTTCAAATGACAGTTTGGGAGTAGGCAGTTAAAATGTTAATGTTGACAAGGGACACCAACATAGTTGTATCTTTGTTCTTAAAAACTACGGGATAATGATGTTGTGGTAACTTGCCCAAATAAAAAATAAAAAACATATTAATATTATTCTTGATATCACTAGAAAAAAAAGCCTTTGAAAATGTGTTTGCAATAACTCCATCAGTATCACCAGCAAAGCAGCTTCATTATTATTCCATTAAAGAAGAAGAGAATTGTGCGCTGCATTTCGAGATTTTGTAATTTGCCACGTCACAAATGTTAATTCTCCGTTACGAACGCTAGTTTACAAGACCGACCGCTTCCGGCTCATCCTTGCTTCCGAGCATGCGTGTTTGTACTTTGGACTTTTGTCCGATGGACTTGTGTACACACGCTCTGAAAATCTGACAACACAGACATTTGTTTGTGGAAAATTTTAAACCATGCTAGCCAACATTTGTCAGAGAAAAATCCGACAATTGTCCGATGGAGCGTACAAACGGTCGGATTTACCGCCAACAGCCTGACATTCAACATTTCCAGTCGGAAAGTCTGATTGTGTGTACGGGGCTGTAAACTTTTCAGTGTTTGTGTTGTTGTCACCTCCAGGCAGTATTAGCATGGACTGAGTAATGAATAATGCTACTTTTTACTATAGCGGGCCCATTATTAATTTAGAGCCCACGAGGCCATTGGAGAGCGCCAGCCTTATACTCAGCCCCCCCTTCACTTTTCAATCTTGCCACAATAATGGTTTATAATTTTTGCTTGTTACACAGACAATACAGCAAGCTTTCAGCCAGCATTTAAATCTACCAGTGTGCTTGCGATGATATGTGAACGGTATTCAGTTAATATATCCTCTTATTTCTTTTCAGATTTCCGGTATAATTGAACTGCATTCCCAGTCGTCTTTTTTTTTTTTTTTCATTCGCCTCCAATGCTATGCAAATACATCCTGCAGCTTGGACAATGTTGGGAGAAAATCATTTTCATTAGAATTTAGTATAAGTGGCGATGCTATTTCTGACTTCCACCGGCATAATTGGAATAATAACCTTCCGGTCCTGTTCCCAAAGAGGATGTCAAATACTCTGTTAGGATGCCTCTGTCTTCTAGACAGATCTTTTTTTTTTTTTTTTTTTACACCTTAAATCTTCCTTTCAGCTGTGTAGTTACTAGAAGATTATTTAATATTTATATTGTGCCAAAATCTTTTTTGCTCACTTGCAGTTGCTTCTTTTGAAAAGTATTTTTGCCTTCCAGGCCCATAGCAGTTTTCTCCCAGTAATGGGGAATCTAAACGAGTGGCTGCTGTCATACACATTTAACAGAAAAATCACAGGGTATGGAGGATAGATAATTTTTAGTCTTGGATTTTTGTCTTATAGGTTGTTGTCTTATAACTACAAGTTAACTATTATTAACTACTATTGTCTTATAACCACAAGTCCCATCATGCCTCTGCCTTTGGGAGTCATGCTTGTTATGCTGTGTACACACGACCAGACTTTTCGGCAGACTAGATCCGGCGGTCTTCCCGTCTGAGTTTTCAGCAGACTTTCTGAACGAATGGACTTGGCCACACACTATCACACCAAAGTCAGACGGATTTGAACGTAATGATGTACGACCAGTCTAGAATATGGAAGTTCATAGCTAGTAGCCAATAACTGCCCTAGCGTTGGTTTTCATCCGTCGACTAGCATACAGTAGGTTAACGTGATATTGTGTCAATCTTGCCGCTTTCAATCTCGCGGCGAGATTGACACCCTGTGAGCCCCGTTGTTTCTTTTCCTTTCCCAATGAGTGACAAGCATTGCTGACATTGAGGCCGGGTTCACACTGGATTGGACTTGGATCCCCGCCAATACAGGCACTGTGTTTGGTATGAATCTTGAGGGAGAACTCCACGCCAACATGGGTTCCCCTCCAGGAACATACCAGGCCCTTAGGTCTGGTATGGATTTTAAGGGCTACGCCGAAAAAACAGCGTTGGGGTCCTCCCAAAATCCATACCAGACCCCTATCCGAGCATGCAGCCCGTCCAGTCAGGAAAGAGGGTGAGGACGAGCGAGTGCCCTGCAGCCCTCCTACCCAAAGCACCTTGTCCTCATGTTGATGAGGACAAGGGCCTCTTTCCGACAACCCTGGCCGTTGGTTGTCGGGGTCTGCAGGCGGGGGGCTTATCGGAATCCGGGAGCCCCCTTTAAGAAGGGGGCCCCCAGATCCCGGCCCCCCACCCTATGTGAATGAGTATGGGGTACATCGTACCCCTACCCATTCACCTGGGGAAAAAAGTGTCAATAAAAAAGCACACAATAGGTTTTCAAAGTAATTTATTAGGCAGCTCCGGGGGTCTTCTTCTGACTTCGGAGGTCTTCTTCCAACTTCAGGGGTCTTCTTCTGACTCCTTTGCGCTCTCCGGTTCTTCTCCGTGCTCTCTGGCATCTTCTCTCGCTCTCCAGAGTCTTCTCCCGCTCTCCGGCAACTTCTCCAGCTCTCCGGTTCTTCTGCCGGTTCCTCCGCTATCTTCTTCCAGCGCTTTTAGTAGCGGTGGCCCGGTCTTCTGCGTCCTTCTTCCCTCTTCCCTCTTCTCTTCTTCCGATGTTGACACGATGCTCTCTCCCACAGTAATGCCGTGTGAGCGGTGCACAATCACTTATATAGGCATGGGGCGTGGTCACAAACAGAAACACATTATGAAAATAGAACATATTATTTAACAGATAGTTCAGAACACGTTTTTCTGCACTCAGACATGCCTAGTGGTTGAAGGTGACATTACCTAAATTCAAAAACATTAATTGTTAGATTGTTTTTCAACCAATGCAAAATAATTCATACCTTTTGAGGTGAACTTATTATAATTTTTATGATCCAACCTCATCTGCAGATATCGCCCAAATCGTCCCCTCCGCTCCTCCCAGGACCTCCTGCTCTCTAGCTCCCTTGTTACCTCCTCCCATGCTCACCTCCAAGACTTCTCCAGAGCCTCTCCCATCCTCTAGAACTCCCTGCCCCAGTATATCCGATCAGGCCCTACCTTGTCCACCTTTAGGAGAGCCCTGAAAACTCATTTATTCAGGGAAGCCTATCCCACACCCACCTAACTGTCCCCGAGTCACCCCCATCAAATCATTCTCTGCCTGCAGCTATTACCTTTTGTACCACCCCCTCCCATTAGAATGTAAGCTCTGCGAGACTGAGGCACTGATGTGACGCCAGAGCGTTGGGGGAGGAGCCTGACGCGGCGGCCGTGAGGGCTGAGAGAGACTGCTATCCACGGTGGTGGAGGAACCAGATGGAAGACCGGGGACACAGCGTGGAGACCCCTCACTAGGACGATCTGTCTCCCCCCCAGAACAGGTTGAGACCGTTGTGGAGAGCGGTAGTGGCAGGTGAGAGCGGCCATACAACCTCCGGACGGGAGATGTGAGCAGGAGATCAACTGCAGCTGGTGAGAGTAACCCCCCCTCCCCTCCCTCCCTCCCTCTCCCCCTCCGGGACGAGACGACTTACACAAAGTGACTTGGTTACAGTGAAAAAGTCAGCGGCAGCTGGAGAGGGCAGCTCTCCCCCCTGATAAGGAGGACTGAAGCCGACAGGATAACAGGTGATCCCGTCCCTTATCTGTCGGCTGTGAGACCTGTTGTGTATCTATTCCTCTGCCCTCTCTACCTCCCCCTTCTTGGACGCTAAAGCTGTCTGCATGTTTGATAATTAACCCTTGAGATGCTCAAGAGCGAGACAGAACAAGTGCTTGTGAGATATACAGTGAAGGTTAAAAATGCTTATTGGTGATACTAATGCATGCACGAATACATGCACTAATACATGCAGAGACAATGTTTATATAGCAGCTGTATTGATATGAATAAATGAGCAAAGCTAAGAACCTGTGGGAGAAAAAAGGACTGTCATTAAATCTTCTCTAGGATATGTGAAGATAAATGAAGATTTTTTTTTTCTGTGCTGCTTTTCTAAAAATACCAGTTTGAAGTAAAGCAAGTCAATAACCAATTAATAAACGAACTAGTTGAAATGTCTCCCCTGGCATATTATCTATTGAATATATATTAATGGACATTAAGCAATAGCTCAATAGCTCAAAAAAAAAATAGGGGGGAGACGGTTTAAAGAAGTAATCTGCATGAGAGACATACTGAGCCTGAACACATCTGTGGGTAACCCATGAGCATGTATATACATTTATTGCACTCGCATAGAACAGAGCCATCGACTATCAAAGAGAGGTCTCTCCCTCTTTTTTTTTTTTTTGTCTGGAAACATACACAAGGAAAGGAGGAGGGGAAGGAGGAATATATTATAAATCCCAGAGGGATAAGCACACGAGAAGAGGGGTAAGCCGGAGGGGGTGTGAGCCCAAAAGAAATAATGAAAGGCCGATCCCAAAAAGTAACAGAACCCAAAACCCCAAGAGAAAGTTTAAATTCAAGTGCAAACGCAAGCTCAATCCAGAAATATTTAACAACTAAAGAAGGGAACACTAGAAGTCCCAGTATGGAAAAAAAAAACAGCTCAGGTAAACAAAGGCGCAAGAAAAGAGGCAGCTAAATTAAAGGGGGCCCAAGGAGAAAAGATGCAGGAGAACATGGGAATAGAGACGGAGATTACAGAGGGGGAAGATCTGAGGAGTGAATCCCTAATGCCTACTAAGTTGGATATGCTAGCAATGTTCGAGAGAATGGAAAACCTGATAAAAAGTGAGGTCTCCAACGTACGTATGGATTTGGGACATCTGTTAAAAAGGGTAGAAGAGGTAGAAGAGAAAGCGGAGAGACAAACACTGGAGATAGCTGGGCTAAAAACACAAATGAAAGAGCTGCAAAGACAACAGAAGGAATGTTGTTATAAAATGGAGGCGCAAGAAAACCAAAATAGGCGCCAAAATTTGAAGATAAGGGCTATACCAGAGCAAAATGGAGAAAATCTGGAGGAAAAAATGAAGAGGATATTTGACCCCCTACTGGAGAGAGGAGAGGCAGAAAAAATAAAAATTGATAGAGTACACAGAGTGAGGAAACCACCTGGGCTAAAAGAGGATATGCCACGGGATGTGCTTATTCCATAAGTACTCAGACAAAGAAAAAATATGGAATAATCTTAGGAAGGGACCTCCTCTACAGTACGAACAAAAGACTTTACAAGTGTTTGCGGACTTATCAGCGGAGACCCTAATAAGAAGAAGAAAGCTCAAACCACTGCTGGATCAACTAAGAGGACTAAACATTAGATATAGCTGGGGATTTCCCGCAGCATTAATAGTACACAGAGATGGGAAGACAGTAAGGTTGAGATTTTTGGAAGACATGCAGGACTTTTGTAAAAACCTACAGATACCAATTCCAAAAGAGTATGAAGGGTCAATAAGAGAGGAGCTACCGGGGGGAGGAGGGGGGTGGCGGGGGGTATAGGGAGGGGGGGAGGGAAGAAGTAGTAAAAAGGCTGCTCTAAAGTTATGGAAGTATATTGAGGTGGTGGAAGCTGTTCACTGGGGGGGGTGGGGGGGCTGGGGAAGGGTCTCTCTCTTTAGGGCCCACCCCGGGATCCTAGGACCCGGGGAGGTGCACACGGGGCGCCGGGTTGGGGTCTCCACCTCAAGGGAAGAGGTGCAGACACCAGGATGGGGATATATCCAGGCTGGACGCAAGAGGCCCGGAGATGGGCCATGGGGGGGGTGAGGGTGGGGGGTTGGGAGAGGAGGGTGGGGGGGTGGGAGAGGAGGGTGGGGGGGGTGGGAGAGGAGGGGGGGAGGGAGAGAGGAGAATAACCTATAGCTCAAGATCTCGAGTAAAGGGCATTATTTGGGTTCCAACATGACAATGGTAAACTGTGTATCGTATAATGTGAGAGGTCTAAATGTAGCTAACAAACGGTTTAAGATACTAAGAGAATTGGAGCAACTAAATGCAGAGATTGTGTTCTTACAGGAAACGCACTTAACCCATGAAAGTAAAATTAGACTGTATTCCCCAAGATACCCGACCTGGTTCTATGGAGACTCAGTCTCAAGTAGAACAAGGGGGGTAGCAGTGGGGATAGGCCGGGATATCCAATTTATAGTAGAGGGCAGGATGGGAGACCCGGAAGGGAGGTTCCTGTTTTTAAAAGGAAAACTATGGGGAATAAAATATACCTTGGCAAATATATATAGCCCGAATAAGAATCCAATAACTTATCTGAGAAAGATACTGGGAAAACTTTGGGAATTTAAGGAGGGGAGGGTGATTGTGGCAGGAGACCTGAATTTTCCGATAAATCCGAGACTGGATAGTTCGTCCCATGCACGGGAGACGGCGAACATGCAGCGAAATGTAATTAAACAATGGATGGCCGAATTGCAGCTGATAGATGTGTGGAGAATACAACATCCGAAGAAACAAGATTATTCGTTCTACTCCCCCGTGCATGGGACGTACACCAGGATAGATTATTGGCTGGTGGAACATCAGCTATTGGAGGAAGTGGTTGATACGGACATCGGAACTAGAACTCTGTCGGATCACGCACCTGTAACCATGAGAATTAAAATCCCAGAGGTAAAGAAACCCCCGTTTACCTGGAAACTAAATAAAGATCTATTAGACGTAGAAGGAGAGGAAACAATAAGAAAGGAGCTGCAATTTTTTTTTGCCTCAAATGGGAAGGACGAGATGGCGGAGAACATACTATGGGAGGCCCATAAGGCTTACATAAGAGGAATATATATCTCACTTGGGGCAAAAAGAAAAAAAGAAAGGAATAAAAAGGTAAAGGAATTAAGAGAAGAAATTAGGAGATTAGAATTAAAACACAAAATAGAGAAACAAAATGGAAAGGGACAGATACAGGGGCTACAACGGAATCTAGCTATAAAAAAAAACTAGAGCTGGAGGAAACAATAGAGCAAGAAGTAAGGAGAGAATATCATAAAATAACGAAAGAGCGATATTTCTGGGGAAACAAGAATGGCAAGAGTTTAGCTAGGATATTGAGGAAAAAGAAAGCAAAAAATTATATTGAGAAAATAATAGATAAAAATAATGAGATCAAATATAAGACTGAAGATATAGCGGAGGTATTTAGAGAATATTATGAGCAATTATATTGGGTGAGAAAAAAGGAGACAGAGCAGCAAGAGAACATTAGAAAGAGGAAAATCAAAGAATATATAATAAACGCTAAGGTCCCTACACTATCACAGGAAATAGTACAGGAATTGGATTCTCCTATAACAACATCCGAAGTAAATCAAGCAATAAAAGAAACAACAGGAGGGAAAAGCCTGGGCCCGGACGGTTATATAATAGAATATTATAAAAAATTTGGGGACATTTTGTCACCAAGGTTATGTGCATATTTTAACGGCCTAGATATAAAATATGGACTGGGTAAGGAAGCCTCTCTAGCAATTATCTCCACAATATTGAAAGAAGGGAGGGAAGGTATGATATGTTCAAACTATAGACCAATCTCATTGTTAAATACCGACATAAAATTATTCGCAAAAATACTAGCTACTAGAATGAAAAAAATAGTTCCGAACTTGGTCCACCCAGACCAAGTGGGGTTCGTGGGGGGCCGAGAGGGAAGGGATAACGGAGTGAGGACACTATTGCTTCTCCAGAAAGCCCAAGAGAGCAAAACCCCCAGTCTTCTCTTGTCAATAGATGCAGAAAAAGCATTTGACCGAGTAGACTGGGGATTTATGCTGGGCACGTTGAAAGAAATGGGATTTGGTATCCGAATCCTGAGTTGGATAAAGACACTCTATGAGTGCCCAATGGCAGTGGTAAGGGTAAACGGCAACTTGTCTGATCCCTTTAGAATGTACAATGGGACTAGACAGGGTTGCCCACTGTCACCCATACTGTTCGTGTTGACTTTGGAACCACTGCTGGAGACAGTGAGGAAAAATCCCAACATAGGAGGAATTGAGCTGGGGGAAGAGGTTCATAAAGTAGCCGCATTTGCGGACGATGTCCTATTTTATGTGACAAAACCTAGAATCTCCATGCCAAATTTGGTGAAGAGTATCGAGCAGTATGGAGATCTATCAAATTTTAAAATAAATTTAAAAAAAACAGAGGTTTTAAGTGTCAGCACGAGCAGTGGGGAAGAACAGGATATCAAGGGCAAATTTCCCTTCCTATGGAAAAAGGAAATTAAATATTTAGGTATAAAGCTGGCAGCCTCATTAAAGAAAATCTATGAGATAAACTATATCCCCCTACTGGACGAAGTAAGAGAAGACACAAAAAAAATAATGACGAAACCATTGTCCTGGTTTGGCCGGATTAATGCCCTTAAGATGATTATACAACCAAAAATATTATATAAGTTACAGATGCTACCGATATATATTCCTCCAGTCTACTTTAATACTATTAAACGTCTAATAACCAAGCTCATTTGGAAAAATAAGAAGCCTAGAATAGCCTTAAAGGTATTACAACTGGGAAAAGAGAGGGGAGGTCTAAAAGTACCGGATTTTAAGAAATATTACGAATCTATAGTATTAACACGGGTGGTGGAGTGGACAAAATTAGATAATGAAAAAAGATGGGTGGCGATAGAACACAGCGCTGCAGAGACACGATTAGGAAAGGAAATTTGGATACCCCCAAAACACAGATCACTCGGACCAACAACACTTGCACTCACAAAAAACGTTTTTAGAATATGGGACGGAATTCACAAGCATAATAAGTGGAAATACAACTCTCCACTAATGGCATTAAAAGAAAATAATTTATTTCCACCGGGGAAGAGCACTATGGGAGGACACTGGATTAGAAGAGAAGATATTCAATTGAGACACATAATAAATGCGGGTAAAATAAACACGTTAGAAACACTACAGGAGTACATGGATATAGACGGATGGAGGTACCTCCAGCTCAGACATTTTGTCTCATCATTGCCACAACCATTGAGAAGTGGAACAGATCTTAACGTCTTAGAGCGGATATGTGAGGGGAAAATAATAAGAGTAAATATCTCACAGATATATAAGATGCTGGGAGAAGTGGACGAGACGGAGGTACCTATATACATAAAAAAATGGGAAGAAGAAATAGGGCCACGAGGGGAGAAACAGAATATAGAAAAAATCTTACACTTAACACACGGGACATCGAAAAATCTTAATACAATAGAAATGAATTATAAAAGCCTCGCTAGATGGTATAGGACACCAGACAAGATGAGGAGATACCAGGAAGAGTAACTCGGGATGTGCTGGAGAGGGTGTGGACAGCAAGGGAGTGCGGCACATATCTGGTGGGAATGCCCAAAAATTAGAAATTACTGGAGAGAAACATTAACTTTAATAAAAATAATAACAGGAACTCAGGTACTAGAAAACCCATGGACATGTCTTTTCCATGGTACAGACACCCCAACTCAAAAGTACAAAGAAGGCCTCATAGGAAACCTAATAAACGTAACAAAGAGCTTGATACCAAAAAACTGGAGACAGGTGGAAGCCCCAAAATTGAGGGAATGGATAGGAAAAGTAGAGGACATGTATAGAATGGAGGGATGGGAAGAGGATGAGGAGAGCGGGGAAAAGAAATTTCGAAAGAAATGGAAGCAATGGAAACTGTTTAAATCAACGAAGAAATATGAAGAGGTAGTAGGGCTATAGGGGGGGGGGGGGGGGGTAGTAGGATGCATATGTATATGTAACTATGTTTTATACTTTTTGTATGGAAAAAAATTTAAATAAAGATTAAAAAAAAAAAAAGAGAAAAAAAAAAAAAAAAAGAGAAAAAAAAAAAAAAAAGAATGTAAGCTCTGCGAGCAGGGCCCTCCTGTCCCTTCTGTATTGAACTATACTGTAATTGTGTTGTCCCCCTTTACATTGTAAAGAGTGGCGTAAACTGTTGGCGCTATATAAATCGCGTATAATAATAATAAACATAGTATTTAGAAGCAGGATAGATGCCACTCAATCACACATGCAGACACACACTCCCTTCTTCAACTCATACCTCTACATTCATGAAGATTCCTGGAAACCTTATGTTTTGAAACTTGGAGGTTGCAAGAAGTAATTCCTCTTTAAGGCCGCGTACACACGGGCGGACTGTTCGCCCAACCTTGTCCGCTGAACAGTGTTTGGGCGGACAGTCCGCTCGTGTGTGGGCTTTCAGCGGACAGTTTCAGCGGACAGTTGGACGGACAAAGTCTTTCGGAAATTCCGAAAAACTGTCCGCTGAAACTGTGTTTGAGCGAACAGTCCGCCCGTGTGTGGGCTTGTCCGCTGTACTTTCGAAATGAGCGGACTGTTCCCGCTCGGAAAGTCCGCCCATTTCGAGCGCGTGTACAGGTAGGCGGGGCCCGCGAGGGAGACGTCGCGGGCTCCGCCGCCTGGAATGGGCTTAAAGGGGAACCCCAACGCCGAAAAAAATCGGCGTGGGGGTTCCCCCAAAGTCCACACCAGACCCTTGTCCGAGCACGCTACCCGGCCGGCCAGGAAAGGGGGGCGAGCGAGCGCACCCCCCCTCCTGAGCCGTACCAGGCCGCGTGCCCTCAACATGGGGGGTGCCTTGGGGAAGGGGGGGCCGCGCGGCCCCCCCACCCCAAAGCACCTTGTCCCCATGTTGATGAGGACAAGGGCCTCTTCCCGACAACCCTGGCCGTTGGTTGTCGGGGTCTGCGGGCGGGGGGCTTATCGGAATCCGGGAGCCCCCTTTAAGAAGGGGGCCCCCGGATACCGGCCCCCCACCCTATGTGAATGAGTATGGGGTACAATGTACCCCTACCCATTCACCTGTGAAATAAAGTACAAAAAAAAACACAACACAGGAAAAAAATATTTTATTGCACAGCTCCGGGGGTCTTCCGTCTTCGGGGGTCTTCTCGCCGGACTCCTCCGCTATCTGTGTGTAGCTCTTTTACTAGCGGAGGAGTCCGGCTTTCTTCCTCCCCGCCGCCGGCCTCTTCTCCCGACTTCGGGGGTCTTGTCCCCCTCTTCGGTTCTTCTGCCGGGCCACCGCGCCTTCTTGTAGCTCTTTTACAGGCGGTGGCCCGGTCTTCTGTCGCCGCTGTCGTCGTCGTCGCCGCCGCCGCCGCCTTCCGTTCTTGTTCTTCTTCTTCTTCTTCTTCTCCTGGAGATGTTGACTCGACGATCTCTCCGGCCGGAATGCCAGAGCCGCGCTGTGCGGTCACTTATATAGTGACAATGGGGCGGTGTCACATGGTATATGTCACATGGGTTGGTCACATGGTGACCCCGCCCCCTTACGATGTCATAGTCCCCATGTGACATCAACCCATGTGACCAACCCATGTGACATATACCATGTGACACCGCCCCATTGTCACTATATAAGTGGCAGCGGAGCGTGTCCCTGGCATTCCGGCCGGAGAGATCGTCGAGTCAACATCTCCAGGAGAAGAAGAAGAAGAACAAGAACGGAAGGCGGCGGCGGCGGCGGCGACGACGACAGCGGCGACAGAAGACCGGGCCACCGCCTGTAAAAGAGCTACAAGAAGGCACGGTGGCCCGGCAGAAGAACCGAAGAGGGGGACAAGACCCCCGAAGTCGGGAGAAGAGGCCGGCGGCGGGGAGGAAGAAAGCCGGACTCCTCCGCTAGTAAAAGAGCTACACACAGATAGCGGAGGAGTCCGGCGAGAAGACCCCCGAAGACGGAAGACCCCCGGAGCTGTGCAATAAAATATTTTTTCCCTGTGTTGTGTTTTTTTTTGTACTTTATTTCACAGGTGAATGGGTAGGGGTACATTGTACCCCATACTCATTCACATAGGGTGGGGGGCCGGTATCCGGGGGCCCCCTTCTTAAAGGGGGCTCCCGGATTCCGATAAGCCCCCCGCCCGCAGACCCCGACAACCAACGGCCAGGGTTGTCGGGAAGAGGCCCTTGTCCTCATCAACATGGGGACAAGGTGCTTTGGGGTGGGGGGGCCGCGCGGCCCCCCCTTCCCCAAGGCACCCCCCATGTTGAGGGCACGCGGCCTGGTACGGCTCAGGAGGGGGGGCGCGCTCGCTCGCCCCCCTTTCCTGGCCGGCCGGGTAGCGTGCTCGGACAAGGGTCTGGTGTGGACTTTGGGGGAACCCCCACGCCGATTTTTTTCGGCGTTGGGGTTCCCCTTTAAGCCCATTCCAGGCGGCGAAGCCCGCGACGTCTCCTTCGCGGGCCCCGCCTACCTGTACACGCGCTCGAAATGGGCGGATTTGCCTCCGCCTTACGTGGGCGAGTCCGTTCATTTCAAAAGTTGAGCGAACTGTTTGCCCAACCTTGTTCGTCAAACAGTCCGCTCGTGTGTGGGCAAGTCCGCTCATGCAAATTTTGAGCGGACTGTTTGCCGAAACTGTTTGACGAACAAGGTTGGGCAAACAGTCCGCGCGTGTGTACGCGGCCTAAGAGTAGCCATCTTGAAAGCCGCAGCAGCCATTCTAAAAACTCTGGTAACCAGCATTTCAGACCAGTAGCTATTTTGGAATGGGTAATTATGTCGTGTTGATTTTTACGTTATATACATTTGTGTCATCTTAAATATTTACTTATTGATTATTATACAGTTGAATAACTATTTCCCTCAAATCAGTAACCGCCTTACAGATTTTTTTCGAAAAGATTCAATTTTCAATATTTTTCATTTGTGCAGCTTCCACTTTATTGACGTAACAAACGTCTAATTTTATTTCACGTTGTTAAATCGGTGTTCCACCCACAATTTTTTTTTTTTTTTAAGTCAGCATATACAAACACTGTAACTGCTGACTTTTAATAAGGACACTTACCTGTCCAGGGAGCCCGTGATGTCGCCCCCCCCGAGGCCGATCCATCCTTAGGATCGGGTTAAGGCCCTGCCATTCTAATTAAGGGAAACCGGTAGTGGAGCCTTGCAGCTTCACTGCCCATTTCCTACTGCTCATGCGCGAGTCGCGTGAGGCTTTGTGAATGGCCGGCTGTCTTCTGGGACACACACAGGTCCCAGAAGACATCGAGGGGGGCTCGCCGACCAAGAGGATATGATGTCATGCGCCGCAGACCGGATGGATCCTAAAAAGGTATGTTAGAAGAAAAAAAAATGAGGGGTGGAGAGGTGGTCTTAAGTTAACCACTTGAGATCCGCGCTATAGCCAAATGACGGCTACAGCGCGAATCTCCTTTTCCGGGACTACGTCTATTGACGTAGTCCCGTGTACGAGCGGCCTGCGCGCCCCCTGAGGGGCGTGCGCGGCGCGCTCTGTGATCGGCGAGTCCATGAGACTCGCCTGATCACCGATCCGTGCAAGGGGTCGATCCCGACCCCTTATCACGTGATCAGCTGTCAGCCAATGACAGCTGATCAGGTGACATAACGGAGCCAGTAATCGGCTAGTATTCCTCCTCGCGCTGACAGCGCGAGGAGAAAAAAAAAAAGCCGATCACCGGCGGCCGTGATCGGGACATTAGTCCCGATCACGGCCAGCAATGCAAGCGCCCACCTGCCCCCTGCCAGTGCCCACCTGCCCCCTGCAGTGCCACCCTAATAAAAAGTAAGTGCCCCCCGTCAGTGCCACCCAGCAGTGCCCATAGTGCCACCCACAGTGCCCACAGTGCCACCCACAGTGCCCACAATCTGCCTCAAAGGTGCTGCACCCCAGTGCCGCCCATCAGTGCCCAGCAGTGCCGCCCATCAGTGCCCAGCAGTACCGCCCATTAGTGCCCAGCAGTGCCACCTATCAGAGCCACCTATCAGTGCCACCTATCAGTGCCCATCAGTCCCATCTATCAGTGGTACCTATCAGTGCCCATCCGTGCCACCCATCCGTGCCATATTATCTGTGCCCATCTTTGCCCATCAGTGCCGCCTTATCTGTGCCCATCGGTGCCGCCTTATCTGTGCCTATTAGTGCCGCCTTAACTATGCCTATCAGTGCCCACCAGTGCAGCCTATCAGTGCCCACCAATGCAGCCTATCAGTGCCCACCAATGCAGCCCATCAGTGCCCACCAATGCAGCCTATCAGTGCCGCCTAATCAGCGCACTTCAATGAAGGAGAAAAATGACCCGTTTGCAAAATTTTATAACAAACTATTAAAACATGATTTTTTTTTTTGCATCTTTTTTTGTTTGTTTAGCAAAAAATAAAACTCCGAGCTGTAACTAAATACCACCAAAAGAAAGCTCTATTTGTGGGAAAAAAATGATAAAAATTTCATTTGGGTACAGTGTTGTATGCCCACGCAATTGTCATTCAAAGTGCATCAGCGCTGAAAGCTGAAAATTGGTCTGGGACTGAGGCCGCGTACACACGGGCGGACTGTTCGCCCAACCTTGTCCGCTGAACAGTGTTTGGGCGGACAGTCCGCTCGTGTGTGGGCTTTCAGCGGACAGTTTCAGCGGACAGTTGGACGGACAAAGTCTTTCGGAAATTCCGAAAAACTGTCCGCTGAAACTGTGTTTGAGCGAACAGTCCGCCCGTGTGTGGGCCTGTCCGCTGTACTTTCGA
Source organism: Lithobates pipiens (assembly GCF_037356315.1). Taxonomy (NCBI): domain Eukaryota; kingdom Metazoa; phylum Chordata; class Amphibia; order Anura; family Ranidae; genus Lithobates; species Lithobates pipiens. The sequence continues at coordinate 10,812,258 of NW_027507755.1, forward strand.
AATGAGCGGACTGTTCCCGCTCGGAAAGTCCGCCCATTTCGAGCGCGTGTACAGGTAGGCGGGGCCCGCGAAGGAGACGTCGCGGGCTCCGCCGCCTGGAATGGGCTTAAAGGGGAATTCCAACGCCGAAAAAAATCGGCGTGGGGGTTCCCCCAAAGTCCACAACAGACCCTTGTCCGAGCACGCTACCCGGCCGGCCAGGAAAGGGGGGCGAGCGAGCGCGCCCCCCCTCCTGAGCCGTACCAGGCCGCGTGCCCTCAACATGGGGGGGTGCCTTGGGGAAGGGGGGGCCGCGCGGCCCCCCCACCCCAAAGCACCTTGACCCCATGTTGATGAGGACAAGGGCCTCTTCCCGACAACCCTGGCCGTTGGTTGTCGGGGTCTGCGGGCGGGGGGCTTATCGGAATCCGGGAGCCCCCTTTAAGAAGGGGGCCCCCGGATACCGGCCCCCCACCCTATGTGAATGAGTATGGGGTACAATGTACCCCTACCCATTCACCTGTGAAATAAAGTACAAAAAAAAACACAACACAGGGAAAAATATTTTATTGCACAGCTCCGGGGGTCTTCCGTCTTCGGGGGTCTTCTCGCCGGACTCCTCCGCTATCTGTGTGTAGCTCTTTTACTAGCGGAGGAGTCCGGCTTTCTTCCTCCCTGCCGCCGGCCTCTTCTCCCGACTTCGGGGGTCTTGTCCCCCTCTTCGGTTCTTCTGCCGGGCCACCGCGCCTTCTTGTAGCTCTTTTACAGGCGGTGGCCCGGTCTTCTGTCGCTGCTGTCGTCGTCGTCGCCGCCGCCGCCGCCTTCCGTTCTTGTTCTTCTTCTTCTTCTTCTTCTCCTGGAGATGTTGACTCGACGAGCTCTCCGGCCGGAATGCCAGAGCCGCGCTGTGCGGTCACTTATATAGTGACAATGGGGCGGTGTCACATGGTATATGTCACATGGGTTGGTCACATGGTGACCCCGCCCCCTTACGATGTCATAGTCCCCATGTGACATCAACCCATGTGACCAACCCATGTGACATATACCATGTGACACCGCCCCATTGTCACTATATAAGTGACCGCACAGCGCGGCTCTGGCATTCCGGCCGGAGAGTTCGTCGAGTCAACATCTCCAGGAGAAGAAGAAGAAGAACAAGAAGAAGAAGAACGGAAGGCGGCGGCGACGACAGCGGCGACAGAAGACCGGGCCACCGCCTGTAAAAGAGCTACAAGAAGGCGCGGTGGCCCGGCAGAAGAACCGAAGGCGGCGATAGAAGAACGGAAGGCAGCGGCGACAGAAGACCGGGCCACCGCCTGCAAAAGAGCTACAAGAAGGCGCGGTGGCCCGGCAGAAGAACCGAAGAGGGGGACAAGACCCCCGAAGTCGGGAGAAGAGGCCGGCGGCGTGGAGGAAGAAAGCCGGGCTCCTCCGCTAGTAAAAGAGCTACACACAGATAGCGGAGGAGTCCGGCGAGAAGACCCCCGAAGACGGAAGACCCCCGGAGCTGTGCAATAAAATATTTTTTCCCTGTGTTGTGTTTTTTTTTGTACTTTATTTCACAGGTGAATGGGTAGGGGTACATTGTACCCCATACTCATTCACATAGGGTGGGGGGCCGGTATCCGGGGGCCCCCTTCTTAAAGGGGGCTCCCGGATTCCGATAAGCCCCCCGCCCGCAGACCCCGACAACCAACGGCCAGGGTTGTCGGGAAGAGGCCCTTGTCCTCATCAACATGGGGACAAGGTGCTTTGGGGTGGGGGGCCGCGCGGCCCCCCCTTCCCCAAGGCACCCCCCATGTTGAGGGCACGCGGCCTGGTACGGCTCAGGAGGGGGGGCGCGCTCGCTCGCCCCCCTTCCTGGCCGGCCAGGTAGCGTGCTCGGACAAGGGTCTGGTGTGGACTTTGGGGGAACCCCCACACCGATTTTTTTCGGCGTTGGGGTTCCCCTTTAAGCCCATTCCAGGCGGCGGAGCCCGCGACGTCTCCTTCGCGGGCCCCGCCTACCTGTACACGCGCTCGAAATGGGCGGATTTGCCTCCGCCTTACGTGGGCGAGTCCGTTCATTTCAAAAGTTGAGTGAACTGTTTGGCAAACAGTTTGCTGAAACAGTCCGCTCGTGTGTGGGCAAGTCCGCTCATGCAAATTTTGAGCGGACTGTTTGCCGAAACTGTTTGACGAACAAGGTTGGGCAAACAGTCCGCGCGTGTGTACGCGGCCTGAGGGTGGTTTAAGTGCCCAGTAAGCAAGTGGTTAAAGATCGCTTCTCAAAACTGGGTAGAACTGCGTTTTAACCACTTACTTACCTGCAGTATAGTAACGGCTGAAATTGTGAAAAACAGAAGTTCTGTCTTATTGTTATTGTTACAAGATTATTGATTCTACAGGGAGGTTTATGATTGCTGTGTCCTTTCAAAGGTACTACACTCCCATTTAGCGGGTGTTTCAATTGATATTCAAGCTTTTATGTAGCACAATTATTATTTTAATTTCATGTAAAAGTTGTTTTGTCAACCAATCAATATATAACAATTTCTCTGGTGTTTCAATTGAGACTCTTAGGCCGCGTACACACGGGCGGATTGTCTGCCCAACTTAGTCCGCTGAACAGTGTTTCAGCGGACAATCCGCTCGTGTGTGGGCTTCAGCGGACTTTTTCAGCGGATTGTCTGACGAACAAAGTCTTACGGAATTTACGTAAGACAGTCCATCCAAACTTGGTTTCAGCGGACAGTCCGCTCGTGAGTAGGCTAGTTCGACAGACTAAGTTTGGCGCATGCTCAGAAAGGATTTACACGGCGAAGGTTGCATTGCAGTGTATTGGACGTCGAATTTTATGTCCCGTCGTACGTGCCGTACACGTCATCGCGCAAGCTTTCAGCGGACTGTCTGCTCATCGTGTGTGGTCAAGTCCATTCATGCAAATTTTGAACGGACTGTCTGTCGGATTGTCTGACGAACTTAGTTGGCCAGACAATCCGCCCGTGTGTACGCGGCCTTAGTTTTGTGTAGCACAATCAGTATTAAATTTTATGTAACATTTGTTTTTGTCAACCAATATATACAGTATCTCACAAAAGTGAGTACACCCCACACATTTTTGTAAATATTTTATTATATCTCTTTATGTGACAACACTGGAGAAATTACACTTTGCTACAATGTAAAGTAGTGATTGTACAGCTTGTATAACAGTGTACATTTTCTGTCCCCTCAAAATAACTCAACATACAGCCATTAACGTCTAAACCACTGGCAACAAAAGTGGGTACACCCCTAAGTGAAAATGTCCAAATTGGGAAATTAGCCATTTTCCCTCCCTGATGTCATGTAACTTGTTAGTGTTCAAGGTCTCAGGTGTAAATGTGGAACAGGTGTGTTAAATTTGGTGTCATCGCTCTCACTCTCCCATACTGGTCACTGGAAGTACAACATGGCAACTCATGGCAAAAAACTCTCTGAGGATCTGAAAAAAAGAATTGTTGCTCTACATAAAGATGGCCTAGGCTATAAGAAGATTGCCAAGACCCTGAAACACTCCTATCTCTATAGTCCGAAAAAGTGTGAATTACAGTGGCAGGAGTGTTTTTTTGAAGCACCTGATTATAGCCAGAGGCTAATAGGCTTCAAAATAGGATGGGCTCGTGGCTCAGAGCATTGCTCCAGGAGCCAACCCAGGTGTTACAACAGCGAATGAACATTCACTATTGAAACACTGATCCTCAATCTGGTCAATATTCTCATCATGTGCACGAGGCATTAGCAAAGTTTGATCAAATAGGGAAGATTTAAAAACATTGTCCATGTCTTGGTGGTTAAGGGAAAATCCTCTCTTGGTAAGCTGTCATGGGAGCACATGTTCCCAGTGAAAGATTTCCCCTCAAATTTTGTTCAGGTGACATCTATAAAAAAGAGGTTCTCACACCTGCAATATAATTTTATTGCAAAAGCATTGTTGTTATGTGGTGTGCTTACTCTATATATTAATTTTTTTTATATATTTTCTTTCCTATCACTTTCTATTCTGGTATTGATAGTCACCAGCACTAGACATGTGCGCTGCCAAAAGATTAGTTTGTTTTAGTTTCATTCGTTTTTTTTTTTCAGGTCATTCATTATGATTGCAATTCATAAAATCGTACATTTGTAAATTTGTATATTTGTAAATTTGTACATTCGTAAATTTGAAAATTCATACATTCTTAAATTAGAAAATTAGAAAATTTGAAATTCCAAAAATTTGAAAATCTGAAATAATAACTAACTATTAAATTATAGGTAGAAAGGATGAACCACCGCTCCAAAGTAATCCTCGAGGACTGAAGCTCTGTCTCCTATTGATGAGCCCCGGGTGCTGACCATTACACACACACTGATCAAACAAGCAAGACAAAACTTTGGATAGCCGCACACTGGAAAAAGACTGGAAATCCCATCTTTAATTGAAACAACGTGGGTCACATCAAAACAAAATCAAAAAATCCACAGCAAAAGGAATAACAGGGTACAGGAAAATACTGGCGCGTTTCGCACCGTAATCAGTGCTTACTTATAGTAAGCACTGATTACAGTGCGAAACGCGTCCGTTTTTTCCTGTACCCTGCTATTAAATTATAGGTATTTGCATTTCCTTTCAAATTTGGCTGTTTGTGAACTTAACAAATACAAATTTATCTGAAGTTAGGAATTATCCCAAATAACGAATGCCGCATCTAAACAAATGGAACGGAACAAATTAATAATAAATAATAATAAAAAGTTTTTATTATCATTATTATTATTTATTATTATTAATTAATTGTGTTCCATTCGTTTAGATACGGCATTCGTTATTTAGTATAATTCGTAACTTCGGATAAATTTGTATTTGTTACGTCCACTAACAGCTAAATTTGAAAGGAAATTCCAATAACTATTACTAACTATTAAATTATAGGTAAGTTATTATGAGTTAATTATTATTTCAGATCTTCGAAAAAAAAATGTATTTAGGAATTTACAAATTTCCGAATGTACGAATTTCTGAATGTACGAGTGTACGAATGTACAAATTTACGAATGTACGAATTTACGAATTTACGAATTTCCGAATGTACGAATTTACAAATGTACGAATTTACAAATGTACGAATTTGTGACTGTACGAATTTACAAAAGTATGAATTTACGAATTTACAAAAGTACAAATTTGTGAATGTGCGAATGTACGAATTTATGAGTGTACAAATGTGTGAATTTACAAATGTACGAATTTGTAAATGTGCGAATTTACAAATGTACGAATTTGCGAAATTACAAATGTACGAATTTACAAATGTACGAATTTGCGACATTACAAATGTACGAATTTACAAATGTATGAATGTGCAAATTTACGAATTTACGAATATACAAATTTACGAATGTGTGAATGTACAAATTTACGTATATTCAGAAAAATTTGTTAAAAAACAAATTTGGAGTGAAACGAATTGCACATGTCTATCCAGCACCACTAGAAAATTTTCCCTTCAGGAGGCACCAACACCAATAAAAACCTTACAGAGGTTTCCAGAGCTGAAAATATTTGTGTTTTTTATGCATTTTAAAGGTTCATTTAGGTTGTTTTGCAGCAGAAATAAATCCTCCTATCAGAGTATGGTGTCATTTTAGCCTCTCTTTAGACCTGCAGTTGTCATGGTCCTTGCCATATGACCAGGTATAACACCGGCCATTTAAGGGCTTGGAAGATTGGTTAAGAGCAGACAAAAGCATTCTACCAACTGTGACAATTATTACCAGAGTATTGCATTTAAAATTGCATAAACTGCGCATGTCAGGATGTAAATTAAAACTGCAGAAAACAACAATTGTGTTTTTTTTGGGATTAAATAAAATTCATTGAATATTTCTAACTTTCTTTTGGGAAACACTTAATCTGGTGGGTTTGATCCCAATAATAGATAGATCAATTGATAGAATTTTCTAGGTTATATAAGAATCTTAGCCACTTAAGCCCCGGACCATTTTGCAGCTAAAGGACCAGGCCCCTTTTTGTGATTCGGCACTGCGTCGCTTTAACTGACAATTGCACGGTCGTGCGACGTGGCTCCCAAACAAAATTGACGTCCTTTTTTTCCCACAAATAGAGCTTTCTTTTGGTGGTATTTGATCACCCCTGTGTTTTTTATTTTTTGCGCTATAAACAAAAATAGAGCGACAATTTTGAAAAAAACGCATTATTTTTTACTTTTTGTTATAAAAAATATCCCCCAAAAATATATAAAAAAACATTTTTTTCCCTCAGTTTAGGCCGATACGTATTCTTCTATATATTTTTTGGTTAAAAAAAATCGCAATAAGCGATTATTGATTGGTTTGCCCAAAAGTTATAGCATTTACAAAATAGGGGATAGTTTTATGGCATTTTTAGTAATAATTATTTTTTACTAGTAATGGTGGTGATCAGCGATTTTTATTGTGACTGCGACATTATGGCGGACACGTTGGACAATTTTGACACATTTTTGGGACCTTTGGCATTAATACAGCGATCAGTGTGATTAAAAATGCACTGATTACTGTAAAAATATCACTGGCAGTGAAGGGGTTAACGCTAGGGGCAGTGTAGGGGTTAAGTGTGACCTAATTTGTGTTTCTTACTGGGGGGTGTGGCTTGGCGTGTGAGGTCACTTATCGTCGTTCCCTATGACAGGGAACAGACGATCAGTGACAGGCTCACTAGGAAGCACGGGAGAGGTTTGTTTACACTTACCTCTCCCCATTCTTCAGCTCTGTGACCCAATCGCGGGACACCGGCGGCGATCAGGTCCACGGGTCCTGTGGTCACGGAGCTCGGGACCGGGTCGCAGCGTACCTGTACGTGCTTGTGCCCAGCCGTGCCATTCTGCTGACGTATATCGGTGTGAGGCAGTCCTTAAGTCATTAAATAATAATTAGACCCCTCTTCTTTTTCTGATTTAGGAATGATAGCGTGCGTCTGCTTGTGTGCTTCTGTCTCCTCTGCAGTTGGGGAATTTTCTAGGCTTGCATTTGGAGTCACAAAAATGTCTTTGGTGTATAAATTAGATCTGTTGAACTGAACTTATTTTACACAATGTTGATTGGTAATACAGTGTAATATACGAGGGGTGTCTAAAAAGTTATGTGAATGGTCCGACATCTCAACGGCAACATGGGCCAGGTGCGCGTGCATGCACATGGCTATCCAGAGACACGTCAAGAAGCGTCACCTAGCATGGAGTACTTGTGACCTTCAGAGTTAACCCGCTGCAGGCAGTCAAATGTAGTCAGTGTGAGAGGTTGGGTCGCAGTGCAATGGAGCAACGAGTGAACATCAAGCTCTGCTACAAATTGGGAAAATGGAGACAGAGATGCATGAAATGTTGGTGCATGAGTACGAGACGGAAGCCATGAGCAGAAAATGTGTTTTTACGGGTGGTTCAAATGCATTTGCAACGGGAAAGAAACAACTGAGAATGAGCCATGTGCCGTCCACAAGTGAAACCTCAGACATGATTGAGAGAGTGCGACAAATGCTGGCACAAGATCAGCGACTAACTCTACGATTGATGAAAGAACAAAGTGTACAGTAACGCTTGAGGGGTGTATTAAGCACATATCAAAACAACTTTAACCACTTGCCTACCGGCCACCGCAGTTTTATTGCAGCAGAATGGCAAGGCTGGGTAAAACAACATTATGAAACATCGCTTCTCCCTGTGGCCACTAGGGGCGCATGCGTGCCATCTGAGGCGAGTGTCTGGTGGTCGCGATGACCGTCGGGCTCCCGCGATCGCTCGTGACACACCAAGGGGAGAAGAGATTTATCTTGTGTTCATACAAAGCATGAACAAAGTATGAACAGCGATCTGTCATCTCTCCTAGACAGTCCCATCCCCCTTCAGTTAGAACAGGGAGAGGGAACACAGTTAACCCCTTGATCGCCCCCCTAGTGTTAACACCTTCCCTGCCAGTGTCATTTTTATAGCCCTTATCTCTGTATAAATGCCAATGGTCCCAAAAATGTGTCAAAAGTGTCCAATGTGTTCGCCATAATGTCGCAATCAACATTATGTCCAATGTGTTTGCCATAATGTCGCAGTCCCAATAAAAATCGCAGATCGCCGCCATTACTAGTAAAAAAAATAATAATAAAAATGCTATAAATCTATCCCCTATTTTGTAGATGCTATAACTTTTGCGCAAACCAAAAATATGTAGAAGAATACATAACGGCCTAATCTGGGGGGAAAAAAAAAATATATATATACATATAAATAATAGAAAAAAATAATAGAAAAAAAGAACGTCAATTTTGTTTGGGTGCCGCACTTGTCAGTTAAAGCAACGCAGTGCCGAATCGCAAAAAATGGCCTGATAATTCGGGACTGAAGCGGTTAAGGAATAATGAATCAGTCCAATGTATAAACCATAAATGAAGGGTGGTCAGGCAGCGCCTGGCGGTAACACTCTTGTGTATAGTAAATACATATTTATTAGAACATCATAGTATAATGAATCAGTCCACGGAAGGAGTCCATAACAATAGGTTTTCAGACAGCACTTGAAGGCAGCACCCTTAGGCTTCATGTACACTGCAGCTGGTAAACGGACGTTTAGGAGCAGTTGGGTGTTTTTTTTTCAGCTGCCCCTGAACTCTCCTCTGTTATCTTATGTGCACATGTACACAGGGTCATTTATAGTCGTTTCTAGGCAGTTGAGTTTAGAAGCATTTTTTTGGAAAGCAAACAATGAGTTTGGGACGGATGTTCAGAGGCATTTGAAACGTCAAATGCCTGTAACAGCTTGTAAAAAAGTAACTCGTGTTTAGTTGCATTTCGTTTCCAGGCGGTTTTAATTTTTGATTACGAAAAAAAGGCTTCTAAATGCAAACGCGGCATGTAAACGTGGCAAAACTGACGTTTTTAAACGTCGGTTACTATCTGTTGAGTTAAACCATTCAGGAGGGGTTTTAAAACCTCCCGTGTACATTAAGCCTAAGAGCGAAGCATGTAACGCTGTAAGTGAAGGCCGTTGCTCCGAAATGCATTACAGCCCACCCTACGTCAGCATGCCAAGCACGCTTTCATGTGACAACACGTTCAGGTCGGCACCCTCTTGCGTTCCACACTGGTTCTGGCTGTGATCAGCCGCTTCCTAATTCCATCAAGCAACATAGCCTGTGCTCAAGGCTGCCACGGCACCAGGACAGTTTGGAGAGACTCTGAGACTGACGACTATACACTTTTATGCCTGCATTACTCATCTATTTTATGAGCTTATAAGTCAGGAATTTCAACCGCGCTCACAATTACAAAAATCTAAAAAAACATATCTAAAACCTATAACAGAATAATATGTATACACTATAACTAGTCAAAAATTATAATACAAAAACCCAACTAAGTGAATAATAAAAATATACTCTATAACTCATACAATAATCAAGTGTACAAAAAAAATATATATATAAAGTGCTCAAAAATTATATATAAGCAACAGTTCCTCCTAAAGACTTAGTAATGAGCATACAGTGGTAAAGTGCACAGAATTTTTGTGAACAATCAGAAATATTATGAATAGAGTGCTCAAAAATTATATATAAGAAAACAGTTCTTCATCAAGATGTAATCGTGGGCATAACAGTCCAATAATCATAAGTGTTTCTTCTCAAGAAATCCTATGCGGGTGCAAGAGAGAGAATTTCCTTCACCAACACCGTGCTGATAAATGGTAAAAATGCGCGCTTACCAAATCCCAGAATCAGAAAGGCATTTGATATCAGAAATCTTAGGGGTCATCACACAGGGACATCACCTCGTTTTTACGTGGTTGGACCATTCATAAAAGGCAAGCAAAGACTCCCATAGCATAAAACCGTAAACCGTAAACCAAAATCTTTTATTCCATAATAAAAAACATACTCACAAACATAAAGGTCAAATCAGCGTTAAGAAAAGCCGGCCGGCAAAGCGAATGCCCAAGTGTCACGTGATTTGCGTCAAGCAGGTCAAGACCACCCTACGTACGTTTCGCCATATGTGGCATCGTCTGGGGCATGGGCGACGCGCTGACGCATCACGTTTTATATACACAAACTAGAACCAAGCCTCGTTTTGAGCTGAGGAGAGGAAACCGGAAATGATGGAAAACAGGCTCCATATTGGGTAAGGGCAAAAATTAACTAATACAACATTTTTTTTTTATAAACTTTAAAAACAGAAACAGCAAAACTTAAAAATAAATCCTACTAGCATGGCTGCCACATGCTACCACGGGCTCCCAGCTAGATATAGGCAAAGGCAACTATTAGAAAGAGGGCAGCAAAACCGGAAGTACATCATGTCAACCTCCCGGAACCCGGAAGTGATAAAAACTACACAGACTAGAACCAAGCCTCGTTCTGAGCCGAGGGGAGGAAAACGGAAATGATGAAAAACAGGAAGTACATCACACCAACATGGCCGCCACATGACACCACAGGCTCCATATTGGGTGAGGGCAAAAAAAAAAAAAAACTTTATATAAACTTTAAAAACAAAACAGCGAAACGTAAAAGTAAATCCTACTAGCATGGCTGCCACATGCTACCACGGGCTCCCAGCTAGATATAGGCAAAGGCAACTATTAAAAAGAGGGCAGAAAAACCGGAAGTACATCATGTCAACCTCCCGGAAACCGGAAGTGATAAAAACCGGAAGTGCGTCACGCCAACCTCCCGGAAACTGGAAGTGATAAAAACCGGAAGTGCGTCACGCCAACATGGCCGCCACGTGACGCCGCAGGTTCCATATTAGATGAAGGCAAAATTCATCCAATATGAAAGATTCAAAATCAAAAAGCGGCAAAACTCAAAATTAAGTCCCACCAACATGGCTGCCGCATGTCACCGCAGGTTCCATATCAAACGAAAACTGGGGTAACCGTTAAAAGAGGGGGACAAAAAAATGGGAAGTGCATCATATCAACCTGGTAGTAAACCAGGCCGGCTTAACAGCCGCATGTCACACAGACCCGGAAGTGCACCCCATCAACATGGCGGCCACGAAACACCAAAAGCCCCACATTGTCTAAGGGCAAACGTAAAAATAAAAGTAAATATGATAATAATTTAAAAAATACTAAAATATCGTAACGGCCATAAAAACAATATCATTAACACCCCGGCATGGGAGCCACCGGGTGCCATTAATTTCATACCAAAAAACAAAAAGACAAAGACAACTATAATGACTAGTTGTCTAATGGCCACGTAACGTTAGGGAAGGGAAAATCCTTCATCCTCCCATCAGCTCAAATCAAGTTCACATAATCTGAACTCCCAACCATTACAAATATGGACCCCGCAGACATATATACCTGCCAAAAAAAAAAATTATGAGTTGTCTATAAATGCGTTAATATCAACATCTACGTTAAGCCCGAACGGGGTATAGCATTTAATTTTATGTATCCAGGCCATCTCCAATCTTGATATGCCCCTGACCACAGAACCTCCTCTCCAAGGCAAATCAAATTTGTCTATGCCCAAGAAAATGTTCTTAGCTGGATTTTTATCATGATGCTCTAGATAATGCCTAGATACCGAATGCTTTGGGAAGCCATTGAGGATGTTAGTGATATGTTCATTTAAACACACGTTGAGTGCCCTTTTAGTCCTCCCAATGTACTGTAGCCCACATGGGCATTGCAACAAATAAACTACCCTTTTGGTGGTACATGTGATTGAGGACATTGGGTGCCACCTTATTCCTCAAAGAGGGGGCGCCCTTATATATCACTCGTGGTCTGGTGGGTAGCACTTCATTTAAAGTCAAGTCATTGGCTAAAATATGCCAATGCTTATTAATAATTTTTTTTATTGCCTGGTGCTGAACGGAAAACGTAGTAATGAAGGGGACCTTACCCATTTTGTCATCTAAGTCAGTCTTTGTCCTTTCTCTCAATAATGAGCTTCTTTCGGTAGCCCTAGCGGCTTGTAATGCCGTTTCAAGCATCCTATTTTTATAGCCCTTATCACTAAACCGCTCTGATAAAATCCCAGCTTGTTTCTCAAAAATATCCAGATCCGTACAATTTCTTTTGATTCTCAAAAACTGACCCTTTGGTATAGAGTTCAGCCATATTTGATGGTGACAGCTATCTATTGGAATATATGAGTTTCTGTCAGTGCTTTTAAAATAAGTAGAAGTGAAAAATTGGTTTCCAGACTTATAAATAGTTAGGTCTAGGAAATTAATGCTAACCTGACTCACTTCAAAACTCAACCTAATCCCTCTATGGTTCAGATTTAATGAGTCCATAAAGGCATCCAAATCCTCACGTCGCCCCTCCCACAGGAGGAGGATGTCATCAATGTACCGAACCCACAGCTTAAGCTGGGGCCTCTGGTCAACAAAGATGACATCCTCCTCCCGCAGGGCCATAAAAAGGTTGGCCAGACTGGGGGCATACTTAGCCCCCATTGCCACACCTCTTTTTTGGTTGAAAAACTTCTGGTTAAACCAGAAGTAGTTATGTGTGGCCGCAAACCTTAATAGCTCCATGATGAACATAATATGTTCATCGACCAAGCCAGAATCACATCTCAAAAAAAGTTCAACTGCAAACAAACCTATCTCATGAGGGATAATAGAATACAGAGATGCTACGTCAGCTGTAACTAGCCACATGTCATTAGTCGGAATGTAACTAGATAGTACATTAATGACCTGACGTGAGTCCTTGATGTATGAGCGTATGTTTCGAACCAACGGTTTTTATCACTTCCGGTTTCCGGGAGGTTGGCGTGACGCACTTCCGGTTTTTATCACTTCCGGTTTCCGGGAGGTTGACATGATGTACTTCCGGTTTTGCCGCCCTCTTTTTAATAGTTTCCTTTGCCTATATCTAGCTGGGAGCCCGTGGTAGCATGTGGCAGCCATGCTAGTAGGATTTACTTTTAAGTTTCGCTGTTCTGTTTTTAAAGTTTATAAAAAGTTTTTTTTTTTTTTTGCCCTCACCCAATATGGAGCCTGTGGTGTCACGTGGCGGCCATGTTGGTGTGATGTACTTCCTGTTTTTCATCATTTCCGGTTTCCTCCCCTTAGCTCAGAACGAGGCTTGGTTCTGGTTTGTGTAGTTTTTTTCACTTCCGGGTTCCGGGAGGTTGACATGATGTACTTCCGGTTTTGGGAGCCCGTGGTAGCATGTGGCAGCCATGCTAGTAGGATTTACTTTTAAGTTTCGCTGTTTCTTTTTTTAAAGTTTATATAACGTTTTTTCTTTTTGCCCTCACCCAATATGGAGCCTGTGGTGTCACATGGCGGCCATGTTGGTGTGATGTACTTCCTGTTTTTCATAATTTCCGGTCTCCTCCCCTCGGATTAGAATGAGGCTTGGTTTTAGTTTGTGTAGTTTTTATCACTTCCGGGTTTCGGGAGGTTGACATGATGTACTTCCGGTTTTGCCGCCCTCTTTCTAATAGTTGCTTTTGCCTATATCTAGCTGGGAGCCCGTGGTAGCATGTGGCAGCCATGCTAGTAGGATTTATTTTTAAGTTTTGATGTTTCTGTTTTTAAAGTTTATAAAAAAAAAATTTTGTATTAGTTAATTCTTGCCCTTACCCAATATGGAGCCTGTGGTGTCACGTGGCGGCCATGTTGGTGTGATGTACTTCCTGTTTTCCATCATTTCCGGTTTCCTCCCCTCAGCTCAGAACGAGGCTTGGTTCTAGTTTGTGTATATAAAACGTGATGCGTCAGCGCATCGCCCATGCCCCAGACGATGCCACATATGGCGAAACGTACGTAGGGTGGTCTTGACGTGCTTGACGCAAATCACGTGACATTTGGGCGTTCGCTTTGCCGGCCGGCTTTTCTTAACGCTGATTTGACCTTTATGTTTGTGAGTATGTTTTTCATTATGGAATAAAAGATTTTGGTTTACGGTTTTACGCTATGGGAGTCTTTGCTTGCCTTTTATGAATGGTCCAACCACGTGAAAACAAGGTGATGTCCCTGTGTGATGACCCCTAAGATTTCTGATATCAAATGCCTTTCTGATTCTGGGATTTGGTAAGCGCGCATTTTTACCATTTATCAGCACGGTGTTGGTGAAGGAAATTCTCTCTCTTGCACCCGCATAGGATTTCTTGAGAAGAAACACTTATGATTATTGGACTGTTATGCCCACGATTACATCTTGATGAAGAACTGTTTTCTTATATATAATTTTTGAGCACTCTATTCATAATATTTCTGATTGTTCACAAAAATTCTGTGCACTTTACCACTGTATGCTCATTACTATGTCTTTATGAGGAACTGTTGCTTATATATAATTTTTGAGCACTTTATATATATATTTTTTTTGTACACTTGATTATTGTATGAGTTATAGAGTATATTTTTATTATTCACTTAGTTGGGTTTTTGTATTATAATTTTTGACTAGTTATAGTGTATACATATTATTCTGTTATAGGTTTTAGATATATTTTTTTAGATTTTTGTAATTGTGAGCGCGGTTGAAATTCCTGACTTATATGCTTTATAGGTGTGTATCACATCGTATCAATCGCAGCCTTTAGATATTTAGACTGATTGTTGAGAGATTTCTTTAGCGCAGTATTTTTTTCCCAAATTTTTGTACAGTATTTTATGAGCTGCCATTTGTTTTTATTCATATTAAACCACTGATTTTAATTCTGCACTTAGTCTGGCGTCCCTCTGTTCCTGCTCTACGATTGATGCTGGAGGAATTGGGCATTAGCAAGGACCATCGTCCACAAAGATTTGGATAAGCAGAAGATCTGTTTTCGGTTTGTGCCACACAAGCTGACAAATGAACAGAAAGCAAAAGAGATGGAAACCTCTGGAGGTTTCATTACCATGTGTCACCAGGATCCATACTTTCTGCAAACAATCGTCACAGGTAGACTTGGTGCTACCAGTTTGATCTGCAATCCAAGTGGCAATCCCAAAAAGAGAAAGGTGCATGTTTTGTGCAAATGGCGGTGTAGTGTCATATTTTGCTCCCCATCGTAGAATGCTCTAGAAGTGACGTTGCGGCCAGAAATTTAGCACTGCGCATGGGCGATGCGTTCTAGACACTTGCGTCATGCGTTCCAAAGGATTTGCGACAATGCCGACCAGTGAAACCGTCAGATAATGTCAGTGTGTTGTGAAGGATGGAGATTATTTTGAAGGCAAATAAAGGTAATTTGTTTGTAGCTTCTGTTTTGTTTGTTTTGTTAAACACACCTTGTTTATGTAGTACACGTGTACAGATTGTTATTATGTATTCTATATACACTTGTCCATTGCTGCTCGAAGAAGCAGAGTTTGTCTGAAAAATGCGTCCAGCTCTAATGTGCCGATTACCGTATATGTAAACAACCTCTACAATTGACTGTCTGGATTAGACTTATGCTTGTGTAAAGTGCACTGCATAGAATAGGGGGCACAATCATATGATTATGTATGGATGCTTAACCTCTTCCCACCCAGCTCTCGCTCGGGGTGGACGTCATATGACGGCCCTCCAGAAGGACCGCACCGTGTTGCTAGGACATGGCGCAACTCCGATCTATGTAAAGAGCCGAGGCCCGAGTCCAATCACATCTGGTCACATGTAAACAGGGAGATGCCAGTAATCGACGTTCCTCACCTCACACTGACAGAGTGTGAGGAGAGAGCCGATCAGCAGCATCTCCTCACAGGGGACAGCTAGGGATGTAATCAGGGCACTGATCATCAGTGCCCTGATTACAATTAAGTGGCAGCAATGCCACGGCCAGCAATCAGTGCCAACCAGTGCCACAATTGGCACAATCTGTGGCCACAAGTGCCAGCAATCAGTGGCCATAAGTGATGCCAGTCAGTGCTGGCTATCAGTGCTGCCCATCAATGCCCATCACTGGTGCCCATCAATGCTCATTACTGCTGCCCATCAGTACTGCCCATCAGTGCCGCCTATAAATGCCCAGCAGTGCAGCCTATCTGTGCCCAGTGCCCACCAGTGCCACCCATCAGTGCCGCCTATCAGTGCTCATCAGTGTCACATATCAGTGACCCCTATCAGTGCCCATAAGTGCGGCATATTCGTGCCTCCTCATCAGTGCCACCTAACTAGTACCCATAAGTGTCACCTCATCAGTGCCCATCAGTGCTGCCTCATCAGCACCCATCAGTGAAGGAGAAAAATTTCTTATTTACAAAATTTACTGACAGAAACTAAGAAAACCTTTTTTTTTCAAAATAAAAAACCCAGGCGTGATAAATACCACCAAAAGAAAGCTATATTTGTGTGAATAAAATTATAAAAATGTCACATGGGTACAGTTTAGCATGAGCGAGCAATTGTCATTCAAAGTGTGACAGCGCTGAAAGCTGAAAAATGGCCTGGGCAGGAAGGGGGTGTAAGTGCCCTGTATTGAGGTGGTTAAATGATATATGACTCGGGCACATTTTGTTTTTGAATGTAATCTGTCTATAATAAAAATATATGTTTTTTTGAAAAAGTATAATTTTTGTGAATTCAAAAATATATAAGCGCCTTTAAAATCCCATCATTTTTTTTTTATCTTTGGCTTTTTGAAAGTCTCTTTTTTTCCAGTATAACATTTAGGATGTGGTGCTCTAACAAATACAAAAGGTGATATAATATTTTGAAACAATAAAGGAAGGATTCTTCCTGGTTGCTGCAGGCTATTATACTTTATACATGTTCCTTTGCTTTATTAAACAAGCCAATTTCCTTGACAGTATTAAAAACTATTAATACCCTGCTTTCACCCCAATCATACTTTCACACCACAATTCCAATCTTCGCTCAATTTAAATCACTTCTGAAATCATGCCACTTTTTTTTATCAACCAGCTTGGGACACAATATTCCTAATAAATTATTTATGGCAAAATTATCATGTACCCCTTCAAGGCTCTGATTATGTCCACTGTACAGTATATTGTAGCTGTAGTTTCCCATGATGCTTCACTTCTGCTCAAGCCCTTGTATAAATCATTTATCCTGAATAAGTGCGCACTGGTTCATAACTAGAGCCAAAGTATCATCGTTATTACCAAAGTAATACTTTCCAGTCTTGCAGACACACATTCCTTTAATCCGCCCAATTTTGCTTTTATCGTTGTGTTAAATGAGGACGCTAAGCAAAACATAAAACTCTGACATAGATATGTAAAATGAAAAGTATTAGGCTGTGGATGGAAGAAGCAACTTTGGATAGAAAAAAAAGTTCCGTACTTTTTTTATGCCTTTAGTTTTAATTCAGAGCTTTCTGTTGCATACATTTGCAAATACTGTATATGTAGAAGCGGCATGGTCAGGTCAAGGTGCCTTTGTATTGTGCAGTGTTACTCTAATGCCATGTACACACGATCAGAATTTTGGTCGGAAAAGCGCTGATGGTTTTCCCAACATAATTTCTGACGGGATTTTGCTCAAGCTGTCTTGCATACACACGGTCACACTAAATTCCGATAGTTTAGAACGTGGTGACCGTACAACACGTACCACGGGACTATAAAAATGAAGTTCAATAGTCAGTAGCCAATAACTTCCATTTCGTAGTTGAATCTGAGCATGTGTGAGTTTTTGTACGTCGGAATTGCATACACACGATCAGAATTTCTGATAGAAAGTTTTTCCGTCAGAAAAAATTGAGAACATGCTTTCAAATTTTTGCTGGGGGGAGTTCGGCCAGCTAAATTCCGATTGAGCATACACACGGTCGCATTTTCCGATGAAAAGCTCTCATCAGTTTTTAGCTGGCCGAAATTCCGATCGTGTGTACACGGCATAAAAGAGCACCAACAGTGGGACGTATATAGATAAACCTGAAATGAGATCAGGCATACCTGGAAGATGATACAAAACTCAGTATGTGGCACACATGGCTGAGCTGAGTTGAGACTGCAGACAGATGCCTCTGCATAAAAAGAGGTTGCCGCAGGAGATTCTGTTACTTTTCCTTTCACAGTTACAGGACTCTGCGCTCATTTGCAACAAAGGTATCTAAGTATTCAAGTGGAGACAGATTTCAGGAGCACTGTCAGTGGTTTACTCTTTTTATTAGCAGCACATTTTTTAATGTGGGCAAACACACCTTTTCAAGTTGTTCAGAGCACATTGAGAAACATGTTTGTTTTACAAGAAAAAAATAGATCCTGCTCATTTAAAGCATGTTAAATGACACAGTGCTTGTCCTGTGTCATTTGGCTGCCTGTAATACCTAAAAAACCTCGCTGATCCTGCCAGTTTCTCCCCTCCCCTCTGTAAACTGACCATGGTAATCATGGCTGCTGAGCCCTGATACCGTGGTCAGTTTGCATGCCTCCATCATCCGCAGCCTGCTGTCCTGTGTCTCCTCTGTCTCCTGTGTCCTCCTTTCCCCACCCCTACCTGCCTGTCAGCTCGTGACAGTGCTGCCCCCTCCGCTCAGGTCTCTCCTCCTCTCCTCCTCCTCCCTGCCCGATTGATGTCAGTGGGGGAATCTCGGCCCCTCCCACTGCATCTGGCAGAGGAGGAAAGGAGAGACCCGGCCGGTCATGTGATAGCAGATCTTGGCTCTTACATGAGGTAGCTACAGCATTTCTAAAAAAAATGCAATACTTGTATCAGCGTCGTCTGGCAATTTTAAGGCTCCGTTCACATCTCTGCATATGGGGGGGACATTCTCGGTAAAACGCGCAAATAGAATTGCAAGACACCAGTCGCCCATAAGAGGCTCCTCTATTTCTTTTGGATGACGGACGAGAAAATTTTGCTGCATTTGGAGTGCTATTAAAACCAACGGGCAATGCACTGGGAACATACTGGCACCCCCATATTTTGCCGCTATTGCAAATCAGCAGAATCGCGGCCATTCTGCCCACAAGTCGGAATGCGGAGACGTGAAAAGAGCCTAAAGAAAGCCTCTCTTAGATCTATTAAAGTGGAATTAAACCCATCAATTTAACAGTTTCAAAAAACAGTTACATTCCAGGCATGCTGGGAATGCTAACTTTTATATTTGCTTGTGCTCTCCACCAAACTGTCAAACCATCAAATGGCTGGTTTAATAACTGATCAAATGTGCAGCACCACGGCAGGTGCAGATCAAACAGAGGCTAAGATGGCAGCTTCCTTGGCTAAAAAGGATAGGAGAGTTTAGTTTCACTTTAACCCCTGGGGATGGGGGTCATCAGATGATGGAAGATTTCTACTGAACTACAGTAGCAGACAGTAGCACAAGGGACACATCATACAGAAAGTAAGTAATCTCCCTTATGCTTACCTTTTTTGTAGTGCAATTAGGCCACATCTACCATTTTGTGGCAGTATGCTACCTGCCTCACATCATTACTTTCCCCAGGGTACTCAGATGTGCCCCAATTCTTTCACAATCCTAGTTACATCCGTTTAGTGATGGCCGAACGGTTCGCCCGGCGGTCGTTTCGCGGCGAATTTCGGTCGTTCGCGGTCCGCTCGTTCGCTCGCCTTTTCCCCTTGTTCGACCTGGCGGACTTACGTGTTTAATGTGTAAAAGAACTTTGACCTATGATGACACATCTATCATGGGGTACAGGACAGCCAATTGAGACATGACAGCACATGGACACTTGGACATTCCCCCTAACCTATAAATACACACGATCCGGTGGCCATTTTACATTCTTTCTTCTGTCACTATAGGGAAAGGTTGCTGTGTGGAGTAGGGACAGATAAAACGCTAGCTATTTGGTACACAAAAGTTCTTTTCAGGACTGGTATAGGTGTTAGGTGTATATAGGTTTGCTGTGCTACTGATTCTTGCAGCAGCCTGAGTGTCTTTTGTCAGTTTAGAGAAAGGGAAAGGACGGTGTGTGCTACAGGGACAGCCAGATTAGTCTTTCATCATCATCATCATCATTAGCTGTTACTATCAGGTCCACAAAATAGCTGTTCCAGTAACCACTAATCGTTCCAGTCTACTCTTTTTTGCCACTTTGTATAGGGACAGGAAGGAAGCAGTGTTGTCAGGCAGTGAGGGTCAGTTTAAAGACTTGCTGTTACTATTAGTTCCACAAAAGTTCTTTTCAGGACTGGTATAGGTGTTAGGTGTATATAGGTTTGCTGTGCTACTGATTCTTGCAGCAGCCTGAGTGTCTTTTGTCAGTTTAGAGAAAGGGAAAGGACGGTGTGTGCTACAGGGACAGCCAGATTAGTCTTTCATCATCATCATCATCATCATTAGCTGTTACTATCAGGTCCACAAAAGAGCTGTTCCAGTAACCACTAATCGTTCCAGTCTACTCTTTTTTGCCACTTTGTATAGGGACAGGAAGGAAGCAGTGTTGTCAGGCAGTGAGGGTCAGTTAAAGACTTGCTGTTACTATTAGTTCCACAAAGGTTCTTTTCAGGACTTGTATCAGTGGTACGGTAATAGGCTTGTACACGTATAATATTCTTTCTTCCAAATATAGAAAGAATATTATACTTGACTGCTGCCCTTCTGCTGCAGTCTGCTAATCATTCACAACTCACTTGTTCCACAAAGCTCTTTATCAGGACTGGTAACTTGGTCTGTGTAGGGTGCTACAGTACATAGGGTTGAGTGCAGTACAGTCTGCTGTTCTGTAAGGACCGCTATCGGTCCACAATAGATAGGGTTGAGGTGCACCACTGCTGACCGCTGCCCTATACTGCAGCAGTCCTTCAGCAGTATAGGGACTGACGTACAGTCTGCTAATCACTAACACACAACCTGCTTGGTCCACAAAAGTTCCTATAAGGACTGGTAACTTGGTCTAGGGTGCTACAGTACATAGGGTTGAGTGCGGTACAGTCTGCTGTTCTGTAAGGACCGCTATCGGTCCACAATAGATAGGGTTGAGGTGCACCACTGCTGACCGCTGCCCTATACTGCAGCAGTCCTTCATTGGTATAGGGACTGACGTACAGTCTGCTAATCACTAACACACAACCTGCTTGGTCCACAAAAGTTCCTATAAGGACTGGTAACTTGGTCTAGGGTGCTACAGTACATAGGGTTGAGTGCGGTACAGTCTGCTGTTCTGTAAGGACCACTATCGGTCCACAATAGATAGGGTTGAGGTGCACCACTGCTGACCGCTGCCCTATACTGCAGCAGTCCTTCATTGGTATAGGGACTGACGTACAGTCTGCTAATCACTAACACACAACCTGCTTGGTCCACAAAAGTTCCTATAAGGACTGGTAACTTGGTCTAGGGTGCTACAGTACATAGGGTTGAGTGCGGTACAGTCTGCTGTTCTGTAAGGACCGCTATCGGTCCACAATAGATAGGGTTGAGGTGCACCACTGCTGACCGCTGCCCTATACTGCAGCAGTCCTTCATTGGTATAGGGACTGACGTACAGTCTGCTAATCACTAACACACAACCTGCTTGGTCCACAAAAGTTCCTATAAGGACTGGTAACTTGGTCTAGGGTGCTACAGTACATAGGGTTGAGTGCGGTACAGTCTGCTGTTCTGTAAGGACCGCTATCGGTCCACAATAGATAGGGTTGAGGTGCACCACTGCTGACCGCTGCCCTATACTGCAGCAGTCCTTCATTGGTATAGGGACTGACGTACAGTCTGCTAATCACTAACACACAACCTGCTTGGTCCACAAAAGTTCCTATAAGGACTGGTAACTTGGTCTAGGGTGCTACAGTACATAGGGTTGAGTGCGGTACAGTCTGCTGTTCTGTAAGGACCGCTATCGGTCCACAATAGATAGGGTTGAGGTGCACCACTGCTGACCGCTGCCCTATACTGCAGCAGTCCTTCATTGGTATAGGGACTGACGTACAGTCTGCTAATCACTAACACACAACCTGCTTGGTCCACAAAAGTTCCTATAAGGACTGGTAACTTGGTCTAGGGTGCTACAGTACATAGGGTTGAGTGCGGTACAGTCTGCTGTTCTGTAAGGACCGCTATCGGTCCACAATAGATAGGGTTGAGGTGCACTACTGCTGACTGCTGCCCTATACTGCAGCAGTCCTTCATTGGTATAGGGACTGACGTACAGTCTGCTAATCACTAAGGCCGCGTACACACGGGCGGACTGTTCGCCCAACTTTGTCCGCTGAACAGTGTTTGGGCGGACAGTCCGCTCGTGTGTGGGCTTTCAGCGGACAGTTTCAGCGGACAGTTTGACGGACAAGGTTTTTCGGAATTTCCGAAAAACTGTCCGCTGAAACCTTGTTTCAGCGAACAGTCCGCTCGTGTGTAGGCTTGTTCGTCAAACAAAGTTGCGCGCATGCTCAGAAAGGATTTTCACGCCGAAAGCTATAATGCAGTGTATAGGACGTCGTATTTTTCGACCCGTCGTACGTGCCGTTCACGTCATCGCGCACGGTTTCAGCAAACTGTTCGTCCGTCGTGTGTGGCCATGTCCGTCCATGCTAAGTTTGAGCGGACTGTTTCCTGAAACTGTTTGACGGACAAAGTTGGGCGAACAGTCCCCGCGTGTGTACGCGGCCTAACACACAACCTGCTTGGTCCACAAAAGTTCTTATAAGGACTGGTAACTTGGTCTAGGGTGCTACAGTACATAGGGTTGAGTGCGGTACAGTCTGCTGTTCTGTAAGGACCGCTATCGGTCCACAATAGATAGGGTTGAGGTGCACTACTGCTGACTGCTGCCCTATACTACAGCAGTCCTTCATTTTTATAGGGACTGACGTACAGTCTGCTAATCACTAACACACAACCTGCTTGGTCCACAAAAGTTCCTATAAGGACTGGTAACTTGGTCTAGGGTGCTACAGTACATAGGGTTGAGTGCGGTACAGCCTGCTGTTCTGTAAGGACCGCTATCGGTCCACAATAGATAGGGTTGAGGTGCACTACTGCTGACTGCTGCCCTATACTGCAGCAGTCCTTCATTGGTATAGGGACTGACCTACAGTCTGCTAATCACTAACACACAACCTGCTTGGTCCACAAAAGTTCTTATAAGGACTGGTAACTTGGTCTAGGGTGCTACAGTACATAGGGTTGAGTGCGGTACAGTCTGCTGTTCTGTAAGGACCGCTATCGGTCCACAATAGATAGGGTTGAGGTGCACCACTGCTGACCGCTGCCCTATACTGCAGCAGTCCTTCATTGGTATAGGGACTGAAGTACAGTCTGCTAATCACTAACACACAACCTGCTTGGTCCACAAAAGTTCTTATAAGGACTGGTAACTTGGTCTAGGGTGCTACAGTACATAGGGTTGAGTGCGGTACAGTCTGCTGTTCTGTAAGGACCGCTATCGGTCCACAATAGATAGGGTTGAGGTGCACTACTGCTGACTGCTGCCCTATACTGCAGCAGTCCTTCATTGGTATAGGGACTGACGTACAGTCTGCTAATCACTAACACACAACCTGCTTGGTCCACAAAAGTTCTTATAAGGACTGGTAACTTGGTCTAGGGTGCTACAGTACATAGGGTTGAGTGAGGTACAGTCTGCTGTTCTGTAAGGACCGCTATCGGTCCACAATAGATAGGGTTGAGGTGCACCACTGCTGACCGCTGCCCTATACTGCAGCAGTCCTTCATTGGTATAGGGACTGAAGTACAGTCTGCTAATCACTAACACACAACCTGCTTGGTCCACAAAAGTTCTTATCCTTGTGCTGTGCTGAGTTTCTCCTGGGCCTGCTTACTATGAGGGGATCACACCATCCCTGTGCTGTGCTGACTTCCTCCTGGGGGTTCTTATTATGAGGGGATCACACCATCCCTGTGCTGTGCTGAGTTTCTCCTGGGCCTGCTTACTATGAGGGGATCACACCATCCCTGTGCTGTGCTGACTTCCTCCTGGGGGTTATTATTATGAGGGGATCACACCATCCCTGTGATGTGCTGAGTTTCTCCTGGGCCTGCTTATTATGAGGGGATCACACCATCCCTGTTCTGTGCTGAGTTTCTCCTGGGCCTGCTTACTATGAGGGGATCACACCATCCCTGTGCTGTGCCGACTTCCTCCTGGGGGTTCTTCTTATGAGGTGATCACACCATCCCTGTGCTGTGCTGAGTTTCTCCTGGGCCTGCTTACTATGAGGGGATCACACCATCCCTGTGCTGTGCTGACTTCCTCCTGGGGGTTCTTCTTATGAGGGGATCACACCATCCCTGTGCTGTGCTGAGTTTCTCCTGGGCCTGCTTACTATGAGGGGATCACACCATCCCTGTGCTGTGCTGACTTCCTCCTGGGGGTTCTTATTATGAGGGGATCACACCATCCCTGTGCTGTGCTGAGTTTCTCCTGGGCCTGCTTACTATGAGGGGATCACACCATCCCTGTGCTGTGCTGACTTCCTCCTGGGGGTTCTTATTATGAGGGGATCACACCATCCCTGTGCTGTGCCAAGTTTCTCCTGGGCCTGCTTACTATGAGGGGATCACACCATCCCTGTGCTGTGCTGACTTCCTCCTGGGGGTTCTTATTATGAGGGGATCACACCATCCCTGTGCTGTGCTGAGTTTCTCCTGGGCCTGCTTACTATGAGGGGATCACACCATCCCTGTGCTGTGCTGACTTCCTCCTGGGGGTTCTTATTATGAGGGGATCACACCATCCCTGTGCTGTGCTGAGTTTCTCCTGGGCCTGCTTACTATGAGGGATCACACCATCCCTGTGCTGTGCTGACTTCCTCCTGGGGGTTCTTATTATGAGGGGATCACACCATCCCTGTGCTGTGCTGAGTTTCTCCTGGGCCTGGTAACTATGAGGGGATCACACCATCCCTGTGCTGTGCTGACTTGAGTGCTTAATGTCACGGTGCTGCTGTCAGTGCTGTATATCACGGTGCTGATGTCAGTGCTTAATGTCACGCTTCTGATGTCAGTACTCTCTATCACGGTGCTGCTGTCAGTGCTGTATATCACGGTGCTGATGTCAGTGCTTAATGTCACGCTTCTGATGTCAGTACTCTCTATCATGGTGCTGCTGTCAGTGCTGTATATCATGGTGCTGGTGTGAGTGCTGTATATCACGGTGCTGCTGTCAGTGCTGTATATCACGGTGCTGATGTCAGTGCTTAATGTCACGCTTCTGATGTCAGTACTCTCTATCACGGTGCTGCTGTCAGTGCTGTATATCACTGTGCTGATGTCAGTGCTTAATGTCACGCTTCTGATGTCAGTACTCGCTATCACGGTGCTGCTGTCAGTGCTGTATATCACTGTGCTGATGTCAGTGCTGTATGTCACGCTTCTGATGTTAGTGCCCTCTATCACGGTGCTGCTGTCAGTGCTGTATATCACGGTGCTGATGTCAGTGCTTAATGTCACGCTTCTGATGTCAGTACTCTCTACCACGGTGCTGCTGTCAGTGCTGTATATCACTGTGCTGGTGTTAATGCTTTATGTCACGCTTCTGATGTCAGTACTCTCTATCACGGTGCTGCTGTCAGTGCTGTATATCACTGTGCTGATGTCAGTGCTGTATGTCACGCTTCTGATGTTAGTGCCCTCTATCACGGTGCTGCTGTCAGTGCTGTATATCACGGTGCTGATGTCAGTACTTAATGTCACGCTTCTGATGTCAGTACTCTCTACCACGGTGCTGCTGTCAGTGCTGTATATCACTGTGCTGGTGTTAATGCTTTATGTCACGCTTCTGATGTCAGTACTCTCTATCACGATGCTGCTGTCAGTGCTGTATATCACTGTGCTGATGTCAGTGCTGTATGTCACGCTTCTGATGTCAGTGCCCTCTATCCCGGTGCTGCTGTCAGTGCTGTATATCACGGTGCTGATGTCAGTGCTTAATGTCACGCTTCTGAGGTCAGTACTCTCTACCACGGTGCTGCTGTCAGTGCTGTATATCACTGTGCTGGTGTTAATGCTTTATGTCACGCTTCTGATGTCAGTACTCTCTATCACGGTGCTGCTGTCAGTGCTGTATATCACGCTGCTGATGTCAGTGCTCTCTATCACGGTGCTGCTGTCAGTGCTGTATATCACGGTGCTGATGTCAGTGCTTAATGTCACGCTTCTGATGTCAGTACTCTCTATCACGGTGTTGCTGTCAGTGCTGTATGTCACGCTGCTGATGTCAGTGCTCTCTATCACGGTGCTGCTGTCAGTGCTGTATATCACGGTGCTGATGTCAGTGCTGTATATCACGGTGCTGATGTCAGTACTCTATCACGGTGTTGCTGTCAATGCTGTATGTCACGGTGCTGGTGTTAATGCTTAATGTCACGCTTCTGATGTCAGTACTCTCTATCACGGTGCTGCTGTCAGTGCTGTATATCACTGTGCTGATGTCAGTGCTGTATGTCACGCTTCTGATGTCAGTGCCCTCTATCACGGTGCTGCTGTCAGTGCTGTATATCACGGTGCTGATGTCAGTGCTTAATGTCACGCTTCTGATGTCAGTACTCTCTATCACGGTGTTGCTGTCAGTGCTGTATGTCACGCTGCTGATGTCAGTGCTCTCTATCACGGTGCTGCTGTCAGTGCTGTATATCACGGTGCTGATGTCAGTGCTGTATATCACGGTGCTGATGTCAGTACTCTCTATCACGGTGTTGCTGTCAATGCTGTATGTCACGGTGCTGGTGTTAATGCTTAATGTCACGCTTCTGATGTCAGTACTCTCTATCACGGTGCTGCTGTCAGTGCTGTATATCACTGTGCTGATGTCAGTGCTGTATGTCACGCTTGTGATGTCAGTGCTCTCTATCACGGTGCTGCTGTCAGTGCTGTATATCACGGTGCTGATGTCAGTGCTGTATATCACGGTGCTGATGTCAGTACTCTCTATCACGGTGTTGCTGTCAATGCTGTATGTCACGGTGCTGGTGTTAATGCTTAATGTCACGCTTCTGATGTCAGTACTCTCTATCACGGTGCTGCTGTCAGTGCTGTATATCACTGTGCTGATGTCAGTGCTGTATGTCACGCTTCTGATGTCAGTGCCCTCTATCACGGTGCTGCTGTCAGTGCTGTATATCACGGTGCTGATGTCAGTGCTTAATGTCACGCTTCTGATGTCAGTACTCTCTATCACGGTGTTGCTGTCAGTGCTGTATGTCACGCTGCTGATGTCAGTGCTCTCTATCACGGTGCTGCTGTCAGTGCTGTATATCACGGTGCTGATATCAGTGCTGTATATCACGGTGCTGATGTCAGTACTCTCTATCACGGTGTTGCTGTCAATGCTGTATGTCACGGTGCTGGTGTTAATGCTTAATGTCACGCTTCTGATGTCAGTACTCTCTATCACGGTGCTGCTGTCAGTGCTGTATATCACTGTGCTGATGTCAGTGCTGTATGTCACGCTTCTGATGTCAGTGCCCTCTATCACGGTGCTGATGTCAGTGCTGTATATCACGGTGCTGATGTCAGTGCTTAATGTCACGCTTCTGATGTCAGTACTCTCTATCATGGTGTTGCTGTCAATGCTGTATGTCACGGTGCTGGTGTTAATGCTTTATGTCACGCTTCTGATGTCAGTACTCTCTATCACGGTGCTGCTGTCAGTGCTTAATGTCACGCTTCTGATGTCAGTACTCTCTATCACGGTGTTGCTGTCAGTGCTGTATGTCACGCTGCTGATGTCAGTGCTCTCTATCACGGTGCTGCTGTCAGTGCTGTATATCACAGTGCTGATGTCAGTGCTTAATGTCACGCTTCTGATGTCAGTACTCTCTATCACGGTGTTGCTGTCAATGCTGTATGTCACGGTGCTGGTGTTAATGCTTTATGTCACGCTGCTGTCAGTGCCCTCTATCACGGTGCTGTTGTCAGATGCCTCTATCACGGTGCATGTGTCATTGCTGTATGTGACGCTGCTGGTGATCATCTCCTGCACCCTCTTCTTTGCCTACCCTGGTCCCTGACCTTCCCTCTCCTCCATTGCCTTCATGCGCTCCACAGTCCTGAATTGTCAGAGCAATTTCCCAAATAAAAAAAGAATGCTTGTAGTTATCGATCCCAAATTCACCTCATACATGTATTATGTCATTGGCCAGGTGGTGGGACTATGTTTTCCCTGCTAATAATTACCTCGTGGGTGCAAATTCGACCTAAAGGTTTGAAACGTTCGCCTCCCATTGAAGTCAATGGGGCCCGCGGCGAACGTTCGGTTTCGCGAACGGTCGGCCTCGTTCGCGGTCCGCGTTCGCGAAACGTCCCGTCGGAGGTTCGGGCCATCACTACATCTGTTAACACAAATTCAGTGCCGGCAGCTAACCAAAGGACCGATAAGCTAAAAAATTTTCATCTTTTGGTTCAGATATGGTTTAGATAAGTATTACCATATTAATCGGCATATAACACGCACAGGCGTATAACACGCACATTCATTTTAAGATGAAAGTTTCAGGAAAAATAAAAAAAATTAAATAAGGAACTTTCAAGCAAAATAAGGGTCAGTGCCAATCTTCAGCCTCACCATTGCCATCAATGCAGCCTGATCAATCCCCATCTGCAGCCTCACAAGTGCCATCAATGCAGCAGCCTCACCACTGCCATCAATGCAGCAGCCTCACCATTGACATTAATGCAGCAGCCTCAGACTAAGCAAGACAAGCAGACCAAGGACATGGATTACTGGAACCATGTCCTGTGGTCTGATGAGACCAAGATAAACTTATTTGGTTCAGATGATGTCAAGTGTGTGTGGAGGCAACCAGGTGAGGAGTACAAAGACAAGTGTGTCTTGCCTACAGTCAAGCATTGTGGTGGGAGTGTCATGGTCTGGGGCTGTATGAGTGCTGCTGACACTGGGGAGCTACAAATCATTGAGGGAACCATGAATGCCAACATGTACTGTGACATACTGAAGCAGGGTATAATCCCCTCCCTTCAGAGACTGGGCTGCAGGGCAATATTCCATCATGATAACGACCCCAAACACACCTCCAAGATGACCACTGCCTTGCTACAGAAGCTCAGGGGAGAGGTGATGGACTGGCCAAGTATGTCTCCAGACCTGAACCCTATTGAGCATCTGTGGGGCATCCTCAAATGGAAGGTGGAGGAGCGCAAGGTCTCTAACATTCACAAACTCTGTGATGTCATCATGGAGGAGTGGAAGAGGACTCCAGTGGCAACCTGTTAAGCTCTGGTGAACTCCATGCCCAAGGGTTGAGGCAGTGCTGGAAAATAATGGTGGCCACATAAAATATTGACACTTCGGGCCCAATTTGGACATTTTCATTTAGGGGTGTACTCACTTTTGTTGCCAGCGGTTTAGACATTAATGGCTGTGTGCTGAGTTATTTTGAAGGGGCAGCAAATTTACACTGTTATACAAGCTGTACATTCACTACTTTACATTGTAGCAAAGTGTCATTTCTTCAGTGTTGTCACATTAAAATATATAATAAAATATTTACAAAAATGTGAGGGCTTTACCCACTTTTGTGAGTTACTGTAGAATTCTCCCTTACCTACGTGTGTATGTGGGTGGGGGTGGTGGGTGGGCATACCCAGTTGTGCTTCTAATTTTCATCATTTGCAAAAACCTGAACTTTAGGCTCTAGGTAGACTGACCTGATAGCAGCACCAAATGGAATATAGTATTCTGCGCCCCATGTTGTATGTACTAAACAAAGATCATTTTCTGCGCAAAAAAGCAAACCTGTTACAGGTAGAAAGTGTGAAGAGGACAAACATTCAGGTGACCTTATTTCATATTCAACTAGATATAAAATTAGTAAAATTAAGAACAGTAAGGCTCCATGCACACTGGCATAAAAAAGCGTTGCTTCTACAGGAGTTTTGTGTTCTGCCTGTAGAAGCAGCTCAATTTTATCCTATTGGGGGTTATTTACTAAAGGAAAATACACTTTGCACTGCAAGTGCACTTGAAAGTAAAGTCGCTGTAGATCCGAGGGAGACATGCAAAGAAAATAAAAAACAGAATTTTAGCTTGCACATGATTGGATGATAAAATCAGCAGAGCTTCGACTCATTTCAGATCTACCCCTTAGATTTAGAGCGACTGCACTTTCAAGTGCACTTGCAGTGCAAAGTGGATTTGCCTTTCGTAAATAACCCCCTATGTGTCCATGCACATTAGGATGATTAGAGGCATATTTTGAACCCAAGGTTTAGAAGCAGGAAATCTTCTGGTTTGCCTTTCAGATTGGAGCTCACTGGCAGAAAAAAAGGTAAAACTCTCCTAAACTCTTCTAGACTTTGTACAATAAATGCTCTATATGAGTGTTTTGTTTTGTTTTTTACTCCCAAGAGATCAGACTTTTTTTAAGCCCAGTTTGCATAGAGCCTTATGCCGCGTACACACGATCGGACTTTCTGACAACAAGTTCACGTCCAACATTTCCCGACTGAAAATCCGACCATGTGTTCGCAGCATTAGAGTGTAGACATGGAGCAATGCTGCTATTTTTCTGGGACCCAGCAGAGGAATATTTTCTGGCAGACCTAGAGGGAGAATTGCATTATGGGAGTTAGCATATTCAGTTTATAATAGTTATAATGAGGATGAATAATTTAGTAGGAAGCCTGTGTTGTATATCGATTGATAAGGAAATATGTGACTTGATTGAAGATTGAATTTACATAGAGTGAAGATGAAAAGTTTTAGCGTGTGACTCTATATAGAGAAGAATTGAAGTCTGTCTAATTAGCGGAGAGCTATTGTGCTCAGATAAAGTATGCACATAAATAATTGACTGGCAAACTTTAGGACAGCAATGTGTGTGTGTAGATTCCCAATCAATCATAGTAAAAGGGAAATTTCATTAAAACCATGTTTGTTGCCTCTGTCTTCATCTAACGGTGCTTATACTATTCAGTGTGTCTTATTGGCTGCATAGGCTTGTGCAGAGGTGTAACTATGGGTGTAGGATTGTGTACATGGAAGTTTTCTGTTCGTTTTTAGTTGTTGTTTTTTTTTTTGATAGACTTTGATGAATGAACTAGATGGAGTTCTGACTTTTTTCAACCTAACTATGTAACTATGACAGACATCTAAGATTTGATGGATCCATTAGCTCTATGCCCTCTTTTTCTGCACTGCAGCTTTGTGGCAGCTTATGAACCACTTCTAGTTAATTTAAATTATTTTTTTAAGTATAATATTTATTATTTTTTAAAGACAATTAAGCAGATATGGTTAAGAGCAAAGAGGATATAATCAAGACACAGATGAAGATAAACTCCCAACTATTGATAATATGACATAGCGCAGAGTGCAGAATGGAAACATTTGTTTAGTTTCAGATAGATTTGTTATGTTACTAATTTTGTTTTGTTGATTTGTTTCACAATTCATTTAGTTTAGTTGAATTTCGTTTTGTTTATTCATTTTCTAATGAATTACACATTTTCAGAACAAATCGAATTCAGATTGGTTGAAAAATTATGATTTTGTTTGAAGAATACCTGTAGCTGGTTGTTAAGGAGTAGGTTGGGAAGTCAGCCGTCATGTCCTTAGCAACCAATGACTCATCAATTGGCAGCAGGCTTCCCCACTGACAGCTGAAATGTAAACAAAAGAAGGAAGGGGTCCTTGTCCCCATCAACATGTTTAGGGCATAAGGCCTAGTGTGGTTTGGAAACGAGTGCCCACCCCCCCCCCCCCCTTACTGGCCTGCTTGTCTGTCTACTTGCTTGGAAAAGGGTTATGGATCTTAGGGGAGACCCCGTGCCGTTTTTCTTTTAAATTTTCTATTGCCGGAATTCTTTTGCTTACATTTCAGCTCTCAGAAGGGAAGCCCGCTGACAAGCGATGAGTCATCGGTTGATAAGGATGTGGCGGCCGGCTTCCCGGCCTGCTCCTTAACAACCCCCTATTTTTCACAAATAATTTGAATTGGTTGATAATTTTTTGACTTATGTGAATTTGAATAGTTACAAAAATTTGGAATTAGAAAACGAATAAACTAAATTCATTACTATTTCATTTAGAGATTTGGATACATCCAAAATCTCCTAATAGCCAAACATTTGTCCGAGTTTACATATGGACTGAAACGAATTGCTCATGTTTAACATAGAATAGTATCTGCTATATCACTCTATCATTCAAGATGGAGAAATAAAGAAGAAAAATTGCGCTGCTAAACAAATATACATTAACCGTGAATACCACACTCCTATTTTATTTTAACCCTGGTTACATTGATGATAACTGGACCCTTACCCCACCCATCAAAAAAAAAAATGCTTTAACCCGTTATCAGTGGAAAGGACCTCCTCTGTAAACCTCTGTAAATTGGTGGTCATTGGGAAGAACCTAAGGTAAAAGCATTATTTACTATATCAGTTAATTTAAAGGTCTCTTATAAAAAAAAGGACTTCTTATCAAAGACCCCTTTAAATTTCAAGTCGGGGGAAAGACACTACTATTAAAAAATTCCTGAACTCAATGTAGTTTTTTTTTATTACAGATACTTATATAGCACCTTCAATTGACACAACACTTTACACATATATACAGTATATATTGTACATTCATATCAGTCCCTGCCCTCAGGGAGCTTACATTCTTACACACATTCATACATACACATACTAGGGCCAATTTAGACAGGAGCCAATTAACATACCAACATATCTTTGGAGTGTAGGAGGAAATCAGAGTACCCAGAAGGAACTCATGCAGGCACAAGGAGTACATTCAAACTCCAGGTAGGTGGTGCTGTTTGTTGGAATTCAAACTGATGACCCTAGTGCTGCTAGGCAGAAGAGCCAATCATTTGAACAGGAAGAACTTATGTATTTTTTCAACCAGATTAACTATGTGACTAAAATCCCCCTTTAAATGTAGGGCTCTTTTAGACAGGTATTGCCTTCTAAAGCAGCATTAAAGCACCTATAGCATTAATGAGAATTCTGAATGTGTTATACAGGTATTTATGTTATGTCAGGTAACGCTCCTCAAACACCCTATGAGATGTGTTTGTTTGTTTTTGTTGAGGTTTTTGGCCACAACCATAAACATTACATTTGGAGAGGAGTCAACAAAGCCTATGATGAAAGGTACACCATTCCTACTGTGAAATACGGAGGTGGATCCCTGATTTTTTGGCCTTTTGGGTATGTGTGAGCTACAGTACAAAGCCACAGGAAATTTGGTCAAAATTTATGGCAAGATGAATGCAGTATGTTATCAAAAAATAATGGATGAACATTTGCATTCATCAGCCAGGAAGTTGCACATGGTATATACTTAGACATTCCAACATGACAATAAACCAAAACACAAGGCCAAGTCAACCTGTCATTGGCTACAGCAGAATAAAGTGAAGGTTCTAGAGTGGCCATCTCAGTCTCCTGACCTCAATATCATTCATATCACCACTCTGGGGAGATCTCAAACGTGCAGTTCACGCAAGACAGCTGAAGACTTTACAGGAACTGGAGGCTTTTTGCCAAGAGGAATGAGCAGCTTTACCATCTGAGAAGATAAAGAGCCTCATCTACAAATAACACAAAATACTTCAAGCTGTCATTGATGTTAAAAGGGGCAATACACAGTATTAAGAACTGGGGTATGTAAACTTTTAATCAGGTTCATTTTGGTAGTTCCTGTTATCATTATGATTTAAAAAGAGTAAACACGGTTGATTGATATTAAATGGCTTCAGCCAAACACTAACCGTGAGTGAAAGAAAACTTTTTGTGTTATCATTCATTTTCTCTGAAAAATGGCCAAGAAATCATAAATTCTGCCAGGGTATGTAAACTTATGAGCACAACTGTATATATATATTTTGTTTATAGAGACTATTTTTGTGATCATGTGCATTTAAGAGGTCCCGAAGAAGCGCTTATTTCCGCGAAACACGTCAACCTTAGTTCCTCATCTCGACTAACAGCCATGCATATTTGTAGTGAACAATGACTTGACAAGTGTATGGAGGTAGTTACAAAGGGTCAACGCCTGCCAAACTCTGCAAGCACGTTATTTTTGCCTCACCGAAACGTGTGGCAATGCTAACGCTACAGTGTGAACACCTTCATCCGCTCCCTATTTTAACAATTTTGAGTGGCACTGATAAGTATTTAGGATTAGGAAGAGTTAAAAAAAATAACCCAACCCCCTATTTTCAATGCCTCTGTGAAAGTGCCCTTAAGGTCTGCTTCAAAATTGAGATCACTGGAAAGTAGACATGTGCACTGAAGTTATGAATTATCCGAAATAAAGAATGTCGCATCTAAACAAATGGAATGGAACCAAATAATAATAAATAATATTAATACGTTTTTATTATTATTATTATTATTATTATTATTATTATTTATTATTATTAGTTTGTTATGTTCTATTCATTTAGATATGGCATTCGTTATTACAGATAATTTGTAACTTTGGATACATTTGTATTCATTACGTTCACTAACAGCCAAATTTGAAAGGAAATTCCATATTCCTATAATTTATAGACATGTGCATTTGTTTTTGTCCGAATGCATTTTCGTCTGAATTTCAGCTATTTTCGTTTTCGTTTTGACAAACGATAACGAAAGCACAGAATCTGAAAAAACGAAAGATCCGACATAAATAAATGCTTTATTTTCGTTTTCATTGTTACAACAGTTCGATATAGAATAGGAGATTCGACGTGACTCTGACAATAACAATCTGTGTCTATGGAACCTGTGGTCGAATGTGCCTAACCTTACCTCTATTAGTCCAAGATTATATAGAGAAAATATTCGACAGAGAAAAAAGATTTGACAGAGAGAAAAGATTCTGCAAGTTACTGTCCTAAAAAGTGTTTGGGGACCTAAGTCCTGCCCCAGGGGACATGTATCAATGCAAAAAAAAGTTTAAAAAATTGCATTTTTTTCGGGAGCAGTGATTTTAATAATGATTAAAGTGAAACAATAAAAGTGTAATATTCCTTTAAATTTCATAGCTGGGGGGTGTCTATAGTATGCCTGTGAAGGGGCGCATGTTTCTGGTGCTTAGAACTGTCCCTGTACAAAGTGTCATTTATGCAGGAAAAAAAGTCCTCGCAATCACTCGCAGCTATTATGAATTGTCGGCTCCGTAATACAGAGAACACTCATTGAAAGTCAATGATAAAAATAAATAAATAAATAGAAAAAAAAAATTGACGTGGGGTTCCCCCTAAATATCCATACCAGACCCTTCAGGTCTGGTATGGATATTAAGGGGAACCCCGCGTCAAATTTAAAAAAACAATTGACGTGGGGGTCCCCCTAAAAATCCATACCAGACCCTTTATCCGAACACGCAACCTGGCAGGCCGCAGGAACAGAGGGGGGACGAGAGAGTGCCCCCCCTCCCTCCTGAACCGTACCAGGCCACATGCCCTCAACATTGGGAGGATGCTTTGTGGGTCTGTGACCCCTCAAAGCACATTGTCCCCATGTTGATGCGGAGAAGGGCCTCATCCCCACAACCCTGGCCGGTGGTTGTGGGGGTCTGCGGGCGGGGGGCTTATCAGAATCTGGAAGCCCCCTTTAACAAGGGGACCCCCAGATCCCGCCCCCCCTGTTTGAAATGGTAAGGGGGTACAAAAGTACCCTTACCATTTCACAAAGAAAGTGTAAAAAATAGTTAAATAAGACAAACACACTTTTGAAAAATTCCTTTATTAAAAATAAAAAAAAATAAAAAAAAGATTCCAGCGGTGGTAATCCACTCTTGCTATCCAGCGACGGATGATCATCTCTCCGGGGTCCAGCGATGGCTCATCTGAATCAGCACAGCGAATTCATCCATCTTCTGTCTCCACGGAGGAGACACTGCGGGGATTGTTATATGCGGAGGGCGGGGCCACCCATCTCCAGACCCCGCCCCCCTCTGACGCAAGGGGAAACCCGGGCTTTCCCATGACGTATGGGTGACCCTGCACCCCTCTGATGTAACACAGGCAGGCTTCCGTTACATCAGAGGGGGCAGGGTCACCCATACGTCACGCCCTCCGCATATAACAAATGTCACGTCATGCCCTCCACATATAACAAACGTCAGGCCGCAGGAATACCCGCAGTGTCTCCTCCGTGGAGACAGAAGATGGATGGATTCGCTGCGCTGATTCAGATGAGCCATCGCTGGACCCCGGAGAGATGATCGTCCATCGCTGGATAGCAAGGGTGGATTACCACCGCTGGAATCTTTTTTTTATTTATTTTTTATTTTTAATAAAGGAATTTTTCAAAAGTGTGTTTGTCTTATTTAACTATTTTTTACACTTTCTTTGTGAAATGGTAGGGGTACTTTTGTACCCCCTTACCATTTCAAACGGGGGGGGGGTGGGATCTGGGGGTCCTCTTGTTAAAGGGGGCTTCCAGATTCTGATAAGCCCCCCGCCCGCAGACCCCCACAACCACCGGCCAGGGTTGTGGGGATGAGGCCCTTCTCCGCATCAACATGGGGACAAGGTGCTTTGAGGGGTCACAGACCCCCAAAGCATCCTCCCAATGTTGAGGGCATGTGGCCTGGTACGGTTCAGGAGGGAGGGGGGCCGCTCTCTCACCCCCCTCTTTTCCTGCGGTCTGCCAGGTTGCGTGCTCGGATAAAGGGTCTGGTATGGATTTTTAGGGGGACCCCACGTCAATTTTTTTTTAAATTTGATGCGGGGTTCCCCTTAATATCCATACCAGACCTGAAGGGCCTGGTAATTGAATTTGGTGCACCCCCACGCTTTTTTTAAAATGTATTTTTTTTTTTTTTTATCAATGACTTTCAGTGAGTGTTCTCTGTATTACGGAGTCGACAATTCATAATAGCTGCGAGTGATTTTAAAGGACTTTTTTTCCTGCATAAATGACACTTTGTGCAGGGACAGTTCTAAGCACCAGAAACATGCACCCCTTCACAGGCATACTATAGACACCCCCCCCTCCCTACGAAATTTAAAGGAATATTACACTTTTATTGTTTCACTTTAATCATTATTAAAATCACTGCTCCCGAAAAAACGGCCATTTTTAAAACTTTTTTTTTTGCATTGATACATGTCCCTTGGGGCAGGACTCGGGTCCCCAAACACTTTTTAGGACAGTAACTTGCATATTAGCCTTTAAAATTAGCACTTTAGATTTTGAACGTTGGAGTCCCATAGACTTTAATAGGGTTCTAAAGTTCACACGAAGTATGCTATATACTAGCTCCGTTGAATCTTCTTTATACATTCCACAGACACCATAAGCCTTCAAAGACAGATTCGACCGTAATTCCTGTGGATTTTCAGACGAATGCAATTTTTGAACGAAAAACTAAATAAATAAAAACGAATTTCGGGAGTAACTAAATTAATTAATTTTTCGAACAAAAACGAAACTCCGAAACAAAATATTTTACTCTGCACATGTCTAATAATTTAATATTTTATAATAGTTAAGTTATTTCAGATGTTTGAATTTTCAGGTTTTCAAATTTCACATCTTTGGAATTTCGAATTTTCAAATTTCTAAAATTTTGAATTCCCGAAGTTTCGAATTTTGAATGTCCGAATGTTTGAATTTCAAATGTCCGAATTTCTGAAATTTTGTATTTTCATATTTTCAAGTTTCCTAATTTCCTAATTTAGAATTTTCAAATTTAGAATTTACGAATTTCTGAGTTTTCAAATTTAGAATATCCGAATATTTGGAAATTCGATAATTCCGAAATTCAGATATTTCCGAAATTGTATAAATTTGTTAAAAAACAAATTTGGAACTAAATTTATGTATGTCAGCTTTCTATGAAATTTGTTTTTAATGATCGCATCATGTATTTTGAGAATATTTTTTCTTGTCTGTATAATAAATCAATTTCTACTTCATACATTCTTTTTTGTAATTGTACCTGATTTAGTAACTTGGGTTTAGTACAGTCCCCACACTATATAAGGCCGCCTGCGTGGCGGCCTTGTGTAGTGTGTTGCATCGGTGGTTAAAGACAGACAGAGAGAGACAGTGTCAGTTAGTTTCAGTTACAGTGTGTAGAGGATATATATGCATCCCAGGTGTGTTGAATATATATTTATACACTGTATTCAGTTTAGTTAGTTAGTTAGTTTAGTTTAGTTTAGTTAGATCTGTTCCTGTTATTCTCTTCATAATATACTGACAGGCAGGGAGCTGCAGTATTTTCACTTAGTTTACTGTGTCCATTGCACAGTGTGCACCTAAAGCTTTACCTGAATACAATTGCCGGTGTTCTCATACAAATACAGGCAGGGAGCTGCAGTATTTTGTTTTAGTGTCCTTTGCACACTATGCACCTGAAGCTGGAAGACTCAGCTCTGCCAACTCTCCGCCGAGGAGGAGATCCTCTATTGCCGGAGATCTGTATTGCCGGGATCCCCTATTGCCGGGGATCGTGTGATTGCAGAGCCCATTGGTGGAGGGGACCCGTGGAAGTGATCACATCACACACATAGGATGATCATTGATCGGCAGGTCTGGGGGATGCGTAGTTGCCGGATTTTGGGGGGATTTGCCGCATGAAGCCGCTTAGGATGCAGCTGTGATCTGTCCCGGTGAACGGACATCGATATTCCGGGATCACCTGTCGCTTAGTAAATTGAATGGTGTATGTGACCCCCTCCTTCTCCTCGGCACCCCCCGGATTTGCTCGCCCTTTTCGGGTGATGAGGCTGAGCAGAGCGGCCAGATTTGGGGAAAAGCTTCCTCTCTGAGACAAGTTTCCTCTGCATGGACAAAGTCCCGGCACAGCACTTATGAGAAGAGTAGTTTGACAGCCACTTGCACATTATTAGGCTCTTTAAGCCTTGCTCACACCCTCCTTCATGATCTCCTGGTAGCTATATTCTCTACCCATGGTTGCAGGAAAGAAAATCGCTTCATCTATGGTTGGCTTTAGTGAAGCCGATTTCCAACAAAGGAGATAACTGGTGGTAAAAGGAGAAAACTGCAATAGCATTTTGAAGGCTTATTGGTTTCATATGTTCGGTGAGTGCATCCCCATAGGGGGTCGTCCTTTGTTCCACAAGTGGTGATCTATATGGTGGAAGCTGTGTTTCAATCACTAAGCAAGTGGATAGAACAGAGCACCCTGTCTCCTGAACACTGAATTGAACTTTTACGCATGTTTTGAAAAAAATGTGCATGCGCTGCTATACATAAAAAGTGGACTTTTTAGTTTGAGTTACAGGTTTTGTGTATTTATGACACCCATGAATCTAGTATAAGTCTGGAAAGCTCCGCTTTTTGAATAGCGCCTAAAACTGAAATAACATGGATGTCACAAAAATGGCACCCATCCTGTTCTTGCATAAAAAAAGTTTTTATTAGACCCCCCCCCCAAAAAAAAAAATCATAGACATCCACCCCATTCTGCTCTGATTCAGCGTGGGATCTGTTCACAGATTCCCTTCTGAACAGACCAAACAATGCTGATGTGAAAGGAGCCTGACAAGAACATATACAAAATTTCATTCTGTTGACTTTTAAAAAAAATGTAGTAGACTTTTCATACTTGTATTTATTAGAAAATATATATCCAGGAAAGCATTCCAAAAGACTTTCCTTCTTCAGTTTTATTGCAAGAATAACTTTACACAAGCTTTGGCCAAATCCCAAGGCCTTTGTCAACTGCTAATCACATATACTAGCCATCCAATTAAATAGCATGGCATAGTTCATGTTATCATTATTACCAATCAAGGAAGATCTAGGGATAATCTAATAGGCATAATCTTCAAACATTTATAATGCTTTAAATTGTATTAATCTAAATATCAAACAATCCCTTGGATTGATTTTTTTTTTAATCTGTCTTCTTAAACAAACCTTTGTTTCATTATTTATTGTCTATTATTTATTGAATCATTTATTATTCATTATTTATTGTATTATTGCATAGCATAGTTGCATAATAATTTTGTTACGCTTTCCAGCCTGTGCAGGATGAGTTTTTATAATCTATTTTCACTCGGAACATATGTAGATAATGTAGAGATTGGAAAGGGTTACAACTAAATCACAAGGCACATGAATAAATGCATCACTCAGTAAAAAAACAAAACAATGAAAGTTGTATTCAAAATCTTCACGTTTTAAAAGATACGGCCTAGGAGGAGGTGTTGCAATTATTACATGATGCTCATAAGCCAGAATTTGGGTAGACACTATGCTGTCAGCCAAACTTAAAGAGAAATATGCTGATGTTCTTGAAGGGTTCCTGTAGGCAAGCCATGGTGGCACCCGTAGGCATTGCAGGACACTTGCTTCTTGGGATAACTCGATGTTAGATTAATACTATTTAAATATCAATGCCAGGTATGGATATTTTATACATAGTTACATTGACCCAGCTTGGACCAATGTAACTATGTATATTTATCATACCTGGCTGATGTCCCTTGTGCAATCAGAGCAAAGCTTTCTCTGAATGATGCCCTTGCTGAGCAGTCAACCACCTGTGTTCAAAATGCAGCAGTGCAGCTGCTCAGCATGGCACCGGGAAGCAAGTGGAGATCATTGGAGTAACCGTGCCTACTTATGTGATATCCAGCTTACAGGGACATCGAGCAGGTACAGTATGGTATACACATAGTTACATTGGTCCAAGCTGGACCAATGTAACTATGTATAAACTATTCAAACCTGAAATTCATCTCTAAAGTCTAAACAAGTACCAAAACCAGTCACTATTTTACTATGTGATGCACAAACCTCATAAAGTAAAGAAAAACCTTATTTACCTTATCTGACTTGGTTAAAACCTCCCTCATTTGTGTCTCACATGGTTTCCCCTGAGACACTGCCGTCAACAGTGGTTTATACTATGTATAGATATATATTCAAACAAAAATAGCTTTTCTTCAGCATACTGAACAAAAACAGTCCGTAAACTTTTGGTATAACACAAAGATACGGCTCACCGCCAGCATAAACCTGGCCCACCACAAGGTTTAAAGTCCCACTGGTCTAGAAATAGGTCAATCCTGAGCCCATCAGTGTCTCACACGATAAACAACCCATTTCACAACTGTGTGCTGTTCCACATCACACCTCATGGACACCTTCTGGGTGCTTCCTGCCTTTTTCATCCCCCTCTTGCAGGTGGGCTAACCATTTCAGGATCAAAGTACCAGTAGCCAGGGTTGTTGGTTCTCACATGCAAGTCACAGAACCTCTTGGAATTTTGGGACCCATATGAGGACTTAGTAGTCCTGGGAAAACTGAAAGTAATTTTTGCCCCCTTTTAATGGATCACAACAGAACCTCTCACCCTGCATGGTTGAAAATCCCTGAGTATACCAACTGTGTCTTGTCGTCCCCCTTCAAGGGGTTCTTAATGCTCAGGGTTTTTCACCTTCATGCATTCTATGCATGAAGGAAAGAAACCTTCTGTGTGCAGCAGCCACCCTAATATTCACCTGAGCCCCATCTTGATCCAGCGATGTGCACGAGAGCCTCGACTCTTCGGGGACTCTCATTCCTCATCAAGGACACACACATACAAGCATTGGCCACCTCTGGAGAAGATTGAACAAAATGAAGTGACATCATGTGACCAGTCTAAAGACATCTGGAAAAGGGGTAATTATTAAAAAAAAAAATATATAGCAGAGGGTCACCAAGTTAGGTTGAACACTAAGGGTAGACAATTTGTGCTTTAAGGTTACTGGTGTTGAATTACCCAAACATGAACTGGATCCACAGATGTCCAGAAGAACGAGAAAATTCTAAAAATGGGGAAGAGTAATTGCTTTGTGTTAAATATAGCCCACAGGGCTTGCATTGCTGTTCCGTAAAATATAAATATTCAATTCTTCCTCTTAACGATTTTCTGCTCCCGTCTGGCAAAAAAGTGCATTTCGTAGTAAACCTCTGCCACTGTGGAACACCTCAAAATGAATTATGCTGAAAAAATGTAAGGAATCACCATAGCGAGAAGCAGACAAAATGCTAGGAGAGGCCTCTGAAAAGCTTGAATTATCTGGAAAATTGAAACAAATGTTCTATTAATGTATAATTTATATACAAGTTCCTTTGGCAAACCAATCTGAGACATGTTTGTGCATGAATAAAACAGATTAGAATCTGCTATGATTACCAACTGTGTAATGTTTTAACATAATATGCTCACACTTGAAATGTTCACTATTTGTAACTTAAAAAAGTTTTATACAGTATATAAGAAAGCAGAAAGCCCGCAGTGAGTAGGCTAATGAGTATATTTAGAAAAAAATAGAATTTACAAATCTAGGAGCGACAGACTATCAGTATAACTTTTCTACTTCACAGCAACTAACCTCCCTAATATTCTAAGAGCCAATATAAATGTAATAATAGCTAAAATATTTTGGAAGTGTTCTCTGACTTGAGAAGGGCAAGAAATCTCATTATTTGCAACTTTCTAGTCATTGGACTCATGCCCGCTCTTCCTCTGCCTATCCGTCTGGTGCCCAATTTCCATTGGCCTAGGCCTGCCAGAAATCAATGTATAGAAAAAGCCTGCCTGGGCGGGGGGCATTGGAGGCAGTGCTGTGTCCATTCATTCCTAGAAGATGATCCCTGGTGACTGGGCATTCACCCTTTTATTGCTGGCAGATCAGGTGGGAATATGTGATTAACCCTTTGTTTGCTAGAAGATATGTGTGTTGGAAGTTATATTTATTAACAATTTCATTGCTAGCAGAACCCTGGTGGAAATGCACATTTACCACTTTAATAGGTAGATTAAAGGGTTAATCGTGCATTTCCACCAGGGATCTGCCATCAAAGAAAGGGTTAATCATGTGTTTCCATCGGGGTCTAACAGAAAAGAAATAGTTAATCATGTCCAGCCACCAGGCCAGCAAGGATTATTATAAGTCTATGCCAGACCCTCTATTAGAGGCTGGCTTAAACGTTTTAATCATGTATCTAGCCACCAGGGATCTTATTTGTCTGAGATCCCTGGTGGCTAGAACCATGATAAACCCTTTTATTGCCAGTAGATCCCTGGTTGAAGACAGTATCTTCCTTGTACCCTATAGTGACGTGTAGGCAACATGCCTTAAAGCAGGCAACTTTTGAGAGGTGGAGATCTATCTGAACCACATGGAAGAGATCAATGGTCTCTGGAGTTCGTGCCATTTTTATTTTTAAAGAAATGAACTAGCATTGTCTCACTAAATAGTAAGGATGAAACAAGGAAAAACATTAATACAAATGTCACTGTAAAAACGTAAGCCTACTTTAAAAGTTAGCTTCAGTGAGAAACTCATTCACGTTAATTTACATTTTTTTTTCATATCCGGAGAGTAATTAGTAATTAGTCATCTCGCACAAGTCTGATGCAGGAGTTCATCTTGAAGGCAGAGTGATTTGCTCAACACGTTTCAGGCCTGACTGTAAGGCAGTGTAGTAGGTAAGGAGGTGAATAGAGGCCAGTAGGATGTCAGTAGTATGTAGGGCATTGTACAGAGGTCAATAGTAAGTAAATGCAGTGTACAGAGTTCAGTAGGATGTATTGCAGTGTACAGAGTTTAGTAATTTATGGGGAAGTGGGACGTAGGGCTGTAGTGGGATGCCCCTTTGTCCAGATTCCAGTGCAGGTCCCTTTAACTTAACTCCCCACAATCCTCTGAGCTCCTGGACACGCCCGGGGGTATAAATGCCAGCTCTACCCAGCTTCCTGTGCTTAGAGAGATCCTGCCTGATGGGACAGCAGTGACTGGGCAAGTGAGCTGTCCCCAGGTGCCGGGTCCTCCCCTGTTAA
Organism: Lithobates pipiens; assembly: GCF_037356315.1. Classification (NCBI taxonomy): domain Eukaryota; kingdom Metazoa; phylum Chordata; class Amphibia; order Anura; family Ranidae; genus Lithobates; species Lithobates pipiens. Next base: position 10,855,853 of record NW_027507755.1, read on the forward strand.
GTCTGGTGTGCGGGCCACCAGCAGCGAGCACAAGAGCATGCAGCATTTTTCCAAGCCCCAGTCACTGGAGAGGACTCTGTTACAGTCCATTTTTGGAAGCTGTCCATGACGTGGGTTGGCCCTATCCGCAGCAACCAGAACCTCCTGACCGAAGCAAGCAGAAAGCAGGGCCAGCGTGAAGTTTGTGCCAGCAGGAGGTCCACTCAGCTCCCAGTCTTTTGAACAAACTTTTGCTATCTTGAACACGTGAGATTCTTAAGTGCTCTATTCTATCTGAAGATTGAACTCAGAAAACCCTGCTGCCATCTAGTGGACACTAGTTGAACAGCAGTATAATTGTTATATCCTTTTTCTTCACAGTTCATATTAATGTTCTGTAATACATACCTGTGTTCACACGATCTCTGGTACAATTTATGTTGAAGTTTTCTTGTTGAGTAAAGTAGAAATTGCACATCACCGCTGGTCTGATCATTTGGCTGAAACCGTTACACTACAGGGCAGTGTACACAGGTCAGTAGCATGTAGAGCAGTGAACAGAGGTCAGTAGTATGTAGAGTAGTGTACAGAGGTCAGTAGGATGTATTGCAGTGTACAGATGTTGGATTGGGACACCTGGCACACAGGAGAGAACATTTCATGCTACGTTTGTAGTGGAAATCAAGGGAGCTGATAGAGAAGCCGCTATAGGTGTTGGGGATACCGGAAAACTTCCCTGTGCTTGGTGAGGCCACTGTATTGTGGTCATCTGGATTCAGTAAGGGGCCACCCTATTTTGAAGCCTATTAGAGCCTATGTCTCTAATCAGGTACTTAAAAAAAAACCCTGGCCGCTGTAATTCATGCTCCCGGTGACCCGAAAGGGGCCGAATGCATGAATAGGGGGTGGCTATGGATACAGTGGTGTGAAAAAGTGTTTGCCCCCTTCCTCATTTCCTGTTCCTTTGCATGTTTGTCACACTTAAGTGTTTCAGAACATCAAACCAATTTAAACAATAGTCAAGGACAACACAAGTAAACACAAAATGCAATTTGTAAATGAAGGTGTTTATTATTAAAGGTGAAAAAAAATCCAAACCATCATGGCCCTGTGTGAAAAAGTGATTGCCCCCCTTGTTAAAACATACTATAACTGTGGTTGTCCACACCTGAGTTCAATTTCTCTAGCCACACCCAGGCCTGATTATTGCCACACCTGTTCACAATCAAGGCATCACTTAAATAGGAGCTGCTTGACACAGTAAGGTCCACCAGAAGATCCTTAAAAGCTACACATCATGCCGAGACCCAAAGAAATTCAGGAACAATTGAGAAAGAAAGTAATTGAGATCTATCAGTCTGGAAAGGGTTATAAAGCCATTTCCAAAGCTTTGGGAATCCAGCGAACCACAGTGAGAGCCATTATCCACAAATGGCGAGGACATGGAACAGTGGTGAACCTTCCCAGGAGTGGCCGGCCGCCCAAAATTACCCCAAGAGCGCAGCGACGACTCATCCAAGAGGTCACAAAAGACCCCACAACAACGTCCAAGGAACTGCAGGCCTCACTTGCCTCAGTTAAGGTCAGCGTTCATGCCTCCACCATCAGGAAAAGACTGGGCAAAAATGGCCTGCATGGCAGAGTTCCAAGGAGAAAACCACTGCTGAGCAAAAAGAACATCAAAGCTCGTCTCAATTTCTCCACAACACATCTTGATGATCCCCAAGACTTTTGGGACAACATTCTGTGGACCGATGAGACAAAAGTGGAACTCTTTGGAAGGTGTGTGTCCAAGTATATCTGGCGTAGAAGGAACACTGCATTTCATAAAAAGAACATTATACCAACAGTAAAATATGGTGGTGGTAGTGTGATGGTCTGGGGCTGTTTTGCTGCTTCATGACCTGGAAGACTTGCCGTGATAAAAGGAACTATGAATTCTGCTGTCTACCAAGAGATCCTGAAGGAGAATGTCCGACCATCTGTTCGTGTACTCAAGCTGAAACGAACTTGGGTTCTGCAGCAGGACAATGATCCTAAACACACCAGCAAGTCCACCACCGAATGGCTGAAGAAAAACAAAATGAAGACTTTGGAGTGGCCTAGCCAAAGTCCTGACCTGAATCCTATTGAGATGTTGTGGTATGACCTTAAAAAGGCCGTTCATGCTCGAAAACCCTCTAATGTAACTGAATTAGGACAATTCTGCAAAGATGAGTGGGCCAAAATTCCTCCAGGACGCTGTAAAAGCCTCATTGCACGTTATCGCAAACGCTTGGTTGCAGTTGTTGCTGCTAAGGGTGGCCCAACCAGTTATTAGGTTTAGGGGGCAATCACTTTTTCACACAGGGCCATGATGGTTTGGATTTTTTTTCACCTTTAATAATAAACACCTTCATTTACAAATTGCATTTTGTGTTTACTTGTGTTGTCCTTGACTATTGTTTAAATTGGTTTGATGTTCCGAAACACTTAAGTGTGACAAACATGCAAAGGAACAGGAAATGAGGAAGGGGGCAAACACTTTTTCACACCACTGTAGATTCATGCTATGTATGAATCTATCCATTACCAATTCAGGGGGTGGCGAAGAGAGAGGGGGCGGCACTCGGGTGTCCCTAATGGACAGGCCGCCCCTGGTCAATAGAGTAGTGGACAATGTCAGTAGGGCAATGGAAAGTATCATTAGGGCAATGGACGGTGTCTATAGGACAGTGGATAGCATCAGTCATTAAGGCAGTGGGCAGTATCAGTTAGAAGGGCAGTGGGTGGTGTCAGTAGGGCAGTGGATGTGTCAGTAGGGCAGTGGATGGTGACAGTAGGGCAGAGGATGGGATCAGTAACTAGGTCAATGATATGTGTTTATAGGGGGTCACAGGAGAGCACAATCTTCTTTCACATGCAGAGAAGGAAAGTTCCCGCTATACACTACTCATTTTTCCGATGCGCTGATCCTGGCCAGCCCTTCTCTCTTGTCCATCCCATGAGATGTCATACACAAGCACCTGGGATGGACTAGGATGCTCCTTCCTTGTGCCACTCTGAATATGTAGGAGGAGCAGTCTGGGGCTGGCAAGACAGGGACATGATCTACCCATCATCTACCTGTGATCAATGGGTAGATTGAGATCGACGGGTTGCTGACCCCGCCTTACAGTTTATGTAAAGCCAAACTTTTAAACAAACTATGTTGTTGCACATGATCCTGTAATGTAAAAAAAAATAATAATCCTTTTAATATGTCTTGCTTTCAATTAAAATATACCAGCAAGGTATATCCAAGGACACATCCTGTCTTTGGGTGACACTCACATCATCTGTTGTCACCCTTTACAATATGTTGAACTACAAGCAGCTTGTCATCACACAGTGTACTGGAACATCGTAAAACTGGGATGTTCAGTCAACACTAGAGGTTCGTACAAAATATCTAAAAGATGTGCATAATGCAGGGAAAGTAAACATGATCAAAATCAAAGAAAACTATATTTCTTTTACTTAAAGTGAAGTTCCAATGACATCTAGCATTTTTTTTTTAAATCTATTATAATGTGACACACATTACTCTTCTATATTACGCTGCTATAGTTTGTATTTTATATAAAAACAAACCTTATATTTCTTCTTCTTCTTGTGTGTTCCCATCTTGCTTGTAGGCAGGAGAAGCCCACAAGGATGGTCTTCCGGAATATGGTGCTGCTGAATTAATCAGCATGCACTGCCCGATCTCGCACATGCGCTTTATGCACACATAGTGGTGGAAACTTCTCTGGTTGCCATCACAACGGGCGTCATCGTTGGAAGTGCCCATGCCGTTGTTATGGCAACCTAGCACTCGGTGCTGCCCACTGACTCCTAGGAAAGGATGACATGCATTGAGGAAAATGCCACGGAGAGGAAGTTGCGGAATACAAGGGACCCCATAGCAACAGTGTTCAAGGAGGGGGTAAAAAAAAAAAAAAAATCCAAATGTTGATGCTGATGGATAATGCCGTTAATTTCTTTAACCACTTTAGCCCCGTAAGATTTAGCTGCTCAGTGACCAGGCCATTTTTTGCAATACGGCACTGTGTCGCTTTAACTGACAATTGCGTGGTCGTGCTATGCTGTAGCCAAACAAAATGTATGTCCTTTTTTCCCCACAAATAGAGATTTCTTTTGGTGGTATTTGATCACCTCTGCAGTTTTTATTTTTTTAAGCGTAAATTGATTGGTTTGCGCAAAAGTTATAGGGTCTACAAAATAGGAGATAGATTTGATGCATTTTGATTATCTTTTTTTTTGCTAGTAATGGCTGAGATATTGCGGTGGACAAATTGGACGCTTTTGACACATTTTTGGGACCATTGACAATTATACAGTGATCAGTGCTATAAAAATGCACTGGATTATTGTATAACTGTCACTGGCAGGGAAGGGGTTAACACCAGAGGGCAATCAAGGGGTTAAATGTGTTTCCTGACTGTGTGTTCTAACTGTAGGGGGGGGGGGGGTGGGACTGTCTAGGAGGAGTGAGAAATCGATGTTCATACTTAGTATGAACATTTTTTGGGTGGAACTCCTTTTTAAAACAATTACACGTGCCTACTTTGACAGTGCTCTACAATTGAGTATTCTCTTATAAGAGATAATAACTGCATACTTTCTATATTTTCTATTACCGCCCCTCCATTATGTGAATTCTGGTATGTTTGACTGAGCACATAAGAGTGTATGGCTTGGGGGGCATATACCAATGACACCAGGAACACCATGGGGTTGATTTACTAAAGACAGATAAGCTGTTCACTTTGCAAGGGAAATTGTACGTTGCAAGGGAATTTGCCCCAGATCTTGAAAATAAATTAGGTGAAACTCTGGTGACTTCCATCATCCAATCATGTGCAAACCAAATTGCTGTTTTTTTTTCCTTGCACATGATTGGATAATGGAAGGGAGCAGATTGTCACCTTAGTCACTAAGCTCTGGGGAACATTCCCATGCAAAGTACATTTTCCCTGGCAAAATTAACAGCCTGTTTGCCTTTAGTAAATGAACGCTCATAGATAATAGACATATCATTATTACAGACAGAGTTTCTGATTTCCAGAGTGCTGTTGCTGTATAGAAAATGATTGGCCGACATAAATCCGAATTTATGGTACATTTTTTGCGATTGATGAATTGTTTGGGTATCCAATGACGCCTGCATATTTTGTTTACCAGAATTATTGGCTAAGTGGTGGTTCTCTGTCTATAATGGACAAAAGTAAAGGAAAATATGGCTCATTATTAACCACTTCAGCCTTCATGACCAGGCCATTTTTTTTGTTATACTGTACGACACTGCGTTACTTTAACTAGCAATGCTGTAACCGAGTCAAATTTATGTAATTTTTTTTCCACAAATAGAGCTTTCTTTTGGTGGTATTTGATCAGCTCTGCGGTTTTATGTTTGTGCTATAAACAAAAAAAAAGGCCAACAATTTTAAATAAAAAAATAAAAAATATGTATTCTGCTACATGTTTTTGGTAAAAAAAAAAAAATCCCAATAAGTGTATATTGATTGGTTTGCACAAAAGTTATAGTGTCTACAAACTATGGGATAGATTTATTTATTTATTTACTAGTAATGTCAGTCATCAGCGACTTATAGCAGGACGGCAACATTGCGGCAGATGAATCAGACACTAAGTGACACTTTTTGGGGACCAGTGACACTATTACAGTGATCAAAATATGCACTGTACTAATGACACTGGTAGGGATGGGGATAAAATCAGGGGCGATCAGAGGGTTAAAAGTGTTCCTAGGGAGTGCTTGCTAACTGTGTGGGAGGTGCTTCTACTATGAGAAGGCAGAGATCTGTGTTCCTGCATAGCAGAAACACAGGATCACAGCCTTTCCTTCTCACAGATTGGCAATCTGCCTTGTTTACATAGGCAGACTGCCATTCTACTTCTCTCAGGAACGATCGGCAGGTCTTGGTAGGTTTTCAGTTGTGCCATACTCTTTCCATTTTCAGATGATGGATTGAACAGTGCTCCGTGAGATGTGAAAACCTTGCTGTATTTTTTGTATAACCTAACCCATAGCACCCAACTGTTCCTGATTTTGAGGGACTGTCCTTGATTTGGAGCAATGTCCCTCTGTCCCTCTCATGTGTCCCTCATTTTGGTCTGATCTATAAAGTTGTATAAAAAAAAAGCATTGTATCTTTCAAAAAGTGTTTCTCAATGCTAAACCTATTATACAAATTCTAAAATGGCTGCATTTGTAAATTTTAAAAGCCAATATAAAGGAATAGTAGTGGTAAAAAAAAGCACTTGTGGATTTAATTAACCTTTTTTTTTTTTTTTGGTTAATTCTCCTGTAAAGGGGTGTGGCAGGAGACGTGTCCTATGCCTACATACGTTTGCTAATAGGTGTCCCTCATTCCCATCTCAAAATGTTGGGAGGTATGCCTAACCCTACTTTAAGTTTCTCCACAGCTTTATCCCTGACCTGTCTGGTGTGTTCTTTGGCCTTCATGATGATGTTTGTTCACTAAGGTTCTCTAACAAACCTCTGAGGGCTTCACAGAACATATGTATTTATACAGAGAATAAATTACACACAGGTGGACTGTAATTACTAATTATATGACTAATTCAAGACAATGGTTGACTAGATGAAGGCAACTGGCTCCACTAGATTTTAGTTAGGAGTATCAGAGTAAAGGGGGCTGAATACAAATCCATATTTATTTGTAAAAAAAATTGAAAACCATTTATCATTTTTTCTTCCACTTCACAATTATGTGTCACTTTGTGTTGGTCTATCACATAAAATACCAATAAAATATATGTACCTTTTTGGTTGTAACATGATAAAATGTGGTACATTTCAAGGGGTGTAAATACTTTTTGAAGGCACTGTAAGGGTCCTTTCACACGGGGCGGATCAGTGCTGATCCAACCTGTGGATATCCGTTTGCTCGATCTCCATCGATCTCCGCTGAGCAGGAAGGTGACAGGTCAGTCTCTGCACACTGCGCAGGGACGGACCTGTCACAGCGCCACTCTCCCCTATGGGAGATCGGGTGAAGACGGACTGCAGTGTCCGTCATCACCTGATCCGATCTGCAGACGGATGGAAAAATAGCTTTTTCCTCCGTCACACTTTTTCAGATCGGAGCAGGTCGGATGTCAGCGGACATGTCACCGCTGACATCCGACGCTCCATAGAGCTCTATGGAGCATCCGTTCAGGTCCGCCTGAAAAACTGACAGGCGGGCCTGAATGGATCGTCAGTGTGAAAGGGGCCTAAGGGGATAAAACCTTCCGGGGCTGAAGTGGTTAAAATATTACTTGTCAACTAAATGGACTAAAGAAAAAGGAATGGTTGAGTCATTTTTCTGACCACAGGTGCAATCCCTGATGTCCTCATAACTGACAAATGGCCGGCTAAATGATTAAACATTTACTTAGAGTGTGTGTGTATATATATATATATATATATATATATATTTATTTATTTATATGTGTATTACGAAAATATGACTACTGCCAGGAACTATTTAATGCTCTCCAGGAAAGTATTGAGGAGATGTCACATGTTTTTAAGTGGCTTTATTGCCCACTAATGAAGGTTAAGTGGATATAGCTACATTGCACTTGATTACTCAAGTGATTTTTTTTACCTTCAGCAGACTATGGTAAAATAAGAACATAATATTGCAAAGAAACCAGAAGCTATTATATTTTCTTTCTTTTCTATAAGAAGACAGTAGCTGACTCAGCACAGCCCACCTATTACTAAACTATCACTTTCCAATAAACTGACCCTTTAAGCACTTCAGCCTCGGAAGGATTTGCCCCCTTAATGACCAGGCCATTTTTGTGATACGGCACTGTGCCGCTTTAACTGACAATTGCGCGGTCGCGCAACGCTGTACCCAAACAAAATTGACGTCCTTTTTTTTCCCACAAGTAGAGCTTTCTATTGGTGGTATTTGATGACCTCTGCGGTTTTTATGTTATGCGCTATAAACAAATAAATGCCTACAATTTTGAAAAAAACATTTTTTTTTACTTTCTGCTATAATACATATCCAGAAAATATAAGAAAAACATTCCAAAAGTTGCTGCACTTAAAAACTTGTTGCTTTATTCCATCAAATCTTTAGATAAAGATTACAAAGCAAGTAGAGTCATTCAAGACAAGATAGTTGAAATTCATCTGTTCAGACAAGGATTACATCTATCTATCTATCTATCTATCTATCTATCAAATAATGGATTTTATTCGTTTAGGCCAATATGTATTCTTCTACATGCAAAATTGCAATAGACGTATATTGATTGGTTTGCGCAAAAGTTATCGTTTCTACAAACTACGGGATAGATTTAGGGACTTTTATTTTTTTTTTCCACAATTTTTGCTAGTAATGGCAGCGATCTGCAATTTTTAGTGGGATTGCGATATTGCGGCGGAAAAATCTGACCCCAAATGACACTTTTTGGGGACCAGTGACATTACATTGATCAGTGCTATAAAAAATGCACTGATCAATGTAAAAATTACACTGGCAGGGAAGGAGTTAACACTATGGGGCGATCAAGGGGTTAAGTGTTATCCCTGTGTATGTTCTAACTGTAGGGCTCACTGGGACATGACAGAGATCGCTGTTCCCGATTATTGGGAACAGAAGATCTCTGACATGTCATTAGGCAGAATGGGGGAATCACCTTGTTTACAGTTCCCCGTTCTGCCTCTGTACACAGCGATCGTGGGTTGCCGATGGACATCGATGTGGGACCCACGGCACATTGGTGCCCGCTATCCTCCTTGCATGGAATGACGTACAGTTACGTCAGTTTTTGCAGGAGAGCCAACCTGCCGCAGTAAATGTACGTGAGCTGGACGGCAAGTGGTTAAACCACTGATGCTCCCAAAAGACCAAAAAAAAAAAAAATCGAGTGGATATAACATATTATGTTTGTTTACTGGCATTTCTCAAGGAGCTTTTAAAAACATTAAATACTAGACATGTGTCATTCGTTTTGTTACGAATCAAACATTTTTGGACAAAACTTTCATTATTGAGCAGTATCCAGATCTCCAAATCAATAAATAGTAACAAATTTAAAAAAGATTATAACAAAACAACAATTAATTTGTTTCATTCGGATCTGAAATAATGTAACAAAATAATGAATGATCTGAATTGATTTGGATCTATTTATTTTTTTATGTTGCATTAAAGTGGTTGTAAAGGCACAAGGTTTTTAGCTTCATGCATTCAAAGCTGCAGGTCGGAAGGGCACCTACTTGTTGTGTTTGGGTTGGATGACCTGCTTGCTGTGGGGGCACACGGCAGGAAGGAGGAGCAAGGAGCACTGGCGTGGCACCCGAGAAGAGGAGGAGTCAGGCTGCTCTGTGCAAAACCATTACACAGAGCAGGGAAGTATAACATGTTTGTTTTTCTTTTGTTTTTTAACCAAGGCTTTAATATCACTTATTTTTTTTTATTATTATAAAAAATGTACTAGATATTAAATGGAAACTTATTGCAATAAATAAAGTAAGGTATAAAAGTAAAAAAAAAAAAAAAAAGATAATGATTCCTACTTGTTGTGTTTGGGTTGGATGGATGTGGATCCATCAGAATTTCCGAATCATAGTATAAAGAATGAATCTGAAATGAATTTAGTTCCATTTACTATGTTATGATTCAAAGATTCTCATGGATCCACCTCCATCCAACTCAAACAGAATACATAAGTAATCTCCCGAAATAACGAATTAACTCTTTAAAATGAACATAGCCAATCTTCCAAAATAGCTTCCAAAATACGAATCAATTTGGAATATACTAAACAAATCTGAATATACTAAATGAATCCGAATATACGAAACACATTACAAAAACGAATCATTCTATCATAACGAACATGACAAAACAAAATGATTAACTTAACAAATTAATCTGAAACTAAAAAAATTTTTGCATCGTGCATCTCTACTAAATATGTTAATAACACAACAATTTGACATTTGTATTCCTTGATAGAAAGAAATGTGTTTAATGCAATCCAGGACCAGAAACCAAAAATTCAATAAAAAAAGTTGACTGTCAGATACAGAAAGCTCCTACAGCATTATTAGAGCTGCACGATTAATCGTTAAAAAAAATTGTGATTGCGATTCAACCCCCTTCACGATCTTAATACAGCATTTCCCCGATACATGTTAACCTCCCTGGCAGTATGATTATGTCTGATCTTTGATGCTGAAAGCGGTACATTGTTTTGCATGGAAATTTGGTGTGTAATTCTTAGGAATAAGTCACTTAAATCTGTACAAACAAGAGTCCAGTAGACATCCTGGGTATGATAAAGTTTGAAACACAAAATCATAAATTATAATATAATAAATAACTATAAATAATTATAACAAATAATAATATAATAATAATAAAATGTATTTTAAATCAAAGACACTGAAATTTGCTCAGTTGCAGAATTGTCGCTGTCGTTACTTTCAGTGTTTGATGACAGATTTCCCCACAAATCGTTATCGCTCAATTCTGCAAGCGATTCTAATTTACTATCGCTGTTTTCTAGCTGGTCTAAAAACGTTTTTGATGTAAAAAGGGACACTTTTTGGGTGCCATGGACAATCTTAAGTTTCCAGGGAGAAAGAACAGTATATATAATATAAAACTGCATGCAGGGCACTGGACAGACCACTAGGGACAAAAGGGAGGTGAAATTATTTGATACAATAAAGTAATCTCTAAGATTACAGTGTACTGTATTTAATATGCTTTTTGCACTTTATGAAACTGGCGCCAGACTCCGTCCCTGTGCATCGCTCGCAGGGAATGGAGCCCAGCACAGTAATAAATTAAGCGGAGGACACAGCCCGCTCCCTTTCAGGAAGACATTGCAGAATCCTGGGGACAAGGTAAGTAACTTTGCCTGGATCCTGCGATGCAATTCCAAATGTGGCTTGGGCTTACCGCTTTTGGTAATGAAAATTCACTCCGAGCCACACTCATGAATACCGCCAGGGAGGTTAAACAAGTGAGGAGTCGTTCTTAGCTCAGAGCTGTCTAAAAGAAAACAAAAAACAACTCAAATGTATCTCTCGGTTCTTTTAGATCAAAGGGACGAACTTCGGTCTGTAAATGTGATCAGTTTAACCACTTAAAGACTAAACCTTTTTTGACACTTGTTGCCTACTGATTGAAATCTGTATTTTTTGCTAGAAAATTACTTAGAATCCCCAAACATTATTTATATATATATATATATATATATATATATATATATATATATATATATATATATATATATTTTTTTTTTAGCAGAGACCCTAAAGAATAAAATGGAGATCATTGCAATATTTTATGTCACACTGTATTTGCACAGCGGGCTTTCAAAATCAATAAAAAATAAACAGTAAAGTTAGCCCAATTTTTTTGTATAATACGAAAGATTTTAGGGTGAGAGAATCGTGATCTTTACTCTAAGCAAAAACATTTTGATTCTCATTTTATCCAGAATCATTGCGCTCTAAGCATTATTTGGGCAGAATATTTTTTACTGGTTCAGAATTTAAATGATCACCTTGTAAAAAACCCATTTGGTTTAAAACAGAAATGAATGGCAACCATTTGTGTACTGATATAAAAATACATTATAAATACCTTTTATTGCCCTCTTTTATAAGTGATCACATTCCCTCTGTTCTTAGCTGCATAAGAGCTGGAGAAGAGAAGCAGCAGCCCACTGAGCTTACCAGTGAATGGCTGTGCATTGGTGGCATGTCAGAACAAGTCTGATCATTGTAGGAGAGCAGGCTGAGTTCCCAGCATAGCTAGAGAACTGACCATGGTGTGCTTTCCTACTCCATACAAGCGAATTTCGGGGCCTACTGATCCAGGGATGGTCCGGTGCCGTCTCATCAGTAGGGAGAGGCCCAGCAACTGAAGAACCCCAGAGGAGGACTCTTTCAGGAGAAGACCGTGCACAAGGCTGGTTTCTCTGAAGGAGCCTGGAGACTTAGTTGAAGGAAGCAACCTGGATCAACACTCATACGGCATCGCCGGATCGGCTGAGAGAAACTGGTACCGTATGTCAGTTCTTTAAATGTATCCACATCCCTCAGTAACGCTCAAATGTATCTCACAAGTCTGTGGCAGAGACTTTACCGAGCAACCCACTGGCTGCTAGGCCTAGTGAGAGAGGTCTATCCGGGGGTTGTTGAATCCAGTTGTGGAACAGTTTTATTCTCTGGATTCTCTTAATACTATCACCTTGCAATTTAAGTGCCTGAACTCATCCCTAACCCTCTACCCTCCATTAAGAGACTTTGTTTTTTCTAAATAAATAACCCAAAAGAGGATTCAGTGTCAGTTTCAACATTCTTTGGGCCATTTACCACGGGATCCCCAAGACGGAGAAGCAAGCAGGTGAGGTAACGGTAAGCCCAAATCAAACCAGCAGCTCCTTCGGGGGTAAATGCTACACAAGTAAGGAGATATCTACAAGCAGTGTTCATTAGGGGTTTTTATGCTGATTCACATGGGACAAAGTTGTGGGGCAGAGTTTACCACAGTGATGGCCAACCTTGGCACCCCTGATGTTTTGGAACTACATTTCCCATGATGCTCATGCACTCTGCAGTGTAGTTGAGCATCATGGGAAATGTAGTTCCAAAACATCTGGAGTGCCAAGGTTCGCCATCACTGGTTTACAACCACTTTAAGTAGTGTGGCGGAAGTAATTACTGTAATATAGCCTGTTTATCTCATCCTGGGGAATCAAAACTTCAGTGTATGTCATAACTCTTGAGATAATAACAGTACCGCTAGAATAAGGACATTTTTATCTGTATCAATTAATTAGCAGCATTTTAATCCCAAACACCACTATATTTGAAGATACTGGAGGCAAACTGGACACATTACCTCTCCTATGTCAAATAGCCATTCGATATCCATCATATTATATTCCTTCAAACAGTAATTCCATGCTGGACAAAAATGTACAAGTTACCGGAATGCAACCTGTGAGTATTCAAAGGTATTACTACCTGTATAAAACTATATTTTAGGGAGTGACCGCTACATGGTCATATACACTGACATCCCATTGACCACGCCTCAGACTTTCTCATTGGTCAGATTATTTCTATCCATACGCTCCTCAAGGACTTAAAAAAGAGGGGCAACATCAGCAGTCTAGCACTCTCTTTTTAACATCAAACAAGGAACATTTGTCAAATCCTTTGATCCATCTTGCTCATTTATTGGGCTTTGCTGAACTCATTCAGCAGAATTTAAGTTTTTTAGGGCAGGGAAAAGAAGGGCCAAGCAGGCATAGTCTAGCACAGTTTAATTAGGGTTAGAATAAAACATGATGTGTATATGCACTTACAAGCAGGTAGGAGAAGGGATGACAGATACCAAGGGAGGAAGGTCCGAGTATGAGCCTGGCACTGGAGTGTCTATCCAGAATGATGTGAAAAAGCCATGAGGAGGGAGCGGGATGAGCCAAGGAACCATTAAGGAGGAGCCGGCGTCAGGCTGCCCTCTAAGGCTGGGATAAGTCCAGTATATGGGTACCTTCCAGAGTGTATGACTCTCTGATGGGAGTATCGGACAAGAGCTGTCACCACCGTCCCTTGTGAGGACCAAAAGAAATGTGTTTCGGAGGGTAGACACACCTCCTAAAGCCATCATGTTTTCATTTTAACCCAATTTAAACTTTTCTACACTATGCCTGCTTGCCGCTTCTTTTCCCTGCCCCCTATATTACACATTGTGGATCCCCAGCCCACTTTTAAAAGGCAGCCTGCAAGCATCCACTTGTGTTAGCCAGACATTTACACATTTATTCCCATAACTGCAGAAATTTTAGCTTTATTTTAGCTTATATTAATGGGAATGGAACATAATGCTGTAATATATTGTGTTTTATATTTAAGTGTTTTGACATTTGAACTCTTTTGTTTTTTCTGATGTATTATTGTCCCTTTTTCATTTGCAATACCCTTTCTCTGTAAATATTTTTATGCATCGTTTTTGTAATTGTCTTTTATTAAACAACATTTCAAAATCATTAATATTGTCTCTAATGCACTAAAAACGGAACTTAAAGAATCCTTGTCTCTTTGAAGAGCACTACTACATGGTAAATCTTTTGGTAATCCTGTCTTAGGTGACAATGAGTAGTACGGACATTTATTATAAGTTATAATTGTCAGTGTGAATGTTTGATATTTTTCAATAAAAATATCTGGTGACAGTTATTGATTTGGGGTAGATTGCTTAGGTAACCAAACTCAGAAACATTTTCTCTCAGTCTGCTAGCACTTGATTGTGGTCCTGCGGGCTGGAACATCTTATCTTTGTGCACGGCGAGTCATCATGAAGGGAGTTTGACCAGCCGTTTGTCACAAGTTGGTGAAGATGGCCAGGGTTTGACATTGTATCCATCACACAATACACCTATCAATTTATTCCACATGATCTCAGAAGCTTTGTAAACCAAAGTCCAACTGATGTCATTGGCACATGCTCAAAGCTCATTAATACAGGTCCTAAAGTTATCCCAGTAGCACATATCTTAATTTCTCTTTATTAGGTTTTCAAGATTACAAAATAAGTTGTAGACAGCAAAAGTGGTTACATATGATCTGATGACATACACAAGGTTGCAATCATATCCACTCCTAAACCGCAATATAAACCTGACATATGAATTTTTGTATCAACAACACCACCAGCATGTAGCCTGCAAAGAGGGGTCAATTTAATTTGGTCAACTTTGTGTAATAACAGCACCGCCCCTCCACCCCCCTTTCCCCAATGTTTCGCTAGTTTTATGCTTTATTATTGTAAGCTTACCTTTTCCAGATGTTTTCACATTATAAGTATGGTCTTCCTTCCTTCAGATCTTCTCCACTGGTGCTGAGTTCAAGGCATCTAGATGATGGTTGTCATTCAATTTGGAAGACCAATGCCAAGTACACACAACCGGACTTTGACAGACTAGGTCCGACGGAATCAGTCCGTCGGACAATCCAATCGTGTGTGGGCTAATCCGATCGTTTTTCGTTTAAAAAATCAGACGGACCTAGAAATAGGACATGTTTCAAATCTGTCCGATGGACTCAATTTCTATCGGGAAAACCGTTCGTCTGTATGCTGGTCCGATGGACTAAATACGACATAAGGGAAGCTATTGGCTGCTGGCTATTGAACTTCCTTTTTTAGTCCCGTCTTATGTCATCACGTTCAAAACGAATGGACTTTCGAACGGACTTAGTCCGTTCGTGTGTGGCCCAGTCTGTTCCTTCGGAAAGTCCGTTGGAACTCCGCCGAAAGTCCATCGGGAAGACTGTCGGACCTAGTCTTCCGGAAAGGCCAGTCGTGTGTACACAGCATAAAGCCAGCCATACATGTTTCGAAATTTGAATGGTTTAGCAAGAACCAGCTGAATTTTGATCCTATTATGGCCACCCTGGTTGTACACCAACCTGTCAAGTTTGTCCCAAATGATTGGTACCACCAGCAGAATGCAACAGTGCTGCAGGAGGGATTCCCAATCAAGCAATTTTATTTATTTTCACCCAAAGCAAAAGAAATTGCATAATCTATGGCCTGCCTAAGGCTAGGTCCACATTTATGTGTTTCCTTGCATCTGTGTTTGCATGGGCACAGCAGCTCATTCATTTGAATGGGCTCCTGTACCCACGGGAAATACTGGGAAAAAGTCGCTGACCTTTTCTTAAAAACACAGCCGCAAAAAAAACGCATTTTGCCAAAGCTGCTCATGGGAAACAGTACTACATTTTCCAATGCGTGGGGTGCCATTAAGAATTTAGCAGCATATTTTTGCTGTGGGTGTTGGAACGTGTGCAATTTACATGCTTTCCCGTATCCGCAATAGCGTGAACCTAGCCTAAGGACAATTTTGTTTTAAATCCTGCTGGGAGATTTAAAAAATCCCAAAGTTAGAATTTAAATAAACTGTTTCTGTGCAAAGAGTTTACAGTTTACACAGTAAGCACATGGATTTTAGCTATTCAAACAATGTAATAAAATTCCACTAATGCAGAGACCTGTCTATATTTTTGAGCAGTACACAGCGCTGGCTCTTCTGCCATTTCCACAAACCTCCCATGGGACTAGCGCATATGTCAGGAGAGTGTTATATAAATATATTACAGTTTCTCTATGAACCGGGATTTAATTCTCTATCCATAAGAAGCTTATAGAGTCACCCTCCAGCATGGATAATTCTCTGTCGATAGTCAAGGCTTTGATGTGTTCATTATTCAATATAGCGACGTAACTGTACAACATGATGCATTCAGGCAAACTATTTTAATTTATTATTTGCAATTATATACAAAGTAAATTGTTCTATAATTATCGTAAAGCATGTAAATCAGGAAAAGGACATTTGAAGGACCACTGTCAGAAAAAAAATATTGAAATCTAATAACTGTATGGGGTTATTTTATGTAATGATAGCATTCAGAACAGGAATTATTTTCTTCATTTCACATAGCTGCATTTATATTTTTTCATTAAGGCCTAATCTACACCGCACCAGGCATGATGGGTCCGTGGCGTCACAAGGGGACTGGGTCTCCATGTGACATCACCGCATAGCCACACCCCATGGTTATATAAGAACTATCAGACACCAGAGCTGACAGAATGGCAGGCGTCTTCTTCGGGGCAAGAGTTTTTTTGGCGGGCGGCAGCAGCCATCATGATTGACGTTGGAACTACCACTGGGAACATTATTAATTTGGGACTCCAAAACTGCCTCCCGTTTTTCTTGCAGTATACAGTTTTTTGGGGGGTGAATGGATAGGGGTACTATGTACCCCATACTCATTCACATAAGAGGCTGGGATCTGGGGGCCCCTTTCTTACAGCCCCCTGCCTGCACAGCCCCCACAACCAGAGCCTGGGGTTGCGGGGAAGAGGGGGCAGTGCCCCCTGCCCCAAAGGACCCTCCCATTTTAAAGGCATGTGGCCTTGTATGGTTCAAGAGGGGGGGCGACATTTTTTTTTCAATAAATTGTGCATTGCTAACATTGCTCCTGAGCACAAGTTGCATGTCACAAGTCGGATCAGTTAAGATGCTGATCTGACTTGGATGTGACTTCCACTAAAATCGGACCCAAGTCGGACCAAAGTAGTGCAGGAATCTTTTCAAAGTCGGACCGACACAAGTCAGACCAGATAAGACAGCTCTCATAGGGAAACATTGTTTTTACATGTCATGCTCTCACAAGTCGTAGCAATTCTTGCACCAGTGTGAACCAGGCCTTAAGGTAAAAAATGTTTTACAGCTTTCTGTCCTTCCCCCACCTCCCTAAACACTTACCTGAGTCCTCAATTGATCCAGCGATGTGCACAGCTGCATCTATTTTCTCCCCTCTCTTCTGCTTCACACAGGGACTCGGGTAGCAGCAGGAGTCACACAAAGCCCTGTTATGTATGTCCATGGAGCATGAATAAATAGACACACACAGCTCAGGAACAAGCATGCACTGTGTGCCCCCATAGCAACTGGGTTGCTATGGGGGCACACAGTGAAGAGGATGAGCCAAGATCGCTGGAGGGAGACACCAGAAGAGGAGGTTCAGGGCCACTCTGCAGGTAAGTACAACACATTTGTTAATTTTTTTTTTTATTTTGCCTTTAGTAAAATTTTAACCACTTGCTTACTGGGCACCAAAACCCTCTCCTGCCCAAACCAATTTCCTGCTTTTAGCGCTGTCACTCTTTGAATGACAATTGTGCGGTCACACAACACTGTACCCAAATACAATTTTTATCTTTTTTTCCCACAAATGAAGCTTTCTTTTGGCAGTATTTGATCACCTCTGGGTTTTTTATTTTTTATTAAAAAAGAAGACCAACATTTAAAAAAAAAAATACAAAATCGTTTTATATTTTATTTCATTTTCCAAACAGGTAATTTTTCACGCTGGTGAGGCTACACTGATAGGCTGCACTGATGGGCACCGATAGGTTGCATTGATGGGCGCTGATAAGGCGGCACTGATGGGCACTAATAAGCGGCACTGGTGGGTACTGATAGGTGGCATTGGTGGGCACTGAGAGGTGGCACTGAAGGGCACCGATAGGTGGCACTAATAGCTGGCACTGATTGGCACTGGTAGGTGACACTGATAAGCAGCACTGCTAGGTGGCACTGGTTGGCACCATTGGTGGGCAATGATAGGTGGCACTCGGGGGCACTGATAGGTGGCACTGATTGCTGGCACTTATTTACTGGTGGACACTGATTCATGGCACTGTGGGCACTGATTCGTGGCACTGGCAGGCGGTACTGGTGGGACCATTTGAGGCGGCTTTGCCTCTTCCTCTTCGGGACCAATGTCCCTTCAACAGCAGACACCAGATCAGTGATCAGCTTTTTTTACTCCTCGCGCTGTTAGCGTGAAAAGAAAAAAAGTATGATTACCAATCTGATGTTTAGATTACGTGATCAGCTGTCATTGGCTGACTGCTGATCACGCGGTAAGGGGCTGGGATTGACCCCTTACTTTGATCTGTGATCTCCCGAGTCTCATTGACTCAGTGATCACAGCGCATGCCCTGCAGGGGAGTCGGGAGCGTACAAAGGGGAGGGTGTCTTTTGATGGCCTCCCGGCAAAGCAGATCCGCGCTGTAGCTGTCATTCGGCTATAGCACGGATCTGAAGGGGCTAAATATGCCTGTGTGAACAAGGCCTAACAGTATTGTACAAACAGGCATGAATTCAGGCCACTGACAAGCTGGGAAGGGAGGCAGTGTCTACGGGGAGGGGGGATAGTATAAAAAAGAAGTGGAAGCAGTGTGTACAGGGAAAAGAGGATCAGTGTATACAGGGGGGCAGTGTGTAGAGAGGACAGGATAGTGTGTATGGAGGGTGCATTTAATTTGGAATAAATTCCTGGTTGTGTTTATGTATTGTTTCTAGTCAGACTAAAAAGTCATAACCAATATTTTGCATAATTTACCAACACACACACACATTTTGCAATTGCACAGAGCAGATCAGTATAACCACTTCAAGAATTTACCCCCTTCCTGACCAGAGCACTTTTTGCGATTCAGCACTGCGTCGCTTTAACTGACAATTGCTCGGTCATGCAACGTGGCTCCCAAACAAAATTGACGTCCTTTTTGTCCCACAAATAGAGCTTTTGTTTGGTGGTATTTGATCACCTATACGTTTTTATTTTTTGTGCTATAAACAAAAAAATAGCGACAATTTTGAAAAAAAAAAAAAACGCATTATGTTTTACTTTTTGCTATAATAAATATCCCCAAAAAATATTTAAAAAACATTTTTTTCTTCAGTTTAGGTTGATACCTATTCTTCTACATATTTTTGGTCTAAAAAAAAAAAAAAAATCACAATAAGCGTTTATTGATTGGTTTGCGCAAAAGTTATAGTGTCTACAAAATAGGGGATAGTTTTATGGTATTTTTATTGATAATTTTTTTTACTAGTAATGGCAGTGATCAGCAATTTTTATAGTGCGACATTATAGTGGATACATCGGACCATTTTTACACATTTGTGGGACCATTGGCATTAATACAGCGATCAATACTAAAAAATTGCATTGATTACTGTAAAAATGTCACTGGCAGTGAAGGGATTAACCACTAGGTGGCGCTGTAGGGGTTAAGTGTGTCCTAGGGAGTAATTCTAACTGTGGGGGGGGGGGCTTTGTGTAACACGTCACTGATCACCACTCCTGATTATGGGGAGAGCTGATCAGTGTCAATGTCATTAGGCAGAATGGGGAGATGCTTGTTTACATCAGCATCTCCCTGTTCTTCCTCACAGTGAGATGATCGCGGGTATCCCCACGGAAATCGGGTCCACGGGACCCACGATCACGGTCATGGAGCTCCCGGTGTGCGTGCCACCTTTTTAAAGGGCAACATACAGGTACGTTAATCTGCCTGTACATGCCCTTCTTCCACAGTATATCTGCGTGAGGTGGTCGAGAAGCAGATAACATCTTTTTATTTTAATTCAAAACAATCAGCTTCAATATCACTTTAAGAAATATTGGAGGTTATTTACTAAAGGGAAATCCACTTTTCACTACAAGTGCACTTGGAAGTAAAGTCTCTGTAGATCCGAGGGGGACATGCAAGGAAAATAAAAAACAGCATTTTAGCTTGCACGATTGGATGATAAAATCAGCAGAGCTTCCCCTCATTTCAGATATACACCTTAGAGTTAGAGCTACTGCACTTCCATGTGCACTTTCAGTGCAAAGTGGATTTTGCAGTACATAGGGGTGGGTGGGGATACTGGATGTACACTGTGTAAGAACTGATTGAAGGAAAGAGACCCCCCCTCCCCTCCCACACACACACATACATAGGCAGAGGAACGAAGGAGCATGCAGAGCTGCAGTCTGAATAGACAAGCTCTCTGCTTATCTACCTCTAAGCACACTCCCTGACACAAATTTTCAGCTACTGTTATATCATATGTCAGGGAATTTATCAGAAATGACTCATGCTGATAACAGAGGAATGAAGCAACAGAGAGAGACCACACTTAGCCCCTGTACACACGGTCAGAGATTTTGCCAACCAAATCCGTCGGATTTTGTCCGTCGGATTTAGTCCGATGGATTGTGTCCGAAACTGTTGCATACACATGGTCGGGCCAAGTTGTCTGATTTAGTGGTTGCCAAGAACGCGGTGACGTAAGCCGTGTACGGCGCGACTAGAAAAAGGAAGTTCAGCACCACGTCCGACACCCTTTGGGCTCCTTCTGCTGATCTCGTGTTTTAGTAGAAGTTTGGTGAGAGACGATTCGCGCTTTTCAGATTAGAGATTCAGATCGCTACCGCTCTTCAGTTTGTGCTTGTCTTTGCGTATCTGATAATCAGTGCGTGCAGTCATTAAGTATTTGCTTCTCATTGTGGACTATATCTTGGTATAGTACGCTTTGAAAGGCATTTTTTATTGTCTGCTTGCTTCTGCTATTCAGGTCGTCCTTTCAGGCCTTGCTGTTCATCAGTGCTTTCTGGTGTCCGTTCTGACCAGCAGACCGTTTTCCAAACATGTTTCGTCTACGTACTCATCGTACAGTTTGTGCTGTGCAGGGACTTCGTGCTGGGGTTCTTACTTTGACTTTGACACAAGCCCGGTCCATGAACAGGGAGGGGAGGCATTTGTGGACCAAGAATTGGTTGCGCCAGCGTCACCAGTTCTCCCACCTTTGCTCCGTGAGATCCGCGAGAATAATCCTGATCATTTCTGGATTTTTCTCAGGATGACGGACCCCGTTTTTCACAGTCTGCTGGCTTTGCTGACCCCTTATACCACCAGGCAGGATACCTGCATGTGGCAAGCCATCACTCCGGAGCAGAGGCTCATCGCCACGTTGCGCTACTAGGCGACAGGGAGAAGTCTTCTGGACCTCAAGTTCTCTACAGGCATCTCCCCCCAGGCTCTGAGGATCATTATTCCAGAGACCTGTTCTGCCATCGTTCATCTCCTGCAGAAGGACTATATTATGCTAAGTTTTATCCTTAAACATCACATTCTATGTATTTCATGATTGCTAATGTCTTGCATTTCTTTCCTCATTCCCTAATTACCATCATTGCAATATGCTCTAATTCATATGCTCTGCCCCTTTGTCCTCATGCATATTTGCCTCACTAACTTCCCCACCATGCTCTTCTTGGCCTCAAAACTATAGTCTAGTCACTTAACAATGTCTTTTGGCAGCTCCATAGTATTGCTTTCCCCTAAACACCCCCTAAAATGTCTACAAATGTGATGTGTGTGCTTCAATTCATGCAAAGTGACCTTTTTTTATTTTTGGAGTTGTGCCAAACTCATTAGTAACCCCCCTCCCCCCAACTGCTAGCTCAGCTGATAGCAATCTTCTATCTGATGACTTGACCCAATACACACTCTAAATACCTTTATCATGATCACATTTATGGACAAATTCACCAAAGCATGTAGTGTAAGGGCCTGCCTCAATACTTTCAAATGCTATTTTTATTTTTTTAACCCATTAATTTTCTTGCTATGTAATAGCAGAATGTCAAAATGTGCTTCCATTTTGTTTTCATTTTGTTATTATGACACTTCGTACCTGTCCCGTGGGCTGCCAATAGTGTAACTAAGGAGGGGCTTCCCAAAGTATCACACATTATTTAGGCATTCAGCTCTCAATCAAGTGGAGAGGGTTACCTGTCCTAAACATCCCCCCTCATTTTTTAGCAAGGACCCATCAGATGGGGGGGGGGGGGGGGGTGATGACTCTCATAAGGGGACCTTATACTTTAGGCTTTAAATACTCATTTAAAAAAATGTTATACTAATTCTGTCAAAAAATGTGGGTGTCTAATCTGCATGCAATGTTGATTTGTCAAATTACTAGTTTTTGTTCTTGTTTCACTACACAGTGTCCTTCAACGCCACAGGAATGGCAGACTGTGACCTCCCACTTTGCCAGTTTTATTAAAGTTGTGCCTTTTTCACCAACAGTGCAAACCCAAGTTCAGAGTGAGATGAGGGGACAGTCTCTTCTTCAGATAATCTTATTATGTTGTGGGTCTGCTACACACACACCTTCTTTTTGTTAACTAATGTATGTAGTGCATTACTGATCAAAATCGTGCTCATTTTCAGCACCATGGCAGGAAAATGGCATGATTGTCCTAATTTACACCTCACTGTGGGTGCTTTTTACTAAAGGCAAATCCACTATGCACTACAAGTGCACTGCAAAAGTACACCTGAAACTGCATTTGGAGTGCAAAGTGCAGTTGCCTTTAGTAAAGTACACTCCTTCTCAGCACAAACTCAAATTTGACTACAAATACATTTTATGCCCAATGAAAAAGGAAGCCACACATTGTTGAGAATTAAACTTTTTAATACAAGCACATTCACATGTGCGTTTATTAAAGGTTTTTACAACAAACCAAGAGATTTTGTGTATCCAAAACAGAGTTTAATCATATTTTTTATTCCTTGTTTTTTTTTGTGTAAACAGGCATGTATCAAACCGTAAAATACAGAACACAGGAACTTACAAAGTTCAACTTTGAAAAGTGAAGACAATATCAGACATGAGTATGTACAAACTGGGCTGATATTGCCTTCATCACATGGGGTGTGACCCCTGAAAAAAAACACATTTGGAAGATGCACACAGTGTGTCAACATGTGCTATCGCCCATCATGGGGGATCAATGTACATGCTTTGGGGCTGCAACCCCTTCATCTCAGACACTTTACACAAAACATGTACATTGATCCCCCATGATGGGAGATAGCGCATGTTTACACACTCTGTGCATCTTCCAAATTTTTAATTTTGCAAAATACAAATTTTTTTTGTTAAAAAGCAAAAATAAAACCCTATCTAGTTTTTTAGTTTTCACACTCTCCCCAAAACATCAATGATGTTCTTCGTTTTATTTTTAACATCATTGATGTTTTATTGGATAATTTCCAAATCACGATTGCACCCCATTATCTCCCCGATCAAGATCTGGGCACTTTCACTGGTAAAACGGGAATCTTCTTCCACATCACCTACAAAACAAAGCAAACAAACACACCATGTAATCCAAATATGGTGATATACATTATTGAGCTTACCGGAAGCTGTGTTCTCCGACACTCACCTGTTGTGGTGACAATTTGTCCAACCTCCACAATCCCTCCTTCCTCCTCCTGCTCCTGCTCCTGCTCCTGCTCCTCTGTTTCTGCTTTTGGAAGTTGGCCTTCTTTGGGAGGGGAGTGGTCCCTGGTGTCCTCATACTTGCCGAGTCTTCTCTCCCCTATGAGAATGTAAACAAAGATTAATTAGCACAGAGAGGGCAGAAATAGGAATATGAAATATTGCTTGGAAGTGTTGTACAATTGTGTTTTTGGGCCGAGTTACAAGGTGAGAACATTATTGGGGACACTTTGTTAAGCTGGAATACTTCCCTGCAGAACGATGTTTCATACAAACGAACGAAAACCATGACCTTGAAAGTGGCCATTTTAAAATGCACAACATGAAATCAAAGCACATGGAGCATGTATGCAAGCAAGAATAATCATATGAACACACGACAACTACTTACTTTTTTTAAGAACACGCTTGATCCTTAGGTACTGCTCGTGCTCCCTCAGTTTCAGGTCTGACCAGCGTTTTCTCAGTTGATCCTTGGATCGTCGTACCCCAAAATTCTTCAAAAGACTCTTCACAACTTAATTCATGATCTTGGCCTTTCTGATATTTGGGATATTTGGGTTTGGGTAAAGTCCATACTTCCCATCATAGTCGGTCCTGTTCAATATGTCCACCATCTCCAACATCTCTCCAAAAGACATATTTGAGGCCTTAAATCTTGTCTCCCTGGATTGGGACGTTTCAGGCTGCGGGCTTTCCTCACCCTCCTCCTCGTTAGTGGAACTATTAGTGCGCACCTGCGTTCTCTCCACCATGTGCTCTCCCCACTGCGTGGGAAGCGAAGGGGCGGGGAATAGTCTGGAAAGAACGTCAGGGGCGGGCGGAGTTTCACGCATGCGCACTGTATATAAAACCCAACACGTGTGTATCGTCCGTACGATCTGGGAGGAGAGTGTGAGGCACGGACGCAACGAACGTGGAAACGAAGGTAACATTTTTAACTTGGTGCTTCACTAGACTAGACTGCTTCTATCTAGGCCGATGTTGGGACAAGATTAGGAGGGATTTTAATTGCATTATTAGTATTTGAGGGTTTGTCTTGTGTTGTGTCTTGCAGACAAAATGGATCCATTCAACAATGCCAACTTTATGGGGCTATTCATAGAACTGTACATGGAGATGCCCTGCCTGTGGCAGTTCCACAACAAGTTTTATAATGACAGATCAAAGAGGAATGCAGCACTGGAGAAACTGCTTGCTTTTTTGCGGATCATGGTCCCCACGGCAGACATGACCTATCTGAATCACAAAATTGTGGCCATGAAGCTTACATATTTTAGGGAGAGAAAGAAGCACCTGGAGTCCTTGAGAGCAGGAGATCCAGATGCTTTTTATTACCCCAGGATGGTGCACTTTGACAGGCTGCATTTTCTGGTAGACCAAGGGGTACCCAGGCCACCACTCAGGCCACCACTCTCCAGTCTTTCTCAAAGGCATCCTTCACCCCCAGCTGAGGCTTCAGACGTCCAACCTGGGCCTTCCAGGCAGCACCATGTGGTGGGGCCCAGCTTGAGACAGGTATTGCATTGTTGAACATATTTCTTGTGGTACATTTAATGATGTTAACTAGATGTTCTTATTGATCAGTAAGTTGTGATTTCTCAAAGTGGTTTACATCTCAAGAGACAGTGACCAAAAATGATTGGGACGGGAAAGAAAAATGCTGGGCTCAGAATGATAGTCTGTTCTATTTGGTAACATTCAATTAGCAAAAGCCAGGAGCACAAAATAGTGTGATTGATGATCAAAAAACTAAAACGATGTCCCCTTTTCATACACAGGATGACCTCAGTCGGGGGAGGCTGTGGCAAGTGGCAGCCAGGAGGTCCACCAACGCCCTCCTTCTCCTGCCCCAGCTACAGGAGCCCAGCCACAGCCTGGAAGGATGCCTGGTGGGAAGTCCCGAAGGAAGACCAGAGAGTGATGGCCTGGGTTGAGTCTGGTCTGCCAGAAGATGCAGCCTCTTGAAGATCCACATCCTGGGGACAGAAATGGCATCTGAATTTCCTGCTCTCTAGGACTTTGGGACCAGACTTCTCTCCCTGAGATATCTACTCCTCGGGCCACCAATTTTTTAATATATAATTTAGTCATGTCTGCCCTGGGGGCCAAAGGCTGCACCAAAGTTAAGAAGTTTCTCCAGTGCTGCGTTCCTATTTTTAGTTTCTAGCGAACAAAATACATTTTTTTTTGTTTGATGAAATACTTGTGTAATGTGTTTTCCTTCAAAAAATACAGTTTATTTGTGAGCAAGCAGGTACATTTCAAAAATACAAAATGAACTAAATAACAAGTGATAACAACACTAAACAACCTCCTGTAGATTAAAAAAGAAAAAGAAAATATAAAAAATACAATAATGTTGTTGTTGTAAGTTTATACACACAAAAAAAAAAAATAAGGAGAAATTAGCAAACTGTCTTTAAAGGAGATTTTTTAGGGAATCCCCCCCCCCCCCCCAAAAAAAACATCCAAAAAAGAATAAACCTAATCTAAAATTGTGTAGATGTGACGCAAACTAAAATTGTATTGCTGAAATGGTTAAAAAAGAGTAATGAAATCCATTCGGGAGAAGTGTGTGTGACTATGAGCATCAAAAGAAGTTCGTTCTTGCAGCATTGTAAAGAACAAGAGAATGCACTTGATGAAAGAATTTTTAACATTGCAGCGTGACGAATGTGCTATATCGCTTACGAGCAGTAGTTTTACCTGAGCGAGTGCTTCCGTGTCGGAATTTGAATGTGAGAATGCGTGGCACTTGGTCCGATCAAAATTCTCTACACATGATCGGATTAGGTCCGACCGGCCCAGTTGGTCGGGAAATATTTCCAACATGTTGGAAAATTGGGTCAGACGGATATTCGGACGGAATCAGTCCGATGCATACCACACACAGTCGGATTATCCGACGACACGGTCCGATAGGACACATTCTGACGGATTCTAAGGCCGTGTGTACAAGGGCTTAGAGCTTTGGAGAGAGATAACACTACAGATATACAGTATGTTCTTAGTTCACTAAAGATATGTTGGTATTGCGCTGTCCCTATATTAAATAACCCTCCGAGGGTGATAAGTATAATGCCTAATTACATAAATCAATAGTGTAATATAAAAATATATATCTATAAATGTCTACTGAATAGTATCAAAAAGTGCAAAGTGCTACATTAAATAAAATAAAATAAACACACCACAAAGGTGATAGAATCCAAATAAATGAAAATCAAGTGAACAAAGGTAAGTAACTAAAAACAGTCTCTTAGAAAATTACTATTTTGATAAAGTGCAGAAAAAATGCAAAAGAAATAAATAAAAAAAAAAAAAAAAAGTAAACGCACTACAGAGTCAATTGAAAACCTCCACAGAAACACAACTGCTTCAATTGAGTGCAAAGCCAAAAAACAGTGAATTGATCATAAAGTGCCAAGTGCGTCTTATAAATGTGCAAATAAGTAAACACTCTCCAGAGGTGATATAAGTGAACCACCCTAATAATAAACAAATGATAAACAAGAAAATAAGAGAGTATACCTAGACCAAAAAGAGGGTACCCTCTCCTGATCACATAGGAA
Organism: Lithobates pipiens; assembly: GCF_037356315.1. Taxonomy (NCBI): domain Eukaryota; kingdom Metazoa; phylum Chordata; class Amphibia; order Anura; family Ranidae; genus Lithobates; species Lithobates pipiens. The sequence goes on from NW_027507755.1 coordinate 10,883,158, forward strand.
TAAACTTTAGAATAAACAAAAATAAATAAATATATATATATATATAATAGTAAACGCACTACAGAGCCGGCTGCAACATATGTTATATCAGAATGAATCTGGCCTCTATAGATTAAATATACATATTGAAATCCATCAAAAATAAAAAGATATAAATATTCAAGTCCATAAATAAACAACAGTCTCCTTAAAAGTGCAAGTGCTTTGTGCAAACTTGTGCAAATTCAACTGAGGTGCGGATCTCCCAGTGCTTAATCCCGCTGTGATCACACTTTAGTGGGCAGTGGCCCCCTTACCTATAGCAAGGAGGGATTCGCATAGAGGTATATAGATTTCTTTATATGTCTTCTCTCCTGGTAAATTCGGTCACCTTCTCCTTTGAATTTTATTCTTATTGCTCCAGAGGACCCAATAGATTAATAGAGAGGGAATACCATAGTGTAGTATCTCACAAATAGCATTTATTAAAAATTTACATACACAGGGTACTCACACATTAATAGATAGAAAAAAGCCTTTTTCTAGCAATCAGCAGCAAGTGCATCCACAGTCAGCTTCCTTCCCGTCCCTACGCGTGACATCACATCACGTGACTTCATCAGATGACGTCGCTCTGACGAAACGCGTAGGGCGTGGCCTAGGACATGCACCTCATATTGGTATACAAGCAGCAACGCCGGCGCAGTAATTATTAAGGCGATCTGTTTTTACTGGATATTGTGAGTAACCTGACTTTTAAACAAATAAATCGTTCAAAAACAGTATTGCACTATGGTTGTACTTCTGTTTCCTCCTATGTGTATTTGCTAAACGGACTATTTGTGGAAGGAAAAGTGCAAAGCATTCCCCCAGCATAGCAGAAGCAGAGCCCAAGGAAAGCTGCACAGTGGCTCATACTGTGACTGCTCGGTTAACCCATTGAGGGTTTTTGGTCTGGTGAGCGCATATATATATTTTTTTTTCCTGACACAGAGTGGCGCACCGGAGAGGAATGACTTTAACCCTTCTGCACTAGTCACCTTGCTCTATCCCCCTCACTTGCAAAAATTCCATGCGTTTTTCAGCAACTGAATGATGCGACTTTGAAAAAATTTCTGTTGGACATTGAAAGTTTTTTGTTTTTTGTTATTTTTTCTTGGTACTTTTACAAACGCTTTGGACTGTCACTTTTGAGATTCTGAACATAGAGCATAATTTATAGATATAGGTTTATGGTTTGCATATGATTTCTTTACTAAGCACATATGTATTATTTTTAATTATTTATTTTCATGCGATTTATTCACTATTTTCTTGCAACACATGTGCATTTCTGAGTGGCAAGTCAACAGACACATTTATTTTTTCCATTTTATTTTAATTTAATATATCCACTTGGATATACCCACACGTATTTTGGTAGATATCACTTATATAGTGGATTCTAGGAGATTTCCACATTAGTTCACATGAATTATTTAGATCATCAGCAGAGATAATAGATCACCACACGCATATATATAATTTTGGCACTCACAGTGCACGTTAAAAAAGGTTTTAGCGCCAAAGCTCAATTTACACCTCATATTTCTGACCTACTCCTAAATTTAGGGGCAGGTTTCAAGCACAGGCAGCTTCAACCTTTGGATTTCATCTCGCCATCATTATTTTCATCCATTTTATATAATTGAATTTCACTTGATTTCACTTGATTTTACAATTTTTTCTTGACCCGTATAGTGAATAGGTACAATTTGTCCATAGCGCAATCTTATTTATTTTCTTGCTACTTTAATTTAGGGCCTTTTTTTTATTACATCAAATGGGTTTTGAATTCCTTAAAAAAGTTTATGTGAATCCATGGACGAGAGTCAAAAACAGCTCAAAAAAAGGTCAAAGGTGGCAAAGAGACCTATCAATTAATTCTGAGTGATCTTAGAAGCATCTCAAACTGATGTCAAACTGATGTCATTGACACAAGCCCAAAGCTCGCTGACAGACCCTAAGAAGTAAAATTGAAAATTATGATGTCCCTGAAATTTTGACACGAAACTGAAGTTCATAATTTAGGTAAAAAATATTGTCAAAAGTCAAAAGAAAAAGGCAAAATTAAGATTATTTTTGGTGTTTTTAAAATATGGAATTGGCCCTAAGGCTCATTTCACATCTAGGCATCCTAGATCGCAGGCAGGATCGCTGCAATCCTGCCGGCAATCCCAAATCACGGCAAATCGCCTGACGCGCATGTGATCCCCATTACTTCCAATGGCACCACGTTTGTGGTGCAATTTTGCCGCTATTATCGCCCGACGAACCGTGGTAAAATTGGGCAAACAGAATCGCAGTAAGACTGTTGCCCAAAAGAAGTTCAAGAACTTCTTTTGGGCAACAGGCATCTTGCGATTCTGTTTGCACGATCCGGGATGCCTATATGTCAATGGCGCCTATGTAAGGGTTACAATAATTTATTTCCACTTTCCTGGATCTATTTTTCTTTATTAACCTCAATATTTTACATGTTGTTTACAGAACGAAAAAAATAAATAAATGAAAATAAAAAATGTAAAAATACAAAAAAGCGAGAACACAAAATAAATAGAAATAGCTAAATTAAATATATTATGACAGATAGCCAAAACACGCATACTGCATATTAGCTCTCTCCTGACCAGAACCAGATATTGCTACCCTTCCTCTTTGCAGTGACACTGATAAACCCTTCAGTAGCGCACTAAGGGCCATGCCATACACAGGGCAAGTTGTTGATACATTGGGGTGCTCAGCAAGAATCAAATCAGAGATTGGTGATGCTATAAAAAGGAGAGGTAAAGGAGATCTATGAAGCTACTGAGACAGAAGGAGGAAGGGATGAGGCATTCAATATAGAGTAGCAGCAGAGATGAGCAATTAAGGTGAGGAAGGTGAAGGAGATAAGTGACACTATGGTGAGGGAAGGAGGAGGGGGAGATGAGTGACTCGGTGGACGGCAGAGACAGAGATGAGCGACACTATGATGAGGGGAGGTGGAGGAGATAAGGGATACTATAGAGAGGGGAGGAGAAAGAAATAACTGACACTATAATGAGGGAAAGTGAAGAAAATAACTGACAACATAGTGAAAAGAAGGTGGGAGAGCAGCCAAGAGAAGATGTGTATATATATAGAAGCTGCCCAGGCAGTAAAGAGTCTCTGTCGGCATCTGAAATCTGTATTTAAAGCCCTTCCTGGCAAAGTGAAAAAAAAAAAAATCCTTAACCCCACAAAATCCACAAAGCACCTGCCTGCTCCCACTTACAAGGGTTAAATAGAAAAAAAAAAAACAACCAAACCTTGTTTTTCACCCACCCAAGTATATTATGTCCCAAACAGTCACTGCTGGATTCCAGGCCTGCTATTAACTGGTCAAGGACAATACAGATTTGGTTGATTCTTTGGTAGATCTTTATGAGATATATTAATACAATTTGAAATAATACACCATGAGAGTTTTTATTTCTGAAGTTGGCAAAAGGGATCGGTATATGGTGATGTAGGACTAGTAAAAAGCATTTTATTAAATTTTATTAATTTAGAGGTTATATCAACCCGGTGAGTGTGAAGTACATCCACAGTGAAAAAGGTGGTAGAATCCATAAAGGACATAATGGAAGTGGAGGGGATTGTTTTTTTTTTAAATTTAGAAGTATAAGGCCTCCTTCACACGGGCGAACCTAAAGTGATTCCAAATTGTAAAAGTTTTTTACCTTAATGCATTGAGGTAAAAAACTCCCCGCTACCTCCAACCCTAAACACTTACCTGTCTCCTGTCATCTCTCCATTGCTTTGCTGTCCCATCTTTGAAGGGATGTAGGTCCGGACTTAAAGAGGAAGTAAACCCTGATGGGTTTACTTCCTCTTTCATTCCCTGCAAAGGCAAAGCATAATGGACTACTATGCATTGCATAGTAGTCCATTATGTGTCACTTACCTGACACAGGAGCCAGCGATGTCACAGCTGTCCCCTGTAGTCCGGCGCATCCATCTTCTTGGTGGGGTCTCGCAGCCCCGCCAATGTCATTCGGCGAAGCCGCAATGACGTCACTCCCGCGCATGCGCATGGGAGCCGACACGCGCGGCAGCTCCTTTGTTGAGAATGCCGCGCTCAGTGCGCCTGCGCGCCGCTGTCTACGGCGCATGCGCCGTAGACAGCGGTGCCCGTTTTCGGGCAAATATCTCCTAAACCATATAGGCTTAGGAGATATTTCTTGGACCTACAGGCAAGCCTTAATCTAGGCTTACCTGTAGGTCAAAGTGGTTTGTAAGGGTTTACAACCACTTTAAGTGCAGTTTTCAATGCTTTCATTATTGGTAGGTAGGCCAAGAAAACAAAGGAAGTTGAATATCAAAACTCACATGGGGTTCTTATACCTTCTTTGCTATCAGTTGCTGGGTGGATCACAGCATCCAGAAGCATCATGCACCACATTTTTTTGGTGGACATGTCCGCAGCAGACAAGAGGTTTGAGTGTAACTGATGTGAGTTTCAGGGTATTATTACTCTGCGCAACACATTAGGCATCATACCGCAGGATGAATGTCATTTATTTATTTATGCATGGAAGTGTATTGTTATGTAGTGTATTTATGCACTGTGTCGCAGTACAGAGTGGAATGTACCCTGTTGAAGTATTTGTTTTTTTTGTATACTTTTATGCAAAATAAAGTACACATTTTCAATCAAAAAAAAAAAATCTGTTTCCCGGTTCTAGAGTGAAGAAAGCTGTATCTTGGAGGTTCATCACACTTAACTGCATCATTTCTTTTTCTTGTGTAGCAGGGATATAATTGTGTATTAATGCAATTAATGTGAAGTACAATGCAAATCTATGGATAATGTTATTCACTAGTATTGGATGCCATCTAGTGACCAAAACTGGAAATGGACTTTAGCTATTTTTCTTTTCTATGGTGTTGGAAAGATAACAGGAATTGACTGTGTTTACTTTGATCATTTGACCTTATCTACCCAGGAGTCTGTGTGATCTACCCATGAACACTTTGATATGCAGTGCATGCTGGGTAGGGTATAAAAAGGGACTGCAGCGGCCATATTTGGTCTCTTGGAACCACGTTGCCTGCCTGTGGGGAACTGTGTGTAAGGTTCTCGGATGCATCGGTAGATAGTTGCCACGGAGTGCAAACCGGACTGTTTGCTGGGTGACTTGACGGAGCCAAGAGCTGGTGAACAGACCGACGGAGATCGGAGATGCTTGTTGGAGCAGGGGAGAGCCGGATCCAGTCGGTGGAGTGACACGGAGCATCTGGCCTAGTCAGCGGAAGCAAGCTGCAGTTGTAGGACTCAAGCCATCACTCAGAACTCTGATCCGATTGGTGAGCAGGTTGCGGCCCACTGTTTAATCTATTACTCATACTTAGACTTACTAATAGACCTCGCTGGGACCTGTTGTTCCACGGAAGCGTAATTTAGCAACTGACACTTAATAGGCTCGAGGCCCATTTCACTTTAGTACCTAAGTGTGATTACAAGTTTCTGGAGTTATACCTGAAGTGTTCTAAGTCAAATTTCTCTACTTACCCCTTTGGAATACAATTATTTGTGGAGCTATTTAAGCTAGCGAAGAAATACATTAAGTGAGGCCTCACATAGACTTTAAATAAGGGGAGCTCCCAGGTCTAGATAGTAACATACTTGCATGTTATTTATTGTATTTGCCTGTTGACTTATGTTGTGCTGATGTTCTACATTGGAACGACAGTGCAAATTCTGTAACCACCTATTTGCTATATTTTCAGTAAAAGTATTCCTGTTTAAGAGTACAAGTGTGTGGTTTACTGTCTTTCCCCACCAGGTGGAGACAGAGGATCCTGAGGGATAGACACAGGTACATTATACTGTTTACACTGTACTGTATTATTATTGCACCACAGCTGTGCCAAGGGGACAGAGTCATTCAGAAGGGGGGTTTCTCAGTAGAGTGAAGGCCCAATTCTAATCAGCAGCTCCTTCGGGGGTCAGTGCTACACTTGTAAATTTCCAAATGTCATTGGGATTGAGACAGGATTATGAACAAGCCCAGTGGAGAGGATTAAACAGCAATGCCAAAATGGAAACAATGGTATAATTTCTCAATGCAGAACTGGCAGTGGGAAATTAGACCCAGACAAATGCAAGCAATGTGTACTTGTCTTTCTGTACAATGTTTGAGTCTTTTTTTCCACAGCTTGAGCATGGTCTTGTTAGCACATGCAGTAGAGTTTACTACCCCTCTGAAAAGCAGACTGCGGTGCAATACTTTTTAGAACCAGTTGACAGGTAGCTTAGAGGTGATATGGCACCTCTTGAACACCGGATTTAACCATTTAAAGCTCATCGCACTGCGCCACTACCATATGAATTACACATGGTTGCAGAGCATTCTTATTCAGTTGAATGGGTCACATTTGGCAATGGTTTTGCCTGCCAAACATAACATGTTGCCCGTGGCAAAGTGTGCTAACATGGCCACTGCCTGTGTTAGCTTGGCGGTATCTCTAGCCACCGTAGACCTAATTTACATGAGCGGCAAAGGGTTGCTAACAATTTAAAGTTGATCCTTGCCACCCATGTAAACCAGGCCTATGACTGACTGAAAAATGTGTTATAAAGTAACAACTTTTCCATACACCACTCTGCTGTGCAAAACACCAGTGGCTTTTCTAATGCGCGACCATCCAGAACTGTTATATAAACAGGCTGCTAAGCAGGACTTCGATTTCAATGAATTTTTCAAAGGTTAGAGCTGCATTGAAGGAAAACTGCCAAGTAGCTTTGGAACTGCTCTCAATGGGGCTCTGAAAGCACTGAGAAGCAGAGATCCAAAGCAGTGACCCACATCTCTCAGCATAACAAAAGGGCCCGCTGCAAGCTGAAAACATCTTTTAAGGGTTATGTACAATCGAGCTGCACAAGAGCAGGTCAGCTCTTAATTGCACTACAAAGATATTAATACACCTCACCGAAGCAACAACTGTCAGTTTAACTAGTCAGTAAAATGCTAGTAGCAAGCTGCATATGTAATGCGGTGGAAATAACTGACGGGACAAAAGATTGCACTCAGACTGGATCAGCTTTACCAAGCATTCGCAGAGAAATAATTATGCTGACATTTTTAAAGTGGAACTCCAGCCAATTTTATAGTAAGAAGTTATAACTTTTATCAGGTTTTTATTATTGTCTATGACAGATAGGTGTTAAATGTTTTAAATAAAATACATCTAACTCCAGCCAAATAGTTTTTTTTTTCAGTTTTTGATTGAGTTAAATTTTCTGTTCTGTCTATAAACCTTTGGGGAGAATGTCCTTTACGTCTTGTCCCTGGATCGCTCATACAAAAAATAAAGGGGTTGGTTGTCAATAGGGATGAGCCAAACACCCCCCGGTTCGGTTCGCACCAGAACCTTCGAACAGACCTAAAATTCGTACGAACTTTAGAACCCTATTAAAGTCTATGGGACTCGAACGTTCAAAATTAAAATTGCTAATTTTAAAGGCTAATATGCAAGATATGCAACAGACAACACCAGCAATAAGGGGTATCTTCAGGTGTATACTATGCTGGAGGCACACAAAACCCACTTTAACTAATGCAGATGTGTGTATTAGAGAACACCCGCAATAAAGGGTAGATACAGGTGTATACTGTGCTGTGCTGGAGGCACACAACACCCACTAACTCCTGCAGATGCCTGTATTAGAGAACACCAGCAATAAAGGGCAGATACAGGTGTATATTGTGCTGGAGGCACACAACACCCACTAACTCCTGCAGATGACTTTATTATAGAACACCAGCAATAAAGGGTAGATACAGGTGTATACTGTGCTGGAGGCACACAACACCACTTTAACTATAAGATGCCTGAGAAAAGAACACACTGTCCCTGCCTATCTAGCTCTTTCCCTGCATGCCGGAACACACTACACAAGGCCGCCGCGCTGGCAGCCTTATATAGTGTGGGGCGTGTACTAAACCCCCTGAGCTATAATTGGCCACAGGCATCCTGCCTGTGGCCAATTATTGCTCTCCTTGCTGCCGGCGCTGTGATTGGCCAAGCATGCGTGGTCACAGTGCATGCTTGGCTAATCATGAGCCAGCAATGCACTGCGATGGCGTAGTGCATTGTGGGCCGTTCGCGCCACACGAATTTGGTGTGAACGGTCCACAAAGTTCTGAATTCGCCGAACAGACGAACGGCCGATGTTTGAGTCGAACACCAAGCTCATCCCCAGTTGTCAATAGAACAGAAGGGAACAAACAGCAAGATGTCCTGTGACTGGACAGGGCAGATCCTCCATTTATCTATTGCCATGCTTTCTGGGAGATGAATTCCAAGAGTTTTGTGAATGAATGAGGGGACAGGAAAAGGAGGAAGCAACAGCACAAGCCCTTCACAGTTTCAACAACTGTGATTGTAAAGGAAACATTTTATTCAAATAACAGTAAAAATATGGAAATTGCTGCACTAAACCACTAAGTGAAAATCAATTAAATATAACAAGCTGCTACCACTAAAATAAACAAATACATAAAATACAAAAAAGTGTAGCTTTAAATGTGCCAAGAAGGAGGAACACCAGGGAGAAAAGAGTCTAAAAATACTATAACACAAGGTGACAAACCTGGTGTCAAAACCTCTTAAGGGTAAGAAACACAATGAGGTGTGTGATACCTAAAACATAATAAAGTCCAGACACTAAATACAAAGAAATGTGAATAAACTTCATGGAAAGTGTCCAATCAAATGGCTGTGATATATCCTCTGTGATGAATGGTGAAAAAATGTAGACGTGTGGCATATACAAAGCAGGGTGGACATTCACCTGATAGGGGGTTGCGGTTAGATACTTCTTAACAGACACGGTGGACCCACCTGTCGTATGACAGTGGGTCAATCTGGCTTAAAATGGCTGGTAGCCAGGAGCTCATCGGTGACACCAACTTGGAGATGGTCGTAGCCTGTAGAGCAGGGCTCAAGTCCTGCGGGAACGCATGGGAACGGAGTTCTTGTACTTTTTCCACAACAGGAACTCAGTTCCTGCAAGACTTTAAAGTATGTGAGCTGTGTGGCAGGTGCTACACCAGCAGCCGCTGACACAGCTTGTAATAGTAAGTGCCGCACACCCAGGGTGGACTGACAATTCAGGCATTGCCAGTAGGGGGGCCATATGACAGCTTCCTCTTCGATCTACCTGTCAATCACAGCTAGATGACGGGTAGATCAGGTCCTTGCTGCTAAGAGATTGTATTTAGTCAGACCTCTCATTATGCGCTCCTCCCTGCCGGCCCCTCCTGGCAGGCTCCACCCACCACAAGCTACCTACAGAAAACTATAGGAGGGGGTGGAGACAAGACCCGACACCCTGCACAAGGAGAAAGAGCAGCAGTGGCCGGTCTTTATTACAGGAAGTTCTTGCCCAGAGGCAAAGTTTCACATAGGATTATTGCCCAAATCTATATTAATTATACAGTACAAAGCACACCAAGATTCAAGTAAAAATATACATGACTCTTGTATTTAGACTTTTTAGTCTCATTCATCACCTGTCACTCCCTGGACATATAAACACACCCCTCTGCATGGGTGTAGGGGTCTATATGTCTATGTGAATAAGGCCAAAATGTGGACATGACTAGAATACCTGGGGCACCTTGGGACAGAAGACAGAAACAACTATAGCACCAGCTTACCCCCAAAGCACCTGATGAGCCCCAGAGGCAGGGTGGGCTAGCATTTCACTTCAGGGTCAAGTCCTCGACAATAGTGGAACAATGTAAACAGCAGGACACCAGTTACTTTTTGATACAACTCACACTCAACATTCCTGGAAGAGAGGGCTAAGGCACAGGACACCTATGAATCCCAGGACACCCCGCTCAGACCCCCCCCCCCCCCGCGCGGATAGATTGGGGGACACCCCGCTCACAAACTCCCCCCACGGGTGGATCATGGGACACTCTGCTCAAACCCCACCCCCCACACGGATAGATCACGGGACACCACACTCATGGCCCCCTCCCCCACTGATGGATTGTGGGGCTGCCCATGCAGGAGGACTGGCACTTACCAGGTGTCCTCTTCTCAGGCGTCTCCTCTCCAGTCAGCTTCCTCCTCTCTGTCCCACTTCCGCCAAAGCACTGAGCATCCAATAGGGACGCTTGGCGCTTTGGTCAATCAGGAAACAGGTCTCACTGACCTGCCTCCAGATTTTCGGGGAGGCAATGTGGTCTGAAAATAGCGAATATTCTTTCCCTATGGTCACACAATGGGTGGGATCAGGACGCACTCCCTGTGCCCAGAGCCCACCCTTTTTGAGCCTCTGGCTCTAATCAGGTGTTTCAAAAAAAAATACTACCCCTCCTACCCCCGCCATAGGAGTCCATGCCCACAATGCACAGGCCACTACTGCTGCTTGGTCTGTTACTCAGAGCGCCCTTATACACACTTTTATCTCAAGTCTATCTTTCAGCCACTGCTTTTTTCAGGAAGACTGATTCCCTCTTTGTAAATTTGGATGGGCCCAGGAAGGAAGTACTGGCTTCCCATTTCATCATCTCTAGGTGGCTCTGACAGACCATAGATTAGGCATTTGGTCTTAAGAAATGGGTTCATCTTTTGCATCTAAGCTTCACTCCACTAGGACAGCAAGTGCTGGTTGGGCTTTCCGCATCAGGGTTCTACTTCCCAGATTTGCAAGGTGCCACCTGATCTTCTCTTCAAACATACTCTAAGCTATACCTAGCAGATTATTCTGTCTGATCTAATGCCAGTTTTGAGTATAAGGTCCCTTAGAAAGCACTTTAAGCTGCAGGCAACTCGCAGTTTATGTTGCTTATGTAAGGCCTGTTAGTGGTTGTTTGTTGTATTACTCGTTACACATTTGGACTGCTTTTGCATGCCCTGCATGTTTGAGACTTACCGTGTCCCTCAAAACACAAGAAAGAACATAGAATGTTTTTTTATCTTGATAAAATCCTCTTTCTTGGAGTGCATTGAAGGACATGAGTTCCACCCCTCTTGGTACTCCTTTGCCACAAAAACGTGAGGCATGCTGGCCTACAACTTTTTCTTTACCAGTGTCCAAACTTCCCGAAGGTGATATCTTATTTCTAACTATGTATGCACTAAGCACCTACTAGACTAGTGTAGGCACCAGAGTGTATTTATCTCAATGTGAATGCTGATGTACCTGACATTTTTGACATACAGTAAATTGAGTTTTCAGGAGCAATATTTGATCTGTATATTATATTACAGTAAGTTGAATTTGTCTTTATTTTAGCTTCTCGTATTTTTCACATGCAAAGAAGAAAAGACCTTTTTGTGCTGCCCAGCAGGAGTGTTTGTATTACAAGATTGGCAGAAAAGAATGAAATGTTTTTTGGGAGGTCCAATAAATGAATTTTATCTGTGTATGTGGCTGTTTACCTGAGGTTTAGCTTTAGTTGTTTTTATCTGGAGTTATTGTTTGATACTTCTGCATCTTTATTTGCAATACAAATTATAGGCAGTATTTTTGATTATTTATGTGGAATGCAGTGCTTTATAGCGCCTCAGGGAAAGTGATGTGGAAGTATTATGTATCTGTGTTTGTCGTTGTCTTTAAGTAAGCACTCCTTTTTGGAAGCCTCTCTGTATGGCATTATCTACTGTGCATCTGGGAAAGTATTCACAGCGCTTCACTTTTTCCACATTTTGTTATTGTTACAGCGTTTTTCCAAAATAGATACAATTCAATATTTTCCTCAAAATTCTACAAACAATACCCCATAATGAGTGGTTCCACTCAGAACAGGCCTTGCCATGGTCAACCAAAGAAATTGAGTGCACATGCTCAGCGTTATATGCACAGATTGTCTTTGGGAAATAGATGTATGAGTGCTGCCAGCATGGCTGCAGAGGTTGAAGGGTTGGGAGTCAGCATGTCAATGTTCAGACAATATGCCACACACTGAATCAAATTGGTCTACATGACTGTTGTCCCAGAAGGAAGCCTTGTTTAAAGATGATGCACAAGAAATCACGCAAACAGTTTGCTGAAGACAAGCAGACTAAGGACATGGATTACTGGAACCATGTCCTGTGTTCTGATGAGACCAAGATAAACGTATTTGGTTCAGATGGTGTCAAGCGTGTGTGGCAGCAACCAGGTAAGGAGTACAAAGACAAGTGTGTCTTGCCTACAGTCAAGCATGGTGGTGGGAGTGTCGTGGTCTGGGGTTGCATGAGTGCTGCCTGCACTGGGGAGCTACAGTTTATTGAGGGAAGCATGAATGTCATCATGTACTGTGACATACTGAAGCAGAGCATGATCCCCTCCCTTCAGAGACTGGGCAGTATTCCAACATGATAACGACCCCAAACACACCTCCAAGATGACCACTGCCTTGCTACAGAAACAGAGGGTAAAGGATGGACTGGCCAAGCATTTCTCCAGACCGAAACCCTATTGAGCATCTATGGGGCATCCTCAAATGGAAGGCGGAGGAACCGCAAGGTCTCTAACATCCACCAGCTCTGTGATGTCATCATAGAGGAGTGGAAGAGGTCTCCAGTGGCAACCTGTGAAGCTCTGGGGATTTCCATGCCAAAGAGAGTTAAGGCAGTGCTGGAAAATAATGGTGGCCACACAAAATATTGAAACTTTGGGCCCAATTTGGACATTTTCAATTAGGGGTGTACTCACTTTTGTTGCCAGCGGTTCAGACATTAATGGCTGTGTGTTAAGTTGTTTTGAGGGGACAGCAGATTTTGAGGGACTTGTTATACAAGCTGTACACTCACTACTTTACATTGTAGCAAAGTGTCATTTCTTCAGTGTTGTCACATGAAAAGATAGAATAAAATAATAAAATAGTTACAAAAAAAATAGTTAAAAAAATGTGAGGGGTATACTCCTTTTGTGTGATACTGTATGTACATGGGATTTTCTTTATTTTTTATTTTTAATAAATTTGCAAAGATTTTGTAAGAACCAGAGGGGCGCACCTTAGACATTTTAAACAAGCTTCTTTCACGTTGTCATTATGGAATATTGTTTGTAGAATTCTGAGGAAAATAATGAATTTAATCCATTTTAGAATAAGGCTAACAAAATATGGAAACAGTGAAGCACTGTGAATATTTTCCAGATGCACTGTATATAAGGGAGGCCATAGATGATGTGATTTTCTTTTTTGTAACCACAGTTGCAGGAAAGAAAGGACGCTCATCAACACAGACAGTGTTGATGTCGCAATCCTTCCCAGGGACCTATTGTGTTCGTGGGAAGCTGTCCTTCTCTAGGAGAACACAGTGATTATTGCTAGTGGCTACAGCCAACATGTTGGTTGTACTCAAGTCAATTGATGGAGCAACTTGGGTACAATCCACCAGCTTATAGAGGGTTTGAATCTTGGCTGGTTTGATCTTTAGACTTTAAGGCAGGCAATGGATGATGCGATACTCTTTCCTGTAATGGCAGGTTGCAGGAAAGAAAATCTCTTAAATCCCCCCCATCAACACAGCCATTGTTGATGGGGGGGATCCCTCCTCGGTAGCTATTGTGTTCATGGGGAGCCATCCTTGCCGGGAGAACAGAGTGATTATTGCTAATGGCTATAGCCAACAAACTGGTTGCACCCAAGTCAATAGATGGATCAACTTGGGTACAATCAGCCTGCCCATAGAGGGCTTAAATCTTGGTGAGTTCAGCAGGGACCGGGTCAAGATTCAAACCATCTATAGCCGGCTTAAGGCTGCATTCACATTTTAACGCTTCATGAACACATATATGATCATGCGAATTAATGTCGTAATTGTCACATGTAGTGCAGCCATTGAGATCAATGAGCTGCCGTTTGCGTGTGGGGTAAAAATGTGCAAAAACGCATCACAATTTTGCATGGGTGTAAACCAAATGTGATTGCAGCCTAACAGAATAAAATCAGTCCATCAAACAGGGAGTTACTATAACTTGCAGTTTACTAAACAAGTGCAAAGTTAGAAGCAGTACTGCAAGACAGGTTCAGGACGGCAAAGAGCATGCATACAGTAAAAAATAATACAAACCAAACAATGAAAGCTGCACAGACACGGACTCTTCACAGCAATTTCTCTGTGGCTCAATCAAGATCGCACGACGCATAGCCTGGTCTCTATAAGACTCATTAGAAAAAAGAGATTCAAGCTCAGAATTATCACTTAAGTAAAACAGGTTAGAACACAAACAGTTATTTGCACTTAACCTCATAAACAGCATGCCTCTCAACAAAGTCCAAGGTACAGTAGCTATAGTAACACAGGCAAACAGCTGCAGGGATCCAAGGCCCTGCAAGAAGAAAGGGCCACCCCCACTTGAATTTGAATATTCTGGTAGCAGGAAAGGAGGTGCTGCCAGTTGCATGCTACTAGGCTCCGGTCCATCTGCCTGCACACTAGTTGTGACATTGGAGGGCTGTATGTCTATTGATACACAAAGCACAACTCCCCCCCCCCCCCCCCAACATTCCTCTCACTGTCTGTGATTAACAGCAAGAGGAACCAATGACTCACATTGCTGTCTCTAAGCCTATGAGAACAGAGAGGGCAGACAAAGCCACCCCTCTCTCGCACAGCGCTGAATCGAGATTGGGCTGAGGTTAGTGGGGGAGGGGGGGGGGGCTGGGAGTAGAGCAGAATGCAGAAGGTTTTTTTTGTTTTTCACCTTAATGCATTCATGAAAAACCTTCTATACTGCTGCAGCCCCCCAGAGCCCCCTTTTACTTACCTAAACCCGAAACGTTCCAGTGATGGGGACAAGCACAGCAGCACCAGCCATTGTCTCGGGTCCTCATTGGATAGATTGAGAGCAGCGGGAGCCATTGGCAATCAAATCCAGTGACACTGGAACCGGAGGGCGGGGCCGAGTCCTGCTGTCTGTGTCAATGGATGCAGCAGCAGGACTTGGGATTGCGCCCACATGAAATGCGGCTCTCCATGGGGGCATTCAAAAAGAGAACGAGCCAGGAGTGCCGGTGGGGGGCCCCAGAAGAGAAGGATCGGGGCCCGTCTGTGCAAAACCCTTGCACAGAGGCGGTAAGTATAACATGTTTATTATTTAAAAAAAAAAAAAAAAACAAAAAAAAAAACGAACCTTTACAACCCCTTTAAGGCAAAAACATTATAGCTTTACAACCACTTTAAAAGTAAATGTAATCACTAATCCTTATATTCAGAAGTGCATGACTAGAGCTGCATGATTAATCATTAAAAAAATTGCGATCTCGATTCAACCCCCCCCTCACGATCTGAATCCGGCATTTCCATGATTTAGTGCAGAGCTGCTCTCTGCTCACAGCTGACACCTGTCAAAAAAAAGGCCACCTGCCAAGTTTATCACAACATTGCTCAACGCTGAGATAAACAGAAACATTGGGGTTTATTTACTAAAGCTGGAGAGTGCAAAATCAGACTCACTTCTGCATAGAAACCAATGAGCTTCTAACTTCAGCTTATTCAGTTAAGATTTGGCAATACAACCTGGATTGGTTTCTATGCAGAAGTGAGTCTGATTTTGCACTCTCTAGCATTAGTAAATAAACCCCATTGCATCATTTGGTTCTATTAGATCAAAGGGATGAACTTTGACCCTTAAATGAGGTCAGTTTAACCACTTAACCAGTTCCAGACCGGTGCACGACGATGTACGTTGGGAGAATGGCATGGGCAGGCATATTGGCGTACAGGTACATCCATTTCTATATATGCCGCCCTGCCATCGCATGCACGCCGGTCGGGACCCCGTGAGTCCGGTCGCAAGTCCCGCGGACTCGATCGTCTCATGGGGAGGCTGAACGGAGATATGCCGTTGTAAACAGCAGCTCCCCGTTCTGCCTAGCAACAAGTGACACTGATCAGTGTTCACTAACACAAAGCCCAGCCCCCCACAGTTAGTAACACGCCCCTAGGAACACTTAACCCCTACACTGCCACCCACTGGTTAACCCCTTCACTGCCAGTGTCATTTACACAGGAATCAGTGCATTTGTATAGCACTGATTGCTGTATAAATGACAATGACCCCAAATAGGTGTCAAAAATGTCCGATGTGTCCGCCATAATGTCCCAGTCACAATAAAAATCGCTGATCACCGCCATTACTATTAAAAAAAATTAATAAAAATGCCATACAACTATCCCCTATTTTGTAAACGCTATAACTTTTGCACAAACTAATCAATAATCGCATATTGCATTTTTTTTTAACCAAAAATATGTAGAAGAATACATATCGGCCTAAACTGAGGGAAAAAAATGTTTTTTTTTATATATTTTTGGGGGATATTTATTATAACAAAAAGTAAAAAATAATGCGTTTTTTTCAAAATTGTCGCTATATTTTTGTTTATAGCGCAAAAAATAAAAACCACAGGGGTGATCAAATACCACCAAATGAAAGCTCTATTTGCGAGAAAAAAAAGACATCAATTTTGTTTGGGAACCATGTCGCACGACCGCGCAATTATCAGTTAAAGTGACGCCATGCCGAATTGCAAAAAGTGGTCTGGTCTTAAGCCAGCAGAATGGTTCGGTCTGAAAGTGGTTAAACACTAAGCCTTTTTCTGACATTTGTTGCTTAGTTAAAATCAGTATTTTTTGCTAGAAAATTACTTAGGCCGCGTACACACGGGCGGATTGTCTGCCCAACTTAGTCCGCTGAACCATGTTTCAGCAGACAATCCACTCGTGTGTGGGCTTCAGCGGACTCTTTCAGCGGACAGTCTGACGGACTTTGTCTTTCGGAATTTCCGTAATTTTGTCTCAGAAAGGATTTACACGGCCGAAGGTTGCTTTGCAGTGTATTGGACGTCGTTTTTCTAGTCCCGTCGTACGTGCTGTACACGTCATCGCGCAAGTTTTCAGCGGACTGTCTGTTCATCGTGTGTGGTCAAGTCCGTTCATTCAAAAGTTGAACGGACTGTCTGTCGGATTGTCTGACGAACTTAGTTGGGCAGACAATCCGCCCATGTGTACGCGGCCTTAGAAGCCCCAAAAATTATATATATATATATATATATATATATATATATATATATATATATATATATATACACACACACACACACATACATACATATACATACATACAGGGGGTGTTTTATGTGGCGCTAACTAAATTGATACTAAAAAGTGGTTTTACTAAAATAATAAATTTGTAGATGAAAAATAAATATATGTAAATTCATACAGTGCATAAAAATGTGTAAAAAGTAGCAAAACTAATACCGGCAATAAAGTGCATAAAATATCAATATGACATGAATAATAAAGTGCATCAACAATAACGAAATAAAAAATTTGAGAAAGTCATGTGGTTGTGACGCAACGCGTCAGGGACGAGTTGTGGTGTCGCTTGTTACTTCCGGTCGCGGCCGAGACCGGAAGCACCGCTGTTTACATTCCTGAATCGGTTTACTGTAATGTAAATTTGGATTTTTTATTGAAAATAACGTTTTTGTGCGTTACTACTCATTGGAGCCCCCCTTACTCTTTTATATATTGCCTGAATTACGGATATTGGAGGAATTAGCTGGAGTTTTTGGAGGCTATATTGCTAATGGTGGAAGATTACTTACTAACCACCCCTCAAGCGTGATCCGGTTCGTAGGGACCTTTATTGGAGGTGAGAGGCTGGGGGAAACAAGGGGTGCATGTAAAGCACTGAAAGTCAAAGGAAGAGTGAACACCATATTGATTGCTCACATTGCATAAATACCATCAATTGCTAAACGGATTGCACAATTTTTGAGTGGACTGTTTACACACTTTTTTCATTTTGCACTGGATATTTAATCTTATATATATATATATATATATATATATATATATATATTTTTTTTTTTTTTGGAGTGTCGTAATGTGATTTTGCACTATTTCACACTGCTGCATGGACTTTGCGATCGATATATAATTTTTTATTATATTGTTATTTTTGATACACTTCATTTTTTAAGCATTGGTTATTCAATATTTTTTAGAATTTTGGCAGTAATATGTTAGGTGATTTTGCACTATTTGCACTGCTGCATGCATTTCGTAACTGATATATTTTTTATTTCGTTATTGTTGATGCACTTTATTATTCATGTCATATTGATATTTTATGCACTTTATTGCCGGTATTAGTTTTGCTACTTTTTACACATTTTTATGCACTGTATAAATTTACATATATTTATTTTTCATCTACAAATTTATTATTTTAGTAAAACCACTTTTTAGTATCAATTTAGTTAGCACCACATAAAACACCCCCTGTATTTTTATTTTGAGTGGAGAGAACACTTTTATATGTGAGTAGTGATGGACGAACTTCCGACGGGACGTTTCGCGAACGCGAAATGCGAACGGACCCAAACGTTCGCGAAACCGAACGTTCGCCGCGGGCCCCATTGACTTCAATGGGAGGCGAACTTTGCAAACCTTCATGTCGAATTTGCGGCCACGTGGTAATTATTAGGGGGTAAAACGTAGTCCCACCATCTGGACAATGACATAATACATGTATGAGGTGAATTTGGGATCGATAACTACAAGCATTTTTATTTTATTTGGGAAATTGTTCTAACAATTCAGGACTATGGAGCTAATGAAGGCAATGGAGGAGAGGGAAGGTCAGGGACCAGGGTAGGCAAAGAAGAGGGTGCAGGAGATGATCACCAGCAGCGTGACATACCGGAATGACACATGCACCGTGATAGAGGCATCTGACAGCAGCACCGTAATACAGAGCACTGACAGCAGCACCGTGACATACAGCGCTGACAGCAGCACCGTGACATACAGCGCTGACAGCAGCACCGTGACATACAGCGCTGACAGCAGCACCGTGACATACAGCGCTGACAGCAGCACCGTGACATACAGCGCTGACAGCAGCACCGTGACATACAGCGCTGACAGCAGCACCGTGACATACAGCGCTGACAGCAGCACCGTGACATACAGCGCTGACAGCAGCACCGTGACATACAGCGCTGACAGCAGCACCGTGACATACAGCGCTGACAGCAGCACCGTGACATACAGCGCTGACAGCAGCACCGTGACATACAGCACTGACAGCAGCACCGTAAGCAGCCCCAGGAGGAAGTCAGCACAGCACAGGGATGGTGTGATCCCCTCATAATAAGAACCCCCAGGAGGAAGTCAGCACAGCACAGGGATAGTGTGATCCCTTCATAATAAGAACCCCCAGGAGGAAGTCAGCACAGCACAGGGATATCATAAGCAGCCCCAGTAGAAATATGACACCGCTCAACCTCTTCAAAGAGGAGGGTAGGGGCATATAGTACGGTGTGCTTTTTTGGGTCAAGGAAGTGAGCCAAATGAATTAAGAAGGTCTGTGTGCTTGATTAAAAAAATAGTTTATAGACATATACATGGTCTACTGGTCACATGTGTTGAATTCCTCCGAGATCCATGCCTCATTCATTTTTAGAAATGTGAGGTAGTTAACACTGTGGTGAGCTAGGCGAGTACGCTTATCGGTCACAATCCCCCCTGCTGCGCTGAACGTCCTTTCGGACAGGACACTGGATGAGGGGCAAGCCAACAGTTCGATTGCAAATTGGGCAAGCTCTGGCCAGAGGTCAAGCCTGCCCACCCAGTAGTCTAGGGGTTCATCACTCCTCAGAGCGTCCACATCGGCCGTTAACCCAATGTAGTCGGACACCTGACGGTCTAGGCGTTCCCTGATGCTGGATCCGGATGACACCTGTCGATGGGTCGGCTGAAAGAATGACCTCATATCCGAAGTCACCAACACATCTTCAAACCGGCCTCTTCTTGCAGGCGCTGTTGGATTGGTACCCGCAAATCCTTCTCTGGGAGTGGGAATTGCTCCTCTGCCAGCGCACGCAAAAGCAGAATGCAGCATTTCTCGAAGCAAGGCCTGGAAGTGCTGCATTCTGACAGCCCTCTGCGACGGCGGTAACATTTCCGCCATTTTGTGTTTGTACCGGGGGTCTAAGTACGTTGCCACCCAGTACTGGTCCTTGACCCTCATGCTTTTTATACGGGGGTCCCTATTAAAACACTGGAGCATGAAGGCCCCCATTTGCACTAAAGTGGAAGCGGTGTGGTGGCCTGGCTCCTGCTCATCATCCAGGATAATGTCGTCCTCTTCATTCTCCTCTCCCCATCCTCGCACAACAGGGATCCCAGAAAGGTTTAAAGCATGCTCTTCTTGCTCCTGCTCATCCGCCCCGG
This sequence comes from Lithobates pipiens, assembly GCF_037356315.1. Taxonomy (NCBI): domain Eukaryota; kingdom Metazoa; phylum Chordata; class Amphibia; order Anura; family Ranidae; genus Lithobates; species Lithobates pipiens. Next base: position 10,903,405 of record NW_027507755.1, read on the forward strand.
CACCATCCTCCTCTGACTCCTCATCAGACTCCTGTTGTTGACTTGTCTCAGATAGAGTAGCCCCCCCTGGGAATTCATCCAGCATTGCGACTTCCTCATCTTCCCGCTCCTGCTCCTCCACAGCCTGATCAATGACACGACGCAATGCACGCTCCAGAAAGAAGGCATAAGGTACCATGTCACTGATGGCGCCATGGCTGCGACTGACCAGTTTGGTGATCTCCTCAAATGGCCGCAGAAGTCTGCATGTGTCGCGCATGAGCAGCCACTGGCGCGGTGAAAAAAAACCCAGCTCCCCAGAACCGTTTCTTTCGCAGAGTTCATACAGGTAGACGTTAACTGCACGTTTCTGCTGGAGCAGCCTATCAAGCATATAGAAGGTTGAGTTCCATCGCGTCGGGCAATCGCAAATAAGACGTCTGACCGGCAGATGGTGTCGCCGCTGAATGTCAGCAAGGCGAGCCATGGCCGTGTAAGATCTTCTGAAATGGGCCGAGATTTTCCTTGCCTGCCGCAAGATGTCCTGGACCCCAGGGTATTTGACAAGGAATCGCTGCACGACCAAGTTTAAGACGTGTGCCATGCACGGCACGTGCGTGATTTTGCCCTGTTTCAATGCGCTAAGCAGATTGGCACCGTTGTCACACACCACTTTACCAACTGTCAAATTGAGCGGTGTTAGCCACTCATCTGCCTGTGAACGCAAAGCTGAAAGGAGTGCCGGGCCAGTGTGGCTCTTTGCTTCCAGGCACAACAGACGCAGCACGGCATGGCAACGTCTCACCTGGCATGTGGAATAGGTTCTGGGGAGCTTGGGCGGTGCAGTGGAAGAGACGCTAGCAGCGGAAAAGGAGGAGGCAGCTGAGGAGGAGAGGGAGGAGGATGGAGTAGGAGGAGGAGAAGAAGAGTCAGGCCTGCATGCAATCCGTGGCGGTAAAACCAAATCTACACGGGTGCCACGGGTTACATGCTTGACGGCCGTCAGAAGGTTCACCCAGTGGGCAGTAAAACTGATATACCTTCCCTGCCCGTGTTTGCTAGACCACGTGTCTGTGGTCAGATGTATCTTGGCACCGACACTGTGTGCCAGAGATACATTCACTTGCCGCTGAACATGGCCATATAGCTCTGGGATGCCCTTCTCTGAGAAATACTTCCTTCCTGGGACCTTCCATTGTGGTGTTCCAATGGCCACAAATTTGCGAAAGGCCTCCGAGTCCACCAGTTTATATGGCAGTAGTTGGCGGGCTATGAGTTCTGACAAGCCAGCCGCCAACCGTTGGGCAAGAGGGTTATCCGGCATCATCATTTTTTTACGCTCAAACATTAGGCCCACGGAAGCCTGCCTTTTTGCAGAAAAATGTGAGCTTGGCGTGATGGAAGGTGGAGTGGAGGACAATTGTGAGGAGAGAGGAGAAGGAGAAGTAGAAGACGAGGCTGGACGGTGAGAGCCTGCAGTGTGGCTTTGTGTGTTCCGTTGCTCCCACTGGGCTCGGTGATGGCTGCTCATGTGCCTTCTTAAGGCGGTCGTCCCTAGGTGAGTATTGGGCTTACCGCGACTAACGCGTTGACTGCAAAGATTGCAGATGGCAACGCTATTGTCAGCAGCGGACACGTTAAAAAAAGCCCACACTGCGGAGCCATGTGCCGGTGTCCTGGGAGCGCCAGATGTGACCGTACATGGTCGATGACTCGCTCCTGATACATTTGCAGTCTGCTTTGTCCCTGCTGTGCAATGTAAGTCATTGCTGCTTCTCCTCCCTATCTGCTGGTCCATATCTCCCTCTGAACTCCCCTCCTCTTCCTCTCTTGTGGGCACCCACGTGACATCACTAGACACGTCATCATCAACGTCACCTTCCCCACCGCTATAAGTAGAGATCTCGGAGTAGGCAGCAACACCGGGGACCAACCTCCTCCTTGGGCTGATCTGGGTACTGGCGTCAGACTGCTGAGTAGCGCTTGTTGCTACCTCCTCTTCCTGATCCAATACCAAGAGTGGCTGCGCATCAGAAATGTCCTCTTGATATGGATCGGAAAATAATTCCAGTGACTCAAGCGGAAGGTATGTGGTGGTGGTGGTGGTGGTCGTGTTGTTGGTGGTAGTGTCTTTGGGGGTGCACATAGCAGAGAGTGAAGAAGAGGGTGCAGATCGAGAGGATGAGGAGGGTGCAGAAGAGTAAGGCTGAGCGAGCCACTCAACCAAGTCTGGTGCATCCTTTAAAGTAATTGAACGCACCTTCTGCAACTTCCCACTTTGGCTCAAGCCTGTTGCTCCTGCCCTACCCCTACCACCCCTGCGGAAGGGCCTGCCTCTTCCTCTGCATGTCATTTTTTAAATGACCCTGTGACAAAACTCTTAGTCCCTATACCGCTGAAGGACTGCTGCAGTATAGGTGAGCGGTCAGCAGTGGTGCACGTCAACCCTATCTATTGTGGACCTATAGCGGTCCTTACAGAACAGCAGACTGTACCGCACTCAAGCCTATGTACCGTAGCACCCTATACCAAGTTACCAGTCCTTATAAGAACTTTTGTGGACCAAGCAGGTTGTGTATTAGTGTTTAGCAGACTGTACGTCAGTCCCTATACCGCTGAAGGACTGCTGCAGTATAGGGCAGCGGTCAGCAGTGGTGCACGTCAACCCTATCTATTGTGGACCGATAGCGGTCCTTACAGAACAGCAGACTGTACCGCACTCAAGCCTATGTACCGTAGCACCCTATACCAAGTTACCAGTCCTTATAAGAACTTTTGTGGAACAAGCAGGTTGTGTGTTAGTGATTAGCAGACTGTACGTCAGTCCCTATACCGCTGAAGGACTGCTGCAGTATAGGTGAGCGGTCAGCAGTGGTGCACGTCAACCCTATCTATTGTGGACCGATAGCGGTCCTTACAGAACAGCAGACTGTACCGCACTCAAGCCTATGTACCGTAGCACCCTATACCAAGTTACCAGTCCTTATAAGAACTTTTGTGGAACAAGCAGGTTGTGTGTTAGTGATTAGCAGACTGTACGTCAGTCCCTATACCGCTGAAGGACTGCTGCAGTATAGGTGAGCGGTCAGCAGTGGTGCACGTCAACCCTATCTATTGTGGACCGATAGCGGTCCTTACAGAACAGCAGACTGTACCGCACTCAAGCCTATGTACCGTAGCACCCTATACCAAGTTACCAGTCCTTATAAGAACTTTTGTGGACCAAGCAGGTTGTGTATTAGTGTTTAGCAGACTGTACGTCAGTCCCTATACCGCTGAAGGACTGCTGCAGTATAGGGCAGCGGTCAGCAGTGGTGCACGTCAACCCTATCTATTGTGGACCGATAGCGGTCCTTACAGAACAGCAGACTGTACCGCACTCAAGCCTATGTACCGTAGCACCCTATACCAAGTTACCAGTCCTTATAAGAACTTTTGTGGAACAAGCAGGTTGTGTGTTAGTGATTAGCAGACTGTACGTCAGTCCCTATACCGCTGAAGGACTGCTGCAGTATAGGTGAGCGGTCAGCAGTGGTGCACGTCAACCCTATCTATTGTGGACCGATAGCGGTCCTTACAGAACAGCAGACTGTACCGCACTCAAGCCTATGTACCGTAGCACCCTATACCAAGTTACCAGTCCTTATAAGAACTTTTGTGGAACAAGCAGGTTGTGTGTTAGTGATTAGCAGACTGTACGTCAGTCCCTATACCGCTGAAGGACTGCTGCAGTATAGGTGAGCGGTCAGCAGTGGTGCACGTCAACCCTATCTATTGTGGACCGATAGCGGTCCTTACAGAACAGCAGACTGTACCGCACTCAAGCCTATGTACCGTAGCACCCTATACCAAGTTACCAGTCCTTATAAGAACTTTTGTGGACCAAGCAGGTTGTGTATTAGTGTTTAGCAGACTGTACGTCAGTCCCTATACCGCTGAAGGACTGCTGCAGTATAGGGCAGCGGTCAGCAGTGGTGCACGTCAACCCTATCTATTGTGGACCGATAGCGGTCCTTACAGAACAGCAGACTGTACCGCACTCAAGCCTATGTACCGTAGCACCCTATACCAAGTTACCAGTCCTTATAAGAACTTTTGTGGAACAAGCAGGTTGTGTGTTAGTGATTAGCAGACTGTACGTCAGTCCCTATACCGCTGAAGGACTGCTGCAGTATAGGTGAGCGGTCAGCAGTGGTGCACGTCAACCCTATCTATTGTGGACCGATAGCGGTCCTTACAGAACAGCAGACTGTACCGCACTCAAGCCTATGTACCGTAGCACCCTATACCAAGTTACCAGTCCTTATAAGAACTTTTGTGGACCAAGCAGGTTGTGTATTAGTGTTTAGCAGACTGTACGTCAGTCCCTATACCGCTGAAGGACTGCTGCAGTATAGGGCAGCGGTCAGCAGTGGTGCACGTCAACCCTATCTATTGTGGACCGATAGCGGTCCTTACAGAACAGCAGACTGTACCGCACTCAAGCCTATGTACCGTAGCACCCTATACCAAGTTACCAGTCCTTATAAGAACTTTTGTGGAACAAGCAGGTTGTGTGTTAGTGATTAGCAGACTGTACGTCAGTCCCTATACCGCTGAAGGACTGCTGCAGTATAGGTGAGCGGTCAGCAGTGGTGCACGTCAACCCTATCTATTGTGGACCGATAGCGGTCCTTACAGAACAGCAGACTGTACCGCACTCAAGCCTATGTACCGTAGCACCCTATACCAAGTTACCAGTCCTTATAAGAACTTTTGTGGACCAAGCAGGTTGTGTATTAGTGTTTAGCAGACTGTACGTCAGTCCCTATACCGCTGAAGGACTGCTGCAGTATAGGGCAGCGGTCAGCAGTGGTGCACGTCAACCCTATCTATTGTGGACCGATAGCGGTCCTTACAGAACAGCAGACTGTACCGCACTCAAGCCTATGTACCGTAGCACCCTATACCAAGTTACCAGTCCTTATAAGAACTTTTGTGGAACAAGCAGGTTGTGTGTTAGTGATTAGCAGACTGTACGTCAGTCCCTATACCGCTGAAGGACTGCTGCAGTATAGGGCAGCGGTCAGCAGTGGTGCACGTCAACCCTATCTATTGTGGACCGATAGCGGTCCTTACAGAACAGCAGACTGTACCGCACTCAAGCCTATGTACCGTAGCACCCTATACCAAGTTACCAGTCCTTATAAGAACTTTTGTGGAACAAGCAGGTTGTGTGTTAGTGATTAGCAGACTGTACGTCAGTCCCTATACCGCTGAAGGACTGCTGCAGTATAGGTGAGCGGTCAGCAGTGGTGCACGTCAACCCTATCTATTGTGGACCGATAGCGGTCCTTACAGAACAGCAGACTGTACCGCACTCAAGCCTATGTACCGTAGCACCCTATACCAAGTTACCAGTCCTTATAAGAACTTTTGTGGACCAAGCAGGTTGTGTATTAGTGTTTAGCAGACTGTACGTCAGTCCCTATACCGCTGAAGGACTGCTGCAGTATAGGGCAGCGGTCAGCAGTGGTGCACGTCAACCCTATCTATTGTGGACCGATAGCGGTCCTTACAGAACAGCAGACTGTACCGCACTCAAGCCTATGTACCGTAGCACCCTATACCAAGTTACCAGTCCTTATAAGAACTTTTGTGGACCAAGCAGGTTGTGTATTAGTGTTTAGCAGACTGTACGTCAGTCCCTATACCGCTGAAGGACTGCTGCAGTATAGGGCAGCGGTCAGCAGTGGTGCACGTCAACCCTATCTATTGTGGACCGATAGCGGTCCTTACAGAACAGCAGACTGTACCGCACTCAAGCCTATGTACCGTAGCACCCTATACCAAGTTACCAGTCCTTATAAGAACTTTTGTGGAACAAGTGAGTTGTGAATGTTTAGCAGACTGCAGCAGAAGGGCAGCAGTCAAGTATAATATCCTTTCTATATTTGGAAGAAAGAATATTATACATGTACAAGCCTATTACTGTACCACTGATACCAGTCCTGAAAAGAACCTTTGTGGAACTAATAATAACAGCAAGTCTTTAAAATTACCCTCACTGCCTGACAACACTGCTTCCTTCCTGTCCCTATACAAATTGGCAAAAAAAGAGAACGATTAGTGGTTACTGGAACAGCTCTTTTGTGGACCTTGATAGTAACAGCTAATGATGATGATGATGATGATGATGATGAAAGACTAATCTGGCTGTCCCTGTAGCATACACCGTCCTTTCCCTTTCTCTAAACTAACAAAAGACACTCAGGCTGCTGCAAGAATCAGCAGCACAGCAAACCTATCAACACCTAACACCTATACCAGTCCTGAAAAGAACTTTTGTGTACCAAATAGCTAGTGGTTTATCTCTCCCTACTCCACACAGGAACCTGTCCCTATCTTAACAGAAGAAAGAATGTAAAATGGCCACCGGATCGGGTGTATTTATAGGTTAGGGGGAATGTACAAGTGTCCATGTGCTGTCATGTCTCAATTGGCTGTCCTGTATCACATGATAAACGTGTCACCAAAGGTTAAAGTTCTTGTATACATTAAACACGTAAGTCCGCCGCGGCGAACGACGGAAAAAGGCGTTCGAACGTGCGGACCGCGAATGTCGGAAATTCGCCGCGAAACGACCGCCGGGCGAACCGTTCGGCCATCACTATATGTGAGCAGCTTTCTATATTTCATACTCAGTTTTCCTAGCAAGGTGTTGCGCAACAGGATTTTCTTCTATCTATCTATCTATCTATCTATCTATCTATCTATCTATCTATCTCCACTTTCAGACCGGACCATTTTGCTGGCTTAAGACCAGACCACTTTTGCGATTCGGCACTGCGTTGCTTTAACTGATAATTGCGCAGTCGTGCGACGTAGCTCCCAAACAAAATGGATGTTAGTTTTTTTTCCACGAATAGAGCTTTCTTTTGGTGGTATTTGATCACCTCCGCGGTTTTTATTTTTTGCGCTATAAACAAAAATAGAGCAACAGTTTTGAAATAAACGCATTATTTTTTACCTTTTGTTATAATAAATATCCCCCCAAAAATATATAAAAAAACATTTTTTTCCCTCAGTTTAGGCCGATACGTATTCTTCTACACATTTTTGGTAAAAAAAAAAAAAAAAAAAAAAAAAAAAAAATCGCAATAAGCGATTATTGATTGGTTTGTGCAAAAGTTATAGCGTTTACAAAATGGGGGATAGTTTTATGGCATTTTTATTAATCATTTTTTTTTACTAGTAATGGCGGTGATCAGCGATTTTTATTGTGACTGCGACATTATGGCGGACACATCGGATTTTTTTGACACATTTTTGGGACCATTGTCATTTATACAGCAATCAATGCTATACAAATGCATTAATTCCTGTGTAAATGACACTGACAGTGAAGGGGTTAACCAGGGGGTGGCAGTGTAGGGGTTAAGTGTTCCTAGGGGGCGCGTTACTAACTGTGGGGGGCTGGGCTTTGTGTTAGTGAACACTGACCTCTGCTCCAATCACATGGAGTAGAGATCAGCGTCACTTGTTTCTAGGCAGAAGGGGGAGATGCTGTTTACAACGGCATCTCCCCGTTCAGCCGCCCCGTGAGACGATCGCAGGCATCCCTGTGGCGATCGAGTCCGCGGGACCCGCGACCGGACTCACGGGATTCCCGACCGGCACGCAAGTGCGCCGGCGGCGGCGCGCCCTCAAAATGGCAGGGCGGCATTTTAAAATGGATGTACCTGTACGCCAATATGACTGCCTGTGTCATTCTGCCAACTTACATCGGTGTGCGCCGGTTAGGCCGGCCGGGAAGTGGATATATATATATATATATATATATATATATATATATATATATATATATATATATATATATAAAATAATTTTTTTTTAGTAGAGACCCTAGAGAATAAAATTGCAGTTGTTGCAATATTTTATGTCACATTGCATTTGCTCAACGGTTTTTCAAAAGCAATTTTTTGGAAAACAAATATACTTCATGGAGTTAAAAAAAATAAAAAAATAAATAGTAAAGTTAGCCCAATTTTTTTGTATAATGTGAAAGATGATTGTTATGCTGAGAATTGTGAAAGATACATGATCTTTATACAAAAAATTGGGATTCTCATTTTATCCATAATCGTGCAGCTCTATGTACGACTATTACATAGAATAAGGATACCATCCAGCTGATGATTCCCTTGCATACAACACTGATTATTTTCTTGCACTGAAATGCACAGTGGCCCTTTGAGACCTCTTCTATGTGATCACTGTCTGTGCTCGCGCTGTCACCTGTAACATTTGTAGACTGGAAGTGAACAATCATGTCCATGACTAACTGCATGAAATGAAGAGACTGCGGGGAGATCAGGGCAACACAGGACACTCGCTATAAAAACCACAAATCACAAATTCATACACGTTGTCAATAATCTGTGTCAGTGCAGGTGTGTCCTCAGGAAAAAACAAGAATTGATCAATGTTTCATCAGTGTTGCCTTGTGAACTGGAAAATTGGGTGCATTTGCTACCTATCCTTCTACAAGGATCTGTATGCATCTCTTTACAAGCATTAATTATTATTCATTTATGCATCCCCAGGAGCCTTGGAATGCCTACAGACTTACAGAGCTTTGCAATAAGACTGCAACGTGTACAAGGGTTATTGTTTAACGCAGAACTGAACTGTATCTGAGCACCACAATCTCAAAAGACTATGTCGTTTATTTTTAATATTCAAAGCAAATTCCCCCATCCATCCATATCTTCATGATTTATATTGTTGAAAAATCACCTTGACCTTCCCCAATCATTTCTAGCCATGGCTCGGTAGGGCAGATAAATCATGTAACATTTATAGTGCCTTTCAAAAGTATTCACCCGTTCAGCGCATACCAACTCCGGCACTTCCTACTGGCGATTCAAAAGACCCCCTATGTGCCCAGAGGCCTGACCTCTTTCGAGACGTTGTGTCACGAGACGGAACTCGTGCGGCACTCACTCTCCCTGCTATATAATCTACTGCCTTTTTTAGATGGGGGGATCACCCCCTGCGTACATTCACCAGTGGGAAAAAGACCTGGGTACCCGCTTCACCCCACAGCAGATAGGGAAGATATTGCTATTGACCCACAAGGCTTCCATTGCTAGTTATATTCAGGAGTCGGGATACAAAATAGTCTCCCGTTGGTATAGGGTCCCATATCTCCTAAACAAGATGAATAACTCAATTCCCAACGAGTGTTGGAGATGCCAATCCACGACGGGGTCCATGGTCCATATTTTCTGGTCATGCCCTGACTTAGGCGCATTCTGGAATGATGTGGCGGCGACAATTAAGAAACTAACGTCGGTGGACTTACGGGGAGACCCAGCGGCGTGCCTACTCCATCTGACGAATAGACCTGTGCGAAAATATAAACAGACTTTGACAATGCAACTCTTGAACGCAGCGCGGGTATGCATCCCTGCGATGTGGAGGCAATCTCAGCCCCCATCTAGGGCCCTGTTGTTTTCCAAAATTAATTATATCCTCTGTATGGAGGAATTGACCGCTACTCTCCACAATACGGAAGAAAAATTTCACGAGAAATGGAGGCCATGGAGGTACTTTACCGGTACCACGGACTACCTGCGGGAGAGGGTGTCTGCTGCCGACTCTGACCGATTAGATGCCCCTGCCATTGTAAGTACATGCTGAGACGGGTGTGCTGCCCTAGCCCTGTAGGTATTGACAGGCTCTCGTGCCCCCCCCCCTCCCCGATACCTGTCCCCCCCCTACTTTTTTTCCCCCTTTTCTTCACCTTTTCTCTCTCTCTTCTTTCTCTGTCTATCTTTTCTGACCTGCCCAACGTTGACCTAAGTGGGTCCATGGTGTATCTTGCGGACCCATAGTGCCAATATAGACATTACAATGGCAAAGGTCAGTGGATGTTTACGAGAGGGGTGTCGCGTGGTCCACGTGCACCTCCCTCGGCTGGTTACTCTAAGAACGTAGGATGGTATTGTCTGTCCTCACAGGTTAACAATTACAAATACCTATTATATATGAGACTGTTTTTGAACATGATTACTTATATCTATTGTATGTTCGTGGTCATGCTGTGAATGACCAGGATTATCTGTGATTGTTCTGTTTACTGTATCTGTCCTGCATTGAAAATTGAATAAAAGAATAAAAAAAAAAAAAAGTATTCACCCCCCTTGGTTTTTTAACTATTTTGTTACATTACAGCCCTTAGTTCAACGTTTTTTTAAACTTAATTATAAGTGATGGATCAGAACACAATAGTCTAAGTTGGTGAAAAAAAAATGTGAAAAATCTATACATAAAACTATTTTTCAGAAATAAAAAAACTGATAGTTGGCATGGGTGTATGTATTCACCACCTTTGTTATGAAGCCCGTAAAAAGCTCTGGTGCAACCAATTACCTTCAGAAATCACATAATTAGTGAAATGATGTCCACCTGTGTGCAATCTAAGTGTCACATGATCTGTCATTACATAGACACACCTTTTTGAAAAGCCCCAGAGGCTGCAACACCTCAGCAAGAGGTACCACTAATTAAACACTGCCATGAAGACCAAGGAACTCTCCAAACAAGTAAGGGACAATGTTGTTGAGAAGTACAAGTCAGAGTTAGGTTATAAAAAAATATCCAAATATTTGATGAGCCCTAGGAGCACCTTCAAATCTATCATAAAACAAATGGAAAGAATATGGCACAACAGCAAACCTGCCAAGAGACGGCCGCACACCAAAACTCACAGAGCAGGCAAGGAGGGCATTAATCAGAGAGGAAGCACAGAGTTGGACTTTATAGCAAAGTAGCCAGAAGAAAGCCATTACTTTCAGCAAAAAAAATAAAATAGCACATTTTGAGTTTGTGAAAAGGCATGTGGGAGACTCCCAAAATGCATGGAGGAAGGTGCTCTGGTCTGATGAGAATAAAATTGAACTTTTTGACCATCAAAGAAAACGCTATGTTTGGCGCAAACCCACCACACCACCCAAAGAACGCCATCCCCACAGTGAAACATGGTGTTGGCAGCATGATGATGTGGGGATGTTTTTAAACAGTCGGGACTGGGAAACTGGTCAGAGTTGAGGGAAAGATGGATGGTGATAAATACAGGTATATTCGTGAGCAAAACCTGTACTACTTTGTGTGTGATTTGAGGCTAGGGCGGAGGTTCACCTTCCAGCAGGACAATAACCCCAAACACACTGCTAAAGCAACACTTGAGTGGTTTATGGGGAAACATGTAAATGTGTTGGAATGGCCTAGTCAAAGCCCAGACCTCAATCCAATAGAAAATCTGTGGTCAGACTTAAAGATTGCTGTTCACAAGCGCAAACCATCCAACTTGAAGTAGCTGGAGCAGTTTTGCAAGGAGGAATGGGCAAAAATCCCAGTGGTAAGATGTGGCAAGCTCATAGAGAATTATCCAAAGTGACTTGGAGCTGTGATAGCCGCAAAAGGTGGCTCTACAAAGTATTGACTTTAGGGGGGTGAATAGTTATGCACATTGACTTTTTCTGTTATTTTGTCCTATTTGTTGTTTGCTGCGCAATAAAAAAAAAAAAATCTTCAAAGTTGTGGGCACGTTCTGTAAATTAAATGATGCAAATCCTCAAACAATCCATGTTAAATCCAGGTTGTGAGGCAACAAAAAATAGGATTCTTATAACAGCTTACCTGTAAAATCCTTTTCTTGGAGTACATCATGGGACGCAGAGCCACAGTAATTACTGTATGGGTTATATAGGCACCTTTAGGTGATGGAGACTGGCAAACCCTAGACAGGAAGTTTAGCTCCCTATGTAACCCCTCCCCTTACTGGGAGTATCTCAATTTTGTAGCAAAGCAATAAACTTGTATTAGAAGAGCGAGGGACCACTGTGTCCCGTGATGTACTCCAAGAAAAGGATTTTACAGGTATCAAAACATAAAAAGGGACACTATTCAGAGAAAAGGCAACACTGCACACCCCAGAGAATTGTCAAAGAGGGAATTTACCCCATATGGGATTTTCTAGGCAGCAAATAAATAAAAAAAAGTTTGACAAAAGAATTAAGAATAAACTTCAATTTTATTAAACAAGTATCAAAAGATTTTAAATGGTAAGTATTAGAAAATGATTGGTTAAAATAAGATCTGTGGTACAGGAGATATAAACATTACAGCACCAGCGTTTACAACGTGTGATAGTTTCATAGTTAGTAAGGTTGAATAAAGACATCAGTCCATCCTGAGTGAGTGTCTACAATTGTCCCTATCCCTGTACATTGCACACTCACATCGGTCCCTACCCTCAAGGAGCCCACAATCCAAGGTCCCCATTCATATACAATGGCCAATTTACCTACCTGCATGTCTTTGGATTGTGGGAGGAAACCGGAGTACCTGGAGGAAACTCACAGGGAGAGCATGCAAACTCCGGGCAGGTAGTGTCGTGGTTGGAATTCGAACCAGCGGCCTTCTTACTGCTAGGCGAGAGTGCTACCCACTACACTACTGTGCTGCCCATGATAGTATACAATAGTCAAATCCTGTGATGATGGTAATGTTCACGCGTTTTGATCCCGCCGGGTCTTCTTCAGAGGATTTGTATGCTGTAAAAGCGGTAGCATAAATTAGAATACATACTAAAAAAGCCACAAAATATAATATAATAACATCTGATCACTGTAAATATATCATTATTTTCTTTATAATTACCACTTCCACCATGTTACACAATGTCTCCTGGACCTATGTTGTCTGGGTAGAACCCCTCATCAGATCCCACCAAAGGCCCCTGGCCAGCAGGGCACACCAATTGGGGGGGGGGGGGGGTTAGGGGGCAGCAAACCGTTCCGGCGTGGCTTACGAGGAGTCACAGCATTAGATTCCCACAATCCCGGGTGGGTAGCCGAGGGCGAGAAGTGCACCTGTGGTTAAGTATCAAATATCACCTGCATCAGTCTCCTAATTAGTATACGTATTATCAGTATAATAGGCATGAATGTCTAAAACTTTGTAATAAAAGAAAAAAGGGGAAATAAATATGTGTCCAGGAAAACATAAGGACTACATTTCTGACAAAAAAAAAAAAAAAGAAGGGGACAAGGGAAAGGAAAAAGGAGAAAACGTGAGGGGGGAAAAAAGGGGAGGAAGGAACAAGTGAGGGATACATAACAGAACAATAGGGGTGAAATGGGAGTGTAAAAGGACATGAAAGAGAGTGATGTAAGGAAAACACAAGTGAGGAAAGGAGGGGAAGGATGTGTTGTGTCTGTTATGTTGAATGTTTGAAAGTAGGGGCCTGCCCTATATGCTCTGCAGAAATGGGGGCCTAAGGTGTTGGTGTTGCCACAACACTGTAAGCCCTCAAAGTGAGTCTTGCTGGAGCACCATGCTGTGAAAGATTATATCAAGAATTGTAATTACATGCCATTGTTGAACAGTGGTAAAAAATTGGGCCTTTGGTGGTTGTGTTGGTGGTGCTGGTGCCACAACACTATAAGTCCTCACAGTTACTCTCGGTGGGCGCAGGAACGGGCCCTGCTGTGAAATATATCAAGAATTGTAATTACATGCCCCTGTTAAACAGGGGCTGAAAAATTGGGCCTTAGGCACTGCTTGCTGGTGCAACGACACTGCAGCCTCTCCCAGATACTCTAGTTGGAGTGCAGTAATGATCCCTGCTGCAAAGCATTGCATCAAAAATTGTATTACATGCCCCTGTTAAACAGGGGCTGAAAAATTGGGCCTTAGGCACTGGTGCCACGACACTGCAACCTCTCCCATATACTGTATTTGGAGTGCAGGAATGAGCCCTGCTGCAAAGCATTGCACTCTAATTACACGCCCCTGTTAAACAGGGGCTGAAAAATTGGGCTGGTGGCATCACCCAGAGCCAAAAATGTTCTTCCAAGATAACAGAAGGATCATTGAGGAGGAAGAGGATAGTCAGTCAACATAACAGGACAGTCACTCAGCATCAGCATAGGCAGTCTTGAAGGGATGTGACATTTCCAAAAAAAATTATTCGGTTACATCAGCTTCAGGTGCTTGGTAGCTGGTGGTGATCCAAGACTGATTCATCTTTATGAAGGTCAGTCGATCAACCAAGTCGGTGGACCGGCGCACCCTGTGATCGGTTACAAAGCCACCAGCAGCACTGAAGGTGTGTTCCGAAAGAACGCTGGATGCAGGACAAGCCAGTAGCTCAATTGCATACTGTGCATGGTCTGCCAGTGATCCATCCTCAAGACCCAGTAAACCAGAGGATTTTCGGTGGAAAAGGTGTCCAAGTCTGACCTTGCCCCTAGGTATTCTTGCACCATGTAAATCAGAGGCTAGCGATGGTTGCTGGAACTGATAATACCTTGGGGCTGCGGACCAAAAATTGTCTGAACGCATTGTTCAGACGGCCACCCACCTTCTCCACGCTCCTTCTGTGACTGACCGCAGCCTCAGAAAAACGTTGTCCCGGACCAGGAGTTTGTAACATCTCAGTCTCTGGGACCACGTTGCACAGACCTTTCTGCAAGGCCTCCCGGAGATTCTCATCCTCTGCAACGGCAAGATAAGGTCGGCAACCTTACCCTTGTACCATGGATCAAGGAGAGTGGCCAGCCAGTAATGGTCCCTCTCCTTGACCGAAGAATACAAGGATCCTTCCAGAGGCTTTGCAGGATCAGGGAGGCCATACAGCGTAGGTTAGCTGAGGCATTCGGTCCGAATTCCTCTGGGTCACTAAGGACAACATCCTCCCAGCCACGTACAAGTCCATGTGTTTCTTGGGACTGTAAATCATCCCTACAAGACTGCTGCTGCTGATGCTGAGTGCCAGGCTCCACCTCCATGCTGACACAAGCCTCCTCCTCCTCCTCTTCCTGTGTGATGCCTGGGACAGCAGGAACACTGTCTGGATAAAGGGGGCCTTGAGAGGCAAGGAATTCCTCCTCTTCTTGCCTCTGTTCTGCCTCAAGTGCCCTGTCCATTATTCCATGCAGCGTACGCTCCAACAGGTGGACAAGAGGTACAGTGTCACTGATGCATGCACTGTCACTGCTCACCATCCTTGTGGCCTCCTCAAACGGTGACAGGACAGTGCATGCATCCCTGATCATGCCCCACTGGCGTGGTGAGAAAAAACCAAGCTCCCCTGACCCTGTCCTGGTGCACAGGTACTCATTGATGGTCCTCTGCTGCGTGTGCAGCCGCTTGTATCCTGATTTTAAATTTATTTTTTAATAAATACTTTTTTAATCGGATTAATCTGCTCTATGAAGAGGCTTTTTGTTTTCTTCCCCCTTTTTTTTTATTTGGTTTATATTTTTTTTTACGCACCCATTGGGGTGTGAATATTTTCTCCACTTCCTTGGATCCGAAAAACGTCCCGGATTGGGTACCTTGAGATCGGAAGGCATCTGAGCACAGCTGAAGTTTACATCATTCATCTGCTTGGAGGATTGCTGGCTATCGCAATTTGATCTCTGAATGTCTCACCACCTAGGTGTGTGGATCCACACCTTCGGGTAAGCGTATCCATTATTTCTGTTTACATTCAGTGTGCTGTGGTATTTATATGAAGAAACCCGTAGTGGCATCAAGCTGGTGGTTTTCTTATTGTCCTTACATTCTGGGCACCGGACGTGTGGCATTGCGACTAGTCCTGGTTACTTTTCACTGTGAAGAGACCATCTAGGATTATAAAGACTATTGCTGCATATATCGCTTGAGTTTGATTCCAAGCTACTTTTCATCACATCCAACTATAAACTTATTGATTTTTTGTCACGGTTTATAAGATATATTTTCACACTTGTTCATTCCTATTGTCTACACCTGCTTACTATTTGGCGTGGTTTTTCCACGCCACCTATTTACTATGTTGTAGTAACACTTTGCTTCACGAGGTGTTTTCTTTCTAGCGCTGCATTTTTTGTTTATCAAAATAAACTATTCCCTACACTACCAGGTGTATAAACTGTATACAGTAATATGCTCTGTCTGTTAGATACAAACTTCCCATTCTGTAGGTGGAGAGGCGGGCTGATGACGTCATGGTCTCCACATGAACCAATTAGAGGAAGCTTTGTATTCATAGAATACAAAGCTGCCTTGAATGATCAAGCCTGACTTAAAATGTTGTTCTAGGTGTGGGATGGGAAGTTTGTGTCCCACAGCTGGAACATAATGCTGTATACTGTATATAGCTAAGGCTACATACAGTTTAAAGAGCACACCCACCTGTTAGATTAGAAACATTGCCCATACAAACTAGTTAGGCTTCATGTGCACATTTGAAAACCTCTTCTAAACAATAGACCTTGACATCTGTTTGCCTTTTCTGCTCTAAGCCTCAGCTTTAAAAACGCCCAACAAGACAAATCCTATTCATTTCAATGGCCCCTGTTTACATATGAGCGTTCTGTCGCCTGAAGCAAAATGCCCGTCTCTCAAAAAAGGTAAGGAGCTGCTTTTTTTGGCAGATTACAGGCGTTTTCTGCTTTTTACATTGGTGACATTTTGACCTGTACAAAATCGCGGCAAATCGCTGCAAAAAATCACGCAACTTTGTGCCTGAATACGAAACTCCTGGGTGCTTTTTTTTGGCAGATTACAGATGTTTTTTATTTTTTTACATTGTTGACCTTTTGAACTTCAAAACGCCTGTACAAAAATGCTTCAAAAACGCCCAAAAGAAAGCCTGTAAAATAGCAACGCCTAGATGTGAACGGATCCTTACATGCTACGTTAATCAGCGTTTTCACCTACAACCGTTTTCAATAAGGAATCATTTGTGACCATTTGCAATGGGAAATATCTCTCCCTTTCTCTCTCTTAGACTCTTTGGCATGGAGAATCCTAGGTATCCAGCCTATAATGTCATGGAAGATGAGTGAGACCTCAGGAGGGAAGCAGAGAGTCCTGTTTCCTGGGAGTGTAACATACAAATCAGTGTCACTGGGATGAAGTGACTGGTAACTGGACTAGAAATGGTTATCCATAATGCATATAAGAGTTACAGAACTGGGCCACAAATTATAAGGAGCTAATTGTGTCCGTGTGGAAAAGTGATGCCTTAAATGCCATACTTGTATACTTGTAGCAACCCCAGGCCACCTCTGGGGGCACTCTCCCCGGCCCACAAGCTGTTTACCGAAATGGTGCACTCTATGCAGACTAAACAGAGCTGAGACTGATATGTCAATTTTTACTGCAAAAATCAGGGCTTCTTCAGTGGGGACATGGGGGGGGGGGGGTGCAGTGTTGCCACCTCCAGCACTGAATGTATGTGATGGCAAGGGTTTATGGGATGTTCTGGGGAATCTATTGCTGCTGAGGTGGGATCTCCTTTTGAGGGAGGGGTCTGTCATTGCTGGCTAGACATGTGCAGAAGGAAAAAAAACAATGTATTTCCTTTCGATTCGTTATTTAAATAATTTAGTTTAATTAGTTAAATTTGTTTAATTCATTTTCATTTAAATTTAATTCAATTCGACCGAATTTGGAAAATTTGAATCGGTATTCATATTTATTCTATTCGAAATTTGATTTTTGAAAGATGGTTATACTCTTTCTATTCTATTCTTTTCTATGCTAGTCTAGTCTATTCTAATCTATTCTATCCAAATTTGAATTAATTCTGTTAGAAGTTTGAATTTCAGAAAAACGGTTATATTCTCTTTGATTCTATTCTATTATTTATTTACAATTATATTCTTTTCTATTCTATTCTTATTTATTCTATTCCAAATTTTAATTTCCAGAGATGGTTATAATTATTTCTATTCTATTGTTTTATTCTATTCTTTTCTATTCTATTCAAATCTATTCAAATGTATTCTAATTTTCGGAAGATGGTTATATTCTATTTTATTCTATTGTATTTTTTTTTCTACGATATTATATTCTTTTATTTTCTATTCTATTCTGTTCTATTCAGAAGTGCAGTAACAATCACACTATTTAATGAAATGTAAAATGGTATAAACAGAGCAAACATAGTCAAAAAATAGCCAGAGTTCGGAAACCAGGACAAGTGGCCAGAACAAGCCAGAAAAACAGGAGTCCAGAGATCAGTGAAGTCAGGTGCAGCAAACGGGATCAGGAACCAGAAGGGAAGTCAGCCAAGCAAAAGTATATCACAGGAAAACATAGCAGAGAGATTCCAGAAATGTTGACCAAGGCAAAGGCACAGGAGATCTGATCCAAGGAGTTTAAATAACCAGCAGCTCTACTGTAGCTGATAAGCAGGAAATTAAGAAAAGATAAGTCACTGTGGAAGGAAGAGTCTTTGGCAATTAGACAGCTGAGCACAGAGCTCTGGGAAGGAAGGGCTGAGCCAAGCCCTAACAGTACCCCCTCCTCAATGACCCCTCCCCCTCGGAGGGTTTGAGGGGAAAACATCTATGTAAGGCATGGAGGAGGACAGGAGCATGTGCTTCCAAGGATGAGACCCAAGAGCCTTCTTCCGGACCGTACCCCTTTCAATGAACCAGGTACTATATGCGCCCATGGGAGCTACAGGAACCAATGATAGATTGTATCTCATATTCTTCATGGTTCTCAACCTAAACTGGGTGAGGATGTGGTACCGAAGTGGTGAAACAGTTGCATACCAAAGGTTTTAATAAAGAGACATGAAATACATTTGAAATATGCATTAGCAGGAAGGTCTAAAGTGTAAGCCACTGGGTTGATCCTACGGAGAATACGGAAAGGCCCGATACACCGTGGTGCCAGTTTTAATAAGGGAACACAGAGTCAGAGGATGTCGCATGGACTCTTGGACCTATACTCAAGTGGAATGAAGTCCACAGAGATGCTACTCCAATGCAGGAATTTCCTGAGGAACAAATGAGTCAGGCAACATGGATGGTTGGAAACCATAATTCGCCATGAATGGAGACAATTGGGAAGCGGTATTGACAGCACTATTGTGAGCAAACTCCACTCAAGGTAAGAGGTCTGACCAGTTGTTATGGTGGTCCTGAACCTGAACACGAGCACAAATGGGCTACCCCTGTCCGAGGTGATCACCTTAGGTAGCCCAATGTAAGAGAATGATCTCCCGAGCAAAAATGGAAGACCGTTCTTTAGAAGTAGGCAACTTAAGTGGAATAAAATGAGACATTTTCGAGAACCGGTCAAACATCATAAGGATAACTGTGTTGCCCTGAGAGTTGGTTAGCCAGTTTTCTGTCTTTTAGCCAGTTTTCTGTCTTTTAGCCAGTTTTCTATCCATTTACAAACTGATCTTTTCAAGTCTGTGGACTTTACCTTACACATGAGCCGTGTGGGGAACTGTGTCAAACGCTTTTGCAAAATCCAAGTATAACTCATTTGTGGTCTTTTATTAAACTCTCCAGTATCATCCCGACTATAGAAGTTAAACTAACAGGTCTATAGTTACTTGGTAAAGACTTTGATCCCTTTTTAAATATGGGCACCAGATTTTCCCTACGCCAATCCAGTGGTACTATTCCAGTCATTAAAGAGTCCCTAATAATTAGATACAATGGCTTTGAAATGACAGAGCTAAATTCTTTTAGGATCCATGGGTGGATGCCATTTGGTCCAGGTGCTTTATCCACCTTTATTCTGTTTAAATATTTCTGGACCATATCACTTTTGAGCCACTGTGAATCATTTGGGGCTGCGTCACTACCACCCCCATATGGACATAAGCTCCCCCATGCTCCTTTGTATACACAGAGAAAGTATTTAATAAATGTGCCTTCTCTTTGTCCCCAGTCACCCACTCTAGATTATTTTGTAAAGTGCCTACATGCTCAGACCTGACCTTTTTACTATTAATATATTTTAAGAATTTTTGGGGGTTTGTCCTACTATATTTTGGAATCTGTCATTCATTTTGAATTTTTGCATCCTCGATTTCCTTTTTACATATTCTGTTACATTCTTTGTAACATTTAAACGATGATACCACAAAATGATACTTGGTTCTGAATTCTCTAAAAGATACTGGTAGGTGGTTAGGGTGTAAAACTGAGGGGTGGTGTTTGGAGGTGCGTGGGAGGAGGAAACAAGGGGTGACTCAGAAGGGGAATACCTGCACCTATTCTCTGAGAAAAGCAGTGTCCAGTGACTGAGTGCAGAGAAGTCTTTGATGTGCAAACTGTTATCGGCAGCCTAGCTTCACCTTTATGGTCTGCGCAAGGTAATAAGACAGCATCCATTGGGGGAGTCTCTAGGGACAGATTGGAACAGTTTTTGTTCACTAATTATCCAATAGAGAGTGGTCTATAATCTGAACAGTTCACATGTCAATAAACACTGGCAAAGGAAACAGTTGGGCTAAGTTTTTCACATCCACCTTAATCTGTTAACGCCTACACAGCCCACTCAGCAGACAAAAGGTGTTATTTTCTTTCTAGGAGTCTATCAATTGTGCCTATAGTCTAGTTTGCTCCCACGTAGCATGATTCTACCAGACTTATTGGAACACTCTTTTCCTGTTTCTGTTAAGAACTCCGATCAGGTACACTGAGTTTCTTAATTCTCATTCTATTCGAACTATTGTATTGTATTTATTTAATGCTTTTGCATAAATTTCCTGAAAAGCAATTCATAGACGTTATCCTTTGGTGCCCTATTATATCAGAATACCTTTATGTGCCTGGAAATTTTATTTTGTGACTTCTGTGTTTGATTTTTCTCTGGTTCCACGCGCTAGTGCATACAAGCTTTATTTTAAGACATGTTCTGATTATGTTTGACTAGTACTTGCTCTTTAAGCTCTTCGCTAGCTTTAGATTGAAGGCATTGGGAGCATAATCACTGAACCTAATGGCTTTGATCTGCATTGTTCTATTCCTACACTGAGTTTTTTTAAGTCTCATTCCATTCCATCTATTGTATTGTATTTATTTAACACCTTTGCATATATTTCCTGGAAAGCAATCCATACATCCTATAGCGTGGTATGAGTATATGCAATTACAATAATATCCAAATGATTTTCTATGCCTGGAATTTTTTTCTTTTTTTATTTCATGGCTTTTATGTTTGATCTTGCCCTCGTTCCAAACGTTGGTGCATATAAGCTTAATTTTATCAGACGCATTCTGATTGTGTTTGACAAATACCTGCTGTTTCAGCTCATCGCCGGCTTTCAATTCAAGGCCATATGAACATAATCACTGTACCGAATGGCTTTAGTCTGGGTATCTGGTGTGACAATATATATTACTGGATTCACATGCACTGAAATAAAGACACGGTTAATGCAGAAGTTGATTTTAATAGCATTGTACTTAACAAGGTCTGGCAAGCTTTAACAAGCTAAGCCAACATTACAAGACTCTTGCAGGCAAAGTCCACCTTAACGTGAAATTCTAGTCAAACTTTATTTTTGTTTATTTACTCCCAGATAGCAAGCAATTGAGCTGGAAGTTTGAAAATCACTTGCTAAACTATTGCTAGACTTGCCAGGCTTCAAAAGTTTGTTGCACAATTGCAGAAAGTCCGCATTGCATGACTCCAGATCAACTTTTTTGCAAAAATTCTGCAAGTCTTCTGCAAGTTCTGGTTCAGTTATGTTGTAAAATAGTCATCCCACCACAGGGGTCACTGTGGCTGAGCTGTCATGCTGTATACTTGCAGAGCTCTTGTTGTAGACTCACCACTGCAACTTTGCTCTGGCTGGAGACTTGCCATGCAAATTTGCTATAAATTGGAAAAGTGTTATCTAGAACTTGTGCTTCAGGTGCTCGGCAAGTATGCAATTTGCCAGTGAAAATGTGCAGCAAGTTAACAGACTAACAATTCAACACTGCCACAACATTTGTGGCAAGTTACCCTTGCTATCTTGGCTGCTGTCTAGGTAGGGCAGAGGCATGACTACAGATCATAGGGCCCCAGAGAGCTTTCTCTGTGACACCTGGCAGTGTCAGTTGGGACAATACTGGAATTGATCCTAACATAAAGTAACAGTACAGTTAAAATATATTTGATATATACAGTATGCAGTAGTTGTAGTATGTAGTAGTTCGTATGAATGTAGCACCCTCCTATTTAGGTGCTAGGATTAGATAGCTAGAATTAGCATTTGTTTGACAGGTAAATTGAGATGCCACCCTGTAGTCAGTGTGGCTGTGATTGTCTGTTAAGTAAAAACATAATTTGCTCACTGTACTCAGTGTGGCTATGTTCCACTAGTTAGGTTTGCTCGGTATGCTCAGCTGCTGCCAGCCTGATAGCCGCCTCAGTCTCCAGAAAAGTTGATAAGCTTCTGGATCATAGGTGTGGATTCATGCAGATGGAAACATGGATATTGATACAACCCTGGCCAGTCCTAGAGAGGCAGACTGTGAAGACATGCTGGGAAACAGTATATATTCTGTGAGCATCTGAGTCTTTTCCTTGAGAGTATTAGTCCAGCCAGGAGGGCATGCTGCCCTTCCAGGCAATTCTACAAAATCTGCTATAGTGAGGCCTCAGGTGGGCAACCTACAGTGAATCTGGTATTAGCAGAGAAAGATGTCCCTTGGGATTTTGAAGGAGGCAACCAGCTGTCTTTTGGCCCTGTGTGAGTACAGATGCGTGTAAGCCCTTGTACACACGGTCGGAGAATCCGTCGGAATGTGTCCTATCGGACCGTGTCGTCAGATAATCCGACTGTGTGTGGTATGCATCGGACTGATTCCGTCGGACCCAATTTTCCAACATGTTGGAAATATTTCCCGACCAACTGGGCCGATCGGACATACTCCGATCATGTGTAGAGAATTTTGATCGGACCAAGTGCCACGCATGCTCAGATCCAATTCCTACATCAAAGCTATTGGCTACTAGCCTGAATGTAGTCCCATCGTAACGAAATTACGTCATCACGTTCTGAAAGATCGGATTTTTCGCCAACTTTGTCCGATCGTGTGTATGCAACAGTTTCGGACAAGATCCGACGGACAAAATCCGATGGGCAAAATCTGATGGATTTGGTTGTGGAAATCTCCGACCGTGTGTACAGGGGCTAAGAGTTCATGGGGACCTTTGTGCTGGTGCCGCCCCTCTGGTGCTAGAAAGTCAGCTGTGGGTCTAGTTAAAGGGGATACTGGCTGATGTCCTTAAGAGCTTTGTCCATCTAATCTTCTGCTTAAAGGCACTCTGCTCTTGTGGTTCTAAGGAGTTTACAGCTAACCACTACTACTACCACTACTACTACCTTAAAGCTGAAGTCTACTGTTTGCTACAAGCACGGCCTGTAAAATAGCTTGTCTAGAAAGAATTCCTTAAGTTCTACATAATTTAATTTTTTCTTTGGAGGATTCCACTCAATTCCCTCAAACCTATCTAAGTTCTCAAAAAATCTAACAGCAAAAACAACATCCCTAGACTGGTCATTGGAGGATGTGTGAATGAGCCTGTGTGCCTGGCTGTGGGGGAGACCTGGACAGTATACCTGCAGCTTCTTACGGGAGTAGTGCTACATATATAAAGCAGACCCCTTACTGTCTACAAAAGCACATTCTAGCAGCAGTTTTAACTAAATCATAATACAGAGTTGGGTGAACAGTTCGGGCTGAGCAAAACGTTGGCCAGAACATCGCCTGTTTGCCCATTCTGCGAACACACTAAATTTGCAGGCCGTTCGGTGGGTGTTCACCCCACTGAAAGCCCTGCGGTGCACTGCACAGTGCATTCCAAGCCCTGACTGGGCAAAGATGGTTGTTCTTAGCTGACAGGAATGGCACTGGGTGTGGTCTTCTGCTGCTGTAGCCCATCTGCTTTAAAGTTTGATGAGTTGTGCATTCAGGGATGGTATTCTGCATACATTGGTTGTAACAAGTTATTTGAGTTACTGTTGCTTTTCTATCATCTCAAATCAGTCTGCCCATTTTCCTCTGACATCAAACAGCTATTTTTGTCCACACAACTTATGTACACTCGATATTTTCTCTTTTTCAGACCACTCTCTGTAAACCCCAGAGATGGTTGTGTGTGAAAAATCCCAGAAGTTTTATAATTACTCAGACCAGCCCATCTGGCACCAACAACCATGCCCCGTTCAAAGTCACTTAAATCCCCTTTCTTCCCCATTCTGATGCTCGGTTTGAACTTCAGTAATTCATCTTCACCACGTCAAGATGTCTAAATGCATGGAGTTGCTGCCATGGGATTGGCTGATTAGCAATTTGTGTTAGTAAGCAACTTTCGGGTGTACCTAACAAAGTGGCCGGTGAGCGTATATGGCTATTACTTCCTAGTTGAATCTTTATAAATATGTATTTAACCGCTTCCCGACCGCCTGACGCAGAAAAACGTCAGCAGAATGGCACGTACAGGCAGATTAACGTACCTGTATGTTGCCCTTTAAGAGGCACAATCGCACGCCCACTGGGAGCTCCGTGATCACGGTTCCTGCGGACCCGATGTCCGCGGGAATACCCACAATCGTCTCACGGTGAGGAAGAACGGGGAGATGCTAATGTAAACAAGCATCTCCCCATTTTGCCTAGTGACACTGTCACTGATCACAGCTCCCTGACAGAGCCCCTCCCCCCCCCCACAGTTAGAATCACTCCCTAGGACACACTTAACCCCTAAAGCGCCACCTAGTGGTTAACCCGTTCACTGCCAGTGACATTTTTACAGTAATCAATGCAATTTTTTTGCATTGATTACTGTATTAATGCCAATGGTCCTAAAAAAAATGTGTCAAAATTGTCCGATGTGTCCGCCATAATGTTGCAGTCATGATAAAAAATGCTGATCGCCATCATTACTAGTAAAAAAAAAAAATATATCAATAAAAATGCCATAAAACTATCCCCTATTTTGTAGACGTTATAACTTTTGCGCAAACCAATCAATAAAGCAAAGGGGCAGCTGTAGCCAGTAGGGCTGGCAGTGCCCGAAGAAGTGGTGCTGGAAGCAGTAACCACATATAGGTTAGCTGCCACTAAAGACTTAAATTTTTGCTACACCATAGGGTCCTGCGGTTCCTGCCTGCAAAGGACATTTGTCCAGACTGAGATTGTGCTGAGTCTGAAACCTGTGCTAGCTGGTCCTGGGAGTGATAGTCTGCAAGCGTGTGCTGGAGAAGAGAAGAGAATGTATATATTGGGATGTATATAGTTCCCTACAGAGTTTCATCAATCAAATGGGCATCCCATATGCACCCTTCCCTATCCAAGTTCAATTCCTCTAATAAAAAGCAAACAAAGCTGCAAGGCCTGCGTCTCGTTTATGAGTCACTGGAAATTTGTGTGCCTGGCTGTGCAAGGTGGAAGACGACCACATTCACCAGCGGACCCTATGGGGGTAGCGCTACAATACTAGAAGCAATGCATGCTGGGAAGATACATCTGTTTTTAACTAACTGTTTAGCCTAAGCCCTTGTACACGCGGTCGGAGATTCCGACAACCAAATCCGTCGGATTTTGTCCGAAACTGTTGCATACACACGGTCGGACAAAGTTGTCAGAAAATCCGACGTGATTACGTTATTTCATTACGACGGGACTACGTTCACGCTAGTAGCCAATAGTTTTGGTGTAGGAATTTGATCTGAGCATGCGTGGCACTTTGTCCGATCGGAATTCTCTACACATGATCGGAGTATGTCCGATTGGAGCATTTTGTCTGAAAATTTTACCAACAAGTTGGAAAACTTGGTCCGTCGGTTACTCCGACGGAAACAGTCCGATGTAGACCACACACAGTCGGAATATCCGACAAAACGGTCCGATCGGACACATTCCTTCAGAATCTCCAGAATCTCTGACCGTGTGTACAAGGGCTAAGAATCAGATAAGATGATTCTGGATGACACAGGCAAAAATTAGCATGACAGTGACATTTCCACAGGTTGGTGATTGTTAATGTTTTAAATGATAGCACTTTCCTGGTGGCAGCTTCTTTAAAGTGGTTCTGCACCTTTAAAAAAAATATTAAAAGCCAGCAGCTACAAATATTGCAGCTGCTGACTTTTAATAAATTGACACTTACCCGTCCCAGGGTCCAGTGATGTCGGCGGCAGATGACGAGCAATCGCTCGTCTCTCCGCTGCCCCCGTCACCATCCTCTGTCAGGGAATCGGGAAGTAAAGCATTGCGGCTTCACTGCCCGGTTCCCTACTGCGCATGTGCGAGTCGCTCTGCGCGTCTCCACTGGTCCCTGCTGTGTCCTGGGAACTGTGTGTTTCCCAGAACACAATGGGGGCGGGGCATCTGCGGCTAGCTTGTCCCAGAAGTGGGTGCAGATACCTGGATTATCCAGGTATCTGCACCCCCCTCCCCCCTGAAAAGGTGCCATTTGTGGTACCAGAAGGGGGGAGGGATCAGATGAGTGGAACTTCCACTTCAGGGTGGAGGTCCGCTTTAAGAATTACCTGCACTTTATTCTGACAAGCACTTGCGCCAATGTCAGGTAATTCTAACTAAAGAAGATGTGTACGGTATGGTCACTCTGACCTCAGTGCTTAGCATCAACAGACACATGTACAATGTACCTGTCTATGATAGATACATTAACTGGCTGCAAGCACTGGCAATTTTGTTTTCCTGCTTCCCTGCATTGCCTGTCAAGAGTGGAAAGTACAACTATCGACACTCCGACCTCAGTGCTCGACACCAACAGATTTATGCAACTGTCTGTGACAGGGACATGAATCAGCCAAAAGCACCAACAATTTTGGTGCAGCAGTCGATGGAATTCTAAAGGGATACCTTTATGAAGTCAATCAATTGGGTTTGCTTAGGCAAACATTTGATGCTCATATTGCAATCCATGTTATTTTATCCATCATAATTGGGACCCTGAGAATATGTTATAATTTATGGAAAGGTTAACACTTCTGATAATGTTTCTATATAACCTCTCCGCAGGCTATCCCCACTTTAGTCTATTATGAATACCGCTCTCAGACTTATCCACCTTATTCAGTGTGCACCACCCCTCTCTGCCAATCTCTCCACTGGCTTCCCATTGCCCAACAAGTACAATTCAAAACAAGTACAATTCAAATCATTAACAATAACATACAAAGTCATCTGCCCCAAGCTCCATTACCAATATTAGCTCCAAATATCATGCAAACCGCCCGCTCCTCCCAAGACCTCCTGCTCTTTAACTCCCTAGTCTCCTCCTCCCATGATCATCTCCAGGACTTCTCCATAGCATCTCCCGTCCTCTGGGACTCCTAACCGCAATCTATCCAGCTATTGCCTACTCTATCCATATTTAGGCGATCCCCAAAAACTCATCTCTTTAGGGAAGCCTATCCTGCCTTCAGCTAACAACCAAATCTTCTACTTCTCCCATCAGTTCATACCGTTATTAACTTTTGTTTTACCAGTCCCTCCTTATTCTATTGTAAGCTTGCAGGAGCAGACCCCTCCTAAACCTCTTGTATTAAATCATATTGTTGCTGTATAGTGATGGGCTGAACAACCCCCTGTTTGGTTTGCACCAGAACTTTCAAACATTGTGAAAATTCAGAACCAAATAACGAATCCCATTGAAGTCTATGAGACTCAAACGTGAAAAATCAAAAGTGCCCATTTTGAAGGCTTATATGCAAGTAATTGGGCATACAGTGGTTATATGGGTCTGGGTACTGCCCTGGGGGACATGTATCAATGATCCACTGCTCCTCTCTTGACCAACAGAAACCTCAAAACTATGTTTTCCCTGACACTGTAACCTGTTAGGAAAAGCATTTGATAAACTCCTCTTTAAGGTGCCCTCAAGAGATTTCATCTTCTGCACTCTCTGTGGGGATGACTTCTGAGACTTTCCCCTTATAACGGTGGTCAAGGAGGGTCTCCTCCTCCTCCTCCTCCTCCTCCTCCTCCGGGCGGGCCGCCACTGCTTTACGCCAGGCATGAGAAGCAGACTCCTCAGGGTTACTGAGGATTATAGTATCTGGAACTGCCTCCTCCTAGCCACATACTACTCCCAAAGGTTCTGCTGATGGAAAACCATCTCTTACTGTTTGACATATGTCTTCCTCTATTCAATGCCTCCGAAACTACAAAGAATCCTCCTCCTCCTACCCTCTCTTCTCTTGTGTGTTCTGTGGCATAGGAACCATGGTATCTGCATAAAGTGGACCTTGAGAGGAAAGAAGTTCTCCTCTTTGTCCCGCTGCTCTGTCTCGATTGCCCTATACATAATGCCATGCAGAGTCTGCTCCAGCAGGAACTCAACAGGGATTGTGTCACTGATGCATGCCTTGACACGGCTTATCATCCTTGTGGCCTCCCCAAATGGTGACAGTACAGTGAATGCATCCTTTATGAGCAGCCATAGACGTGAGGGCCTGAGCCTGTTGTTGTGCCATACTCACACAGGTAGATCTTCCAACCCTGGGTACCTATTTAGGAAATTCTGCACCACCACATTGAGGACATGTGCCAGGCATGGCACATGTGTCAACTTTCCCTACCTAAGGGCTGACAGAAGGTTTGAGCCATTATCACACACCACCATTCCTGGCTCCAGCTGGTGTGGCGTGAACCACCTCTGGGCCAGTCCCTGCATAATAATAAATGTCTATCTGTGTTTTTCTGTCTTTGTGACACCGATATCACTTTTTTCTATGGACGTTACAGGGACAGTAGTCGAGGGACTATTTCCACAATGGGATTTCAGATAGAACTAACAACCTGATGAAAATTTTAACTCGTTCACACTCTTTTTAAAACATAAATAAAAAAAATGGAGGACTGTGATATACAAGTATTTATTGGCTTGTATGAATGTCACGAAATGCAATGCTTTGGAACCCCATAAGGCATGTTCATGAAAATTACTTTATATACAAGAGATCATATTTAAAAAAAAAAATGCAATTTAACCAAGGCATCATCGTGATATTATTTTCTCTCTGAAAACCAGTAAACAAATGACTATCAGATAGAGGTAAATGTTCAATAGCCGTGTGTTACAAGCAAATGTGCCTGGGAAAATAAGATTTCTAGCCGTACTGACCTTGTTCAAGTGCAATTATCTAGTACTCACCAAACAACATGTGGTGTATTGGGTTTGATTTGCTGCAGGTTAACATAGGGACAAGCAAAAATGTATTCACATAGGCTTTCATATTACCATACTGCACTATTCTTGTTGCGATAACATGCACTACAGGGACCCGTGAACACATGATAAAGTCATGAAGTATATGTAAACAGTGAATAACATTTTCTCTAATAAAGCACGCTGTATCATAATCAATACAATTGGAATAAAGACTCAATGTCAATTTCAAGTATAGTTTAAAATAAGGAGTGAAGAACAACAATAAATAAATTAATAAATAAATAAAACTTTATTTTCTCTATGTACACTTGAATAAAATGTCCATATGCATGTAAGGGACCCTTAGGGGCATAACAATGTTGTTGATCTCCCTTAACCTCCCTGGCGGTAATCCTGAGTGTGGCTCAGGGTTAATTTTCAGTACCAAAAGTGGTAACCCCGAGCCCCACTATACACTATAGTATCCCTGTAGTGTTACTTACTTTGTCCCTACGACCCCCTGATGTCATAGGTGTGTGCAGCTTATTGAATTAGGGTGTGTACCCTAAAGCTCAAAAACACATATGTGTGTGTCTACATATATATGGCCTTGGCATATTGATATCCCTGCTGGCACAGTGAAAGAGAAGTGCATAAGCACTTCTCTTATGGCAGAGCCAGTAAGAGGGAGATCTTTCCTGTTTTCCCACTGGCACAGAGCGTTAATGGTAATGTGCATGAGTTGATTAGAGTGTGCCCTGGCACCCCCGGCACACCCTGTGCGCACGCCTATGCCTGATGTTCTACCACTGTGTCCTCCTGCCAATTCGTACCACTGTGTCCTCCTTCATCCATCTTCGGGGTTCCCTTACCTGTGAGCACCATGACGCAGGGGAGCAGAGCCGGGGGGGAATTTAAAAAACTAAAACAAAACATGACATGCACACAATACATTGTAATCTGTTAGGATTCCATTACTGTATCAAACCATTTCACCTCAGTTTTGTCCCTAGTGCTTTGTCCAGTGCCCTGGGTGAAAAGCCAAAGATGAGATTCTCATTTACTGGAGCATCTGGTATGAAAGTAGATGTTGAACACGACAACCCCTTGGCATACCTACAATTCTTTCTAATCAATGAGGTTATTGAAAAAATTGTTACTGAGACAAACTGATACAAAGAACAATTAGCTTCTCTGCATCCAAACTTTACAAGAAGCAGAACGTGGGAACCAGAGACCAAAAATGACATTTGGAAATTTTTGGGCCTAATAATACTTCAGGGAGTGGTGGGGAAACCCCTGCAGAAGTGTTATTGGGCAACTAATAAATGACTTGCCACTCCATTATTTGGCACAGTCATGTCAGACTGCAGATTTTCCCTGATCATTACATTTTTAAACTTCGTAAACAACAAAGAATTTGAGGAAACTACTCATCTTGCACCAAAAATAAAGGAAATTTGGGAAGTATCTGAAATGATTCTAAAGAATTTCCAACTAAGCTACTATATGTGACAGAAAGAGATATCAGCATAGATGAAAGTCTAATGGCCTACAAGGGAGGGCTCAGCTGGGTACAATATATTGTATCAAAGAGAGCACGATTTGGCGTAAAATCCTACATGCTATGCGAATCATCAACTGCCTGCATTTGGAGATCAGTCATACACTGGAAAAGGAACAAAATTTAATCCAAAATACACCAACTATGGAATGGCAACATCTGCTATTCTTTCACTCATTGAGTCATTGCTAAATCAGGGCTATTGCGTAACAACTGTCAACTTTTATAAGTCTGAATTTTATGAGTTTCTTCTGCAAAACAAAACAGATACCTAGGGATAACTGACATGACATGCCGCCAATGTTTGGCAATAAGAACCTGAGGATTGGAGAAATGGTTGCCTGGCAGAAAGGAAAAATGATGGCACTGCGATGGCGTGACAAGAAAGATGTGTGCCTAATGATTACAGTTCACAACACCTGCACTGTTATGGTACACATGAAAGGTGGGAAAGAAATCATGAAGCCACAAGTAGTGATAGACTACAACAACACCCTGGGAGGTGCTGACAGAGCCGACCAAGCAATGACATTCTACCCAGCAATGAGGAAACAGCAAAAGAAGTACTACAAGAAGATCTTCAGGCATCTTCTTGAGCAATGCTTGTAGAAGCCTACATTCTGCTAAAGATTCATCTGACTTAATTTGGAAAGTTGCCGAACATATCTTTGTGAACCACCAAATACCATCAATGGCTGTGAATAGAGCTGGACGTCGTGCTACTGGTGTTGTCAACCTGGAATGCCTGACTGGTCGTCACTTCATGGACTACATCCATAGACTACGCCATGTTTTTCGTTTGATTACATTTATTATTATTATGTTATTATTATTTATAATTTAGTATAAATATTTATTATATTATAATTTATGATTTTGTGTTTCAAACTTTATCATACCTGGTATGTCTACTAGACCCTTGTTTGGACAGATTTAAGTGAGTTATTCTTAAGAATTACAGGCCTACAAAACAAAACTAATTTAAATGTAAAACAATGTACCACTTTGGCATCCAAAAATACTGACATAATCAGATCGCCGGGGAGGTTAACGTCTAAGTTAAACTATCTATATATGTTTCAGATGCATCAGAGCAAATTATTTTCAAAGTCTTACAGTTCAATTTCCACTTTGCCTGAATAGAGAAGAGACTTCAGGTGAAGCCGTGGTCTCTTTACAAAGGTCCAGCAACCCCCCAGGGATAAGTTTCTCCATTCAGGCTGTACCTGCTTTGTAAGGAAATCAAACTGTAAGACATTGAGCACTTTTTCTTTTGATGCACCTGAAATGTAATGTAATGCTAATTTAAACTGAAATGTCAGTTTGGCTTTAAGGAGTTCTCCATGAGGCCCTCCTATTCCTTCATTGGGAAATTTTGCCAACCAAGATAGCGAATTTGGTGCTTGGGGTCTTGGGGACCTAGAGGATGGAAGGTTAAGTAGTAGTGGGTGGACGAGAAGGCACCATGTAGTTGTGTTCTGGACATGTCAAGTTTGCCTCCTCTGTGGATTTGAAGCAAGGAGGAAGAGTCATCGAGGCAAGGAGGAAGAAGCCTAGAAGATAGCTCTCCTTTGGAAACTTTGGTTATAACGTTAAGTATAGAAAAAAAATATTAGTAATGTAGACATTGAACACTCATTGCAGACCATAATAGAGCAACTGTTGTGAAGACAATGAACATACTTCAGTAATGGTATAGAGTGAGATGTAGCACAGAGGTTTTTTAAGTGTGGAAATGGTTAGAACCACTAAAGAAGCAGCAAGAACCAGAAAACCTGAGTGCAGTCAACCAGACATCAGGATTGCAAAACAGTAGGCCCTCCCTTGGAAGCTCAGTGCGAGGGCAAAGTGATCAGTTGTTCCCATATTTGATTAGGTAGATGAGATCTGGCAATTCATGTCCTGGTGAGGTCCTGTCCATGACAAGCTAGAGAGACAAGAGCCTAGAGGTAACAACTCAAGGCCTAGTAAATTCCTGTCCATGGGGAAGAAAAGCATTTATGTTTTCAGGTGAACGTAAGCAGTGGTTCCCCTTCAAGGGTTATTTAATATACTGAAGTGGGGTAATTGGCGCTACCTGGTATATGGTCCTATATCTTGTATCCTAACTTTTTCAATAGAGAACAGTGGGATTAGAAGATATATATATATATATATATATATATATATATATATATATATATATATTTATGGCCCAGAGCCCCCTGACCGATACGGATAAGGATGACAAACAAGGTTAACATAAACTCGCTTACTTGAACCGGACCTGAAAGTGTGCCCTGGCCTAACGTAGGGTATACCAAAATAAGGGGGCATACCCTAGATAGAGAAATGAGTAATAAATGAAATGAAAATGAAATGGAGTGAAATGAGTACTCACCCGAGGAGTATAATGCTTGAGAAATGCCCTGACAGGGGATGGGTGGGTGGGTATCGCGCACCGGAACCGACGAGGGAGCTAGGCGAACGGGCTGGTTATATACTCCACCGGGCTCCACCCATAATTCCAGGCCACCATACTGGCCTTTCCATTTATGGCCCAGAGCCCTCTGACCGATACGGATAAGGATGACAAACAAGGTTAACATAAACTCGCTTACTTGAACCGGACCTGAAAGTGTGCCCTGGCCTAACGTAGGGTATACCAAAATAAGGGGGCAAAAACATACAGGTAGGGAATGCTTTTATTGATTCGAGTTTGTTACTGGGTGAGCTTGACAAAGGCCTGGGCCATCTCTACTTGCGGATTGGGTATGTAACGGGCAAAACAGGTGGACTTCCATCTACCCAACTTTTTGATAACGTGGACCGGGACCCCTTGGCGGGAGGCAGTTGAAGCCGCTCCGATACGAAATGAATGTCCGGAGTAGTGAGCCGGATTGAGGTGAAGGATGCCCAGGAGTATCCTGACATGCTCCATGAACTGGGCTGCGTTCAGTGGCTTACCGTGGAATGGCAGAAGCGGGCCAGTTCCTGGTTGATCGGCCAGAAGGGTCAACAGGCGGGTGAGAATGGCGACCGGGCACCAGCGGTTGTTGGTTTTATAAAAATGTATGTCCGTACCTGGGCCAAGCTGCTGCGTCTTGGATACTGCTATATGTAGGATGAAATGGTCTTCGTGCCTGACCAGGTGGTGCTTGCATAGCATGCGAGCTGAGGGGCTACTGGAGGTGAACTCGCCTGGCCGTAAGAAGCCGTAGAAGGCCAGGTGTATGGCTGCTTGTATAATGATACTAGTGTGGAGCCCGAAAGGTGCAGTGGCCAGAATATCAGACATGTTTCTGAAAACGTCTCCTGTGATAGGCAGGCGTTTGGCGGAGGCCGTAGGCTGGCGTTTCTGGATGCCGCGCATGACAGCCCGAATGGCGTGAAAAGTGAACAAGGAGGGTTCGGCAGGGTCCTGGAGGGACGTAAAATGTTGTACCCCGGCCAGGTATAGCCGGATCGTGTTAAAGGATAACGCCAAGTCCGAGTGGCAATGGGCAATGAAGGCCAGGACTTGCTTGACCCGGGAGGTCTCTGTGGAGTGAGATGTTAAGAAACGGTTAAAGGCCCTCCAGGCTGTTTGGTAGGCCTTGCGGGTATTGTCTGAGAGGGAGTGATTGATGAGTTGAGTTGCGGCTACTAGGTGAGGGGTTAATCCAGGGTCAGTTGAGACCAGTCCGGGATAGCTGCTGACGTTGGTCCGGCTCCGGGCACCTGATCAAAAAAGGAAACTAAGTTAAAGCGGGAGAGGGCGTCCGCTGCCCGATTACATTTACCGGGGATAAAGGCACAATGAACATTAAATTGAAATAATAACGAGAGCTGGACCAGTCGCCGCAGGAAGGACATAATCTCCAGAGACTTAGACCTGCCTTTGTTAATGATTTCCGCAGTGGCGAGATTGTCCGTTGAAAAGGTCACTGTTTGACCCGACCAACTGCGGCCCCATGTGTGGGCAGCGGCTACGATGGGGTACAACTCGAATAGGGAGGACGTCTCGGTGAAGCCCGGAATTGCCAGTATCTGAGGAGGCCAGGGGGCTGCGAGCCAGAGGTGGCCAAAAATTGCCGCAAAACCCGTGGAGGCCGCTGCGTCGGTCACGACCTGCGGTGACGAGGAGGACACGGAGGGGATGAACAGGGACACGCCATTCCAGGACGTCAGGAATTCCTCCCACATGGCAAGATCTGCTATAGCTGCGGGGTCCAGGCTGAGGACGTGCTCCGGGTCTTGTGAATGGGACAGTAGGACTAACAGGCGCGATACGAATGCGCGACCTTGAGGGATGATGCGCATAGCAAAATTAAGCATACCGAGAAGGGACTGTAGCTGCCTCTTGGTGCAAGTTCTGGTGCGGGTGAAGTCCCTCATGACCGTCCTGATGCGGCTTAGTTTATCCGGGGGGAGGCTGGCCTGCATAGTGCTGGTGTTTAAGCTGACCCCGAGAAAGGTGATTGCCTGCGCAGGGCCCTCCACCTTGTGCTCAGCAATAGGGACGTTAAGGTTATTGAAGACCACCCTTAGTTTATCCAGATCCCCTGGAAGGGAGCCAGGTGACTCGATCAGCAGGAAGTCATCCAAATAGTGTATGACTCCCTGGCACTGGGCTACGTGCAGCAAGATCCATGCGAGAGCCTGCGCAAACGAGTCGAAGAGCCAGGGGCTACTCTTGGACCCGAAGGTTAGCTTAGTGGCAAAATAGTAGAGCTCCCTCCATTTGATGCCATGCCAGCACCAGAGAGATGGATGGATAGGAAGGAGCTTGAAGGCGTCCGAGATGTCGGCCTTGGAGAGCCATGTTCCTGTGCCTGACTTGAGAATGGCCTGGATGGCCGTATCTACGGATGCGTATTTAAGGGAGAACTCCTCAGAGGGGATAAGGGAATTAAGACTGGGGACAGAGGAAGAATAAGGCGCTGACAAATCGTAGACCAACCTAAGTTTATTGGAGAACTTGCCCTTGACAAGCCCAATAGGGCTGACTCGCCAGGTGTTAAACGGGGGCTTTGTGAAAGGGCCTATGACGAAGTCCCGGTCTAGCTCTGCCTGTAACAGCTGGTCGATGGCCTGTACATCCGTGGCTGCTGACCGCAGGTTCTGGCACTCGTGTGTAAGGTGAGGGAGAGAGACAAGTCCTGTATGAAAGCCCTGAGTAAAGCCCTGAACTAGGTAGGTGGCAAGTGAGGGGGTGGGATGATTGGCGAGGTAGACACTGAGCCACAACACGTTGACCCGGCTTAGTCAAGATCTTTTAGCCTGCTTGACCTCGCACATGAGCCTGGGATGAGCTCTATGACACCGTGTGCATACATGGAGCAGCCTGCACTGGCTGAAATTGCACGACCCGCTGTTGTAGTTGTTACAGATGGCTGCGCCTTCCATGGTCTTGACTGGGCGCCCCAGTTTATCCGTCTGCGGCAGGCGTACCGGCGCCGGTAGGCCCTGGGCAGTACCTGAGGTCGATGGACCGTCTACTGGCGGGGCTGCCACTGAGCTGGCACACCAAGTCGCGGTGTGAGTAGCCGACTGGCAAATCGCACAGAGGGGAGACCGCAGCCCCGCGAAGTGTCGGCAGAACAACTCGGTGTCCATGACACTCCAATCAGTAGGTATCTGAAATTGGGAGAGCCTGGCGGCCGCCTTAGCGGAGAAGGAGCGGTGATAGTCATAAAATGAAAAACCGCCGTATTTATACCCCAGGTCAACTACCACGTGGAGGTAACGATCCAGTTCCTCCCTCCTGCCGGGGGAGGCCGAGCAGATGACATCCCTCAGCATGCCGAAGGCCAAGGTGAACTCGGTGACAGAAAGCTTCCTGTCCAGCCTGGGGTCTTTGTCTTTGAGGACCACCGACACGTCCCCCCAAGTGTAAGCTTTGTTTTCTGCCAGCTCATGAATGGAGATAAGGAGTGAAGCCAGATTGACGTCCTTGCCCTCTAGGATGTCCTTCCTGATGTTGGCTGATATTAAATGAGAAGGGTACACTACTGGTGTACACCCGGGGGTACCTGCGCTGGTGTTATCCACTGCTTGTGAAGCTGGTATTGGAGGAGGAACGAATGGGCGGGTCTCGAGGAGGGCCACCCGACTCTGAACCTCTGACATTGAGGTCGTCAGGGATGACACCAGAGTGTGAAGCTGCGTGATGGAAGCAGCGATAGAGCCCAGGGAGGCCTGCTGGGCACTATCCTCAACCGCGGCTGGGGGAGGAAAGAGGAGCCCAAAAAGTTCGGCCTTTCTGGCTGTAGCTGGAAAGGGTACACCCCTGCGCCTTAACTCGGCTGTTAGCCTGGGAATGGTCCATGCTCTGAAGGACCTTTGGCTGCCACTCTCTGAGACAAGAGAAGGGGACAACGGAGCCGTGTAGTCCTCGCTGCCAGCCTGGGACATGGTGGCAAAATCCAGGCTTGGTAAGCCTATTAATCACTGGGTCCGGGTTTTCTCCTGTACGGAACCTATGAGGGTGACATGGATTACAAGACTCGTAGGAGACTCCTGAGAAAACATTTTGAAGAGAAGGATACTACCGCTCGTAAGCGTTCCCCTCCCAGATGACCCTCTCTTACCTACGGAGGCACCGTTCGACCAGGTGCAGGTTGGACCTACTGAGAACTCGACTGACCTGAGGAGATGAAGGTGAAGTTTTGTTTGAGAATCCAACACCTAAAGAGAGATGTCTAGCTAACTAGTGGAGGTGAGACTTGGAAATGTGATAAATGACATAAATGAAATGAATGGACAACCGAAATTTGCTTTTTTTTTTTTTTTTTTTAGAATAACGTACGTACGACAACAGAGACGTGACTTGGTTGCGTCGCCGATGCAAAAATATATATTTTTTTTTTTTTTCCTTTTTTAATTCTTTTGAGGCAATTCAATAGTGAAATGAGGCTGATGGTCAAGGCCCCCCGATAGAAATCCGATATTGAAGAGTCAACTGGACTAACCGGGAAGCCGTATGTGACCGTGAAATGAGTGGATCTGCCATGACAGAGATCTGAATCGCCATGCCACAAACTTGCGACCGAGCACGAAACGGACTCTGGAGCATGTACTGAAATGAGGCCGTTCCTGGGGCACGCCGATACGAATTTAGTACACGGAAGTGGCTATTCGTACCGGAACGTGATAAGTGAAATGAAATGAAAACCCATGACAAAGACATGAATCAAAGGACGAGCCCATGAACCCAACAGAAGAATCCTGTCTTTGGAGCATGTACCGAAATGAGGCGTAACAGCTGGGCGCACCGGAACGAATCGGTACATAACCAAATGCAACAGGATTCGAATCGGAGCGTAATAAGTGACTGAAATGATATCCCATGACAGAGACAAGTTTCAACGACTGGACAGATGGTTACCACAAAGAATCCGTCTCTGGAGCATGTACTGAAATGAGGCGTAGCAGCTGGGCACACCAGAACGAATTGGTGCATAACGGAATGCGACAGGATTCGCTTTGGCGCGTAATAAGTGACAGAAATGATAAGCCATGACAGAGACAAGTTTCAACGACTAGACTGATGGTTGCAACAGAGAAACCGTCTCTGGAGCATGTACCGAAATGAGGCGTAGCAGCTGGGCACGCCAGGACGAATCGGTGCATAGCAGAATGCGACAGGATTCGAATTGGCGCGTAATAAGTGACAGAAATGATATGCCATGACAGAGACAACATTCAACGACTGGACTGACGGTTACCACAAAAGAATCCGTCTCTGGAGCATGTACTGAAATGAGGCGTAGCAGCTGGGCACGCCAGGACGAATCGGTGCATAGCAGCATGCGACAGGATTCGCATTGGCGTGTAATAAGTGACAGAAATGAAAGCCATGACAAAGACTAGAATCAAGGACCGTGCTTGAACCTGCGAGTGACTCAGTCTCTGGAGCATGTACAGAAATGAGGCCGAACCCTGGGGCACTTCGAAGCGAATCGGTGCATTGGAGATGCGACAGGATTCGCATCGGAGCGCGGTAAGTGACAGAAATGATGAAATGTCTTTAGAAATGGTAGAAATGAAATGATCCGACATAACAGACTGAAATGATTGAAATGACTCGAAATGATTGAAATGACTGAAATGATTGAAATGACTCGAAATGATAGAAATGACTGAAATGATAGAAATGACTGAAATGATTGAAATGAAATGAACCGAAATGACAGACATAGTACAAACGGCATGAAATGATTGAAATGCTTAACTTATTCGGATTTGAAACGGTCCGACCGTTTCATGATTTTGGACAACGTTAGATTGCCATTGGCCGGAGTGCTCAGTTTAACGTGACAAGCAGACGGCTGTAATTTCGAAACGGTTCGATCGATTCGAACATAGAAATGATCGGGGGAGTCGTTCGGTTTGCAGCGACGTGCTACGAAACGAGGTGCCTGGTGGCACGAACGGCATGTACCGAAAAGTGATAACGGCTTCTTTCGAAGAAGGGGTAGTGACATGTAGTAACGAATACGAGTGCCACAGTTAAGACGTTCGTGCAATCTAAAGTGAGTGGTTCGTGAGTTCAGGAATCTAGTTTACGTGACTTTGTAACACATGAAATGAAATGGGTGCCGAAGCCCTACCTGCGACAGCCGGCCCAGACGTGTTTGTATGACAACGGAAAATTTCGATTTGAGTATAGCGACTCAGACGGCAATCAGACGGACGCTGACGAACGACAAGGCTTTGTCGACACTAAGGCGGACGGAACAGCGTGGAACTCACGAACCCGGCTCACTGAAAGGTCTCGAGGATAGTCAGCCCTTGATTTCTGACGTATCAGATATCGCGCACCGGAACCGACGAGGGAGCTAGGCGAACGGGCTGGTTATATACTCCACCGGGCTCCACCCATAATTCCAGGCCACCATACTGGCCTTTCCATATATATATATAGTTGCAGGTATCAGATTATTTGCCCAACCAGGGGCTATTATACTATCTATTCGCTATTATATGGTGTGATACCTACATGTGCATATACTAGGTCATAAAGCTCCAGTTTCTGTATCTCCACTAGTGTATGGTATAATAACCGTTTGTGTGAAAAAATCTGTGATACCCAGTTATGTATAATTAATATTCCATAATAAGGTGCAAAAAGTGCTTAAAAAAGTGCTTAATAATAAAGTGCAAAACGTGCTTGAAAAGCTTATATACCATATATGTGCTAATATATAGTGCAGTAAAAAAGAATAAATAAAAATAGGAACCCTAGCCCAAAAATTATATGTGTAAATGCCCTGTGTAGGACAATTGATATTGAATAATTATATAAATTGTGAGTGAATTAAAGGCAGTAAAACCAGAAAAAACAAAACAAAAATAAAATTAAGTTAATGTCCACAAAACGTAGTTCTTTGATTGTGCAAAATCCAGCAGAAGAATATTTTCATAAAGTGACTTTCATGCTCATGTACTCTTCAAGTGACTCGAGTGCTCCCCATCAAGGGTTCCCACTCACCAGATGTCTACACCCCTATGGGGGTAGTGTGCATGTAAATCGTCATCCTTTAAGTGTATCGATTCAGCTCTCTCAGCTTCAGGCACCATGCGATTTCAGGAGTCAGATCCAAGGAAGGTATATTCCTTATTAATATCAAACTCGATAATCTCCAGTATT
Organism: Lithobates pipiens; assembly: GCF_037356315.1. Taxonomy (NCBI): domain Eukaryota; kingdom Metazoa; phylum Chordata; class Amphibia; order Anura; family Ranidae; genus Lithobates; species Lithobates pipiens. Next base: position 10,943,532 of record NW_027507755.1, read on the forward strand.
TTTCCTCGTAAAAAACAAAGAATGGCTTCCATAGTGTAGCAGTTGGAACAAACCAATTCTCATTTATTAAAAGCGTTGATCAAAACAGATATGAAAAACAAAAGAAAAAACAAAAGATCCTAATTTTTTGACACTGATTGTCGGTGAAGAAAAAATTATATGAAAAATTATAAAAAATGAAAACATTTTTTTTTATAAAAATTAATTAAAAAAATGTTTGTCTCTTCTGCAGGAAAAAACATCCCCTCAGCTCATGTATCCATCTTAGTACAGGAATACAATATTTTAAAACTATTCCAATGTATTAGTCCGAATAGTTTATATATCCATATCACCTCTAGCTATATATCTATATGGAGCTCTATCGGTGGATGCATGGTGTGCGCTCCACACACTCGAGCAACCCGGACGTGACGTAGTGTGCGTGGCTCCGTTGCACACTACGTCACTTCCGGGTAGCTTGGAAATGTAGAGATGTGTATATATATATGCTATAAAATAGATCCTGGACCCCCATACTGACAGTAAAATCATATCATAAATATATATATATATATATATATATATATATATATATATATATATACAAAACTTCTAATCCCACTGTTCTCTATTAAAAAAGTTAGGATATAAGATAAATAGGACCATATACCAGGTAGCGCCAATTACCCCACTTCAGAACATTAAATAATCTTTTGTAGAGACTCCTGTTGGGAGTTTTTATCTTTAGGAGAGGTTGCAGCCGATTCTGTGTGACCTAAGCGCGGCTTTGTATAAAATAAAAAGTGCCCCTTCAAGGGTTGCCCTAGTTTTTGCTGGGGTTTGCTGGCTAGCCCTATTTAAGGTGGATAGAGCTGGGGATTTAGCACTCTTCATCCTGGAAAGTTTAAGGAAAGGAATGTTTTAGGAAGGTATTTGTGTTCTCCCTTTAGGGGAGGGACTGTTCTGGGGTCCTAGGTATGAAACTATTCCAAGATTGAGAGGAAGAAAGCACTGCCTATAGAGGAGAAGTCAGGACTCAGGAGGAGTTAGGAGAAACTATTGATTCCATGACATTATTTGGACTATGTTCCTGCCAGTATCTGGACCGTTACATTTCTTTACTGCGCTTAAAAAATAAGATTAGCTACGCTGTGTGCCTCCATGGAAATATCTAGAGAAGAAACTATTACAACCAATGGCTGGGAAGTGAAGCGAGAGATGCACGATACTGGAGCAACCCTGGTCCTCTGAGCCCTGAAAGCTGTTGTATGGGCCAACTGTGTGATTACTCCCAGGAAAGAGGGGTTAATCCTACAAGGACCAGGAAGATTGGAAGTTAGGCTATGGAATCTGCTTAGCTAGATGTAACCGGCTGAACATGAGGACCATGTGTGAGGCAGCTCAGGTACCGCCTACCCATTAAGTCCCCACACCAAAAGAGAAGTATGGCTCAGGAGTTTGTAAAACCCATTAGGAACTGCAAAGAAAAGTGAATGTGAAGATGCATTTATATAAGAATTCCTGCTCTGCTGTTTCATAGTTGTAACTGACTGATTAAGCCCATCTGATTCCATCTAAAATAACACTTTTCAAAGAAAGATCATTAGGGTGCACAGCCATAGAGGCATTCCTTAAAGTGATTTCCATTTTATTTTAATACCTACCTGCTATGTACAATGGTAACCTCCTCTTCTAGGGTTTCCAGCTAGCGCTCCTGCCTCTTCCTCTTCTCTGAGTGTCTATATTGGAAGCTGCTTCCTATAGGGGCACTCTTGCGAGGCTTCATCCCAAGCCAGGCTGTGGGTGTCTGTTCCTGCTCCCTCCGCACTGGAAATGATTGGCAGCAGCAGGAACCAATCACTCTCACTGCTGCCCTCTCATGTCCAATTAGGCGTGAGAGAGAATCGCTGCTGTTCTTGGGCCCAGCACCAGTTTAAGATCTAAGTATTTGTGGGGGGGAGGGGGGGGGGGGGCTGGCAGAGAGGTGATTATAGAAGGTTTTTTACCTTAATACATAGAATACATTAGGCTTAAAAACTTTAAGCCTTGACAACCACTTTAAAGCTGGCCATAAGGGGGTCAGTTTCTTTTGTTCAACCAGCAAGTTAAATAAAAAAATGTATGGTCTGATTCCCCCATCCACACATTCGAGGTGAATTTGGAATCTTCCCCACATTGTCATTGTATTCTGTCTTATTCAATCATATTGAAAGATTTTTTAATTTTTTATTTAGTGAAACTTGTACTTTGAAATTTGTATTTTACTCTAGTGACACCAAAGTGGGGGCCCCTGGCAGCAAGAGTATGACTGTGGGGAAACATGACACCCACCCACCTTCCCGTTATGCGAGTCGTGCTTATGAAGATAATTTTCCTGCATGGTATATATGAAAGAGTAATTTTTAAACAATAATATTTTTGTATTTATACAAAATAGAGAGATATAGATATATATATATAGACAAAAACAAATGTTACATAAAATTAAAAATACTGATTGTGCTTCAGAAAATTAAGAATCGCAGTTAAAACACACGCTAATGGGAGTGTTGTACTTTTTAAATGGCACAGAAATGATAAAACTTCCCTGTAGCATCAAAAACAATGCAAAGATGACAATTAGACAGAACGTCTGTATTTCACTAATTCAACCGTTACTATACTGCGGGTAAGTAAGTGATTAATAACGTGAAATAAAATTAGACGTTTGCTATGTCAAATGCAATGGGAACTATAACAATATTATGTAAAAAAAAGAAAACTGAAGCTTAGAGAAAAATCTACAACGCTGTTACTTATGCAAGGGAAATAATTATCCAACTATATAAAATCAATAAGTAAATTATTTAAAATAACACAAATTAATATAAGGTAAAAACAAGACGACATAATTATCCTTTCCAAAACAGCTACTGGTCAGAAATGCTGGTTACCAGAGTTTTTAAAATGACTGCCGTGGCTTTCAAGATGGCTTCTGCTTAACCACTTGCCGCCCGCCCAGCCGTTAAATGATGACTGGGCGGTGCGGCTCTCGTTCTGGGTGGACGTCATATGACAGCCTCCCAGAACGATTGCTTTCACGTGCCCCCGGCGGTGCACAGCATGGCGATCGCAGCTGCGCTGTGTTGCTAGGACACGGCGCAACCCTGATCTGTGTAAATAGCCGCGCTCTTTAACCATGTGATCGGCGGTGTCCAATGACAGCCAGTCACATGCAAACACGGAGATGCCGGTAATCGGCGCCCCTTGCCTCACACTGATAGAGTGTGAAGAGAGGAGAGCCGATCAGCAGAATCTCTTCACAGAGGACATCCAGGCATTTAATCATGGCACTGATCATCAGTGCCCTCATTACAATTAAGTGCCCACCAGTGCCAGCAATGCCACTGCCAGCAAACAGTGCCAATCAGTGCCCACAATTACCACCAATCAGTGTCCACAAGTGACAGCAATCAGTGGCCACCAAGGATGCCAGTCAGTGCTGGCTATCAGTGCTGCCCATCAATGCCCATCACTGCCACCCATCAATGCTCATCACTGCTGCCCCCTCAATGCCCATCAGTGCTGCCCATAAGTGCTGCCTATCTGTGCCCACCAGTGCTGCCTATCTGTGCCTACCAGTGCTGTCTATTTGTGCCCTCCAGTGCTGCATATCTGTGCCCAATGCTCACCAGTGCCATCCATCAGTGCGGCCTATCAGTCCTCATCAGTGCCACCTAATCAGTGCCCATAAGTGCCGCCTCATCAGTGCCCATAAGTGCCACCTCATCCATGTCCATCAGTGCAGCCTATCAGTGCCCATTAGTGCTGCCACATCAGCACCCATCAGTGAAGGAGAAAAATTACTTATTTACAAAATTTACTGACAGAAACTAAGAAACTTTTTTTTCTTTTTTTTGGTCTTTTTTTTTTTTTTAGGAAGAAATAAAAAACCCAGTAGTGATTAAATACCACCAAATGAAAGCTCTATTTGTGTGATGGAAATGATAACAATTTCAAATGGTTACAGTGTAGCATGATCGCGCAATTGTCCTTCAAAGTGTGACAGTGCTGAAAGCTGAAAAATGGCCTGGGCAGGAAGGGGGTCTAAGTGCCCTGTAGGCAAGTGGTTAAAAAGGAATTACTTCTTGCAACCTTTCAAAGTTTCAAAGAATAAAGGTATAAATGAATCTTAATGAATGTGGAGATATGAGTTGATGAATGGGGTGTGTGTGTCTACTAGGGTTGCCCCCCTTTTCTTCAAGCCAAACCTGAAAACGTTAGCCCCCCAAGGAGAGTAGTAATGTGGTGCGCATAGCGTGAGTGATGCCGAACCTGAACCCAGACAGCCACTCGCAGCTCCCGGGCAACAGATTTGTGTGCATCTATCTTGGTTACATGGGGAGCCACGGCCTGGTCTGAATAATGTGTCCTTGTTTCAGTCTGCCTGAGGATTCCAAACCTGGACTGTCCGGGTGAGTCTCGGACAGGTGGCAAGCCTAGTGTCTGCATATCTGATTGAGTGCCTTCCATGGCATCTATCAATCTGGACCATAGGCTCATAAAAATTATAATAAGCCTAACCCAGAAGGTGTAGCTTTTTGTCCATTGGTTGAAAGATCTATTGAGTACCTTATTGTAGATTCAGGCAATATCGCTTTCAACCACCAGGTGTGTCCAAAAGTAGAGATATTTGTTCTGAAATATTTTCTAAGTAATATATTCCATTTTCATAATGTATATCTGCTTATATAGTGGTGCTGATATATACGGTATATATATGGCCTACAAGGGAGGGCTCAGCTGGGTACAATATATTGTATCAAAGAGAGCACGATTTGGCGTAAAATCCTACATGCTATGCAAATCGTCAACTGCCTGCATTTGGAATTCAGTCATACACTGGAAAAGGAACAAACCAACTATGGAATGGCAACATCTGCTATTCTTTCACTCATTGAGTCATTGCTAAATCAGGGCTATTGCGTAACAACTGTCAACTTTTATAAGTCTGAATTTTATGAGTTTCTTCTGCAAAACAAAACAGATACCTAGGGATAACTGGCATGACATGCCGCCAATGTTTGGCAATAAGAACCTGAAGATTGGAGAAATGGTTGCCTGGCAGAAAGGAAAAATGATGGCACTGCGATGGCGTGACAAGAAAGATGTGTGCCTAATGAGTACAGTTCACAACACCTGCACTGTTATGGTACACATGAAAGGTGGGAAAGAAATCATGAAGCCCCAAGTAGTGATAGACTACAACAACACCCTGGGAGGTGCTGACAGAGCCGACCAAGCAATGACATTCTACCCAGCAATGAGGAAACAGCAAAAGAAGTACTGCAAGAAGATCTTCAGGCATCTTCTTGAGCAATGCTTGTAGAAGCCTACATTCTGCTAAAGATTCATCTGACTTAATTTGGAAAGTTGCCGAACATATCTTTGTGAACCACCAAATACCATCAATGGCTGTGAATAGAGCTGGAAGTCGTGCTACTGGTGTTGTCAACCTGGAATGCCTGACTGGTCGTCACTTCATGGACTACATCCATAGACTACACCATGTTTTTCGTTTGATTACATTTATTATTATTATGTTATTATTATTTATAATTTAGTATAAATATTTATTATATTATAATTTATGATTTTGTGTTTCAAATTTTATCATACCTGGTATGTCTACTAGACCCTTGTTTGGACAGATTTAAGTGAGTTATTCCTAAGAATTACAGGCCTACAAAACAAAACAAATTTAAATGTAAAACAACGTACCAATTTGACATCCAAAAATACTGACATAATCAGATCGCCGGGGAGGTTAACGTCTAAGTTAAACTATCTATATATGTTTCAGATGCATCAGAGCAAATTATGTTCAAAGTCTTACAGTTCAATTTCCACTTTGCCTGAATAGAGAAGAGACTTCTCTCAGGTGAAGCCGTGGTCTCTTTACAAAGGTCCAGCAACCCCCCCCCCCCCCCCCAGATCCAGAAGTTTTCAACCAGTAGGGTGCATGAGCTTTGTTGATTGCAAGGCCATTGGTTTCACTCAGCAGGGGGTGTTGGCCTCTGCAGAGAAACCACTGCTTACACATAGAGAGCAAGGGTCCCGCTTCACAGTTGTTGGCAGGGATAGGTTTCTCCATTCAGGCTGTAGCTGCTTTGTAAGGAAATCAAACTGTAAGACATTGAGCACTTTTTCTTTTGATGCACCTGAAATGTAATGTAATGCTAATTTAAACTGAAATTTCAGTTGAGCTTTAGGGAGTTCTCCATGAGGCCCTCCTATTCCTTGATTGGGAAATTTTGCCAACCAAGATAGCAAATTTGGTGCTTGGGGTCTTGGGGACCTAGAGGATGGAAGGTTAAGTAGTAGTGGGTGGACGAGAAGGCACCATGTAGTTGTGTTCTGGACATGTCAAGTTTGCCTCCTCTGTGGATTTGAAGCAAGGAGGAAGAGTCATCGAGGCAAGGAGGAAGAAGCCTAGAAGATAGCTCTCCTTTGGAAACTTTGGTTATAACGTTAAGTATAGAAAAAAAATATTAGTAATGTAGACATTGAACACTCATTGCAGACCATAATAGAGCATCTGTTTTGAAGACAATGAACATACTTCAGTAATGGTATAGAGTGAGATGTAGCACAGAGGTTTTTTAAGTGTGGAAATGGTTAGAACCACTAAAGAAGCAGCAAGAACCAGAAAACCTGAGTGCAGTCAACCAGACATCAGGATTGCAAAACAGTAGGCCCTCCCATGGAAGCTCAGTGCGAGGGCAAAGTGATCAGTTGTTCCCATATTTGATTAGGTAGATGAGATCTGGCAATTCATGTCCTGGTGAGGTCCTGTCCATGACAAGCTGGAGAGACAAGAGCCTAGAGGTAACAACTCAAGGCCTAGTAAATTCCTGTCCATGGGGAAGAAAAGCATTTATGTTTTCAGGTGAACGTAAGCAGTGGTTCCCCTTCAAGGGTTATTTAATGTACTGAAGTGGGGTAATTGGCGCTACCTGGTATATGGTCCTATATCTTATATCCTAACTTTTTCAATAGAGAACAGTGGGATTAGAAGATATATATATATATATATATATATATAGTTGCAGGTATCAGATTATTTGCCAAACCAGGGGCTATTATACTATCTATTCGCTATTATATGGTGTGATACCTACATGTGCATATACTAGGTCATAAAGCTCCAGTTTCTGTATCTCCACTAGTGTATGGTATAATAACCGTTTGTGTGAAAAAATCTGTGATACCCAGTTATGTATAATTAATATTCCATAATAAGGTGCAAAAAGTGCTTAAAAAAGTGCTTAATAATAAAGTGCAAAACGTGCTTGAAAAGCTTATATACCATATATGTGCTAATATATAGTGCAGTAAAAAAGAATAAATAAAAATAGGAACCCTAGCCCAAAAATTATATGTGTAAATGCCCTGTGTAGGACAATTGATATTGAATAATTATATAAATTGTGAGTGAATTAAAGGCAGTAAAACCAGAAAAACAGAAAAACAAAAATAAAATTAAGTTAATGTCCACAAAACGTAGTTCTTTGATTGTGCAAAATCCAGCAGAAGAATATTTTCATAAAGTGACTTTCATGCTCATGTACTCTTCAAGTGACTCGAGTGCTCCCCATCAAGGGTTCCCACTCACCAGATGTCTACACCCCTACGGGGGTAGTGTGCATGTAAATCGGCATCCTTTAAGTGTATCGATTCAGCTCTCTCAGCTTCAGGCACCATGCGATTTCAGGAGTCAGATCCAAGGAAGGTATATTCCTTCTTATTAATATCAAACTCGATAATCTCCAGTATTTTTTTCTCGTAAAAAACAAAGAATGGCTTCCATAGTGTAGCAGTTGGAACAAACCAATTCTCATTTATTAAAAGCGTTGATCAAAACAGATATGAAAAACAAAAGAAAAAACAAAAGATCCTAATTTTTTGACACTGATTGTCGGTGAAGAAAAAATTATATGAAAAATTATAAAAAATGAAATTTTTTTTTTTATAAAAATTAATAAAATGTTTGTCTCTTCTGCAGGAAAAAACATCCCCTCAGCTCATGTATCCATCTTAGTACAGGAATACAATATTTTAAAACTATTCCAATGTATTAGTCTGAATAGTTTATATATCCATATCACCTCTAGCTATATATCTATATGGAGCTCGATCGGTGGATGCACGGTGTGCGCTCCACACACTCGAGCAACCTGGAAGTGACATAGTGTATGTGGCTCCGTTGCACACTACGTCACTTCCGGGTAGCTTGGAAATGTAGAGATGTGTATATATATATGCTATAAAATAGATCCTGGACCCCCATACTGACAGTAAAATCATATCATAAATATATAAATATATATATAAAAGATTTCTTCTTCTCAAAAGGTCTAACATGTGGTACCTGGCAGCGGGTCGAGTACTGTTTTGGCCCATACACACGGTCGGACCTTCCGACCACAAAATCCGTCAGATTTTTTCAGACGGATTTTGGCCCAAACTTGTCTTGCATACACGCGGTCGCACAAAGTTGTCGGAAAATCTGATCGTTCAGAACGAGTTGACATCAAACACGTACATTGGGACTATAAACGGGTCAGTAGCCAATAGCTTTCGTCTCTTAGTTTATTCTGAGCATGCGTGGCACTTTGTCCGTCGGAAAATTTTAGATCCGGCTCTCAAACTTTGTGCGTTGGAAAATTCAACGGAAAAAGTCAGATGGAGCCCACATGCGGTCGGATTTTCCAACAACATGAACCGAACGGCACATTTTATGTCAGAAAATCCGACTGTGTGTATGGGACATTATATTGAAGGGAGGGAGGAGTGAACAGTGTAGGTTTTGAATTGATCAGAGAACATGGGGATGATAATAACATGTTACTTAGAGTCATTACAGCAACATGACCTTCGCCCATGCCCAGCAGGGCTTTTTTTCAGTGGGAACGTGGGGGAAACGCAGTTCCAGCACCTCCAGCACTGAATGTATGTAATAGAAAGGGATGTAGGGTGTGCTGGAGGGTCTATTGATGCTGGCTTCTGGGGGATCTATTGTCCCTGGTGGGAATCTGTTTTTGTTTGAGGGTCTATGGTTGCCGGTGGGGGATCTATTGTTGCTGGGGAATTTTATGTTGCTGGTAAGGATCTACTGTTGAGGGAGGGGTCTATTGTTGCTGGCTGCTAGAGGATCTATTTATCTTGGCTGCTGTGAGATCTGTCGATGCTGCTGGGGGTCTAATTTTGTTTATGTATAGGGGGTCTATTGTTGTGTAGGGGAGCTATTGGTGGTGTGGAATCTATTGTTGTGTGGAGTCTAATGTTGCTGGGGTGGGATCTACTGTTGCCGGGGTGGGATCTATTGTTGCTGGAGTGGAGCCCATTGTTGTTAGGGGAATCTATTGTTGTGTGGGGGATCTATTGTTGCTGGCTGCAGGGAATCTATTTGACTACTTTTATCATTAATACATTTGTTGCAAATTATTTAGCACTGCAAAATTGTACTTGGTTCTGTATTCTCTAAAAGGGATGGTACTGGGAGGTGGGTAAGTTGTGGAACCAAGGGACAGTGCTCAGAGGGGGATAGGGGGCAGAGACAAGGGGTGACTCAGAAGAGGGGAGTTTATCAGTGGCGGCCGCTCCATATGGGGTGCCCCTAATCCTTGCGCCTGGACCCTAATCTACATGCAGGGCGCATGGATTCCAATGGGTTTTTTTTTTTTGAAGCACATGATTAGAGCCTGAGGCTCTAATTGGCTTAAAAAAGGGTGGGCTCGGCCCCTTCTGCCTTTTTTGCCACATACAAGGCCCTAAGCTCTCAATTTGTATGGGCTAACAAGCATCCACGCATAAGATGGGGAAAGCTGACTTTGCCCAAATTGCAAGGTGGATTGGGAGTCCCTGACATGCAAAAGTACAATTGGGCATGCCAGCTAACCAGAATCGTGGACTGGCATGTTCACAGGCAAGCCAAAGCATGGGTGGACATAGAAGAAACAGTCGCCCGCGTCCCGATCAGACTTCTCCCTTGGCTGAACCCCCTTTCTATCTCACGCACACTTACCTCTCATCCATTGATAGGGTCGACCTTACACACATGGAAAACGGTGTGTCAAAAATTCAAACTCTCCTCTACTCCTGGCCCACTTTCCCTGCTAGAACACAACCCAGATTTTCCTCCAGGCATCCCTACATGGCAGCCACCAGACCAGACACAACAGGACGTCTTGAGAGCTGGATCCTTCTTTGGGAGGGGAGAATTACTCTCCTTCCATTCCCTCCCTGAAAAATTCCCTGACAGACACATTCCCTTCTTCAACTACCTTCAGATAAAGCACTTCCTGTCAAGTACACCTCTCAAGTCACAATGGAGTAGGGAACTCACACCTTTCGAGGAGCTATGCAACAGACAAGAACCACAAAGGCATTTAATCACTGAACCTTATGCACTCCTCTTTCCTAAGGCAAACAGTTTAAATGAACCCGCCAATAACAGATGGGTAGAGGAGCTGAACTTAGAGCTAACACGGGAAAACTGGGAAAACATTCTGCTACACATACACAAGGGCTCTCGGAATGTGTCGGTCCAAGAGAACGGGTATAAACTTTACTCCAGGTGGTACAGAACACCAGACATGTTGCACAAATTCTACCCTAACACACCGTCCACGTGCTGGAGATGCAAGACTATGGAGGGGACGATGCTGCATGTCTGGTGGGACTGCCCCGGTATCCAACTGTACTGGACAGCCATACACCAACTAATTTCTAAAACAACAACCTATACCTTGGAATTTACACCTGGATAATATTTACTCCATCACGCCTCCATACCACAGAAGCAATATAGGAAATCTCTTGTCTTGCACCTTGTGAATGCAGCAAAAATGTGTCTTCCCATTCGCTGGAAATCAACTACTCCCCCCACTGTAGGAGACTGGATTTGACGAGTGGGGCGGACAATGGAAATGGAAGAACTTATTCACCAACTCAATGACACTTCGCCAAAGTTTACCACAGTATGGGCCTGTTGGCTACATTTTCGTGCATCCACAGAATGCAAGACATTTCTAGACGAGTTATAGCCTGACCTGAGAAAACAAAAACAAATGCTCTAATACAGTAACGGTATACGCTTCCCCCAAGGACACTGAGTCCCCACTTAGGACAAAGCACCCCTCCCTCTCCCTGTCTTACCCCCATATCCTCCCCAATCTCCCTCTACCCTTTTGTAATCGCAACGCTTTGGAATGCTATGACCAATTAGCTGTAAATAAGAATTAGCTGGAGACGTACCACATTGATGATTAGATTCAGTGGGGACATATGCTAATGACAGGGCTCTTCTATGCTTGTTGTCCGGCTCCAACTCTCACAGCGTGAGCCCTTTAGGGGTGAGTGTAGGGGGATATGAACTACCTGTCCTCTACCTAAGTTCGGACTAGATATACTCCTGATCCGATTCACAACACAGTTTACCAGTCTCAGGATATATATACATGCCCTATTGTGGGGCGGCTACCAGTTAGTTAATCTTACCAGCTTAGTCTCACAAGTGTATCTGTCTTATGTTTTCCGTTATCTGTTTCCAACTTGGCTGTGTAATTTCGTTTAAATGCCTCAGATTTTGCTGAATTGGTACACTTGAATGTATAGATATACGAGACTATGTACCTCGGTAGGAGGAGTATGTACACAGTAATTGTCCTTTGCAATATTGTTATGTGCTGCATTTACTGAATAAAAACATATTTGAAAAAAAAAAAAAAGGTTGGGCTCGGGCACAGAGCACTGCGCCCCGAGCCCATCCAGTTGTGTGACAATAGCGAATTAATATTTGCTATTGTCTTTCTGCTTCTCTTCCTGGCCAATAAGGAAGAGGGAGGAGCGCAATTGGCTGAGAGAAGCGATCATATTGGCCAGTACCAGGGTCAGGGAGGATGGCAGGGAGATCCGGAAGAGGGGCGTCATCATCTCTATGCTCTACATCGCCACCTGAAGCGATCTCTCTGCTCTGCATCTCTGCCTGACCACGTAAGTACCACCCACCGGCAGGGCTGGACTGGCCTACTGGGATATCGGGACATTTCTCAGTAGGCTGCCTGCCCTGGGGCCGCTGTGGGCTACACCGTGGCTGCAGCGCTCCCCTCTCTCCTCCTTCCCCTCCTCTTCCCTACTTGTCAGCACAGTGGGAGACCGCTGTGTCAGAGCCGAGTGTGAAATGTTCGGCCGCGCTTTGAAAAAAATCCCACCCTCCTCCTAGACCAGCTCGTGTGATAGATGTAGTGTTCTGTCTATCACACAAGCTGGTCTAGGAGGAGGGCAGGATTTTGTGACACAGCGGGAGATGCGTAATCCATGCACTGACTGGCACAGTGAGACTGCAATGATGGTGAGGTGACAATGAGGGCACAGAAAGGCTGCAATGAGGGCACAGAAAGGCTCCAATTAGGGCACAGAAAGGCGGCAATGAGGGCGAAGTTAAGCGACAATGAGGGCGAAGTAAGGCGGCAATGAGGGCGATGTAAGGCGACAATGAGGGCGATGTAAGGCGACAATGAGGGCATAGGCTGCAATGAGGGCACAAAAAGGCTGCAATGAGGGCACAGTAAGGTTGCAATGAGAGCACAGTAAGGTTGCAATGAGGGAACAGAAAGGCTGCAATGAGGGCACGGTAAGCCAGCAATGATGGGCACGGTAAGGTGGCAATTAAGGGGACAGTGAGGCTGCATTGATGGGCACAGTGAGTCTGCATTTGATAGACACTGGTGAGGCTGCATTTGATGGACACTGGTAAGGCTGCATTTGATGGGCACTGGTGAGGCTGCATTGATCTCTTGTATCATGTCCGCAGTCTCTGACCATCTCTTGTATCATGTCTGCCATCTCTGACCATTTCCTGTACCATGCCCGCAGCCTCTGACATCTTGACATCTCCTGCACCATGCCCACAGCCTCTAACCCTCTCTTGTATAATGTCCGCAACCTCTGACCATCTCTTGTCTTATATCATATCTGCAGTCTCTGTGGGGGGTCTGGAGAATGGGAGCACCGCCGGTGTTCTGCTGAGAAAGGAGAAGTCAGACATATGTGGACTGTGGAGAGCAGACTATAGAAAAACCAGAGCCACCAAGCTGGAGCCAACTTACTGATCCATGCAAGGTGTACCTGAGAGGAGGTCAGTGACAGCACTGCCAGGCCAGTCTGAGGGGGGTCACTGCTGTAAGGGGGGAGTGAATACAATAATGTAAGGGGGCACTGATATAAAGTCCCCCCCCCTTACCTTAGTGCATTCTTTCTGCAGAAGGTGGTATCTAGTCACCAGAGTACCCCCCACATTCCCAGAGTCCCTGGTGTCCCCCTTGATTGTTCCACTTTTACTACTTTTAACTGATATTTGCTGTTTTTTTATATATATCCCTAGCCTTATGGTGCTTCCATGTCTCTCTTATCTATATACAATACGCTCTTCAAATGTGCTTTAAAATGCATGGTTTTTCCCTTTTATGAATAAGAAAATAATGACTTTATTCTGTTGGGCTGGTATAATGATGCTATGGCGCTGGTATGAAATTATTTCCAGAGCTGGTTTTTATTCCCAGTCTGGCCCTGCCCACCGGGGAATGGGAGGGTGGGTCTTTTGGCTTGTTTGCCACCAGCCTCCACTGGAGTTTATGTACCTATTCTCTGAGAAAAAAAGCACTGATGCCCAGTATGGGCAAAGCACAGGTTCACTTTAAGCCCACCTGCACACTAGGTGTTTAGCCCATGTGGTTCCAATCCTGAGGTTTTGGTGTACCCAGGAAGCACAGGTGAAGTGTCCAACCTAGTGTGAGCACCTTGCCTGCTACTGTAATATCATTGAAAATGAATAGCACCACAACACATTTTCTGCAATATTGCGCATTGTTGTACTGTGCAGAAAACACGTTTTGCTAAACTTTACTAAAATGTGAAGATGTGAATGGGCCCCAAATCCCCCTGACTGGGAACTAGCAGCCACAATTATGTGTAGCAGCCCTGGTCATGTGGATTTGATGTTGCTACATTATGTATTTTTTTTGGTGGCGACCCAAATTCCCCTTCACTAATTGCTTTTTTTAATTTTAATTCTTTAAAGCCCAACAATAGAATTTCAGATCATTGCTGAACTGTGGGAAGATTTTTCTGGGCAAGCTCGAAACTTCTTACTTGATGTCAATTAGCCAACAAAAAAGCTGCATTTTGAACCAATTAGGCTGCAGTGTGGTTATGACTTGAAATTAATGTACTTTATGTAACACCATTAAAGGAAATGGGATACATGAGGATATGGGTTATCCTTTTAGATATCATAACAACATGTTCCTAACTGTACTGTATTTTCGTCAGTGCAGTCGTTAGTATTACAACAAACGACCATCAAACTTTACTCACTTTAGTTAATTAAAGACGAATGGTCATGTCTTTCCACTGAATATTTATTTAGACATAAAAATATACTTTATAGAAAACTTTATGTTATATGTGATTTCTGTGTGTTTTTCATCCAATGTTTTTGTGATCTTATTTCAAGTAGACACACCTCCCATTTGCCCCTCTTTCCTTTCCAGTTGTTCTTCTTTTTGGTCTAATGCAAAGACTTATACAAAATGTACATTTGAAGTGGAACGCCAGGAAACAAAAAACAACTCTGATAAGGGCCCTGATGTAAGGGGGTCTCTGATGCTGACCCCGATGTAAGGGGGTCTCTGATGCTGACCCCGATGTAAGGGTGCAATGTGACATAAGGGGGGAACCTAATGTAAAACGACTCTAATGCAAAGTTGACTCTGATGCAAGTCTAGGTTCACATCTATGCAGCTGTGCTTGATGCATTTTTAAGGCATGTTTTTGCATGCAGTTTTTATACACTTTGTGTTTAAATTTTTTTTCTCTCTAAACACACTGTATAAAGCTGGTTGCTAAGCAGCGGCCGCTGTGTCCTTAACAACTGATAAACCATTAGCTGACAGCTGAATGTAAAAAAAAAAAAAATGCCGGCCAAAAAAAATTAAAATCTCAAAACAAATGGAGTGGGGGTCCCCCCCCCCCCTAGGTTCACACCAGGCCATTCTGGTCTAGTATGGATTCAAAGGGGATCTCCTCACGCCAATTTTTATTTTTTTTTAATGGCGTCGGGTCCCCCTCAAAATCCATACCAAACCCTTATCCGAGCATGCAGCCCGGCAGGTCAGGAAAGGGAGGGGGATGAGTGAGCGCTCCCCCCCCCGAACCATACCAGGCCGCATGCCCTTAACATGGGGGGATGGGTGCTGGGGGGGGGGCTCTTTCCCCCATGTTAATGGGGACAAGGGCCTCTTTCCGACAACCTTGGCCAGTGGTTATCGGGCTCTGCCGGCAGAGAGCTGATCAAAATCTGGAAGCCCCCCCCTTTGAGAAGGGGGCCCCCAGATCCGACCCCCCCATGTTAATGGGTATCGGGTACATCTTTCCCCCACCCATTCACCTCAAAAAGCAGAGAAAAAGAACAAGAGCCAATTTTTGACAAGTCCTTCATTCAAAATTTGCTCTTAGCCGTCACAAGGGGGGGGGGGGCTCTCTGGATGACGTAATTGGATGGCCACAGCCCATGGCTATATAAGAAATGCCAGACAGCAGGCGACTACACAACGGAGGAAGGCAGCCACAGAAGAGCAGCTTTTTTTTATAGCGGGTAACCGGCGGCGAGAAAGAAGACATCAGCGGAAGAAGATAGCACAAGAAGACAGCTCGGGGAGAAGACAGCAGCGTGAGAAAGCGGCGGGAAGAGACAGCACTGGGAGAGAAGGCACTGGGAAAAGACGGTTGCCAGAGAAGACAGTGGTGGGAGACGACGGCACCGGGAGAAGATGGTTCAGAGCTATTTTTTAATAAAGGGCTTGTCAAAAACCGGCACTTGTTCTTTTTTACATTTCACTGCTTTTTGAGGTGAATGGGTAGGGGTACGATGCACCTGATACTTATTCACATTAGGCGAGATATGGGTGACCCCTTTTAGATTTTGATAAGTCACCTGCCCGCAGACCCCAACAACCACCGGCCAGGGTTTGTCGGAAAGAGGACATTAACATGCCCCCAAGCACCCATCCCCCCATGTTGAGGGCATGCAGCCTGGTATGGTTCAGGAGGGGGGGGGGGGCGCTCCTGAACAATACCAGGCCACATATCCTCATCCCCTTCCTTTCCTGACCTGCCGAGCTGCATGCTTGGATAAGGGTTTGGTATGGACTTTGGGGGGGACACCACGCCATTTAAAAAATAATAATTGGCGTGGGGAGGGTACCCTCCGAATTCATACTGGACCCGAAAAGGCCTGGTATGGACTGGGGGGGGGGGGGGGCACACAGTTTTTTGTCATTTTTTTTTATTGCTTTACATTCGGCTGTCAGCGGGAAACCCCACTGACAGCTGATGACTCATCGGTTGTTAAGGACGTGGCTTCCAGGCCCTCTGCTTAGCAACCAGCTTTATACAGTTGTAGCGCCAACTCTTGAAGAGCACGCGCTATTTGTTTTAAAAATGAATATTCCTAAAACCACAGTTGGGTTTTAGGGCTAATTTTGCCAAATTATGGTTTCAGTATCAGTTTAGCTGGATTGCACTGAGTTCTCCTTGACTGCGGGTGTCGCTGTCACCACTGGTGGGTATGAGAACGCAGTTTGGCTGGGTGCATTGAATGCCTTTTTTCTCTCAGAACCAGCCCAGTGGGAGTGTCACTTGCTGTGCATTCTGGGAGAGGGTATTTAAGGTACTGACATCACATGCTTCTGGGTTCCAGTCCAGAAGAGATTTTCTGTCTGTTCGGTCCTGGTCCTCCTGACCAGCCCCCATGGCCCTCCTGGCCTAGGGTGCTGATCTATGAAGGAACAGAGTGAGGAGCTGACGCGACGATCATGCAAACGAAGGTAACATTTTGAACTTGGTACATCACTAGACTAGACTGCTTCTATCTAGGCTGATGTTGGGAGAAGATTAGGAGGGTTTATCATGGCATTATTAGTATTTTAGGGTTTGTCTTGTGTTGTGTCTTGCAGAGAAGATGGATCCATTCAAAAACCACAATTTTATGGGTTTATTCCTGGAAATGTACAGGGAGATGCCCTGCCTGTGGCAGATAAACAACCAGTTTTATTACGACAGAAGAGAGAGGAACGCAGCGCTGGAGAAACATGGCATATGTGACTAGGAAAATTGGTGTAATGAAGATTACATATCTCAGGGAGAGAAAAAAGCACCTGGAGTCCTTGAGATCAGGAGATCCAGATGCCATTTATTACCCCAGGATGGTTTACTTCCAGAGGCTGAATTTTCTGGTAGACCAGGGGGTACCCAGGCCACCACACTCCAGTCTTCCTTCAAGGTTTCCTTCACCCCCAGCTGAGGCTTCCAATGTCCAACCTGAGCCTTCCAGGCAGTAACATGTGGTGGGGCCCAGCTTGAGACAGGTATTGCATTGTTGAATATATTTCTTGTGGTACATTTAATGATGTTAACTAGATGTTCTTATTGATCAGTAAGTTGTGATTTAACAAAGTGGTTTACATATCAATAGACAGTAGTGACCAAAAATGATTGGGACGAGAATGAAAAATGCTGGTGTCAGAATGATAGTCTGTTCTATTTGGTAACATTCAATTTGCAAAATTTATGAGCTAAAAATGGTGTGATTGATGAGCAAAAAACTAAAACTATGTCCCATTTTCATACACAGGAAGATCTCAGCCGGGGGGAGGCTGTGGCAAGTGGCAGCCAGGAGGTCGACCAACGCCCTCCTTCTCCTCCTCCTGCAACAACTACAGGAGCCCAGCCACAGCCTCAAAGGATGCCTGGAGGGAAGTGCCTAAGGAAGACGAGAGAGTGATGGCCTGGGTTCAGTCTGGTCTGAAAGAAGATGCAGTCTCTTGAAGAACCACATCCTGGGGACATAAATGGCATCTGATTTTCCTGATCTCTAGGACTTCTGGACCAGACTTCTCTCCCTGAGATATGTACTCCTCAGGCCACCAATTTTTCTTTTTCTAATTAGTTCATGTCTGCCCTGGGGGCCAAAGGCTGCACCAAAGTAACAAGTTTCTCCAGCGCTGCCTTCCTCTTTTTAGTTGTTTGAGACCTAAATAAAGTTTTTTTTTGTTTGAAGAAATACTTGCGTATGTGTATTCCTTCCAAAAGGACCGTTTATTTGTGAGAAGGCAGGTACATTTCAAAAATACAAAGTGAAATTAATAACAAGGGATACCAACACTAAACAACCTCCTGTAGATTAAAAAAGAAAATAGAAAAAAATATAATAATGTTGTTGTGGTAAGTTTACACACAAAACACACCCCAAAAAATGGAAAGATGAGCAAACTGTCAAAAAAAGGAGATGTTTATGAAAAAATAAAATAAAAAAATTCACCCAAAAAAGAATAAACAAAAAATAAAATTGTGTAGATGTGACGAATTCAAAAATTGTATTGCTGAAATGAATAAAAAAGAGTCAGGAAATACGTTCGGTAGACGTGTGTGTGACTATGAGCATCAAAAGAAGTTCCTTCTTGCAGCATTGTAAAGAACAAGAGAATGCGCTTCATGAAAGAATTTTTAACATTGCAGCGTGCCGAATGTGCTATATCGCTTACGAGCAGTAGTTTTACCTGCCCGAGCACTTCCGTGTCGGAATTTGATTGTGAGCATGTGTGGCACCTTGTACGTCGGAGTATTTCCGGCAAGTTGGAAAAGTTGGTCCGTCGGATATTCCGACGGAAACAGTCCGATGCATACCACACACAGTTGGAATATCCGACAAAACGCTCTGATCGGAAACATTCCGACGGAATCTTCGACCGTGTGTACAAGGGCTAAGATGTCAAATGATGGCCTCCCGGTGGGAAGTGGTTCATCTGTTTGCTGTCTGCTTTCTGATACAGCATCATTATGGTGTACCTGGTATTGCCTTTAGTGGTTTTTGTGATATTGCAGGCTTTGTACACTTAAAGCGGAACTTCACTCTCACAATGCTGCTAGCATTAGTAAATAGATAGGAAAGTATATAATATTTACTTGTTTTAACCTTTTTTTGCATTTCTTCATTTACTTCCTGGTTTTCATGCCTAGGCAAATTATGCCATACATCCCAGGCGTCCACGGGAGGGGAGGGAGGATTCTCAGCTTAGCCAATGCCTGAGCTAAGGGAAGATGGATTCCAGGACGTAACTGCTACATGAATCATCTGCCCTTATTCAAGATGCTCACTGCCAGAAATGTCAGGGTTTTTTTTTTCAAAATGATTCTCAGCAAAGGAAAGCATGGAGACATGAATGGATGGATGAGTTTGTTTTGAATATTAAAAATGAATTACATAGCATTTTTTGTTTGTGTTGCTCAGATGCAGTGCAGTTTCACTTTAACCTAGTGTATCAGAGGGGCTGAAGTCCTTGAGAAGGTTGAGGCAAAGAACAGAAGACCCATCGTACCCAGCCACTCTTTTAGGTGTAGCGTAGCGCTTCAGCAGAAACATAATAACAGTTCTGTACATCATGCTCTCTATCTCCATAGCTTCAGGTCCAACAGCAATAATTCACCACAGTCCATATCCAATATTTTTTTCCTCCTAACAGTTCCATCTCCCTAAATACAGGTCCCCCATAGGTGGGTTCTCCTACAGAGTCTCTCACAGGCCTATTCCAAAGGGTCTACTTCCTCAGTCTACAGGCTTACATACTGGTATACCACCAAGGGTAGCCCTTTCTAATTACCCTCTGACTTCTGTCCTCTGCCCCAAGCTCTTCCCGAAAATTGTATATGACAAGCATACCCATCTAGTGGAGGGCCTTCACTAAAAGGGGTACTCACCCTTGAACACATGTTGAAGGTACTTGCATTTAGACAGGTACTCATTTAAACTTTTTTATACTACCAGGTGGACTTGTCTTAATACTTCTGAACTGACTTTCGAACTTCTGTTACATACACTCATAATTGTTTACCTTGAAGATTTACTGTAAGTATTTAAAAAAACTAACATTTAAAATACAGAAATGTTCCAAGGGCTGAAGTCAGCTCACTTGGATCCACTGGAAACAGCTCTTCATAAATAATTTCTTAACACAGGAGTGTAATTTTACTATCAGCCGTTGTGCTTTGTGTTTCATATTGACCTTGACAACAATACACTATTCATATTGGAGATCCAATTATTGGATACATTTGGAAAAGACAACTTTAGTGAAAAGTTTACAAACTACGTGATTAAGCTGGTAGATAAGTATGATAGCCAGCACTACCCAGGAGAAGAGAAATTCTCATGTTATTTCAGCATGAAAAAGATCAGAAACGTATAGGAATTTAATGAATCTGCTCAAGGCAAGACCACATGTCCATCATCTGATATCGATTGGGTGAAGCATATAATTTAAAACCTCAAAAAAATAAATCTAACCCAAGTACTTCAGAGTACTCTCAGAAGATTTCATGAGGGATTATGGATAGTGGTTTGCTGACAGTTCCCATAAGGATTTTGGAATAAACATGTCTGCTTTGTACTGCTTCAGTGTTGCCATCTAGCAAAGCAATATTTCAGATATGCACTCCTAGGGCATTTTTTTTTTGTCCCACCATCTATGAACCTGTGCTTATGGCTAGTGGTCATAGAGGTCCATGTTGGGTTTTAATAAAATACTGCACCAAGCAAAGCTAAATTTAGATCGGATGAAGCATATCATTTAAAACCTCCAAAAAAGGAATCCAACTCAAGTACTTCGGAGTAGTTATTGCATAAGTGGCCTGGGAGGCAGAGATACTAAAACACACACCATCTCTACTGAACACGCACAAGTTGGTAGGCAAAGTTTTTTTCTTACCAACCAGTGATGCTTGTGCTCTGTGTTGTCAAAGACAGATGATGTAAAAGATGGAACACATACAAATGGTGGGTTGCTTGCTCAGGCCATTTGCCAGCTGAACACTGGGGAATGAGGAGCTGCACGTGATCTTTCATGCTGCAGGTTGGTAACAAGTTTTAGGTATGTGTACCATACGCCAAGTGGCACAGCACTGAACAATGGGGGATGCCACAAAGGTAGATCTTTAGAACCAATTATAAACCAGTAAGCCTAATTTCTGTTAAACAGGGGGCTTTTCTTGCAATTTATTATAAGTTATAGGTTCTAAGGGCTGATATTAGGTGACACAGTGGTGTAGGGGTTAGCACTCTTGCCTAGCAGTAAGAAGGGTCGCTGGTTCGGATCCCAACCACGACACCACCTGCCTGGAGTTTGCATGTTCTCCCTGTGCCTGCATGGACTTCCTCCCACACTCCAAAGACATGCAGGTAAGTTAATTGGCTTCTGTCCAAAATTGGCCCTAGTATATGAATGGGGACCTTGGGTTGTGGGCTCCTTGAGGGTAGGGACTGATGTGAGTGTGCAATGTACAGGGATAGGGGCAATTGTAGACACTCACTCAGGATGGACTGGTGTCTTTATTCAACCTTACTAACTATGTAACTATTGCAATATTTGATTCAGGCAACTAGTATGACTGTAGAAAAAATGATCCACACTACGGTTGTTGCTCTAAAATTTCTTCATTTTATTAAATGGCCACAGTGAACACATGCAGATTAAGTCAGTTGACGTGTTTCAGCCTATAAGGCCTTAGTCAAAACCATATTACAGACATAAAACTTTGAAATAAATAGTAGCTCTAAAAGATTACAGGCTCCACCCATTGATTCTCTTAATTGACCGCAGGTAATTATCCAAAAAAAGAGAATCAGCTGCAATACATATAGGGTGATCCATGTGTATGCCACTAATTTTCACACACCTTGTAGTGACAATATGCACATGCATGTACACGCATGTGCATACACTCATACACGTGTAGACATATGCATAAGAAAACACACCATAAAATTAAAAAAACATTAAATAAAAAAGATGAAATAATAATCCAGGTATGTGAAAACAACCCAGAAGAGAGAAAGGAAATACATTTGGTAAAATAATGTATGTATCTATCTATTTATATAGATAATATAATGATGCGGCATAACACAACCTGATTGTAGCAGTGGCAAGCTTCCATCCCTAATATGTATTGAACAACAGAAAGAAGAAAGAAATGGGACTTTGTGTGAGGCAGGTCACTGAATGGATACCTTATTCAAATAATTTATACAATTATTTATTAATAACAAATCACGTTATAAAGGAGTGTCAATCTGTAAATACAGGACACAATGTACTATGATACACTTGTATGAATATATAGTTGTTATACAGAGTAAGGTAAAACATAATAAGCATTACAGTTACATAAAAACACTCATCCATTCAGGAAAATTCAATGAACATAATCGATTGCTCATGGTGAGCCAAACTTCTCTAGGCATCAGTTCGATGTAACGCAACACACATTTCATGGCTGCCAATCATCTGGAGTAAAATGCTCTGAAATTAAATCAATAATATCTGTAAATATAGGATATCCTTTAAACAGAGAACAATCTCTCAAAATAAAGGTGTGTAACTTACAATACGGCCCAATGGTGGCACCCAACCTTAGGTCCAAGGGAAGACAGGGGACAAGGATGATCATCTCCCCCAGGGCTGAGGCGAGAAGTCCCATCCAGACCAGAGACAGCCACCAGGTGCAGAATAGGCGACCATATCACGACCATGTGAATCTAGTGTATGCTTAAGAGTCCACACTGCTCTGTAAGAGTATGAAGATGAAACCATGTAAAATAAATGTATTAATTAATAAGATAAGCCTATACATTTGAAATGAGTGAAGTGATAAATGGTGGTGATTGCTGGGGTGGTATGAAGTGTATTAGCTAAAAAACTACAACCAGAGAAAGTGTCTGTACATGTACCCACCAAGGATGAAACCAAAAACAAAACCACCGAATAATGGTGGACTGTGTATTGTAGTACTAAAATACATCCAAAGAACACCCGGAAGGAGCCGCAGACCCATGTTATCTCATTCCTGTATGCCTCGCTATTTGAGACTCTGCCTTGGAAATAGAAGTAGAGGATGAGGCATGGGAGCGCGTTAACCTATACAACCATACAGGGTTGCTGAATGTTTCGGTGCAGGAGAGTGGTTACAAAATTCGAACGTGGTGGTACAGAACTCCAGATTTTCTACATAAGTTCCATCCAGAGGTATCTGATAGATGCTGGCGATGTGGGAGGGAAAGGGGCTCAATAGCCCACATTTGGTGGTACTGTCGGGACGTGAGGTCATTCTGGACGTGTGTGCACAAAATAATAGTGGAGGTTTCTGCCCTCCAACTAGACTTTTCCCTGGCACAATACCTTCTACACCTGTCTACTCTCCCCAAGAAGTCAATCGCGATGCACATGGTGAATGCAGCAAGAATGTGCATACCTGTGCACTGGAGGTCGTCACGGCCACCCTCAGTGACGGAATGGTTGTGGAGGATTGATCGTATAGCAGAAATGGAGGAGTTAATTCATATCTCCTCGGACAGAGCAGATAAATTCGCACACACCTGGGGACCTTGGCTATCCTTTAAGAAATCCACACAATACAGAGCAGCCATGCAGAAGTAACTACACCAGGTGGATTTCAAGTCAAGCTAGAAGGGTCTGTTTACATAATAGGCTACTGAACATGGAAATATACTGTAGTTCTGTACAAGATGTATTCCTTGTTTCCTTGTCCCCATTCCCTATGCTCTGCAACTTGGAAGTTTTTTCTTCTGCTTACCCCCCACCACCTCTTGTTCTGTATCCCCCGAATTCCTTTTTTTTTCAATAAATCGTTTATGGATAAAAAAAATAAATCCAAAGAAATGTTATAGTGAATATGAGTCAACCTCAATTACCTTGTGTGTGGTTCTGTGGCCATAGGCATGCCTGGAATCCTACATGTGTGAATGGTCAGTCGGCCAGCTGCTTATATCCCCGGCAAAGGGTGGGTCCACACCAACACCATGAGCCCCAAATTGGATGGAAAGAGGTAATATGCTCAATGCTTAGGCAGGTTGATGCACTGAGCTGGACATTCAATCATGATGCCGATGCATAGGAGGCAAAACCTTATACAGGTTGGGGGGCGGGGTTTTGCCTCCTATGCATCGAGATCATGATTTAGTCACACCATATTGCTATATGGTGCTTAAGCCCACTTACTGCGACAAAGTAAATCATAGTTAGTGGGTCCTACGCTATCCATAGAATGGGAGATCCTGCTTCTCTGAACCATGGGAGACATACACTCCTCTATATGGGAGAACTAAATCCTATATCCTTTTGGGCTGGAGCACCCCACTCCCTCATCAGTGCCTCTCATTAGTGTCCACCTGTGTCATAGGTGGAGTCCTTTGGTTCTCCCATATAGAGGAGTATATGTCTCCCATGGTTCAGAGAAGCCCATTCTATGGATAGGATAGGACCCAGTAACCATGGGGTACTTTGTCGCAGTAAGTGGGCTTAAGCACCATATAGCAATATGGTGTGACTAAATCCCCATATTTTTGGAAATGTTTAGGTGTTTTAAATAGCCTTGCAGGAGGTAAATGTCTTTTTTTGCATGTCTGTGCTGTAATATTTTGTTCTATCTACACTAGCCACACACAAAATGTGTGCCAAGCCTGGGAGCCAGGGCCTTAAATAGGCTCTGCCTGACCCAAGATGGCTGCTAGAGTCACATGGGGTGGCAGCATCCAGTCAGATAGCTTCCCTAGTGACCCTAGTTCTATTGAGGAACTTCCCTGCAACACTGTTGTGGTTGAGCATCACCTGCCATGGCAAAAGTAAACTACACCTGCCTACATGCTGACTGTGTTAACTTGTGGCTTGGCCGTTGGAGAACAATAAAACCACAGCTCAACAGCCCATTTTTACCAAGGCCTTAGGATGAAAAGCTGAATTTCTTGAAGATGCCAGTGTTCATTTGTTTTTTTTCAAATCCACGAGGACAGGATAAGGATATAGGAATAGATCTGTGCACTGTAGGGATCATCTCATTGCTGACACTGGAATGTGTGCTGGGTATAAAAGATGGGGCTCACTGAAAAGCGAATCACATGATAAATCAAAAATTACTGTTTTTTCATAAATAAATTGGTACAAAAAAACACATGTGGGTGAAAGAGTACAACCACTATCTGGACTACTCTGTACATGTAGATTGCCAGCTGGCCTGAATAGGTCAGTCAAGACAGGCACAAGTAGGGGAGGACACCACTGCACTTGGAGCATTCGTGTTTGTAGTGTCACGAGTTGCCAAACCGCCATGTTACTTCATTGAACTGCCAGCATACTCCTTTCTTAGGGGCCGGTGATCCTGCGGACCCCACCTGGAAAAAACTGACTCGTAGCCCTGGATGACGTCATCAATTTCATCCAGAGACTAATGTCCTTGTGGTCCCATCTAATAGAGGGGCGAACGTCCTTCCGCTGACGAAAGTGCTTGTCACACCGAAGCCATGCTAAGCCCCCATATACCCTGTGTGCTTCACTAATTGCCTCCAGGTAGCAGAATAATGCCGAGCAATTCTCGGAGGCCTTTTTCCCCAATCACGCTTCTCTTTTCTTCCTCCTCATTCTTACTCTCGTTTGGCTTTACCCAATCTAGATTGAACTTCTCCAACGGGAGCAGGGAAAATATTTCCACAAACTCATATTTCCAAATTTTTTTCCCGCACTTCCTTCTTCAAATGCGCCCCTAGTGGTGCCTCGAAGCATACATACACCTCGCACCGCTCTGCATCTGCTAAGCGCACTTTTTCTGCATCCTTATCCTTCGGCGTATTTCCTGTTGTCGTTCCTACGCTGTCTGTTTCCATCTGCATCTCTGCAGCCACCGACGCTGCAGCCTTTTGTGGAGGATCCACCATGACCGGGGGCTCCCTAACACTCGTGGGGGGTGAGACCCAGGGGACGGGGGAACGGAACAAGGCCAAAACTGAAGGCAGAGAAATCTCATTTTTGGGGTATCCAACACATCTAAGAAGACAGGGCCTGGATTGACCCGCCTTGTTTCATATAAATTACTTTTAGGTGGGCATATTTGTTGAAATTGGCTACTACCTATTAGTATATGCTGGGGTGTAAAGTTCCCCAAATTACTGATCTGTCTTACAATAATTCAACTGTTGGTGTATAAACACAAGGCTTTCTTTCAGTGTAAAAATGCTCTGTGGTTCACCACACAGATGGTATAGCACACAGAAGAAAAGAGAAATGGGCTTCAAACATTTTACAGACACCCAGTCATCTGTCTTTTTAGGTTTATCCAGAATGTCATGCGTAATAGCAGTAATCAGCGATTTTTATCATGACTGCGACATTATGGCGGACACATCAGACATTTTTGGCGCTATTTTTGGACCATTCATATTTATACAGCGATCATTGCGTCCTAGCGAGTGATTCTAACTGTGGGGGGGGAGGGCTGTGTGTGACACAACATTGATCACCGCTCCCGATTGAGGCGAGCTGTGATCAGTGACACTGTCACTAGGCAGAACAGGGAAATGCTTGTTTACATTAACATCTCCCCATTCTTCCTCTCCATGAGACGATCACGGGTATCCCTGCGGACATAGAGTCCGCAGGACCCGTGATTGGACTCACGGTGCTCGTGGCGGGTGCCTGCTATCCAAGCCTCGTGAGATCACGTACAATACTGGCGGCGGCTGGTCCGCAAGCGGTTAAAGTGCACCAGACCTCCATGCTCACGTGTAGAAATTAACACATATGTAAGTTGCACCCGCAAATTTAAACAATATTCAAACCTCAAACCACACGTTAGATATTGCCGCGATCATTAGAACAAGAGTAACAATTCTCATGCAATACCTCCTCTGTGAAAGTGAAGGGAAAAACACTGCACTACTATAATGAAATCAGCAGCTATCACTCTAACAAACAAAGTCAAAACAGGATATAAAATAAATAGTGTAGCGCTAGGATTATGAAAACAATTAATGTGAGTGAACAAAAATTAGAAAATGAATAAGTACTGAAAAAATAATCACACAGTTATTGTGCAATACAGTGCAAACAAAGCCAATGTCATGAGAAGTTATTGTGCGATACAGTGCATAATAAAGCTGCATATCATGAACAATTGTTGTGCAACATAGTAACCATAAGTGCTAAAGAGAAACTAATGTCAGTTCGTCTCTCTATGAAAACGTCCTCTTATTGTGCTGAATAAGGGAAAAAAGACCAATCTTCTCATCCAGGATATAACAAGAGGCAAGGAAGGGACCAACAGCAACAATCTTTTTGCCTGAAACAATGTTTATATGAGAACCTTCTATAATTGTAAGATGGGTACTCTTACCAATGGTGTTGGACCCACCTGTCATACGACAGTGGGTCTAAAAGGCTTATATTCACCAAAGGTTATGCTCTGGCCTCCAATAGGAAGGATCCCGATGTGTAGTCCTCGTTTGATCGTCCCGGATCACGGATAGAGGTAGGTATTCACAACAACCACCGTCTGGTAGTCTCCAAATTCCAGGAAAGGATGGTGTTTCAGGAACCAGGCATATCCAAACTAGGATTTCAGATACAAATTTGTGTGAGTAACATATGGAAAAATAAAAAAGCAAGAGGGGGCTAGGTATGCTGAGCTCCACAGAATAGGCCCTGTGGGGTTATCTGGTAGTCAAATCTGGTAGTAGGAAAAAAGAATATTGGAAAAGGAAGAAAAAGAAAAGGGAGAGTGCATCAGCAGTATGAAAAGCGAGGGAGAGCAGGGGAGGAAGCCAGACACCCGGGTCAGTCATCGAGGCGATTCAATTGGCCCGGATAGAGGGGAACCTTAATGTAATGAGCCCAGGGCTCCCAAGTTGCTTCAAACTTGGTCAATCTGTCCAACAGTTTTGCAGTGATTTGTTCTTGGGTGAAAATCCAAAAATATTCTTCTTTGCGGCTAGTAAAGAGACATTGTTCCTTTTCCATGCCCTTGCAATTGTAGGTTTCGCTCCTAGGAGCATAAAGAATATGAGATTATTGGTGTGTTTGGTTTAGTAATGCAATTGTGGGGGTTTGTGGAATTCCAATTCCCGTGACTTTCTGAACCAGGTGGAAGAATCTATTCCAAAAGCCTCTGATACGTGGACAGGTCCACCATATATGGAGCATATTACCCATTTGCTTACAATCCTGGAAGCATAGGGGGAGGCGCCTGGATATATTCTAGCCATTCTGGAGGGGACATTATAATTTTAACGTTTTGCCCCAAATAGGCTTGTGTTGAGAATACTCTTGTAATGCCGCGTACACACGAGCGGATTGTATGGCGTACTTAGTCCGTCATACAATCCGACGGACAATCCGGCGTACTTTCCACTGAACGGACTTGACCACACACGGATACACAAACAGTCCGTTGAAAGCTTGCGCGATGACGTGTACAGCACGTACGACGGGACTAGAAATAGGAAGTCCAAGACACAGCAAAGCACCCTTCCGCCGTGTAAATCCTTTCTGGGCATGCGCCATTCTTAGTCCGTCGAACTAGCCTACTGACGACCGTATTGTCCGCTGAAACCAAAGTACGACGGACAGATTTTTGGAAAAACCGAAAATCTTAGTACTCCGGACTGCACGCTGAAAAAGTCAGCTGAAGCCCACACACGAGCGGATTGTCCGCTGAAATGTGTTTCAGCGGACTAAGTACGTCAAACAGTTCGACCGTGTGTACGCGGCATTAGACTTCTGGAAGTGGCAGTGCCATGACACGTCCAGATCCGTCTCCCAAGCCTGGGCATAGGGGGTAGGCTGTGTTTACTCACCAATAAGGCATATATCAGCAAAATAACACCTCTCTGATCCATGAGGGAGCCACACCACTGTTTGTAGGCTGTTGGTTTTGGGGGGGGGGTTGTCCATAGGGAGTTTAGGAACATCCTAATTTGTCAAAATCTGAATTTCTCAGCGTTCAGCATTTCAAGTTTATTGGTGAGTCAGTGTGAGTGGACCCGATGATGTGAAAAAAATTTCCTATTCTAAACATGTCCTTATTCAACCACCACCTGAAAGCTGTTATGTTCAACCCTGGAATAAATTCCTGATTGTTGAAAATATGGGCCAATGGTCTAAGGAAGGAAACCAGTGATTTTTATTTGTGGAGTGTGTCACACAGCGCCAGTGTGTGCTAGTGTGTGTGAGAGGGTTGGGACCATTATGGGGGGTCTCTGTGTATGGGGACACCACAGCAAGTAATCAATCGTGTGGGGCGGGAATGCCTGTTTCTCCATGGATAACCAGTCTAGCTTGGGCCCCTTAGAGTTTACAGAGGAAATTTGGGCTGATTGAGCTGCCTGGTAGTACCACCATAAATTTGGGAGACCCAATCCTCCCTGTGTTTTGAGGCGAAAAATAACCTCCTTTGAGAATCGATGTCCTTTCTTCCCCCAGATAAAGTGTATGATGTGCGTTTGGAATTTGGTCAGTATATGTTTTGGAATGGGGATGAGGAGAGATCGGAAAATTATAGTATACGCGAAAACGGGGTCATCTTAACCACATTGACCCTGCCCAGTCAGGATAGACCACACTTAGACCATGCCCCCAGGTCCCCCTCCAGCTTCTTGAAAAATGTGTGGGGGGGGGGTTGTTCACAGAAAAGAGTATGTCTACCTTACTAGGGAGTGTGATACCCAGATATGGAATAGAGTCCTTAGCGCAAGGAAAAGGAAAGTGTTTTTTAAGTTGATCCACCTGGTGGTTTGGGAGAAAGATATAGAGAGTCATTTATTTGGATAGGTTGACTGTGAGTCCCAAGAGGGAACCGAAGGCCATAAGCGTTTGCAGTAAATTGGGTGTGGAAATTAAGGGGGAGGTAACAAAGAGGAGCATGTAGTCAGAAAATGGCGCACACTTGTGTTCCTGGGGTCCACATAGTACTCCCTTAATGTTCGGATTGGATCTAAAGGCTATAACTAGTGATTCGATGGTGATTGTGAATATGAGTGGAGATAGTGGGCAGCCTTGTCTAGTACCTCTTTGTATATTAAACACGTCCGAGTAGTATCCCATAAGTCGTATTTGTGCACTTGGAGAGGAGTATAGAGAGTGTATAATATCCCAAAAGTTGGGGCCAAAACCCCACCTTCCTAGTATATCGAAAAGATAAGGCCAGGACACTGTGTCAAACACTTTCTGCACATCAATAGATGTCAGGAAACCTTCTTGCGAAACTCCTCCATCCTGGCTGGAGTTCAGTAGTGATATAATATTTATGGCCCTTCTGATCTGGTCTGGGCCCTGTCTCCCCGGTATAAAGCCGGCCTGGTCCTTATGGATATAATTCGCAATGAATTAAGACATTCTGTTCACCAGGAATTTGGTCATGATTTTAATATCATTGTTGATGAGAGAGATGGGGTGATAATTTCCCACATCACTTCCATCTTTCCCTGGTTTAGGGATAACTGAGATAAACGCCTTGTATGGGGGTTCATTGTGTCGTTGTTTAGACAATAGTCGGGTAGCGATTTCTCGAGGATGGAGCAGTGAACAGGGTTGTTCAGTATGGTATCATTAAGCTACCATTTAAAAGGTCTCTCGGAGTCCCCAGTATATTGCATGGTTAAAGACATCATGGAAGGTTCGGAAAGGGGGGTGTCTTTGATCTTCGAGGAGACAGTTAGGGGAATTAAAGAGGCTGTTACAAAAATGTGGTCTATCCTGGCATAGGTCAGGTGTGGGGCCGACAAATGGGTTAAATCTTTTGCATGGGGGTTCAATCCCCTCCATATGTCAACTAGATGATGGTTGTTTAACAAATGTGCAACTTTCAAGCTTTTTTGGGGCGTTTGGCAATAGATGGGTTCCCCCTGGATTTGTCCAAAGATAGATCGAAAGGCAAGTTAGTGTCACCCCCCATAATGATGGTCCCCCTCAAGTGTGGTTCCAGTTTGGACACCATAGCGTGGAAAAAAGTGCTCTGGCCTCTATTGGGTGCATAATATGTTACAAAAGTGTATGTCGCCCCGTTGATGGTCCCTTCCAGTAGCAGGAACATCCCCTCCGGATCTCCTATTAGTTTAGTAACCGTGAAGTTAAGGTTGTGCAAGAAGAAAATGGCTACCCCTCTTGTCTTATTCTCAGCGTTGGCCAGATAGAATTGTGGGAATCGTCGTGTATGTTTTTTGTTTTTTTTTCAGGCATCTTTCAAATTATACAAAAAAATTGGTCAAACATTAATGTTTTTTTTAAATTGATTAAAGTGTATTTTTTCCCACAAAATTGCGTTTGAAAGACCACTGCACAAATACAGTGTGACATAAAATATTGCAATAATCGCAATTTTATTCTCAACAAATGTCAGAAAAAGGCCTGATCTTCAAGTGGTTAA
Source organism: Lithobates pipiens (assembly GCF_037356315.1). Taxonomy (NCBI): domain Eukaryota; kingdom Metazoa; phylum Chordata; class Amphibia; order Anura; family Ranidae; genus Lithobates; species Lithobates pipiens. Next base: position 10,974,876 of record NW_027507755.1, read on the forward strand.
GCAACCTATATTAGCACTAATAATTGTCTTGCTGAGACTTTCATACTTATGCAGATTCTTGTTTTCCCCCATCCTCCAAAAGAACTGGGATATCCAGGGAAACACGTAGAAGAAATAGGGTCCTTATGACAGTCTTGGCAAGACAAAGACTGATGCAAATATAGCAGATTGGCGCATATGAATGCAGCACCTTTCTAGATAAGTGCTAGGATTAGGTAAATTTAGTTCTGGCTTACTGTAACCAGTGGAGCTGCATTTCATTGCTAGGCAAACTTAGGTTTGGCCCACTGTAATCGGTGTAGCTTTGTTTGTAAGAAACAAAAAGAGAGGGGGGGCCCAAAGTGGGTTGGAGGCTACCAACCCTGGGAATTTTAACAGTATCAGATCAACAAGAAATGCAATCAACTGGTAATTGCTAAAAAATTATTTTTATTTAACCAACATCCATCAATAGTATACAAAGGCTACATTTATACAATCATAAAATCAATAGTGAGGCCGAATCATGTATAGAACATCTCCAGAATTACCCCACTATGATACATAAAAGCATAGATGCTAAGCTGTGATTATTCAACATGTTTCGCCCATAGATCGAGCTTCATCAGGAATTGGCGCAGCAGCAGATCATGACCAATAAAGTAAGAAAAACCACATATGTTAAATTCATAAACAGTATATCCAAAATAACAATCTACATTTCAAAAACAAATAAATGTACATGGGGAGAGGTTATAGAAATAATATACATAGGTGAGTATTGAGTATATCCAGTCACAGATTCCATATTCCAAAAGGAATTGCTAACAATCAGCATTTCTGAAACAACAACAGAAATTTGTAAATATATCACTTAATTTTCCTTACCACTTGCGTCAGAGTCCCACAGGTCTATTGGTATGTTTTCCGTTATTGGTGAAAGAGTAAAAAGTAGAAAAGGAAGGTGCAATCAATGCACCAGCTGGCCAATGAATGCACAGACTGGAAAGTGACGCGTCAACCAGAAATCTAGTCTGTAGAGAGAAATACTATATTTTGTATACTGAGGCATAATGAATTAATCCTAGTGATATTTGTAATGAAGAAAATTTCATGTATATAAAGAAATCTCAACATAATATTACCTGGGTAGTTGAATCAATCTTAGTGCAGACTGGTTTTAAATGGCCAGTATAGAAAAAAACAATAATGTTGCCAGATGAGTGACTTAGGTAAAGGCTGTAATAAACAGATAGGGTAAACTCTGTTAACTGAGAAAAATTAGCTCAATCTATTGAGTTAAATGAATACAGCGGGGGAAAAAAGGTAGTGAGAAATCCATCTTAAGTAGTCAAAGACAGACACAGTATATAAGTAGAGCATGCATACCTGTCGTCATGTGTGCAGAGACACCGGTTACAGGAGAGCCTATGCAGCAGTTCAGCCTCCGTCAATTGCCAACAGGCAACTGACTGGAGGATGAGATTATAAATTCTCTCCAGCCCGGCCAATCCTTGGGTTGAGGTGCCCAGATAGGGATTGAAAGTCTGTATAAATACTCTGAGATTTAGAGCATCCTGGTCTTTTTCACTGAGAAGGAGATAACAGCCTAGCCGCCTCAGCAATTCTGCCATGTGCCTGCGGGTTAGCAAAGCCTCGCTATAGCTGAAGGCCTAGTACACTGAGAATTGCTGAATTGCTGAAGCTGACTGAGGGTCTGTCATCGGAGGATTTAGTCTGCTACCATGGGGTGAAAGTGTCTGGAGGCAACCAATTTTCCAAGGATGTTAGTGGGTAGAGACTGGTAAGAGAGATCCTGGAGACTAGTGCTGTTGCCTTCCCCTTTATGCTAGAGTCAGCAGGTTTAAAGGGATTGTAAAGTAAAATTTTTTTGTTCTTAAAATAACAAACATGTTATACTTACCTCCACTGTGCAGCTCGTTTTGCACAGAGTGGCCCTGAACCTGCGCTTCTAGGGTCCCTCAGCGGCTGTCTCTGCTTCTTCCCGCAGGTACTTCTCACATTCATGCGAGCTCCCTCGCATGGTGAGAAGCACCTGCGGGCGCGCTCCCGTGATACAACCGGTGGCTATAGCCGCTCGCTGTATCACACGGCCCCGTCCCCCGGTGCGCCGCGTCATTGGATATGATTGACAGCAACGTGAGCCAATGGCTGCGCTGCCTTCAATCCATCCACTCCAGCCAATCAGCGGCCAGCGGAGGATGAGCGCTGGACTTTCGAGGGGTCAGGTAAGTAAAACGGGGGGACTGGGGGTGCCGGCACTGGGAGATGTTTTTTCACCTTAATGCATAGAATGCAGGCTTGGCTTCGGGGAATGATGCACATGCTCGGGATTACGACCATGGATACATAGTGAGGAGCGGAAATAAATTACTGTACAAACACAGAAGACAGGAGTTGTAATGGCAGCAGCGAGATACAAGTTGGAACATTCATAAAAACTTTATTCTAACAAGTAAAAAGATTTATTTGGCATACTACATGCAGCACTTTGATTGAAAACAGTAAAATGAAGTTATATATTGCTGATTTGTAGTTACAGTACATTTTCAGAGTTCACGACCGCTTTCAAAAGGGCCACCAAAATTCAATAAAAATACTAGGCAAACCCTAATGCCCCGTACACATGAGCGGATTTTCCGTCAGAAAAAACTTGGATGGTTTTTACGATGGAATTCCACTCAAGCTTGGCTTGCATACACACGGTCACACAAAAGTTCTCTGAACTTTCGACCGCCAAGAACGCGGTGAAGTACAACACTACAACGAGCCGAGAAAATTAAGTTCAATGCTTCCGAGTATGCGTAAAATTGTTTCCGAGCATGCGTAGGAATTTTGCGCGTCGGAATTTGTACAGATGATCGGAATTTCCAATATGAACTTTTTCCGACTGAAAAATAGAGAACCTGCTCTCAATCATTTGCTGGCTGGAATTCTGCCAGCAAAAGTCTGATGGAGCATACACACGGTCAGAATTTCTGACCAAAAGCTCACACCTGACTTTTGCTGGCAGAATTTCTGATCGTGTGTAAGGGGCTTTAAAGTGTTTTAAGGTTTCAGTCTTTTCCCCTTTTCATTTTTTCTTTAACAAAGGTTTTTATTATAAATTTACAAATTTACGTTCCAATACAATAAGCTTACTTTCAGATTTCAGTACAGGTGTTTCACAGTATAGTACAAATTCATGCAGGCTGTTGCCCAGCAATGTAGACATTTTCTGGATCCGGGCGGACCCGGGTTTTCACATAACTGCAACACAAGCATGTCGATCAATATACAGAAAGCCCATAGTAATCATTTTCAGAAAATTGGTAAGACGAAAAGAGGAGAAGGGAAGAAGGAGATGTTCAAAGGGTCAAGAATTGATTAGAAGAGTTTTTAGAATGGAAAGCAGGGGAGGAGTAGTGAGGGTCAAAAGAGAAGGAAGAGAAGTCAGAGAAGGGGGGGGGGGGGAAGAGAAGGGAATGGGTTCACAGCGTGTGCCCAGCTGGCCCTTATAGTGACAGTAAAGTGACATTGAATCTAGGAGAATAATGGTATTCAATCAAGGGTTGAGTATATCAGAGATATCAGACCAGGAGAGTGGGGCCTAGATCTACAGATGCTCTCAAAACCTGTATGGGGCGTCTTGAGATTTAATGAGACTTTGGAGGAAATTACGGATCTGTAGATACCTGAAGTGTTCTCATAAAGGTATGTCGTTCGATGAGCGCAAAACTTCAAATGATAAGATTCTAGTGGGAGTAATGAATGTACGTCAACAAATCCATTCATGGTCCACCATTTGAATTGTGTTGAGTTATCAAGGCCCGGGGGGAAAAGTGGGCAACGAAGGAGCCGCATCAGCGGGAGATGGGGAGAAACCAGCCCTGCAGAGTACTTCACCAAGTCCCAAACTCGCAACGTGTGAATCATACAAGGCCCCATAATCGTAGGGCGGTGTATAGGTGGGAGCCAGGGTAAAGATGAAATTGGGACGGGGTAAACTTCAAGCAGATCGATAGTAGCCCATAGTGGGAGCCGATACGTCTCATGAAGGTGGGAGAGCGGAGCTATGGTGGCTGCTACATAGTAGTCTCTTATGTTTGGGACCGAGAGGCCCCCATTGACTCTTTTGGCGAACATGATTTGTCTATTAATGCGGGGGCGAGACAATCCCCAGATAAATTGTAGGATTCTACGCTGATGGGTATTGAGGATATGTGAAGGAACCGGGATAGGAAGAACCCGAAAATAGTATAGTAGCCCCTTTTCATTTTTTCTGCAAGGCTGTACATATTAAGTTCACATAGCCTGCCCTAATATGTTTTTTTTCCTAGACAATGCACCACTTTTGTTGTTGGACTCACTTTATCTCATTAACGTCTTTTTGTAATTGATATCTCCAGAACAGGACACAGTAGTCAAAATGGGGTCTAAATAAAGCTCTATATAGTGGGATCCAAGCCTACCTTTTCTTGCTGGTGATCCCTCTTGTGATGCACCCAGTGGCGGCTGCCAGCTGGTGAAGTTTTAAGATGGAGTAGTGCAAGACCCTGGCTTTCCTTTTTGACCCCTCCCACTTATCATAAGCCCTCACAACTCATAAACCCCACCCATTATACCCCCTGTATTCCACTTGCTTCCACCCATTGTGCATATTATAATGTAATACTAAACCAGACTATATACACTATACTATTTACACTATACCAAATACACTAAGCTATATACTATACTACAGTTGTGCTCATAAGTTTACATACCCTGGCAGAATTTATGATTTTTTTGGCCATTTTTCAGAGAATATTAATAACAAAAACTTTTCTTTCACTCATGGTTAGTGTTTGACTGAAGACATTTATTATCAATCAACTGTGTTTACTCTTTTTAAATCATAATCACGACAGAAACTACCCAAATGACCCTGATCAAAAGTTTACATACCCTGGTGATTTTGTCCTGATAACATGCACACAAGTTGACACAAAGGGGTTTGAATGGCTATTAAAGGTAAAGTGATAAGAAAATTTAGCTTTTTGGCCACCACCATAAATGCTACATTTGGAAAGGAGTCAACAAGGCCTATGATGTAAGGTACCATTCCTACTGTGAACCATGGAGGTGGATCGCTGATGTTTTGGGGGATGTGTGAGCTACAAAAGGCACAGGAAATTTGATCAAATTGATGGTAAGATGAATGCAGTATGTTATCAAAAAATACTGGAGGAACATTTGCATTCATCAGCCAGGAAGCTGCGCAAGGGACATACTTAGACATTTCAACATGACAATGATCCAAAACACAAGGCCAAGTCGACCTGTCATTGGCTACAGCAGAATAAATCTCAGTCTCCTGACCTCAATATCATTGAGCCACTCTGGGGAGATCTCGAACGTGCAGTTCATACAAGACAGCCCAAGAATTTACAGGAACTGGAGGCTTTTTGCCAAGAGGAATGGGCAGCTTTACAATCTGAGAAGATAAAGAGCCTCATCCACAAATACCACAAAAGACTTCAAGCTGTCATTGATGGTAAAGGGGGTAATACACAGTATTAAGAACTGGGGTATGTAAAATTTGGATCAGGGTCATTTGGGTAGTTTCTGTTGTGATTATGTTATAAAAAGAGTAAACACAGTTGGTTGATAATACATGGCATCAGTCAAACACAAACCATGAGTGAAAGAAATGTTTTTGTTATCATTCATATTCTCTGAAAAATGGCCAAGAAATTATAAATTCTGCCAGGGTGTGTAAACTTATGAGCACAACTGTATTATATACACTATACTATACACACTATATTATATACTATATACACTATACTACTGTATATACACTATACTATACTATATTGTAAAGGCTTGGTTTTGTTTTTTGTTTTTTTAAATAACAAACATGTTATACTTACCTCTTCTGTGCAGGTGGATTTCCACAGAGTAGCCTGGATCCTCTTCTTCTACGGTCCCTCTTTGCTGCTCCTAGCCCCTCCCTCCTTTGAGTGCCCCTCAACCAGCAGCTTGCTACAGGGGGCACCCAAGCTGAGCCAGAGCTTAATGCATAGAATGCCTTTACAACTCCTTTAAAGAGGAAGTAAACCCTGATGAGTTTACTTTCTCTTTGTTTCCCTGCAAAGGTAAAGCATAATGGGCTACTATGCATCGCATAGTAGCCCATTATGTGTCACTTACCTGACACAGGAGCCAACAATGTCACTGCTGTCCCCTCTTCCACGGAGCGTCCATATTCTTCCGGGTATTGTGGCTCCGGCATTGTGATTGGCCGGAGCCACGATGACGTCACTCACGCGCATGCGTGCGGGAGCCACCACTAATGGCATAGCAGCGCCGTTAGCAGCGGCATGCTCAGTGCACCTGTGTGCCACTGTCTACGGTGCATGCGCCATAGACAGCGGTGCCTATCTTTTTGCAAATATCTCCTAAACCGTGTAGGTTTAGGAGATATTTCTTGGCCCTACACTACAGGTAAGCCTTAATCTAGGCTTACCTGTAGATCAAAGTGGTCTGTAAGGGTTTGCAACCATTTTAAGGACGTTCATCTTTTCTGTGATGGTTTAACATACATGATTGATGACACTCACTCATGGAGTTGAACTTGACACCAATAGGAATCCCCAGCACTGTGCTCTGCTTAGTCTGCTTTCAGTCTCCATCTCCTCTCCTCTCTCTTAGGTCTCCTCTGTCCGCTGTGCACACAAGGTGGATGGCCAAGGGTGGATAGTGGAGATTGGAGAGGGAAAGACCAAGTATCAGAGTGTGACTTGTGGAGGGGGGGGGGGGCGTGGCTGGGTAGCAGGCCAGTATATGCAACTGCAGGCAGATAAGATCTTGGCACCCCCACAGGGAGGGACCAAATAGACTAGGAGGGCCAGAGTTGGTATTTCGGCCCACCCTAACAAGCTCCTATTAACTGAATAGAATATTGGCAAGCAGCCAGAAACGGGGGAGAATTAATTTTACAGTGTTCAAGATACAACTTTTTAATGATTTTTTTTTTTTTTTTGGATGGATGTCCTGTTGCTAGGCAGATAAGACTTTTTCTTTTTTCTAATTTACCTAGAAAGTAGCAACAGCAGCACAAGCACAGTTTGAGAGAAACTCAAAATAAAAAATAATTATAGTTTATTTTTATTGTATTTTTTTTTTTTCACTCATTTATTTATTTTTTGCAACAAAGCTGGTGGAGCACTAACCCAGGAACCCCTATGGACAAGACTCCACTGGATGCACCCCAGAATTCTATTTGCCTTTTGACTTTCCAGGCCATACTGTTTACTGCAAACCTGTCCCCATTCAGAAGCATCGTATTAAAGGACAAGAGTTGAAAAATGTTTCTGTCCTACCTTTGAGACATCTATGGGAGTTTAATCAAGTAGAAATTTTGAAATGAAATTAAAGACACCTAAGGAGAATTTATATATGTGTCCCCAGGATGGAGATGGATTAACTTGCAAGCAACCAGAGTGTGGATAAGAAAGCACAGGAAGAGAAGCAGTATCCTATGCTTACAGTTACAGTGCTATTGATCTGAGCCACATGAGATCTATATAACAAGGTGAGAGCGTTGATATCCTGGTGGTGGCACACGCAATGACAAACATCCAGAAATAGCCCTGTGCAAGAGGGAAGATAGACATATATACAGTTATATATGTAATGCTTGAACTGGAGCATTATTTTGGACTCTCTAATGGCACACAAATAGCACCTTATGGATTATACATATATAGATTTTTTTGGGTGTTTCTCGTATTCATCTGAGTATGTATTGAATAATAGAAAAATGTATTAAAGCACTACTATTTATTCAATAATCAACTTTTGATTCTTTCTGGGTGGTTTAATGCCAAATGAATAGCACTTTATCTGTATATACATTATTTTTTTTCTTTGATATTTATTTGAGTATGCACTAAATGGTAGATATATAAATTAAAGCACTGCCATTTGTTTTAAAACCATACACTAATAGTGATGGACGAACTTCCGACGGGACGTTTCGCGAACGCGAAACGCGAACGGACACAAACGTTCGCGAAAACGACCGTTCGCCGCGGGCTCCATTGACTTCAATGGGAGGCGAATTTCGCAAACCTTTAGGTCGAATTTGCGGCCACGGGGTAATTATTAGGGGGTAGCACGTAGTCCCACCACCTGGACAATAGCATAATACATGTATGAGGTGAATTTGGGATCGATAACTACAAGCATTTTTTTTTTATTTGGGAAATTGTTCTGACAATTCAGGACTATGGAGCTAATGAAGGCAATGGAGGAGAGGGAAGGTCAGGGACCAGGGTAGGCAAACAAGAGGGTGCAGGAGATACAGAGCACTGACAGCAGCACCGTAATACAGAGCACTGACATCAGCACCGTGACATACAGCGCTGACAGCAGCTCCGTGACATACAGCGCTGACAGCAGCTCCGTGACATACAGCGCTGACAGCAGCTCCGTGACATACAGCGCTGACAGCAGCTCCGTGACATACAGCGCTGACAGCAGCTCCGTGACATACAGCGCTGACAGCAGCACCGTGACATACAGCGCTGACAGCAGCTCCGTGACATACAGCGCTGACAGCAGCTCCGTGACATACAGCGCTGACAGCAGCTCCGTGACATACAGCACTGACAGCAGCTCCGTGACATACAGCGCTGACAGCAGCTCCGTGACATACAGCGCTGACAGCAGCACCGTGACATACAGCGCTGACAGCAGCTCCGTGACATACAGCGCTGACAGCAGCTCCGTGACATACAGCGCTGACAGCAGCTCCGTGACATACAGCGCTGACAGCAGCTCCGTGACATACAGCGCTGACAGCAGCTCCGTGACATACAGCGCTGACAGCAGCACCGTGACATACAGCGCTGACAGCAGCTCCGTGACATACAGCGCTGACAGCAGCTCCGTGACATACAGCGCTGACAGCAGCTCCGTGACATACAGCACTGACAGCAGCTCCGTGACATACAGCGCTGACAGCAGCTCCGTGACATACAGCGCTGACAGCAGCACCGTGACATACAGCGCTGACAGCAGCTCCGTGACATACAGCGCTGACAGCAGCTCCGTGACATACAGCGCTGACAGCAGCTCCGTGACATACAGCGCTGACAGCAGCTCCGTGACATACAGCGCTGACAGCAGCTCCGTGACATACAGCGCTGACAGCAGCTCCGTGACATACAGCGCTGACAGCAGCACCGTGACATACAGCGCTGACAGCAGCTCCGTGACATACAGCGCTGACAGCAGCTCCGTGACATACAGCGCTGACAGCAGCTCCGTGACATACAGCGCTGACAGCAGCTCCGTGACATACAGCGCTGACAGCAGCTCCGTGACATACAGCGCTGACAGCAGCTCCGTGACATACAGCGCTGACAGCAGCTCCGTGACATACAGCGCTGACAGCAGCTCCGTGACATACAGCGCTGACAGCAGCTCCGTGACATACAGCGCTGACAGCAGCTCCGTGACATACAGCGCTGACAGCAGCTCCGTGACATACAGCGCTGACAGCAGCTCCGTGACATACAGCGCTGACAGCAGCTCCGTGACATACAGCGCTGACAGCAGCTCCGTGACATACAGCGCTGACAGCAGCACCGTAAGCAGCCCCAGGAGGAAGTCAGCACAGCACAGGGATGGTGTGATCCCCTCATAATAAGAACCCCCAGGAGGAAGTCAGCACAGCACAGGGATGGTGGGAGCCCCTCATAATAAGAACACCCAGGAGGAAGTCAGCACAGCACAGGGATGGTGGGAACCCCTCATAATAAGCAGCCCCAGTAGAAATATGACACCGCTCAACCTCTTCAAAGAGGAGGGTAGGGGCATATAGTACGGTGTGCTTTTTTGGGTCAGGGAAGTGAGCCAAATGAATTAAGAAGGTCTGTGTGCTTGATTCCAAAAATTGTTTATAGACATATACATGGTCTACTGATCACATGTGTTGAATTCCTCCGAGATCCATGCCTCATTCATTTTTAGAAATGTGAGGTAGTTAACACTGTGGTGAGCTAGGCGAGTACGCTTATCGGTCACAATCCCCCCTGCTGCGCTGAACGTCCTTTCGGACAGGACACTGGATGAGGGGCAAGCCAACAGTTCGATTGCAAATTGGGCAAGCTCTGGCCAGAGGTCAAGCCTGCCCACCCAGTAGTCTAGGGGTTCATCACTCCTCAGAGCGTCCACATCGGCCGTTAACCCAATGTAGTCGGACACCTGACGGTCTAGGCGTTCCCTGATGCTGGATCCGGATGACACCTGTCGATGGGTCGGCTGAAAGAATGACCTCATATCCGAAGTCACCAACACATCTTCAAACCGGCCTCTTCTTGCAGGCGCTGTTGGATTGGTACCCGCAAATCCTTCTCTGGGAGTGGGAATTGCTCCTCTGCCAGCGCACGCAAAAGCAGAATGCAGCATTTCTCGAAGCAAGGCCTGGAAGTGCTGCATTCTGACAGCCCTCTGCGACGGCGGTAACATTTCCGCCATTTTGTGTTTGTACCGGGGGTCTAAGTACGTTGCCACCCAGTACTGGTCCTTGACCCTCATGCTTTTTATACGGGGGTCCCTATTAAAACACTGGAGCATGAAGGCCCCCATTTGCACTAAAGTGGAAGCGGTGTGGTGGCCTGGCTCCTGCTCATCATCCAGGATAATGTCGTCCTCTTCATTCTCCTCTCCCCATCCTCGCACAACAGGGATCCCAGAAAGGTTTAAAGCATGCTCTTCTTGCTCCTGCTCATCCGCCCCGGCACCATCCTCCTCTGACTCCTCATCAGACTCCTGTTGTTGACTTGTCTCAGATAGAGTAGCCCCCCCTGGGAATTCATCCAGCATTGCGACTTCCTCATCTTCCCGCTCCTGCTCCTCCACAGCCTGATCAATGACACGACGCAATGCACGCTCCAGAAAGAAGGCATAAGGTACCATGTCACTGATGGCGCCATGGCTGCGACTGACCAGTTTGGTGATCTCCTCAAATGGCCGCAGAAGTCTGCATGTGTCGCGCATGAGCAGCCACTGGCGCGGTGAAAAAAAACCCAGCTCCCCAGAACCGTTTCTTTCGCAGAGTTCATACAGGTAGACGTTAACTGCACGTTTCTGCTGGAGCAGCCTATCAAGCATATAGAAGGTTGAGTTCCATCGCGTCGGGCAATCGCAAATAAGACGTCTGACCGGCAGATGGTGTCGCCGCTGAATGTCAGCAAGGCGAGCCATGGCCGTGTAAGATCTTCTGAAATGGGCCGAGATTTTCCTTGCCTGCCGCAAGATGTCCTGGACCCCAGGGTATTTGACAAGGAATCGCTGCACGACCAAGTTTAAGACGTGTGCCATGCACGGCACGTGCGTGATTTTGCCCTGTTTCAATGCGCTAAGCAGATTGGCACCGTTGTCACACACCACTTTACCAACTGTCAAATTGAGCGGTGTTAGCCACTCATCTGCCTGTGAACGCAAAGCTGAAAGGAGTGCCGGGCCAGTGTGGCTCTTTGCTTCCAGGCACAACAGACGCAGCACGGCATGGCAACGTCTCACCTGGCATGTGGAATAGGTTCTGGGGAGCTTGGGCGGTGCAGTGGAAGAGACGCTAGCAGCGGAAAAGGAGGAGGCAGCTGAGGAGGAGAGGGAGGAGGATGGAGTAGGAGGAGGAGAAGAAGAGTCAGGCCTGCATGCAATCCGTGGCGGTAAAACCAAATCTACACGGGTGCCACGGGTTACATGCTTGACGGCCGTCAGAAGGTTCACCCAGTGGGCAGTAAAACTGATATACCTTCCCTGCCCGTGTTTGCTAGACCACGTGTCTGTGGTCAGATGTATCTTGGCACCGACACTGTGTGCCAGAGATACATTCACTTGCCGCTGAACATGGCCATATAGCTCTGGGATGCCCTTCTCTGAGAAATACTTCCTTCCTGGGACCTTCCATTGTGGTGTTCCAATGGCCACAAATTTGCGAAAGGCCTCCGAGTCCACCAGTTTATATGGCAGTAGTTGGCGGGCTATGAGTTCTGACAAGCCAGCCGCCAACCGTTGGGCAAGAGGGTTATCCGGCGTCATCATTTTTTTACGCTCAAACATTAGGCCCACGGAAGCCTGCCTTTTTGCAGAAAAATGTGAGCTTGGCGTGATGGAAGGTGGAGTGGAGGACAATTGTGAGGAGAGAGGAGAAGGAGAAGTAGAAGACGAGGCTGGACGGTGAGAGCCTGCAGTGTGGCTTTGTGTGTTCCGTTGCTCCCACTGGGCTCGGTGATGGCTGCTCATGTGCCTTCTTAAGGCGGTCGTCCCTAGGTGAGTATTGGGCTTACCGCGACTAACGCGTTGACTGCAAAGATTGCAGATGGCAACGCTATTGTCAGCAGCGGACACGTTAAAAAAAGCCCACACTGCGGAGCCATGTGCCGGTGTCCTGGGAGCGCCAGATGTGACCGTACATGGTCGATGACTCGCTCCTGATACATTTGCAGTCTGCTTTGTCCCTGCTGTGCAATGTAAGTCATTGCTGCTTCTCCTCCCTATCTGCTGGTCCATATCTCCCTCTGAACTCCCCTCCTCTTCCTCTCTTGTGGGCACCCACGTGACATCACTAGACACGTCATCATCAACGTCACCTTCCCCACCGCTATAAGTAGAGTAGGCAGCAACACCGGGGACCAACCTCCTCCTTGGGCTGATCTGGGTACTGGCGTCAGACTGCTGAGTAGCGCTTGTTGCTACCTCCTCTTCCTGATCCAATACCAAGAGTGGCTGCGCATCAGAAATGTCCTCTTGATATGGATCGGAAAATAATTCCAGTGACTCAAGCGGAAGGTATGTGGTGGTGGTGGTGGTGGTCGTGTTGTTGGTGGTAGTGTCTTTGGGGGTGCACATAGCAGAGAGTGAAGAAGAGGGTGCAGATCGAGAGGATGAGGAGGGTGCAGAAGAGTAAGGCTGAGCGAGCCACTCAACCAAGTCTGGTGCATCCTTTAAAGTAATTGAACGCACCTTCTGCAACTTCCCACTTTGGCTCAAGCCTGTTGCTCCTGCCCTACCCCTACCACCCCTGCGGAAGGGCCTGCCTCTTCCTCTGCATGTCATTTTTTAAATGACCCTGTGACAAAACTCTTAGTCCCTATACCGCTGAAGGACTGCTGCAGTATAGGTGAGCGGTCAGCAGTGGTGCACGTCAACCCTATCTATTGTGGACCTATAGCGGTCCTTACAGAACAGCAGACTGTACCGCACTCAAGCCTATGTACCGTAGCACCCTATACCAAGTTACCAGTCCTTATAAGAACTTTTGTGGACCAAGCAGGTTGTGTATTAGTGTTTAGCAGACTGTACGTCAGTCCCTATACCGCTGAAGGACTGCTGCAGTATAGGGCAGCGGTCAGCAGTGGTGCACGTCAACCCTATCTATTGTGGACCGATAGCGGTCCTTACAGAACAGCAGACTGTACCGCACTCAAGCCTATGTACCGTAGCACCCTATACCAAGTTACCAGTCCTTATAAGAACTTTTGTGGACCAAGCAGGTTGTGTATTAGTGTTTAGCAGACTGTACGTCAGTCCCTATACCGCTGAAGGACTGCTGCAGTATAGGGCAGCGGTCAGCAGTGGTGCACGTCAACCCTATCTATTGTGGACCGATAGCGGTCCTTACAGAACAGCAGACTGTACCGCACTCAAGCCTATGTACCGTAGCACCCTATACCAAGTTACCAGTCCTTATAAGAACTTTTGTGGAACAAGCAGGTTGTGTGTTAGTGATTAGCAGACTGTACGTCAGTCCCTATACCAATGAAGGACTGCTGCAGTATAGGGCAGCGGTCAGCAGTAGTGCACGGCAACCCTATGTATTGTGGACCGATAGCGGTCCTTACAGAACAGCAGACTGTACCGCACTCAAGCCTATGTACCGTAGCACCCTATACCAAGTTACCAGTCCTTATAAGAACTTTTGTGGACCAAGCAGGTTGTGTATTAGTGTTTAGCAGACTGTACGTCAGTCCCTATACCGCTGAAGGACTGCTGCAGTATAGGGCAGCGGTCAGCAGTGGTGCACGTCAACCCTATGTATTGTGGACCGATAGCGGTCCTTACAGAACAGCAGACTGTAACGCACTCAGGCCTATGTACCGTAGCACCCTATACCAAGTTACCAGTCCTTATAAGAACTTTTGTGGACCAAGCAGGTTGTGTGTTAGTGATTAGCAGACTGTACGTCAGTCCCTATACCAATGAAGGACTGCTGCAGTATAGGGCAGCGGTCAGCAGTAGTGCACGGCAACCCTATGTATTGTGGACCGATAGCGGTCCTTACAGAACAGCAGACTGTAACGCACTCAGGCCTATGTACCGTAGCACCCTATACCAAGTTACCAGTCCTTATAAAAACTTTTGTGGACCAAGCAGGTTGTGTGTTAGTGTTTAGCAGACTGTGCGTCAGTCCCTATACCGCTGAAGGACTGCTGCAGTATAGGGCAGCGGTCAGCAGTGGTGCACGTCAACCCTATCTATTGTGGACCGATAGCGGTCCTTACAGAACAGCAGACTGTACCGCACTCAAGCCTATGTACCGTAGCACCCTATACCAAGTTACCAGTCCTTATAAGAACTTTTGTGGACCAAGCAGGTTGTGTATTAGTGTTTAGCAGACTGTACGTCAGTCCCTATACCGCTGAAGGACTGCTGCAGTATAGGGCAGCGGTCAGCAGTGGTGCACGTCAACCCTATGTATTGTGGACCGATAGCGGTCCTTACAGAACAGCAGACTGTAACGCACTCAGGCCTATGTACCGTAGCACCCTATACCAAGTTACCAGTCCTTATAAGAACTTTTGTGGACCAAGCAGGTTGTGTGTTAGTGATTAGCAGACTGTACGTCAGTCCCTATACCAATGAAGGACTGCTGCAGTATAGGGCAGCGGTCAGCAGTAGTGCACGGCAACCCTATGTATTGTGGACCGATAGCGGTCCTTACAGAACAGCAGACTGTACTGCACTCAGGCCTATGTACCGTAGCACCCTATACCAAGTTACCAGTCCTTATAAAAACTTTTGTGGACCAAGCAGGTTGTGTGTTAGTGTTTAGCAGACTGTGCGTCAGTCCCTATACCGCTGAAGGACTGCTGCAGTATAGGGCAGCGGTCAGCAGTAGTGCACGGCAACCCTATGTATTGTGGACCGATAGCGGTCCTTACAGAACAGCAGACTGTAACGCACTCAGGCCTATGTACCGTAGCACCCTATACCAAGTTACCAGTCCTTATAAGAACTTTTGTGGACCAAGCAGGTTGTGTGTTAGTGATTAGCAGACTGTACGTCAGTCCCTATACCAATGAAGGACTGCTGCAGTATAGGGCAGCGGTCAGCAGTAGTGCACGGCAACCCTATGTATTGTGGACCGATAGCGGTCCTTACAGAACAGCAGACTGTACCGCACCCAAGCCTATGTACCGTAGCACCCTAGACAGACCAAGTTACCAGTCCTGATAAAGAGCTTTGTGGAACAAGTGAGTTGTGAATGATTAGCAGACTGCAGCAGAAGGGCAGCAGTCAAGTATAATATTCTTTCTATATTTGGAAGAAAGAATATTATACGTGTACAAGCCTATTACCGTACCACTGATACCAGTCCTGAAAAGAACCTTTGTGGAACTAATAGTAACAGCAAGTCTTTAAAATTATCCTCACTGCCTGACACACTGCTTCCTGCCTGTCCCTATACAAATTGGCAAAAAAGAGTAGGCTGGAACGATTAGCTGGAACAGCTCTTTTGTGGACCTGATAGTAACAGCTAATGATGATGATGATGATGATGATGAAGAAAGACTAATCTGGCTGAGCTGTCCCTAAAATAGCAGCATACAGCGCTCTGTCCCTTTATCTAAACTGACAAAAGAAACTCAGGCTGCTGACCTAACACCTATACCAGTCCTGAAAAGAACTTTTGTGTACCAAATAGCTAGCGTTTTCTCTGTCCCTACTCCACACAGGATCCTTTCCCTACAGTGACAGAAGAAAGAATGTAAAATGGCCACCGGATCGGGTGTATTTATAGGTTAGGGGGAATGTCCAAGTGTCCATGAGCTGTCATGTCTCAATTGGTTGTCCTGTAACACATGATAAACGTGTCACGAAAGGTTAAAGTTCTTGTATACATTAAACACGTAAGTCCGCCGGGGCGAACGACGGAAAAAGGCGTTCGAACCCGCGGACGGCGAAAGTCGGAAATTCGCCGCGAAACGACCGCCGGGCGAACCGTTCGGCCATCACTATACACTAATGCCCCATACACACGATCAGAAATTCTGCCAGCAAAAGTCAGATGTGAACTCTTGGTCAGCAACTCCGACCGTGTGTATGCTCCATCGGACTTTTGCTGGCAGATTTCCAGCCAGCAAAAGATTGAGAGCAGGTTCTCTAATTTTTTTGGTCGGAAAAAGTTTCAATCCAAAAATGCGTTTGTCTGTATGCAAATCGGACGTGCAAAAAATCATGCATGCTCAGAAACAATTTGACGCATGCTCGGAGGCATTGAACTTAATTTTCTCGGCTCGTCGTAGTGTTGTATGTCACCACGTTCTAGGCGGCCGAAAGTTCAGATAACTTTTGTGTGACTTTTGTGTGTGTATGCAAGGCAAGCTTGAGTAGAATTCCATTGGAAAAACCATCCAAGTTTTTTCTGATGGAATTCTGGATCTTGTGTATGGGGCATAAGGCACAGACAATAATAGATTAATAATCATTTTGCGCGGCACTATTTTCTATATATACATTCTTACACATACAGTAGGTGAAAATGTGAACACTTATTTGGTGCCAGCAGCAATATATAGATATATTATTGTTTTTTAACATTAATAATAATATTTATTGTATTTTCCTGATATAGACTTGCACATTTATTTACACACAGCTTTGCGCTGAAGTAACCTAACGGTTAAACACTCTGATCACATAAGGAGAATCATTATACGACTGCAGTGCACTTAGCTCCGATGTTGTCAGTATTGTTTAGGTGGATTGGTTGGAATTGATCTCATAGGAATCCCAATCAGAGACCACTGATGAGGACATGTCAATGGATTGAATCAGCCATAGGCAAATCTTTAATGTACAAAAGTGTCAAAGAAGAAAGAAAACGATAGCTGTATAATTGCATAAGGAGGTTTCACCCTGGCACCAGACATTTTTAAGGGTCGGAAATTCCGACGGAAAAAATCTGATCAGATTATGTTGTCGGAAAGTCCGATCGGATTACGTTATCGGAAAATCCGATCGTGTGTGGGCTCTAGTGGACATTTTCCGTCAGAAATTCCGTCGGAAAAAGTTTGAGAGCTGGATCTAAAATTTTCCTACAACAAAATCCGATCTTTTTCTGATCCTTTGTAGAGAATTCAGACGCAAAAAGTGCCACGCATGCTCAGAAAAAATTTGGAGAGGAAAGCTATTGGCTACTGGCCTCTACGTAGTCCTGTCGTATGTGTATGACGTCACCTCATTCCGAACAATCGGATTTTCCGACAACCTTGCACGACCGTGTGTATGCAAGACAAGTTTGGGTCAAAATCCGATGGAAAAAATCTGATGTATTTTGTAGTCGGAATGTCCGACCGTGTGTACAGGGCATAAGACTTAAAGTGTTAAAAAAAGGCCCTAAGGTACTGGGAGCCTGATCAATGAAAGACTAGGTGAAGATACCAGCCACTGTGGGGGCTGGGTGTGTATACAGAAAACAAAACCATTAAAAGAATGAAAAAAATAAAAATGTAAACATGCAAAGGCTATCTCCTCAAAAATATAGGTTCAGTATTTGAAAAAAAAATGGCAGCATCAAACAGACATAGCATGCCCTACAAAATGTCCCCACCCCCCCAACCAACCCACACGCTTCCCACCCACAAACCTACACCCTCCCACTAAATAGGTAGCCCCAGCCCTGACTCCCTAAAAACCCAGGGCAGCCCTCCTAGAGAGCTATGACAATGCAACCACAACCCCCCTTGCAAGATGGATCCCCTAAGAACTAGCACCTGCATGTGGGTTGGTCCGTATGCAAAACCTGGCAAACCTGAGTCCTGAATATAGTAACACTGCACCTTAGGGCCACAATGGGCATATGCAGTGGGTTTAGAGACAGGAAACCTGGGAGAAGCCTGGGGGGGCACCAGGGTCATCAGAGCTAGTGTCTCCATTGGAAAATTTTCCCCACTACTACTGTCCCGGTGTCACCCAAAAATTGGGATTTTCTTTTACTTTTGCTTTTAATGATAAGGGTAAACAGGACAAGTAGAGATGATAAATCTTCCTAACGGGGGGCACAAACAGTAATAGAAACAGACAGGTATTCTAATGCCTCTCCATTCTATCCAAAATTAAAACAAAAAAAAAGTTTTGCCTTTAGTTAAACTTTAAGTATGAACATTAGGCTGGCAGCTAGATACACCACTGAATTGCATATATTGAATCGATTTAACCTACCTTAGGTTATGTAAGTCTGTTCAGGCAGTCTTGTGGTCCAGATGTCCTTGCTAGACAGCACAACAAGTTCTTGACCTGCACTGAATCAGCAGTAGATCCTGTTCAAAATACATCCCCTGTCTATGATTTGGAATAATGAAGGAGTAGTGGCAGACTGATGAATCATCATTCTACTTTCTCCTCCTGTCAGAACTCTTCATTAGCACATGTTCATTGCAGCAGAGCCTGATTGGCTTTTTAGCTGGACACGTGCCTACCCCTCCAGGATCAGGTGGGACAAACAGTACAGAGACCTCAAGGGAACTTTTATGGCCCTATTGATGAGCATATGAAGTGCTCATTAAACGCAGGTCAGCAGATTCACATTTACTTTATTGGAGAGTGTGGAAGACAGATCTGAGGTCGCATTTGACCAGATTTGGATTCAGAAGTTCCTATTTGGATACATTTTTATTGCAGCTGTCCTATCACATTGTGTCCCCCATGGGATTCTGTCCGCTGTGTACTGCGCATGCGCAGTACACAGGACACACAGATTCCGAAAATAGCCTGCGGCGTCAGTCCAGGTTCTAGCCCCACCATCCAAGTGGACATAGAGTTGGAAGAGCCGAGCACAGCGAGGCCGTGCCCGAAGCAAGGCCCACGAGGGGCCCTCTAATATTTGCAGCCCTATGTCCGTGGATGGTGGGGCTAACACTTCCACTCACTGCACAGGCGCCGTTCATCTTCGGAGATTTTCCAAATCTCCTTCTGCTCCGTACTGCGCAAGCGCTGTCCTATGCCAACATACTTTTGCTAGTAGGTGTTCCTCATTCCCATCTCAAAATGTTGGGAGGTATGCCAAGAGAGTTGGGACCTAGTGAGAGTACTGGCCGGACCACATGTAATATGAGAGACTTTTCTGTCACTATATATCCTTGGCTAACATAGACCCTTTATGTCTGTCTTTACCACATCCTTGCTGTATCTCTGGGACCTTTCAGGTGTGGAATCACTAGCTGTACACAGAGCCCGTGGTACAGTCTATCTACACATATACACTATCTACTGCACATATTGATTCGCTGCTACCTCCAGCACTTCCATGTACAGCTCCTTTCTTCCACTTCCTGTACTGCTCCTCTCCTCCACCACTAGCACCTCTTTGTACTGCTTGTCTCCTTCACCTCCAGTACTTCCCTGTACTGCCCTCAATTCAACCTCTAGCTCCTCCTTGTACTGTTCCTCTCCTTAACCTTCAGCACATCCCAGTACTGCTCCTCTCCTCTACCTTCAGCACCAACTTGTACTGCTCCTCTCCTCCACCTTCAGCACCTCCCTGTACTGATCCTCTCCTTGACCTCCAGCACCTCCTTGTACTGCTCCCCTTCCACCGTCACAACCTCCATGTACTGCTCCTCCCCAACACTTACAGAACCTCCCTGTACTGCTCCTCTCTTCAACCTTCAGAACCTCTCTATACTGCTTTTATCCACCTTTAGCACCTCTCTGTACTGCTCCCCTCCTTAATCTCCAGAACCTCCTTGTACTGCTCCCTTTCCACCACCAGCATCTCTGTGTATTGCCCCTCTCCAACATTTCCAGCACCTCCCTGTACTGCTCCTCTTCTCCACCTCCAATTCTTCTCTGTACTGCTCCTCTCTTCCACCTCCAGCTTCTCCCTCTACTGCTCCTCTCCTCTACCTCCAGCACCAACATGTACTGCACCTCTCCTGTATCTCCAGCACCTGCCTGTACTGCTCCTCTCCTTCAGCACCTCAATGTGTTGCTCCTCCTTCAACCTCTAGCATAGGCCTCCACGTTCAGTGCCTCACTTCATTTCCACTCTCTACTCCACTTCCCTGTACTGCTTCTCTTCTCCACCCCTAGCTCCTTTCTGTACTGCAGCTCCCCTCTACTTACAGCACCTCCCTGTACTGCTCCTTCCCCCCACCTCTGTCACCTCCACCGTCAGCACCTCCCTATACTGCTCCTCTCCTCCACCTTCAGCATCTCCCTGTACTGATCCTCTGCTTGACTTCCAGCGCCTCCTTGTACTGCTCACCCTTCAACTGTTAACACTTCTGTGTACTGCTCCTCCCCAACACTTTCAGAACCTCCCTGTACTCCTCTCCTCAACCTCCAGCACCTCCTAATTGCTCCCCTTCTCCTGCCAACATCTCCGTGCACTGCTCCTCTCCAACACTTCCAGCACCTCCCTATACTGCTTCTCTCTTCCACCTCCAATTATTCCCTGCACTGCTTGTCTCTTCCATCAACAGCTACTCCCTATACTGCCCCCTCCTCTACTTCCAGCTTTTTCTTGTTCTAATTCTACCTCTACCCCCAATACCTCTAGAAACCCTCCCCCTCCAATATTCTCTCATCTAGCATCTAATCTGTTGGGCCTTCTCTTAAAATATCTGAAACCAACTTTGGACCTATAGTAAAACCTTGGATTGTGAGCATAATTCGTTCTGGAAGCATGCTTGTAATCCAAAGCACTTGTATATCAAAGCAAACTTCCCCATAAGAAATAATGGAAACTCAGATGATTCTTCCACAACCATGTATTCATAAGCCCTTCAGTTTATAGTCTATATAAAAAGATGATAGCAATGCGATAGGTTGTGTAATCATAAAATGTCCATCCACAAATGAAAACCTCCACAAGGGGATTAGAAGCAAAATCCAGCAGGAGCTACAGAGTATAAAAGAGAAGAGAGGCACCTCTAAGTGTAGGAATATGGTTACATTTAATGAAGGTACAACATTTAGCAACTCACATGGTGGATGATGAAAAGAGAAACATCTAAGTATGGAGGCATCTGGGGTAAAGCTGTCCACATAGACCATCCTCCGCACTGCCAGCTCTCACCGCTGTCAGTCTGCAATTGTGACCAGGAAGACTACCCTGCAGTAGAGCAATCTGAAAGCGAGACTTGAATCCCTTGTGAAGCGCAGCATGGAAGGGAGGACATCAATGGCGGTGAGGAGGATGGTCTATATGGACAGCTTTACCCCAGATGCCTGCATACTTAGATGTCTATGTTTTAATCATCAACTATGTGAGTTCCTAAATATTGTACCTTCATTAAATGTAACTGTATTGCTACACTTGGAGGTGCCTCTCTTCTCTTTTATACTCAGTGGTGACATGACGCTACTTGTATATCAAGACGTCGCTTGTATGTCAAGTCAAAATGTATTAAAATATTTAGCTTGTCTTGCAAAACGTTCTCAAACCAAGTTACGCTCAAACCAAGGTTTTACTGTATATAGCAGGCAATAGGATGCATGTGTCTGAGATTTAAAGCTCAGGTAGTTTGGAGTCAGGCCTTATTCATACAGGCATACTAAAGTGTACTCCCACTTGAAAGCCCTGTTTTGCTTTGCCGGGATGCACAGGTGTTCCATGCATCCCCCCTGCAGACAGTCCTATTCATGTCATTTGGGACACAGTGGCTACACAGACACAGCCACAGCTCCCAATTTGACATCTTTATGGGTGCGGGTCTCCAAACACACACAGTGTGCTTTCGGGGACCGACACAGATGTCAAATTGGGAGCAGTGGCTGTGTCCATGCAGAAGCTGGTTTCCAATTGACATGAATGGGACTGCCTGCACATGGATACACTGTTCATCCCATGCAGGCAACACATGACCATCACACAGGTGTGCACTGCAGTACACCCACTTGAACATACTTTAGACTATGTAAAGGTGCCTTGATGCCGCAGTGTGCCTTCACATGTATTTGCAAATATATGCAACCAAAAAACGTTTTTTTTTACCTAACTGTTCAAACTGTTTAATTTGGCTTTTTGTGCTGACTAGTCGGATTGGGGATTTTTGTATTGATACATCAATATAAGTAGTCGTTTTCAATGTTTTTGCATCCATTTGTAAACAGAGATGGAGTTCCCTTTTTAAGTTTTGTCAAATTCAGAAGCGGTAGGATAATCTTTTTTCTTCAGACATCTGGTCAAAGAGAGTGGCGCAAGCCTAAATGCATTTGCTTTACAGATTTTCTGGAAAGCAGGCTAATCTTGCGCTTCCAGTCATCCCTGAGCCATTCCTTAATTAGGCTAATTAGCTGCATATGTAACTGTCAGGCTCAGCTGTTTGGAAGACACACACAGCCTCCTCTATAACTGCTCTGAAGATGCAATATTCATTTCAGCTGTCACAACACATCACTTCTGTGTATATAGCCTTTTAGTAGTTGCTTCATGACATATAAAGATGTAGCACCCTGATGTTTAGGCGGGGTTGCTCCTAAATTTACCTGCCAGATATAGCTACCTTGTCCTATTGTTAGGGATCAATTGATTTCACTCTAAGGCCGCGTACACACGGGCGGATTGTCTGCCCAACTAAGTTCGTCAGACAATCCGACAGACAGTCCGTCCAAATTTTGAATGAACGGACTTGACCACACACGATGAACAGACAGTCCGCTGAAAACTTGCGCGATGACGTGTACAGCACGTACGACGGGACTAGAAAAACGACGTCCAATACACTGCAATGCAACCTTCGGCCGTGTAAATCATTTCTGAGCACGCGCCATACTTAGTCCGTCCAACTTGCCTACACACGAGCGGACTGTCCGCTGAAACCAAGTTTGGACGGACAAAACCAAGTTTGGACAGACAAAATTACGGAAATTCCGAAAGACAAAGTCCGTCAGACTGTCCGCTGAAAAAGTCCGCTGAAGCCCACACACGAGCGGATTGTCCGCTGAAACACGGTTCAGCGGACTAAGTTGGGCAGACAATCCGCCCGTGTGTACGCGGCCTAAGTCTGTAATTGTTGCACTTCTCTCTTTTGCCGCTAGAAGGTACCTGTTGGTATTAGATACACGAAGGGCAATGCAAGGTCAGATTATGGCTATATGAGGTATCCCAGACAATGGGCAGGGGTTTTCTTAAAACCCTTGACCTGCTGGGAGAGTCAATATATTTGGGTGGAGTAAGGTGATCAGTGTACTGTGCCACCTGAATGGTTGTCTGGGTGGACATGTGTTGTATTGCCCGGGCTGCTAGGCCAGAGTTTGGTCCTATCCCAGGCACATCTGGCTGCTAGGCTGTCTGAGGGCCTATCCAAAAGCAAGAGAGAGCAGCGCAGGGTTGGAATTGCAGCTTGCAGTCCAACCAGAAGTGACGGTTTTGTCAGCCGGAAAACCAGTCGTGGTCAGAGGTAGAGGGGATTCTGTCGCCAGTAAGGGACCATCTGCCTTTTTACCAGGGACCACAGTGAGTAACTGAAACAAGTACCGGGGCAGAATTCTCACCAACCGGGGACGGTGAAGAATCTGGAAACTGCAGTAGGTATCAAGCCAGGGACCCAGCCAGCGGAGGTGACGCTTCCAGAGCAACCTTGTGTGTCAAGCCAGGGACCGAGCAGGCCAGTGGGTTGAAGCTTGAGAGGTATCTTGAGTTTCAAGCTAGGGACCCAGCAGAGAGGCAGGGTGACACTTGAGGAAAATACCACCGTGACAATTGAAGGAGCTCAAGGGATTTAGTGGCAGTGAATCATCTAGTCTAGTGAGATTCTGGGAGCTCAGTGGGCTGAAGAACTATAAGTAGTGATTGTAGTGGAAGTAAAAGAACTGTTACACTTTGTGTTAGAAACTGTTAAAGACTGTTGCCATAGGAGACAGCATTCCTGCATTCCTGCACCTGGCTGGATGCCTTTCCCTGCCTAAGAGTGTTTTGGACCTAACCCTTTCTCCGCCAAAAAGTTTGTTAAGAGAAATAAACTCTTTTGAATTCAAGAAATGTCTGGCACCCAATAACTTTAACTACCTTGCGCCACCATAACTCAAAACCCACCATATACAGAAGGATGTCAGCTATCTCTGGCCCTGGAGGTTCTCTTTAGACCGAAGGAGGCCTGGGACCTTGTTACAAATACATAAATAATGCTTCCATTTGTTTACAGTGGGCATCATCTATCTACTTGTCTGAAAAAGGGACTGTTTGTGTTGTCCCATAGTAGGGCAACCAAGTTATATTTAAAGGAAATGTATCATCAAAGAATGATGTTCTCATTCTAAATATGCTAGCTGCCTGGTGGTCATTCTGATTTTCTGGCTTTAATGGCTTAAAAGACACTGATCTTGAACAGGCCTGAAGTTGGTAAAGTCAAACACTATTCAGAATTCTTTCTTTGTGGATGTGTTTGAGGCCAGTATTTCATCATACTGCGAGAAAATGCTTGACAGTCAGTAGTTCCAGGAGAAAAAAGTTAAAGATATCAGACCTTCACCCATTCAATTAATGTTGTCTCTCCTTTCTTAAGGCCCACACACACGATCAGACTTTTTGACAAAAAACATGCAAATTTGCTGTTTTGGAACAACATCCGACCGTGTGTACGCTCCATCGGACAAACTTTTTCGGTTTTCATAAAACTTTTGTTGGCTGTGTGAACGGACAAACTTTCTGGCATCAAAAGTCTGATGGAGTAAAGTCTGATCGTGTGTACAGAAAACCATAGGACTTTTGTACAAAGTACAAACACGCATGCTCAGAACCAATGCAAAAGATCAGACAAAAATACAGAAGCTGACCAAAGGTGGCGGTAAAGAGCAGAAAAACCATGTGATTTGGTGAAAGTTGGCTAAAAAAGTCCTGCCGTGTGTATGCAATACAAGTTCTCGGTCTACGCCCTTTGTACAAAAATCCACAGGAAAGTTTGTACAAAGTCCGATCGTGTGTATGAGGCTCTACTTTTACAAAATTGAGAAACGTTTCCTCATTTTTGGACCTTTCTTGTGATGCACCACAGCAATTCAAGCTTTCCCGCCTAGATGAGAATTACGTGGGGCCCCCCACTGTCTCCTGGGATGCCCTGGTCGTAGTGATCAAATTTTGGCTAGTTCATTAGAACTGTCCAAAATTTATTCAGGATAGCTTGAGGCTCAGGTCTTGTATACCACACATAGCTGTCCATAGACTGCTTAAAATGGTGTCTCACACATGCAATTATAGATGCTTTGCTATCCAAAAGTGGATTTTTTGACAGAAGGGGGGACATAAATTATTTCTGCCTTGGGGTCCATGGTGCCTTGCAGCATTCTTGGTTGTAGCAAATGTAAACATGCTTTTTATTATATTTGTCACTGGTATTTAACCTTCAATACAAATACCAGCAGAATGTACTCGTAATGTAATGTACAAATACTGTGCACATTATATAATTAGAATCTTAGACAATACAAGAAAGTAATATGCTTTTAAAATATTGTCTTCCAGTTGCCAATCTAGATTTTCCTCCTGAATAGTATTTTTTTTTAAATTTCTGTCGAGCAAGCACAATTAAGATATCTATAACAACACACTTTCACCCTGGCATTGTCTCAAATAAAAATACCGTCATTAGTCTTTCTATTTCTATATCTATTCAGTGTTTTCAACATCATATATCCATAATCACTTCATTGTTATCCGTAGATGAAAAAACTGCCAAAAGAGTCTCCAGCTTATAATTGACAAGGTTCTTTGGTGACAATTGGTGGCTCCGTTCTGACGACTCTACTCTGAAACCTGGAAGCTTGTTATCCGCATATCAAATTCAACATTCTGCTAAGGCACAAACACAATAAATTGTCCTTCGACTGACACAATGGTGGTTTCAGTCAGTTTGCTAAGCAGTTTATATGGAAAAACTTTAAAAGAGTGTGCCAGATTGATTATACAGAAAAACTTTAAGAGTGTGCCAGATTGATTTGGACCGTTGGGTTCCAGCTGATCTTTCCTTTTTTTTGAAAGCCTGCCCAAATCTACCCAAAAATATACCATGGCCTCTGACCAGTCCAGTGTCTATAGTATGCCTGTAAAGTGGCACAGTTTTCCTGTGTTTATAACAGTACCCCAGCAAAATTACATTTCTAAAGGAAAAAAGTCATTTAAAACTGATTGCGGCTGTAATAAATTGTCGGGTCTCTGCAATATAGATAAAACTCATTGAAAAAAAAAAGGCATGCCCTCCCAGTCCATTACCAGGCCATTTGAGTACACTCAGGCCAAGATTATCAATTTATTTTTTAGATAAAGTCAGTGACCTCATAATCATCATCCCCTCAATTCTTATCACTGGAGCCACCTTAGCAATATGCTGCTTCTGGGGAAACATGAATGCCAATTTGTTGTTTATCAGTGTTCTCGCCCCTCTGTAGGCTCATGTTACTCCCTTTCTCAACCTCAAAACCAACATCAGAATCAATTATTGGCTGTGCATCGTCAAGAAGCAAGTGGCTGGTGCTGTGTTCAAATATATCAGCTGACTCCTCCATGCATGATTCTGGGGCTATGGACAGGAGTAGCTGTGGACAAGGAGGCAGAATAAGCCACTCTGGCAGCTGCAGTGGACTGCGTACTAGTGTCTGCTTGGGTCTTAGAGGATGAAGAGGATGAGGATGGTTTAGTAAGCCAGTCCACCACCTCCTTTGCATGATGTGGCTGGATAGAACAAGCATCATCTCTAAACAGAGACAAATGTGCCTTGCCTGAGGATGGACCACATCCCCCTTTGCCTGAGGACACATACACTGTTGGCCTCCTCATAGTGGCATGGGGACATCTGCCCCTCTTCATGTTTGACTCCCAGACATGATGTGGGGGGGGGGGGGGGTTATTACCCAAATTTAATAGAAACTGGGAAATGTATGGTTGGATGCACTTTATTGAATGAAAATTGGTGTTCGGCGGACTTTAAATTGAGGACTGATGCTGACAGAAATGCAAAATCTATAAAAAAATATATGAAAAAAGGGGAACATCAGCATCGCAGTCAGAAAAACTGCGGTTGGCAATTTTAAAAAAGGGGACAAAAAAAATCCATGCAGCAACCAAAAAAAAGGGGGGAAATACAGCACTGTATACAGCACTAAATGTTATGTAATGCTGTGTTAAACACTGCACTACACTAACACTATACTATACTGACACACTATACTATAGGGTATATATTGAAAAAAAAAAATATATATATATATTTATATATATCTGTAGCGCTGGCTCCTGAAGAGCACGTGCTATGCTTTTTGAAGGTTAAGGTTACACCTGAACTGTAGTTTGGTTCAGGTACAATTGTTCTAAATTTGGACCTCAGCATCAGTCTGACTGGACTATAGGATGTTCAGCCTGGCCACAGGGGGCACTGTCTCTTCTGGCAGGCATGGAACCACAGTCTAGTTGGGTGCTTTAAAGAGGAAGTAAACCCTGATGAGTTTACTTCCTCTTTCATTCCCTGCAAAGGTAAAGGTAACGCATAATGGACTACTATGCATCGCATGCAGTAGTCCATTATGTGTCACTTACCTGACACAGGAGCCAGCGATGTCACCACTGTCCCCTGTAGTCCGGCGCATTCATCTTCTTGGTGGGTCTCGCTGCTCCGCGGCTGTCATTCGGCAAAGCCGCGATGACATCACTCCCGCACATGCGCACGGGAGCCGCCACGCGTGGCATATCGCCGTTGACGGTGCCGCGCTCAGTGCACCTGCTCGCCACTGTCTACGGCGCATGCTCCGTAGACAGCGGTGCCTGTCTTTCGGCAAATATCTCCTAAAACGTGTAGGTTTAGGAGATATTTCTTGGACCTACAGGTAAGCCTTAATCTAGGCTTACCTGTAGGTCAAAGTGTGTTGTAAGGGTTTACAACCACTTTAAGTTTACTCTCTTTCGGAGCCCGTCTAGAGGGAATGTCACTCTTGCTATGATCTCTGGGAGAGGGTACTTAAGATGCGGATGTCACGTGGTTCGGGATTCCAGTCCAGAAGGGTGTTCTGACTCCATGGTCCTGGTCCTCCTGACCAGCCCCCAGGAAGGTTATGGCCTAGGGTACGGATCCACCCGACTTGTTGTCTCGGGGCTGGTTAGCCTGAGGCAAGGAAACTAAAGAAGGATTCTGAGGTGGTCCGGTGCCATCTCCGGTAGTTGGAGAGGCCCAGTAACTTCATATCTATCCAGGGGAGGACTCTTCAGAAGAAGACCACATACGGGTTGGTTTCTTAGCAAGAGCCTAGAAGGGCTGAAGTACCTAAGTAAATCCTGTCTCGTGGGTATCACCAAGCTGGCTGAAAGATCCAGGTATCACACGAGTGTTCCATAAGGGTTAGTTTCCTGAAGTCTACAAAAACGACTGTGGCAGAGACGTATTCCTGTATGTTCTACAACAACGTCTGTGGCAGAGACTTGTTCCTGAGTAACGCACCTTGTTGGCTGCTAGGCCTTGTGAAAAAGGGACTATCCAACTTGAGTGAACATCCAGTTGTGAATGGGTATTCTCTGGATTTAGTCAAAGTAAGCAAGTCATTCATTATTTGACTTTTACACTAAGAGTACCTAAATTTCCTTCCTAACCCTCTGATCCTATTTTGAGAGACTGTTCGTTGTCTACGTTTTTCAAATAAAAATTCACTTTATGCAGATCTGTCGTCAGTCTCTGAGTTTACTGGGCCATCTACCACGGGAACCCCTAGACACAGATTGAGGAGGAGAATGTAACGGTAAGCCCAATCAAACCAGCAGCTCCTTCGGGAGTCAGTGCTACATATATAATATCTTTCATAGAGTATAGCTTGTTGTGATCTTCTATTCAGTAACACACCGTATTGTGCACAAACCACAAATTCACATTGCAGAGCTGAGGAAGTTGTTATACTGAACAAGAAAAAAAAAATATATAACATTGACAAATTTTAGAGACAAAAGCAAAGAATGTTCACACAGTAGCTGGACAGCATGCAAGCAGTTTGATTGGGGATCAAGGTGGCAATGTAAGAAGGAGTGCTTTTTTTTCTTTCAGACCAACAAGTCAGAAAAACTGAACCGATTAGCTTAGACACAGGATGGAGTACCAGAGGTGCTGGTTTACGCTCCTGCAGAAGACTGGACACAGGATGGAGTACCAGAGGTGCTGGTTTACACTCCTGCAGAAGACTGGACACAGGATGGAGTACCAGAGGTGCTGGTTTATGCTCCTGCAGAAGACTGGACACAGGATGGAGTACCAGAGGAGCTGATTGACTCTCCTGGGGAAGAATACTACTGCTGCCTACAAGGTCTCCTGGGATTTCTAGAAAACATGACTGCCAGTTCTGACTTAAAGGTTCTTTTCCTGTGCAGCAGTATGTTGTATCAAGAAGTTCTGCCAAAGTTTTGTTTTTGCATTGCAATCCCTTTTGCACACCAATAGCCATTTACCAAATTTAACTAAAGAACACAGTTGTGTTGTAGGGGGTCAGTGGATCACACCCATGAATGCAGAGGCCAGAGGGTGACTGGAGATCATAAATCCACAGGATCTTTACTTCTCTATACTCCAGCAGTTGTTGAAGATACGGGCAGAGGGAGAGATATGTTTATTGAATGTTTTCTTTTCAGGGAACAATCCATTGTATACATTTATTTTAATGAGTCAATGTAGAGCCAACACAAAATACAAAGAACATACTAAAAACATCCTATATCAGTTGAGTGACAATTATTGCCAAGTGTTTACTACAACAATGAATACAACATTCATGTATATAAAATAATTCCTGGTAGCAGGTACTTGTACCTTCTGCAATTTAATTAAATTGGAATAATTCATTGTATATTATAGGCGTCCATAAAGTCCATTGTGTTAGCTGTGCAGTAAGGCTATGTCATTAATGCTCAATGGTTTGTGTAGGATTTATTCACCTTGCTTTGCCCTTGGTCCATTATGTTTCTTTCAATGTCCACATATTGAAAATATAAATTAGGTGACTTTATCTTTCGAACTTTGAATCTTTCACAATAACGACAACCCTTTCCCATCAGAATGTTTTGTGTGGATTGTTAATATATGAATATCTTTTCAATATCAATAGCTCATATACATTCAAGGACACATTTTATACCTTCATCAAAATGTTCCAATGTATTTACCAGACATCCATTCAGCCTTTATTTTCACATTAAGTTCATAAATAATATGTTAGCTTGTAAAGCAATTATTTCCATATTTGCATCTCTGACCTTCTCTTTGTATATCTGCCGTCACAGAGACAGGAAGTGAGGAGAAATCTTCTCGCTACATTACCCTCTGGCCTGTATGCAATTTGATGCACAGTTAAACACTCCTAAACTCAAAAAACAAAGGACTGTATGTAGAATTCTTGGTAAAAGATAGATAGATAGATTGCAGGGTGTCAAGAATGGGATGGTGGAAGATGAGTAACAGATTACAGGGAAATCAGTTTAAATGGAAGATAGAAGAGAAGCCACAGATAGGAGGTTATCTGTTATGACGGGAATGGAAAGGGTATCACTAATTGAAGGCTAACCCATATTGGGAGTGGTGGAGGAAGAGTCCTAGACTACAGGGAGTCCAGGGGTCCTGGAGGGGAGGGAGAGTTACAGATTGCAGGATGATCAGTTTTAGGGGAGGGCGATGGAGTCCTAATTTATTTAGCTAGGAGAGGATTAGTAATTTATAGTTCATTGGGACGTTTGTGAACTAAAAAAAAGGGATGAAAGAGGTGGGTTACTATCTGAATGAGGTGTTTTGCTGGGTTCGTACTGTCCTTGTCATGAGTTGGCCATCACATCTGCCTTGATGGTGTGGTGACAGCAGGAGGCTCTGTTGTCCCCTCTGGGGTACTATACCAAACATATTAGAAAGCTTTCAGGAGCACCCTCATTGTTGGCCAGGCACCAAGGTAGAGGACGGGTAACATTTAGCTCAGTGGCCAACCTAGCTAGCTACAACTAGTGGGACTTTGTTGTTGCCGTAAAATCAAAAGAACAGCGAACAGTTATGAACATTGTTACTAACATGTCTTGGGGATGGAAGGGGTGTCACTGATTAAAGACTGAACCAAACCATATGGGGAGTGGTGGAGGGACAGTCGTAGACTACAGGGTGTCCTGTATGGAAAGGGGAGGGGGGTTACAGATTTCAGGGTGATCAGTTTTGGGGGTTGGAGACGGGGTCACAAATGATCTAGCTAGGAGAGAATTAGGAGGTTTGTGAATTAAAAAAAAGGGATGGAACAAGTGGATTACTATCTGAATCAGATGATTTGCTGGGTTCACACTGTCTTTGTCATGAGTTGGCCATCACATCTGCCTTGATTCCATTTCATGGTGTAGTGACAGCAGGGGGCCCCGTTGTCTCTTCTGGGGTCCTATACCACACGTATTAGGGAACTCTCAGGAGCACCCTTATCATTGGCCATGCACCCCAGTGGAGGGTTGGGAACTTTTAGTGGCCAACCTACTGTAGCTAGCTACAACTAGAGGGATTTTATTGTTGCTGTGCAATCAAAAGAACTGAGAACAAGTCTTCTGACACATCAAGTTCATTTCTCCACTATTATTTCAGGTTCCATAAGTCAGGAATATCGGATTATTAGTTAGGTTTTACCCTAACAATAGTTTCATTTTTAATTATTATCTATTCAGTATGTAGTGGATACTGGCCACTGATTATTGCTTGCTCTCTTGTGCTGCCCTGACCCTGGGAACTTCCCAGCCCTTCTGATGCTCTAGGTTCTGACATGATGTATAACCCTTTAAATGAATTACAGACACAATGTAAACTTAAATCATCAGGCTTCTGTATTGACCAAGACAAACAGTGTCTTCAGAAGGGTGTCAATCAGCCAAATCCTGGGACAACACATTAGACTGGTGGAGTTGAATACACGTCAGTTAGATATGTTCAGAATAACAAAAGCAGACTGTAATGAATAATAACACTTGAATATGCAAAAACACCAGACACTGAATAATTGAATGGGCCTATAGAACAAAATGGTGGAGGGGGGTTACTATGACTATCAAGAGACTGGACTGCAGGGAACTATATTCCTATGGGGGGGAAAGAGGTTAACCAGTATTTGGGTAAACTTACACCCTGCAGATGATGGGATAAGGGTAGTCCAAGTGTGAAGCCTGAACACAATCTTTGCTGCCATGTTGGAGCTCAAAGATTTTGAAGGGGAAAATCCTCAGTAAGAGAATATGAGTGAAGGCTCAAGCAGTCAGCAAGCAAATAATGGGTATGGCAGAAGTGGCAAGTTCCTTTGTAATCCAGGTTATGATGTCTGTATGCAGTGTCCATGTGCTGAATGTTACTGAAAAGAAGAGGATTTAGGCATAAGCCCGCTCACCAGATCTGGAAGGTAGTCGGCTCACACAGCAAGCGATCCAGGGTCTCTATCCCAGCTAAGGATAGATGCGATAGGTCGGCTGGATGTAAACTCAGTGGTCTGGGTTGGCACCTGCAGCGTGGTCCACCAATCACCAGCAGGCAGGACAGAGGATCCTCTGCTGTCCCACAGTGATGCAGTCCCTCCCAGGCAGGGACAATGATGGCTGACAGGGTTCTGGTGGGCCACGGTCCTATCAGCGGGTCAGCAGCTCTGATGCTCACTGATAGATCCCGGGGAGAAGAGAGCGCGGGCCAGCTGTAATATCTCTTTTAAAAAGCCTTTTCCATAAACCCCTTCCAAATTAAAAGCTTGCTGAGAAATTCAATCTAAGTAAGACTCAGGAGTCCAGTTATGGCTGAACACAGCACTACAAGTCCCACCATCCCTTGCTTCTTGGCTCAGAAATGTGATGCAAGCAGTCTGAGTGTAGCACTAAGGGGAAACTGCTACAGTCTGCAGCAATGAAGGTAATGTCCACTGCATTCATATTATGGTAGACTGCACCTGGTTACAAGTACAATAATTAATTATTCAGTTCAATACTTTATTATAATTCCTTGTAATACCCCATTGCTTAATTCTCATACCCCCCCCCAAGAGTTATGTCTACCCCTGGCTAGGGACTCATAGTTTAGTAGGTCCACTGGACTGTGAGCTTTGGGGACATGGACTGATTATATGTATTTTCTTTATAACTGTGTAATACTTTGAAACTATATAAATATGGAAACATTTTAAAACTGTCTTTCAGTTTAGGACTTGAAGGGAAGATGAGACAAGAGATGCAGTTTTATATTTAATATAAATGGCCTCTTTTCAGAACTTTCCAACAACTTAGGCTGGCCATACATGGGTCGAATTTCGAAAGAATTTTCTTTTGAAACTCTTATCTAAGAATTTTTGTTTGAAAATCTTATCTAAGAATTTTCATTCAATTTTTGCACAATTAGTGGGCTGCAGCAACTGCTGATTTTCATGCGGCAATCAAATTTGAGTAATCGGGCATGTCGGAATTTTTTTGAAAAGCTAACGATTTTCTAATCAATGATTGGAGAATCATGCAAGAAATGTAATAGAAAAAGGGATGCACATGAGTGCAAAAAAAGAAAATTCCCAGAAAGATATGATTCCCTTCCACTTCTTTTCTGTAGCAACATGAGATGAAATTGAAGGCTTGGTTGGTCAAATTTCGAAAATCAGGGGTGGCACCATCAGATGAAAAAATGCACAAAATTTCTGATTTTGAAAAGAAAATTTGTTCGGAATTCGACCATGTATGGCCAGCCTTACAGACACACCATAGAGCTACAGCCGCAATAACAGCAGAAAATATTCTCAATTGGGAGTGAAAAGGGAATGCCTTTTATGGATTGCGCTTTAGAGAAAGACGATCCCCAAGGACAAATTATTCCTGCACATGGAAGACTTGGATTCAATTAACAATGTAATACGCTTGTTTGCAGTAAATAATCTAGTCTGTGTACTTTTACAATAAACGTTTAATGAACTGAAATTAATAATCACAATTGACTCCGTGCCATATGCCCAATAATATAAATATGTTGAAAATGAAATGCAGCTCTAATTATGCAATTATTTGCCACGCTGCATAGATGTGTTTTCTCTGTATGTATGTTTATAATTATTCCTAAAGCAATATTATGTTAAAGTTCTGTGTAATAACATAAATTGAGTAAAAAAAAGCAAATTACACAGGAAATGGAATAAGTAAAAAGAACAAATATTAATATTTCAAAACCCAAAAGAGATATTTTGGATCCATCACCCACTGTTAATTTTAAATACAATCTTCTAATTAGTGAATTCAGGACACAAGGTAGGAAGCCATCTTCCAGTGTACTGAGAAGTGAGAATGAAGCACAAGTCTCCATCTCATTGGAATACGAAGTTTACTGGAATTATTCATGAAATACCAACAGGAAATAAGTTAAAAGACAACAAGCAAAGATTTTTACAATGAGCAGCATGCACGGCATGATTTCTTAGATGTACTAATAATAAAAGTTTGTAACAGCCAGCTCATGCTGAAAACATGGCTTGAGACTATGCAAACATGGACACGCAACGAGAACAAGATAGAAAACGAAAGAGACTAATTTGGGAGGTATGTAGCCTAAGTCCTACCCCACCACTGATAAAAATGTGGAGCTCCTACAACCTATGGTTCCAGAGATACGGGGCTCCTTGTGCGGCCTGTCAGAAACTAAATACAGAGCAGCCACTTTAAATACAAGCTGGCAAGCTGTTTGACAAGAAGTGAGGAGAGGCACTGTGAGCTCATCCTCTGTCTGCTGCAGAGGCACTGAGCTCAATGGACAGCTTGGAGTCTTGGACCAATGGTAAAGTACAATTGGTCCTAGCTGTCCAATAAAAACGCTGCAGTGGAGGCACGCCTCTCACTGCAGTGTCATAGAAGGGGCATGGGTCTAAAAGACAAATACTCCCTTCTAGCCCAGCCCTCTTAACTACAAGGAAAAAACATGGTATAAGGTTTACCCACAACCTCATGTTTTTCTCACACAGTTAGGACGCAGAATGAGAATCTGCTGCTGCTGAAAAGGTACTGTTATAATCAAGCTAAATCATATATTGATATGCTATATGTTATAACCTAATAACTTATTATATATCTATTTACTGTGAAATTACTGGTTGGAAATTATAACTTCAAACTTCCGTAATTTGTCCGTTAAGCCTGCTTGAGTACAGATTTTGAAAATATAGTAAATTAGCTTAAAAACAATATATAATAATTATTTTATATTACTTATGGTAAGTAGGGTTGCCACCTTTTCTTCAAGCCAAACCCGAACATTTTCACGGCGCACGGCAATTTTTTTGTAGTACACGCTATAGGATTGTAAAATACCTTGGGTTACCCAAAAAGAGTAGTAATGAAGTGTGCTACACAGAACAGTTGCTATAGCCAAATTGCATTAACAGTGGAGGGACTTAAATGGGCATGATTAAATAAAACAAAAGCATTTAGTGTACCCATAAAATATGATTCGATTAATAAAAGAAATGTCAGTGACAATAGCCTACCTTAAAATTGGACACTGTCAGCCAGCAGGGCAGTGGACAGTGTCAGTAGGGCAGTAAATGGTGTCAGTAGAGCAGTAAATGGTGTCAGTGGGACAGTGTACAGTGTCAGTAGGACAGTGTACAGTGTCAGTAGGGCAGTGGACAGTGTCAGTAGGGCAGTGGACAGTGTCAGTAGGGCAGTACATGGTGTCATTAGGGCAGTAAATTGTGTCATTAGAGCAGTAAATGGTGTCAGTAGATCAGTGGACAGTGTCAGTAGAGCAGTAAATGGTGTCAGTAGGGTAGTAAATTGTGTCAGTAGATCAGTGGACAGTGTCAGTAGAGCAGTAAATGGTGTCAGTATGGCAGTAAATGGTGTCAGTAGGGCAGTAAATGGTGTCAGTAGGGCAGTAAATGGTGTCAGTAGAGCAGTGGACAGTGTCAGTAGGGCAGTGTACAGTGTCAGTAGAGCAGTAAATTGTGTCAGTAGGGCAGTAAATGGTGTCAGTAGGGCAGTGGACAGTGTCAGTAGAGCAGTAAATGGTATCAGTAGGGCAGTGGACAGTGTCAGTAGGGCAGTACATGGTGTCAGTAGGGCAGTAAATGGTGTCAGTAGGGCAGTAAATGGTGTCAGTAGGGCAGTGGACAGTGTCAGTAGAGCAGTAAATGGTGTCAGTAGAGCAGTGGACAGTGTCAGTAGGGCAGTGTACAGTGTCAGTAGAGCAGTAAATTGTGTCAGTAGGGCAGTAAATGGTGTCAGTAGGGCAGTGGACAGTGTCAGTAGAGCAGTAAATGGTATCAGTAGGGCAGTGGACAGTGTCAGTAGGGCAGTACATGGTGTCAGTAGGGCAGTACATGGTGTCAGTAGGGCAGTAAATGGTGTCAGTAGAGCAGTAAATGGTGTCAGTAGAGCAGTAAATGGTGTCAGTAGGGCAGTGGACAGTGTCAGTAGGGCAGTGGACAGTGTCAGTAGGGCACTAAATTGTGTCAGTAGGGTAGTAAATTGTGTCAGTAGAGCAGTTGACAGTGTCAGTAGAGCAGTAAATGGTGTCAGTAGGGCAGTGCGGTGCGGTG
This sequence comes from Lithobates pipiens, assembly GCF_037356315.1. Lineage (NCBI taxonomy): Eukaryota > Metazoa > Chordata > Amphibia > Anura > Ranidae > Lithobates > Lithobates pipiens. The sequence continues at coordinate 11,011,656 of NW_027507755.1, forward strand.
TGACAAGAGGGGGTGCGGTGTGACAGGAGGTGGTGCTGCGGTGTGACAGGAGGTGGTGCTGCGGTGTGACAGGAGGTGGTGCAGAGTGTGACAGGAGGTGGTGCAGAGTGTGACAGGGGGTGGTGCAGAGTGTGACAGGAGGTGGTGCAGAGTGTGACAGGAGGGGGTGCAGAGTGTGACAGGAGGGGGTGCAGAGTGTGACAGGAGGGGGTGCAGAGTGTGACAGGAGGTGGTGCAGAGTGTGACAGGAGGGGGTGCGATGTGACAGGATGGGGTGCAGAGTGTGACAGGAGGGGGTGCAGAGTGTGACAGGAGGGGGTGCAGAGTGTGACAGGAGGGGGTGCAGAGTGACAGGAGGGGGTGCGGTGTGACAGGAGGGGGTGCGGTGTGACAGGAGGGGCCCGTGCAAATACAGAGGAGGGGTGCAATTACAGAGAAATGAGGGACAATTACAGATGAAAGGGGTGCAAATACAGAGGAGAGGGGAAATTACAGAGGAGGGGGGGCAGTTACAGAGGGGGTGGCAAACACAGAAGGGTCAAAACATAAGGGAGAGAGAGGCGACAGGCAGCTGCTGGTGCAGAAGTTTTTAATAAAATAAATGCTTAAAAGCAATCCACTCACTCTCCATGTCAGAGCTGTATATGTCAGTCTGTGAAGTTGGCTGTCCCATCCTCCCCTCCACGCTGCTCTTATCACTGAATCGGGAAACTCATGTGAACTGTCAGCCTCTGATGATGGAGGCGTGGTTAAGCCTCTGGAATGCTCCGATTGGTCACAGCATCCCAGGCTGGCAGCTCACTGCAGTCTCCCCGCAGCTCTGTATCCTCGGCTTCCTCCAGCGATTCAGTGATAAGAGCAGCGTGGATCGGAGGGGGGGATGGGACGTCCAACTTCACAGACTGACATATACAGCTCTGACATGGAGAGTGAGTGGATTGCTTTTAAGCATTTATTTTATTAAAACCTTCCGCACCAGCAGCTGCCTGTCGCCTCTCTCTCCCTTATGTTTTGATTGCTCTGTAATTGCTCCCCCCGCCCGCCGCTCCGATGCCCCTGCTGTCCAGGTCCCCCTGTGTGCTGGGGCTTGTAAAAGGAGGCCCCATGGTACCCCTGTCAGCTGTCCGGGTGTGAGGCAGAGGGAAACCCGGGCACAGCCTCCTAAACCCGTACTGTCCGGGTCAAAACCGGACAGGTGGCAACCCTAATGGTAAGTAACCCCTTGCCACCCAGGCCAATTCTGACACGTCTCTCCTACATGTAAAATCATATTTTTTTGCTAGAAAATTACTCAGAACCCCCAAACATTATATATATTGATTTAGCAGACACCCTATGGAATAAAATAGTGGCCGTTGCAACTTTTTATGTCACACGGTATTTGCGCAGCAATTTTTTGAAACACCTTTTTTTGGGGGGAAAGAAACTGTTTCATGAAAAAAATAAAACAAGACAGATTTTTTTGTAAAATGTGAAAGATGATGTTATGCCGAGTAAATAGATACCTAACATGTCACACTTTAAAAATGCGCACCTTTGTGGAATGCCGTCAAACTTCAGTACCTTTAAATCTCCATAGGAGAAGCTTTAAATGCTTTTACAGGTTACATGTTTACAGTTACAGAGGTCTAGTGCTAGAATTATTGCTCTCGCACTAACGATTGCGGCGTATGTAACCTGTGTGTATCTGGCTCTGATACTCAGGGCAGGACTTACCATTGGGCTTGACTGGGCTCAAGCCCATGGGCCCCACCAAACAGGGAGCCCCCCGCCGAGATACATAGCCGAGTGCTCACAGTCATGCCCAGTCCCGCCCTATAATGGACATAACACAGGGACTGGGCATGACTGTGAGCCAAGCTGAGTACACTCGGCTACTCTCTGCTCCGCTCGGGACTGCACCAAAACCCGAGAGCCGCAGAGAGGACCCGAGAGCCGCCGAGATACACAGGACTCTGTATCTCGGCGGCTCCATTTTTAAACTTCAAGACTGCAATTGTCATGGTTATGCAGTGGTCTTCCTCTGTTTGCTTACCTCCCCTCATGTGTTCTGACTAAGAGGCCAGCCACTTCCACCTGGTGGTTTTTATAACCTCTCCTCTAAGCGTGGCTCCACCCCAAGCCCTATCAGGGAACCCTATATTAACCTGTGCACTGCAAGCCAGCGGTGCTGATCAACCATTGTGTATTCATTGTGTGTTTGGCTTCCTGTTTCCAGCTTGCCGTGTGCTCTACGTTTGTCTCTGTTACAGACCTTGGCGTGTTCTCAACGATTCCTGTCTGCTTGTGACCTTGACCTTTTTGGCATGTCCCTGACCATCCCTGTTTGCCTGTGACCTTGAATCTTTGGCGTGTACTCTGTTGTTCCTGTCTGCTAGTTGCCCTGACCTCTGCCTTATCCTCTTACTTTTCTTGATGTTCCAGCCTTCTGCTTCCTTCTCCTGTAGTGTACTGTGAGCGTGAGCTGTGAGACCCTAGGGGCCGCGACCTGGAGCCAGACTGCAGCAAAGTCTATCCTCACCACTGGAGGCTCTGGTGAACACCTGCTGGCTCTTAGACTCCGCGCCCTGGGGAATCTATGCTCTAGCTCCTACTGGGATCTATGTTAGTGATCCAGTAGACCTGTGTCCTGAATCTTCCTGGGTACAATCTGCAGCAGTCATTCCTAAGGTCCACTACCTAGCGGGTAGGCTGGGCTGCAAATGACACTGGGGCAAGGCTGCAAATGACAAGGCTACACTGACAAGGCTGCAATGACACTGGTCAAGGCTGCAGATGGATGGGCAAGGCTGCAGATGGACACTGATAAGGGTGCATTGATGGGCATTTATGTTTTTTCCTTAAACTTCCCTTCTGAAAGTTTTTTTCCTTAAAATCCCCTCCTAAACTTCGAGTGCGTGTTATATGTATGGCGATAAATCCGATAATGTATAGAAGGTAGGGCCTGAAAGTGACTCAAGCCCAGGGGCCCCCACCACCCTAAGTCCTGCCCTGCTGATACTGGCCAGTGCCTCACCAGCCACTGACCTCACCGCACGTCCCTGATGTATACAGTCTAGTCAGACTTCAACCTAAGAACAAAAATGTAATATATTGCAGCTCTTCAGTCCTCAGATGTGGTTGACTTCATTAGTCTTCTTTTTTAGGCTTTTTGTTTCTTTTATTTGTACTTGATGGTCCTGCCAGTAACAGACTTTCCTGTCCTTGGGTGACAACACTTACTCACTGTACTGTATCTATGGAAGAACAACGTCACGCTAGAGGGGTCCTGGGGTCCTTGGTTTGAATCCCAATCAGCACACTGCCTGCCTGGAGTTTGCATGTTCTCCCTTTGCTTGTATTGTTGTCCTTTGAATACTCAGGTTTCTTTCTAAACTCTAAAACCGTGCTGGTAGTTTTTTTTTACTTCTGTCTAAATTGGCCCCAGCATGTGTAGCATGTTAGAGAGGGGCTCTAGGTTAGAAGTTCCTTGATGCCCAATAGCCTTACTTTCTGCGTGTGTACTGCCTTCACAGTCAATGGACTTCAGTAGGGGCACAGAAAGCCAATAGAGCTGCTCATTAACTACTTGCCCTCTGGGTACTTCCTGCCCCGGCCAATTTTCAGCTTTCAGAGCTGCCACACTTCGAATGACAATTGCACAGTCATGCAACACTGTACCCAAACAAAATTTTTATCACTTTTTTCACACAAATATAGCTTTCTATTTGGTGGTATTTTGGGCTTGTTATTTTTTGCTAAACAAATAAATACCAACAATTAAAAAAAATTTGGTTTTCATAGTTTGTTATAAAATTTTGTGAACAGGTCATTTTTCTCCTTCACTGATGTGCACTGATGGCTGCACTGAGGAGGCGGCACTGATGGGTACTGATAGATGGCACTGATAGTTGGCACTAATAGTTGGCACTGATGGGCACTGTTGGGCAGTGGTAGGTGACACAGATGAGGAGGCACTGATGGGTACTGATTGACAGCACTAATAGGCACTGATTGGCACACTGTTGGGACTGCATTGATAATTAGGAGACACTGATAATCAGTAGACATGTGCATTCATTTTCGTTCGAATTTCAGGTATTTTCATTATCGAAGTGCAGAATCAACAAAGATCCAACATAAATAAATGCTTTATTTTCGTTTTCATTGTGACAACAGTTCGATATAGAATAGGAGATTCAACGTGACTCTGACAATAACAATCTGTGTCTATGGAACCTGTAGTCGAATGTGCCCAACCTTAACTATTAGTCCAGGATTATTCTACATAGAGAGAAAAGATTTGACAGAGAGAAAAAAGATTCAACAGAGAGAGAAAAAATTTGACAGAGAGAGAAAAGATTGCTGCTGGAATTGAGTGGGGAGAGTAAAATAAAAATAATGATGATGATGAATGTTATTGGCTGATTGTAACCAAAGAAGAGGAGCAGTAAAATAGCTAGAACTAAGTACACTCGTACAGCCAACTTACTTTCACTTACGATTGCTAGCAGAGAGAGACACACACACACTGAATCGTTTCAGAAGACAGTCAATCTTATCTGGTTCCTTTGTTTCAGAGAGCCTGAATTATTTAGCAATTAAGCATAAGCACAGCAGCAGAACAACAGTGAAGCAAGCTACAGTTCAACTTAACTAATAATCTGCTGCTATTGTGTTATTATTATAGATTCTATATTATAGATTGAGATTCTATATAGATTCTATATACCCTATCTAATTACCTGTCTGATCAGTGATCACTATCACCAGACAATTTTCTGTTTGAACTATATACATTCAACATGAACGAAAAAGATTAGACAAAACAGCGAAAAACATAAACGTTGAATCTTTGGCTTATGGTGCCTGTCAAAAGTTCTAAGAAGATTCAACGGAGCAGCTAAACTATACGGAGTCATACAGTTTAGCTGCCCTGTCGAATCTTCTTTGAACATTCAACAGACACCATAAGCCTTCAATAGCAGATTCAACCTTAATTACTTTGGATTTTCGGACTAATGCATTTTTTAACTAAATGAATGAAAACAAATTTGTGGAGTAACTAAATAAATGTATTTTTCGGACGAAAACGAAATTCCGAAACAAAATATTTCAGTGTGCACATGTCTAATAATCAGTGCCCTGATTATCAATGTACATGTCCCTTTAACAGAAGCCGGTTATTGGCTCTCTCTCCCTTCCTCGCATCGTCAGCGTGAGGAAAGGAGTGCCGATAACCAGCTTCTGTTTACATCTGTGATCAGCTGTGATTGGACACAGCTGATGAATTGGCTCTTTACCTTTTACTTTACTTCAATCTGTCATCAGCAGTGTCCAGAGGACACTGCAATCGCAGAGTGCACTGCTCGCACCCCGCAGTGGGAGTGGTAGGTGTGATCATGGGATGCCATCATATGACGAGTGGCTAAAGGTTTACCTAAAAAAAAAAGAATTAGGCCGCGTACACACGAGAGGATTGTCCGTCCAACTTAGTCCGCTGAAACGTGTTTCAGCGGACAGTCCGCTCGTGTGTGGGCTTCAGCGGACTTTTTCAGCGGACAGTCTGGCGGACTAAGTCTTTCGGAATTTCCGTAATATTGTCCGCTGAAACACGTTTCAGCGGACAGTCCGCTCGTGAGTAGGCTAGTTCGACGGACTAAGTATGGCGCATGCTCAGAAAGGATTTACACGGCGAAAGGTTGCATTGCAGTGTATTGGACGTCGTATTTCTAGTCCCGTCGTACGTGCTGTACACGTCATCGCGCAAGCTTTCGGCGGACTGTCTGTTCATCGTGTGTGGTCAAGTCCGTTCATTCAAAAGTAGGACGGACTGTCTGTCGGATTGTCTGACGGACTTAGTTGGACGGACAATCCTCTCGTGTGTACGCGGCCTAAGAAATCAACACAATGGACATTACTTACCTACATTGAGAACTGTCCTTTGTGCTGCTGCGTCCTTTTTTTGTTGACATTTTCCTCCAATGCTCCACCCCTCTGGTGCAGGGGGGTGTTGGAATATATTGTTCATGTATTTTGTGCAACAACTACCAATGGCGCCGCTGCTGTGTCTCAGCCAACAAGGAGGAGTATCCTGGATGGCTTAGACATTTGCAGACATCGCCAGAGAGAGATGGGGCTCATGTAAGTATTAGGGAGTGCTGGGGAGGCTGCTACACATATAAGGTTTTTTATCCTAATGCATAGAATGCATTAAGATAAAAAAAAAAAAAAAAAACCTTCTGCCCTTACAACTTCTTTAAGTGTGATTTATGAACGGAGGATGTGGAACTTTAAATCATTTGATTTTTTAGCCTCCATTCATCACATTCTCTATTTATCATTCTATGAAGGAGTTGGGCAAAAATGGTGGGCATAGTTGGGCACTCCTGATGAGAGCCTGTGACAGCTCCTAGTTCTATTGACTTCTGTCACACCAGAAGACTACTGTGGCAGTAAATGGGGGCATCAGAGGAGGAATATTTCGGCCAAAGGAGGACACAGCAGCACAAAAAAAAGATATGACACTGAAGGTGATGTTCCTTGTGCTGAATTTTTTTTTTCCTACATTAGGTACATTTAGACCTTTAAAAAAATAAAATAAAAGGGATATATGAATTTAGATCATGTATCACTTGAAACTTTATCAGTGCTTTGTATTTGTAAACTTTAGCTGTATATTTATTTTCATTGTACTCTGTGCTGCATTAGTACAGTACATAGCCTACTTTGTACTGTCTTATAAATTTATGAAACCCAATTGCTTCTAGGGAGCAAGACAGCATGGCGTGCACATTCCAGCAGACAAATCCATGTTAAAAAGACCATTGTTCAAAGCAATTAGTAGTTAAGAGTGATCAATTGGTTCCATAATTACTGTATAGTCAGGCACTGTTCTCCCAGCATATTCAAGAATACTTCTCTAAACAAACATTATTGTAAATGTCATTTGAAAAGAGAACAACGTTATATCACTCTGAAAAAATCAACAATTACTTTCAGTTGCTTTCAGTTATAGTCAGTTCATAATATTTATCATACAGTAGCATAGGTTACTGGTGGGCCAAGATGGTCACAGATGCAACTGGCTTCCAATTTCTCCAACCTTACAATTGTAAACTTATGCTAACAAAGTTATTGTTGTGCTTCAGAAAAAGTGCACAGTAGAGCTCAGACCTCAGACTGATAGGTATACAAGGAAGGGAAGAAATAATTTTCTTGAGATTTCTATTCCACCACATGATGGTTTAGTCTAAATCGGATGTATTGCCCTCTAGTTAGGTAGGTGCTAGAGTGAGTTTTTTTTTCTGGAGAGTAGGAACATTTAGGCAGGCCTAGATGGTGGCTAGGCTTGTTTGTTTTCATTCTGGGCTGTGAATGGCCTAGGGCAGGGCTGTGTGATTCACAGGTAGCATCACTGTCACCTCCCTCTTCTTTCTAGGAGATGCTGGAAGTAAGGAAGGAGAGATGGTGCTGCCTGGGGTACCTTGAGAAGTCTTGACCAATCCCCAACTTGGACTGGCAGCGGACAGCCCTCCTCAAATACCTGAGGTCAGCCGAGCTGAGGAGGAGTTGTCGGGAGGAAGAGCTGAAGTTAGAGAGAGTGTGGAGGTCCTGGGGGCCCATGGGGAGCTCCCCAGTCTGGGGGGGGGGGTGACCCTGGGCCAGGTCTCAAGTTTGTCCAGGAGGGGAGACAAGATCATGGAAGAGAGGCACATGAGGGAGCAAGCAGAGGACAGAGGTAGAGAACACTACTAAGAGTCTCCAGGGAGGACAACTGGTCGCAGCCAGGAGGACTGGGGAGAGAACCCTTTTCATTTCAATTTTTCTACAAAAGTTACATTGTGTTTTTAAAGAGTATGTATTTAAGTGGGTGTTGGACACTGGCTTTTTCCCGTTGGCCTTTTGACAGTGAGTAGGGGTGGGTTGTTTTAAACTTAGCCTCACTAGCTGTTTCCCTATACAGTAATGTCAATAAAGTGGTCAGGTGAAAGCCACTTGACAATGACACTAGGGGGAATCCAGAAAAGGAGTAGTGCTAAGAATTCCTATCACGATCTTGGGAAAGCTTGGATCTGATGGAACACAGAGTTCGTGAGAGATTTAAGCAGCCATCTTTGGATGCAGGTGTGCCATATATACAGTGGTGTGAAAAAGTGTTTGCCCCTTCCTCATTTCCTGTTCCTTTGCATGTTTGTCACACCTAAGTGTTTCGGAACATCAAACCAATTTAAACAATAGTCAAGGACAACAAAAGTAAACACAATATGCAATTTGTAAATGAAGGTGTTTATTATTAAAGGTGAAAAAAAATCCAAACCATCATGGCCCTGTGTGAAAAAGTGATTGCCCCCTAAACCTAATAACTGGTTGGGCCACCCTTAGCAGCAACAACTGCAACCAAGCATTTGCGATAACGTGCAATGAGGCTTTTACAGCGTCCTGGAGGAATTTTGGCCCACTCATCTTTGCAGAATTGTTCTAATTCAGTTACATTAGAGGGTTTTCGAGCATGAACGGCCTTTTTAAGGTCATACCACAACATCTCAATAGGATTCAGGTCAGGACTTTGGCTAGGCCACTCCAAAGTCTTCATTTTGTTTTTCTTCAGCCATTCGGTGGTGGACTTGCTGGTGTGTTTAGGATCATTGTCCTGCTGCAGAACCCAAGTTCGTTTCAGCTTGAGTACACGAACAGATGGTCGGACATTCTCCTTCAGGATCTCTTGGTAGACAGCAGAATTCATAGTTCCTTTTATCACGGCAAGTCTTCCAGGTCCTGAAGCAGCAAAACAGCCCCAGACCATCACACTACCACCACCATATTTTACTGTTGGTATAATGTTCTTTTTATGAAATGCAGTGTTCCTTCTACGCCAGATATACTTGGACACACACCTTCCAAAGAGTTCCACTTTTGTCTCATCGGTCCACAGAATGTTGTCCCAAAAGTCTTGGGGATCATCAAGATGTGTTGTGGAGAAATTGAGATGAGCTTTGATGTTCTTTTTGCTCAGCAGTGGTTTTCTCCTTGGAACTCTGCCATGCAGGCCATTTTTGCCCAGTCTTTTCCTGATGGTGGAGGCATGAACGCTGACCTTAACTGAGGCAAGTGAGGCCTGCAGTTCCTTGGACGTTGTTGTGGGGTCTTTTGTGACCTCTTGGATGAGTCGTCGCTGCACTCTTGGGGTAATTTTGGGCGGCCGGCCACTCCTGGGAAGGTTCACCACTGTTCCATGTCTTCGCCATTTGTGGATAATGGCTCTCACTGTGGTTCGCTGGATTCCCAAAGCTTTGGAAATGGCTTTATAACCCTTTCCAGACTGATAGATCTCAATTACTTTCTTTCTCAATTGTTCCTGAATTTCTTTGGGTCTCGGCATGATGTGTAGCTTTTAAGGATCTTCTGGTGGACCTTACTGTGTCAAGCAGCTCCTATTTAAGTGATGCCTTGATTGTGAACAGGTGTGGCAATAATCAGGCCTGGGTGTGGCTAGAGAAATTGAACTCAGGTGTGGACAACCACAGTTATAGTATGTTTTAACAAGGGGGGCAATCACTTTTTCACACAGGGCCCTGATGGTTTGGATTTTTTTTCACCTTTAATAATAAACACCTTCATTTACAAATTGCATTTTGTGTTTACTTGTGTTGTCCTTGACTATTGTTTAAATTGGTTTGATGTTCCGAAACACTTAAGTGTGACAAACATGCAAAGAAACAGGAAATGAGGAAGGGGGCAAACACTTTTTCACACCACTGTATCATAATTTGCATCATCGGGGGGGGGGGGGGTTCATAAGTGGGAAGTTTAGTCAGAGACAGAACCCCACACTGAGCAGGAAAAGATAAGTGCTGTGGATGATCCTGCCCGTCATAGTTACATAGTAGGTGAGGTTGAAAAAAGACACAAATCCATCAAGTTCAACCCATGTGTGTGATTATATGTCAGTATTACATTGTATATATCTGTATGTTGTAGTCGGAGGTGCTTATCTAATAGTTAATGACCCATCTATAATGGGCTGAGAATGAACAGAAGTTGATAGTTATGGGAACGTGGAGCCTAATGGAATCACCCTTTGTCCTTGATTCTGAACATTGGTATTTCAAAACTTAACTGTGTACTGATGAATTATTCCTTTAACTGGTGATAAAATCTTAAACTCCTTTATTAACCACTTCAGCCCCGGACCATTTGGCTGGCAAAAGACCAGGAGTGTTTTTTTTGCGATTCGGCACTGTGTCAATTTAACTGACAATTGCGCGTGTGATGTGACTCCCAAAAAAAATTGACGTCCTTTTTTCCCACAAATAGAGCTTTCTTTTGATGGTATTTGATTACCTCTGTGGTTTTTATATTTTGCGCTATAAACAAAAAAATAGCAACAAGTTTGAAAAAAGCACATTATTTTTTTACCTATTACTATAATAAATATCCCCAAAAAATATAAAAAACATTTTTTCCTCAGTTTAGGCCGATACGTATTCTTCTACATATTTTTGGTAAAAAAAAATTGCAATAAGCGTTTGATTGGTTTGCGCAAAATAGGGGATAGTTTTATGGCATTTTTATTAATAATTTTTTTTTTACTAGTAATGCCAGCGATCAGTGATTTTTATCGTGACTGCGACATGGCGGACAGATCGGACACTTTTGACGCTATTTTTGGACTATTTACATTTATACAACGATCAGTGCGATAAAAATGCATTCATCACTGTGTAAATGTGACTGGCAGTGAAGGGGTTAACCACTAGGCGGCGCTGTAGGGGTTAAGCGTGTCCTAGGGAGTGATTCTAACTGGGGGAAAGGGCTATATGCGACATGACACTGATCACCGCTCCCGATTACTGGGAGTGGTGATCAGTGTCAGTGTCACTAGGCAGAATGGGGAAATGCTTGTTTACATCAGCATCTCCCCGTTCTTCCTCTCCATGAGATGATCGCAGGTATCCCCCCCCCCCCCCCCCCCGCAGACATCGAGTTTCCAGGACCCGCGGTCACACTCACGGAGCTCGCAGTGCAAGCATGCCCGCGAACCGCTTCTTAAAGGGCAACCTACAGGTACGTTAATATGTCTGTACGCGCCCTTCTGCCGACGTATATCAGCGTGAGCCGGTTGGCAAGCGGTTAAAAGATACAAAGCATGAAGAATGTCGGATATCTGTCACAATTTTCTATGTTCTGATAAAAGGCTTCTTTCAAAATCGTTCAAATTGTGTTTCATTTCTCTCCGGGTAATGCCCATGTGTACCTACTGGTAACAAGTAGACATTTTCCAGGGAGGATAAACAAAGGGGTATGAAGAAGACTGAAAGACCCTTGCCTTAGATTTGGGTCAAGCCAGCTGCATTGGTAAACAAGTTCCAAAAGATCCCTATGAAGAAATGTTGTCTAATCTAGCCTATCATCTTCTAAACTCAATAAGGAAACTTCATTCTAAGCCCTTGTACACACGGTCGGAGATTCCAACAACCAAACTCCGACGGATTAATTACGGAAAAGGTCCGGAAGTGATGTTGCATACACACGGTCGGACTAAGTTGTCGGAAAATCCGATTGTACATAACATGATGACGTTATTTCGTTAGGACGGGACTACGTTCAGGCTAGTAGCCAATAGCTTTGGTTTAGAAATTTGATCTGAGCATGTGTGGCACTTTGTCCGTCGGAGTAGGCTACACATGATCGGAGTATGTCCGATTGGAGCATTTTGTCGGAAAATGTTACCGGCAAGTTGGAAAAGTTGGTCCGTCGGATATTCCGACGGAAACAGTCCGATGCATACCACACACAGTCGGAATATCCGACAAGACGGTCCGATAGGAAACATTCCGTCGGAATCTCCGACCGTGTGTACAAGGGCTAATTGTGACGTCACAGAAAAAGGAACTAGGCCCTAGAAGAAAAAAAAGATTTAAACTGTGCAAACAAATTACTCTATCAAAAAGTTTCACACATGCAAAAGGGACCTTCAATATCACAGGATCATACAACTACACCTCCAGTAATGTTGTATACCTCATCCAATGCAAAAATATAGCAAAGGATCTTATGTTGGCGAAACAGGACAGAAGTTACAAACAAGGGTAAACCAGCACCATCAAGCAACATGAGAAAGATCATTTCTGCACACCTGTGGAACATCATTTCTCACAACTAGACCACACTATGGAAGACATGAATGTTTTAGTTCTTATCAGGAAAGGAGAATTTGAATTAAGAATGATAATTCTATTTGACACATAAATAATAGGCTGAATTTAGACCGTTTTTTTTAAACATTATCCAAAATTTTTAGTTCCGGTCTATAGCTCTCTCTCTCTCTGTCTTATCTTATTAACTATCCTAGTTTAATTATTATTGATGTGTACTATTATTTGTGGGGTTTTTTTTTTTTTTCCCCTTAGAGATTGTACTACTTCAACACTGTGCTTAAACTTTGTGTATTAGTACTGCATAGACTAAGGGGAAATACCCCAAAAACATGTCATTACTGGTGTGTGAGATACTAGAGCAGTGATGATGAACCTTGGCACCCCAGATGTTTTGGAACTACATCTCCCATGATGTTCAACTACACTGCAGAGTGCATGAGCATCATGGGAAATGTAGTTCCAAAACATCTGAGGTGCCAAGGTTCACCATCACTGTACTAGAGAATTTCTTAAGCTCCCATGTGAATGGTTGATTTATTGGTGCTTCTCTCACAAAGAATCTGCTGAATCCTGAAGAGCTCAAAGGCTGGTATCAAGATTACAGGAAGTGTTCTTACTTTGTGAATACCAGTTATGGCATTTTTGAAGTTTGGTCTTTTTTTTTTAACTTCATAAACATAAAAAACAGTGCATTGATCAGAATCAAATGAGATGATCACACAAAAAAATGGGGCTATCTATGGCTGTGTGGGCTCCAAACTGTAATGCTATATATTTAACCACTTAAGGACCGCCGCATGTAACTATACGTGCACAATGGCACGGACAGGCACAAGCACGTACCCGTACGTGCCTGCCTTCCAGCGGGTGGGGGGTCCGATCAGACCTCCTCCCGCTGGCTGTGGCGCTCTGTTTCGCTTCAGGAGCGATCCAGGATGAGGGGATGGCCATTGGTTTCTGGCCATCCCCTCTCGATCGCTCCTGGTGAATGAGAAGCTTCCCCTGCCTGTGTAGTATAAACACAGGCAGGGAGGAAGTGATGTCACTCTCCTCGTGGCGGTCTTTTTGACCGGACGGCGAGGAGAGAAGACATCATAGTAAGTGTACCAACACTACACTGACAAATAGGTACACATAGGCACACTTTCACCCCCAGTCACCCACTGATCACCCCCCCCCCCCCAGTCACAGTGTCACTGATTGCAGTGATCATTTATTTACTGATCACTGCATTTAGTGTCAGTTGTAAAAAGTGTCAGGGCAGTTAGTGTTCGGTCCAGGGTAGCCCCCTACCCCCCCAATAAAGGTTTAACCCCTTGATTGCCCCCCAAGTAACCCTTTCACCCCTTTTGCCAGTGTCACTAAGCGGTCGTTTTTCTGATCGCTGCATTAGTGTCACTGGTGCCGCTAGGTAGATTATTTTTAAGGTTCTCCGCCAGGTTTTTATAGCGTTAGGTACCCCCATATACAACCTAATAAAGGTTTTAACCCCCTGATTGCCCCTAGAGTTAACCCTTTCACCAGCGATCACCGTATAAGTGTCACTGGTGACGCTGGTTAGCCAGTTAGTTATTTAGTTATTTAGGTTCCCTGTCAGGTTTTTATATAGCGTCAGGTACCCCATATACTACCTAATAAACATTTTAACCCCCTGATTGCCCCTAGTTAACCCTTTCACCAGTGATCACCGTATAAGTGTTACGGGTGACGCTGGTTAGTTAGTTTGCTTTTTATAGCATCAGGGCACTCGCCATTTATTACCCAATAAAGGTTTAACCCCCTGATCACCCGGCGGGTGATATCAATTTGGTTTTAGGGTCAGATAGGGTCTGCGTCGCCCCAGGCAGCGCTAGGTTAGTGCCAGTACCGCTAACACCCACGCGCAAAGCATACACCTCCCGTAGTGGTATAGAATCTGAACAGATCAATATTTGATCTGATCAGATCTATACTAGCGTCCCCAGCAGTTTAGGGTTCCAAAAAAAGCATTGTTAGCGGGATCAGCCCAGATACCTGCTAGCACCTGCGTTTTGCCCCTCCGCCCAGCCCACCCAAGTGCAGTATCGATCGATCACTGTCACTTACAAAACACTAAACACATAACTGCAGCATTGCATGCAGAGTCAGGCCTGATCCCTGCGTTCTCTAACAGTTTTTTTTGGTAGCGTTTTATACAGCCGCTGACAGCCTAGATGCTTTTTTACCTGTGAGTCTCACTAGTTGTACCACTAAATTTAGAGCCCAAAATGGCAAAGCGAAGTTACACTGGTGAAGAGGGCTACACGTTTCTGAGCATGACAGATAGTGAAGAGGAGGTCACTCATCTGTCAGATTCAGGCTCAGCGAAATAAAAAATGAATGCCCTTAGAAATCCTGAAGGCAGTGCTTGGATTTCGGGGTCCCTTACGCGGCTAGGCTCCAAAAAAGTCCCCCACATGTGGTATTCCCGTACTCAGGAGAAGCAGCAGAATGTATTTTGGGCTATAATTTCACATATGCCCATAGCATGTGTGAGCAATATATCATTTAGTGACAACTTTGTGCAAAAAACAAAAAAAGTTTGTAATATTCCCGCAACTTGTGGCAAAATATAAAATATTCCATGGACGCAACATGCCTCTCAGCAAATAGCTTGGGGTGTCTACTTTTCAAAATGGGGTCATTTGGGGGGAGGGGGGGTTGTGCTATTTTGGCATTTTATGGCTTTCGAAACTGTGATAGGTAGTGAGGAGTGAAATCAAAAATTTGCACCCTTAGAAATCCTGAAGGCAGTGATTGGTTTTCGGGGTGCCGTACGCGGCTAGACTCCCAAAAAGTCCCACATATGTGGTATCCCCGTACTCAGAAAAAGCAGCAGAATATATTTTGGGGGGCAATTCCACATATAACTATGGCATGTGTGAGCAATATATTATTTAGTGACAACTTTTTGTAAACATTCGTTTTTTTAGTTTTTTTGTCATTATTCAATCAATATTCAATGGGCTCAACATGCCTCTCAGCAATTTCCTTGGGGTGTCTACTTTCCAAAATGGGGTCATTTGGGGGGGGGGGGGGTTTGTACCGCCCTGCCATTTTAACACCTCAAGAAATGAGATAGGTAATCATAAATTAAAAGCTGTGTAAATTCCCGAAAATGTACTCTAGTTTGTAGACGCTATAACTTTTGCGCAAACCAATAAATATACGCTTATTGACATTTTTTTTACTAAAGACATGTGGCTGAATACATTTTGGCCTAAATGTATAACTAAAATTGAGTTTATTTGATTTTTCTTATAACAAAAAGTAGAAAATATTGTTTTTCTTCAAACTTTTCGGTCTTTTTCCATTTATATCGTAAAAAATAAAAATCGCAGAGGCAATCAAATACCATCAAAAGAAAGCTCTATTTGTGGGAAGAAAAGGACACAAATTTCATTTGGGTACAGCATTGCATGACTGCGCAATTTCCAGTTAAAGCAGTGCAGTGCGAAATTGTAAAAAGACCTCTGGTCCTTAGGCTGACAATTGGTCTGGGGCTTAAGTGGTTAATGGATGAGCTGATTGTTCAACCAGCCTGGTATTGCAAGACTACACCAGGGACAATGGGAGAGGTTGTACATGGCCTATCTACAAACACTGATGCAGTCTTCAGATGGCTAAAACTATACTTATGAGTTGTGAATACTGTTACAGCATCCAACTGGTAAAAGATTTTTCAATTAACATGGAAAATATTCTTGACAACTTATTATAGCGAAAAATGGCAAGCATTCAATAAAATGTTTCCATAAATGGCAAGCATTCAAAAAAATGTTTCCATAAGGATTCATTTATTACTTTCCCCATTCAGAAGCTGATGGCTAGGGTTTTATTATAGAGGTTACAATGAATCAAAATACATATGGTCATTTCCCAGTTTAAAAGTTACTGGCCTATATCTGGTGATGAATTTCTAATGTCTACAGACAGCCTAAGACCATCCCTGCCTTTCCATATCGCAAGAAGATCTATTGATCTTGAATGTCAACGGCAAATTAAGTCTAAAATAAATGAATCTGCCAGATGGCACCCAAACACCTTAGGAAAACAACTTTCCCCTTGACCAGAACTGACTTCTTTACAGCATATCTAAACTCAAGAACAAAACCGTAATACATTACAGCTTATTAGTCTACATGTTGTTGCGTTGCTTTTCTTTTTTCATGCTAAGTATGTGCAGGGATCCACTGCCCCCTACTGGCAGCTGCTAGTATTGCATTGTAATGTAACATTATGTATGTCACTTCTTGACTCTGGAGTTGTTGGTAAAAGAAGATCCTGGAAGAAGGAAGTGAAGAGAGTGAAAGGCCTCAGCCATTTGTCCAATCTATGCTACTAATACCAGATCAGAAGGGACTATTGCCAGATAACTAGGACTGCATTCCAGGCTGGTTGGGTAACAGCTGGAAAATCTCTTCATCTCTGCAGATTTTGACTTCAGGTCTCCAACACTAAGACATACACAACATCATCCTCAGGGGCCCCTGCAATGAAACTTTGCTGCAACATTCTGGAGTTATCTGTATTAATAACTATACTGTATGAACCCAGGCGTATGTGCATAGTTCCACATGGACTCCTCTAGGACCAATTGCTGATGATATCTGTTTGTACAGTTGCATGCACAGTTATTAACCTTTTTTTCTCCTTTCGTCTTCCAGGACAGCCTCTGAGATATAGGGCTCCTCCCTCACAGGACAGGAAACTCGTCTATCCAATTAGATTAAAAAGGTGGTCCTCCAGGCCCTCCTCAGTCTTTTGTGTTTCCTTCCGGACGGGAAGGAGCATGTAGGAACCTAAGGGGAGCTCCTTATCTCAGGGGGTATCCTGGGAGAGCACCTGGTGGACTGGTCTTCTAAGCCTGTAGCACCCCTCGGTCCTGTTTGGGGGGAGAGAGGGTCGCTAGTGAACCACCGCTGTCTTTTTTTGCTCGGTGAGAGCGGGACCCCGATGTGTGACAGTGTTCCGCCTAACATACCCCACTAAGTACCTGCAACCGGCGATTGGTGGGCGGGAGACGCTTGGCATTACATGCTGGCTTAGTTCCGTGTACAGCGCATGGCGTGAGTAGGCGGGCATCTGCGTTCCAGCATCCGGAAGTGACGAGGGACGCACTTCCGCTGGAACCGCCTCATCAGAGGGTGTCGCAGGATCTGGTTCCGGTCCCCAGGGCGCAGAGGTGTGGCTGTACGGGCATCAGAGCAGTGAAAAGGCTCAGAGAGACTGAGCAAATTCTGGGAACAATGGAGGGCACAGCATCACAGGTGGACTGCGCTACATTTGATTCTGCAGGCTCTGGCACCTCTCAGGTAAGCATGGTGAGGGCAGACCATGTCTTACACTGGGGGGTTGGGGGTCTTTTAGACCTTAGAAACCCTCCCTGGGTGGGGAGCCTCAGGTGATGGGTGGGCACTTCCTAGGCATACCCTAAGCACAGTGGTGTGGGTCAAGGGATGTATTCTAATAGGAGCTTGTTTGTCTTTTTTTCAGGTCAAACAGGATAGGACCCAGACACAGTTGCCTAGAAAGAAATGTGCCATGTGTGGGGCTAAGTTAGGCGCCAATTGGGAGAAGCCGATTTGCCTCGAGTTGTCAGTGGTCTTGTCAGGGATGATTCAGTGGCAGTGTGTCACAAATTACTGACATCTGTAGGTCGAGATTGCATCCACTTTCCAGTCCTTTAAAAGTATGATGGATAGGATACAGGGTCCCTCTTTTTCCTTACCCAGGGCAGTGAGCACGCCCTCCTTATCCGAACCAAGCCAGGAGGATAAGGGGGAAAAGGAGAGGGTACCAAGGTCGCTAGCCTCCTCTCAAACAGGTTCAGCATCTGATTCTGAGGGAGAGGAAAAATCTTCTAGGGGGTCCAGATACAAATTATCTTTGCACGATGTAGGAGATCTTCTCAAAGCGATCTATGACACTCTGGAAATTAGGGAAGAGCAGGTCCAACTTTCCAAGCATGACCTTATGTACCAGGGGTCTAGTGCTCAGAAAAACAGGGTATTCCCCGTGCATAAGTCGTTAATAGAATCGATTTTGCTGGAGTGGGAGCAGCCGGAAAAAAGGCTGTTCTTTTCAAGCAGCCTTAAACAGAGGTTCCCATTTGAAACGGATGCTGTGCATCCCTGGAATAAGGTCCCCAAACTTGATGCCCCATTAGCCAAGGTCTCTAAGAAGACAGATTTGGCCTTTGACGACATGGGTTCGCTCAGAGATCCCATGGATAAGAGGGGGGATGTGCTGCTTAAAAGGGCCTGGGATGCCTCATCAATTGGGCTCCAGCCAGCCCTTGCAGCTACCTGCGTGGCTAGAAATCTAGAGTGTTGGCTTACCCAGTTACAGTCTCATATTTCAGCGGGCACTTCTAGACAGCAGCTGTTGAAGTCATTCCCGTTACTGTTCAAAGCAGTAGGATTTTTAGCAGATGCCTCTGCAGAGTCGGTTAAATTAGCGGCTAGGTCAGCAGCATTTGGTGAATGCAGCCAGAAGGGCAGTATGGCTTAAAGCCTGGACAGGTGATGCAGCCTCGAAGCTAAAACTGTTCGGGTTACCGATTCTTTCTCTGGGCCCCCAATGGCACGGGAGAGCCCGGAGAAGCACTGGATGGTGGCGGGGGAGGGGGGGCGTCCCCTCTCATCGCCTATAAGAATGATCGTTCTTATCGTGCACAGAATCACTGACTGGAAAGAATATCTGCAGGCATCATTCAGATATCCCATCACAAACTCAAGGACTTCATATGATGCCCTAAGGTATTGAAGTGGTTAAAAAAAATAAAATAGAAAAAAGGTCTGTAAGTGAACTGTGTTCAGGCACAGGACACAGTGCACTTATGGGAAGCGCCATGTCTATGCCATCACAAGATGGCAGACATTTCTTAATTTGAAAGCATTTGTCCCACCTTGCGGAAGCGCCGATTAGTCTGAAGTAGGAAGTATGAGGAGTGAACTCCTCCATCGCCGCTGCCAGTGCCCGACAGCGCAGGAGAGGACACCACAGCAAGGTAAGTGCGCTGTGGCGGTCGGGACCTCCTGCAGAGATAGGGGGAGGGGGGTTTGATGGGACACAGGCTGCATTTGATGGGACACAGGCTGCATTTGATGGGGCAAAAGGTGCATTTGATGGGGCAGGAAATTCCACATAAGACACCCAGTGACGCTGTGGACTAATCCAGGAGCCGTCACCTCCCCAGAGTTTGTTATCCCTTATGCCCTGTACACACGACCAGTTTTCCTGTCGGAATAAACTCTGAAGGTTTTTCTGATGGAATTTGCATACACACAATTGCATCAAAGTCTGACCGTCAAGAACACAGTGATGTACAACACGTACGACGGGACTAGAAAAAGGAAGTTCAATAGCCAGTAGCCAATAGCTTCCGTCTCGTACTTGCTTCAGAGCATGCATTGTTTTTGGTCCGTCGGAACAGCATACAAACGAGTGATTTTCCCGATATTTAGAACATGTTCTATTTCTAGGTCCGCCAGAATTTTCCAAGTAAAAAGTCCAATGGGGCATACACACGAACGGAATATATGATGAAAAGCCCCCATCTGACTTTTTCTGTTGGAACATTCCACTCGTGTGTACGCGGCATTACTTTCATGTAAGTTTTGGATTACATGTTGTTGCACCAATTAAATACTTGCACTCGGAGGTGCTTTTCTTTTGTTTTTCTTGTCTTACTTACCAGAGCTGACTTCACTCATATGAAAAGCTGCGCCCTCAGTGTTGGTTCTACTACAGAGATGTCATAAACATCCACTGCCTTGTCATAGTTGTATGGACTAACTTTAAACCCACATTCACTGACTTTTTATACTACTGTGTATCCCTGAAAATAAGACCTACCCCGAAAATAAGACCTATCGTTATTTTCCAGGAGGGCTGCAATATAAGCCCTACTCCAAAAATAAGCCCTAGTTTAAAATGCTTGTAAAATCATATTCTCCACTCTATTACAGTAGTAGATAATGTACAATGTGTGAGCTTCTGTAATATAATTGTGGAGAAGAGAGCTCATGTGGGTCACAGAAGTGCAGAGCGGCGCTATAACGAAGGTATTTGGCACAATTATATCACAGAAACACACACTGTACATTATATACTACTGTAATAGAGTGGAATATAGGATTTTACAAAGATTTTAACTCAGTTCACACTGGGGATTCCTGTCAGGCAGGGAGAGAGAGGGGAAGAGAAGACAGCTCCACTGTGTCTTTTGTTACTAAAAGCAATATAAGACCCAGGCTTATTTTCAGGGAAAAACAGTATATATATGCTATTACCCCTCTACTTGTAATCGGAGTCTTCAAGTGGGAAATGCAATATTATTTAAGAAACAAGGCCTGAGGTGTGCCATGGCCTGGATGGTCAGTATGCCTGAAAAGAGGGCATACCCTGAATGTAAGAATAAGAAAAATACTATGAGTATGAGTGAATAACCTGGGGGAAACGGGTGGGTGGGCACCTAGAAAACCCCAACCCTGGCCCTGACAGAGGAGGAGGGTTATATAGTCTCCGACTCCTCCCACAAATACAGGCTGGCCTACAGCCAGCCTTCTAACTTGTAATCGGAGTCTTCAAGTGGGAAATGCAATATTATTTAAGAAACACGGCCTGAGGTGTGCCATGGCCTGGATGGTCAGTATGCCTGAAAAGAGGGCAAAAAGACACCAGTTTAGGTGGGAGAGGGAAGGTAGAGATCCCATCCCTAAAATGACGTATGCCCAAACGCCAACCGTCAGTAACCGGTAAGTATCCGCTGTGAGAGTAGAACCCATCGACTCCAGACCTGGAGATGAGAAGGAACCTCCTTAGAGCCTGCAAGCTACGCAAACCCAATTGAACGTCCCGTGAAGGATAGGATGAGCCTGATGCCCAAGGTGACCCGGACATGAGAATGAACTGCTATGAATGAGAGGATACGTGGGGAAAAGAGAGCAAGGGCTGACCCGAAGAACCCCTACAACACACACCAGAAGAAGCACCGTGAAAACACCCCTTCCCATACCTGGTAAGAGGATGTGAGAGGGTGAGTGGCAAAAATACCAGTGATAGGAGAGGAAACCTGGCTGCCTGATGGATGTGATGGAGTAGATGCCATGGCAAGCATCATCAACATGGCGACACCAAGACAAACTGGTCCCACCGGATGTGAGCAGGTCATGCTACTGCCCGAGACCTCCCAACTGAGACCGAATCCTGAACCGAGGAAGGAGAAACAGACTCCAACCCAGGGGAATAAGTCCCATAGCATGAACCAGCCATGCCCAAAGTGACTAAAGCACCCCCCTCCCCACCTGGAACAAACCGGGGAGGAGCAAAGATGACTGGACCGACGTCCCTGAGCAGTACTCCAGGCAACCTCCTAGACAAGAGATCGGAGCGGAGAGTGGAATCCAGAATGGTGATGACGTCGCCCAACCTACCACCTAAGGACCGTGGCTTGGACACACCCTGAGAGTATGAATCCCAGGGCGGTAACCAGGGCCTCTATGCAACAGGATGTCCACTAAAGAAAATTGTTGTCTGCTTCCAACCTGAGGGTGCGCCCAGTGGCGAAAAGACATCTGTACGTGAGTGCAGGCATGGTTGATATTGGTATGGATGCCAAGACGGCCCAACCTGAAAACGTAACTAGAAGGAAAGACAGACAACCAGACATGAGAACAACAACAACGCCCCTCTGCCTACCTAAGAATGAGAACATGGCAGGAAAGTTAAGACCACAGCACATGAATGAACCTAATGATGAACCCCCCCCCCCCCCCCCGTGTGTGTGAGTTGAGAAATAGTGAGTTAACCCGAGTAACCTGCAGCGCAGAGACAGGTAATTAACAGAAACTCAGGCCTAGAGTACCCACAGACCGTGGTGGGTAGACGTACAGGTGTGGTGAATGAACATGCATCGTATGACGTATGGTATACAGGCGAGAAGATTGTGGTCAACAATCATTAATAACGAAACCTCAGCCCGTATGGATCTGTAGACGTGACAGATCCCGATGTGCGAGCCCTAGCTAACTGACCCCGGTACAAACATGAACACAGATACGATAAGACATGACAATGAATGCAGACAAACCTAACCAGAATATGTCATAAGTGAACGCCCTTCTGCGAACTCTGAAGCCAAACACAGAGGTTGAAACACCATGACAGAACCACTGAACAGAAACACTCTGACAGAAATACTGAGAAAAATGGCACGACAATGCCATGACAGAAATGCTAAAAGTTAACCTAGGTAGAACAATGACTGAAATCCCGGGGCAGAACGCTATGACAGACATGCTGGCAGGACGCTATGACAGAACTCCAGGGGCAGAACACTGACAGATAACCTGGGGTGGAACACTATGACAGACATGCCGGGCAGAATGATATGACAGGAACCCAGGGGCAAACCACTATGACCGCCATGCTGGACAGAGCGCTTATGACGGAAATACTGGACCGAACGCTATGACCGAACCTGGACAGAACGCTATGACAGGAAAGCTAGAAAGAATGCTATGACCGAGAATGCTGGACCAATCGCTATGACAGAATTGCTGGGCCGAACATTATGACAGAAAATGCTGGGCCGAACGTATGACAGAAAATGCTGGGCCGAACGTATGACAGAAAATGCTGGGCCGAACGTATGACAGAAAATGCTGGGCCGAACGTATGACAGAAAATGCTGGGCCGAACGTATGACAGAAAATGCTGGGCCGAACGTATGACAGAAAATGCTGGGCCGAACGTAATGACAGAAAATGCTGGGCCGAACGTAATGACAGAAAATGCTGAGCCGAACGTAATGACAGAAAATGCTGAGCCGAACGTAATGACAGAAGATGCTGAACAGAACGCTATGACAGAAAACTGGACTAAATGCTATAACCAAAACCTGGACAGAACGCTATGACAGGAAAGCCAGATCGAATGCTATGACAGAAATGCTGGACTGAACGCTGTGACAGAAATGCAGGACCGAACACTGTGACAGAAATGCAGGACCGAACGCTGTGACAGAAATGCAGGACCGAACGCTGTGACAGAAATGCAGGACCGAACGCTGTGACAGAAATGCTGGACCGAACGCTGTGACAGAAATGCTGGACCGAATGCTGTGACAGAAATGCTGGACCGAACGCTGTGACAGAAATGCTGGACAGAACGCTATGACAGAAAATGCTGGGCAGAACGCTATGACAGAAAATGCTGAACAGAACGCTGTGACAGAAAACTGGACCGAATGCTATGACCGAAACCTGGACCGAACGCTGTGACAGAAATGCAGGACCGAACGCTGTGACAGAAATGCAGGACCGAACGCTGTGACAAAAATGCTGGACCGAACGCTGTGACAGAAATGCTGGACCGAATGCTGTGACAGAAATGCTGGACCGAACGCTGTGACAGAAATGCTGGACAGAACGCTATGACAGAAAATGCTGGGCAGAACGCTATGACAGAAAATGCTGAACAGAACGCTGTGACAGAAAACTGGACCGAATGCTATGACCGAAACCTGGACAGAACGCTGTGACAGAAATGCTGGACAGAACGCTATGACAGAAAATGCTGGGCAGAACGCTATGACAGAAAATGCTGAACAGAACGCTGTGACAGAAAACTGGACCGAATGCTATGACCGAAACCTGGACAGAACGCTGTGACAGAAATGCTGGACAGAACGCTATGACAGGAAAGCTAGATAGGATGCCGTGACAGAAAAAGCTGGGCCGAATGTTGTGACAGAAAATGCTGGGCAGAACGCTGTGACAGAAAATGCTAGGCCGAATGTTGTGACAGAAAATGCTGGGCAGAACGCTGCGACAGAAAATGCTGGGCAGAACGCTGCGACAGAAAATGCTGGGCAGAACGCTGCGACAGAAAATGCTGGGCAGAACGCTGCGACAGAAAATGCTGGGCAGAACGCTGCGACAGAAAATGCTGGGCAGAACGCTGCGACAGAAAATGCTGGGCAGAACGCTGTGACAGAAAATGCTGGGCAGAACGCTGCGACAGAAAATGCTGGGCCGAACGCTATGACAGAAATGCTAGGTCGAACGTTATGACAGCAAATGCTGGGCCCAACGCTGTGACAGAAAATCGCAGGCAGAGCGCTGTGACAGAAAATCGCAGGCAGAGCGCTGTGACAGAAAATCGCAGGCAGAGCGCTGTGACAGAAAATCGCAGGCAGAGCGCTGTGACAGAAAATCGCAGGCAGAACGCTGTGACAGAAAATCGCAGGCAGAACGCTGTGACAGAAAATCGCAGGCAGAACGCTGTGACAGAAAAAACGCAGGCAGAACATCGCAAGCAGAACGCTATGACAGAAATACGCAGGCAGAACGCTATGACAGAAAAACGCTGGCAGAACGCTATGACAGAAAAACGCTGGCAGAACGCTATGACAGAAACACGCTGGCAGAACGCTATGACAGAAACACGCTGGCAGAACGCTATGACAGAAACACGCTGGCAGAACGCTATGACAGAAATACGCTGGCAGAACGCTATGACAGAAACACGCTGGCAGAACGCTATGACAGAAATACGCTGGCAGAACGCTATAACAGAAATAAGCTGGCAGAACGCTATGGAGGAAAACGCTGGCAGCACGCTATGACAGAAAAGCAATGACTAAAGCAGCATCAATGAAAACATAATGCAGCTTGTGTGCCTTAGTGTCACACGTATCCCCAGATACTGTACACTGTGTGTAGGATGCCTATGGTTTTCATTCTGCTACAGTCTCCACAAAGATAAGAAAAAGCTGCAGCTTTTTTATAAAGCAAGGAGTATTTGGAACGAAAATGCCCATGCGAGGGGACGGGGGGGCACAAGCCGGCGGCGGCCGATTACCTCCCCCCCCTCGCCAGGAGAATCGCGAGTGCACTGCATATGTGGGGGGGGGGCGGGGGCGGCGGCAGCCGACTACCCCCCTCCCCTGCAAGGAGAATCGGCGGGTGTACTGCATATGTGGGGGGGGGGGCGGCGGCAGCCGACTACCCCCCCCCTCCCCCCGCAAGGAGAATCGGCGGGTGTACTGCATATGTGGGGGGGGGGCGGGCGGCGGCAGCCGACTACCCCCCCTCCTCCCGCAAGGAGAATCGGCGGGTGTACTGCATATGGGAGGGGGAGGGGGCGCGGCCAATCATCTCCCCCCCCCCCCACGAGGAGAAACAGCGGGCGCTCCGTACCTGCGAGGGGAGAAGGGGAGCGGGCGGCGGCCGGCTACCTCCTCTCCCCAGGAGAATCGGCGGGCGGAGCAAAAGGCACAAATTGGGAGGGAGCAGCCGGAGCCAGCCGACCCACCTCTCCCCCAATGGGAGAAAAGCCACGAGGAACCCTGTACCTGTGGAGATGGTGGGCGGGGAGAGAAAGAAGCAGAGACAGGAGAACGTGGGCGGACAGCACAATGCCCATGAGTGAGAGAGGAGCTGGCCGATCACCCCCCTCTGACAGAAACACGCTGGCAGAACGCTATGACAGAAATACGCTGGCAGAACGCTATGACAGAAACACGTTGGCAGAACGCTATGACAGAAATACGCTGGCAGAACGCTATAACAGAAATAAGCTGGCAGAACGCTATGGAGGAAAACGCTGGCAGCACGCTATGACAGAAAAGCAATGACTAAAGCAGCATCAATGAAAACATAATGCAGCTTGTGTGCCTTAGTGTCACACGTATCCCCAGATACTGTACACTGTGTGTAGGATGCCTATGGTTTTCATTCTGCTACAGTCTCCACAAAGATAAGAAAAAGCTGCAGCTTTTTTATAAAGCAAGGAGTATTTGGAACGAAAATGCCCATGCGAGGGGACGGGGGGGCACAAGCCGGCGGCGGCCGATTACCTCCCCCCCCTCGCCAGGAGAATCGCGAGTGCACTGCATATGTGGGGGGGGGGCGGGGGCGGCGGCAGCCGACTACCCCCCTCCCCTGCAAGGAGAATCGGCGGGTGTACTGCATATGTGGGGGGGGGGGCGGCGGCAGCCGACTACCCCCCCCTCCCCCCGCAAGGAGAATCGGCGGGTGTACTGCATATGTGGGGGGGGGGCGGGCGGCGGCAGCCGACTACCCCCCCTCCTCCCGCAAGGAGAATCGGCGGGTGTACTGCATATGGGAGGGGGAGGGGGCGCGGCCAATCATCTCCCCCCCCCCCACGAGGAGAAACAGCGGGCGCTCCGTACCTGCGAGGGGAGAAGGGGAGCGGGCGGCGGCCGGCTACCTCCTCTCCCCAGGAGAATCGGCGGGCGGAGCAAAAGGCACAAATTGGGAGGGAGCAGCCGGAGCCAGCCGACCCACCTCTCCCCCAATGGGAGAAAAGCCACGAGGAACCCTGTACCTGTGGAGATGGTGGGCGGGGAGAGAAAGAAGCAGAGACAGGAGAACGTGGGCGGACAGCACAATGCCCATGAGTGAGAGAGGAGCTGGCCGATCACCCCCCTCTCACCCACACCAGGAGAAACGGAGGACAGGCTGACGGAGCGATACACATGGGGAGAGAGAGGCGCTGGGGGTAGCCGAACACACTCTCCCCTCCTCCCATGCCGGAAGAAAACGCCGAGCGGGATCACCCCCCCCCCTGGAAGCCGGCAGGGACGAAGAGAGGAGCGTAGTGGAGGATAGATTGACCGGCCTCCTCCTCCCCCCCCCCCCCCCCCATGAATGCCGGCTGCCAGTGCCTCCACCTAGAAAACCCCAACCCTGGCCCTGACAGAGGAGGAGGGTTATATAGTCTCCGACTCCTCCCACAAATACAGGCTGGCCTACAGCCAGCCTTCTAACTTGTTCCTTATTTCCATGTCCTGAGCGCTGATATTGAGATTATATATATATATATATATATATATATATATATATATATATATATATATATATATATAGAGAGAGAGAGATATATATATATATACATAGTTAGTTATATATATAGATATATCTCGAGATAGAGAGATAGAGATATATATCTCTATCATTTATTATGAAAGAGGGGGAGCTCTCTTTGTGTTAGACATGTGCAGAATGGAAACATTTGAATAGTTTCAGACAGATTTGTTATGTACTAATTTTGTTTCTTTGATTTGTTTTGGAAATTGTGTAGTTTAGTTTGATTTAATACATTTTTTAATTTTCGGTGACGTCACAAGGAGGAGGGGGGATACCAGGTGACATCATTAGGTGACTCCGCCCCTTAGCTATTTAAGAAATGTCAGGCGGAGGAGCAGGGAGTCGGTGGGAGCATTCAACGGAGGACACACTTTTTTTTTTTGGGTCCATTGGTGCAGCAGATGATTGATGATGGATCTACATCAGGGGACATTGCTTTTAGATTGTTTTTAATAAAGGAATTGTATTGTGTCTTTATTCACTTTTTACACTTTTTTGGTGAATGGTAGGGGTACAGTGTACCCACTACTCATTCACATAGGGAGGTGGGATCTGGAGTCCCTCTTGTTAAAGAGCCCCCACTGCCCCAAAGCACCCACCCCATGTTGAGGGCATGTGGTCTGGTATGGATGGGGGGGGGGGGTCGCTCGTTCTTCCCCTGTCCTCCCCCTACCCCTTTACTGGCCATGTTTTGTTTTTTTCAGAATTTTTTATTTCCAGCATTCTTTTTTTACATTTCAGCTCTCAGCTTGGAAGCCCACTGACAGCTGATGTTTCATGGGGCATGTAAATAAAAACTTAAAACAAAGTAAAAATTAGTAAGTCAGCAGATCATTAAGGGAAATTGGGAATGTTGAATGAAATGTTGCTGATCACTAAATCAATAATTTCATGGCAAAATTAATTTTGCCAAAATTCCATCCCTCATCCCTCATTCCTAAGCAGCAGGTATATTGCTGCACTTTGAATTTCAAGGCTTAGTGCTCCTTTTTAATTAGAGCCGTCCTACTCCACTCTATTGCTTTTCTACAATAAATTCTGTTGGTAAACCCAGCTGGGTATTGCTCACTTAGCAGTGTATTTCCCAAAGAGGGAATTATGGGTTGACTGAGAATATTATGGATTTTAAGATCACTGGGTGTCAAGTTTCTGCAAACCTTCTCTTCATTAATTATGAAGCTGAATAAACTTAATATGACATAATTAATATATTGTAGTACAATGGAAGACCTCACTGATAATTCGATGCAAATGCGACGCTAATGAGCACTTGCCATGTTTGTCATATTCCTCGCCTCTCCTTGAATTACATTATTATGAACTGTGTTTGGGGAGAAACATTCTATAGGTCACCAGCAGGTTTAATAACAATTTTGTTGACTTCCTAATAATGAATGAATTTCATTTATAACATTATTAAGCATTGCTGCTCTTTAATGAAGATGTATTATTCACATAATGAAAATGACTTTCCATCGATGGACTCTGTTTAATTGATTATGTTATATAAGGGGTGGAATAATTAGACCTGTAACAGTCTACAGATTGTGTGGCATTTCAAATTGCATATGGTGTGGCATCATGCCTTGTGACAAACTGCATTTTATGTGACTTGAACACAGCTGAAGCAATTCCTGATGATATCCATGGGCGTCTGCAGGTAGGGGCAAGGGGGGTCAAGTGTACCCCCCTGGTATCAGGGATTCAATCAGCACGTTCCTCACAGTCTCATTGTTATGGGGATGCGGGCAGCCAGTGGGGTGACACCATCAAGGTGCTGACAAGCCCCCCCCCCATCAGTGTAGTGTGACTTTGGGCTCTTTTCCCTGCTCAGTCCAGCAGAAAACTCTGTGGCACTGTGTCAGGAGAAAGGCAAGTTGCAGGCTGTGGAGGTTCCCCCGCTCACCCCCCCTCTCCTGTCAGGGAGAAAAGACGGCGGCTCTCACCAGGTTCCCCAGCAGCTTCCTGCCCGCTCCGTTCCTTCCCCATTGGCCATAACTGAAGGCTTATCAAAGGAGACTAGGAGAGGAGAGCATCATGGGACATTTAGTCCCAAAGATTGACGGCCCCATTTTCCACAGGAGGAAGGCTACAGCTCGATCAAGAGAGAAATTGAGAGACTGCAGCCTGGAAAAAAGCTGAGTGCTACAGGACAAAGAAAGAGGCATGTGCTGGGTAGAAGTGACACGAGAGAAAGAGCCACACTAACTAGCGCCAACAAAGAGAGCCACACTACCCAGCGCCACCAGAGAGAGCCACACTACCCAGCGCCACCAGAGAGAGAGTCACGCTACCCCGTGCCACCAGAGAGCCACGCTACCCATCGCCACCAGAGAGAGAGCCACGCTACCCAGCACCACCAGAGAGAGCCACGCTATCCATCACCACCAGAGAGAGAGCCACGCTACCCCGTGCCACCAGAGAGAGAGCCATGCTACCCATCGCCACCAGAGAGAGAGCCACGCTACCCAGTGCCACCAGAGAGAGAGCCACACTACCCAGCGCCACCAGAGAGAGAGCCGTGTTACCCAGCGCCACCAGAGAGAGCGCCACGCTACCCAGCGCCACCAGAGAGAGCGCCACGCTACCCAGCACCACCAGAGAGAGAGCCACGCTACCCAGCACCACCAGAGAGAGCCACGCTATCCATCACCACCAGAGATAGAGCCACGCTACCCAGCGCCAGACAGCCATGCTACCCAGCACCAGAGAGAGAGATACCACCCAGCACCACCAGAGAGAGAGCCACGCTACCCAGTGACAGAGTCACGCTGGCCAGCGCCACCAGAGAGAGACAGACTGAGCCACTCCCAGGATACAGACATGCTACACTACTGACCAGCATCTCCCCCGGGGGAACCCAGAGTGAGCGATCATCCAGCCGGAGGGATCACTGCTGTCGTTTCTCTGGGACTGGTAAGAGGGCCTGTCTGCCATTATCCATTACTTATCCTAGGGACTGTACTACGCCTGCTGTCTCTGAATATGACTATGACAATGTGATAATGACATTGTCAAAAAGGGGCAGCGCATGGGTGACCCTAAAATGATGCCCCCCGCCCTGAGAAAATTTCTGTTGGATGCCCATGATAATATCATGGCACTTCTTCAACAGTTGCAAAACTTGCAATGTCCTTTTAGAGGTGGAAGTAAAATAGTCTCTCTGGTCAGTCCAAAGAACTCTATGACAAGTCTATTCTCAGGCTTTGCTTCCAACTTGTGAAGACAAGAACATAACCTCCAGTGTAGAAGGCTATGATGAGTTTCTTAAGTTGCTCATTGCTAACAGGACTCCTGGAGTGTTGCTTGAGCTGTCAGCTCTGTCAAGTTGGATCTTGAGAGACAAATCTGTACCTGAGTTTCAGGTAGGGTCATGACTTCCTTATAAGGAAGACCTTAAAACTAAAGCGTTCTTTTATGGATTTTGCGAATGAAGGTCATGTTGTTGTTTTACAGTAGTTAGGTACAGTTCCATTAAAGATAGAAATAAATAGGGTTAAGAATTGTTCTCTGCAAGTTACAAGTTAGATTTTTTAGAAGTAAACATAGATTTGTGATAATTGGTTTCACTTCCGATAAACTGAAATGTTAATATTGTTGTGCAGAATGATAGTATTTCATTTTTTTAAACTTTTTTTGACCATTTTTTTCTGGGTCACAGGAGTGCACTTAATTTTGCACTAATGTGACCCAGAGTCAGCTTATAGAGGTCTATTGCTCACTATCAGCTGGTGTCACAGAGCTGCTCCAGATTATGGAAAGGATTCCAACCATATTGTCTGGATCCATCCAGCCGGCTGATTGACAGCTGGCTCCACTCTCAGGGCACAACTGTGCCCACTCCCTCCCCAGCCCAGAGTTTAGAAGACTAAGAACTGAGTGATCAACTGTCATGTGATCACTCAGTTCTCGGGGTTCGAGCCAACGTGGGACAGTTGCGGCATAGAGGTGAGTGTGTGTGTGTGTTTTTTTTTTATCTCATACGCCTCCTGGATGGGGTATTAGGAGTTAATGCCTTTTACGGTTCTTTGGTCCATTTTCAGGCCCAGCCCAGCAATCACCTGATACAAATAAAGGACAGTGGTCCGAATGTGGGTCGGTTCGGTCAAGTCAGTTTGGGTTGAGTTCCCTCTATCAACATGTTTCCATAGAAGGCCTTGTGGAGAGCTAAGACCGATGCCTGTAAGCCCCTGTACACACGGTCGGAGATTTCCACAACCAAATCCGTCGGATTTTGCCCGTCGGATCTTGTCCGAAACTGTTGCATACACACGGTCGGACAAAGTTGGCGAAAAATCCGATCTTTCAGAACGTGATGACGTAATTTCGTTACGATGGGACTACATTCAGGCTAGTAGCCAATAGCTTTGATGTAGGAATTTGATCTGAGCATGCGTGGCACTTGGTCCGATCAAAGTTCTCTACACATGATCGGAGTATGTCCGATCGGCCCAGTTGGCCGGGAAATATTTCCAATATGTTGTAAAATTGGGTCCGACGGAATCAGTCCGATGCATACCACACACAGTCGGATTATCCGACGACACGGTCCAATAGGACACATTCCGACGGATCCTCCGACCGTGTGTACAAGGCTTAAGAGAGTGAGATGGAGAATAACACCTGCGAGGAGTAGAAGGATGGTTCTTACTACTACCTGGATGTAAAGTCATCAGAACATGTGGTTCGCCCCAAAGACACCAGCACTGGAAGAATGCCTGATGGACCCTGTATTACACAATCTTTACATTTGCAGATTTGCCGGGGCAGCACCCAACCTTTATTTAGGGTTAGGTAAATTAGGTAAAGATTATGCCTTTGAATTTTGGACTCTTTAATTGCCCTTTTGCACTTTTCTAAGTAAAGCGTTTGAAACATTGTCCTTACCTGGTCTGAAGTTACTGAAAGAGATGTAATGCAAGTAACTGGCACATACAGTCTACCGAGTGGGTCTTAAACACATTGGGGTACAAAGACATTGGTGTGGAGTGTAAAGACACAAGTGGTTACCCAAGGTGAGCAGCCTGTCGGTAGCTTGTACCTGTTATAGGTGGAATGACACTAGACATGTGCACACTGAAATATTTAGTTTCGGAATGTTGTTTTCGTCCGAAAAATACATTTAGTTGGTTACTCCCGAAATTCGTTTTTTATTCATTTAGTTTTTTGTTAAAGATTGCATTCGTCCAAAAATCCAAATTAATTAAGGTCGAATCTGTCATTGAAGGCTTATGGTGTCTGTAACATTCATCATCATCATTATTTTTATTTTACTCACCCCACCCAATTCCAGTAGCGTTCTTTTCTCTCTATGTCAAATCTTTTCTCTCTATGTCGAATAATCCTGGACTAATAGAGTTAAGGTTAGGCACATTCGACCACAGGTTCAATAGACACAGATTGTTATTGTCAGCATCATGTCGAATCTCCTATCTATATTGAACTGTTGTCACAACGAAAACAAAAATAAAGTGTACCGTGTACCCATCTTCTGAGGGCTCCTTCCAGCAGGATAATGTACCATGTCACAAAGCTCCAATCATCTCACCACTGGTTTCTTGAACATGACAATGAGGTCACTGTACTCCAATGGCCTCCACACTCACCAGATCTCAATCCAATAGAGCACCTTTTTGGATGTTGTGGAATGGGAGGTTTGCATCATGGATGTGCAGCTGATAAATCTGTAGCAACTCTGTGATGCTATCATGTCAATATGGACCAATGTTTCTGAGGAATGCTTCCGACACCTTGTTGAATCTATGCCAGGAAGAATTAAGGCAGTTCTGGAGGCAAAAGAGGGTCCAAGGTGTACCTAATAAATTGGCCGGTGAATGTATGTATATATGGTGTTAGAGGAGCGGAGTGTATTCAAATTTTCAGAAACCTATTTAATAAAGTTATACTCAACATTTTTAGGGGTTTATAAAAAATAAATTTTTTAATACTAGTTTTATACCATTTAGTGTGAAGCTTAACTATGAAATACATTTCCCCTATTTGTTTTTCTCATTATCCGCTTAGCACGCCTGACAAAGGAACTATATAATTTTCCTACAGATTTAAATCTATTATTTAGCAAAGAATGCCATCCTCTGATATCACACACAGTTACCCGTTCTAATGGTGAGATGTATGCAGCCCCAAATAGGAAACTTGTTCTGGTCAATGAATCTGTCTTTCAATGTAATAATTAGGAAAATGAAAACCATAGCAAACAGCCTGCATGTTCCCATTCTATAAACATAATTACATCCGGCTATATACACACACACTGGTGTTTATCAAAATGACAAATTCAATTGTGATTTTAATACTTTCATGAGTGATTTAGAAAAGATTTACCCTCTAGTTTGTCTTCACATACCAGGTTTTACTTATCCCTGAGAAATATTAATAAAGAGTAAAATGAGATGTTCCTCTATAATTTTAATCTATAATTTATAACATAATGTTAATCTATAATTTACAGTGTGATTGCTGCCTTTAAAAACGTACATTTCTGTGCATAACGGAGGCCCTGCTATTCTTCAGTTAGCATGGAAACCAATGGATATACATTGTTTCAATCAGTTGAACGATTAATTGAGCTCTAAATAAGGCAACAATGTAAATATCAGTACCCTTATTGCTTGGTTTTAATGACCGGGCTTAAAATTGAACTGTCACTTAAATATATTCCTCAATAGCCACAATGGATAACAAAAATGCACTTTTTGTTCACCAAATGCATTTGAAAACCCAGATATGATGTTGTAAAAGTAGAGGTGACATTATCACTGTACTGCACATACCAGGGGTAGGCAATCTCGGCATTCCGGCATGTGCTGGTGGCTCCCTAACAACCAGGAGTATTTTATTCACCAGCAGTATTTTATTAATTTTTTTTTTTTATTCTTTTTTTTTTTTTAACCCCTTCATGCCTAAGCCTTTTTGTGACATTTATTGCTTACAAGTTAAAATCCATATTTTTTGCTAGAAAATTACTTAGAACCCCCAAACATTATATGTATTTTTTTAGCAGAGATCTTCGAGAACAAAATGTCAATCGTTGAAATATTTAATGTCATACAGTATTTGCGCAGCGGCCTTTCAAATTCAACTTAAAAAAACAAACAAGATAAGTAAAGTTAGCGCCGTTTTTATGTATAATGTGAAGGATGATGTTACATCGAGTAAAATGATACCTAACATGTCATGCTTTAAAACTGTGCACACTCATGGAATTGTGACAAATTTCTACAGGTTACCAGTTTAGAGTTACAGAGGAGGTATTGTGCTACAATTATTGCTCTCGCTCTAAGGATTGCAGGGATACTCCACATTTGTGGTTTGAACACTGTTTACATTTGCGGTCGCGCCTTACGTTGAGTTCGCTTCGGCGAGCGAACAAGGAGGCATAGGGTGCTTAAAATGTTTTTCTTTTTTTTCTTTTTACATTGTCTATTTGAAAAAATAAAAAATCTGATCACTTTTATTGCTGTCAGAAGGAATGTAAACTTGTGGCAGTAATTGGCAGTGACAGGTACTCTTTATGGAGAGATCCGGGGTCTATAAGGCCTCAAATCCCTAATTTGCACCTAAAAGCATTCAAAACGCCAAGTTTGACTGTTTTGAATACTGTCATTTTTTTTTAAGCCTTCTGTAAACCGGAAGTGATGGCATGACATCACTTCCGGGTTACTAGATCCGAGACCCGATCAAAGCCAATTCCGGCTTTGTTCGGGTCTGCGGCCAGCCGGTGGACATGCTGGCTGGTCGCTCGGGCTTCCCAGTGGGACGGGAGAGCCCGGGTGAGCCGGGGAAAGCGGCGGAAGGGGTGGCGCCCCCTTCCACTGCTTGGAAAAACAGCCGAGCAGCTTCTTAACCACATCGGTTGTTATCCCAAGAAAGCCATCCTCTGGCTCTAAAAAAACTGTGTCGGGGTAATGCATGCAGCTGAAGAGGTACAAGCCATGGCTGCATATTTGCGTACGTTCGTCATGAAGGGGTTTTGATATGCTAACCTATTTCACAAGTCTTCAGGCTGGTTAATTGATACATTGGAACCTCTTTTGTTCTTATCATAGCATTGGAAGGACCTATTGATGTGATGTCTGCCCCTCAGGGGCGGGTCTGTGATGCCCTCTATGCACACTAGGTCCTCAGTCAAGAAACTAAAGACATCTTGTGGCTACAATGCATCACTGCGGGGGACAAGACTGCAAAAGAGGTGAGTATAAGCTACTCATTTAATTAAATCACTGCCAGGGGGTATCTAAAGCGGTTGTAAACCCGCTGATGTGTTTTTTTTTTCCTACCTGCAAAGGAAAAGGCATAATGAGCTAGTATGCACCACATACTAGCTCATTATGAAATACTTACCTTAGAACGAGGCCCCGACATCTGTCCCGATCCACGCCGAGGGAGCTGACATGTTCCCTTGGCGTTTCTTCTGGGTATCACGGCTCCGACGCTGTGAGTGGCCGGAGCCACGATATCATCACTCCGGCGCATGCGTGTGGGAGATTTTTTCCTGTCAGGGTCCGGTGTCTGTCGGGCTTTCAGCCGAGAATCCCCTGTGTGCATGCGCCGCTGCAGTCAGTGGTGCATTGCGAGGGGAATTTATCTACAGGTAAGCCTTATTATAGGCTTTCCTGTAGGTAAAAGTCCCAAAAAGGACTATACAACCACTTTAAGTTTAATCCGAACACAGACTATGGATCTGTATCAGAAAATGATAACAATGTGTCAAGTTTGCTTTTAAATTTTAGAGAATATCCGTACAGTTCTTTCTGTGGTAAATGTCACTCTCTGACCGCTCCTGAATTCATAGTTAACAAAGACAGCAAGGAACTGATGGTTTCTTATCAGTGTTCTCTCCCAAGAACTCAGGCTGTATAATAAATCCAAGTCATGAAATAATTATGTACTGTAGGACTGTGTCAAAGAGTTGGGATCTGCTAAGTTAAAAGGTAATTAGCAATTTGCTCCCAACTTTGTCAAAAGTTTTACAACTCTTGAAACTGTTCTGATCTATTCTGGTGTCTTTGCTAAGAAACCTCAAAGTGTGACATTGCTGAACTTTTCGATCTGAAGTATATTTCTTGCAGTATATAATTAGACAGAAACAGTCAAAAGATTTACTTATTTGATAATATACTATAGAGTCAAATAGGATAACTACACAGGACTCTACGTTTAAAGGTAAAAAGGTTACCTCTTATAGTCTGATCAGTGTTGCCAACCTACCAGACTGAAATTTACTGGCACAACACCCAAAATTTACTGGCACAGCCAAGTTTTTACTGGCATATCCAAAAGTTAAAAAATGTCAGGTTTAAGTGCAAATTTTAGTTTTTAGGCTACAAACAAGTACAATATGCAATTATCCAAGTGATCTAAGGTAGATATTAAAGCAAAAACATATTTCTTATTTTATTTATTTTATTATTTCGTGTGCATGCAACTCCAGTTTCGGACAAAATCCATCGGACAAAATCCAATGGATTTGGTTGTCGTAATGTCCGACCGTGTGTACAAGGGCTAATACAGTGACACTGACAACAAAGTACAGCAGCACAGTTGATGATGGCACCTCCCCAACATGACACATCCCCCCCTGAATCACAGTGCCCCTCTCTCTCCATGCCAGGTGGTCCCTTCAGTCCACTCCCGGCTTATCTTCCTCCTGTTCCACAGACCTGCACATGAGTCTCCGGCTGCTCTGATCCTTTGCACGATGACTTCACGTGACACACTGCCGGCACAGTCCGAACCCACTGTAGCAGGCACTCGGATGGTCATGGCCAAGCGTCACAGCCATATTTTTTACTGGCAACCTTTTTCTTTCACTGGCATTTACTTGCAGGAGAAAAGTGAAAATTTTTTACTGGCTGCCAGTAAAAATACTGGCAGTTGGCAACACTGAGTCTGATTCCAATAATATTCACACATTAATCTTGTCTAGCACACTTGTTTTAACTACTTTTACAAAAAAAAAATAGTGGTCAAACATATAGAGTGCATGTCTGCCTGAATGTTGCTATTTTGAGCAGTTTCTTCATCCAACTTTCTGACAGATGGCCTATGAGCAAGTAGCCATATATGACATACACGTGTATATATATATATATATATATATATATATATATATATATATATATATATATATATATATACAGTGGTGTGAAAAAGTGTTTGCCTCCTTCCTCATTTCCTGTTCCTTTGCATGTTTGTCACACTTAAGTGTTTCGGAACATCAAACCAATTTAAACAATAGTCAAGGACAACACAAGTAAACACAAAATGCAATTTGTAAATGAAGGTGTTTATTATTAAAGGTGAAAAAAAATCCAAACCATCATGGCCCTGTGTGAAAAAGTGATTGCCCCCTAAACCTAATAACTGGTTGGGCCACCCTTAGCAGCAACAACTGCAACCAAGCATTTGCGATAACGTGCAATGAGGCTTTTACAGCATCCTGGAGGAATTTTGGCCCACTCATCTTTGCAGAATTGTCCTAATTCAGTTACATTAGAGGGTTTTCGAGCATGAACGGCCTTTTTAAGGTCATACCACAACATCTCAATAGGATTCAGGTCAGGACTTTGGCTAGGCCACTCCAAAGTCTTCATTTTGTTTTTCTTCAGCCATTCGGTGGTGGACTTGCTGGTGTGTTTAGGATCATTGTCCTGCTGCAGAACCCAAGTTCGTTTCAGCTTGAGTACACAAACAGATGGTCGGACATTCTCCTTCAGGATCTCTTGGTAGACAACAGAATTCATAGTTCCTTTTATCACAGCAAGTCTTCCAGGTCC
The DNA here is from genome assembly GCF_037356315.1 of Lithobates pipiens. Lineage (NCBI taxonomy): Eukaryota > Metazoa > Chordata > Amphibia > Anura > Ranidae > Lithobates > Lithobates pipiens. Next base: position 11,049,513 of record NW_027507755.1, read on the forward strand.
TGAAGCAGCAAAACAGCCCCAGACCATCACACTACCACCACCATATTTTACTGTTGGTATAATGTTCTTTTTATGAAATGCAGTGTTCCTTCTACGCCAGATATACTTGGACACACATCTTCCAAAGAGTTCCACTTTTGTCTCATCGGTCCACAGAATGTTGTCCCAAAAGTCTTGGGGATCATCAAGATGTGTTGTGGAGAAATTGAGACGAGCTTTGATGTTCTTTTTGCTCAGCAGTGGTTTTCTCCTTGGAACTCTGCCATGCAGGCCATTTTTGCCCAGTCTTTTCCTGATGGTGGAGGCATGAACGCTGACCTTAACTGAGGCAATTGAGGCCTGCAGTTCCTTGGACGTTGTTGTGGGGTCTTTTGTGACCTCTTGGATGAGTCGTCGCTGCGCTCTTGGGGTAATTTTGGGCGGCCGGCCACTCCTGGGAAGGTTCACCACTGTTCCATGTCTTCGCCATTTGTGGATAATGGCTCTCACTGTGGTTCGCTGGATTCCCAAAGCTTTGGAAATGGCTTTATAACCCTTTCCAGACTGATAGATCTCAATTACTTTCTTTCTCAATTGTTCCTGAATTTCTTTGGGTCTCGGCATGATGTGTAGCTTTTAAGGATCTTCTGGTGGACCTTACTGTGTCAAGCAGCTCCTATTTAAGTGATGCCTTGATTGTGAACAGGTGTGGCAATAATCAGGCCTGGGTGTGGCTAGAGAAATTGAACGCAGGTGTGGACAACCACAGTTATAGTATGTTTTAACAAGGGGGGCAATCACTTTTTCACACAGGGCCATGATGGTTTGGATTTTTTTTCACCTTTAATAATAAACACCTTCATTTACAAATTGCATTTTGTGTTTACTTGTGTTGTCCTTGACTATTGTTTAAATTGGTTTGATGTTCCGAAACACTTAAGTGTGACAAACATGCAAAGGAACAGGAAATGAGGAAGGGGGCAAACACTTTTCACACCACTGTATATATACACACACAGTATCTCACACCCCTCTCATTTTTGAAAATATTTTATTATATCAGTGTAAATTTGCTGTCCCTTCAAAATAACTCAACGCACAGCCATTAATGTCTAAACCACTGGGACAAGTGTTGGAGGTGCCCCACAGCCCTCTCCTAACCGGTCGTCTCTTTAGTTAGTGATCGGCTCACTTGTGGCCTGTCGGCAGCTGCTTGATGAGCCTGTGTCTGTGGAGCTAGCCCATCCATCCATTCAGTTGTTTTCCCATCTAATCTGAAGCATGGATGTGTCCCTCGCTAAGACTCTATTGGAGGAACTGTTTGTTTGTTTTATTCACCTTCACTTGTGAGTGTGAATCGATTTTATTTTTTAATATACAATAAAAGAAGTTATTTCACCATGAGCCAGTGCGCCCGCATTCCCTTTTGTTTTCACAGCTATCAATTTCCCATTGATCAATGAGCTGCAAGGAGCATGATGCTGGCCAGATTGTTTCACATTAAACATTCTCATTAAGGGATTCCTTGGTCAGTGTGTTATCACTTTGGATTGGACATTTCTAGCACAAAGACTATTTTTTTGTATTTTATGCAGATTTACTCTATTGTGTCTATAAAAAAAAATCTGAAATTGTTGAACAGTTGGTGGTCCCTAAGCCATACAAATGGGTGGTGTTGGAACTTGCTCATGGGCACTTGCCAAGAGGAAATTTAAGGGTTGAGATAACCACTGAAAGGGTGTTGCTCAGGTTTTACTGGCCCGAGATATAAAAAGATATTGAATATTATTTTCAATTCTGTCCTATGTGTCAGATGTCAGCCCCACTATCCAATTTTCAAAGTCCTTTAGAGTCCCTGCCCATTATTGAAGTGCCCTTTGAGAGGATTGCCATGGACCTTGTGGGTCCACTCCCCAAGTCTGCCTGAGCTCATCAGCATATCCTTGTAATCATGGATTATACTACCCGTTACCCCGAGGCAGTTCCCTTACACACCACATCTGCTAAGAACATTACCAAAGAGCTGTTCATGGTGTTCAGTCGTGTTGGAATCCCTAAGGAGGTCCATACAGACCAGGGCACCCCATTTATGTCACAGATAACTATGGAGCTGTGCAAGTTATTTAAGGTGACTCAGTTACGAACCTCTGTCTACCACCCTCAAATTGATGGTTTGGTGGAGCGCTTCAATAAAACATCAAAGAACATGTTAAAAAAGGTTGATGACAAGGATGGGAAAAACTGGGACTTCCTGATTCCATACTTGATTTTTTCCATCAGGGAGGTTCCCCAGTCCTCTACGGGGTACTCTCCATTTGAGTTGCTTTATGGGAGACACCCTCGGTGACTCTTAGATATAGCCAAGGAAACCTGGGAGGGGGAACAGACACCACAAATAGTGTCATTAAGCATATTGCTCAAATGCAGGACAGGATTGCAGCAATCATGCCGATGGTAAAAGAACACTTACTGCAGGCCCAAGCAGCCCAACAGAAAATATACAACAGGGGGGGCCCAACTCCGTGTTTTCTCACCTGGTGACACGGTCCTGGTGTTAGTTCCCACTGTTGAGAGCAAGTTCCTGGCTAAGTGACAGGGTCCATTTGAAGTAATTGAGAGAGTTGGGGAGGTCAATTACAAAGTATATCAACCAGATAAAAGAAAGCCCAAACAGATTTACCACATAAACCTGTTAAAGCCCTGGAAGGATAGGCTGACATTAACTGCAAGGTCCCTCCCGGCAATGCCTAAGTGTACTGAGTCATGATTCCAGACACCCTGTCGTATTCCCAAAAACAGGAAGCTAGAGAGTTCCTGATAAGGAATAGAGAGAAATTTTCAGAGTTACTTGGTGCGACTTCAGCAGTTCAGCGTGATATTATTACTGAACCTGGGGTCCGTGTCAAGCTCAAACCGTACCGAATTCCCAAAGCTAGAAGAAAGGATATCAGTGATGAAGATAAAAGGATGTTGGAGCTATATGTCATTGATCAATCCAGTAGTGACTAGTCTAGTCCACCGTGTTAGTTCCAGAACTGAATGGCACTTGGAGGTTCTGTACCGACTTCAGGAAGCTTAATGCAATGAGAAAGTTTGACATGTACCCAATGCCCAGAGTAGACGAACTTATAGACCGACTTGGCAAGGCCCAATATCTGACCCCTTTGGACTTGACAAAAGGTTATTGGCAAATACCCCTGACTGGTAGCACCAAAGAGAAGACTACATTTGTGACCCCGGAGGGTTCTTTTCAATAAAAAAAAAATGCCTTTTGGGTTGCATAATGCCCCTGCAACATACCAGAGGGCCATGGACCCTAAGACCCCACCGATGGTATGTAGCAACCTATCTAGATAGTCTCACTTACCCTGTATCCAGGCTGTCCTTGACTCCCTCTTCAAAGAAGGTTTTACGTCAAATCCCAAAAAATGTGCCATTGGTTTAGAGGAAGCCAAGTATTTGGGCTACACTATTGGCTGTGGTGTCATAAAACCCCAAGTGAATAAAACAGAAGCTATCCAGGAGTGGCCACACAAACAAGAAGCAGGTCAGGGTCTTTCTTGGGATTGTGGGGTATTATAGAAGGTTTATCTCAAATTTTGCAACTATAGCTATCCCACGGACAGACCTTACGAAAGGGAAAGACTCTGTAATGGTGAAATAGTCCCCAGTAGCAGAGGAATCTTTTCAAGTCCTGAAGAAGACTCTTTGTGCACAGCCAGTACTGTACTCTCCCGATTTCTCCAAAGACTTTTTGGTTCAGACGGATGCATCTGATGTAGGTATCGGAGCAGTATTGTCACAGGTACACAATGGGGAAGAACACCCTGTGATGTACCTAAGCAGAAATCTCAATGACCATGAGAAAAAGTATGCAGTCATTGAAAAAGAATGTTTAGCCATAAAGTGGGTCATAGACGCACTAAGATAGTATTTGTTAGGGTGCCAGTGCTCCCCTGCTGACCATGCTCCCCTAAAATGGATGGCCCAAAAGAAGGAGTCTCTCTCTCTCTCTAGATCTATACAGTATCTCATAAAAGTGAGTACACCCTCACCTTTTTGTAAATATTTTATTATATCTCATATTCATGTGACAACACTGAAGAAATTACACTTTGCTACAATGTAAAGTAGTGAGTGTACAGCTTGTTTAACAGTGTAAATTTGATGTCCCCTCAAAATAACTCGGCACACAGCCATTAATGTCTAAACCGCTGGCAACAAAAGTGAGTACTCCTTTAAGTGTAAATGTCCTAATTGGGCCCAATTAGCTATTTTTCCTCCCTGGTGTCATGTGACTCATTGGTGTTACAAGGTCTGAGGTGTGAATGGGGAGAAGGTGTGTTCAATTTGGTGTTATCGCTCTCACTCTCTCATAGCGGTCACTGGAAGTTCAACATGGCACCTCATGGTAAAGAACTCCCTGAGGATCTCAAAAAAAGAATTGTTGCTCTACATAAATATGGCCTAGACTATATGAAGATTGCCAAGACCCTTAAACTGAGCTGCAGCACAGGGGCCAAGACCATACAGTGGTTTAACACGACAGGTTCCACTCAGAACAGGCCTCACCATGGTCGACCAAAGAAGTTGAGTGCACATACTCAGCGTCATATCCAGAGGTTTTCTTTGAGAAACAGACATATGAGTGCTGCCAGCATTGCTGCAGAGGTTGAAGGGGTGGGGGGTCAGCCTGTCAGTGATCAGACCATACACCACAAACTGCATCAAATTGGTCTGCATGGCTGTAGTCCAAGAAGGAAGTCTATTCTAAAGATAATACACAAGAAAGCCTGCAAACAGTTTGCTGAAGACAAGCAGACTAATGACATGGATTACTGGAACCAAGCTACACTTATTTGGTTAAGATGGTGTCAAGCATGTGTGGTGGCAACCAGGTGAGGAGTACAAAGACAAGTGTGTCTTGCCTACAGTCAAGCATGGTGGTGGGAGTGTCATGGTCTGGGGCTGCATGAGTGTTGCCGGCACTGGGGAACTACAGTTCATTGAGGGAACCATGAATGCCAACATGTACTGTAACATACTGAAGCAGAGCATGATCCCCTCCCTTCGGCCCCAAGCACACCTCCAAGACAACCAAGCATGTCTCCAGACCTTAACCCTATTGAGCATCTGTGGGGCATCCTCAAATGGAAGGTGGAGGAGCGCAAGGTCTCTAAGATCCACCAGCTCTGTGATGTCGTCATGGAGGAGTGGAAGAAGACTACAGTGGCAACCTGTGAAGCTCTGGTTAACTCCATGCCCAAAAGGGTTAAGGCAGTGCTGGAAAATAATGGTGGTCACACAAAATATTGACACTTTGGGCACAATTTGGACATTTTCATTTAGGGGTGTACTCACTTTTGTTGGCAGTGGTTTAGACATTAATGGCTGTGTGTTGAGTTATTTTGAGGGGACAGCAAATTGACACTGTTATACAAGCTGTATACTCACTACTTTACATTGCAGCAAAATGTAATTTCTTCAGTGTTGTCACATGAAAAGATATAATAAAATATTTACAAAAATGTGAGGGGTGTACTCACTTTTGTGAGATACTGTGTGTGTGTGTGTGTGTGTGTGTGTGTGTATATATATATATATATATATATATATATAATATATACAAGCAAACATTTGATTTATTGCACCTTACCAATCCCTAGATGTGGTGGCTGTCTTCTTTTTTTTTTGTTTTTTGCCCTTTATTTTTACCCAGTGATGGATGGAGAAGCAATGGAGATAACTTTGAACAGCAGCATTGTCAGCTTGTGGAGGGGATAGTGTTTGATTCAGATTGGTTTACTTAAAGAGTTTGTTAACCCAAAAAAGAAAAAATGGATCCTGCTCCTTTAACCACTTCTGGACCGCCGCACGCCGATATACTTCCTTAACCCCCGGTATCCTTGTGTTCGGCCGGCGGTCCGCTACAAGATAAAATTGGTCTCTGTGGCGGATTCACTGCAAGATCACTTTTTCAGCACTGTGCTCTGTGTCCATGATATTGCAGGGCGGAAGCGATGTCAAAACGTCACTTCCGCCCATAGCTCTTAAAGGGCCATTTTTTAAATGAATTTTTTTTTTTATTACATTTTAGTGTAAATATGAGATCTGGGGTCTTTTTGACCCCAGATTTCATATTGAAGAGGTCCTGTCATGCTTTTTTTCTATTACAAGGGGTGTTTACATTCCTTGTAATAGGAATAAAAGTGACACAATTTTTTTTTTAAACAGTATAAAAATAAAAAATAAAAGGTAAAATAAATAAGAAAAAAAAATGTAAACGTGTCCTGTCCCCAAAAAAATGCGATTGTAAGAACGCTGCCCAAATACAGTGTGACAGAAAGTATTGAAACAACCACCATTTTATTCTCTAGGGTATTAGAAAAAAAATCTATAATGTTTGGGGGTTCTAAGTAATTTTCGAACAAAAAAAATGTTTTTAACTTGTAAACAAAACATCTAAAAAAGAGGCTTGGTCCTTAAGTGGTTAAAGCATGTTACATGACACAGTGCTTGCCCTGTGTCATTTGGGCCCCTCTAACACCTAAGAAACCTGGTTGATCCTAGCAGTTTCTCCCCACCCCTCTGTAAACTGACCACGGTGTATCATGGCTGCTGAGACCAAACACCGTGGTCAGTTTATGTGCCTCTGTCATCAGCAGCCTGCTATCTTCTCTCCACTTTGGTCCTATGTCCACCTCCCCTCTCTGTGTGTGAGATGCCCTTCCTGCTGCTCTCATAACACTAAACTGTATACATCATCAGCACTGCCTCCTATATCAGTGCCCCCCTCTGTGAATGATTTATATATATATATATATATATATATATATATATATATATATATATATATAAATGCTGTAAATACTTAATTTAGGAGCTGAGATTGCAATCACGTGACCAGCCAGCTCTCTCCTCCTCTCCTCCTTCCCTCCAGACTGGTATCAGCAGAGGAATCTCAAGCCCCATCCACTGCATCTCTCAGAGGAGAAAAGGAGAAAGCTGGCCAGTCATGTGATCTCAATCTCAGCAGTGAAATTAGGTATTTGCAGCATTTATTTTTATAAATCACACACAGAGGGGGACACTACAATAGGAGGCAGTGCTGATGGTGTATACAGGTTAGAGTGGCTTAACAACCACTTTAAGTTAATGACTTTGGGATTATGGAAAGGAAGTGAATGTTATGTGTCCCTATTCAACAAGAAATGTCATGGCCGATCTATGACTGCAGAACAACATGCTTGCCTGGCCCTCCCACGCAGACTTTTGGGGCTCCCAATCACAGTAAACATCTGTTATTTAAACTGTTGTTTGTGCTCAGCAAGTCACTGCTTTGTTTGAAAGAAAAAAAAAATTGATTAAAGAATAGTGTGCACCTAAACTTCTCTAAATTATTACATTCATTACATGCCCCTATGCTCATAGAAAAATATAAGTTAGACAAACACTGGTTGTGCCTATTATCCCTGATTAAAAATGTCCTGCTGCTGACCAATTTTATTGCTGCGCCATTTGCCATATTTTAACTCTTGAAGTAAAACCAAGATATGTGCTCATTTTCTATTTGGGTCTAGCTTTGCTTGTTGACATTATCCTGCTGATGGCCAATTTTTACACTGCTGTATCACCAGTTCACCCAATTTCTCCACTGTATGGACAGTGTTGCCTTCAAAGACATATGAAAAGGCTGTCACAGTTATGCAGTGATCTTCCTGTGTTTGCTTACCTCCCCTCATGTGTTCAGACTAAGAGGCCAGCCACTTCCACCTGGTGGTTTTTATAACCTCTCCTCTAAGCAAGGCTCCACCCCAGGCCCTATCAGGGAGTCCTATATTAACCTGTGCACTGCAGGCCATCAGGGCTGATCAACCATTGTGTATTCCTTTGTGTGTTAGCTTCCTGTTACCTGCCGTGTGCTCTTCTACTGTTTTCCGTTACCGACTTTGGCGTGTCTTTAACTATCCCTGTTTGCCTGTTATCCTGACCCTTTGGCGTGTCCCAGACTATTCTTGTCTGCTTATGGCCCCGACCTTGGCTTTGTCCTTCACCATCCCTATCCTCCTGTTGCCTACTGTGGGTGTGAGCTGGGGGACCCTGGGGGTCGCGACCTGGAGCCAGTTGCAGCCAAGTCCATCCTCACCACTCAAGGCTCTGGTGAACACCTGCTGGCTCTTAGACTCCGCGCCCCAGGGAATCTTACGCTCTAACCCCGGTGGGACCTGTCTCCTGTCCGCAGCAGTCAGCCATAGGGTCCACAACCTTGCAGTGCACTCCTGATCCCTACGGTGTGCATCTGTCACCTCGCCTCAAGGTGACCTGACAAAGGCCCAATGCCCGCTGTGCGATCGTTGTATGTATTTGTACATGCCCCCCCCCCCCCCCCCCTTCCTTCCCCACAGCAGTTCTTTTATAATAGTGTGTTTATTAGCCCTAGAAATAGCCAGATATTGCTAATGGAATCTGTTTTCACCTTTCCCCCATCCTGGTAGGCTTAAATGGAATGTGTCATTAAGTTTGGGTTTGTCAAAATTCAAACAGGGTTCACCAATCCCCATCATCCCTAGGCAGGATCACTAACTGAAAATAAAGGAAATTATCCCCAAAAAGGAAACAACTAGAGGCCACTGCATCTATGAACTGGTAAGCTGCAATATATTCTATTTTTGTTCTTGGGTTTAGATATGCTGTAAAGAAAACCAAGATACAATTCTGGTCAAGGAGAGAGTTGTTTTCCTAAGATGCTTGGGTGCTATTTGGCAGATTCATTTATTTTAGACTTAATTTGCTGGGGCATTACCATTTGCAGCTGACATTCAAGATCAATAGATCTTCCTTGAGATGTGGAAATGCAGGGATGCTCTTAAGCTGCCTGTACACATCAAAAATTAATCACTAAATGCAGGCCAGTGACTTTTACACCAGGAAATAATCTGATATGTTTGGATACAGTACAATGTAACCTCTAATTTCACATCCTAGACATCAGCTTTTGGGCAAGAAAAGTCGCTTAAAGTCGCTTAGGATTAGTTAAGTCGCATGTAAGGGGCTGCCACTACCAAAAAACCAACCTAAAAGGTTGGAGAAACATATAAATATCAAGGTGATAGTTATGGCGCTCTCCTATGGCTATGCAAGAAATCGCATACTAAAATATTATCTTAAAGTGCTAGTGTTGCATGTTCTAATATGTTAGATCACAATTCAAAATACTGAAAATATAAAGAAAACATTTGAAAATTAATAAAATTGATAACTGTGCAAAAAAGTGCAAAAAAAGGTGCTTGCGTGCTATAGTGCAAGATACGTGCATTTACAGCCTATACATTTTTAAATCATCTTATTCCAACAGCCATTTCAAAGTCAAGGAAAATATATACACATTAGGAAGATTTCTTTGAAAATCACAAGTTGCAAAAAATTAAAAACACAAAGTAAAACAAAAATGTTCAAAAATGACTTTCGTGCAAAAAAGGAGTTTGGTTAAAGGATTTTTTAAAGGATTTTTTCAAAAGTTCAAATAGGAGTGACTTGTGCCCAGTGCCTGGTGTGTTTTGAGTCTCAACCGGTGCGTTTTTCTGTGTCTAAAGCAAATTGCCGCACTCACCAGCTCCCCTGGTCAGTGTGAGCCCCTGTGTCGCTGTGTGGAGCTGGTCCGGTTGGTATTCAATTCCTCGTTTCCCCGTTTTTATAAAAAATATAGAACATCCATAGTGCAATATTGTTTTTAAAATTAGCGCCTTTATTATATGTAAACAGATGGCTACTCACATAAACACAGAATAAAACTCGTTAGTAAGCATCACAAACCACCGCCGCCGCCTTGTGAGAGAGAGTGTGTATGTTAGGCCACGCCCTACGTGTTTCGTCATTGGACGTCGTCATGAGCGGCCATCTTGGTGCACCTCTCTCTTAATATAGGGTGTAATGCCTGTGCTGCGCATGCGCGAGCGCAAATGCACCATATTAGTGTCTGGAATCAAACTTCACCACGGAAGGTTTTTTATTACAGCATGCCAGCACTTACAACATTACATCCGCCCTTGTTGTTTACTCTAAAACCTATTACACAGCGGCTCATTACGCTCATATATGTCCGCGCGGCAGTGAATAAAGCAATGCATGTATTTTGTATATCATGTTCCATCCATTATATATTGTTCATCTCTGGGACTCTCTGTATTAATTTAGGTGACCATAACTTAATAATTTCTCTAAAAAAACGTGACTAGGAATTTCGTTCACCATTAGTGAGTATAAGGTAAGTAAATGGATAAAGAGTCCTGGGAGGATAAATTAAATAGAACAATATCATGGATGGAACAATGAAATTAAAAGATTAAAAAATGGACAAGCATGGAAAAAATAACATTAGAATAAATAAAAGGAACCTGAATTATAAAAATCTGTATAAAATATGTAAGAAAGACAAAAATATGAAAAAAATATATATGAAAAAATATATAAAAAATATATAAAGAGGACAAAAATATTGGAAAATATATTTAAAATATGTATAAAAATTTGAATAAAATGAGTTACATGTGATATGTGTACTATATTATGGGGGAATATTTTAACAATGGCTCTTAATGCTTTGGATATCGAATAAGCAAATGGGAAAAAAAAACAAAAAATATAAAAATGTAAAAATACAAAAATCGCCAAAATCGCAAAGGTCATGCCCCTTTGCTGTGGTGGGCTATGCAATTACATATGCATTACGTTCGACCCCATGCAATACATACGATCGCATAAGGACAAGGTTTATAAATATGAGTTATTAGAGTTGAAAGAATATAAGTGGAGATGGGACAATTGGACTAAATTGGACCTATCCCTACTTGGTTTCTGAAAGGTGAAATACTTTCTTGACTAGTTAGGAGGCCTCCTATTTTGTATGGGTACTACTACTCCGTTATGAGAAACAATAGGGGTACAGATGTGTTATATCCAATGAATTGGATGCACTACATTCAACCTCACATTTGTATGGTATTTTGGATATGGGAACCCAATTTTAAAAGTGAAAATTTAGATGTTTAGGATATACCAGGAGGGTAAGATTGCAAATACTTCCTGGGGACTTGATTTGGTAGGGAGTGGGAACAGAGGAGGGAGGGGAGATATTATACTTAATAGTTGGTTAAAAAACAGTTTAAGTCTAGGTCTATATTCAAGCCTGCCGGTTGGAGTGTGTCTAGACAAAAAATCCACTTAGTTTCATTTTGTGAAACTTTCACTCTTCTGTCCTCTCCTCTCCAGTGTCCCTTTATTTTGTCGATTCCGTAAAAGGTCATGTGTCTGGGGTCTTGTCCATGGTGATCCATAAAATGCCTGGAGACATTATGGTTGTTGTATCCTTTTTTGATGTTTTTAATGTGTTCACTAATTCTTACATGCAGCTGCCGTGTGGTCCTCCCCACATATTGTTTCCGGCAGGGGCATTCGATCACATAGGTGACAAAAGTGCTGTTGCATGTGATAAGTTCGTTGATCTTGAATTCTTTTCCATTGGTAAAGGATTTGAACTCGGTTTTCTTCCTACTGGTATCCTTGGTACTAATTCTGCAGGGGAGGCACTTTCCACACTTAAAAAAACCTTTCAGGTTTTCAAAGATTTTTTATTTGTTTAGGTGGATCAATCACATTTTTGGCTAATCTGTTTCTAAGAGTGGGTGCTCTCCTGTATATAAAGAGTGGCTTCTTTGGTAGTACAGTCTTCAAGATTTCATCTGATTGGAGGATGGGCCAATGTTTTTTGAAGATGTGTTCTAGGGCCTTATATTGTCGATTGAACCCTGTCAGGAACGCGACTTCCATTCCTTTACTGTTCTTTCTTTGTCATTTATTGTGTGCCCCTTCTATTAATTTGTTTCTTTCCATTTGGCTTACTTTTCTTTTTAGATTGTGTAGTTCCTTTGCTTTGTAACCTTTGTCAACAAATCGTTGTATAATTTCATTGGCTTGTTTATCGAAATCCGCCAGGTTACTGCAGTTTCTGTAAATTCGCATTAGCTGCCCTTTAGGAATATTGTTTATCCATTTTGGATGATGGCACCTACTAGTTGGGATGTACCCATTGCGATCCGTGGCCTTAAAATAGGTCCGTGTGCCCATTTTTCCATTTTGCTTGAAGATCTGTAAGTCCAAAAAATCTATGTTTTGTATGTTCCAGTTACCAGTAAAAGAAATGTCATATGCATTATGACTAATTTCTCCGAAAAAGCTTTCTAGTTCTTCCACTGAGCCTCTCCAGATAATAATAATATCATCAATGTACCTGCGATACAACTTTAAATTCTTTCTGGGTACACTGAAAATTTGTTCATCCTCCCATCTATTCAGAAAAAGGTTTGCCACGCTGGGAGCATACTTCGCTCCCATGGCTACACCTTTGGTTTGAATATAATATGTGCCCTGGTACCAGAAGTAATTATGCGTCATTGCAAATTTGAGGCCTTCCACAATAAAATTTATTTGTTCCTGTTTGAGATCTGACTGTCGTTGTAAGGCCCATTCAGTACTACTTAAAGCATGTTCCTGCTTGATGTTGGTGTATAATGAATTAACGTCAATAGTGACTAGTATATCCTCATCCTGTATATCCATATCACTTAATTCTGCGATAAGTTGTTTGCTATCCTTTAAATATGATTTTCCCCCTACTACCAGGGGTTGTAGATAGCCATCAATATAAGCCCCTAGTCTTGAGAATAGGGATTCGATACCACTAATTATGGGTCTTCCCGGGGGATTTTTCACATCCTTATGTATTTTTGGTACGTAGTATATTACAGGAGTTTTCGCTGCTTTTGGGGTTAGGTACTTTGCCTCCTTCTTATTTAGTATTCCCTTGTTTTCTCCTTTCTTGACAAATGTTCTGAGTCGTTTCTCATATTCTTTCTTTGGATTGTTCTTTAGTTTTTTGTAAGTGTCCTTTGCGGCCAGTAGCTTTTCCATTTCTTTTTTATAGTCTTCTTTATCCAATATCACTAGGCCTCCTCCCTTGTCAGCCGAACGTATTACAATATTTTTCTTCTTTTCCAATTGTCTAATAACTTTCCATAGGTCCTTTCTTTTGGTTTTCTTGATCTCCAAATCTTTAAGTTCTTTTTCCACCATTTTTTTAAAAAACCGTTATACTTTCATTTTGTTGTACCTTCGGATTAAAAGTGGAATTGTTTCTAAGGTTGGAGTGTTTGTAAACACTGTTTAATTCTATTGGTTCTCCTTGTGGTTTCTTAGCAAAGAATTTTTTGCAACAGCACTTTTGTCACCTATGTGATCGAATGCCCCTGCCGGAAACAATATGTGGGGAGGACCACACGGCAGCTGCATGTAAGAATTAGTGAACACATTAAAAACATCAAAAAAGGATACAACAACCATAGTGTCTCCAGGCATTTTAGGGATCACCACGGACGAGACTCCAGACACATGACCTTTTACGGAATCGACAAAATAAAGGGACACTGGAGAGGAGAGGACAGAAGAGTGAAAGTTTCACAAAATGAAACTAAGTGGATTTTTTGTCTAGACACACTCCAACCGGCAGGCTTGAATATAGACCTAGACTTAAACTGTTTTTTAACCAACTATTAAGTATAATATCTCCCCTCCCTCCTCTGTTCCCACTCCCTACCAAATCAAGTCCTCAGGAAGTATTTGCAATCTTACCCTCCTGGTATATCCTAAACATCTAAATTTTCACTTTTAAAATTGGGTTCCCATATCCAAAATACCATACAAATGTGAGGTTGAATGTAGTGCATCCAATTCATTGGATATAACACATCTGTACCCCTATTGTTTCTCATAACGGAGTAGTAGTACCCATACAAAATAGGAGGCCTCCTAACTAGTCAAGAAAGTATTTCACCTTTCAGAAACCAAGTAGGGATAGGTCCAATTTAGTCCAATTGTCCCATCTCCACTTATATTCTTTCAACTCTAATAACTCATATTTATAAACCTTGTCCTTATGCGATCGTATGTATTGCATGTGGTCGAACGTAATGCATATGTAATTGCATAGCCCACCACAGCAAAGGGGCATGACCTTTGGGATTTTTGCGATTTTTGTATTTTTACATTTTTATATTTTTTGGGGTTTTTTCCCATTTGCTTATTCGATATCCAAAGCATTAAGAGCCATTGTTAAAATATTCCCCCATAATATAGTACACATATCACATGTAACTCTTTTTATACATATTTTAAATATATTTTCCAATATTTTTGTCCTCTTTATATATTTTTTATATATTTTTGCATATATATTTTTGCATATTTTTGTCTTTCTTACATATTTTATACAGATTTTTATAATTCAGGTTCCTTTTATTTATTCTAATGTTATTTTTTCCATGTTTGTCCATTTTTTAATCTTTTAATTTCATTGTTCCATCCATGATATTGTTCTATTTAATTTATCCTCCCAGGACTCTATATCCATTTACTTACCTTATACTCACTAATGGTGAACGAAATTCCTAGTCATGTTTTTTTAGAGAAATTATTAAGTTATGGTCACCTAAATTAATACAGAGAGTCCCAGAGATGAACAATATATAATGGATGGAACATGATATACAAAATACATGCATTGCTTTATTCACCGCCGCACGGACATATATGAGCGTAATGAGCCGCTGTGTAATAGGTTTTAGAGTAAACAACAAGGGCGGATGTAATGTTGTAAGTGCTGGCATGCTGTAATAAAAAAACTTCCGTGGTGAAGTTTGATTCCAGACACTAATATGGCGCATTTGCGCTCGCGCATGCGCAGTACAGGCATTACACCCTATATTAAGAGAGAGGTGCACCAAGATGGCCGCTCCAGACGACGTCCAATGACGAAACGGGTAGGGCGTGGCCTAACGTACACACTCTCTCTCACAAGGCGGCGGCGGTGGTTTGTGATGCTTACAAACGAGTTTTATTCTGTGTTTATGTGAGTAGCCATCTGTTTACATATAATAAAGGCGCTAATTTTAAAAACAATATTGCACTATGGATGTTCTATATTTTTTATAAAAACGAGGAAATTTGGAAGTGAATACCAACCGGACCAGCTCCACACAGCGACACAGGGGCTCACACTGTGAATGCAAGTTAACCCCTGCAGGGGCAGGGGAGCTGGTGAGTGCGGCAATTTGTTTTAGGCACAGAAAAACGCACCGGTTGAGACTCAAAACACACCAGGCACTGGGCACAAGTCACTCATATTTGAACTTTTGACAAAATCCTTTAACCAAACTCCTTTTTGCACGAAAGTCATTTTTGAACATTTTTGTTTTACTTTGTGTTTTTAATTTTTTGCAACTTGTGATTTTCAAAGAAATCTTCTTAATGTGTATATATTTTCCTTGACTTTGAAATGGCTGTTGGAATAAGATGATTTAAAAATGTATAGGCTGTAAATGCACGTATCTTGCACTATAGCATGCAAGCACCTTTTTTTGCACTTTTTTGCACAGTTATCAATTTTATTAATTTTCAAATGTTTTCTTTATATTTTCAGTATTTTGAATTGTGATCTAACATATTAGAACATGCAACACTAGCACTTTAAGATAATATTTTAGTATGCGATTTCTTGCATAGCCATAGGAGAGCGCCATAACTATCACCTTGATATTTATTTGAGCAAGAAAATGCCTGCCATTGTTTCTATGTAATAAGGTTTGCACAAGTAGTGTTTGGTGCATAATTCATCCATTGCCAAAAATATTTTCCATGCTTACCAGTGTAAAATATTTCATATATGTAGCACTGTCAGGGTAAGAGTCGCTAGGGACTCGGGTTCCCCACTGCTGGACAGCCAGTCACACAGCAATTCCTTCATGCACTCCAACGCAGGAACCAGTCCTTGGCTTGTTTTTTTATGTTTTATTAGGGGTTGATAACTTAGATGGGGTAGGGAATTATGGGATGCCCAATTTGAAAAAAATGTCCAGAACTATTAACAAAATTGACAATTCCTCCCTATTTACAACAAATCCACCTTTCTTTCCTCCTGCACAAACTTGGTTTTCTCAGCAAGGCATCTGCTGCTCGCTCTTGAGGGAACTAACAGTTTTGTTTTAGCTTACCAAAGGCCCATTACAGGCAGAAACTCTAAAAGTAGTGCAGTGAGCAAACAGCATGACTTCTCTCCTTCTGTTTCCCTTGTGACCACTGATCTCAGATCTACTTGCTGGCAGAAATAGCTAGCCTGCCTGGTTGCCACCAGCCACTCTTGGCTGATCTTCCTTCTAATCCTCCTGACTAACTGACTGGCCTGCCCAACTGGCACACTTCCAAGCCCACTGTTGTCTTCAGAGAGCACTGTTACAGCTTACAGTCTAGCTCCTTGTATTGTCCCTGCTCAGTGCTGATCTGTACTCACTGGCTGCCTTTTGCTCTTTCCCACTGCCTCTCCTGAAGAGTCTGCTCCAACTGCCCCCCGTGGTGGGATCCTTCTAGGCCAGCTACCCTGCGCCTCCAGCCTGAGGTATCACTCCTCCCTGGCAGGGGGTTCCCTCAACTTGACATTTTATGGCCGATATATAGATGATGTCATAATCATTTGGGATGGTTCTAAATCTCTAATCTCACAATTTGTAGCCCACTGTAATACCACCGATATGGGTTTATCATTCACTTCAGTCTGTGACGATAATTCTTTAGCTTTCCTTGACATGACAATCAGTCATGATCAAGAGATCATACATTCCCAAAATTACACCAAACCAACTGCAGGCAACTCTGCATTGCCACAGTTGTCACTACCCTCATTGGATCAAGAACATCCCCAAAAGCCAATACTGCCACTTCAAACATAACTGTACTAGAGATGAAGATCACGCTACACATGGTCAACATCTTAAACAAAAATTCCTAGAGAATGTTTCCCCACCCACCCTCGTAGATGAAGCCTTCATGTTTTACACACAACAAAGCAATACCACATGATGACAAAATATTAAAAACACCTCATCCATACAACCATTGAGATCCATGATCAGTTGTCACACCAAATTTAGAAATATGGTACGCTTATTCCAAAAGCATTGGTCCATTCTACAAGAGGACCCACACCTTAAATCCACAATCTCAGCTGGACCCTTCACCTCTTACAGAAGAGCCAGGAATCTAAAAAACTAAATTTCTTCTAGCAGGTTAAAAGCAACTTCTTCCCTCACCAGTGCCCCCCTGAAGTTTTTCAACATTCAAGGCATGTATCAATGTCATAAGTCTCAGTGCCTGACTTGCTCACATGTCACCCATAGACAAAAATATCCCATATCTGACTTTTATACTTGCTCAGAGTTCGTGGTGTATTGCCTATCCTGTCCATGTGGCCTACAATCCCTGCATAAAAGGTTTGGGGAACATAGGCGCCTAGTGGACACCGGGTCTGACAAACAGTGTCCCCAAACATTTTCTCATTCGCCACGAACACTCCTCCCTTGACCTGAAAGTTTGGGTAATTGAAGCAATACAGTTTACCCGCACAGGAATGCACATGTATTCTGTGCATCCCTGTACAGGCAGACCCATTTATGTCAATTGGGATGCAACGGCTGCACAAGCACAGCTGCTGTTCCCAAACTGACATCCATGTGGGTGTAGGTACATGACCCGACATCACATCAATCGGGTCTGCCTGTCCATTGTGTCCGTTTACAGCTGCCTGCATCTGATCCATTTTTTTTACAATCATTACATCGCTCTTATATGCTCTCTGACATGTGATAATAGTAACCGCAAGAGTTACTATGCATCAAGCTGTCATTTTATGAATTAATGGAATCTCTATACAGATTCCATTCATTCAAATAAAGTGATACAGAGAAAAGGACTATCTTCAGTCCCTTTCTCTGTCTCAAAAAAGAGATATGGGGATCTGTTGAGACCTATGATATCTCACCAAAGACCCCCCAAAAAGTATATATATATATATATATATATATATATATATATATATATATATATATATATACACATATATATCCCTGTGCGGGTAAACATGGCCCTCCATGAGCGTACATGCCACATGTGAAAAATGCTTTAGTACTAATTTAGCAGGGATTTTGTAAGTTACTTTGTGTTTATGTGTAACATTAATGATTTTAGTGTATTTTTTGTGATATGACGAACATTTGCACAATTATTGCGGGGCCCAAAAAATCTGTAGCACTTTTTTTTATTCTACAGGTCATGTGCTTTTAGAAAATGTCTAGTTTGAGGGGTCTTTTCAAATTCTGAAAGCTGTAAGGGAAAAGTGAAAACCTCCCAGATTTTTAGACACATTTTTGGTGTGTGTTATATTGTCACCATTTTGCAAAAAAGGCGCAATTTAAAATTTACAAATATTTGTTATTTATTAACTCCATACAGGTTAAGATTCTATAATTAGCAAGGATTTAGCAGGGATTTTGTAAAATTTGCTGTATTTTTATCTGCTGATAATGGTTTTAGTGTATTTTTGTGAATATATTGGTTTGATAAACATTTGCGCAAATACTCCAGGGTCTAAAAAAAACAATACCACCTTCATTTTATTCTAGAGGTCATATGCTTTCAGAAAATATATGGTTTCCGGGGTCTTTCACAAATTCTGAAAGCTGTAAGGGAAAATGAAAACTTTCAGATTTTTTGAGAAATGTGGATATTTACATTTTTGCATATGTTCGATTTTCACCATTTTGCAAAAAGGCAAAAAGTAAAAATTAAAACTTTTTGTTATTTATTAACTTCAAACAGGTTAAGCTTTTATATTTAGTATGGATTTAGCAGGAATTTTGTAAAATTAGCTGTGGTTTTATCTGCTAATAATGGTTTTAGTGTATTTTTGCCAATAATATGGTTTGATAAACATTTTGCGCAAATACCACGGGGTCTAAAACATCAGTAGCACCTTCTGATTATTCTAGAGGTCATATGCTTTCAGAAAATATATATCGTTTTGGGGGTCTTTCACAAATTCTGAACGCTGTAGGGAGAAATGAATACCTACAGATTTTTTTGAGAAATTTCGATATTTACAATCGGTTCCATTTTCAGCATTTCGCAAAAAGGTGCAATTTAAAAGTTACAAATATTTGTTATTTATTAACTCAGTACAGGTTAAGGTTTTATATTTAGTAGGAATTTTGTAAAATTGGCTGTTTTTATCTGCTAATAATGCTTTTAGTGCATGTTTTGCAAATATATTGGTTTGATAAACATTTGCACAAATACCTAAAAAATCTGTAGTACCTTCTTTTTATTCTTTTTATGCTTTCAGAAAATATATGGTTTGGGAGGTCTTTCACAAATTCTGAAAACTATAAGTGAAAAATAAAAAAGCAAAGGAAAAATTGCAAAAATGGTCTGGCCACCTGAGTGTACAAAATGGAGCAAAGGGCCTGACAGCGAAAGGGTTAATCAACACAATTCCTCCCAGAATGAAACTTACTGTAAACTAATGAGAGCCTAATATCACCAACACTTCATTACATGTATAAGAAGTAGGGTTAGCCAGTAGTAGTTATTCACATTCAACTGGACTTGTTCTGTAATGTTGAAGTCATTTTGTAACTTCTTCAAAGTTGGAGAAGCTACAAAACATATTCAACATTAAGTCCTGGGTGCCCCTTCACGTGGGCCCAATCCTGTAATCAATAAGGCCAATCGATGTTCTGTCTCAAAAAGCGTAATTTTTTTTTAATCAACACAATTCCTCCCAGAATGAAACTTACTGTAAACGAATGAGAGCCTGAAATCACCAAGACTTCATTACATGTATATAAAGTAGGTTTAGCTATTAGTAGTTATACACTTTAACTGGACTTGTTCTATATCTCATAACTTCTTTAAGTAAGGTTGGAGAAGCTACAAAACATCTTCAACATTAAGTCCCGATGAATGTGACTCAAGCTTTACCATGACCTGGATAAATGAGGACCTTCGCAGACAAGAAGTAGGCTTGAAAAAAAAATCAATTATATTCAGCCAGTACTAATTTAGCTACTGTTATAATATGGCTGATTCAAAAGTACTTAAGTGCGGTACTGCCTAATTTATCCTCTACATGGGTGATAGAGGGCAAACCTTTTCATTGACCTTCCCAGATCTTTTCCATACATCCATTGATGTACTCATGAATCTCAATTAGTATAATTTCTTGCAAAAAAAGACAGCTGACCTTACTGACCCTTTGGTGAGGTGGAAAATAAATAACCTAGCCCCACCCACTTTTGTTTTTAATTCTTTTATATATACTTTTAATGCTGCAGTCTCCTAGCTGTCCTGATGTCATAAGTTATTTCTCTTTTCCAGTGGCAGCAGCAGGTCTTTGACTGAAGGTAATGGTAGGTAAGGTAGCAGCAGTCCTTGATTGAAGGTAATTATTGCTGCAAATGTGTATTTTTATCTTTTAAATTTGAGTTTCATTTTAAATAAAAGGCAAAACACAGTTTTGTAAATGGTTAACCATCAAGTTTATCAAATTCCAACAGTTACAAACCTGTACATATTTTTTTCTATTCAAAAGAAAAAAAAAAGGAAAACAAAAAAAAGAACATAATACTGTCAACAGCAAAATGCACCAGGGTACAATGATCTTTCTGTGGGGGCAAGTTGTGAGAAATAAGCAGTCCATGATTTCCTGTTTGCATAATTATTTTTTCAGTAATGACATGTAACTGTCAAACATAAATAATACAGCACACTTCCCAACAAATGAATTAACCAGGGAATAAAGAGGTATAAAAAAATAAAAATAAATAAACAAAAGTAAAATGGAATTGCTAAACTAATAATTTGTATAAAAAAAGGAACACAATATCCAAATACAATCTCATATGCAAAAAGTTGACATAGAATGAACCTCCATGAAGATCTGTGGCATGGTACATTTTGTAGACTACAGAAAGTACAGACTGGCTGTATTATACCTACAAGAGGTTGAAAGTTTTTTTTTTCTTTTTAAAAAAAACATTATATATACATTTCATACCTTATTTTACAAACATCTCTATAACATACATCCTGAAAACCCAGCCTGTTTACAACAGGAAAACATTGCGTGATCAGATTTTCTGATACAGTGCTTAATTTTCATTCCAAAAACAAAATACAATGCACTTTTAGGGGTTTTAAACCAGTCATATATTGAAAGTGTTAACATTGATTCCCAACATTTCATATTTTAGCCTTAAAATAATATTGTAAATAACTATATGATTTGCTATTAAATCATTATTATTTCTATCTTTCTGAAGATAACACCTATGAATCTTGATCTGTGAATTGTTTATTAGTGAAGGTTTGATGCCAATTCTATATTCTTCTATATGAACTCAAGTAATAGTTGTGACCACTGTTCTATTAAATTATTTATTTTTCGTTGAGTGGAAAAGGCAATACTATTTGTTTAATTATCAAATCATGTTCTTTGAGCTGTTTTAGGAAAAGCAATGGACAGTTGTAATTGTATCATATGCAAGATCGGAAAATTATGGCTGAAGCTTAAGCAACATCTGTCAACAACAATACTTAAAAATCAACATAATTATATACATAACAGTATACCATTTTCTTGTAATTTTTAACGTCTAAGTTGGCTAATGTGTGGCTTCAGTTTCACATTGAGTTTGTCAAACCAATGCTTAATAAAAAAAAATAAAAAAAGCTAGTTTACCTATAGATTAAACAAAATAAAGTTGATCTCCAGCTTTCATATTTTAAAGTTATAAAAGTAATCTTTTTGTCTCTTTTTTGTTGTTGTTCTAATGGTGTCCACAAATACATGCATATGTCTGGTCATAATGTACCCCAAATTCTTTTTAAATATGAACAATATGAAATAAAATATGAAGATAACATTTTAGAAATTAAAACCTATAAGACATTGGAAATTAAAGTATGGTGAATACTACCTCTAAAATAGATATAAAAAGATAAGTAATAGGATTTTTTTTCTAATATAAATTACAATAATAAGGTAGTTGGGCAGCAGAGAGAAAAACATGATTAAAAATAGTTTTTTTTTCCCTCAAACGCTCAAAGTATTATACGCAAGTGAGATACCGGGAAGATCATAAAGCCCACCTTTATCTTTTACAAACAAAATGCCCATTCTCAGCTCCTAATGAGCACAATTATTTTTGGGGGGAGGTGTGATAAATGAAACGAATACCATCAACAAAAAACAAGATCCAACCGCCTAAAAGTCTCATTATATGGAAAAAAATAAATAAAAATGTTCATACATTAGTGTAGAAGAATACCTGTAGATATCTGGTAGTTAAACCACATCCAATTACAATGATGGATGAGTAGTAAACATCCTTCAACATTACAAAACAAGTCCGGTTGAACATGACAAACTACCATGAACTATACCGTGACCTGAATAATTGAAAACCTTTCTAGAGATACCTATAAATGAATTGGAAGTAAACTACAAATTCCTTAGAGGATTCTTCCTAACCATGTTTGTGGTTATTTTCTTCATCAGCTCATCCCCCACAGTTATTACCCTTTTGTATCACTTGACTCTCCCTCCTAGATTGTAGGCTCTAATGAGCAGGGCCCTCTGATTCTTCTTGTACTAAATTGTATTGTAATTGTACTGTCTGCACTACTGTTGTAAAGTGCTGCGTAAAATGTTGGCACTATATAAATCCTGTATAATAATAATAATAATAATAATAATGTTTGAAATACTAAATTGGATGACTTTAAAATATATCATGTACAAAGTGTGATGAAACAATCAATTAAGTTTTAACAAATTCTGATCACCTTGGATAGGCAGCAAATCAAGCTTATTTTTGATACTATAAATTAAAATGTCCATAATAAAATCTCAAATGGAATCTTTAGGAGAAGAGTTTATCTTCCACTTTTAGCACAAAACACGTGCAAATCATTGCTAGCACTTTAGTTTCATACTATGAAAATCACAGATTACCAAAAGTTTTCATTGGTCCGACAAAGTTTTTTTAGCATTTGTAAATTAATTTTGTATTGAATAATTAGAACGATCAAGGTGCCTGCATAGGAATTAATATGATTTATTTAGGGGTTGGTATCCTCATCCTCATTAGTTATGTTACAAAAAAGGGGAAAAGGTTCCCTCCAAAATAGGGGGCTGGACACAATTATACAATGTGGTTGTATGCCATTATGAAGTGTGTAATGGCTATGTAACTAATGTTTTTAATGTCTAAATAAAACATTATTGCAATTTTTACTTCTGTTCTATTTGTGGTATCAAGACAGTCCTCAAATCCACTTGTATTGAATAAGAAGAGAAGCTTTTGCTGAACATAATGGAGATCAATATCAAAAGGATATATAAATGCAAACAATAAAATTATTGAAAAGTATGTTAGTATCACTTATTACAGTTTGGGCTTTTTGCAGTAAAACATGGTTTTGGAGGTTCTTTTTTTTTTCTTTTAATTCAAGCTATACTAGGGGTCTTCAAAAAATGTCTACATTTATAGAGTTTAAACAAGTGCAGTAATTTTCTGAAGAATCCTCGTAGCTATTTGAGTAAATTAGCAGTTGTTTTAAGGAGGCTATAGACAACACTTGTGAATAAAAATACAGTGGAACATTTTGATCTGTGCCATACATATTTATTAAAGCACAACTGAGACTGTAAGGTTGTTTTACTATAGGAGAGTAACATGTTTCTTTTGCAAGGTATTTTAATTCAGCTTAGTGAAAGTGATAAAAATTTAATTTGCAAAGAATACCCAATCTCAAGCAAAGCAAAGAAAAAAAAAAAAATGATATATATGTATATACATTTTTTTTTTTACATTGGCAGAAATCCATCTAATTTAGTAAGTTAAGGGGAAATGAAAATTATATTTCCTTTAAAATAAATCCCACTATGTCTAAGCAATAAGGCAGATTGTAAGACAAATGCTGCAGTGGACTAGGCACTAATCCTGCGCTGAAGTCCACCAAAAAAAGATGAACATAATGGATTACGGGACTTTTTTTTTTTACAAAGAAAGCACATGTTTCTCAAACAGTATGGGCTTGAAACTCTTCTTATTGTGTATGTGTACTTTTGGGGTCTTAATATTTTGCAATAGTCACAGAAACATTAAAATGTATGCAATCCCTAAACAGTTTTGCAAAGTTTCTTACCCTAGATCAGTGATGGTGAAACCTTGGCACTCCAGATGTTTTGGAAATACATTTCCCATGATGCTCCTGCACTCTGCAGTGTAGTGGAGCATCATGGGAAATGTAGTTCCAAAACATCTGGGGTGTCAAGGTTCACCATCACTGCCCTAGATCCTTCCAGTAACAGCAATTCCTTTTGCACGTTGACAATGTTAAATCACTGGTCTTGCAATTAATAGCAGATGAGCTCACTGTGTGCACTCCTTCAGTTCCCAGAAAGCAAACAATTGAGCTGCAAGTTTTAAAATGACTTGCTAAGCTATTGCTAGACTTGCCAGTTTGTTGCACAATTGCAGCAAGTCACTGTGACTTGCAGAGCTCTTCCTGTAGACTAACCACTGTACCTTTTCTCTTGCTAGAGGCTTGCCACGCAAATTTGCTACAAATTGGAAAAGTGTCAACTAGAACTTGTGCTTAAAATGCTCTGCAATACAACATGCCAGTGAAAATGTGCAGCAAGTTAACAAAATGTACAATTCAACACTGCCACAAATTTTGGGCACGTTATCCTTGCTATCTGGGTTGATAATTGAACGGCCTATTTGATAGACCTCATCGGTAACCCTGTAACCAGCTAAACGAGTGCACATAGCAAGTGCTGTTAACGGCAGCTCTCTAGGTAAGAAACTATGGCAGATTTACAAAAAAACTATTTGCAGAAAACAAGTACAAGGTAGGAAATGCTGAAAGTACTGAAAAATGGATTCAAGGTTTACCTATACTTTAAGGCAGCCATGGTGTAGGCTACAGCATAGTCGAAACTGCATGGCATGAAACTGCCGCAAGGGTGTCAAAAGCTCCTTCTGTGCTCTAAATGCATATTCAGTCCACACAGCTGAAAAAGATTATTATCTACATTGCATGAATTGTTTCAGCTGCTAAAAATGGCTGGCTCTTTTTTTTTAGCTGTTTTGTAAAGGCTGGTTCACATATCTTCCTTCATGCTGTGAATATTGGTTCTCAACACAAAATGGCTGCCTTCACAGTGTATTAAGGTGCACCATAAAACCTTTGGCCTGAACAGTGATCAGAGTAGTATAGTGATAAAAGAGCCCAAATCAGGATGATGTACAGATTTGCTTCTAATGAACACATCATGCAACCAGATTACCCGCTAACTATTATACTACAACACTGGGTAAATCCATCAAGATGCTCTATTACAGGTGATATATACAGGTTAAAATATGGCTGCAGGAATGCTTTCCCAAATCTCCCTAAGGGGAAATTTCATGAAAGTCTGAATTCTATTGTGTGGCCCACCCTTGTAATTAAATGGAAGAACCTCCCCTACAGGTGAAGTTTTACTGGTGTCGAAAGAAATGCTTTTCATGCAGTGTGACCTTGTGGTGTCAGTCTAACAAATACAGTAAACCAAAGCAAGTTGGAGATCCACGTTGTATGTGGATCCCTTATTATTAAACTGAAGGAAGGTTTCCATTTTTGTCTGAAATGTAACTTATACAATCTATGTAATGGGCAATTAATAATAGCTTACATCGTTTACCATATTTAAATGTATTCAACAAAATTCTAGAAAGGGCATAGCACTAAGTGCACTGCCCATAGCAAGCAACGAGAGTCTGTCTTCTATGGCTCTTTGTGAAATGAAGTTAAATCTGATTGTGTATTGCTATCTATGGCTTTGTGCACTTAGTGCTTTGCTCCTTGCAGTTTTGATTTAATAAGCCCAGTAATATACTATACACTCCTTACTATCATACATCATGGCTGTAGGATCCTAATGAGGTATCATCCTCCACTCTACAGGGGAAGCTATCTACACTTATTAACCATCTCTAATCTATTCAACACTAGTTACTACACATCTATTCCAAAAAATTGTGCTATGAATTTATGCCTAAGGCTTTCTTCTTAATAAAAAATGAAATATTGCTGAATACTTGTATCGTGTTCATATATTGGCACTTTAAATGAGAACGTGTATATATTAACCATACTCTGCTTTCTCTTCTTGGCTGTTGCCTTGGACTGGAAATGCTTTACCCCAAAATTCTTCTTGCAACCACTTCAAAGTCCCCTAGAGGACAAATGTCTTCTTAGGTTCAAACAGTAAATAATGTCAACAGCATAAAAATGCCTTCTTCTGAGCGTGTTCACAGCATTTATAAAGCTTAGAGCAGCTTTCTACAAGTCCTTAAAGAACCCTTCATCCCTGGATGTGTGTTGAATACAACTCTTGATACTATTGCTGGCTGTAGCTTTAACTAAGCTTCCAGCAGATTTCGGCAGTCAAGTGTCACCACTGCTTAATAAAGCTGTTTAAAGCTAAATTTAGCATGGCTATTAAGATCTGTACCACAGTTTAAAGTGATCCTGTCAGGTCCTAAAAACAAAGAATACTAGTAAAGTATAAAAAACTTGTTTCAGAAATATCAGTGTGCCTGGGGATGACCCTACATCCAAGTCTGGCTTTAGATTACCTAGTAAGCATGAAGACCAAACCTTTATTAGCACTAGATGTTGCCCCTTAAAATGTATTATCCCGATGTTAGAGTCTCTAATACTCTCTGCAGTTGTAGCAATTAAATATCACATGGGGCTTTGCATGAGAAAAGGGGCAAGGGAGCTTAATGTTGAACTGGACAAACATCACAGCCTTGTGTGTACCCTGGCCCTCTGATCCAGGGTCATTCCCAGGCACTCAGGAATTGATTCGAAGATAATACATAGTAGTGGCTACACTATATCAGTATTGTTAGTTTAAACACTGGTAGTTTTAAATCACATAACAATACCTTCACCGAAGCCCGTGCTTTAACCATGCCAGTCAAACCAATTTACAAATGCCCCCCCCCCCCCCCCCCCCAGAATTTTACAATTAACCTTTCCTTCACTTCCTTAATGCTGGTGTCAAGGTGGCCGATTACTAGCACTAGTCATGCCACTATAACAGGCATTTCTCCTTGGTGGTGAGGGGATCAGTGGCAGACGAAAGATTAGTATAAGCCAGAGAGGAACCCGGGCAATGTACAGGTTCATGCTCAATGCTTTGTAAATGCTCACTGCACATGATGTGTGTTTCAGGCTTTTGTATGAGATAAAAGTCAGTGAGAACTAGGCTTGATCTTTATTTCCTATAGCTCCCTTGATAACCTTCCAAAAGATGTATCTTTTGATATTGTTGTTTATTCTCAGTAAGGTAACCCTGGGGTTCTAAAGAAAAAATGTTCTTTCTTTTGGACAACATAAGAACAAACACTGGGAATGGCACAGTGTATACAGTATAAAGCTAATTAAAGATATATATTAAAATTCATAAGGAAAAACATGTTTTGTTTTGAACACAAATCAGTATTGATTAAAATGATGTTGTGTGTGCTTTAAATAAATGATAATAAAGGCCACAATCATTAATTTGTTTCTAATAGGAACTAGGCAAATGTCAGCAAATGTTACGACTAAGCCCTTGTACACACGGTCGGAGATTCCGACGGAATGTGTCCTATCGGACCGTTTTGTCGGATAATCCGACTGTGTGTGGTATGCATCGGACTGTTTCCGTCGGAATATCCGTCGGACCCAATATTCCAACTTGTTGGAAATATTTTCCGACAAACTGGTCCGATCGGACATACTCCGATCATGTGTAGAGAATTTTGATCGGACAAAGTGCCACACATGCTCAGATCAAATTCCTACACCAAAGATATTGGCTACTAGCGTGAACGTAGTCCCGTCGTAACGAAATAACGTCATCACATTCTGAACGATCGGATTTTCCGACAACTTGGTCCGATCGTGTGTATGCAACAGTTTTGGACACAATCCGTCGGACAAAATCCGTCGGACAAAATCCAACGGATTTGGTTGGCAGAATGTCCAACCGTGTGTACAAGGGGTTAGAGTTGTAAAGTCTCATGGTTTTTCACCTTAATGCATTATATGCATTAAGGTGAAAAATCTACTGTGCTGCAGCTGCCCCCCGGAGCCCCACATTTTCTTACCTGAAGTGGATCACTCCAGTGACAAGCACGAGCCAAGCAGCTCCAGCTGCTGTCTCGGGTCCTCACTGGATAGGTTGATAGCAGCAGGAGCCAATGGCTCCCATTGCTGTCAGTCAAATTCAGTGACACGGGAGTCAGGGGCGGGGCCGAGTCCTGCTGTCTGTGTCAATGGATACAGCAGCAGGACTCTGGAGTGTGCCAGCATGGGAGCCCCCATGGAAAGCGGCTCTCCATGGGGACACCCAATGAAGAGGAGGGGCCATGAGTGCCTCCGGGGGACCCCAGAAAAGGAGGATTGGGGTTGCTCTGTGCAAAACCTTTGTACAGAGCAGGTAAGTACAACATGTTATTTAAAAAAAAAAATAGCAAACCATTACAATCACTTTAAGTTACTTTCTTACAGCTTAACGTCAATACAAATATTTAAATTAAAACAAATTCTGAGAAAAAGCTAAGATTTTCTGTGAGCAGAATTTGCCCAAACTTGCGTGGTGTTTGGCTGAACTGGGCCGTGGCCTGTATACAGATACATTCTTCCATCTTGGGCAGCCTTCAGAAGCTGACACATTACATGACCCACAAAGGATTCCAGTGCACAATGATGTTATAGAGGCCATCATAATAACACCACATCACTGCAAATAGGTCAGTACAACACCAACATTCACAGGATCCAAAATTATAATTAGATAGGTGTGTTTGCCTCCCTAACATACAATGAGATACCCTTATGAAAGTGATAACAAATGCATAACTGAAAGCAACCAAGGGGTGACAGAGGGGGATCTATAGTCCAGGAGGAACCAAGCTTGTTTCCTTTCCCTAGCCACACTTGCAGAAATGGAAGCATGGCATATCAATCAGGTGGAAGAGATTTTAATCATCGTATTTTGTCATTTTATGGGAGGAATAGTGATTTCATAGGTGTTAATAATGGCAAAGTGATGCAGAGCTTATGATTTCGATTTTGCTTGTGGTTTGCCTGTTTCCCTATAACCAACCCATATTTTCCCAGTTCTAGACTCTGGAGGTTTGTAACAATTAAGCTACAACTGAATTTAATGTGGAGTGTTATGTGATTGTAGGAATTATCAATTTTTTCTAAGCATTTTATCTGGAAATGTTGAACAATATACAGATTACAAGAGTAAAGCTGGCTGAACATGTTGACATTGGTAAGCCTGTGTGGGACAGTCATTCAAAAGCATAGAGGAATATTAGCTTGTCCTGTTTGTTCTTTTCCAGCAATAGTCAGGGGAATCTAATGACATCCATGCTCCAAACAAAGCCTTTAGAACTTGTTGGTCTCCCTTACTGCAGTATTACCAAGGGTAAAAAAAAAACGAAGGGATCTTAGGCATCATTATTTCATAATGAAGTACTTTTTTCTGAAAAGCTGAATTCTAGGCAGTTATGAAAGATTTTAATTAATGCAGCTCTGTATTCATTAAAGTAGACTGCCAGCCAAAGCCTAACTAGTCCTAAAATGCTCCCACCTCCCTCCTAACACCAATACTATTTCAGATAGCAAGCAATTGTGCTGCAAGTTCGAAAACGACTTGCTAAGCTATTGCTAGACTTGCCAGGCTTTACTAATTTGTTGCACAATTGGAGCAAGTCCACATTGCATGACTCCAGATCAACTTTCTTTGCAAACATTCTGTAAGTCTGCTTCAAGGGGGCATTGTGGCTGAATTTTCATGCTGTAGACTTTCAGAGCTCTTGCTGTAGACTCCCCACAGCAACTTTTCTCTTGCTTGAAACTTGCCATGCAAATTTGAAATTGAATTTTTACACTGAAAAAGTGGCAACTAGAACTTGTGCTTCAAATGCTCTGCAAGTGTACAACTTGCCAGTGAAAATGTGCAAGTCAATAGACTTACAATTCAACACTGCCACAGATTTGTGTAAATGTATTTTGTAATGCAAACATTGTACGTATCAGTTGATTTGACATAAGTCATTTGCAGTTGCTCTACAACAGAGCTCAGAGCCTGGGAGCAGGAGAAGCAGCACAGGGAGCCAATTAGCTGTGTTTGAGTGTAGATGTGCTAAAAATGAACATGCTGATAGGAGTGGACAGCACAGTGATAAAGATGAGCTCATCAGTCTGCTGCTTCTCCTTTCACTTCCTGGGGCTGGGACAAGACTCGTAAGTGTTACTGCACCAGAGAAAATCAGGTCTCCTGCCCTGCCAGACAGGGATGTGCTGTACAGCAGAGCTGTGTAACCCTTATGAATGGATGTAATGAAATAAAAATACTTTGGCAGGTAAATCATATATTTTCATCTGTGTATTAGCCTGACGTGGAGTTTTAACTTACTGGAGAAGGAGGTGGTTTGTGCTAGACGCTGCTATTGCTTTATCATATATCCCTGCATGGTGCTTGTTTACAATGAACAGAGTGTTAGGTTCAATGCATTTTGCATGCTAAAAATGTATTTTCAACCTTACTTGATGCACTTTATATATGAATATATATGGCTTATACTACAAAAATGTTTTCAGGAGTGCAGAAGTGCAAATATTTATGGGCAGAACAATATACAGAAATATGGTACCTCTAACCTCTCCCATTGGCCCACCATAAGAGACATTGGGCCTCATTCTGTAGATCAGAACCCAGTCTAGGGCTTCAAATCTATTGCCTTTTTTTATTTTTTTTTATATCCAGCACTTCTACTAGCAACAGATTTTTAATCTCAAAACAAAAAGGAAAATTTGCATCCCTATAACAAAGTTCCCTCCAGATAATATTGAGGTCATTGCACTGGTGGATAGCGTTGGAAGATGTAATAAACAGGGGAAAGAAGTTTTTCTTTCTTAGCACATATTTTTGAAGATTATGTAATATCCCACTTATTCTAATTCACAAACCTGTCTTGTTTGAGAATTACCAATTATCTATCAATATTTTTGTAGTTATTATTCAAATATACTAGAAAGCACTTTGACAGCATAATCAGCCATTAGCATCAATCTCTGCAGAATCACGTATAACACTCTGTAGGACTAACTTGGGTCAGAAGCCAATTAATGTAACTCACTGAGGTTGAGTAATTTAAACTGGAGAGTGCAAGATTTTCCCTCTTCTCCATATGTTGTAGACACATAGGCATAAACTTTTCATAAGGCTGTTAATCAATGACATTTTGGAATCACAAAATGTCCCAAAGAATTATGGGGAAAACAATTATTTAGAAGTCTATTTTTACTGTTTTATTATTTTTGCAGTGTTCAGTAGCCTTAAAAAATAAAAATAAGGCTAACTATTATATTTAGAGAAATCTTCAACACACTTCTTCCTGTCAAAATTACTGAGGACACATGAATCATTTCTGGTATTGAAAGTTGCAGATGAAGACTTGGTTACCATTTTAAAGACCCAACATAAAAAACAGCACATAAGCAATTGCAAATGGTAGGTCCGCAGAGGATCCAAAAAGCAGAGAGTTTGCCAAGTATCTGTCAATGCTGATTTAGGCTTGTTTGGATCTTCAACTGCCAACATTAACTAGACCAGTTATATCATTTACTACACATGCAGTTCCAAAGATTCCATGAAGGCTGTCCCAAACTGGCTCTGTGTGTGTTTGTGAATTTCAAATTTACATAATCTGCAATAGCTATTGCTTACAGTAAAATATGCTACAGAAGACCTCATGCTGGTCACATATTTAAATAAATGGAAATAGTTGGTAATTTTTACTAAACTGTTTTGACGTGGCTTAGATAAATTGGCAGGTTTTCCACCACTGGGATGGTCTTATAATTATGCCAAAATAACAACCTCAACCCAATGTCATGAACACCCTACATAGATAGTTAACATAATTTGCTATGTATATAAAAGTGCCCACAAAATACACACCGTGGCGGGTATTTACTAAAACTGGAGCACACAGAATCTGGTACAGCTGTGCATAGTAACCAATCAGCTTGTAAATTCAACTTGTTCAAATGGGCTTTAACAATAAATTCTGTGCGCTCCAGTTTTGGCAAATCCCAACTATGGTGATATACAGTGGACAACCAGTTATACATGTATGGATGTAAATTTATATGTAGGCACAAGGCAAGCCCTAGTCCCGAACATTAACACCTGACTAGAAACTGCTGATTTAAAACATTTTGTAAATGACCCTTGTGGCGTTAACAAGGCTTTTTTTTTACTGTCTTTATGGGTAATGCTTTTCCACCCAACTGCCACATGGCCAGATGTGACATCAATAAATTCATCGGACACAAAATTATTTGCTGCCCGGTTAGACTTGACTATGCAACTCCAGACTCAACAATCAAAGTAATGACAGATTTAGCAGATATCTAGTTTCTAGGTCTGGATTAGCCATCTAGATCCAACAGTCATGCACAATTCATTTCTGAATATATCCATCTACAGAACAATACAAAAACAAGGTACACCACAGTCATAGCCAAGAAAATGTGAACTTATCAATATATAGTATGTGTTTTTTTTTTTTTTCATTATGAGTAAATGCAACAAAACTTTGCATTTAGTTTTTTGGGTTTAGAGGTTGGAAAGTTAAAGACTGAGAGGCTGCAAGATCATCGGTTCTTGAGATGTGCTATCTCTTTCTCTGGTAGAATTTTTTTAACCTGCCTGGCGGTATGATTCAGTCTGGTTTTAGGTGCTGAAAGCGGTACAATTATTTTGCATGGACATTTGGCATTTTATATTGTAGTCCTGCAATTCTTAGGAATAACGCTCTTAAATCTGTTCAAACCAGAGTCTAGCAGACATCCCGGGTATGATAAAGTTTATAATATAATAAAGAATAATAAAAAATTATTCAATAATGTAATCAAATCCTAAAACACTGAAAAAGGGACACGTTTTGGTTGCTATGGACAATCTCCAAATTCCAGGCAGAAAAAACAGTATTTATAATATAAAAGTGCATGCAGGGCATTGCACAGACCACTAGGGACAAAGCGGGTGTGTAATTTTTAATACAGTACTGTAATCTGTAAGATTACAGAGCTGTGTGTGTTTTGTGTCTTCATACTTTTTTGAATTTTCCGCCGTTCTCCGCTCCCGTGCGCCGTAACGTCCATGGGAACGGAGCTCGGCGGCATTCGGCACTGTGAATTGAGCGGAGGACGGCTCGATCACACAGCGTGGAGGACATTGCTGGATCCAGGGGACAAGGTAAGTAACTCTCCCTGTGTCCTCCCCTGCATCCAGCGATGCGATCCCAAGTCTGGTTCGGGGTTACCGCTCCTGTTAGTGAAATCCCAACCCGAGCCAGACTCGGGATTACTGCCAGGGAGGTTGAATGGTATTTTAATGTAAAAAAAAAAAGCACAGAAGCATCCTAGCTATAGAGTACGTCTCGGGGGGGCGGCAGGAATGGAGCTATGAACGATGAAAATTAGCTACAGGAGCATACCAAGATATACAAGAAACTAGAAAGTGACCCAGCCCCAACCCCCCCCCCCCCCCCAAAACTCAACCTATAACCAAGGATGGACAAACTCTTAATGCTTCTCACCATCTGTTACGGAACAAGATGACCATGAATGGAAATGTAATTTATTAAAGTATAGCTAAAGGCTGCTTTATGTGTCTTAAGCCCAACATCCAGCCATAAAAACGTTATCTTTCTGTGATGGATTTCAATTTTCTTTCATTTGTGTCTCACATGTCCCCCCTCTTAGACTCTGCACCTTACAGTGGAAAGGTTTTAGCGACAGAGGCAGTGCTGTCAATCTAGAAATTGGTGGGCAGGACAATGTATGGCCAGGTGCTGTCAGATAAACTACAGGCATGTGAAACAGCAGTGATCATGTTGATAGCCAAGCACCCGGCAGCATTTGTCCCACTGTAGTACAGGCAGACACAGCCTACATGGGAGGGGTAAATCTGCTCTAAACTCAGGAGTAGTGGAGCGCTGTTGCCTTTCGCCATCACAGGAAGCTGCATTGTGTAGACCTCAATAACAGGTTCAACGAGTATTTGCGATACTTTGCAGATGGACTAGGGTATACTGTAAGCTCATATACACATATAATTAGATGCTGCAGCCAATATGTTTTAATGGGAGGCCATAGTTCTACTTTAGTAAATAATCCAACCACTGAAATACAATTCATATCGGGAAAGCACATCTTCAACCTGAAAAATGTATATGGTAAGCCCACAGCAAAACACATATTCCTCAATTATAAGATGGCTTTTACCTTATGCAGCTATATCAATGATAAAAAATCATTACTGACCAACCATAACAGGTCATGTCCAGCCCAGGTAACTTTAAGTACAATTCTGTGTCTCCGTTAGAAACATTTCAGTCACACGGTACATGTATCTAAAAAATGTCTTCACATTGTTTGAACTGCACGAAAATAACGTACCTTACCTTTATGTGAATATATGTTTATACATTAAGTGTCACATTTTTATCATCCTAATCAGCCCAAATTTTAAAATAACTTCATAATTTAATACAAAAATACCGCAGGGATAAGTGGGCCATTTTCACTAGCTATCAGATATAAATAATACTTCTCTACCATTACAAAGACACTACAATGCACTGCATTTTATTGCTTAAATAGATGAAGACTCTCTAATATGCTACAAACAGGCTCATTTTAATAAGGTGTTCATTAAAAGGTTCAGTTTTAATATTGCTGTGAGTTAGAGAAAGCCAATAAATAAATAACAAATGACAATGAGACACTGAAAGAGCATCCATTACCACCAAATAGTCAAATGTGAACACATGACCAACACATCTGCATATGATAAAACATTTGTGTACACCTCCCCAAATTATTTTATTCCGGTGTTTCCAGTCTTGGTAATGCTACGGCAAAGATATTTTTGAAAATTGTGTACTTCCAGCATTGGGACAATAGTTTAGAGAAGGTACCTTTCTGGTTCTACATGACTGGGCTACAGTATATGCACAAAGCCAGCTATATACAGACATGGTTTGAGGGGTCTGGTGTGGAGGAACTTGACTGGCCTGCACTGAGCCCTGTCCTCAACTTTGTTGAATGTGTTTGGAATGATTGCTGATTATAAGCCATGTATTCTCACCCAGTCTTGCAGAAAACCTTACCAAAGAAGTGGAGGGTGTCAAAGCAAAAAAAAAAAAAGGTGTTCAGCTCCATATTAAGTTCTATGGTTTTCAAATTGAGTGTTCTACAAGTTTATATTAAAGTGATGGCCAAGTGTCCACACACTTTTTAACACACAGTTTGCTTTAAATTGTTTGCTGTTCCATTGGTTGAAGGGCATGGTCTGTTCTGATGTCACATTAGTAATTCTACAAATTGCTGTCCAACGAGAGAAACCACCTACCCCAACAGCACCAATAAGCATGCATTTATATCACAGTTCACCATTCACAATTCTGCAGCAGTCTCATGTAGAGGTCACACATAAACCCCCACAAAACCTTCAACTACGGGTGCTCCACTGGTTGAAGAGAATGGCCTGTTCTGAGGCTATTCTAGGAATTCTCCTCCTTGACACTAGCTAGAAAAAACACAGATCCCCAACAGAAGTAGTAAGCATGGGTGTGTATCAGAGTTCAGCCTATGCAATTCTGCAGTAGGCTCATGTGGAGGTAACACATGAGGCCTCCACGTGACCGCCAACTATGGCTGCTCCATTGTTTAAAGTGAATGGCCTGTTCAGAGTCACATTGTAATTCTGCACCTTGCTGCACACACCCATGATTACCTACTATTAAGCATGCGTGTGGGTTACAGTTCAGCCTATGAAATATCACAGCAGCCTCATGTAGAAGTAGCTCAACTTCAGAAGTTGGATATACCATCCAGTGACCAGTTTGACCAACCAGATTTCA
The DNA here is from genome assembly GCF_037356315.1 of Lithobates pipiens. Classification (NCBI taxonomy): domain Eukaryota; kingdom Metazoa; phylum Chordata; class Amphibia; order Anura; family Ranidae; genus Lithobates; species Lithobates pipiens. Next base: position 11,085,491 of record NW_027507755.1, read on the forward strand.
AAACACCCCATTCTTTTCAAACACAGCAAAGCTAAGATATGGGTACTCCCCGCTTGTCATATTATTAATGGAGAGGCTTTCTCTGCTTCAAAGCCATACTAAAAATAAAAGGGCGGTTGGAGAATCCCTAATTGCACTGTGCATAGCTTAATGGTGTGCATATCCACCAATCAAAGTAACCGGCTTAGTACGGGCAGACTCATAGCAGATCATTTCTAAATTGCTACTCCAGGTTACTGCACGTCCCTACTCCTTGCACAATGCAATTTACAACATTTAATAAATCTGAAACGGAGAGTTCAGGTGGAGTAAATTCATAGTGTGTGTGTGTGCGTTTGTGTTTGGCTTCCAGATACATTTTTAGTGCAAAGTAGACGGGTGATTTTTGTGTGAACTGAAATTTGCCAGTATGGACAAGGCACACACATTTGTAATAAAAAATGGTTATATTGAGAAGTATGGCTAAATGACTCAGAATATATACATACATACTGTCTTCAGTAATGTAGGAGCATAGATATTTAAAGCATTTTTGTTATTTTCATATTTGTGCTATTCCATTAAACTTTCATACTTGTAAACAGCTCTGGTGCTTCTTTTCAAATTGTTTATGTCAAAATGTACTTATCACATATACTCACATGCATATTAACTGTCGCAGGCCAACTCAGGCATGGGGCTTAGAAGGAATCTTATGTGGTTTTGCTTTAAAGCTGAACTCCAAGCAGATATGGCATAAACAAATTAATGAAGCTTTGTATTCATTAATAAGTCATTAAATGCATTTTAATGCAACATGTATAAGTACCTGATTCTGACTTGGTATCAGCCTCAATCCAGCCAATCCAGAGTGCTGCATGCAAATGTGTTAATGAAAAACATGCTGATTTGAGGTGAAAGCAGTAGAAGAGCGAGGAGCGGGACAACCCCATCAGTCTGCTGCTGCTTTGTTGCTGTCCAGTCTAAAAGGCTTGTGGGGGTAGACAGAGGACACCAATGCATTCCTTATTTGTAAGTGGTGTCCATCTGTCTGTGCTGGCTGTGTAAATCTCATGGCTGGATGGAGAGAAATACAAATCCTTTAACAGGTAAAACAGTTCCCATATATGTATATCATCTTTGTATTTAGTTTTACTGTATGCCTGGATTCCAGCTTTAATGTGGGTGGATTTGGTAGGGTTTAAAAAGTCCCAATACTACAAGGAATTCAAATTATGGGGGGGTTGGTTTTGTGGACAACCTTCCCTATTGTTCAGAACCTCTCAGGTTTGAGAAGACATTGCCAGGGATGAATATACAGTATAGAAGGGGATTTCAATTCAGCAGAATTCAAGGTCCTGGGCTATGAAACTCTACCGCCAAGTATGCAAATGTCCACCCTTAAATACCTTGTATGTAGTTACTTCTCAATGCTCATTAGTAATTCCCAGATGGGTATTGAGAGTAGCAGGGATCTCAGAGATTTTCAATGCCACCACTTCTATGTACAGATGAAGATAACCTTAATACAGATGAAGATAAGCTTAATAGCAACAATGTTAACTGGATTACATCTCTGGACCCTACAGAGTTCTCGAACTGCTGCCTGCAGAAAATAACACAACTACCACAGTGGAGCTGATTTATGAAAGCTGGAGCAAAAGCAGAGATAGTACCCATAGCAAACAATCAGAGTCCATGATTGCTTTGAAAGATGAAATCTGGTTGCTGTGGATAACAACTTCAATTCTCATATTTTCAGACAATCAGCCCCCCCCCCCCCCCCCCCCTAGCGACTTAAGAGTTACATGCACATGAATACAAGTTCTGAGCACAAAATGGCTACTTCCAGTTTGAAAGTGACAAGTTTGCTTTAATACTCTTATAGCTACACTTCAGCCTTTCAAAGCCATATGATACACAGTACCAGCATATGCATGTTCACCTGCTTATAAATGTAGCGTCCATCCCCTTAAGATATGCAAGAGAATTTCAAACTGTACTTTTTTTTTCCCCAAAATTCTTTTGAGTACTAAAACACTGTGCATATGTTTGGCAATAAATATCAGCAAAGTGTTAAAAGGATTGTCTATTTAATTTTTCTCAACAGATAACTGACATACTATCTAAGCGACTGGAATTCCAAAGGTTTGCACTTGTTACTACAGTCCAGGATGAATGCTGTGGCTTTTTCAATATGTACGACTAGTCATGGCATATAAAAGAAAAAGTTTGTCACACTTGAGTCTGATGTTGGGTTTCCATATAGGGAATGTGGGATTGATCAATTCGAAAGTTGTCTAAACTTTCATAGTCACTTATGGCCACTTCTGTGTCTTCAAGTCCACAGATAACTGAGACGTCTGATGAGGAAGCACCCACAGAATTGTGCAAGGATAAAGAAACGTTATCTGTGCTTGATTTGTCCATATTTTGGCTTGGACCAGGCACAAAAGTACTAAACGAATGTCCAGCTTGGGAAATCGATGTGTCTATATCATTTGAGAGATGATGGGGTGGGAGGTATTGGCTTGGATGGAACTGTGGGCGTCGCCTAGAGTCCGGACTGAGCGTACTAACCACGGATCGTGGCTGTACTTTTGGAAGAGTGTCATAATGTTCTTGGAAGTCCTCCGGAAGTGGAGGTGGCAGTTGATCTTGGCTTAAATAGTCTTCATGTTGGGGAGGAGGGTAATCACTGTCAATATCGTAGCCACCAAGGTAATAGTCTGACTCCAACTCCCTGGTACTACCATGGTGAGCAGAGGATCCATCTGCGGCTTCGTAGTTTGGAGCTTCTTCAATGTCTGACAATCGTGCGCTTGGCATCCAGTCTGAAGTATCCCAATGGTAAGCTGCGAAAAATATAATATGTAAATGAATATGTTTATAGTAAAAATTGGACATCTCTTGGAATTCCACATGCTTCTGTTAATGGTAAATCAGCCATGCTTTTGTGCACCTGTACTGTAGTAAAAAATATTAATGTGAAGAACAAGGGCAGGCAAGATAGACACGTTCTTTATTCCTTTCAGCTAAAAAGGTTTTAGTGCATTTAAATAATACTTTTTACCTCCATGCCCTGTTACAATTTTAATCCTCATAAGTTCTACAAAATGCAGAGGCCCCATGGGGAACGCACAATAGGCAATATGGGACAGTGCGGCAATAACATGATTGCCACTGAAGCCATATTTGCACGTTTGCTTAGAGATATTCTTGTTGAACATTGATGGAGGGAAAAGTTGAAAGGTACAACATAGTCTGAAATTGTACCAGAAAACTCCTAGCAATGATCATGTGGAGCATCACTAGAGGGAGAGGGTAAAAGCCACCAACTGGACACAGTGGGGCTGATTTACTAAAAGGTAGTAGGCTTTTCAATTTTCAAGGGAATCTTCTCCTAGTTTGGTGGTTGTAATAAAAAAAAAAATCACTGTGCAGAAACTGTGCAGGCGCGCTCCCATTTCCTGCTACTGCATCCATTGACACAGACAGCGGGACTCGGGTCTGCCTCCTGGCTTCCGTGTTATTGTATTTGATTGACACCAGTGGGAGCCAATAGCTGTGCTGCTATCAATCTATCCAATCAGTACCTGACACACCGGCTGGAGGTGGCGTGCTCATCTCTAGCGCAGGAAAAATTGGGCTCAGATAAGTAAAAGGGGGGCTCTGGGGGGCTGGTGAACTACAAGTAATACATAGAATGCACTGAGGTGAAAAAACCCCTTTAATTAGGTTAAGAGAAAATTCCCTTGCAAACTGGAAGTTTGCCTTTAGTAAATCAAGCCCAAAATGATACTGGGCCTGTCAATCTATGTTGAACACAGAGCTCTTGCAATATGCAATATTGCTACTGCCAGAGGGAAAACTAAAACCTGAGTCCGGCTGTGGCTGCCATCTGGGGAAAGTCTGCATCTCAGTGGAATGCAACCAAAACAGAACAGTGTTTATGGTTTGGACCCTGTAAGTTCATTACTTCCCAGGCATTACATTTTTAAAGGGCCTATGACGTGCTTGTTCCTAATTGGCTGTAAAACACTGTGTGGAAATGTTTTTTTTGTGACAGGCCCCATTGTCATTCAACACATCACGGTAACACCAAATTCTCCCACAGTATACCAGCCTTAAGCAGGCCATAGATGATGCAAATTTCTTTCCTGCATCGATGGGTGTTGATTGGGGAATCCCTCCAATGGGACTATTGCCTTGTTCCAGTTTGGGTGGGGGGGGGGGGGGGGAACAGAGGGAGCCACCCATGCCGGGAGAACACAGCTATGGCCAGTGGCATTAATCGAATGTTAAAAAAAGTCATGCTGGTTGTACCCAAGTTGACCGATGGGTTGACTTGGGTAAACTCAGCCTGCCCATAGATGTTTCTAATCTCGACCGGTTCCTGCTGAACTGGCCAAGATTCAAGCAATCTATGGCCAGCTTTACAATAGTTATCCAAAAATACAATTTGGTGGCAATCATAGATGTGCCTTATTAATATTGGAGGCAGGATGTCCAAATACTCTAAAACCTTCATAGCTGAAAAAAACAAGTTGATGTGCTTACCCTCCTTGCCCTCTAATTTGGCAACAAATTGCTTGTTGCAAAACCATAGGTTCACTTTAAATTCACTGTTTTGTACATGCTTCCAAGCGTGTGCCATAAGAGCAATACATCATTGTTAATTCATATGTTACAAAACAAGGTGAGTGATAGTTCGGACACTGTTACAGCACGGCTGTATTAGAGGACACGGTACCAGCATGCTAGGGCATAAACATCCAGAAGAGGGTTTTCACAAGCAGGCAGGCAAAGCTTTCAAAACGTGTTTTCAGGATTGGAACATTATGTTCAAGAGACATGGTTAAAGGGGCTTTATGAAACACAACAATAAAAAGGCAGCAGAATTTCGGGTTACAAATGTCACCTCTGTTGTAATTCTGTCCTTGGTCCATTACTGGAGCTGTTTAGTTTAAGGAAAGGAGAATAGCAGTTCACAAAAAGCAATCAAAGGAAAAAGGACATTTTTTTTTTCATGCATCTTCAATGTAATGTCAGTCATTTTCTGTTTTTATTTTTTTTCCCAAACTGTTAAAAGTGTTTATAACAATCAATTTTTTTATACTTTCTTATCATTTACGGTTTAAAAAACTGAAAAAAATAGAACAAAAAAGAAATTACTTAAAAGGAAAAGATCACAACATTAAAAAAAATCAGAACACAGAGAGAAGTAAAATATTTTTTCATGTATTTAAAAAAATAGTTTGTATTTCTGTTCTTTCAGTTTTTTTCACAGCTGTTCATTTAGCATTTTTTTTAATGTATTAAGGTTTTACAGAATAGAAAAAAAAATAGCACAAAATGATAAACAAAAAAAATAAAAGGTTTGCCAGAACAGAAAACATGCATATATATATATATATATATATATATATATATATATATATATATATATATATATACATATATACACACAGTATAAAAAAAATAAAATTGACGCAAAATAATTATTTTGTTGTCTAAAATGTCTTCAAAATGATCTGTGTTTTATTACATTTAAATATTTGATTATTTGATATTTTATATATATATATATATATATATATATATATATATATATATATATATATACATATATATATACATATATATATATATATATATATATATATATATATATATATATATATATATATATATATATATATATATATATATACATATATATATACAGTTGTGCTCATAAGTTTACATACACTGCCAGAATTTATGATTTCTTGGCCATCTTTCAGAGAATATGAATGATAACACAAAACATTTCTTTCACTCATGGTTAGTGTTTGGCTGAAGCCATTTATTATCAATCAACTGTGTTTACTCTTTACTCTCATAATGGCAATAGAAACTACCCAAATCACCCTCATCAAAAGTTTACATACCCCGTCATTTTAGGTCTGATAACATGCATACAAGTTGACACAAAAGGGGTTTGAATGGATATTAAAGATAACCATCCTCACCTGTGATCTCTTTGCTTGTAATTAGTGTATGTGTATAAAAGGTCAGTGCGTTTCTGGACTCCTGACAGAACCTTGCATCTTTCATCCAATGCTGCACTGATGTTTATAGATTCTGAGTCATGGGGAAAGCAAAAGAATTGTCAAAGGATCTGCGGGAAAAGGTAGTTGAACTGTATAAAACAGGAAAGGGATATAAAAATATATCCTAGGAATTGAGAATGCCGATCAGCAGTGTTCAAACTGTAATCAAGAAGTGGAAATGAGGGGTTCTGTTGAAACCAAACCACGGTCAGGTAGACCAACTAAAATTTCAGCCACAACTGCTAGAAAAAATGTTCGGCATGCAAAGAAAAACCCACAAATAACTTCAGGTGAAATACAGGAATCTCTGAAAACATGTGGCGTGGCTATTTCAATAAGAACTTGATGCATTTGGTCAAAATTGATGGCAAGATGAATGCAGTATGTTATCAAAAAATACTGGAGGAACATATGCATTCATCAGCCAGGAAGCTGTGCATGGGACGTATTTTAAAATTCCAACATGACAATGATCCAAAACATAAGGCCAAGTCGACGTGTCATTGGCTACAGCAGAATAAAGTGAAGATTCTGGAGTGGACATCTCAGTCTCCTGACCTCAATATCATTGAGCCACTCTGGGGAGATTTCAAACGTGCAGTTCATGCAAGATAGCCCCGAGAATTTACAGGAACTGGAGGCTTTTTGCCAAGAGGAATGGGCAGCTTTACCATCTGAGAAGATAAAGAGCCTCATCCACAAATACCACAAAAGACTTAAAGCTGTCATTAATTTTAAAGGGGGCAATACACGGTATTAAGAACTGGGGTATGTAAAATTTTGATCAGGGTCATTTGGGTAGTTTCTGTTGCCATTATGATTTAAAAAGAGTAAACACAGTTGATTGATAATAAATGACTTCAGCCAAACACTAACCACGAGTGAAAGAAAAGTTGTGTTATCATTCATACTCTCTGAAAAATGGCCAATAAATCATAAATTCTTACAGGGTATGTAAACTTATGAGCACAACTGCATGTATATACACAGTATCTCACAAAAGTGAGTATGCTCCACACATTTTTGTAAATATTTTATTCTATCTTTTCATGTGACAACACTGAAGAAATGACACTTTGCTACAATGTAAAGTAGTGAGTGTACAGCTTGTATAACAGTGTACATTTGCTGTCCCCTCAAAATAACTCAACACACAGCCATTAATGTCTAAACCACTGGCAACAAAAGTGAGTACACCCCTAAGTAAAAATGTCCAAATTGGGCCCAAAGTGTCAATATTTTGTGTGGCCACCATTATTTTGCAGCACTGCCTTAAACCTCTTGGGCATGGCGTTTACCAGAGCTTCACAGGTTGCCACTGGAGTCCTCTTCCACTCCTCCATGATGACATCACGGAGCTGGTGGATGTTGGAGACCTTGCACTCCTCTACCTTCCATTTGAGGATGCCCCACAGATGCTCAATAGGGTTTAGGTCTGGAGACATGCTTGGTCAGTCCATCACCTTCACCCTGAGCTTCTTTAGCAAGGCAGTGGTCGTCTTTGAGGTGTGTTTGGGGGTCGTTATTATGTTGGTATACTGCCCTGCAGCCCAGTCTCTGAAGGGAGGGGACCATGCTCTGCTTCAGTATGTCACAGTACATGTTGGCATTCATGGTTCCCTCAATGAACTGTAGCTCCTCAGTGTCGGCAGCACTCATGCAGCCCCAGACCATGACACTCCCACCACCATGCTTGACTGTAGGCAATACACACTTGTCTTTGTACTCCTCACCTGGTTGCCACCACACACACTTGACACCATCTGAACCAAATAAGTTTATCTTGGTCTCATCAGACCACAGGACATGGTTCCAGTAATCCATGTCCTTAGTCTGCTTCTCTTCAGCAAACTGTTTGCAGGCTTTCTTGTGCATCATCTTTAGAAGAGGCTTCCTTCTGGGATGACAGCCATGCAGACCAATCTGATGCAGTGTGCGGTGTATGGTCTGAGCACTGACAGGCTGACCCCCCCCCCCATCCCTTCAACCTCTGCAGCAATGCTGGCAGCACTCATATGTTTATTTCCCAAAGACAACCTCTGGATATGATGCTGAGACATTAATGGCTGTGTGTTGAGTTATTTTGAGGGGACAGCAAATTTACACTGTTATACAAGCTGTACACTCACTACTTTACATTGTAGCAAAGTGTCATTTCTTCAGTGTTGTCAAATGAAAAAAATATTTACAAAAATGTGAGGGGTGTACTCACTTTTCTGAGATACTTTATTACTGTATATATAGATATATATCTATATATACAGTATATGTGTATATATACAGGATAGATAGATAGATAGATAGATAGATAGATAGATAGATAGATAGATAGATAGATAGATAGATAGATAGATATATCTCTCTCATATATATATATATATATATATATATATATATATATATATACATATATACTTCATTTTCTATTTGTATTATTTTTATTTATTGTATTAAAACAATATACATACAAGTATTAAGAAAAATATCCCTTAACACATAAATTAGTGCACAAGTTGCAAATAAACAATATGATTTTTAAGGAATTTAAAAGTTAAAATACTTGAGTGCATTTAAATGACAACTAACCACAAAATACATATTTTTCAATAAGTACGGTATACCTGCAAGGTACTAAAAATCAGCTAGCAAAATAATAATAATAAAGTGCAGGTGCATTGTGATTTTTGCAATACTGCACCTATCGTAATCTTTAAATTAATACCTATATCCCTGGTTAGCATAGCCATTTTTTCTAGCACCTGACAGATTAAAAGTTAAAAAAAAAATTGTAAAAAAAAATCATGCTATTTGTTTTTAGTTGCTTGTTAAAAGGTATTCAGATCTATCTTTTCCTGAAACCTCATATGAAAAAAAAATAAATAAAAAAAAAAAAAATTGATTTATATTCAGTGTTCCCCATTAAAATAAAATATTATAATGTAGATGCTAGGTGAGTAGTAGCAGAAATATTCTTAAATGTTAAATATGAAAAAAACTATGCTGATATTATAACGTAAAAAAGGAATAAAGAAAAAATGTGTTCCTGCTCATGAAAGATACAGAAAGTTACATTAAAAAGTAAATACCTTCATGTTCAATATTATCAACAACATTGTTGACTAGATGAATGACAGTCACTATGGAAGCTTGTGGAGGGGGAAACAGAGAACACAGGCGGAGGAGAGAGGGAGACAACAAAGGTTAGTATTATAACACACATACATTGTTATGTCATCATTTAACACATACTGTACAAATTCACAGATTTAATCGTTCCTGATATTTACTACCGATAAAACAATCGTTTCAGGTCACAAGTTAGTTACACACATTTAATCATTAGTGTCCGCACTGATTTTATTATTTTTGGCTGAGAAACACTGATTATATCAGAAATATCCTTTATCAGTTATATCCCTGGTGCCCCATATTAATTATATTGGCATTATCCAAAATTGATTACAATAGCAATATCCTTTACTGATTATATCAGCATTTCCATTATTGATTACACCAGCAATGTCCTATACTGGTTACATCATATTGATTACTATGCTCCATTACTGATTATATCTGTTGTCCCTTAATAACATAATATCTGTAATGATATCAGTATTGGCCCTTGTTGATTATCTTAGCGGTGACCCCTGTTCCGCATCTGTACATATACTCTATTTCCAAAAATGCCTTTACATGAACTTTAATATTATCTCAGTCTTATGCCCCATACAAACATTCCGATTATCGGACCACAAAAGTCGCTTTCGGACAGATCGTTCGATAATCTGATCGTTAGTACGCAGCTTTCGACAGCCAATCACGACAGTCCGTCCAAATCCGAAGGGACAAACAGGAAAACTTCGGTCGGATGACAGCCCATCGCACGACAATCGTGTAGTCAGTACAGTACGCGTCCGATAAAAGTCATTCGACAAACACCACACATGATCGGAAACACGAAAATAAACCAGAAGGACACACGGGTCACACGTATTTGACATCATTTAAAATACGTAGCTACGCACGACGGAAGATTTTTCCAGAATCGTACGACAAAAATCTTACACACATTTTGCACTGTTGTATTCGATCTTAGTTGTATGCAACAAAATGTGAACGATCCGTCTTATGATAATCGGAATGTGTGTACGGGGCATTAGTCCGTAGGGTTCAATATTGAGTTGGCCCACCCTTTGTGGCTACAACAGCTTCAACTCTTCTGGGAAGGCCGTCCACAAGGTTTAGGACAAGGAGAAAAAAATAATTACATGACAGATGGGAGGGAGACAGTGGCAAATTTAACGTGGGGCGTTTTAATTAATTTTATTAAAAATTACCAAGCACCGTGTTTTAAACACTATAGTGGCAGCATATTTCACGTCCAAAAAAAGGTAACATTTAGATTACTTTGGGGTATCTATTTTTCAAACAGGTGTTTTTGGGGGTGTTTGCACTGTCCTGATATTTTATTTGACAGTTTCAAAACATTAAAACAGAAATTAAGTACAACTGTTGAGCTTTTTTTAAAAATTTTGGTTGGTCTGACCTTTAAATTAAAACACCCAGTGGCTCATGTGACAGTCCGAAAGGATGCCTAGCTGGCTCTCTTACATTGCCCTATACTGGGCCTTTTCACACCGCAGCAGAAATTGGCCTCGTACCTTTTTATTTTTGCCAAGTGAGCCATTGTCCATGCCTGGAAGACTCCGTCTGTTGCTTTCCAGGTGGTGAAAACCAGGATGACCGCTCTGATGGTTAATGAGCAGATACACTATATTATCAAAAGTAACAAAACTACCAAAAGTATTGGGAGCCCTGCCTTTACACACACACATACACTTTAATAGCATCCCACCCTGTAGTGTTCAATATTGAGTTGGCCCACCTTTTGCAGCTATAACAGCTTCAACTCTTCTGGGAAGGCTGTCCACAAGGTTTAGGAGTGTGTCTATGGCAATGTTTGACCATTCATCCAGAAGTGCATTCGAGGTGTCAGGCAATGATGTTGGACTAGAAAGCCTGGCTCACAGTCTCCGCTCTAATTCATCCCAAAGGTGATCTGTCAGGTTGAGGTCAGGAGGAGGTGCAGCCAATCAAGTTCTTTCACCCCAAACTTGCTCATTCATGTCTTTATGAACCTAGCTTTGTGCACATGTTGGAACAGGAAGGGGCCATCCCCAAACTGTTCCCACAAAGTTAGGAGCATGAAATTGTCCAAAATGTCTTGGTATGCTGACACCTTAAGAGTTCCCTTCACTGGAACTAAGGGACCATGCCCAACCCCTGAAAAACAACCCCACACCATAATCCCCCCTCCACCAAATGATTTGGACCAGTGCACAAAACGAGGTCCATAAAGACATAGATGAGCATGTTTGGGGTGGAGGAACTTGACTGGCCTGCACAGAGTCCTGACCTCAACCCAACATCTTTGGGATGAATTGGAGCGGAGACTGCGAGCCAGGCCTTGTCGTCCACATCAGTGCCTGACCTCACAAATGAGCTTCTGGAAGAATGGTCAAACCTTCCCATAGACACACTCCTAAACCTTGTGGACAGACTTCCCAGAAGAGTTGAAGCTGTTATAGCTGCAAAGGGTGGGCCAACTCAATATTGAACCCTATGGACTAAGACCAGGATTCCATTAAAGTTCATGTGCGTGTGAAGGCAGGTGTCCCAATACTTTTGGTAATATAGTGTATCTAGTATATTGAGGGACTCGCATGCAAAATGTTTTAGAATCCAGGAACCGTGGATAAGTTACTCCTTTCTGTCCCTGCCCCCCGACTAGCTATGGTCGACTTTAAATGTTATTTGTACAGGTCCTGCGTCTGTGGTACTCACCCTCTCTTGGGGCCCCCCACCTCTTCTTTCTCTCCCTTTTCTTTCTCTGTTTCCTCTCTCTCCTCTTTGTTCCTGATATGAAGACTATCAATGTAGACTGCCGTCCTCTAAGGGACAGAGTAATATAGCCTGTGATATTTACCTACATTTTAATGAGGTGCTCTATGGTCCTGGAAACAGTTTAAAAACAGTTAAAAACTATTATGTTACTTAATATGCGTACATATGTTGTTTCTTTACATGACTTTTCAATGTCGCCCCTGCGTGGGCAAACCATCACTTGTTAAGATTTCTTGAATTATCAATAAAAATATTGAAACAAAAAACCCAGTGGTTATTAATCACTTGCCACCAAATCATGTACCTGGTGTGTCATTTGACTTCAAGAGGTTGTACCGGGATGATGCCTGCACCTGCAGGCATCACATCAGTACCATTTTTTAGAGCCGTCTAGCCACTTGATTGCCATTGCAAGCAGTAGAAGGGGACGTCCTCCCTCCTTCCACCTTCCAAGGCTCTCTCGGGCTCTCCCGTCCCATCAGGAGACCCGAGCTACTAGCATGTCTACCGGCTGGCCGAAGACCCATAGAAAGCCGGAATCAGCTTTGATCGGGTCTTTGATATGTTAATATGGAAGTGATGACCTGACATCACTTCCAGTTTACCTGGCTGTCAATGGCGCCACTTTTTTGAAATTTAAAGTATTCAAAAACACAGATCTTGGCGTTTTGAATGCTTTCTAGTGCAAAGGAGGGATTGGGGTCTTATTGACCTCAGATCCCTCCATAAAGAGTAACTGTCACAAGCCTATTGCTGTCACAGGGATGTTTACATTCCTTGTGACAGCAATAAAAGTGATAAAAATAAAAAAAATTTAAGCAACAGTGTAAAAGTAAAAAATTTTTATAAGTTAATAATAATAATAAAAAAAAAAGATGCCCCCCCCCCCCCAAGGTGAATGCAAACAGCGATCGTCCTACACATCAGAGGTATAGCCGAAAGTCAGATCATGGGTAGTAATTATAGCACTAGACCTCCTCTGTAGATATAAAGTGGTAACCTGTAAAGGCTTTTAAAATGGCGCCTATGGGTAAGTAAAAATTATGTAGTTTGTTGCCACTAGGCGTGCGCAAATTTAAAGCGACACATGTTTGGTGTCTCTTCACTCGATATAACATAATCTTTTATATTTTACAAAAAAATTTAGTTATGTATTGTGTTTTTTTGCTTTAAAATTAAAAAAAAAAGTGTATTTTTCCCCAAAAACTGCTTTTGAAAAACCCCTACTAAAATACAGTGTGACATAAAAAATTTCAAAATCCACCAATTTTTTCCCTAGGGCAGTAATGGCAAACCTTGGCACCCCAGATGTTTTGGAACTACATTTCCCATGATGCTCATGCTCTCTGCAGTGTAGTGGAGCATCATGGGAAATGTAGTTCCAAAACATCTGGGGTGCCAAGGTTCTCCATCACTGCCCTAGGGCCACTGATTTAAAAAAATATATATATAATGTTTACGGGTGCTAAATAATTTTCTACCAAATAAAATTAAAAAAAATTATTTTCACATGTATAAAAAAAAAAATGACAAATGCCTGGTCTTCAATTGGTTAAATATCTCCAAAAGAAAGTTCTATCTGTCAAAAAAAAATGATAAAAAAATGAATTTGGGTATAGTGTTACATGTCAGAGTAATTGTCAGTCAAATTATAGCAGCGGTGAAAACTGAAAAATGGCCGGGTAATGAAGGGGTTTTACCGGCTGATACTCAAGCGGTTAAGGGTTACAAATTGTTTACAAAAAGCAAAATCCAAAACCTGCTATTTTTATTACTGTTTTGGCAGATATCTTTAGGTAAATAATAATATAAATGAAACGAAAGTTTATAAACCTGCGAACGCAGCCAAAATATTTAGTAACTAAGGCAACCTGAATACAGGAAGGACACATAAAATACCTGTATAATTTTGTCGCTTGTCAGCTGCATTAAACCTTTCTAACAAAGTAATTGCTGCAAATAGCTTCCAGTACAGCGGAGGTCACCGGTCTACCCCCAGCTTTTTATCCCACAAGCTGCGTTAGACTGTCAACAACGCACGTGCTCCATTATGACTTGGCTGGTTCATCTCTACTAGAAGTTTTTGTTGGATATAATGTAAACACAAAGGTTTCTACAGTCAGTTAAGCACTTAAGCTGCGTCCTACCTCTATACCCAATTACCAGGGGCAATTTTCAATAAAAGCTCATCAATTGGGCAATGATTTTGCATTTAAACAGCACCAAAACAGTATTTTTTTTTGTAAACAAGCAAACCCTTTTTTATTTTTTTTTATTTTTATTTTTTTTGATAACACGGTCTTGCATTTGTACAAATATTCTCTATGCAATCTACAGGCAAGAAAAGTATCAAAACAAATTTGCATGACCAATGATTGCGTCAAAAATAACTGTAGATAAAAAGTGTATTATTTTATTCTATTATTTGTTCTAATTATAGTGAGACTAAAATAACTTTTTGGTACAAATCATAGCGATTTGCTAAATAAATATTTTTTTTTGTGCATTTTTAATATGACGTTACAAAAATAAACAAACAAAATAACTAATAATAATAAATAAAAATGATGCTGATTAAAAAAAAAAGAAAAATGCATACTTAAAAGGAGGGAATTAATTTAAATAGTCCCGGTTATGATTAAAGCGGAGGTCCACCCTAAAATGGACCTTCCGCTCATCGGAATCCTCCCCCCCTCCGGCGCCACAATTGGCACCTTTCAGGGGGGAGGGGGGTGCAGTTACCTGGATAATCCAGGTAACTGCACCCACTTCCGGGATAGCTCTCTGCGGAAAGGGGCGTAGATTACGCCCCTTTCCGCAAGTGCCCGCCCCCTTCCGCAAGTGCCCCGCTGCCTGCTGGGAAACACACAGATCCCAGAGGCAGCAGGGACCGTCCTTATTGCGCAGCGCGACTCGCGCATGCGCAGTAGGGAACCGGGAAATGGAGCCGAAAGGCTCCATTTCCTGATTCCCATACCCAAGATGGCGGCGGCAGCACCCGAGTGACGATCTAGAGATCGGCTTCGGGTGCCGACATCGCGGGCGCGCTGGACAGGTAAGTGTCACTATTTTAAAAGTCAGCAGCTGCAGTATTTGTAGCTGCTGGCTTTTAAAAAAAAAAAAAAAAACGCAGAGTCCCGGCGGACTCCTGCTTTAACGTTAAACAATTTATATTACTTTTTTTTTTTTTTTTTTTTTACATTTTTTACTTTTTAAACTTGTGAGGTAACTGTAACTGACTTTGCATGCAGATCAAAGGACGGGCTTTTGATGTATACATAAAAGAACTAGAACATGGTATAAATAATATTATTCTAAACATTGTTTAATGGCTTTATTTACACAGGAGCCACTTCAGAGGCTCCTAAGATGCAGAGTGGGATTCAGATGTCAAAATACCACCTAGGTATGACTAATTACACCATCAGAACAGCTGACGTGAGGAAGGAGGACCAGAACAATGGAGGTGCACCCTAGGAATTTATAAGAAATATTTTTTTTAGAACATGTATTACATACCTAAGCTGGTGAACTAGTTAAAGCTAAACAAAAAAAAAAAGATTTTCCATTGCAGTATACCCCTTCCCATTGCCTGTTTTTCCTAGGAGAAGATGAATAAGGTGAGATTATGAGGTTATTCCTAGCTCCTTCAGCAGTCAGCACTCTCCCCTAATGCCCAATGTTCTTGAATGTAGACAGGCCCTCAGAATCCTGCCATACAATGCAGGGCCAATCAACTCATCAAGGTTCCAGTTCTACTAAAACTTGCTAGAACTGATTAAGGGATTTTATCTGAGGATCTGGTCTGGAGAGTTCACAGAAGAAATGTCTGGCTGATATTGGAAGGAGGCATCCAAATATCCAGGGACATTGCGAGTACAGACCTTTGTGTAGGATCCTAGTGACTGTGTGCTGTTGCTATTTCTAGTGCATCAAGTGCCAGAGCTTGCTTGAATTGGGACCTTTCCTATAGTGTCTCTGTGTTACTCAATGCCTTAGTTGTTGCTTGAGGGACTGTACTAGGAAGCTTTGACAAAGTGAAGAGTGTCCTCATGCTATTACATTGTGCTACCGGAGTATCCCACAGCTTCCCTGCACCCTATCCAAGTTCAAATTTCAATAAAACATCAAAAAAGATACCCCTAGACCAAGGGTTGCCAAACTTTCTAAACCAGGAGTCTCAAACTGGCTGTTGCAAAACTACAAGTCCCATCATACCTGTGGGAGTCATGCTTGTAACTGTCAGCTTTGCAATGCCTCATGGGACTTGTAGTTTCGCAGCAGCTGGAGGGCTGCCGGTTTGAGACCCCTGTTCTAAACAAAAGGCCCATTTACTGCCCTTCAGACTTTGAGGGGGCCAGACTGTGGCCAGTGTAAGTAGAAAATATGCTGGTGTCAATGGGAGTAAATGCGGAATCAGTGGGAAAAATAATGCCCTATCATTGGAATCAGTGGAAGGAATAGTTCCCCATCATTGGTGTCAGTGGAAGGAATAGTGTCCCATCATTGGTGTCAGTGGAAGGAATAGTGCTCCAACATTGGTGTCAGTGGAAGGAATAGGGCCTCATCATTGGTGTCAGTGGGAGGAATAGTGCCCTATCATTGGTGTAAGTGGAAGGAATATTGGCCCCATCATTGGTGTCAGTAGAAAAATAGTGTCCCATCATTGGTGTCAGTAGAAGAATAGTGTCCCATCATTGGCGTCCATGGAAGGAATAGTGCCTTGTATCAGTGGGAGGAATAGTGCCCCAGAGGCCATATAAAAGCAAACAAAGGGCCACATCCAGCCACCGAACCACAGTTTGGAGACCACTGCCCTTGACTGTTCATTGAACCATGTGCCTGGCTGCCGCTACACTCGTCTGGGAAAGAAACCGGGGGCAAAACTGCAGTCCCTTTCAGGGCTTTATCGGTTGTTTGATTGCTGCAGTTCCACATTTAAGTCCAGGTCTGCTCCTTTGAGCCAAAGTTTGTAAATCACTAAACCTCTAAAGACTACCCACACAAATGTATTTAGGCAAAAATTGGTTGTCTTTTGTCATGACTCCATCACCTGTACAGCAACTACAATATTTTACACAGTATTACTGGACTACATATGGCATCAAACGATTGCACGTTTTCTTCACAGCGACAAGAAAATTAGGCACTTGGGGCCTTCAAAGACAATGACACTCACAGAAACCAATAACGTAGGGCTGCTAGAACGTATCATGGAATTAAACAGTGATTTTTCTTACCATTGTCATCTCCGGAATCTGACTGAAAAGAGTTCAGAGACTGGTTTTCAGAATTGCTTCCTTTTGTACTTCCGACAAAGCAGGTAACTTCTTCGGCTGGCTCCAATCCTCGACCTTAATACACATCAATAAAGAGGAAACAATGGTCATATTTCTATGGGACACAAGGATGGCCAACCTACGTCTAGGAAGAACAATATATAACCCAAGGATGCCATGGCTGCCAAGCTGTGGAGGTGGAGGCGGCATTGCATCATAATTACAAAAACATTTCTTATGGTAGGGTTTGTTGTGTGTAAAAACGCTTAAGCTGTTTACTTGTACTTGTATCAATGTGAAAACACTAATAAATAAAGAAACTGAGATAAGGCAGCACTGTGAAATAACTGAATAGGATATCATAATTATATATATATATATATATATATATATATATATATATATATATATATAATATATATATATATATATATATATATATATATATATATATAGATAGATAGATAGATAGATAGATAGATAGATAGATAGATATGGATAGATATTTCGTTAATTTATAGCACTGTCTTATCCAATTTTCTTCATGGTACGCTTTAAACTAGTTGGCGTTACAATGCAGTTTTTTTTTCAGAGGGAATATGCCCTAAACCACAAGGCGGCACTCTTTATGTCTGGAGGAAAAAGAGTGATTTAACCGCCACATGCGGAAAGGCTTTTTCACGGTAAGGGCTGTGAAAATGTGGAATTGACTCCTGCAAGAACTAATACTGGCCAGCTGAGTAGATTGTTCTACAAAAGAGCTGGATTCTTTCCTAAACGCACAAGATGTAAATGAATACTAACATTTATAGGTAATAACACCAGGGATTTTTGATCGGGTAAATATCTGATTGCCTTGTGTGGGACAAGGAAAGATTTTTTTTCCCTGTCAATGGAGAAAATTGGATCATGCATTATTGGGGTTATCTTGCCTTCCTCTGGATCAACTGTGGGTATGGGATTGTGTATATGGATATTTTTTTTTCCTGTGGGTTATCAACAATTATGCTATTTCATGTGCTGTCATTGTCAATTGTGCAATTCCAGGCTTAAAAAGTCAACAAATTGCACAACCGAGGACTTTATTGCCTATTTAGTTACCTGAAATAAAAATATATTTTAAGAGATCATTCTTTAAGTCCTAATAAATATGTACAAAACCACTATACCTTCATAGGAAAATTACATGTAAAAAGTTACTATCTCCTATAGACTCCTATGGACAATAATATGCTTGCTTTTTTGGTGAGTCGCCTGACCAGCTCTACCCAGACAGGTTGATCATAAATAATGAGATGTATGTATGTACTAAACAAAAGAATAAAAAACTACAAATATAATGCCTCTAGAGCCACCTCAAAAAATGGTGCATTCAATTATATATGCATAAATGTACAAAATTAGTATAAAGTGAAATACAATTACGTGTCATTAATGTGATAAATAAAAACATATAAAAAATGAAAAACAGCCCAAAAACAAAAATATACCCCTGAAATTAAACACACCCCAAAACTTGAGGAGTGCATGAGATGAAAAACTAAAAAAATTAATACTAAAAAATTATCAACTCTATATAACATCCATATAATTATATGACAAATTAATAATGCAAAGTGTCCATATGGTTAATCAAACACCAGTCTTAGTCTGAAGACATGAGGGAAGAGTTGGGAGTGATATATGGAGTAACAGCTATAGTCCCACTGTGTGAAAGATCTGGGATCGCTTAAGGGGAACAGCTACCTGGATATCCATTTGATTACATTCTGCTTGTGGTGACCCTCTGTAACGGGGGGTCGCTTGGAGCCGGTAAGGAGCCAATTCATTTGTCTGGTGACGGGTAAGAGCACATTACACTTCTGGAGAGGAAATTTAATTTGTGTGCTTCAAATCCAGTTATTCACATGAAGATTTTTTCACTGGCGTTTGATTAACCATATGGGCACTTTGCATTATTAATTTGTCATATAATTATATGGATGTTATATAGAGTTGATAATTTTTTAGTATTCATTTTTTTTGTTTTTCATCTCATGCACTTCTCAAGTTTTGGGGTGTGTTTAATTTCAGGGGTATATTTTTGTTTTTGGGCTGTTTTTCATTTTTTATATGTTTTTATTTATCACATTAATGACACGTAATTGTGTTTCACTTTATACAAATTTTGTACATTTATGCATATATAATTGAATGCACCATTTTTTGAGGTGGCTCTAGAGGCATAATGCCTCTAGAGCCACCTCAAAAAATGGTGCATTCAATTATATATGCATAAATGTACAAAATTTGTATAAAGTGAAACACAATTACGTGTCATTAATGTGATAAATGTCGTTTTTTATTCTTTTTTATTCTTTTGTTTAGTACATACATACATCTCAATCACTTTGGGATTTTGAGGTTAGTGCAGTTCTTTTTTCCTTTTGTTTACTTGTGTATTTTTGGTATACATCAGAATTCCGACCAGTGTTGTTTCTATTCCGTAGCGCAGTTTTTTTCCCCCTTTTTTCCTGATCATAAATAATGCACAGCCAATATATAGGGACAAGCTGACACCAGGTAGAGGTGCACTTTGCCTTAACTATATAAATACATCACGCAGTTCCATTTTGGGAGCCATTAACTCGCAGTGGCTATTTTCTTACTTTAATGCCACACACATTAGCAACACGAAAAAAAGTGCCGTTGGTCGGAATACTGTCAGCAGAAAATCTGCATCTTCAGTCCCCATGTTACTTCTTCTCACCATGATGGCTTCTTCTTGTGCTTTTTGCTATTTTTTTGAAAGCTTTTCTACGATAAACTTTTTTTTTTGATAGCTAGACATAAAAAGCCACATTAAATAAACACTAATGTCTTCTCCCTTCTGAACAAAATCTTACCTTACACTTAATGCACTGTACTTTGTCTACTTATCTTGTAAGTTGAGAAATAACAATTTTCAGAGCTGTCAGACTTAAGAGTGTGGTTTGTAAAATCTCTGCTAAGGAAATCCAAGGGAGAATGTACATCAAGGCTTTTCATGTCTACAACTGGCTTTTATACTGGACATTTTATGAATCAGAAAACATACATACCCTCATTTGTAAAAACGGCCTAAAGTGGAGGTAAACCCAAAACTGAATAACATTTAGTCGGATAAAGCACTGGGGGAGATTTACTAAAACTGGTTTACTACGTGGCAAATGTGACTCACAATCATTTCCTGAGTCCCACGGTCCTTTCCTAATTGAGTCACAGTCAGACCGGCATGGAGACACCGATGGCATGTTG
Source organism: Lithobates pipiens (assembly GCF_037356315.1). Taxonomy (NCBI): domain Eukaryota; kingdom Metazoa; phylum Chordata; class Amphibia; order Anura; family Ranidae; genus Lithobates; species Lithobates pipiens. The sequence goes on from NW_027507755.1 coordinate 11,106,024, forward strand.
GGAGCCACACTGCAGACCACCACTCCTCTTCGAGCCGTCAGGATCCTCGGAGACTCAGGATGAAAGGTGGTCATCTCCTGGTGCTCCACACCAAGACCATCCACCATCTTGTCAAGATTGTTCCGGGATTCACTCTGGAAACAAGGAGTGTAAGCCATGGGCCGGACTGGTACTTGTGGCGGTCCCACCTCTTGGTAAATGTTTCTACTATCTCCACCACTGCGAAGGTTCTTAAACTGAATCCCGTTAGTTTTATTTAAAAGTGCTGCAGTGGCGGGGTCCTGGACAAGAGTGATGTTGTTACGTGAGTAGTTCTTGCGGAACACCTTCTTTCGGAAAACTATGAAGAGGACGATGAGGACAAATATGACAAACAGCACCACGGCTATTCCAATCAGCTCCTCCTTGCCGACATAGGAATGTCCAGCTTGGATATTTGGAACCACAACGGGCCTCAAACCACAATACTGTCCAACGTATCCATGGGTACAGTTACAGAAAAAGGACCCGAAGATATTCACACAAGTTCCACCGTTTTCACAGTCCTCTCTTTCACACTCATTTATATCTTCTTCACACCTAGTGAGAGAAAGAAGTGGTTATGTGGGAAAGGATAGTGTAAGAAATAGATTTTCATGACAACTATACTTTGATGCTGGGTTCACACTATTGCGAATAGGATGCAGGTTTCCTCGCATTCCAATTCGCATGTCAGGAGAGTGTGACTGGCTCTCCATGGAGCCGGTTCACACAGCTCAGGGACAGCTGTTTGCAGAAAAGTCCTGTGCATCTTCTGGTCCGTTTCAGGTCCGAAATCAGCTAAAAAAATCTGACCGAACTCTGATTTCAGTGTGAACCCAGCCTAAATCTGAACTCCAGGCTACCCTTCCATCTTGTACAGTTGTTCAGACTCCACTCGTACTGAAATCGATTACTCTGATTTCACTGCACACTGTGAGCGTCACACAGTGTACATTATAAGTTGCAGCAAGGTGAATAAAGCCCACCTCATTTCCTGTAGAGACATCCAGCATCTTCTAGCCAATTCCTCCCCAGCCTTACTATCCCTGGCCCACCCCCTTCATTCATTGGATTTATGTTCTTTCAAACATGGAGGCCCACTCAATTATGGAGGACCAATCAAGAAATACCCACTCCTCCAGACTGACATCCACCCATCAAGGCACTTTAAAGTTTGCATAACTCCTTCCAAGGGCTAGCTCACTGCTTACATTAGGGCTCAGGGCTCTAGAGAGGAGTACTGAGGCAGGGTGCTGTGATGTGTTCTGGGCCGTGATTCCTCACTCACATAGATGTCAGATTGGGAGCAGTGTATAGGAAGATGCAGCCTATGTTCTCTACTGCAGGAGGCAGTGCAGAGGGGAGAGGAGGTGGAGGGAAACAGAGTTTCTCTATGGCTTCCACGGTCACACAGGACAGTGAACCGATTGGATGCTCTGGTCCTATGTGATCTGGGTGGCCATCTTGGGTCAGGCATAATCTGTTATAGACTCTGACCCTGGGTTTTGGTGTGCCTTATGCAAGTGGCTAGAGTAGGGACAAGTTTCCTGTCTGGCAGGGACAGTGCTAGCAATAGGGAGAGGTTTTGGAGGAGTAGGCAAAGAGCAGGTACCATGTCTCCCTGTCCGAGGAAGCTTTCTCTTCTGGGTTGGACCAGCCAGGCCACACTTTGCTCTTGGCAGATACTGTCAGCATCACGCAAGCCTTTCCTTCACAGCAGTCCTGTGAGTGTTCCTGGTTGGGTGACCCTCCGCGCTCAACAAGCGTCTATGTCTGTGAAGTTGCTGCATCCCAACTGATAGCTATGGGACTGCTTCCACGGAGATGCATGGAACACCTGTGCAGAGCCGGGCATACATGGCTCTAACACGGGGCACAGATACATACAACCCTTCTGAACTAGGCCTAATACTCTTACTATCCCCCCACCCCTTACAGTACAGTCAGCACCAAATGTGTGATGCTGAGATTTACGTTTCCGGCTGGAGCATACAGATCACTTGCAGTTCACTCGCTCTGCAGCTACTCCATTCTGAAAATGTCTTGAATCTTTTTAAATCCTTGAATCCTTTCAGTAAACCCAAGGTGTTCTGCGAGGAAGAGAGATTGTGACGTTCATCTTCCCCTTCTCCAATCACAGGACACCTTGCATTTATTGAAAAGAATTCAAAAAATTGTTGGAATGGATTATCTGCAGAGCGAATGACCTGTGTGCTCCAGCCAGAACTGTAAGGCCGCGTACACACGCGGGGACTGTTCGCTCAACTTTGTCCGCTGAACAGTGTTTCGGCGGACAGTCCGCTCGTGTGTGGGCTTCAGCGGACAGTTTCAGCGGACAGTCTGCTGAACAAAGTTTTTCGGAATTTCCGAAAAACTGTCCGCTGAAACTTTGTTTCAGCGGACAGTCCCCTCGTGTGTAGGCTTGTTCGTCAAACTTAGGCCGCGTACACACGCGGGGACTGTTCGCCCAACTTTGTCCGTCAAACAGTTTCGGCAAACAGTCCGCTCAAAATTAGCATGGACGGACATGGCCACACACGACGTACGAACAGTTTGCTGAAACCGTGCGCGATGACGTGAACGGCACGTACGACGGGACGAAAAATACGACGTCCTATACACTGCATTATAACTTTCGGCGTGTAAAGCCTTTCTGAGCATGCGCGGAACTTAGTTTGTCGAACAAGCCTACACACGAGGGAACTGTTCGCTGAAACAAGGTTTCAGCGGACAGTTTTTCGGAAATTCCGAAAAACCTTGTTCAGCGGACTGTTCGCTGAAACTGTCCGCTGAAAGCCCACACACGAGCGGACTGTTTGCCGAAACACTGTTCAGCGGACAAAGTTGGGCGAACAGTCCCCGCGTGTGTACGCGGCCTAAGTCTCGCGCATGCTCAGAAAGAATTTACACGCCGAAGGTTGCATTGCAGTGTATAGGACGTCGTTTTCTAGTCCCGTCGTACGTGCCGTTCACGTCATCGCGCACGGTTTCAGCGGACTGTTCGTTCGTCGTGTGTGGCCAAGTCCGTCCATGCTAATTTTGAGCGGACTGTCCGCTCAAACTGTTTGACGAACAAAGTTGGGCGAACAGTCCCCGCGTGTGTACGCGGCCTTAGGTCCGCTCAAAATTAGCATGGACGGACTTGACCACACACGACGAACGAACAGTCCGCTGAAACTTGCGCGATGACGTGAACGGCACGTACGACGGGACTAGAAATACGACGTCCTATACACTGCAATGCAACCTTCGCTGTGTAAATCCTTTCTGAGCATGCGCGGAACTTAGTTTGACAAACAAGCCTACACAGGGGCGGACTGTCCGCTCAAACCAAGTTTCAGCGGACAGTTTTACGGAATTTCCGAAAAACTTTGTTCGTCAGACTGTCCGCTGAAACTGTCCGCTGAAGCCCACACATGAGCGGACTGTCCGCCGAAACACTGTTCAGCGGACAAAGTTGGGCGAACAGTCCCCGCGTGTGTACGCGGCCTAAGTTTCAGTACTGGATGTTCGGAACTGACTGTACTGTACGGGAGGATTCAAAGTAAAGCTTTTTTAAATCTAATATTTTTAACTGAACAATCAGAAAATCCTACAACACACATTTGTTTGGGGAAAATTTGAAGACATGCTAGCCAACATTTGTTGGCAGAAAGTCTGACAACAAATGTCCGATGGAGCATACATATGGTCGGATTTTCTGCCAACAGCCTGACATCCAACATTTCCCATCAGAAAATCCGATCGTGTGTACAGGGCTTAATGCTGTGTACACACGATCGGAATTTCGGCCAGCAAAAGATCGATGAGTGCTTTTCATGGGAAAATGCAACCATGTGTAGGCTTCATCGGAATTTAGCTGGCCGAATTCCCGCCAGCAAAAATTTGAGAGCATGTTCTCAATTTTCCCCGCAGAAATTCAGATTGTGTGTATGCAATTCCGACGCGCAAAAACTCACGCATGCTCAGACTCAACTACAAGACGGAAGCCATTGGCTACTGAACTTCCTTTGTCTAGTACCGTCATACATGTTGTACGTCACCGTGTTCTTGACAGTCAGAATTTGGTGTGACCATGTGTAGGCAAGACAGCTTGAGCGGAATTTCACCATTTTAACCATTGGTAGATGGTAATATTATCACATATAGAACATTGATTTTTTTATATATAATGGCATTGACCTCATCCTATAGGTATACTTGATATGGTTATTTACATACCATTTATGATTTAAAATAAAGGTTAAGTTTTAGTTAAGTAGCCTTTTGGTGCATAGGGAAGTGCACGCTCGTCTAGTTCCTTGTGCCATGTGCCTTCGCAGGCGTCATTAGATCAGGATTACAAAAAGTAACATTAATTTGGGTCACTATCAGATCTGGTTTTCACCGACCACCTGTAATAATCATATCATGCTGTGCCATTTCCTGCATTTAATCCTTCCTTGTACGGTTGAAAGGCCAAGCAAACTGCTTCAGCACAAAAACACTTTGGTATTCAAATCATCATCCACTTACGTTAATCCCCTCAGGCCGGTCCTGCAAGTGCAGATAAACGCGCTCCCAATCGGATCACACGTCCCACCATTCCGGCAAGGGTTTGGAAAGCATGCCGTGATCTCTGACTCACAGTTCTTCCCTATAAACTTAGATGGGCAACTGCACTGATAACCTATCAGAGGAAAAGAATAAACATTATCAGACATCAATGAGCAGGGAAAAGTCAAACACAAGCATAGCGGACTGATTTAGCTGTAGACCAGCGCCTCCTACTGCTCAATGTTATCAGTAACACTCATCCAGCTTCACATGTTAAATTTTTTTATTTTTTTTGCAAGCCAAGTTTGTTCAGTCTGATAAAGAGTACAGTAACACACTTTAATGTACATATGTCACCAGTGTCCCCTCTAGTCACACAGATTAAAAAGTAAGGGGCTAGTAGGATACCATGATGACCACTTTGGATTAAATCTAATATTTTTAACTGAACAAATATGAATTGATCAAAAGATTGTAATGTCACATTGGGGGTTATTTACTAAGGGCAACTCCACTTTGCACCACAAGTGCAAACTACAAGTGCAAAGTGCCTTTTAAAATTGCACTGAAATTGAACTTAGAAGTGCAGTCGCTGTAGATCCGAGGGGGGACATGCAATGAAAATAAAAAACAGCATTTTAGCTTGCACATGATTGGATAATAAAATCAGCAGAGATTCCCATCATTTCAGATCTACCCCTCAGATTTACAGTGACTGCACTTCCAAGTGCACTTTCAATTGCACTTTGCACTTGTAGTGCAAAGTGGATTTGCCTTTAGTAAATAAACCCCATTATGAGGTCAAGCTAAACCAGGGGTGTCGAAAGGCCAGCTGTTTCTTGGGTGCTGTATGTAGAGAGTGCAGGGTTCAGGAGTGCGTTACGTACAGAGTTCAGGGGTGTGCTATGTACAGAGTTTAGTTCCAGGGGTGCCTTATGCACAGAATGCAGAGTTCAGGTGTGTGGTATGTACAGAGTACAGTGTTTAGGGGTGCACTATGTACAGAGTGCAGGGTTCAAGACAGAGTGCATAGTTTAGGGGTGCACTATGTACAGAGTGCAGGGTTCAGGACAGAGTGCAGGGTTTAGGGGTGTACTATGTACAGAGTGTAGGGTTTAGGGGTGTACTATGTACAGAGTGCAGGGTTTAGGGGTGTACTATGTACAGAGTGCAGGGTTTCGGGGTGTACTATGTACAGAGTGCAGGGTTCTGGGCAGAGTACGTAGTGAATGTGTATGGGTGTCACTATAAGAGTCCTGCATTCATTCAGGCAGAATTCACTCAGGCCATCATTTTCCTGTCCACCACTTTAAACCTACAGCAAAGAAAAAAAAACGGACTAAATAATAGACTTCAGCAGCCGCCTTATAGTACTCCCATCCGGACTGGTCACAGTGCTATAGTATGGACAACGTGGATTCATTGGTCTGGTTGGTTTGCACTAGTAAAGGGATATATTGCGTACTGACAGTAGACATTGCAGGAGATTGTCACAACTGCAGTTAACAAGGAAGGCCAAAAAAAAAAAGAACACGCACAAAGTGGCTATGACAGATCACTAAGCAGCGATGCAGGCTGCATCCTTGTACTGTACACATTTCATTGCCAAATTTCTGCCCTGAGCTTGGTTTTTAAAAATGGAGCTTGTCATTTTTATTGTTCCAGATCTCTGTATTTTCCATTAAACCTTTTTTTTTCACACATAAAAATATTAGTGTTCAATTTTAATTAACTGATCCCCATCAATGTAACAATGATATAGAGCGCTGGAAAAGTGGATTCGACTCTGCACGACTCGATATTGACATCTAGTGGCTATAAACTGAGTAGCCACAAAGTGAACAAATTAGAAATTGTAGAAAATCATTTTGACTGTATGCCTGCAAATTATTTAAACAATTTTCAGAATGCTAAGGCCAGATTTTCCCTTTTTTTTTCAGTTGCTAGAAAAAAAAAAAAAAAAATCCTAACACCTTAAAAATATTTAGTGTAGATGTGTGTATACAACCATGGGCAAAAGTTTTGAGAATGACACAAATATAAATTTTCACAAAGTCTGCTGCCTCCGTTTTTATGATGGCAATTTGCATATACTCCAGAATGATATGAAGAATGAATTTCAATTCATTGCAAAGTCCCTCTTTGCCGTGAAAATGAACTTAATTCCATAAAAAAAACAAAAAAACATTTCCACTTAATTTGTGAAGAAGGCTTCAGGGCGCCCAAGAAAGTCCAGCAAGCGCCAGGACCGTCTCCTACAGTTGATTCAGCTGTGAGATCGGGGCACCACCAGTGCAGAGCTTGCTGAGAAATGGCAGCAGACAGGTGTGAGGGCATCTACACACACAGTGAGGAGAAGACTTTTGGAGGATGGCCTGGTGTCAAGAAAGGCAGCAAAGAAGCCACTTCTCTCCAGGAAAAACATCAGGAAGGACAGACTGATAGCCTGCAAAAGGTACAGGGATTGGACTGCAGAGGACTGGGGTAAAGTCATCTTCTCTGAAGAATCACCTTTCTGATTTTTTGGGGCATCCGGAAAAACCTTGTCTGGAGAAGAAAAGGTGAGCGCTACCATCAGTCCTGTGTCATGCCAACAGTAAAGAATCCTGAGACCATTCATGTGTTGGGTTGCTTCTCAGCCAAGGGAGGGGGCTCACTCACAACTTGGCCTAAGAACACAGCTATGAATAAAGAATAGTATAAAACATTCTCCGAGAACATCTTCTCCCAACCATCCAAGGACAGTTTGCTGATGGACAATGCCTTTTCCAGCATGATGGAGCGCCTCCCCATAAGGGAAAAGTGATAACTAAGTGGCGTGGGAACCAAAACATTGAAATGTTGGGTCCATGGCCAGGAAACTCCCCAGACCTTAAACCCATTGAGAACTTGTGGTCAATCCTCAAGAGGCGTGTGAGCGAAAAAACCCACAAATTCTGGCCAAAAAAAAAAGCTAAAAACACTGAAGCAGCAATATTTGTATCATTATCAAAACTTTTGGCCACCACTGTATATACACTCATCCACTTTATTAGGTACACCTTGCTAGTACCAGGTTGGACCCCCTTTTGCCCTGCCTTAATTCTTTATGGCGTAGATTCAACAAGCTGTTGGAAACATTCCTCAGAGATTTTGTTCCATAATGACATGATAGCATCACGCAGTTGTTGCAGATGCACAATGCGAATCTCCAGTTCCACCACATCCCAAAGATGCTCTATTGAATTGAGATGTGGTGAGTGTGGAGGCCATTGGAGTACAGTGACCTCATTATCATGTTCAAGAAACCAGTGGTGAGATGATTGGAGCTTTGTGACATGGTGCATTATCCTGCTGGAAGGAGCCATCAGAAGTAGTCATAAAATAATGGACATGGTCAGCAACAATACTCAGGTAGGCCGTGGCGGTTAAACAATGCTCAATGGTACTAAAGAGTCCAAAGTGTGCTGAGAAAATATCTTCCACACACCATTACACCACCACCACCACCAGCCTGAGCTGTTAATACAAGGTAGGATGGATCCATGCTTTCTGTTGTGCATGCCAAATTTTGACCCGACCATCCGAATGTCACAGCTGAAATCAAGACTCATCAGGCCAAGCAACGTTTTTCCAATTTTCTATTGTCCAATTTTGGTGAAGCTGTGCAAATTGCGGCCTCAGTTTCCTGTTCTTAGCTGACAGCAGTGGTACCCAGTGTGGTCTTCTGCTGCTGTAATTCTTAATAGACAACTCAACTTATATACCATGTTTGGTCATGTACAAACTTCTGTAGCATATCTGCAGTCTCTGACCATCTCCTATATAGAATACCTGCAGTCTCCAACTGTCTCCTGTACCATGCCTTCAATCTCTGATAATTTCCTGTAGCATATCTATAGCCTCTAGCCATCTCCCATGACATATCTGCAGTCTCTGACCATCTCCTATATAGCATAATTGTAGTCTCTGACTGTCACTGTACCATGCATTCAGTCTCTGACCATCTCCTGTAGCATATCTGCAGTCTCTGACCATCTCCTGTAGCATATATGCAGTCTCTGACCATCTCCTATATAGCATAATTGTAGTCTCTGACTGTCACTGTACCATGCATTCAGTCTCTGACCATCTCCTGTAGCATATCTGCAGTCTCTGACCATCTCATGTATCATATTTGCAGTCTCTGACCTTCTTCTGTGGCATAACTGCAGTCTCTGATCATCTCCTATATAGCATATTTGCAGCCTCTAGCTATCTCCTATAGCATACCTGCAGTCTCTGACCATCTGCTGTAGCATATCGGCAGCTTCTAGCCATCTGCGTAGCATATCTCCAGTCTCTGACTGTCTCCTGTACCATGTTTTCAGTCTCTGACCATCTCATGTAGCATATCTGGAGTCTCTGACCTTCTCCTGTGGCATATCTTCAGTCTCTGACCATCTCCTATATAGCATATTTTCAGCCTCTAGCCATCTTATGTAGCATATCTGCAGTCTCTAGCCATTTTCCATATTACATATTTGCAGCCTCTGACCATTTCCTGTAACATATATACTGTCTTTGACCATCTCCTGTAGCATATCTGCAGTCTCTGATCATTTCTTGAACCATGCTTGCACTCTCTGGGGAGACTGGTGAGTGTGTAACCACCCATGTACTGCCACTTCCTACCCTAAGTGCTCCTCTGGACCTCCTGGGATAATATTAACTTGTAAATGTTTTGGGTCTGGAGTTTAGTTTGAATCACTACTGAATTCATTAGACTTTAGAAATATATGGAGTTTTTATGTTCTCTTTGTGCTTGTGTAGGTTTCCTCCAGGTACTCCAGTTTCCTCCCACACTCTAAAAACATGTTAGGTTCATTGTCTCCTGTCTAAGTTGGCATGTGAAACAAAGACCTTAGATTGTAAGCTCCTTGACAGCAGAGAGTTTACAAAATGTACAGCGCCACATAAAAGGTCGGTGCTATATAAACACCTGTAGTATATACATTTACACCATTACATTTATTGGTACTACAAATGACTCTGCTCTTCAGACCCATACTGCGGCTGAAGACACTGCATGTACATAGTACATACACTAGATGGCGCAGTTTGCCATGTTTTCATGGTGCTGCATAGAAATCAGTTGTCTCTATATCAGAGGGAAAGAATAAAACTTGCTGGAGTGTGATTTTCGTGACTATATTGTCTCCTACATAGAAAATTATCTAAGCCAATTGAGCTCTGAATATACGGTAGCAGCACTAAGATACTTGCTGTACATGACATAGGAGGGAGGGTAGCATTAGAATAATGCCCTGTACACACGGTCGGATCTGGTTGTCAGAATATCCGATCGTGTGTGAGCTCCATCTGACTTTTTCCGTTGGAATTTCCAACACACAAAGTTTGAGAGCAGGCTCTAACATTTTCCAACAACAAAATCCGATCGTTTAAATTCTGATTGTGTGTAGACAATTCCGACGGACAAAGTGCCGCGCATGCTCAGAATAAATTATGAGATGAAAGCTATTGGCTACTGCCCTCTTTATAGTCCTGTCGTTCGTGTTCTACCTCACCGCGTTCTGAACGATCAGATTTTCTGACAACTTTATGCCACTGTGTGTGTGCAAGACCAAGTTTGGGCCAAAATTCCTTGGAAAAAATCCAACGGATTTTGTAGTCGGAATGTCTAACCGTGTGTACGGGGCATAAGAGAAAATGTTAAAGAGAACTCCACACGAATGGTGAAATCTGGCATATCGGGTTCCCCTGTCTCCATCCCCTTCTGCTGTATTCAACAGAAGTAGTCAGATCCCAAAGGTCACCCCAGGAATACAGACCTGGGAACTCTACATAGATGGTTGGATGGACTAGCATCTGTCAAAACTGAACATTGGCTTTGGTTGGAGTGATCCTTTAAAGTGGAACTCTTATACCTGATGGCCAATTATACAATCAGTTCTGCAAATGGCTGCATGCCTGTACCACTACCTTACTTTCAGCAATGGACTCTGATTTTCTAAATATGATTTCTTGAGGGGTCTCAACCCTGCCCGCTTGTACGTGTCTGATTTTAGTATTATGCCTAACCAGCAGATCAATTCCTGATATCTGAAATAGGACACTGTTGGATCTACAGATAAAATGCATGTAACATGTTTTAATCACTTCTTCCCTGCTGCCTCTTCTTCTAGTTAAAGGCCAAAACTAGTTTTTCCACTGTGATTGCGTACAATAGCACATTTTAGTGCCAATGCAGCTCCAGTGTACATACATAGCAGCACACCACTAAACATGGTAATGCACTACTGTTCTGCACTGAGTTGTCAAAGATTTGTTTTTGTGGATGTTTTGGTGCACTGCCAAGTAAAGCATGGTAATACCTAAAAAACCTGTTAATGCAATGTGCCAGGATGCCAGCGTTGGAATGGGCCCTTAGTGGGAAGTGTTGCCAACAGTCCCAATCTACATTCACAGATTTCAGACCCAGTCCCTGTCTGAGCCCGTCCCGGGCAGAATCCCGAAAATAGGGTTTATCCTGGGCAGGGGCGGACTGGGTCAGGGGGTTCTGATCTTCTATGAAAAGGCTGCACCTCTCTGCTGTCACCCGGTGTGGCATGCGGATGGTCGGCAAAGGTGTCATCCCGGGCACGCCCACATAGTAAGATGGGTGTCGGCAGATTATTGGTGATGTAACAGCAAAGAGCAGCTAGCAGGAGGCGGGCTGTACCGTGTCCCAGCCAATGGGTGCCCTGTCCACTGTGTCCAGGTATGGAGCTGCTCTGCAAAGAAGTATGAAGTGAGGAAACAGTTTCGGCAGCTCAAGGGTGACTTTTTTCATCGTGAACATGGATTCAGAATGATACGTCACCAACCGTTTGTTGGATGTGGCTTTGTCTTTAGTGGTGTAGTGTAATTCTGATAAGATAATCAATACTAAACTGTTTCCTACACAGATAGCGTCATCATTCTGTCTCTGTACCCTGCAGCTCTAAAGTATTTATACAACCTATGTTATGGTGATGACCGACTTCTTATATGAAATGTGTTTGTATTGTAATATTAGACATTTTATTTATTTTTAATATGAATTGCTTTTGCATTAGACAGGCTTTCAAGATGTGGTTCTTGCTACAACAATTATGACATTTTAAGAGTCTCTCTCTCCATCCCTCTTTTTTTCTTTCCTTCCTTCTCTTTTTCTTTCCTTATTTCTTTCTCTCTATCCCATCCATCTCTCTTTCTCTTTTTCTGTCCTTCTTTCTTTTTCTCTCTCTCTCCCTCCATCCCGCTTTCTTTCTCTCTCTCTCTCCCTCCATCTCACTTTCTTTTTTCCTCTCTCCCTCCATCCCGCTTTCTTTCTCTCTCTCTCCCTCCACCCCGCTTTCTTTTTCTCTCTCTCCCTCCATCCCGCTTTCTTTCTTCCTCTCTCCCTCCATCCCGCTTTCTTTCTTCCGCTATCCCTCCATCCCGCTTTCTTTCTTCCTCTCTCCCTCCATCTCGCTTTCTTTCTTCCTCTCTCCCTCCATCCCACTTTCTTTCTTCCTCTCTCCCTCCATCTCGCTTTCTTTCTTCCTCTCTCCCTCCATCCCACTTTCTTTCTTCCGCTCTCCCTCCATCCCACTTTCTTTCTCTCTCTCTCCCTCCATCCCGCTTTCTTTCTTCCTCTCTCCCTCCATCCCGCTTTCTTTCTTCCGCTCTCCCTCTATCCCGCTTTCTTTCTTTCTCTCTCCCTCCATCCCGCTTTCTTTCTTTCTCTCTCCCTCCATCCCGCTTTCTTTCTTCCTCTCTCCCTCCATCCCGCTTTCTTTCTTCCGCTCTCCCTCCATCCCACTTTCTTTCTTTCTCTCTCCCTCCATTCCGCTTTCTTTCTTCCTCTCTCCCTCCATCCTGCTTTCTTTCTTCCTCTCTCCCTCCATCCCTCTTTCTTTTCCTTCTTCTTTTCTTTCTTTCTCTCTCCCTCCATCCCACTTTCTTCCTCTCTACCTGCATCCCGCTTTCTTTCTTCCTCTCTCCCTCCATCCTACTTTCTTTCTTTTTTCTCCTTTTCTTTCCTTCTCTTTTTCTTTCCTTCTATCTTTCTCTCTCCCTTCATCCCGCTTTCTTTCTTTCTTTCCCCCTCCATCTCACTTTCTTTTGCTCTCCCTTCACCCCGCTTTCTTTCTCCCTCCATCTCTCTTTCTTTCTTTTTTTTCTTTCTCTCTCTCTCTCTCCCCCCATCCTGCTTTCTTTCTCTCTCTCTCCCTCCACCCCACTTTCTTTCTCTCTCTCGCTTCATCCGGTTTTCTTTCTTTCTCCCTCCATTCTGCTTTCTTTCTTTCCTTCTCTTTTTCTCTTTCTTTTTTCTTTCTCCCTTCATTCTACTTTCTTTCTCCCTCCATCTTTCTTTTTCTCCCTCCATCCCTCTTTCTTTTTTTCTCCCTCCCTCTTTCTTTCTCCCTCCATCCCTCTTTCTCTTTTTTCTTTCCCCGTATAAAATAAAACTGCATGAAAAGAAGTTTCCCTACATTTTTTTTCAGAATGTTGGCAAATATGGTGTTGGAATTCACACTTTCTGTCTGATTTGAGATTCTGCTGTTGCTGCTGCCTGCAAAATGCATGCATACTCAAGAAGGATTGCCAAGAAAAATGCAGATCCCCAATTGTTTGGGACTACCTACGATTACGTTGGTGTAACACCTAAGAACCCCCTCCCTTCTCAAGGTCTCTGATATCCTTTGGATAGAGCTCTATCCAGGGCCTTCTTGATAGCATCATGGGTCCATGGGCAAAGTAATGCACTGGGGCCCCAACCAGGGAGATGGCGGCCTGAGGCATGCATAGCGGGTCATGGCAAAAAGTGGGTGTGACTAAACTGTGCTAAATATTGGGTGTGCTTAGAAAAAACAAAGATACATACAATACATACATAAACGCAAACACATGCATACATACTCACATGGCCTTTAGTGATGCTGATGTCAGCCTATAAGGGCAAAGACTAATGCAAGATTATTATGGCCCCCATGTATCTGGGGCCCATGGGCACTGCCCGGGGTGCCCATGCTTTAATCACAAGAGGAAAAAGCAGCACTCTGAATTGAATCCAACAATGGTTATCCTTTATAGCAAAAACATGTATAACAGCTGTAAAACAGCCAATGTGTTCCGGCCCATCAGGCTCTAAGCCATGACCAAGGCATGATGGCCAAAACGTGTTGGATGTTTACAGCTGTTATATATGTTTTTGCAATAAAGGATACCCATTGTTGAATGCCATTCCAAGTGTCAACTTCTCCTCTTGTGGTTCATGTTATCTGAGGCTTTGGCAGCCTGTAAGTCTGAGCCCCAGGTGGAGATGGGATCTGAGAAAGTGGAAGTGCTCACACGCATGTATTCATTTGATGCTCATGCATTAAGGCAGCCCTGGCTTTATCAATAACGATTTCACCTGAAGTGACATATGCTAATGAGTATAGCAAAACTTTCATACATTTAGATGTATGGCTGTTGTGGCCGCACCTCTGATTTACGATCCGTGGTAGATGGCTTTTGCAAATGCTTTTGACAGACAGTGAGGAGGCCATATGTTGCATCATGTTAATCCTATAAATGCACAAATAGGTTGGGTTCAGAGGCGGTACTGCCCATGGGATGGGGGAGGGGGAGGGTGATCTGTCCAGCTGCAACGTGGCATCTGTAGTGTGATTTCTTGCTTCCCCTTCTCGTAGTAGTTAACTTTCCAAGGCTAAAATAATAACACCCAAACCTAAAAACCTCTAATAAGTGTAAAAATGTGTGTTACAAAAAAAACAAAACCAACTGAAGAAACTCAAGCATGGACCTAACAAAAAAAAAAAAAAACGAGTTCAATTCTAGATAAATCCGATCAGGTGTATTATACAGATGACCACTAGAGGGGGCATTTGGAAGACAACTACAAGCATAGAAGTCTTGACAAATCCAACCTCCAGGTAGTAGTTGCACCAATGGAACATATGACATAAACTATCACTTCCCATTAAAATGTATTGCCTTGGATTTCCCTAGTATTAGAAACACATATAAATAGCTGAGAAGGACACTCGCCGTCTACAAGTTGTAAAACAAGCCAAGAATCCATATCAGGCTACTGTGCAGCACTGAACACTAAATGCCACTTTAATAACTCCAGAATTCCTGAAATAAAAGGTTTATCTGAGGCTCGTGTGGATTGGTTTAAAGCACAATTTGAAGGCTTAGCTGCATCATTTAGACAGAGGAAGGATTTCACTGTCTGCTCTATGATTGTAATTACCTGGCACGGCTGACTCCACGTTACTTAACCTACTTTTTACAAGAGCAGAAATATATGTAATAACAAGTACCTAGAGATTCCTGCAAGACACACTGCAAACATTGCTCTGTACTTATTTGCGGCACAGCCTAGTACAGCATTACTCAATTTTTTTCCAGTTGCGGCACCCTTTAAAAGTATGCAAAATCTCGAGGCAGCCCAGTGCTAAATGTAAAAACATAAATGTGAGTCCCCTTTCACATAAAAGCCACCTCTTCACATCAGAGGCCCTCCTATATATGAGATCCCCTCATCACGTCAGAGCCCCCCTATACACCAAGGACCCCACTATATATGAGATGCCCTCATCACATCAGAGGCCCCATATACATCTTAGGCTCCCTATACATGAGCCCCCCCATCACAGAGCCCCTCAGTCACTCTTCTCGGGTCCCCTGCCAGCACCGGCTCCTCCTCTTCTCCATCTGCTACAATAGGAAGTCGCTTCCTAAGATGGCACAAATGTGGGCTTGCTCTAGCCATCGCTCCCTCATCATAGGATTTGATTGACAGGAGCAGAAGCCAATGGCTTCCACTGTTGTCAATCTGCCCAGTGAGGAGGGATAGAGCCGGCAGAGCCATGGCTCTTGTGCACATCACTGGGTTGAGATCGGGCTCAGGTGAGTATAAGGGAGTTTGTGGGCAGGGGAAGTAGTACACAGAAGGTGTTTTACTCTAATGCAGGGGTGCCCAACTGCTGGCTCTTTGATGTGGCTTGTAACCTCCTGCTCAGGGAGGGTGAATCGGCAAGAACAGAGTGAATGTTCCCCCCACCCCAGATAATCAGTGTTGAGAATGGAGCCGGCGGTACAGGAAGCATGCATCGCCAGTAGAGAGCATAGGCGATGCTTCCTCTATATCGCCGCCTCCTGTCACAGGTGGAATGATACCAAATGCACTTTTCCTGGGACAGCAACAGCTGGATATACCTGCAGGGTGATTAATGAAGTGAAGGTTGTCAGTTATTTTTAATTACAATCAAATAGCAATGGGCATATCTGTTCTAGTTCTGCACTAGCTACTCTGCTTTCAAACTGATCCGCAGAAGCAGAGCAGTGCACCTGCAGGTCACCTGCACTGAGCCATAGACTTCTGTTATTAGATGTGGGTTTAGTGCGCTTTCTGAAAGTGCACCAAAACTCCTTAATGCCGGAGTTTTGGTGTACTTTCAGAAACTGCACCACACCTTCAAGATATAATAGAATTCTATGGCAAGGTGCAGCTAACCCAGAATAAAGCTCCAGGTGCACTTTGCTACATCCCCAGTGTGAGTAAACCTCAGTGCATCAGTGTGAAAGCAGCCTTAGGCCGCGTACACGCGCGCGGACTGTTCGCCCAACTTTGTCCGTCCAACAGTTTCGGCAAACAGTCCGCTCAAACTTAGCATGGACGGACATGGCCACACACGACGGACGAACAGTTTGCTGAAACCGTGCGCGATGACGTGAACGGCACGTACGACGGGACGAAAAATACGACGTCCTATACACTGCATTATAGCTTTCGGCGTGAAAATCCTTTCTGAGCATGCGCGCAACTTTGTTTGACGAACAAGCCTACACATGAGCGGACTGTTCGCTGAAACAAGGTTTCAGCGGACAGTTTTTCGGAAATTCCGAAAAACCTTGTCTGTCCAACTGTCCGCTGAAACTGTCCGCTGAAAGCCCACACACGAGCGGACTGTCCGCCCAAACACTGTTCAGCGGACAAAGTTGGGCGAACAGTCCGCCCGTGTGTACGCGGCCTAAGACCCCTTTCACATGATCGGTCCGATTGGGTCTGCCTGTCCATTTTTCAGCTAGCTACGATGGACCTCCTCTGTAACTCAAAACATGCAACCTGTACAATTTTTTAAACATCGTCTATGGAGATTTTTAAGGGTATAAATTTGTTGCCAATCCACGAGCGGGCGCAATTTGGAAGTGTGACATGTTGGGTATCAATTTACTCGGGGTAGCATCATCTTTCACAATATAAAAAAATGGGCTATCTTTACTTTTGTCTTATTTTTTTAATTTAAAAAAGTGTATAAAAGTGTGCTTGTAAGACCGCTGCGCAAATACGGTATGACAAAAAGTATTGCAATGACCGCCATTTTATTCTCTATGGGTGTTAGAAAATAATATATATAATGTTTGGGTGTTTCTCTAGTAATTCTGTAGCAAAAAAACATGTTTTTAAATTGTAAACACAAAATCTCAGAAAGAGGGATGAAGTGGTTAATCGACCTCTAGACATTGGCAATGCCACAAGGACAACAGCTGAGGAGCCCGGTGTGGAAAGTACCCCCTGCAGACCTGTCACTGGTGATAAACTGATTCAAATGAAGCCAACAATTCGGTATATAAAAATTATTACCCCTTCAGGACTGGGGATTTATTTTCTAGCAGATCCCTTTAATCTCACCCTATACTCATAATCCTGACTGCACACATTGCAGACACATGTACTCAGAGACCTTCCCAGATGTAAAATCATGTTAGTGAAAGTAATTACATTTTCAGGGAAATTCACAAATGTCACAACTAGTAGCAAAATATATTCCCAGTCCTATTTATTTTAAAGGCCCTGTATGTAAAAAAAAAAGTGACCGGAGAATATTTTTTGAGGAGTATACGACCTCTGCAGACCATATCCCGACTGATGGATCCCTGGCCAAGAAACCATTACACACAATAGATTTTGATGGTTATGTAAAGGCAAAAATCAAAACTTTTATTTCAGTTCTGGATAGAGTGGGGAAGAGTAATGCCGCGTACACACGATCGGACTATCCGGCGAACAACCTTCCGGACTTTGCAGCGGAGGTCCGCCGAACTTTCCGAATGAGCGGACCTGCCCACGCACGACTGGACTTTTGAAATGAACGGACTTGCCCACACACAGAGAAAAGTCCGTTCATTTTGAACGTGGCTCCAGGTAGACGGAACTAGCGAAGGAAGTGACTTTCGCCACCTCCATCGGCGAAATTGACACCTTGCTAGCCCCATCACCTGGTATGGATTTAAAGGGGAAGCCCTATGCCGAAAAAAACAGTGTGGGGGTCCCCCCAAGGTCCATAGCAGACCCTTATCCAAGCACGCAGCCCGGCCGGTCAGGAAAGGGGGTGGGGATGAGCGAGCACCCTGCGGCCCCCCACCCCAAAGCACCTTGTCCCCATGTTGATGAGGACAAGGGCCTCTTCCCGACAACCCTGGCCGTTGGTTGTTGGGGTGTGCGGGCTGGGGACTTATCAGAATCCGGGAGCCCCCTTTAATAAGGGGACCCCCAGATTCCTGCCCCCCACCCTACATGAATGAGTATGGGGTACAATGTACCCCTACCCATTCACTTGGTGAAAAAAGTGTACATTAAAAAAACACAACACAGGTTTTTAACCACTTCAGCTCCGGACCAATAAACACCTTAAGGACCAGAGGTCTTTTTGCAATTTCGCACTGCGCTGCTTTAACTGGTAATTGCGCGGTCATGCAATATTGCACCCAAACGAAATTTGCGTCCTTTTCTTCCCACAAATAGAGCTTTCTTTTGATGGTATTTGATTGCCTCTGCGATTTTTTTTTTTTGCGATATAAATGGAAAAAGAGCGAAAATTTTGAAAAAAAAAGATATTTTCTTCTTTTTGTTATAAGAAAAATCGAATAAACTAAATTTTAGTCATACATTGAGGGCAAAATGTATTCAGCCACATGTCTTTAGTAAAAAAAATGTCAATAAGCGTATATTTTTTGGTTTGCGCAAAAGTTATAGCGTCTACAAACTAGAGTACATTTTCTGGAATTTACACAGCTTTTAATTTATGACTGCCGATCTCATTTCTTGAGGTGCTAAAATGGCAGGGCAGTACAAATCCCCCCCAAATGACCCCATTTTGGAAAGTAGACACCCCAAGGAAATTGCTGATGGGTATGTTGAGCCCATTGAATATTTATTTTTTTTGTCCTAAGGGATTGAATAATGACAAAAAAAAAAAAAAAAAAATTTTTTACAAAAAGTTGTCACTAAATGATATATTGCTCACACATGCCATGGTTATATGTGGAATTGCACCCCAAAATATATTCCGCTACTTCTCCCGAGTATGGGGATACCACATGTGTGGAACTTTTTGGGAGTCTAGTCACGCACGGCACCCCGAAAACCAATCACCACCTTCAGGATTTCTAAGGGTGCAAATTTTTGATTTAACTCCTCACTACCTATCACAGTTTCGAAGGCCATAAAATGCCAAAATAGCACAAAACCCCCCAAAATGACCCCATTTTGGAAAGTAGACACCCCAAGCTATTTACTGAGAGGCATGTTGAGTCCATGGAATATTTTATATTTTGCCACAAGTTGCAGGAATATTACAAACTTTTTTTTTTTTACAAAAAGTTGTCACTAAATGATATATTGCTCACACATGCCATGGTTATATGTGGAATTGCACCCCAAAATATATTCCGCTACTTCTACCGAGTATGGGGATACCACATGTGTGGGACTTTTTGGGAGTCTAGTCGCGCACGGCACCCCGAAAACCAATCACCACCTTCAGGATTTCTAAGGGTGCAAATTTTTGATTTAACTCCTCACTACCTATCACAGTTTCGAAGGCCATAAAATGCCAAAATAGCACAAAACCCCCCAAAATGACCCCATTTTGGAAAGTAGACACCCCAAGCTATTTACTGAGAGGCATGTTGAGTCCATGGAATATTTTATATTTTGCCACAAGTTGCGGGAATATTACAAACTTTTTTTTTTTTGCACCAAGTTGTCACTAAATGATATATTGCTCACACATGCTATGGGCATATGTGAAATGACACCCCAAAATACATTCTGCTGCTTCTCCTGAGTACGGGGATACCACATGTGTGGGACTTTTTGGGAGTCTAGTCGCGCACGGCACCCCGAAAACCAATCACCACCTTCAGGATTTCTAAGAGTGCAAATTTTTGATTTAACTCCTCACTACCTATCACAGTTTCGAAGGCCATAAAATGCCAAAATAGCACAAAACCCCCCCAAATGACCCCATTTTGGAAAGTAGACACCCCAAGCTATTTACTGAGAGGCATGTTGAGTCCATGGAATATTTTATATTTTGCCAAAAGTTGCGGGAATATTACAAACTTTTTTTTTTTTTGCACAAAGTTGTCACTAAATTATATATTGCTCACACATGCTATGGGCAGAAGTCAAATTACACCCCAAAATAAATTCTGCTGCTTCTCCCGAGTACGGGGATACCACATGTGGGGGACTTTTTGGGAGCCTAGCCACGTACGGGACCCCGAAAACCAAGCACTGCCTTCCGGATTTGAATATAAAATGCTACCAAAAAAACCTGTTAGCGATGGCAGGGATCAGGCCTGACTCTGCGATCGCTGCAGTTATGTGTTTAGTGTTTTGTAAGTGACAGTGATCGATCGATACTGCACTGGGGTGGGCTGGGCAGAGGGGCAAAACGCAGGTGCTAGCAGGTATTTGGGCTGATCCCGCTAACAATGCGTTTTTTTGGAACCCTAAACTGCTGGGGACGCTAGTATAGATCTGATCAGATCAGATATTGATCTGTTCAGATTCTATACCACTACGGGAGGTGTATGCTTTGCGTGTGGGTGTTAGCGGTACTGGCACTAACCTAGCGCTGCCTGGGGCGACGCAGACCCTGACCCTAAAACCTAATTGATATCACCCGCCGGGTGATCAGGGGGTTAAACCTTTATTGGGTAATAAATGGTGGGTGCCCTGATGCTATAAAAAACAAACTAACCAGAGTCACCCGTAACACTTATACGGTGATCAGTGGTGAAAGGGTTAACTAGGGGCAATCAGGGGGTTCAAATTTTTATTAGGTAGTATATGGGGGTCCCTGGCGCTATATAAAAACCTGACGGGGAACCTAAATAACTAACTGGCTAACCAGTGACACTTATACTGTGATCGCTGGTGAAAGGGGGTGAAAGGGTTAACTAGCAGCAATCAGGGGGTTAAAACCATTATTGGGTAGTATATGGGGGTACCTAGCGCTATAAAAACCTGGCGGTGAACCTAAAAAAATAACTAGCTACCTAGCGACACTAGCGACACTGATGCAGCGTTCAGAAAAATTATCGCTTAGTGACACTGGCAAAAGGGGGTGAAAGGGTTAACTAGCGGAAATCAGGGGGTTAAAACCATTATTGGGTAGTATATCGGGGTACCTAGCGCTATAAAAACCTGGCGGTGAACCTAAAAAAATAACTAGCTACCTAGCGACTGTAGCGACACTAATGCAGCGATCAGAAAAACGATCGCTTAGTGACACTGGCAAAAGGGGGTGAAAGGGTTAACTAGCGGCAATCAGGGGGTTAAAACCATTATTGGGTAGTATATCGGGGTACCTAGCGATATAAAAACCTGGCGGTGAACCTAAAAAAATAACTAGCTACCTAGCGACACATGCAGCGATCAGAAAAATGATCGCTTAGTGACACTGGCAAAAGGGGGTGAAAGGGTTAACTAGCGGCAATCAGGGGGTTAAAACCATTATTGGGTAGTATATCGGGGTACCTAGCGCTATAAAAACCTGGCGGTGAACCTAAAAAAATAACTAGCTACCTAGCGACTGTAGCGACACTAATGCAGCGATCAGAAAAACGATCGCTTAGTGACACTGGCAAAAGGGGGTGAAAGGGTTAACTAGCGGCAATCAGGGGGTTAAAACCATTATTGGGTAGTATATCGGGGTACCTAGCGATATAAAAACCTGGCGGTGAACCTAAAAAAATAACTAGCTACCTAGCGACACATGCAGCGATCAGAAAAATGATCGCTTAGTGACACTGGCAAAAGGGGGTGAAAGGGTTAACTCTAGGGGCAATCAGGGGGTTAAATCTTTATTGGGGGGTGATAGGGGGCTACCCTGGACCTAACACTAACTGTCCTGACAGTTTTTACTGTCACAACTGACACTGAATGCATTGATCAGTAAAGAAATGATCAATGCAATCAGTGACACTGTGACTGGGGGGGGGGGAGGGAGGATCGGGGGGGGATCGGGGGGGGGGTTTGTGTGCCTGTGTGTACCTACATGTCAGTGTAGTGTTGGTGCACACTTACTATTAGTCTTCTCCTCGTAGTCCGGTCAAAAAGACCGCCCCGAGGAGAATGACATCACTTCCTCCTTCCTGTGTAAACAATACACAGTGGGAGGAAGCTTTTCATTGGCCAGGAGCGATCCAGAGGGGGTGGCCGAAAACCAACGGCCATCCCCTCATCACGGAGCGCTCCTGGACCGAACCGGACCGCCGTAACCAGCGGGAGGGGGTCCGATCGGACCCCCCACCCGCTGGAAGGCAATCACGTACATCTACGTGATTGTGCCTGCCTGTGCCATTGTGCTGACGTACATTGGCAATACGGCGGTCCTGAAGTGGTTAAAATACTTTATTAGACAGCTCCGGGGTCTTCTCTTCTTCCGTCCGTAATGGCAGGCACGTGTTGTGCGGTTACTTATATAGGGACAAGGGGCGGGGTCACCGGGTAATGTGTCAGCATCCTCCGGGACTGTGCCATTATAAGGAGCGGAGTCACCATGTGACATCTCTCGGTGACCCCGCCCCCTTGCCCCTATATAAGTCGCCGCACAACGCGTGCCTGCCATTACAGTCAGAGAGAGTGTCGTGTCAACATCGGAAGAAGAAGAAGTAGAAGAGAAGGAGAAGAAGAATCAGAAGGCGGCGGCGACAGCAACAGCGACAGAAGACCGGGCCAACACTAGTTAAAGAGCTGGAAGAAGAAAGAGGAGGCCCGGCAAGAAGAACCGAAGAGCGGGACAAGACCCCGGAAGAGCGGGACAAGACCCCAGACCCCCCAGACCCGCTAGTAAAAGAGCTAGCAAAAGAGCAGAAGATAGCGGAGGAGTCCGGCGAGAAGACCCCCGAAAGACAGAAAAAGAGAAGACCCCCGGAGCTGTCTAATAAAGTATTTTAAAAACCTGTGTTGTGGTTTTTTTAATGTACACTTTTTTTCACCAAGTGAATGGGTAGGGGTACATTGTACCCCATACTCATTCACGTAGGGTGGGGGGCCGGAATCTGGGGGCCCCCTTATTAAAGGGGGCTCCCGGATTCTTATAATCCCCCTGCCCGCACACCCTGACAACCAACGGCCAGGGTTGTCGGGAAGAGGCCCTTGTCCTCATCAACATGGGGACAAGGTGCTTTGGGGTGGGGGGCCCCTTCCCCAAAGCACCCCCCATGTTGAGGGCATGCGGCCTGGTATGGCTCAGAAGGGAATGGGGCGGTCGCTCCTCCCCACCCCCTTTTCTGATCGGCTGGGGTGCGTGCTCGAATAAGGGTCTGCTATGGACTTTGGGGGGACCCCCACGCCATTTTTTTGGCGTATGGCTTCCTCTTTAAATCCACTAGCACGCAGACGGGCGGATTTGAGTCAAAACTTCTTTCTAAGTCCGCCGGACTTTTGGGAAGAAAAAGTCCACCGGAGCCCACACATGGGCAGATTGTCCAGCGGACTCTGGTCTGCCAACCAAGTTCGCTGGATAATCCGATCGTGTGTACGCGGCATTAGACACTCATTCAAGTTTTTACTGCCTTCTGTGTCCCCATTAGGGAAATATCCTGCTCTCTTTGTTATGGTGACCATTGTCACTAAGATAAGAAAGTGATGGGAAATCCAAAACTTTCCAAAAATCCAAAATAAATACAGGCATACCCCACTTTTAAGTAAACCATGGGGTTTATTTACTAAAGCTGGAAAGTGCAAAATCATGCTCACTTCTGCATAGAAACCAATGAGCTTCCAAGTTTTATTATCAAAGCTTAATTGAACAAGCTGGGGTTAGAAGCACATCGGTTTCTATGCAGAAGTGAGCCTGATTTTGCACTTTCCAGCTTTAGTAAATAAACCCCAATGTGTACTTAAAAGTGGGGTATGCCTGTATTCCCTTCACTTTCATTTCCTCATTTAGGGCGGCGCAGTGGTGTAGTGGGTAGCACTCTCACCTAGCAGTAAGAATGGTCACTGGTTCAAAGCCCAACCATGACACTACCTGCTTGGAGTTTGCATGTTCTCCCTGTGCCTGCGTGGGTTTCCTCCGGGTACTCCGGTTTCCTCCCACAATCCAAAGACATGCAGGTAGGTTAATTGGCTTCTGTCCAAAAATTGGCCCTAGTATATGAATGGAGAACTTGGATTGTGTGGGGACCAATGTGAGTATGCAATGTACAGGGATAGGGACAATTGTGGACACTCACTCAGGTTGAACTGGATGGACTGGTGTCTTTATTCAACCTTACTAACTATGAAACTATGAAACTATTTGCTTTTGTGACTCCCAAACAAGAAGTGAAAAAAACTATTTTAAATGGGTCACAGACAGTAAAAGTAACCAGAGGGGGTTATTTATGAAAGGCAAACCCACTTTGCACTGCAAGTGCACATGAAAGTTCACTGAAAGTGCACTTGGAAGTGCAGTTGCTCTAAATCTAAGGGGTACAGGTGATACTCGAAAAAAAATTGAAATAAATGAACTTTTGCACGATATTGACATTTTTGTAGTATCACCTGTAGATCTGAAATGAGGGGAAGCTCTGATGATTTTATCATCCAACCATGTGCAATGCTGTTTTTTCCTTGCATGCCCTCCTTGGATCTACAGCGACTGCACTTCCAAGGTCACTTTCAGTTCACTTTCAAGTACACTTGCAGTGCACTTGTAATGCAAAGTGGATTTGCCTTTAGTAAATAACTTGTAGTGAAAAGTGCAGCTGCTCCAGAGCTTAGTAAATGAGGTAAAGCTTTGTTTGGCAAATTATACCCAATCCTGTGCAAGGGAAATTTAAAAAAAAACTGCATTTTGGCTTGCATGTGATTGGATGATGGAAGTCAGCAGAGCCTCTGCTCATTTACTAAGCTCTGAAGCAGCTGTTCTTGCAGTGTGCAACGGCACTTTGCAAAGTGCACAGTCTACTTGCCTTTAGACCCCATTCACACTGGGGCGCTTTGCAGGTGCTACATCGCTAAAAATAGCACATGCAAAGCTCCCTGAAAGAGCCGCTCCTCACACTCCAGCGTGAAAGCCCCCCGGGGGCTTTCATGCTGGAGCGGTGCGCTGGCAGGACAGTAAAATAAAGTCCTGCTAGCAGCATCTTTGGAGCGGTGAAGGAGCGGTGTGTATACCTCTCCTTCACCGCTCCTGCCCATTGAAAGGAATTGGGCAGCGCAGCTATACCGTCGGCAAACCGCCGCTGCAGCGGTGCTTTGCGGTGGTTTTAACCCATTCTCTTCCACTAGCAGGGGTTAAAACCGCCCTGCTAGCGGCCGAATACCACCGCTAAAACGACGGTAAAGCCACGCTAAAAATAGTGCTTTTTTTACCACCCGCGCCACCCCAGTGTGAAAGGGGCCTTACTAAATCAACCCCATAGTGTGAACAAGTAAAAACTAGCAAAAAATAAATAGACTGTGCACTCTGCAAGTTCAGTTGCTCCAGAGCTTAGTAAATGAGGTGAAGCTTGACACTTTAAAGAATACACAATCACGTGCAACAAAAAAACTTGAAAAAAACATTTTTTGCTTGAACATGATTGGAGCAACTGTACTTGCAGAGTGCAATTGCACTTGCAAAGTTTGCACAGTCTATATGTCTTTAGTAAATGAACTCCTTTGGGGGATATATAATAAAACTGGTGCACAAAGAACCTGGTGCAGCTGTGCAAAGTAACCAATCAGCTTCTAACTCCAGCTTATTCAAGTAAGCTTTGACAATAAAACCTGGACGTTGATTGGTTACTTTGCACAGCTGGATCAGGTTCTGTGACCCAGTTTTAGTAAATTATAATTAATATTATACAGGATTTATATAGCGCCAACAGTTTGCGCAGTGTTTTACAATGCAGAGGGGGACAGCACAATTACAATACAGTTCAATACAGAAGGGACAGGAGAGCACTTATGTCAATACATTTAAAAATGAAGATGCAATAATGTATAGTTACCACCAGATGGCACACTGGTACAGCTGCCTCCGTTCTGGCACGGCTTCCTCTCGCACGCATCGGGATAGAGCACGCAGCCGAGTTTTAATTCGGTTAATCCGACCACTTCTGCAAAGCTGCTTCTCTTGTTCTGAAGTGGCAGTTCATTGTTATTCAAGACGACGGAGTCCAAGCATCCCTGGAAGCCGCCCAAGACCTGTGTACTCCTTTTGTCGGTCAGGCTTCGGACATTTTCCACCTGCACCTGGGCTCCGAAATAAATCGAGCTGTCGGTGCCGAGGGTCTGGAAGTAGAGCGGCGCCTTGCGTCGTTCCACGTAGCTATCATCCAGCGACAAGCTTGTGAAATTCCGATTCAGCTCCAGAAAGACCGAGTGCCAATTCCCATCGTTCACCGTCCGGCCAGAAATTCCCAGGATTCCTGGCCCGCTGCCACAGTCCAATTGGAACCATAACTTACCGTCCACAATCTGCGGGAGAAGAACAAAAGAAGAATGCAATGAGCAAAATCCATCGATTTATCAACTGAAAACACTCGTGCGTCATGTGAGAGAGACCCCGCCTGGGCGACGGCGGATAAAAAGGAACACAAATAGAACAAAAACGCTCAGCCACTGGGGAAGTTACATGGCGGTGAAAATAGACACTTGATTTCAGCTCCGGCGAAATCTACCTTTGTTTTCCATTATATTGCTGTAGCTGCAAACCTAGACGGCCACACCAACGCCATTAAAGTTATATAAAGCCCAAACTTTTTTCTAGTTTTGGATAAAAGAGGGAAGGGTTAACATCTCTACCAGTTGAGTGCTTGTTATTTGTGCGCCATCAGGGAAATTTCCCTTCACTTCCTGTTCCTGAGACACAATAGGAAATTATGCCAAAGTGAGGGGCGTTTCCCTCTTAGACCCCTGTTTACGCTTTTAGAGGTAGCTGATAGGTGGCTCAGAGATGATGGGGTTGATTTATTAAAGGCAAATAGGCTGTGCACTTTGCAAGGTGCAGTTGCACTCTGGAAG
Organism: Lithobates pipiens; assembly: GCF_037356315.1. NCBI lineage: Eukaryota > Metazoa > Chordata > Amphibia > Anura > Ranidae > Lithobates > Lithobates pipiens. Next base: position 11,132,872 of record NW_027507755.1, read on the forward strand.
AGCAGTTGTTGCAGAGCTTAGTAAATGAGCAGAAGCTATGCAAACTTCCATCATCCAATCATGTGCAAGCAAAAATGCTTTTTTTTTTTTTTCCTTGCACGTGATTGGGTATTCTTTGCAAAGGAAATCTTTACCTAATTTACTAAGCTCTGGAGCAATTGCACTTTGCAGAGTGCACAGTCTATGAGGTTGATTTGATAAAAGCTAATACAATGTTTCTCAACTCCAGTCCTCAAGGCGCCCCAACAGGTCATGTTTTCAGGATTTTCCTCAGATGAAATGGCTGTGGTAATTACTAAGGCAGGGAAACTAATCAAATTACCTGTGCAAAATAATGGCAATCCTGAAAACATGACCTGTTGGGGCGCCTTGAGGACTGGAGTTGAGAAAAACTGGGCTAATAGACTGTGCACTTTGCAAAGTGCAGTTGCCCTCTGCAAGTGCAGTTGTTCCAGATTTTAGCAAATGAGAAGAAGTTCTGCTGACTTCCGTCATCCAATCATGTGAAAGCAAAAATGCAGTTTTTTTTTCTTTTTTCCTTGCACGTGATTGGGTATTCTTTGCAAAGTGAAGCTTTAGCTCATTTACTACGCTCTGGAGCAACTGCACTTGCAGAGTGGAACTGCACTTTGCAAAGTGCGCAGTCTATTTGCCTTTAGTAAATCAACCTCTATGTGTCACCTCCTGATTGCATGTTTTAACCACTGAAAGCCCGCAGCACTGTGCTGCACCCGGTTGCCCAGTGGTCCTGTGCACTTGAATGGGTTGGCAGCCAAATGCATCAGTTGTATCATTTTCCGGGCGATGTGTACTAACACGATACATGACCACTGACGTTCACAATAAAGCAAACCTCCTGCACTCAAATGTGGTGCTCAGAGACCAGTTGGTTTCTGTTGTTCCAAATGAAGAATATATGACACCACCGCGCTTTGCTCCTCTTTTAGGACTGAGGATGCCCTGTTATGCACAGCACTGAAAAAACAAAAAGAGGGTGCACCAGCCTAGTGCAGAGATGGCAAACCTTGGCACCCCAGATGTTTAGGAACTACATTTCCCATGATGCTCAACTACACTGCAGAGTGGATGAGCATCATGGGAAAATGTAGTTCCAAAACATCTGGGGTGCCAAGGTTCACCATCACTGGCCTAGTGCATTAGCTTTATACACCATTTATTAATTAATAACAGCAAATCTTATACTCACAAACAAATGAGTTAACAAACCCATTAATATATTCAAAGACACAAATCTGCAGCAATTGTTAATCAGCATGGGAAGAAGCTATCCAGGTCCGATACGGCCAACACGTTCGAGGGGTAACCCCTCTTCATCAGAGCCCCTGAAGAGAAATTCCTGGCTGAGGTATTTTCAGAAACCGACACCTCCACAAGTGTCGATCTCTAGGTCCCCCTCTGTGCTCAGTGATCCTTCACCACCTAACCTCCACATCATTACTATGTTCACAACCCCCTACATCACATCCTGTAGTGACACAGCGGTGGCTGAGAGGAGAGTAATGCTCCGTACACACGATCGGACATTCGGACGACAAAATCCATTTGATTTTTTCCAACGGATTTTGGCCCAAACTTGTCTAGCATACACACGGTCGCACAAAGTTGTCGGAAAATCCAATCGTTCAGAACATGGTGATGTAAAACACGTACGACGGGACTATAAAAAGGGCCGTAGCCAATAGCGTTCCTCTCGTAATTTATTCTGAGCATGCGCGGCACTTTGACCGTCGGAATTGTCTACACACGATCAGAATTTAAACGATCGGATTTTGTTGTCGGAAAATTTTAGATCCTGCTCTCAAACTTTGTGTGACGGAAATTCCGACGGAAAAAGTCCGATGGAGCGCACACACACGATCGGATTTTCCGACAACATGATCCGATCGCACATTTTCCATTGGAAAGTCCGACCGTGTGTACAGGGTATAAGGCTCCATTCACATATGCTGCAGCTCACAGCATGGAGTCCGGTGCATCCCTGTTCACTGATTCAGGTGTGAATCGGGTCTGAATTTTTGCCTGGATTTGCACCTGAATCGGACCAGAGGACGCACAGGACCCTTTATGAATGTGGACCAGTGGCGGTGCATCCATAAAGGGTGCAGGAGTGCCGCCCCCCCCTTCTCCTGGCACCGCTCTCTCACCATAGATAGATTCATGCATAGCATGAATCTATCTATGGTCGCCACTGACACCCCCTATTCAGGTGTCCGGACCCTTTTCGGGTGCCAGGCACATGAATTACAGCAGCGGGGTGTTTTTTGAAAGCACCTGATTAGAGCCGTAGGTTCTAATAGGCACCCAAAAAGGTGACCATTGGGCGCAATGCTGTGCGTTCACTGTTTGCTGTTACTAAAGCAAAAGGAATTTGCTTTGCTAACACTGAACCGTCTCTCAGCCAATCAGGTACTCAGGTCTGTTACCTGTCACCTGGCTGAAACTTCAGGTGCTGTGATTGGATGCCTGATAGAGAGGATGGAAGAAGACATCAAGGAGCGTGCAGGACACCGCCGCTGACCCGCTGCGAGATAGGTAAGTGCCGGGCGTTGCACACTGGCAGCATTTGATGGGGCACAGTAGCAGAAATTCATGGGCACACTGGCAGCATTTGATGGGGCACAGTAGCAGCAATTGATGGGCACATTGGCAGCATTTGATGGGCACAGTAGTGGCAATTGATGGTCACACTGGCAGCATTTGATGGGGCACAGTAGCGACAATTGATGAATGTGGCTGTGCAATTGACAAACTGGCTGTGCTTGATGGGCACAGTGGCTGCGTTTGATGAGTACAGTGGCGGCAATTGATGGGTACAGTGGTGGCATTTGATGCACACAGTGGCTGCGTTTGATGGGCACAGTGACGGCAATTGAGGGGCACAGTGCCGGCAATTGAGGGGTACAGTGGCTAAAATTGATGGGGTTTTTTTTCAATTTGTTTGCGACACCATTACTAGTAAAAACATAAGATGAATAAAAATCCCATAGAAAAAAATCCCATAGTTTGTAGCTGCTATAACTTTTGCACAAACCAATCAATATATGTTTATTGGGGTTTTTTTTTACCAAAAAATATACATATTGGCCTAAATTGATATGGAAATTTGATTTTTTTACTTTTTTTTGGGGGGATATTTTTACAGCAGAAAGACAAAAGTATTGTTTCTTTTTTTCCAAAATTGTCAGTCTTTTTTTGTTTATAGTGCAAAAAATAAAAACCATAGAGCTGATCAAATAGCACCAAAAGAAAGCTCTATTTAATGGGAAAAAGGGACATCAATTTTATCTGAGTACAGCGTCACACAACCACGCAATTGTCAGTTAAAATAACGCAGTGCCATATACCAAAAAATGGCCTGGTCATTAACAGGGTAAAATCTTCCGGGGAGGAAGTGGTTAAAGTTCCACTTTCATAAATTCCAAGCAACTCTAATGCCCTGTACACACTGTTGGGAATTTCAATGGCAAAGGTCCAATTGGATTATATTGTCGGAAAGTCCAATCGTGTGTGGGCTCTATCAGACTTTTTCCGTCGGAAATTCTGCCGGAAAATATTTGATCTAAAATTTTCCGACAAAAAACCCCAATCGTTTGTAGAGAATTCTGACAGACAAAGTGCCACGCATGCTCAGATCAAATTACGAGACCAAAGCTATTGGCTACTCGCCTCTACTTAGTCCCGTCGTACGCAACGAACATCACCACGTTCCGAACCATCAGATTTTCCGACAACTTTGTGCGACTGTGTGTATGCAACACCAGTTTCGGACAAAATCCGTCGGAAAAAATCGGATTTTGTGTTCGGAATGTCCGATCGTATGTACAGGGCATTCGTTTTAGTGATGATTCAGTGTTGGGAAGGTAGGCCATACTAGCATAAAGAAACAAATATGCGCCCAGTAATTCTGTATAGCCGCTATATTAGAATTTGCGGGGACATTTGGATAATTGCATTACAATTACACAGATCCCTCATTATTTCCTCAATCAGCGTGGATATGCTAACAGCAACGTTTGTTAATATCTCACTCAGTGACTTCCAGTAACAGAATCCAGAAAGGGACATCAGTCACGGAGAGCGACAGTAGTTTAGAAAAGATCAGATGTCGCTGCCGTTCATTTTCCATGTGTGAGAACGGGCAATCTGGGAAGAATTTAGGCAATTTGTGGAGAACGGGCCCCACCGCCGACACTGCCGTATAGCTCTTAGATAAACACTGGCAGAGATCACTTATTGATGATGATGAGGTGTTTAGGGCAGACACATAGGATTGGATTAGAGGATTTTCCTTTTATTATGACTTTAAACCTGACACTTTAATCATATGTGGTTAGCAAGCTGAAACTGCCTCTGTTAGAGAAGGAACATTCTTACTTGACAGCAGGGTGGCTATTTTGCAAGTCAATATCATGAATGTGGCAGCGGATGTTTCTAATAGCAATTACAGGCATAGTATGATGATAGGCTGTGATTTATGTTTTTATTATATGTAATACTAAACATATTCTTAACTGGTAAATGCAGTTTTAGTAAAATAATCATACACATACATACGTCCTTTTCCTGCCCCTACTACCATGACCACATTGAAATCTTTGGTGCACCTTGGAAACTTATTTTTCTGTAGCTCCGTACCTGAAATGCCAATGGGAGAACTCTTTATATTCATTCAGAGACTGTAAGGCCCCTTTCACACTGTCATTTTTTTTAGGCGGACCCGATCAGACCATCCATTGCCCTCTAGGTCGGTGGTCATCAACCCTGTCCTCAGGGCCCACTAACAGGCCAGGTTTACAAGATAACTGAAATACATCACAGGTGATATCATTTGCTGCTCAGTGATCGTAGTATTCTAGTCTGAATCTCCCCAAGGTAATACATAAAACCTGGCCTGTTAGTGGGCCCTGAGGACAGGGTTGATGACCACTGATCTAGGGAGCGGCTGGTGTCAACCAGTATGTGTTCGTTGATGTCCGCCAACATCCGGTCCACTAAAAACAGATGGATGGGGATCTGTTCCCCATCCGTCGATCAGATTGGGTGGCCCTCAGGTGTAAACAGACAGGCGGTCCGTTTACATCTGACCGCCCATACAGGAGAAAAGGATGTGTCTGTTCTGCATAAACTGAGTCGACATGGACCAGCCATCTGCCTGCTCAGCGGGGATCAGCAGACAGATTCCCTGCTGAGCAGGCGGACTCCATGTAAAAGGGGCCTAAAGCGTTATCTGAATGGCACCCTCATCAAACAAGCAAACGTCTGTATTCATTAAGCAGCGGGGCAGCTGCTGGTCATGGAACCCGACAGCTAGTGGCAATCACTGCAGTAAAGGTGCCTACTTCGGTGATTTCCAACTTCCAGGCCAAGTATGGCCCATACATACTTACATTGGTCCAAGCTGGACCAATGTAATAATATAAACGTATACATAGCAGGAATTCAGCTTTAAAGGTTTATTTTAAGGTAAAGTTAACTGTCAAGGTCCAGTTAGGGGATTGGTTAGGTGCAATGGTCAAGTTAAATATTAAAGGAGAAGTACAGCCAAAGCTCATCCAGCTGTACCTCTCCTGTGGATCACAGGAGAGCAGTTCATTCTGCACTCCTGTGACCCGTTTTCAGCAGACAGCGGGCTGCAGCCGACTGTTGACTGATGTCACAGAGCCCGTCCAAGCTCGGGAAAGATGGCGAACATATGGTCCGCCAACATGCCTGCACTAGCACCCGGCTCGGGCTGTCAACGAGCCGCTTGGAGCCTGGGCTGGCTCTCGTCCCTTCACAGCCCAGCGCTTCAGTGAGTGTGGGGGGGAGGGGGCAGAGCAGAGAGCCGGTGACTGAAAGTCACCGGCTCTCTGCTCAGGGATCTCTGAGAACTGAGCTATGGGTGGTGTATGATCTCGTAGTTCTCATTCTTAGATCTGGCAGGGGACAGATGCAGCATCGAAGCAATGCTGCATCCACCTAGGTAAGTATGATTTTTTTTTTAAATGATTGTCATACTCCTCTTTTAAAGATGAATTATTGGTCGGGGATGTTTGTATATACAATATATTTTAATTTGTATTATATGCTGAAAGCCTTGTACAAAAAAACTAACATAACCTTCCCCAAATGCAATTGGTTACAATACGATAATGTAGAAAACCAAGCATAAGCATGTTCAATAACATTAACAAGGTAATTTGAGCTCATTCATCTGCTGCTTCAGCATTACTGTCGCAATTTCACTCCCGAAGAAGCCTTGATTTGAGGCGAAACATGCTGGGCTTTGGGATATTTTGAGGAGTTTGGTGAGCACTTTTGGTTTTGGTTAAATGATAATAATGGGCTGATGGCGCTACCTCAGACCTATTGTTATATATTTATATCCAACTAATTCTTTCTATTGTTACCAAATTTAACCAAGTGCCACTGCAAATCTGTTATATTCCTTACCCTAAAAAGGGTAAGTGCACACAGATCCTTACTAACGTGAACGAACACTCAATCAAAATCCCAAAGGGATAAAGAAAAAATGTGTTAAACCCTAAAAGGCCCCCACAACCACATATAAAATCCAAAGATCCCAAACAATATTCAAACTATATTTTTTGTGATAGTAATTCTTGTGATCTCAAAAAATATATATTACTATACTACATAGCCGACTACCACACACAATATACAAAACCCCTATTCGGGGGAAAAAGTTACACTTATAATCGCACTGCGTTTGTGCAATTCCTGTGCAATTCCTATACCTATGCACAATTTATATTACCACTATACTCCCCGTGGGTGAAAAAATATATTACAATGAAGAAATAAAACCCACCAAAACCATGAAAAATACAAACAATAAAGAAAAAAGTCAAAAAGCTAGAAAAAAATAATAATAATAAAAAAATAAATAATGAATGTGCGGGGTAATTCCTAACCCCCTTGCGAGTGTGCAAAAACCTGAAAAAAAGTGTAAATAGAATCCAAAACGTATCAATAGGTTTATATATCTATTCATATAAGGTCCACAAAAAGTCTCATAAATGTGCTTTCAACCATGCGATTATTCCTTTTCAAATAACAGGAAGGTGACTTTTGTGATTAAGCCTGCTTATTGGTGACTTCCGTGCTCGTTCCCCCTCAAGGGTCCCCACTCACCGAATCCACGCACCCCCTAGGGGGTATATTGCCTGTAATCTGTGCTCCACTAGGTTGAGGATTCTTCTAATTAGCTCTGTCTTCAGCTGGTCTTCCCCAAGGTTGGTTGGAAATGATGAACGAAGGAGGCTTTGTTATCCGCCAATAGGTCCTCAAGAAAGAAAAAGTCTACTCATGGTGTAGTATTCTCAATAACTGACCACTTGAGAGAAAGGGAAACGGGCTACAAAAAAGGTTCTTCAAAAATAGGCTTTCACAGGAAAATAGCTTCTGCAATAATTTATACCTTATTAGTGTGTATATAGCAGAGGACTAATGATCACTTAAAATGCTTTATTACAAAAATTACAAAAAATACAAAAAATACAAAAAAGAGAGAGAGCATTTACATATACCAAAAAATTATTCTACAGTGCTTAGTGCAAAAAGCCGCTTTTTTTACAAAGATGTCCTTTTGGACCAAAAGTGCGATCTACAGCAGTTGCGCTATAAGCCTGTACATTTAGTATATGTGTATATACCAGTAATGCATCTCGGAAAAAAATACAGGAATTCCAAAAGCAAAACTAAAATAAACCCGAACAACAGAAAAATATTAAAAAATGAATAAAAAATAAAAAATAAAAAATCTTAAAAACAACAGTCCTTTTTAGTGCACACCAGCGCTATACACAAATATATGGAGCCTTAGTACCCAATTCTCTAAAGGGTTCCGTTTGCTTAGGCACTACAGGCTTCCCATACACTGGATGCAGATCTACTTAAATTAATAAAGCAATAAAGCAATATTCCTCCAATGGACGGAGGTTTAAAAGAAATTATGGCACCAGCCCGGTTCGCCCATCCACAGGGGTAATCCCCTATTCGAACGGCGTGCGCTCCAACTGCGCTCCACCGGGTCAGGCGCACCGGAAGTGACGTGGCGTACGTAATGACGCTGGACGCGTTTCGTCATAGACGTCCTCAGCAGCGACGTCCTCAGATCGCTGCTGAGGACGTCTATGACGAAACGCGTCCAGCGTCATTACGTACGCCACGTCACTTCCGGTGCGCCTGACCCGGTGGAGCGCAGTTGGAGCGCACGCCGTTCGAATAGGGGATTACCCCTGTGGATGGGCGAACCGGGCTGGTGCCATAATTTCTTTTAAACCTCCGTCCATTGGAGGAATATTGCTTTATTGCTTTATTAATTTAAGTAGATCTGCATCCAGTGTATGGGAAGCCTGTAGTGCCTAAGCAAACGGAACCCTTTAGAGAATTGGGTACTAAGGCTCCATATATTTGTGTATAGCGCTGGTGTGCACTAAAAAGGACTGTTGTTTTTAAGATTTTTTATTTTTTATTTTTTATTCATTTTTTAATATTTTTCTGTTGTTCGGGTTTATTTTAGTTTTGCTTTTGGAATTCCTGTATTTTTTTCCGAGATGCATTACTGGTATATACACATATACTAAATGTACAGGCTTATAGCGCAACTGCTGTAGATCGCACTTTTGGTCCAAAAGGACATCTTTGTAAAAAAAGCGGCTTTTTGCACTAAGCACTGTAGAATAATTTTTTGGTATATGTAAATGCTCTCTCTCTTTTTTGTATTTTTTGTATTTTTTGTAATTTTTGTAATAAAGCATTTTAAGTGATCATTAGTCCTCTGCTATATACACACTAATAAGGTATAAATTATTGCAGAAGCTATTTTCCTGTGAAAGCCTATTTTTGAAGAACCTTTTTTGTAGCCCGTTTCCCTTTCTCTCAAGTGGTCAGTTATTGAGAATACTACACCATGAGTAGACTTTTTCTTTCTTGAGGACCTATTGGCGGATAACAAAGCCTCCTTCGTTCATCATTTCCAACCAACCTTGGGGAAGACCAGCTGAAGACAGAGCTAATTAGAAGAATCCTCAACCTAGTGGAGCACAGATTACAGGCAATATACCCCCTAGGGGGTGCGTGGATTCGGTGAGTGGGGACCCTTGAGGGGGAACGAGCACGGAAGTCACCAATAAGCAGGCTTAATCACAAAAGTCACCTTCCTGTTATTTGAAAAGGAATAATCGCATGGTTGAAAGCACATTTATGAGACTTTTTGTGGACCTTATATGAATAGATATATAAACCTATTGATACGTTTTGGATTCTATTTACACTTTTTTTCAGGTTTTTGCACACTCGCAAGGGGGTTAGGAATTACCCCGCACATTCATTATTTATTTTTTTATTATTATTATTTTTTTATAGCTTTTTGACTTTTTTCTTTATTGTTTGTATTTTTCATGGTTTTGGTGGGTTTTATTTCTTCATTGTAATATATTTTTTCACCCACGGGGAGTATAGTGGTAATATAAATTGTGCATAGGTATAGGAATTGCACAGGAATTGCACAAACGCAGTGCGATTATAAGTGTAACTTTTTCCCCCGAATAGGGGTTTTGTATATTGTGTGTGGTAGTCGGCTATGTAGTATAGTAATATATATATTTTTTGAGATCACAAGAATTACTATCACAAAAAATATAGTTTGAATATTGTTTGGGATCTTTGGATTTTATATGTGGTTGTGGGGGCCTTTTAGGGTTTAACACATTTTTTCTTTATCCCTTTGGGATTTTGATTGAGTGTTCGTTCACGTTAGTAAGGATCTGTGTGCACTTACCCTTTTTAGGGTAAGGAATATAACAGATTTGCAGTGGCACTTGGTTAAATTTGGTAACAATAGAAAGAATTAGTTGGATATAAATATATAACAATAGGTCTGAGGTAGCGCCATCAGCCCATTATTATCATTTAACCTTTAAACATAACCTGGGTTTCAGATTGTGTTCGTAGGGAGGCAGCAACCTCATAGTGACTAATACAAATAGGTTTAACTTTTATATATGTATTGTCTACACTGCCATACCCCATAAAAATTGCAACCAGTAACATATTATCAATAGAGGCAGGGGGTGATATAGGTACTCACATATACCCCTGTGAGACTGTGACCTGTTCCATAAGCGCGGCCTTTCGTGTACAGTTGACTTTTGGTTTTGGGCATTTCTTTTGGGGGAGAAAAAATGAGACATGGTCTACTAGACATGTGCAGAGTAAAATATTTTGTTTCGGAATTTCGTTTTCGTCTGAAAACTTAATTTATTTAGTTACTCCCGAAATTCGTTTTTATTTATTTCGTTTTTCGTTCAAAAATTGCATTCGTCCGAAAATCCACATGAATCACGGTCGAATCTGTCTTTGAAGGCTTATGGTGTCTGTCGAATGTATAAAGAAGATTCGACGGAGCTAGTATATAGCATACTTTAGAACCCTATTAAAGTCTATGGGACTCCAACGTTCAAAATCTAAAGTGCTCATTTTAAAGGCTAATTTGCAAGTTACTGTCCTAAAAAGTGTTTGGGGACCTGGGTCCTGCCCCAGGGGACATGGATCAATGCAAAAAAAAGTTTTAAAAACGGCCGTTTTTTCGGGAGCAGTGATTTTAATAATGATTAAAGTGAAACAATAAAAGTGTAATATTCCTTTGAATTTCGTAGGGGTGGGTTGTCTATAGTATGCCTGTGAAGGGGCGCATGTTTCCCGTGCTTAGAACTGTCCCTGCACAAAGTGTCATTTATGCAGGAAAAAAAGTCCTTTAAAATCACTCGCAGCTATTATGAATTGTCGGCTCCCGTAATACAGAGAACACTCATTGAAAGTCATTGATAAAAAAATAAATAAATAAATAAATAAAAAAGCGTGGGGGTCCCCCAAATTCAATTACCAGGCCCTTCAGGTCTGGTATGGATATTAAGGGGAACCCTGCCTCAAATTTAAGAAAAAATTTGACGTGGGGTTCCCCCTAAATATCCATAACCAGACCCTTCAGGTCTGGTATGGATATTAAGGGGAACCCCGCGTCAAATTTAAAAAAAAATTGACGTGGGGTTCCCCCTAAAAATACATACCAGACCCTTTATCCGAGCACGCAACCTGGCAGGCCGCAGGAAAAGAGGGGGGGACGAGAGAGCGGCCCCCCCTCCCTCCTGAACCGTACCAGGCCACATGCCTTCAACATTGGGAGGATGCTTTGGGGGTCTGTGACCCCTCAAAGCACCTTGTCCCCATGTTGATGAGGACAAGGGCCTCATCCCCACAACCCTGGCCGGTGGTTGTGGAGGTCTGCGGGCGGGGGGCTTATTAGAATCTGGAAGCCCCCTTTAACAAGGGGACCCCCAGATCCCGGCCCCCCCCTGTTTGAAATGGTAAGGGGGTACAAAAGTACCCCTACCATTTCACAAAGAAAGTGTAAAAAATGGTTAAATAAAACAAACACACTTTTGAAAAATTCCTTTATTAAAAATAAAAAAATAAAAAAAAGATTCCAGCGGCGGTAATCCACTCTTGCTATCCAGCGACGGACGATCATCTCTCCAGCGATGTCTCATCTCATCCAGCGCAGCGATCCATCCTTCTTCTGTCTCCATGGAGGAGACACTGCAAGGATTCCGGCGGCTGACGTTTCTTATATACGGAGGGCGGGGCCACCCGTCACCTGACCCCGCCCCCCTCTGACGCAAGGGGAAACCCGGGGTTCCCCGTGACGTATAGGTGACCCCGCCCCCCTCTGATGTAACGGAAACCTGCCTGTGTTACATCAGAGGGGTGCGGGGTCACCCATACGTCACAGGGAACCCCGGGTTTCCCCTTGCGTCAGAGGGGGGCGGGGTCAGGTGACGGGTGGCCCCGCCCTCCGTATATAAGAAACGTCAGCCGCCGGAATGCCTGCAGTGTCTCCTACACGGAGACAGAAGAAGGATGGATTCGCTGCGCTGGATGAGATGAGACATCGCTGGAGAGATGACCGTCCGTCGCTGGATAGCAAGAGTGGATTACCGCCGCTGGAATCTTTTTTTTATTTTTAATAAAGGAATTTTTCAAAAGTGTGTTTGTTTTATTTAACCATTTTTTACACTTTCTTTGTGAAATGGTAGGGGTACTTTTGTACCCCCTTACCATTTCAAACAGGGGGGGGGGCAGGATCTGGGGGTCCCCTTGTTAAAGGGGGCTTCCAGATTCTGATAAGCCCCCCGCCCGCAGACCTCCACAACCACCGGCCAGGGTTGTGGGGATGAGGCCCTTGTCTTCATCAACATGGGGACAAGGTGCTTTGAGGGGTCACAGACCCCCAAAGCATCCTCCCAATGTTGAGGGCATGTGGCCTGGTACGGTTCAGGAGGGAGGGGGGGCCGCTCTCTCGTCCCCCCCTCTTTTCCTGCGGCCTGCCAGGTTGCGTGCTCGGATAAAGGGTCTGGTATGGATTTTTAGGGGGAACCCCACGTCAATTTTTTTTTAAATTTGACGCGGGGTTCCCCTTAATATCCATACCAGACCTGAAGGGTCTGGTTATGGATATTTAGGGGGAACCCCACGTCAAATTTTTTCTTAAATTTGAGGCAGGGTTCCCCTTAATATCCATACCAGACCTGAAGGGCCTGGTAATTGAATTTGGGGGACCCCCACGCTTTTTTTTATTTATTTATTTTTTTATTTTTTTATCAATGACTTTCAATGAGTGTTCTCTGTATTACGGAGCCGACAATTCATAATAGCTGCGAGTGATTTTAAAGGACTTTTTTTCCTGCATAAATGACACTTTGTGCAGGGACAATTCTAAGCACGGGAAACATGCGCCCCTTCACAGGCATACTATAGACAACCCCCCCCCCTACGAAATTTAAAGGAATATTACACTTTTATTGTTTCACTTTAATCATTATTAAAATCACTGCTCCCGAAAAAACGGCCGTTTTTAAAACTTTTTTTTGCAGTGATCCATGTCCCCTGGGGCAGGACCCGGGTCCCCAAACACTTTTTAGGACAGTATCTTGCAGAATCTTTTCTCTCTGTCAAATCTTTTTTCTCTGTCGAATATTTTCTCTATATAATCTTGGACTAATAGAGGTAAGGTTAGGCACATTCGACCACAGGTTCTATAGACACAGATTGTTGTCAGAGTCATGTCGAATCTCCTATTCTATATCGAACTGTTGTAACAATGAAAACGAAAATAAAGCATTTATTTATGCCGGATCTTTCGTTTTTCGGATTTTGTGCTTTCGTTATCGTTTTGTCAAAACGAAAACGAAAATAGCTGAAATTCGGACGAAAATGCATTCGGACGAAAACGAATGCACATGTCTATGGTCTACTTAGTTTCTGGAGATTAAAGAAGATTCAAATCAATATGTAATGCTGTTCACCGATCTGAACCTCCTATAATGTCCAGAAACTAGTAACCAGAAACTAGAATAGTTATGTTTAAAAGCCTAAATGGGTAAGGGCGCGGATAGTGACTGGTCTGCATCACCTACATTTAGATTTAAGTGTAACTCAATTTATACAACCCTGAAATATCACAATATGGTTTTTGAAATCCTAAAAATGTAAAAAAAAAAACGTAATACAACACCCCCCAACACTGTCAATAGGATTGGAGTTATACTTTTTTTTTTTCTTAATATAGCAGCTGAATGATAGATACACTTATTGATATTCATCATTCATATATTCATTAGTATTTTCAGGGGTTGGTGTTTTTTTGTCCTAGCAAGGATGGGTTTACTTATTATTGACATTTACATTTCAAGTTCCCATACTGTGGCTTTTTTTTTGTTTTAGATTGTTTACTGAGAAATCAGGTGATTGTACTATTAGGACCAGAAATCGGCTGGTAGCAAGCCTCCAAACACTCCTAATGACAGGCAGGGCTTGTGCAAGGATTTTTGACACCCTAGGCAAAACCTTATTTTGCTGCCGCACCTTGGCTCGCCCTTGACTCTACCACCATTGCCCTGTCCATGTATACCCCCCCTTTTTAATGAAGCGCCCATCAATGCAGGCCTACCAGCGCCCATCAATGCATCCTCTCCAGCGCCCATCAATTCAGCCTACTAGCACCCATCAATGCTGCCTACCAGCACCCATCAATGTAGCCTCTCCAGCACCCATCAAATGCAGCCTCTCCAGTGCTCATCAAATGCAGCCTCACCACGCTCATCAAATGCAGGCCTACCAGCGCCCATCAATGCATCCTCTCCAGCGCCCATCAATGCAGCCTACCAGCACCCATCAATGCAGTCTACCAGTACCCATCATTGCAGCCTACCAGCACCCATGAATGTAGCCTCTCCAGCACCCATCAAATGCAGCCTCTCCAGTGCTCATCAAATGCAGCCTCACCAGCGCTCATCAATGCAGGCCTACCAGCGCCCATCAATGCACCCTCTCCAGCGCCCATCAATGCAGCCTCACCACGCTCATCAAATGCAGGCCTACCAGCGCCCATCAATGCATCCTCTCCAGCGCCCATCAATACAGCCTACCAGCACCCATCAATGCAGCCTACCAGTACCCATCAATGCAGCCTACCAGCACCCATCAATGTAGCCTCTCCAGCACCCATCAAATGCAGCCTCACCAGCACCCATCAATGAAGGCCTACAGCGCCAATCAATACATCCTCTCCAGCACCCATAAATGCAACCTCTCCAGCACGCATCAAATGCATCCTCTCCAGCACCCATCAAATGCATCCTCTCCAGCACCCATCAAATGCATCCTCTCCAGCACCCATTAAATGCAGCCTCACCAGTGCCCATCAATGCAGCCTACCAGCGCCCATCAATGCAGCCTACCAGCACCATTCAATGCAGCCTACCAGCGCCCATCAATGCAACCTTTCAACATCCATCAATACAGCCTACCATCTCCCATCAAATGTAGCCTCATCAGCACCCATCAAATGCAGCCTACCAGAACCCATCAATGCAGCCTACAAGCACCCATCAATGCAGCCTCTCCAGCGCCCATCAATGCAGCCTCTCAACGTCCATCAATGCAGCCTCTCCAGCACCAATCAAATGCAGCCTACCAGCGCAAATCAATGAATGTTTGCTTGCTTCCATTCATTTGGGAGTCGGGGCACAGGCACAGTCTTCTGCCACTGCTCCACCTCTGACACTATGTGCGAACGGAGCGGTGGCTGCCTCCTGATGCCGAGACTTAGTTGCTTACTGCAGAGAGAAGAGAGTAGGAACACTGGTGCCCAGGCTCCCCTAGGCAGCAATGCACCCTAGGCGGCTG
Organism: Lithobates pipiens; assembly: GCF_037356315.1. NCBI lineage: Eukaryota > Metazoa > Chordata > Amphibia > Anura > Ranidae > Lithobates > Lithobates pipiens. The sequence goes on from NW_027507755.1 coordinate 11,148,142, forward strand.
CCTAGTGGTAGCACTGGCTCTGATGACAGGTACACTTTACATCACCTCTACTAAAATCACAACTGACTGCTAGGATCTGCTGGGACTTGTAGCTCCCCAACAGATGCAAGAAAACAGCTTGCCCTTGGCCTCTATACTTTCAGCTTCTGGATACCATCTGTGCTTACCGCCACACTAAAACTACTTCTGGGGATACCTCCGCCATATAAGGCCCATCTGCAAGTGCGTCTCCTGAATGCCAACAAGTTACTTTGGGACTTGTTCCGAATAAGATATTAAATTCCATGTGTGTACTTCGTGGCGGGTGTATCTAATTAAAATGTTGCGTGTTTCCCAACCAAGTCACTACCGGGAGACTATCCAAGCTGTGAGCTTTGCCAATATGCAGTAAAAAAAAAAAAAAAGAAAAAAAGAAAAATGCTACAGTCTTCATAAAAGAACAAAAAAAGTGAAGGCGCACTTGGTAACACATTATCCTAGAGAAGTGCCAGAAAGATTTCATTTATTGCTCAGACAGGCAGTCTGTAAAAATAAAATAAAAGCAGTAACGGTTGTGTTTCCAGCCAGCGTTGAAGGTGATTTCGTAACAAATTAGGATTCCGGACTGGATGCTCTAATCTCATTATACTTCTTAACCCCCTTCATTTTACTGACAGATGTTGAGAGAAAGGATACAACCCTTTCCATATGCTCTGTAATGATTTCCCAGGAATACTTGTCAGGCACGGTGGACATGTTGCCTCCATCCTGGTTTCCAATAGAAAGGATAGAAAAAGGACTTTAAAGCCATATTTTCTTAAAAAGAAACGCCTAATAATAATTATAAATAAAAAAAAAAGTATATAACAGTTACAGATTATGTTAAAGTATTGTATATTCTGAAATTAAAAGCCTGACTTTTTTTTTCACATTTAAAGTATAAGTGAAACCAATCACTAAAATATAAGCTTTAATATGCTTCCAAAAGAATCAAAGGGGGGGATCGATGGGTGATGATCAGGAACCACATCCCCAACTCGCAAAGTAGAATTTTATCCTCTTGACCTCCGGAAGATTTTACCCCCTTCATGACCAGACCATTATTTGCTATTCAGCCCTGTGCTTTTTTTAATCACTTGATCTCCGGAACAATTACTCCCCTTCATGCCCAGGCCATTTTTTTTTGTAACACGCCACTGCTTTAATTAAACTGACAATTGCACGGTCATGCGACACTGCACCGAAATAAAATTGATGTCCTTTTTTTCCCCCACAAATAGAGCTTTCTTTTGGTGGTATTTGATCACCTCTGTGGTCTTTATTTTTTAAGCTATAAACAAAAAAATAAAATTTTGAAAAAAATAAAATGATATATATATATATATTATTTTTTACTTTCTGCTATAAAACATATTCAATAAAAAAAAATCTAATTTCTTCATAAATTTAGCCCAATATGTATTCTGCTATATATTTTTGGTTAAAAAGAAAATCCCAATAAGCCTATATTGATTGGTTTGCGCAAAAGTTATAGCATCTGCAAACTATGGGATTTTTTTATTTAAATAATATATATATATTTTTTTACTAGTAATGGTGGCAATCAGCAACTTATAGTGGGACTACGATATTGCAGTAGACAGTCGGACACTAACTGACACTTCTGAAACTTTTTGGGGATCAGTGACACTAATATAGTCATCAGTGCTAAAAATAAGCACTGTCACTGTAATGACACTGGCTTGGAAGGGGTTTAAGATCAGGGGCGATCAAAGGGTTAACTGTATGCCTGACCAGTGTTTTAGGCTGGGTACATGCTATTGCAAACTGGATACAGGTTTCCCCATATCCAATTCACATGTCAGGAGATTGTGACTCTATGGAGCCAGTCACACATCTCTGGAGCGGCTCCGGTGCAAATTTCACATGAGTCCTGTGCATCTTTTGGTCCATTTCAGGTCCCAATTCAGCCAAAAATAAAATCGGACTGAAATTGGACCTGAAACGGTGAACAGGGACACACCGGTCCCCTTCTATGAACAGCTCCTTGTGGCAGTGTGAAAGCAAAAGCCTCATTGTACTCTGGGAGGTGCTTTTACTAGGGGAAGGCATGGATTCATGTCCCTGCTTTTCAGGAACACAGGAGCCATGCCTTCCCTACTGACAGACTGCCGTTCTGCCTCTGTGCTGGATGATTGGCGGTTGCCAGTGGACATCAAGTCCGCGGAACCCGCAGATCAGCTCCCGCTGTGTATAATCACTGTAGGAGCGGGCCGCCTGTGGCACGGATGCGCACCCCAGACCCGGAAATGTTGGATCACGTACTAACTGACACTACCATTGTTGGTGACACTAATACAGTGACCAGTAATAATACTGTACACTGTCACTGTACTAATGACATGGCTGGGTGACAGGGGGGATCAGGAGGGCAAAGGGTTAACTGTGTGTTTAACAACTGTATGTGTGCTGATTTTACTCACAGGCTGGCTGGTTTTGCTCTCTGAACGGTAAGTGCAATGAAGAAGCAGAACCAGCCAGATCTGGGTTGTATGTTTAGTAACACGCAGATCACTGTGCTGTGGTTGGCCACAGCCATCAGCAGGTTCACAGCCAAAATCCTTGGCAGCGAGCCTGCTGACACACTTGTGCTCTGTCTCTGTCCAACCACAGCAGGAGCAGCAGGGTGGCACGTGCGTCTGTTTCCCCAACATATGGGTATGTCATAGAGCAGGGTTTCTCAACCAGGGTTGCATGGAACCCTTGGGTTCCTCCAGAAGTTTCTAGGGGTTCCTTGAGCTATAAGTGATTTCTGCCTCTCAGAGAAGTTCCCCCTGACACCATTGATCTTTTTAGCTGTTTGTAAGGGGTAGTTCTTCCCAATGACCACAAATGTAAGGAACATTCTTCCCAGTGACCACCATACTAATGTATAATGACTTGTGGATATAGTAATTGTAGCAGGGGTTCCTTTAGCCCAGAAGTTTATTTCAAGGGTTCCTCTGTGTTAAAAAGGTTGAGAAAGGCTGTCGTACAGGAACAACAAAGCTGCCAGCCAGCAGTAAATGTTAAACTGCTGGTCGGCAAGGTGCCAAAACATCAAACACCTTGATTACAGTTAAAAAAAAAATCCCTTTTTTCCAGTATAATTGTTTACCCCCATAAAAAATCAGTACACATATATATTGGTGGTACTAGACATAATATTTATTAACAATACCATCTAGGACATATGTGTTGCATAAAAACTATATGTAATCATTGCTATGGGTTGTCAAAACCCTCTAGGAGACACATAGTTTACATTGAACACATAGAACAAAGATGGTCAGCAGTTTTACGATGGAGCATACACACGGTCGCATTTTCAGACAAAAAGCTCTCATCGGTCTTTTGTTGGCCATAATTTTGACCGCGTGTACGCGACATAAAGAATACCATACTGCCATAGCTGGAGTGCATAAAGACAGGGATAGGCTGCAGGAGATCAACAACACTTTAACAATTGTATTATATTCAATATGTAACCTGCACTAAGGAAAATATAGAAGCTGAACATTGCTGTCCTTTCCTATCTGAAAATGTTTATTTCCTGGTTGTCAGGCTGATCCAGTGGCTTCTCTACTTAAAAAATGTCTGATCTGGAACATGTATGCGTTGGTCAAGTCAATCACTCACAAAGCCAAAGATGGCCAGTCGGTGTTTTCTGGAGTAAGGCAGCAAGACAAAAAGTGAGAAGAAATCTTTATAACAGAGTCCCCAACAAGGGTTCTAATTCCTCCTCATTCTATTCAAAACTAGACATGGAAGGCTTGGCTGGACTTGCACTTTAATTTCCTGCTACAGGCCTTTAAGCTAATGGTATATTACATTTAAAGCATAATATATCCAACATAAACACAGACTCTGTCCTCTTCCATAACACCTTACAGAGGACATTCCAAGCAGTTCTTGCTGCACGTTTCCACCCTGTCATAATATATAGTCTAGAGTTGGTCTGAAGACAATATATGACCGGTTTGGAATGTGGAAAGAAAATGGAGCACTTAGGAAAAATTCCACTAACATAAGAAAAACTTGCTTGTAGGAAGGCCAAGAAAACATTGGTACAACATTGCATCCCTGGGTACCATTAGCAGGCTTCCTGCCTAATTTCTACATTAGTGTGGTTCCCCACTCCCAGAGAGAGCATTGAAGTAATCAGTTACCCAAACACCGTGACATCTCCATCATCTCCAGCTGAGCAGGGAACAAGTTTCAGGATAGGATACCCATGAAATCAGAGTTTAGTTGCCAGATGTCCAGATGAGGCATACAAACTTCTTTCACATTCAGTGGTGGCAGTTGCCACTTTTTCCCCCTAGGGCATGTATCTTTAGTTCTTTCCCCTTTTAAGTCTTTCTTGGGCATCAGGGCCCATTAGTATCTACCAGCTGCGGGAAACGCTAGTTGCTTGCAATGTCACTGCACATGAAGAGGACCCAACCTAGTCCCACGGGGGCCAACTACATGACTTCCTCCTCTCTATTCTATACTTCCCACTAGAATGACTAACTCTCCAACCAAACCCCCTATTCATAACTAGGGCAAGGGTGGCTAAACTAGGAACTGGCCTAACACATTATTACATGCCATCCGCACACAGATAGTACCCCAAGGGTATATTAACTATCACTTCAATGGTGCAAGCTCAAGCCCACCTCCAGTTTATAAAACAGTTTCACTCTCAGCCATTCCTGCTCACCCCCACCATCACAGGAACTCTCTCTCTTCTTATGCTAACCCCCTTGCATATGCTCTCTATTCTCTTTTGAAGTAGCTCCGAGCTCAGCAGTGCTGCAATAAAAGAGATAGTGAACTGTGCATGTGAGGAGGTTTGGGAGCTCTTACCTGCGATGGTTGGGGTGAACATTAAAGCGGAGGTCCACCCTAAAATGGACCTCCGCTCATCGGAATCCCCCCCCCCCCTCCGGCGCCACAATCGGCACCTTTCAGGGGGGAGGGGGGTGCAGTTACCTGGATAATCCAGGTAACTGCACCCACTTCCGGGCTAGCTCTCTGCGGAACGGGGCGTACGTTACGCCCCGTTTCGCAAGCGCCCGCCCCCTTCAGCAAGTGCCCCGCTGCCTGCTGGGAAACACACAGCTCCCAGAGGCAGCGGGGACCGTCCGGATTGCGCCGCGCGGCTCGCGCATGCGCAGTAGGGAACCGGGAAATGAAGCCGAAAGGCTCCATTTCCTGATTCCCATACCCAAGATGGCGGCGGGACCCGGCAGCCGAGCGAGCGATCGGCTTCGGGTGCCGACATCGCGGGCGCGCTGGACAGGTAAGTGTCACTATTTAAAAGTCAGCAGCTGCAGTATTTGTAGCTGCTGGCTTTTAAAAAAAAAAAAAAAACGCGGAGTCCCGGTGGACTCCCGCTTTAACATCTGGGAGAGTCTTAGAAACTTCCTAGCAACAAGGCAGGATAGGGGAATGACCTGACATTTCTGGGAGTTTTTAGCCACGTTTCAGGAGGCTACATAAATGGCCTACACCTATAGCAAGAGCATTATTCAACTTTGGTCAAAGCTGCACAGTTTGTTTTTATGTGCAGGCACCTCTTATCGGCATAGGCATTTTTGTTTTTCTTTTTGGTAAAGGTGAACTAACCCTTTGAAACACAAAATAATCACTCTGCTAGAATATAACCTGCTATCTTCAGCCTCACAAGATACAACTGCTCTGTATTGTGTCTGATTATGTCCTCACCACATCAGAAAACATTCTACAGAGACAAGAGGTTATTATTTTTTGAGTCCTCTTGAGCAAACAACATTGCAATCATATTAAAGATAGAGTGCCATGAGTGTACAAATCTAAGAGAAAACCCCTTTTCTCTGGTAGTATAGCAATATTTATTTCAGCAAATCTCTCTTCCTGTTCGATGTCCCTCTCAGTACATAGGCTTTCCTTTTATCAGACTCAAGTGTAAAGAAATTTAAACACGTGAGTATACAGTTTCTGTCTTTAATTACTTGTAATGACCTAAAAGGCCTTTTCTGCCAAGCCGTTCGGTTGCAAACTACCAATTTAAATACAAAAGCTTTCTAAAGAGCCTTCAAAGAGTTTGCAATGGGAACGAGGGATACAGCAGTTCTATAATCTCAAGGGAGGGCCGCACCAGTACGCTTTTTGCCTTTTTCTGTTATATTATGCATGAGAAGGAATTGATTGGTGGAATAATAACACTAATTTGCTGTTTGCAAAGTGCTTTTCAATAAAAATCTCAGTTAAAGAACTAGAACATCTAAAACACAAAAGAAGCCTACTGTATACAATATATATATATATATATATATATATATATATAGATATATATTTAGATATATAGATATAGATATATATTTAGATATATAGATGATATATCTATAGATAGATATAGATATATATAGAGATAGATATATTGAGATATATTGAGATATATATATCTATATATATATATATATATATAGATATATATATCTATCTATATAAATATATAAAAAATTTCACCACTTTTATATAGCGCTATGTCTTTACTATTTATATAAATCCTTTATCTTAATAACATAATACTATATATTTTTGTTTCCTGTGTCTTTACTATTTCTTCCTTTTAACTTTTACATTTTTTATTATTTTTGACAAAATGTATTGCAATTGTTATTCATTCCCCAATTTTTTTTTATTATCTGTTCTTCATTCATTTACTATTTTTTTCATGCCTTACAGCAAACACAGACCATTGTCACTCATTTCTGATTTTTTTTTTTCAGATAAGTTTACTATTTGTGTCTACCACACCATGGAAACCCATATAACAGAGCAAGCTTAAAGCGGGAGTAAACCCAGTTTCAAAAAACACTTACATTCCTGGCATGCCGGAAATGTTAACTTTCACATTGGTTGTGTTCTCAACCAAACTTTCAAACCATCCAATGGCTGGAGTCATAACTGATCACATGTGCAGCATTATGGCAGTTGAAGAATTATTAGAGGCCAAGATGGCAGCTTCCTTGACTGAAAACGATAGAAGGGTTTACTTCCACTTTAAAGCAGAACTTTACCCATAACAACTTGATAAAAAATAATGATCTTTATTAATGTTCTTTAGCAAGGAACATACGTTCCACGTTAATAATTATGCAACCAACATTAGTGTTTCTTCTTGTTGGAGCCTGCCATTTTGCTGAAGCCCAGAGCATCTGGACAGCAGATCGGCCTCTAGTGGCTCTGATTTTCTGAACAATGCCAAAAATGGAAAGCAACAGAGCAGGGTGAGACAAGTGTATTACTGGATTTTAAACAGTATAGGTACTTATTTTTAATGTTTTACATAGCTATACCTGCAAAATGGGCCAGCCTGAAGTGATCTAGCAGGACTTAATTTTCTGGCTAAAGTTCTGCTTTAAGTGAAAGACAACCCACCAGCATGTTTTTGGATTGTGGGAGGGAACTCGGTGTACACCCACATAACTATGGGGAGAACAAATACCATACCAAAATCATTGTGTGGAAGTGGGGTTATCCTTAACCACTTCAGCCTTGGAAGGATTTACCCCGTTCCTGACCAATGCATATTTTGCTATTCAGCAAAGCATCGCTTTAGCTGACAATTGTGCGGCCGTGAGCCATTGTATCCAAAAAAAAAATGAACGTCTTTTTTTTGTCGCAAATAGAGCTTTCTTTTGGTGGTATTTGATCACCTCTGCGGTTTTTGTTTTTAGCACTATAAACAAAAAAAAAGAGCGACAATTTTTCCTCAGTTTAGGCCTATGTGTATTCTTCTACATATTTTTGGTAAGAAAAAAAAAATTGCAATAAGCGTACATTGATTGGTTTGCACAAAAGTTATAGCATCTACAAAATAGGGGATAGAATTATGGCATTTTTATTATTAATTTTTTTTTTTTTACTAGTAATGGCGATCTGTGATAGCCACAGATTACTGTACAAATGAAACTGGCAGGGATTAAACACTAGGGGGGTGATCAAGGTGTTAAGTGTGTCCTAGAGAGTGATTCTAACTGTGGGGGGATGGGCTACCACTGACATGACAGTGATCACTGCTCCCGATGACAGGGAGCAGTGATCTCTGTCATGTCACTAGGCAGAACAGGGAAATGCCTTGTTTACATAGGCATCACCCCATTCTGCCTCTCGGTCTCGCGATTGTGGGCTGCTGGTGAACATCGAGTTCACGGGACCCGCAGGCACGCTCCCACGGCGCGTGGTGGGCAAGGCGGCAAAATCAAAGGGATGTACAGGTACGCCTATTTGCCTGTACGAGCCATTCTGCCAACGTATATGTGTGTGCGGCAGTAGGCAAGTCGTTAAAGCAAACCTTTGCATTGCCCTGAGTAGGCAATGCAACAGACTTGTCTTAAAGATGAACTCCAGTCCTCCTTTCAGTCTTGTACAGTTGTACAGGCTCTTCTCTTGTACTAAATTGCTCACTCTGATTTCATAGCACACTGCAATCTTCTCACAGTATGCATTAGAAGCTGCACCAAGTAAATTAGTGCCAGCCTCATCTCCTGGCTGAAGGACATCCAGCCTTGTCTAGACTTCTCCTCCTAAGCCTTACTATCCCTAGCCCTCTCCTTTCATTCATTTGATTTCAGTTAAAGCAGGATTCACAAAATGCAGATCACAAACACTATTCACGTACCTTTAGGATCATGCAGGGGTTGGACCTGGTGTACATGATGATGGCATTGTTCTGAAGGGTCCTCATTCGTAGGCCCAGTCTGAATTCATCTCTCTTGCTGTTTTCAGAGACCCGGTATTTGATGTAGCTGTTCCCAGCAAAACTGAGGGACGTGTGACCTGAAATCAAGTAAAAGGATCAATGATTAAAAATACTTTTATGATCTTCAGTGATATCACATTACAACCCAATAATATCATCAAATAACATAATTATTATTAATATTAATATAATGTATGCTCATCCTACATTTTTTGGTATAATAGATTTAGTGTTGGGGAGTTCTTCTCCAGACTGTGTGCCAGATTACAGATTTTGATTTGGGAACCACTCAGGTGAAAGCCACTGCTTTCACCTGAGAAAGGTTTTTGCTTCCTTCATCATGATCTCAGGCTAGGTTCCAGGCCTCATTAATGCTAACATTTATGCTCCATACACGAAGTTCTTTGAACTTTTGACCGTTAAGAACGAGGTGACGTACAACACTATGACGAGCCAAGAAAATGAAGTTCAATGCTTCAGAGCATGCGTCGAATTGTTTCCAAGCATGCGTGATTTTTTACGTGTCTGAATTGTATACAGACAAACACATTTTTGGATAGGAACGTTTTCCGACCAAAAAAGATAGAGAACCTACTCTCAATCTTTTGCTGGCAAAAGTCCGATGGAGCATACACACGGTCGGAATTTCTGACCAAAAGCTCTCATCGGACCTTTGCTGGCAGAATTTCTGATCGTGTGTATGGGGCATTACCAGAATTTACTAGGAATTTCACCTGTTGCTCTGCTTTATGTTCACATTTCTTATGTCATATAATGATGCAACATTCCATGCCTACATCAAATGGCATGCACAGTGTCACACAGCTGCCTGCCTAGAGGTATGCAAATACTGACTTTTAACAATCGAAAACATTTTGTATCACAGCGGGCCAGTATTTGTTGGATGTAGGTTTTTTCTTTAAGCCAAACCCGAAGACTTTAACTGCGCAACTGCATTTTTTTTTTAAAGGGGGAACACTTTGTACTCTGGTGTAAAGGGGAACTCTCATATAAGAGGATTTCTGCTCACCAAAAGCCTTCTTACATCAGAGTCCGCAGAGCACCCCTGACCTTAGTATACTCACTCACTTGGGAGGCAGGAGATAGAAGGGAGGGGGGAGACTTCAGTCACAGTGAATGGTGAGCTCACTTACCCAAGGATAAAGGCTCGGGCATCAGGACCTTTCACCCATGATGTATCTTCCAGTGTCTGGGCTTCATATTTACTGCCCACACATCCATTTTCTGTGGCACAGCATGCAGTGTTGGAAAAGTTTTAATGTTTATTGTGTGACTATACAAAGAAATCTAAAATGGAGACCGATTTTTAAAATGGCTTCTAAGGACACTTTGCTTTAACTTGTTTTTTGTCTATTGTTTCAACTAACTGCCTAAAGCCCCAAATACACTATCAGAAATTCTGCCAGCAAAAGTCGGATGTGAGCTCTTGGTCACAAATTCCGACCGTGTGTATGCTCCATCAGACTTTTGCTGGCAGAATTACAGCCAGCAAAAGATTGAGAGCATGTTCTCTATTTTTCAGTTATAATAAGTTCCGATCAGAAATTCCAATCATCTGTACAAATTATAACGCGCAAAATTCCTACGCATGCTCGGAAACAATTCGACGCATGCTCGGGAGCATTGAACTTCATTTTCTCGGCTCATCGTAGTGTTGTACATCACCGTGTTCTCGACGGTCAAAAGTTCAGAGAACTTTTGTGTGACCGTGTGTATGCAAGGCAAGCTTGAGTGGAATTCCGTCGGCAAAACCATCCAAGTTTTTTTCCATTGGAAAATCTGCTTGTGTGTACAGGGCATAAGGCCAGTAAATCACAAACTTTGCTATATATGGGAATAGATTGTAGAAAGACACTGCGATTGGCAATAAAGCTGTTATGCGTCAGCGCCTTTCACCGCTCCAAAGATGCGGCTAGCAGGACTTTTTTCACCGTCCTGCTACTGCACTGCTACAGTGTGAAAGCCCTCTGGCTTTCCACGTTTTTTTCAGGCGCTACACAGGTGCTATTTTTAGCAGTGTAGCGCCTGAAAACCGCCCCAGTGTGAAAGGGGCCTAAAGGTGCGCAAAAACTATACTTGAATTCCTAGATCTGCAAGCCTTTATGCAACAGAATTCATCTATTATTCCTGGAAGTTCTAGCTATCTAGGGGCACCGGATTCAGAGAGCCAATGCAAATCAGGATTTTATCCTAAAATTTGCGTGTGTATTTTCTATGGAACTAAATGGCAACGGTAAAGTTAATGATTTGCTATTTGAAAAATAATAAATACGGCAAATTTTAAATGATATGGCCCATATTTTGTTAATGCCTGACTAGCACACCTGTGTGAGCTTGATGGACATAAAACCAAAGTTATGAGTAGTATTATGAAGTTGACTCCCCCTTTGGAGCTCAGGGCCAGTGCTACCACTAGGCAAACTAGGCAGCTGCCTAGGGCGCCCGGCCACTGGTGTTCCCGCTCTCTTCCCTCTGCAGCAAGCAACTAAGTCTCAGCATCAGCAGGCAGCACTGTGTCTGTGTCTCGACTCCCGAATGAATGGAAGCAAGCAAACATTCATTGATAGGCACTGGCAGGCTGCGTTAATGGGCGCTGGTGAGGCTGCATTTGATGGGAGCTGGTGAGGCTGCATTGATGGTTGCTGGTGAGGTTGCATTGATGGACACTGCTGGGCTGCATTTGATGGGCACTGGTGGGCTGCATTGATGGACACTGGTGAGGTTGCATTTTATGGGTGCTGGTGAGGCTGCATCGATGGACACTGGTGGGCTGCATTTGATGGGCGTGGTGAGGCTGCATTGATGGACACTGGTGGGCTGCATTGATGGACACTGCATTGATGGACACTGGTGGGCTGCATTTTATGGGTGCTGGTGAGGCTGCATCGATGGACACTGGTGGGCTGCATTTGATGGGCGTGGTGAGGCTGCATTGATGGACGCTGGTGGGCTGCATTTGATGGGCGCTGGTGGGCTGCATTTGATGGGCGCTGGTGGGCTGCATTTGATGGGCGCTGGTGGGCTGCATTTGATGGGCGCTGGTGGGGTTGCATTGATGGACACTGGTGGGCTGCATTTGATGGGCACTGGGCGCTGGTGGGGTTGCATTGATGGACACTGGTGGGCTGCATTTGATGGGCGCTGGTGGGCTGCATTTGATGGGTGCTGGTGGGCTGCATTTGATGGGCGCTGGTGGGGTTGCATTGATGGACACTGGTGGGCTGCATTTTATGGGTGCTGGTGAGGCTGCATCAATTGACACTGGTGGGCTGCATTTGATGGGCGTGGTGAGGCTGCATTGATGGACACTGGTGGGCTGCATTTGATGGGCGCTGGTGGGCTGCATTTGATGGGCGCTGGTGGGGTTGCATTGATGGACACTGGTGGACTGCATTTGATGGGCGCTGGTGAGGCTGCATTGATGGACACTGGTGGGCTGCATTTGATGGGCACTGGTGGGCTGCATTTGATGGGCGCTGGTGGGCTGCATTTGATGGGCGCTGGTGGGGTTGCATTGATGGACACTGGTGGGCTGCATTTGATGGGCGCTGGTGAGGCTGCATTGATGGACACTGGTGGGCTGCATTTGATGGGCGCTGGTGAGGTTGCATTGATGGGTGCCTGTAGGCTGCTTTGATGGGTGGCTGGTGAGGCTGCATTTGATGGGCGCAGGTGAGGTTGCATTGATGGGTGCTGGTGGGCTGCATTTGATGGGCACTTTAAAAAGGTGAGGTATACATGGGCCGGGCAAAGGGGGTGGGGTCAGGGGTGGAGCCAAGGGGGAAACTGCAAAATTAGGTTTTGCCTAGGGTGTCAAAAATCCTTGCACCGGCCCTGTTGGGGCTATAACAGTCTTCACTCTTCCTGGAAGGCTTTCCACAATATTTTGGAGTAGGAATTTGTGCCTGATTTGTCAAATTAATGTTTGTGAGATGAGGTTCTGATGTTGCATGGGAAGACCAGGACAAACACGCTTTAAAGCTGCAACAAATCTATTGATGGTGGAAAAGCATGCATATTAATACACCTTCGTATTACATTTTTACCATATAGACATTATTGACATGTACTTTGAAGCTCAGTATCTAACATTAGCTGAAGGCTGTAAAGGAAGGTTAAGAGCCACAAAAGACTCGTTTGACATGTCTGCTATAGAGTGATATCTTTTAACTTTTATTCTTACGACGCAGCATGCGAGGTTGCTTTTCTGCTGTGCTATGTATTTTTATTTATTACCGTTGGGTTTAGGGATAACACACATCTGTAGTCTTTCACACTGAAAAATGCTTAACGCTCGTGGCGGACTTGATAATTTTCTTTTGAATAATGGATTGTACCTGAACATTCGCTGAGTTTGCCCGGTGGGCACTGACAGATGAAAGGTCTCCGACTGATTTCATATCCCACGCATTGCATATCCTCGGGACACGGCTTGTTTAAACACGGATCTGCCGATCCTGGACACAGTCCGCCTGCAAGATAAACAAAAACCTCTTAGGAGACGAACCAGCAGTCCTCTACTTTTTTTTTTTTTAAAGTGGATTTATCCACTGCCAGTGCTGAAACAGAAAAATGTCATGTTGCCACAGAATAGATTGAAGTGGAAAAGCTTAATGGGCAAAATAACAGGAAATGTTACCTGGCGGACATGGGTGGCTGTTTCTTAGGCCCCTTCCACATGGGGCAGACTCTGCCAGGAGTCCGCCTGGTTCAGCAGGAAATCTGTCTGCTGATCCCCACTGAGCAGGCGGATGGCTGATTCGTGTCCGCTCTGCTTATGCTCTCTATGGGCGGTCAGATGTAAATGGGCCGACTGTCCGCTTACACCCAACTGCCATCCGATCCGCTAGACATATGGGGAATGGATCCACATCCCTCTGTTTTTAGAGGATCGGATTGGATGTGTGCTGCAGTAAATGGACACATGTCCGTTTACATCCGCCGCTCCATAAAGGATAAACTCGACTGGTTTGCTTGTGTGAAAGGGGGCTTTGGTGTACTTTTCCAGTTCCTGTAATAAGGCTCGTCAAACATGTATCGTCCTCTGAAGATCAATCCATGGTGGTAACCATTAAGCTACTATGCTGCCCATTCATATCTGAGATTTCCCCACCAATATTTCTTCTGCAGCACGGTGCAGCATCATTCAATCCCTTCCTCTGATCCCAGGTCATCTTGGACCCTCTTCAGCCTGTGACTGGACAATGAAAGAAAAAGCAGCACAGTGATGAGCTCATCCCTTGGTCACTCTACTCTCTCCTCCTATCAGTATACTTCATGTCAGCACATTAACTAATTGGCTCCTTATACTGCTTAGTCCTCTTGCACCCCCGTCCTTCTGTACAAGGACTGCAAGAGGTCATAATCTAGTCCTTACAATGTTTGCATTTAAAAAATACATTTAGGCTTCATGCACACTTGAGTTACAAAAAAAAACTAATGTTTTGCAGGTGTGTGGGAAAGTGCAGCATGATGCGGTGGCAGTAAACACTCCAGTTGCAGAAACAGAACTATATTGGAGAAGCTCAATAAAGCACAACTACCTAGCGGGAAGATAACCCAACCAGGTGCCCTCACAGAATGTTGCAGCAAAGAATGTAGCAATAGTTCTTGGTTATTCCAACAGTACCTGTCCTGAAAGTTGAAATGTGGCCTGGCTGGTCCATACCTAAACAGGAAGGCTTCCAGGAAAAATGTCATATCTCTTTTTTTTTTCCTACTCATCTGCAACCTCTTCCTGCCGTTATTTACTGCCCCTGACAGATGGGTGACCTGTCCCTACACTACCCACATGCAAAATGCATGCCAAGTCTGAGAGCCAGGGTTTTAAATAGACACTGCCCAACCCAAGATGGCCACCAGAGTCACATTGGGAGCCAGCATCCAATCACATATCTTTCTCAGTGACCCAGAAAACCAAACAGAAACCATATTCCTCTTGACCTTCTTTCCTTCTGCAGTGCTGCTGCGGTTGAGTGCCACCTGCAGTGGAGAAAGTAGACTGCACTTGCCTACAGGTGTTTTACTTTTTTCTTTCTGCCTATGAACACCCCTCCGTCTTCGCTTATGCGTCCATGCACCCATAGGCGTTTTCAGGCTTTTAGAGGCGGAAAGGAAAAAATAAAATCACATTCGCATTCAAGAGCAGTGTTTTTAGCAGAAAAAAACGTACCTAAGCGCTAGGCGCATTTAGTGCTTGAGCGTTTTTTCATTGCAATGGCCAGAATAAATTCTGGGCAATGGAATAAATGCCAAGCATTTGATGCATTCATTATATCTGGTCTCCCACAGTACACAGAACATGGAAATGCAATTGCTTTAGCAAATATATACGGCTGAAAAACTTTTTCTCATCAGCAGTATATAGCAGTCTTGTGACTTTGATCAATGTCTGGTTAAAGCTTGTAGGATTTTTTTTTATTCTCCTCTGACCATCCTATTAGGCTGCAAGACTCCTGACCCTCTGCCTGGACAGTGCTGATTGGCACTGTGCCAATCACATCCACCCTCTCCCAATAAAAGCAATACACACCAAACTGAGCATGTGCAGAGTGCCTCCAAGACTCTGTACTATCAGGAGATGGATTGGGGACAGTGGAAGAAGAGGGGAAGGCAGGATCAAACAGCCTTTGTACACAATGCACAGGATTAACCCCTTAGGCTCCACAGTGAGTATAACAAGCATGCTTTACTGCATATACACACTGATTTTACTGGTTTAGTAACACTTTAATGGTGTGTTCATTCATTTGCGTCTTTTATATCTGCCTAGAGTTCAACTCTAATTATGTTACTTTTTTTTTTTTTTTACTGTATTTGGAATTTTTCCAATATTCCTTATATTGTTCCAACAGAAAAAAAAAAATTCTTATAATTTAAAAATAAACTTACAGACGCGTCTTTCACATGAAAGCTTCAGCATTTGTTTTCCTCTCCACAGAAAGTTATTCTTCCGCTTAACAGAGTTATGATATGTAAACTTTACTCAGGCGAGTGAAAAGAAAAATATACAGTGGGACGTTTAAGTTAAGTAAGTGCCATCTGGCAGGCGTATTTGCGAGTTACTGTGCAATCAATTACAGCGGCTGATAGAAAGTGAACGCTGCGCTGTCATGGAAATGCTCGGCTGACGTCTCCTGACTGGCCTCATATTACCGCAGAAAATATATATTTTCTTTGGAAAATGGGTAAATTACTGTTTTCACAAAAGACATGGTTCAGTTACTAATCCAGCTGAGGCCCGGAGCGACTTCTTCAGGGAGAGACAGGCCACGAGCTGAGAGTTAATATGCTGCCACCTTGTCCATTAGACTCGCTGTGAATTATAACCTGGCAGAGGCTCGGCAAAAAGAGAAGTGAGGAGCCAGGTAACACCAATGCCAATGGAAATACGTAGCATTCTCTAAGGCTTTGCAGTCTCTGCCATATGCCCCACATTACTGAAAGTGGAAAGAAGGACGATACTTAACGCAGGATTTTTTTGGCAACAGACATGCACCTGCTGGAAACCCAAGTCACAAATTCATAATTTTCCAAACTGTAGATTCCAGGGCCAAGATTCAATTGCTGATGTGTGCCAATGAAGGAAGAGTTGGCCTTTGAGGGTTTCAGAGCAAGAGATGGGCGCAAGCAAATGAGGAATTTCATTTACATTTCATAAGGTTACCATTTAAATAAATGGTCCACAAACTGTTGTCCTTTACTTGCTTTTATTTGGCCCTTGGTCATAATTCCCCCACTGACAACAATGAAGGGGCACAATTTCTCCCACTAATACCAATAATGGGGTACAATTTCTTCCAAGGACACCAACAACGGGGCCCAATGGCACCAAATGATATGGCACTATTCCTCCCAATGACACCAACAATGAGGCCCAATAACAGAATGATGGGGCACAATTTCTCCCTATGACACAAACAGTTGAACCCAATGACACTAATGATGGGGCATAGTTCTTACCAGTGAAACCAAGAATGGGGCACAATTCCCCCCACTGATACCAATGATAAGGCACAATTACTCCCACTCAAACAAACAATGCAGCATGGTTTTTTCCCCAAGTATTTTGGAACCTTTTATATTTCCAATGGCCATAGTCTGGCCCTCCTAAAGTCTAAAGGACAGTAAACTGGCCCTTTGTTTAAAAAGTTTGGAGACCCCTGATCTAAAGCTTAGAAGGGCATCTTGAGACATTGCTTATTAGCGGCCCAGGTTGCAATCTTGTGGCACTGGAAATCGACAGCAAAGTGGAAAGGTCACAAATCTTAAAATTACATTATGTTAATGGAGGACTCGGTTTCCACTGACAAGAATAACCCTGAAGAAACCCGCCAAGCTTGGACTTGCTTGATGGCATTTAGAGATTATGACTCATTTAGGGATCCAAAACATGTGAGGTTTGGAGGGGGGGGGGGGGGGTAAGTAAACAAGGAGTTTAAATTACATTTGATAGGGTTACTGTCTAAAGTTAAGAAGGGTGTCTTGAGGCTGCAATTTCGCAGTGCTGGAACTCAACAACACCTCCACACACAGTGGAATGGTCACAAAACCTTAAATTACATTATGTCAGTGAAGAACCTGGTTTCCCCTGCCAAGAACGAACTTGAAGAAACCCCCCAAGCTTGAACTTGCTTGATGGTATTTAGAGACTATGACTCATTTAGGGTTCCATCACAAGTGAGGTTGGGCGGGGGGCATTTTAACTCCACAGAGGAGCTGTGGTGAGCTAGTGCTGTGATCAAGGGGTTAAAGCTGGTGGTGAGGAAGGGATACAACATCTCCTTACCACCTGTCAATTGCTTTCCAAAGAACGATCCACATGCAGATTGCTCTCCAGAGACCAAGACTTGTGTGGACAAGCTCTTAAGGCCCTAGCATGCAGTTAATCAATGAGCTCTGACCCCTCCCATTTTTGGATGGCTCCCATATTCTGACCTGTACCTCCTATGGTTCCCTCAATAAAGAGAAAACCCCAACAGGGTCCCACTGCACTACTGTCTTGGTTTAGATAGAGCACCGATGTTTGATCATTGCTTTATTGCATCCTTTCTTGCATTTCTTGTTTCTTCCTCTCCCCAACCCCATTCCTCTTTCACTTTCTCTGTTAAAATTCCCTATTGTGTTGCAATAGGATCGTTATTTCTTTGGTTTATAAATGCTATAACTAAATCCAAATGGAGAAATATTTGAACTAATATGGTTACTGTGAGAGTTGGGGTTACAAGGTTGCACTTTGCCGCAATGTGGCACTTTCATGCATTGAGGTGAATTGCATTAGCCAGCTGTGACAGTGTGAGATAGTGTGCCACTGTAGGACAATATGACACAAGATTCACATTAAGGATTAATGACAGGTTATAGACTATCACAGAAAGCTGTGCTTTTGGTTTTCTCCAGATTCTGTAGTCCTGGATTGGGTCTGAAACTTGAAGGTTCGAAAGTGTCTTGGGTAGGCCGGAACCTTCAATCCTGGGTCCAGATTTTTCAAGGTGCCGGCAGCCTGAATGAGTACACAGGTATGCAGGGTTCTTATATACCCAAGCCTGAGGATAGCTCAGAGCTCCTAGTTTGCAGCCTGCTCCCAGTTTGGGAGACAGTAGGTCTCACCCAGGGGTCAGAGGAGCCCCAGCCAGGAGACAAGAGGTTTTACCTAGGGGTCAGAGGAGCTTCACCCAGGAGACAAGAGGTCTCACCCAGGGGTCAGAGGAGCTTCACCCAGGAGACAAGAGGTCTCACCCAGGGGTCAGAGGAGCTTCACCCAGGAGACAAGAGGTCTCACCCAGGGGTCAGAGGAGCTTCACCCAGGAGACAAGCGGTCTCATCCAGGGGTCAGAGGAGCTTCACCCAGGAGGCAAGAGGTCTCATCCAGGGGTCAGAGGAGCTTCACCCAGGAGGCAAGAGGTCTCATCCAGGGGTCAGAGGAGCTTCACCCAGGCGACAAGAGGTCTCATCCAGGGGTCAGAGGTACCCCAGCCAGCAGCAAGGAGGTTTGACCCAGGGGTCAGAGGTACCCCTGCCAGGAGACAGGAGGTTTGACCCAGGGGTCAAAGGTGCTCCAAGTAGGAGACAGGAGGTCTTGTTCCAAGACTCAGGTGGGCTCCTAACAGGGTGTCAGCAGAACCCCTATTGAAAAGCCAGGACTGGGCAATGCAGCAGGGCGCTGTGACTAAAGGCTAAGAGAACCAAGTGATCCAGAGGAGCTGGACAACACAGTTTGGACTGGTGTAACTCACTGTAAAAGCGCCTACCACATGCATATAATCTGCCCAATACCACACAGCCCATTTCAAATTCTCTTCGAACACACATCGTGCTTTGCAACACAGTCACTTTTTGGTGGTACTTTGGAGTGGCATTCATAATAAATGCCACTACAACACACCAATGCATGCATGCTGTATTGCAATAATGCATTTGTTTTACTACATGTTACTGCACTGTGGTGGTAAGAACGAGACTTGATAATTGCAGGGAGGATAATTGTAAGGCCCTGTGCATCCTGATGTGCTGCATATGTGTACTGGCATGCATTAACGCATTAAAAATACTGTATAGATGCATCAAAAATAATGTCAACACTCATTAACACACATCAGTACATCATAAATACATCAATGCGTGTGTTGATGAGCATTATGGATGGACTGGTGTGTTTATACAACCTTACTAACTATATAACTATGTAACCATGTAATTATAATGCTCATTGCTACACACATGAAAATTCATGGTGGCATGTATGTGACTGGGTCCTATAAATGGCTGCTTCTACCCAGATTGCACAGACATGTTCCATTGTTGGCACAATCACCATACCCTTCTAGGGATATGATATGAATCAGACCCCGGAGTAAGTACTTGTGGGTAGGAAGTGGTTGCAAAGAGGCCGGAGGAGATCAGCAGGACCAAGATGCAACGAAAACAATAAAAAAAAGCTATAAAAAAGTATTTTACAAAAAAAATTAAAAAATTAGCAATTGTTTATGGATTTAAAAAGTAATAGTAGATGTTAGGAGTGTGGCCAGTGTTCCTATTGTGCTTAGAGCGTGCATACGCAGTGTGATGGGAGGACAAGGAGTCACCTCTATAACATTGCTTAGAATTCATTAGGTTAAAAAAAACGTGTATTTAGTACTACTTTAGAATCTCCAAATCTTTACTAGAAATCTCCCTGACGTGTGGATCCTGACATAATTATTTGACGTAGCCTTGCCCAAGGGGAGTTTAGTATTACAATATAACACAAGTCTAGACGCTGTCAGGCCCGGGAGGAAACATGCTACTTTATCTAATTAGTGACAGTTATGTTTGGCCAAGAGCCCTTGTCCCGGTGACTGGTTCACTTTAAAATCCACATGTGATAAGGCATTATTAAATACCTCTACAGTGAAGGATCCCCACTTTATTTATCAGTGTTTGCCACTAAAACGCCATAATGCCTCGGAATTATTTACAGTCATTTTCCCAACAGAGATTCAGAAATGTCAACATATCTTTATTCATTTTGCTGTTCATTCAGTCGAGCAATACACCTGATACTATTAATGCCGCACAGAGGTTTGCATTTCAAAACATTCAAATACAGCTAAACAAATTGATTGTGCCCTTTTAAACACATCGAGGTTGGCATTTCAATGCTCTCACATTTCCCTGCTACATCTTACCATTAATGGCTTAAGGTGCTCGTGAGCAGTGCGCACCGCTGGCTTTTATTTTCAGAGGCTGAAGGTAGATGTAAACCATAATGACACTGTGGGAGTTATTTACTAAAGGAAAATCCACTTTGCACTCCAAGTGCACTTGGAAGTGCAGTTGCTCTAAATCTAAGGGGTAGATATGAAATGAGGGGGAGCTCTGCTGATTTTATCATCCAATCATGTGCAAGCTAAAATGCTGTTTTTTATTTTCAGTCTGATGCTGCATCTGTCTCCCGCCGGCTCTAACACTGAGAACTGAGCGATCAAACGCTGCCGATCGCTCGGTTCCCAGGGCTCCCTGAGCAGACAGCCGGTGACTGTCAGTCACCGCTGTCTAGTCTGCCTCCTGAGCTCACTGAAGTGCTGGGCATTGGGAGCAGCCAGCTCAGGCTCTCACCGGCTTGCTGAGAGGCTGAGCCAGGTGCCGGGTAGAGCCCAACGTCATTGTCACTATCTTGCCCAAGCTCTTTGATGCCAGCCTGTGACAGCAGGCACCTACTCTAGGTAAGAACAATTATTAAAAAAAAAAAAAAAAAGCCATACTTCTCTTTTAAGGTCCTTCTTTATGCATTTCCTGTTATAGGGTGATAACATTTTATCCTGTCTCCCAGTTGCTTTCCTTAGTCCTTATTATTATTATTTCAGGTACTTATATAGTGTTGCCAATTTATGCGGCTCTTTACATATACATTGTACATTCACATCAGTCCCTACCCTCAAGGAACTTACAATCTAAGGTCCCTAACTCACATTCATATACTAGGGTCAATTTAGACAGAAGCCACTTAACCTACCAGCATGTCTTGCCCAAGCTCTTTGACGCCAGCCTGTGGCTTCAGCCCGCTGTCTGCTGAAAACGGATCCCAGGAGTTCAGAGAGAACTGCACTGCTGTGATCCATAGGAGAAGTACCGCCAAACGAGTTTTGGCTGTACCTCTCCTTTAATGGCAGGATCACCAGGTATTGTTATTTTAATGAATGCTGCAGATGTAAAAAATAATTAAACCAGAACTAAAGTTCTACTGTTGCTCACTGAGAACAGGCAGCTCTTTATTGCAGAAGAGACATGAAATATCTCGTCTGCAATAAAATACACCAAATACACCTACCTGCCTGCTCTCAGTGTTCTCCAGAATGTAAAATGAGCCATGCATCCCTGTGTGCCAGGATAACTGGTACCAGCACATGCGCAAGACTGACACATAGAAGAAGATGCTGTTGATGGGGACAATTGGAGGAAAGGTAAGTAAAGCTAATTTTAGTTCTGTTTTAAGTTTACTTTTGAATTTACAAATAACTACTTAAAGTGGGAGTAAACGCCCATGCAGAAATTTTACCTATAGGTAAGCATATAATAAGGCTTACCTATAGGTTCCAGTAATTATCTCCTAAACGTGCACTGTCTAGGAAATATTTACTTTCGATGCAGCCGGTAATGCCACATTGCTGTGCTGTTCCTTCAGAGCCGTGCCTTAAGCAGCCACTCCCGTGCGCATGTGCGGTAGTGGCGCCGTCGCCGGCTTGGCCAATTATAAAGACCGCAAACCTGGAAAGAAGATCAGGTGAAGATGGAAGCAACTTCAGTGGTGACAACGCACCGCTGGCAGTCTTCGTTTTCTGGTAAGTCTACTAGCATATTATGCCTACTAGCCTACTAGCTAGTAGCACATTATGATTTAAACTGCCCAGGGCCAAAGTGTTTTTTTTTTTTTTTTAAACCTTTGTGCCGCTACCCCAAATACCATTCACCTCCTTATTCTGAGATGCTGCTCACACTTTATGACATTCTAAGTGCTGGGTTCACATCATTCAATTCGCAATAGCAGGAGATTTTGACCGGCTCGCTATGGAGCCGGTTCACGTATTTCCACTGCGGCTCTTGTGCAAATTGCACAGGAGTCCTGTGTGTCTTTTGGTCTGTTTCAGGTCTGAATCTAGCCAAAAGTTGGTCCTGAAATTGGACCTGAAACGGTGAACAGGGACGCACAGGGCCCCTGCTGTGAGCCGCATCGGTATTAGGTGGGAACCCAGCCTCATGCATATGTGTACAAATCAATCAAAATCAATGTAGTGCTACTCCATACAAAACATATAATTGGCTGTTTGTAACAGCAAGCAGGAAGCAATGACATGAAATCACTTCCTGTTTACTCGGAAAGCATCAGCACCACTTTTAAAAAATCAAAAGCATTCAAAAACCACGATCTTGGTGCAGAGGAGGAATCTGGGGTTTTATAGACCCCAGATCTCTCCATAGAGAGTACTTGTCACATGCCTATTGCTGTCACAAGGATGTTTATATTGCTTGCTATAGCAATAAAAGTGATAAAAAATAAATAAAATTAAAGCAACAGAGTAATTATTATTATAAGTCATCATAATAGGGAAGACTCGATGGACCTCTTGGACTTTTTTTGCCATCGCTCTTCTGTTTCTATGTTCCTAATGACAGAAACCAGCAGGAACATGCTAAAGTTCATATATACAGACAGGGCAAGCATAGGAACTGTCCTGCAATTGTGTTGCCAGTGTGGATTTTGTCAAAATGACTGACTTTTTGCATATTTTCTGTAGACCAGTAGAGGAGAAATGAGCAGCATTAGACTGCAAACAGCCCTTCATGCTGCTCCACATTCTTCTAAACTCAGTACATGTGTGCCATCTGGTACCAATCACAGCAAGATGGTCTGGATTACAGGTAATTTAGATGTTCATGTGTCTCTACTAAACCTGATTAAAGATGCAAGGCAGCCGACTCAAAGAACGTTTACTGGACTGCAGAGCAAGCCATGTTTTACTGAAATGACCCCTCGTAATACAAACTGTACCTGTGTTCCATGTGTTACACATTAACATCTGCTTTTAACTTTTTACAAATGTATCTGCTCAGGACAGGTGGCTTCAGCAGCTTCAGAGCTGTTCTCGAGACCAGAGCTTCTATGATGAGCTACTAGGCAGTAAGGATGGCAGAACACGACCCGCAAAACATGACCTGCTCCAATAGGCACAGAACACTCTGCTCCTGATCATTTTTCTTCCCCCTGAGATTAGTCAGTGAAATCTTATGAAAGGTTTATTTACATGTCAAGCCAGTGTAATCAGAAAGGTAGAAAGATGATCAGCAGCGTTTTCTTTCTACTAGCCTGGATTATGTTGGAGGGTCTGCCAGTAGAAGCCTACAACCCGTCAACCTACTTGCTTTTTTTTTTACAATGCCAGGTTTTCTTTTCTACGGCTAATTTAACTAATTCCATCTTTGTAAGATGAAAAAATAAAAATGATGTATATCTCTGTGGTTGTTGATCCCCAGGCACTGGAGTTTTCCTACTGTCTCATGAATTGCAGAGTGGGTCACTGAGGCATGTTTCCTGATGAGGATGGAGAAATTGATGACCTACAGATAAGATACTCAAGATCAATATACTGCAATGTGGAGCTGCTGAGTTCTCTTTATGGATACTCAAGCATTCCAGCCTCGTGATTTTTTAGGCCGCGACTGGCCCTCATTCTCCTCCACATAGACTCCCACTCTAGGCCCATTAACAGCATTTCTACCCTTACCTAATAAGAGTAGTGTTGTGGGACCTGGAACTTTGCACCAAGCACGCTCCCCTTCCTTGCCTTATCCCCCACTCCTTTCTTCTTTATTTTTACTTTTCCCTTCCAGCTTGTCGGACGCTACTTATTTTTGATTATGACAGTGCTGGGGTTTTCAGTTGACTTCTAACTTGAATGCTGTTCTTAGGAAGGGTGTATACTGTATGTCAGCCTGAAACATGTCTGTTTTGGCTGCCATACATCAATAAAATCGTATTATTCTTTAAAAAAAAAGGTTGTAATAACTGCAGACTATGGTGATTCATGTGCCTTATCTCCAGGAAAAATGTACAATCCATGATGATCCCCCTTCTGTCACATTTTTGGAAGAAGGAAAACGGTGGACAGAAAGGACAGATCAAATACAAAGCTCCATAGTGTTTAGAGGGGTGGCTTAGAGCAGGGGTCTCCAAACTGTGGCCCGAGGACCAGATGCAGCCCTTTGCTAGCCTTTATCTGGCCCTTTGAGCACTATCCCAATGATATGAGGCACTATTCCAACTACTGACACCAACATTGGAGCACTATTTCTTCTACAGATACCAATGATGGGGTACTATTCCTCCTACTACTATTCCTGCTACTAGCCTTTATCTGGCCCTTTGAGCACCATCCCAATGATATGAGGCACTATTTCAACTACTGACACCAACAATGGAGCACTATTTCTTCTACAGATACCAATGATGGGGTACTATTCCTCCTACTACTATTCCTCCTACTACTATTCCTGCTACTAGCCTTTATCTGGCCCTTTGAGCACTATTCCAATGATATGAGGCACTATTCCAACTACTGACACCAACAATGGAGCACTATTTCTTCCACGGATACCAATGATGGGGTACTATTCCTCCTACTAATAACATTTATGAGGCTTTAATCATCCTCCTCCTACTGACCACCAACCTTGCGTCCATGTTTATTCTGACTGATGCTGGGTCCAGGCCATTTTCTACCCCAACTGCCCCCCCCCCCCCCTAAAATATAATGAACAGTAAACTGGCCCTTTGTTTGAAAAGTTTGGAGACCCCTGGTTTAGAGAAAAATGGTCCTCAGTGCTAAAGGGCTGAAGTACACAAAGGACGGGGTCATTAGTAGCTGCTAGAAGCATGGGCCTCTAACATTCTCAAGTGCTGGTAACACAGAGTTGTAGCCATATGCAGTCAGATCCAGCATTATTCCTAACCAATGCAGAATGTGCTCCTTTTATAGGACAGATGTGCTTTGGCAAATCTCTTTTTTTTTTTTTTATCAAAATGAGGGTTAAAAAAGACTAAATACCAGTCCTGATGTAAGATCTCCTGGTCACCAGGTCTCCTTAATCAAATAATACTGGAGAAAGATGACTGCCATGTAGTCATGGCTTCCAGGTTGTTTAACAAAGCAAGAATGAAGGGTATTGGTACAGATAATGAATATGGGCAAATAAAGGCGCATACAAAATACCATACCAAGAAAATAACATTGACTTTATAGTATTAAAAGCAAAATGAAAAAAAAAAAGCTAAACCCCAAAAAGGACATAAAAAACCTTGATATCTCAATATTGTGAAAAAAACATCTGATGTTCACTATAACTCAAATTCCTGTTCTATGTCCAGTCTGTAAAGGTTCTCATTTATCCAGGTCATGGTATAGCTACTAGTAGTAGTTAGTCACATTTAGCTGGACTTGTTCGGTAATGCTGAAGGCATTTTGTAACTTATTTAAACCACTACTTTAGTTATGATGCGTGTCAGGAAAATACTCCAGCATTTACATCTCTACCCCAGCATATTCACAATATTCCCCACCTTCAACCATGTAAACTGAAGGTTTAACACCTATCTATACTTCCTGACACCAAGAATTGGATTACGTAATTTTAACAGGGTGGTTCCAGAACTTTCACACATCCCTTCGTGTTCTTGGACAATCTACATCTACCTTCCGATGGTGATTGGATTAAAGTGTTTGTAAATAAAAAAAAATGGCAAACATATATGTACCTGCTCTGTACAATAGTTCACTGACGTTCTGCACCCCTTTACATTTGTCAAGTGCCCCCCTAGCAAGCTGTTTGCTATGGGGGCACTTTTGCGTGCTCGCTCCCCAAGCTGGCTCTGTGTGCCCAAAAGGCACAGAGAGAGTGGCTCAGTCCAACCCTCCCACTCCCTCCTCACTGGCTGTGGTTTTCAGCAGTGGTAGGCTGTAGGCGGTAGGCTCCTGCTGCTGCATCTCAGCCAATCACAAGGGCGAGACTCGGGAGACATTATTGGATTGAGATCAGGCTTAGGTAAGTATTAGGGGGGCTCAGGGGGGAGCTGCACACTGAATGTTTTTTTTACCTAGAATGCATGAAGGCAAAAAAAATCTGTCTTTAGGACCACTTTAATGTGTCTGTGCTTTCTGTGTGGCTATAATGCTGGGTATGTTCCTGACTTTCATTAGAATTGAAAAAGTGGCTTTAATAATGTCTTCACATTCATAATGTCTTCAACATTACAGAATAAGTCCAGTTGAATGTAACCGGTTAGTATTGTCCAGGCCTTTATTGTATTTTTGCCTATGAAAAAACATGATATTGTTGGACTCAGTAACATTTTTGCATATGTAAAGGTCCAATCAACATATACGCAACCACTTCATTGGTTGAATAGGAAAAGGTTTTTCTTGTATAACTAAAACAATAGGAAGTCTGCTAGTCATATCTACATAAAGTAAATGCTGCCCTTGAATTCTCCATAAATGGTTAAAGCTATAAATGTCGGTGTTCATAAATATCCAACATCAGCGGGGTAACCTGCGCTTGGGCTAATATAATATAATGTAATCCTGCTGCTACAAGCATATAGTACTCTGTAGTACTTGTCTTTGATAGTCATAGCTCATACAGAAAGTAATATGTTACAGTACAATAATGAATGCAGAGTGTCTCTGCTCAGTCCCATATGATATAAAATCATGTAAATATAAAAGGAATTCTGCATGAACCATGCGTGTCCTTTGGAATTCTATTATGTGATATAAACAGCAAACCTGCCATAGCTGGATCCAATATAGTCCAGACTGGAAACAAAAATAATGGCTTCAATGGGTAAATGCAGTAACATGGATGAGAGCTGTATACACCGATCAGCCACAACTGAAAGGTAAAGTAATCAACATTGATTATCTCATTATAACAGCTGAAATTGGGTGGGATATATTAGACAGCAAGTGAACATATTGTCCCTGAAGTTGAAAAATGGGCAAGCGTAATGATATTTACGATTTAACAAGGGTCAAATTGTAAAGGCTACACGACTGGTTCAGAGAAACTCCAAAACTGCAGCTCTTGTGGGATGTTCCCAGTCTGCAGTGGTCAGGACCTACCAAAAGTGTTCCAAGGAAGGAAAACTGGTGACAGGGTCATAAGCAAGCAAGGCTCATTGATGCACATGGGGAATGAAGACTGGCCAGTTTAGTCCAATCCAACAGAAGAGCTACTGTAGTGCAAATTGCTGAAAAAGGTAATAGTTCTGATAGAAAGGTGTCAGAACACACAGTGCAACGCAGTATTCTGTGTATGGGGCTGTGTAGATGCAGACCAGTCAGGGTGCCCATGCTGACCTGTGTCCATGGCCAAAAGCCCCTACAATGAGCACATGAGCATCAGACCTGGACTACTGAGCAATGGAAGAAGTTGGCTGGTCTGATGAATCACATTTTCTTTCAGATTATTTGGATGGCCGGGTACATGTGTCGATTACCTGGGGATGAGGTGGCACAAAAATGTAGTATTAAAAGAAGTCAAGCCAACGGAGGCAACCTGATACTCTGCACAATGTTCTGTTGGAAAACCTTGGGTCCTGCCATTCATGTGGATATTACTTTATGTCACAGTCAGGGGTCATAAGAAAATGAATTGTTGTGAATGAAACACCATAAATCATGCATGGTGGGGTGTTCATAATTTCCCTATCTTGCTATTCTGCAAAGTTGGGGACATTTGGCACCTATGTCATCCACCCCTATACATGAAGGCCTTTTCCTGGGACATCCGCAGGATGTAGAAACCTTGCAAAAAGATCTGAACAAAATAATTGGGTGGGCAACTACATGGCAAATGATGTTCAATGTATAAAAATGTAAAATGATGCATTTGGGTGGCAAAAATATGAATGCAATCTATAGACTGGGGGGAGAACCTCTGGGGGAATCTAGGATGGAAAAGGACCTGGGGATCCTAGTAGATGATAGGCTCAGCAATGGCATGTAATGCCAAGTTGCTGCTAACAGAGCAAACAGAATATTGGCATTAAAAAGGGGATCAACTCCAGAGATAAAACGATAATTCTCCCGCTCTACAAGACTCTGGTCCGGCCGCACCTGGAGTATGCTGTCCAGTTCTGGGCACCAGTCCTCAGGAAGGATGTACTGGAAATGGAGCGAGTACAAAGAAGGGCAACAAAGCGGTTTAACCTTAAACCACGTAGAGGATTCTTTACTGTAAGAGCGGCAAGGATTTGGAATTCCCTTCCACCGGTCGGTGGTCTCATCAGGGTGCATCGATAGTTTCAAGATACTATTAGATAAGCACCCGAAAAACCGCAACATACAGGGATATAATGTAATGCTGAGATATAATCACACACATAGGTTGGACTTGATGGAATTGTGTCTTTTTTTTTTTAGACCTCCCCTACTATGTAAGTAAATAAATTTGGTTTCCTGCGGAGGGAAGGTTGTTATATCAGCTGATACATTCTTTCTATCTTTGTTAATGATATTGCTTTTAGAACTATGAAAACAGCCCATGTGGCCAGACAGGATGTAGGTATATTTTTGCTAGTCTAGTAGACACATAACCTATATTTTTATTTATACAGTAAATTGTCATGTCATACCAGGTTGGAGCTGCCCTCTCTGTTGCCATGACAATTGCTGGGTCAGCAAGCATTAAAAATACATACTCAGACTAAACATTGATGGGTTATTCATACAGTTTTTTTTCATCATAAGGCACTCACGGACCAGTTCCTAAGTCAGCAGGTTAGAACAACTGCAAACCACAATGCTTACAAATTGCCGTCTTTTTACTTTTATTTATTTTTATTTTTTTTCTGGCCAACTTTGGAAATGACTTAGTACAGTAATTACAGCAAGTGCAGTGGAATAAGGAAATGGTTGAGCGAGATCACAAGACTCACATTAGCTCCGGCACAGTCACTTCTCTTACCTGGTGGTCTGTACATAAAGTAGAGCGTTGATTTATTAAAGGAAAATAGACTACATTTTGCAAGTGCAGTTGCTCCAGAGCTTAGTAACAGGAGGGAGGTTCTACGGACTTCAACCATCCAATTATGTGCAAGCAAAAATGCTGTTTTTCTTATTTTCCTTGCATGTGATTGGGTATTCTTTGCAAAGTGAAGCTTTGCCACATTTAATAAGCTCTGGAGCAAGTGCTCTTGCAGAGTCTACAGTCAATTTGCCTTAGTAAATCAACCCCAGTAACGTTCGATTCTCGCCTCAGCTTTGGCAAAAATATTGTGACTACAGGGCTTAGACTATACCAGTGGTCTCCAAACTGTGGCTCAGGGGCCAGATGGCCCTTTGCTTGCTTTTATCTGGCCTTTGGATCACTATTTAATTCACTGAAGGCACAATTCCTCCCAATGACACCAACAATGGGGCAAAATTCCTACCAGTGACATCAACGATGGGGCACAGTTCCTCCCAATAACACCAACAATGGGATCCAATGGCACCAATGATGGGGCACAATTCCTCCCAAAGACATCAATGATGGGCATAATTCATCCCAAAGACACCAATGATGGGCACAATTCATCCCAAAGACATCAATGATGGGCACAATTCATCCCAAAGACATCAATGATGGGCAGAATTCGTCCCAAAGACATCAATGATGGGACATTTTGTACTCCTGTTGGCCACAGTCCAACCCCCTAAAGTCTGAAGGACAGTAAACTGGCACTTTGTTGAGAAAGTTTTGAGACCCCTGGACTATAACATTGGGCATCATCATTCACACGTGGCTGGCACAATGTCTAGACACAGACATGGAAGCCAAGTCATACAATTGAAAAAAAGTCTAATGCTATGTACACACGGCCGGACTTTCCTGCAGAATTCGTCCGACAGAATCTTTTCATCGGATATTCCCATCTTATGTGGGCCTCATCTGACTTTTTTAAAAAAAAATTCTGACGGACCTAGAAATAGAACATGTTTTAAATCTTTCTGATGGAATCAATTCCTATCGAGAAAACCGTTCGTCTGTATGCTGTTCCGACGGAACCAAAAACGACGCAAGGGCAGCTATTGGCTACTGGGTATTGAACTTCCTTTTTATAGTCCCGTCGTGCGTGTTGTACGTCACCGTGTTCTAGATGATCGGACTTTGGTGTGTTCATGTGTGGGCAAGGCCGTTTCAGTGGAACTCCATCGGAACTCCGTTGCAAAAACCGTCAGACGGCGTCCTGTGTACGCAGCATAAGTAAGCAGAAACAAATTACAGGACTGTTTCACATTTTAATAACTGACCGCTATCTGTTCTCTGCTGGAAACTGTAGTGTTTATTCCATAATGCCTCTTCTACAAGCCACTCATAAGGAGTTCCTTTAGCATAACATGGTAGAAAGAGATCAGTGATTTGAGGAGAGTCCAGTGATATGCATAAGGAGTACGTCCTTGTTTGCTGGCAGTAGTGGAACCCAGTGCTTCCTACTATAGAGGCATATATGAATTTGTTCCCTGCCTACCCACAATGTATGCTGAGCCTAAGGGATCAATAGCCAAGCCTGATTACTGTCACATGGGGGGGGGGGGGGGGGGGCGTCCTTAACCTAGTATATGCTCCAACCCAGAGTTGTGCCAGAATTTGCAAACCAATTTCTCACAAAGTGCCAGAATGAGAAGAGCATAAAGGAAAGTAAGATAGTTATGTACTTCTTACCCTCCCTGCTCTAAAACAAACTTGCTACTTAAAGTTCAACTTCTCCAAATTCAAAATGATTTAATACCCATCTGCTAAGCACTATCACTGGACCATCACTGGGTAAGCTAGGACCTTGATTTTGGAGAAGGGATGTTTCCCTAAAGTTTGGTGAGTCCCTAAGGCCTATTTCTCACTGGCAATCTTGTCGCTGGTGAAAACTCGCTAGTGACAGTATTGCTATAAAGGCCAGAGAAATACTCTCCATGATTTGCTCCTTCACAGGCCAGATGAGCGAAGTGTCGCCCTGTCAGGTGACATTCTGCAGTGTTTCCATCAATGATGGAGTATTTTCTCCACACTTAGTGAGTTGTTGTCAGTGACAACATGACTAGTGTATTGTGGACAAGGCCTCTGATAAGACAATACAGCCAGCCCCCCTGTACTAGGCCCAGGCTCCATCAGCTCAAATGGGGGCCCCTGTATTGCCTTATTGCTGTTGGCTTATACTCCTCTTTCTTCATCCAGCTGCACTGCAGGAGGATCAGTTCAAGTATCTGCTCCCCCTTCCTGTTGTCGGACCGCCCTGGGTGCTTCCCTTCCAAGTAGAACTCCCGGTTTCCCTCCTCTGTTCACCTGATGGCAGCTGCTGAGGACACACAGGGGGACATTTCAGTAAGGAAAGCAGGGGGGTGTAGTAGATATGTCAAAAATTGCTCCTGTGTTCATTAATAACTACTATGCTTCAGTTTGTGAATGACCAGGAAGCCTAAGAAGCCTTTCTTTTCATTCATCTGGGCAGCCGAGTAGAGAAAGGGACTGATGAATCTCTGTCCTCAAATTTGAGTCGTCAGGTGTCTGTTTAGACCCCTGATATTTCACCCCGGCATGAACCTGTCTCCAGCATGCACTGTCTCCATGGTGGTTGGCAACACCTCATGTTATTCCCTGTTAGCACACATGTCATGCCATCACCTTGAAGGTTGTGTTGGACTGTCCTTACTGCCCGATACTTCAATCTGTTCTACTTGTGCTGCTGGTCCCCTCTGGCTCTTATACCCACAGCTCCTGAATCAGACATCTCTGGTGGCTGCCATTGGGATATGAGCATGTGATATCCTGCATTTTTATATGTGTATACGCATCAACCCCTGAGGAAGTGAGAATCAATTCACGAAACGTGTTGGTATACAAAAGATACAATGTTACATTAATCATGGACTGATTTTTAAGTACTGTATTTAACTATGGAATGGATATGCATATTTGGACCAATTTGCTTTGCAATATGGCACCATTTTTCAGCTGACTTATCTGCCCCATTCTGTCTGCTCATTACCACTTATTGTACTCCCATGATCAACCAACGAGTAACCATTAAATACATTTCTACATTGTTGTTTTTACAATTGGATGTGCTGTGCCTCAAACAACATCCCATGGGAAAACCTCTGTACGTAATATAGGGGTGAAGGTGCCTCACAGGGTAGATCTAGCCATAGTTGATTTCTAACAGCAGGTCTGGTTGTGGGCCTTAAGAACAAAGTCACACCAGGATCGAGGGGGGGGGGGGGGTGAGGATTTTCTAAGGTTATAGTAGGTACCTTGTGTTACCAAAACGTTTCCTTTCAAAAATTAATAATGACCAACACATTCACTTTAAGCCCTTATACACACGGTCAGACATTCCGACGGAAAATGTCTGATCGGACCGCGTTGTCGGATAATCCGACCATGTGTGGGCTACGTCGGACTGTTTCCGTCAGAATATCCGGCCGACAAAGTTTTAGAGCTGGGCTATAATATTTTCCGACAACATGATCCGATCGGACTTTGTACGATCATTTGTAGAGAATTCCGATCGGACAAAGTGCCACGCATGCTCAGGTCAAATTCCTAGACCAAAGCTATTGGCTAATAGCCTGAACGTAGTCCCATCGTAACGAAATAACGTCATCACGCTCTGAACGATCGGATTTTCCGACAACTTTGTCCGACCGTGTGTATGCAACACCAGTTTCGGACAAAATCCGTCGGACAAAATCTGATGGATTTTGTTGTCGGAATGTCCGACCGTGTGTACAAGGGCTAAGGAAAAATAATGGATCAATATGGGGATGAAATCAGGTCAATCTTTCATCTCTGGCTTAAAAAAATGATTGCATTCATGACCTTGTTAAAAGGTTCAAGTATTGCAGACGCAGTCAAACAAGGCAGAAAAAATGATGTTGTGAATGTCACAGGACTGAGATTTAATACATGCAGGAATTTTAAGCAATTAAACTATGTCATAATACTATGACAGGAATGTAAAAACCTTCTATGTTCCAACACACGTGTCTTGGAACACCAAAAAGGAAGCAGAAAAGAAAGGAGGCTTCAGTCTTTTAATTAGTGTCCGCGAGGAAACTATTGTTTTCGTAAGTACCCTAAATACCAGTTTGGCACCGCTGGGATCCTTTCAGCGATGAAGGCTAATGCATTCTTTAATTTGTTTTCAATGGCGAACCTATGGTTGGGATCTCAGTAGAACAAGAGAAGATCGTCCTTATTCCCCGCCTCAGCGAGTTTGATGAATGATGAACAAAACAACCCCAGCTGTGATCCCGCTTACAGTCCTCGTGGTTAGACCTGCTTCTCCGTAAGCAATATGTAATTATACCAAGACAGCTACCACTGCTTTACCGTGATTTTCTAAAAATACCAAACCCTGTAATCATCTGCAGAACAATTACATACACATCTTGTGTTTAGGAGTATATACAAGTTTTAAAACCATGATCCTGGCAAAGAGGGATGCAGAATTAACTTGTTGAGCTACTTGGCTACAGAACTGAACACAAAGCAATTCCTCTTTTGTGCTACCGTGAAACCGAGGTACACCCTTACACCCCACAGCCCATTGTAGGTTTGGTATCTAAGCTGTTATTTCTTTTTGTAAATGGAAATGGGAAATGTGGTTATTTAAAGAAAAAGGAGCAGAATGAGTGAATAACAAAAAGTCCTACACTTATCTGCCCTATTCTGTCTGCTCATTACCGCTTATTGTACTCCCACGATCAACCAACGTTGGGTTGGTTGTCCAGTGGTGGAGACATTTTTGTTTGCCTAAATTTGGAAACAGCAAGGAACAAGTAACCTATTTTGGACATTTTCATTTGCTATCTGTATCTGTGTATATACAGTAGACATGTGTGATTAGTTTCGTACAAATTTCCCTAAATTCATACGTTCGGGAGGATCCGAAATACGAATTTCCATGCGTCTGAATTTTGGACGAAATACGAACTTTTGTTTTACGAATTTTCGGATCAGTCATCGTCGCGTCGACGACTCATTATGCTTATTATGAGGGGCTCCCACCATCCCTGTTCTATGCTGACTTCCTCCTGGGGCTGTACCCAAATTCCTGTGCTGTGCAGGCATACTGAGCACAGCAGGGGTACAGCCCCAGGAGGAAGTCAGCACAGCACAGGGATGGTGGGAGCCCCTCATCTAACGAAAATTCGTATTTCGGATAGGAAATTCTTCAACGGAATTTCGTATTTCGGATAAAAACCAAACTTCCGTCAGCATCGACTGTCATATTGAGGTTAATTTTTGCCTTTAAATTCATCGCAAAGAACGTTCGTATAAGTTAATTCATATTTCGTACGAATTGAAATTGAATTTCGGACACGAAATACAAAGTATGAATCAATTCTAATACGAACCGTAACGGAACGGAACGAAACAAATTTATTGACGGTGCCCATGTCTAATATACAGATACATAAGCAATTGAAAGGAAACCTCTCCAAAATTACGGGAAACGTCTCCCAGAGAGTGATGCATTAAAAAAAAATCAGGAATTCTAAAAAAAGTATTTGTTTCTATATGTTCAACTTACACATAATAGATATATACTTTTAATACTTTGTATTAATATGGTAGAAAGACCAAGAACTGAGCAATCACATGACCTCATATAGCTTAGTTCTTGGTCCACTCTGAGCAAAAGAGGTTGTCCTCAAGGTTTAGGAGTGTGTCTATGGTAATTTTTGACCATTTTTCCACAAGCGCATTTGTGAGGTCAGGCACTGATGTGGATGAGAAGACCCGGCTTGCAGTCTCCGCTCGAATTCATCCTAAAAGTGTTCTATAGGGTTGAGGTCAGGACTCTGTGCAGGCCAGTCAAGTTCCTCCACCCCAAACTCGCTCATCCATGTCTTTATGGACCTTGCTTTGTGCACTGGTCCAAATCATTTGGTGGAGAGGGGATTATGGCGTGGGGTTGTTTTTCAGGAGTTGGGTTTGGCTCCTTAGTTCCAGTGAAGGGAACGCTTAAGGCATCAGTATACCATATAAGAGACATACAGCATATAAGACATTTTGGGCAATTTCATGCTCCAAACTTTGTGGGAACAGTTTGGGGATGGCCCCTTCTTGTTCCAACATGACTGAGAACCAGTTCACAATGCAAGGTCCATAAAGACATGGATGAGCGAGTCTGGGGTGCAGGAACTTGACTGGCCTGCACAGAGTAATGACCAGCAGAGTCTCCAAGCCAGGCCTTCCCATCCAACATCAGCGCCTAACCTCACAAATGCGCTTCTGGAAGAATGGTCAAACTTTCCCATAGACAGACTCCTAAACCTTGTGGACAGCCATCCCAGAAGAGTTGAAGCTGTAATAGCTGCAAAGGGTGGACCAACTCAATATTGAACCCTACGGACTAAGACTGGGATGCCGAGTTCATGTGCAAGTAAAGGCAGGTGTCCCAATACTTTTGATATTATAGTGTATATAGATCCATACAATAAAAATACCAATAAGGGCAAACTTTAAATAGCCTAGTTGGAGTATCACATCTTTTAAAAAACATGTTAAAACCTCGTAAATGCCTTTAAATACCCTTTCTTTTCAGCCATAATACTTCTTCTTGTTCATTGTAGTTCTCTGCACTGGTAGAACTAAGTAACAGCTACACCCCTCAGCACAGAAATCCTCACGAAAACACATAGGGTGGAGCACTTAGAATCTGGTGCAGCCGTGCATGCCATATCATATGCATATCAGCGAGTTTGCCAATAGAAGTCAATGGAAACTAAGATAAATTGCTCTGCATTGACTTCTATAACATGCAATACTGCATGTGGCCAGAGTGGGGGGTGGGCATCGGAGAGCCTCGGAAATACTCGGGAACAGCTCGGCTGAACTCGGGAAAGGCTCGGAAACACTCGGGAACGGAGTATTTCCAAGTGTTTCCGATTATTAACAAGTATTTCCGAACAGTTCCGATCCATTCCGAGTGTCCCCGATGCCCCCTCAGCTCTGGCCGAATGTGGTACTGCACACCCCATTAGCTTGAATTCTGCTTGTTTTGTGAGACAACCGAGTCAGAATATAAACAAAAAGTCGCACGTCTTTCAAAACACTTGTTAACCACGTTGCTTGTAAACCAAGGTTCCTCTGTAGTTACAACAGCTATAGTTGTTGGTAGTACATTATGCATCTGTGTGTATATCTATTTCTGCGACTTTGACTAGACTATAAAATGGTGTTGCAGATGCAGAACAGGAAAAAAAATAAATATATATATATATACACACACACACACACACATACATATATATTTTATATATATATATATATATATATATATATATATATACACACACACACACACATACATATATATATATATATATATATATATATATATATATATATTTGTGCTACTTTAAATAGAAAACGCTGAACTGAAGGTTTCCTACTCACCATTACATATACAGCGTACATTCCTGTAAAACCGCGGGCACACAAAGCTGATTCTGGCTGTACTGTAGGTCATTAGTGAGTGAGAATCAATGGACAGGGTCTGCTCGCAGTGCTGCTCCTGACAGTCCAATCCCGAACAATTCTTCTCCAGGATTGTTGATATCCGAATTACATTTTCTAAATGTCTCCTTGCATTTGAAAGCTTCTGAATCAAATAGGCAGGCCTGTAGAAGCCTCCGTTTTGCATCTGCACAGCAAACAGCATATCGAGCTGGTTGGTTCCAGCCACAGGTTGAATGCTGATTATATACAGACTGTCTTCTTTCTGTGTCAGAACCGCGTTACGGAGAGTACGACGGAAGCCGTGCAAATGGAGCCCAACAAAATCTTCGGGGGAGATGTTCTCGAAACGTATTGTCACAGCGTTCTGTAACATTTCCTGCATCAACTGTTCCACGTGCACAGTCACGTCCACCGACACCTGATATCGTCCATCGCTAACCGATACATTGAGAGTATACTTGCCCCCATCCAGACCGCCAAGTGCAATCACTTTCCCGTCATGATTGTTAATTTTGAACAAGCTTTTCTGCTCTGACTTTAGATTGTAGGAGAGGACATCATAGATGTCCTGGTCGGTGGCGTGAATCTTCCCAATAACACCTCCTGGGAAGTCATCTTCCATAGTGACAATATATATCTCCAGGGGAATGGCGGATGGCTTGTGAACACTCTCTTCAATGACTTTTACTTGTACGTAAGTCTGAGAGGTCAAGGGTGGTTTACCTGAGTCTCTCACCTGTAAAGAATACAGAAGTTTTAGTTTAGAAAAATATTTCATATATTTGTTTGATTTTATTACTCTATATAGTGCCGTCACATTCCACAACAGTTTGCAAACAACAATAAACCATTTAAATCAGTTGCTGCCTTTAAAGTAAATTTTAGTTTACCTTCTGGCTCCTTAAAGCGTAATCCCAAATCTGAACTAAACTCTCAAAAGGAAGTTAGTTCCACTTTAACACTGAATCCCCCTGCAGACAAATTGCTGGGATTTTTTCCCCTTTTCTTTATTTTTTAATTGTTAGCTCTGCCCCACCGCCCCCATCCCCCTTCCCCTAGCCTAGGCCAGAATAGCATGTACCTGGTCCTGCAGCCTCCTGGGATACTTACACCACATCTCCCAGGAGGCTTGTAGGAATTTGCAGTCTGTATTTTACCCTGTAGGTGGTACTAGACTGAGGCGGCAATGCAAAAGGGAGAGAAAGTTGCGAACTTGGTTCCTCTATGACTTCCTGGTGCCTCATGTGACTCCGGCAGCCATCTTGGGTCAGGTCTATTTAAGACTCTGGCTCCTCGATTTGGGGTGATTTACGCAAGTAGCACGAGTGACTAATGTCATTGAAGACTCTGTTAGCATCTCTGGAGTCCACATTCTGCTGTTACAGTTTGTAAGTGGCTACAGATGGCCGTGCCTACCCGCTTTGTTCTGTATTTTCTATATCTTACCTGATACACAAACTAGTGGCCTTTGGTAGAAGTGCTGCCTCTCTAAAATCACTATACTTTGAGATGTGGAGCCCTAAGGGCTTATAGAAAAAAAGCCAAACATTTGAGATGTGGTGCCACAGAACCCACCTCTGCATCAATAATTACCCTTCTAACTCTTCTCTACAAAAAAAATAAAAACATGTCTTGAATTGAGCTTAAACAGATAACAAAATAGTGAAGAGGCTTCATGGAAAATGTTCGTTAACCATTTAATACCTGTATAGTGAGAAGATGTTCGTTAGTGACCATATGCTGAAACACCACAGAAGAACGCAGAACTCCAGACTGGTCCAAAACAAATTTGCCGCCTTCGTTTCCATTTGATATGGTGAACGTAAACGGGGGACCATTGTGGTAAGAGTCTTTGTCGGTAACCACCAGCTGTAGAATACTTGTTCCAATGGGCTTGTTCTCCTAAAAAGATCAATTTTAAAATTTAGTGGCAAAATTTCTGTAAAAAATAAAAATTCAAGAGTGGTTTACAGCAATTTATCACTACTGTTATCAAGAGTTTTCAACCCCCTGTAGGCTTATTTTGCTTTTGTTTCTCTTTAAATGTGTCCTTCCTCTTCTTTTGAATGTATTAATATTGTGCTAAAGTAGGTTTGTAATATTTCCGTGTCAAGTAAGTTCTCTATACAGTAAGTGTTTATTGAGAATAAATTTATACAGGGGCAATACTAATCTCTCCTGGCTTCTCCATAGGAATATGTGACACTTCTGCAGGGTCACCACATTTCTTCTAAAGGACTCGCTGTAAGAATATATAAAAATACACTGCTACATCTATATCTTATTTTCTGCTATACTAGATTCTCTATAGAAATATACATATGTGTGACTTCTGCAGGAGCACCAAATATCTTTTAACGGCCATAAGAATATATCGATATTCTACTTCCACTGGGCCATTATTTGTCCTGTATTGGATTCTTCATAGGAATCTATGTGAGGCTTCTGCAAGGGTAACACATATCCTCTAGTGAACTCTCTATAAGAATAAAGAATCCACTTCCACTGGACTACTTCTTGCCCTGTACTGGATTCTCCATATAAGTATATGTGTGGTTTCTGCAGGGCCACCATATAGCTCAAGGTCTCTCATCAGGGTTCCATGGAACCCTAGGGTTCGTCTAGGGGTTGCTAGGGGTTCCTTGAGCAATTACAATTTCTGCCTCTCAAATAAGTTTCCACTGACACCGTTGATCTTTTTAGCTATCTATAAGGGGGGGGGGGATTCCTCCCAAAGACCACAAGTATAAGGAGCATTCTTCCCACTGACCACCACACTAACATATCATGAGTTGTAGATATAGTCATTTTTAGCATTGGTTCCCCGAGACCGCAAAGTTATTTCAAGGGTTCCTTTGTGTTGAAAAGGTTAAGAAAGACTAATATAGCTTCTAATGGAATCTCTATAACAGTGTATACATATATATATATATATATTGTATATACACGGAGAGAGTGAGGGAGAATCCATTTTGTCAGGTGTCGCCTAAAGGTGGCCAGAGTAGGAGATAGCTGGACAGATTAAAGTAGAGAGTTCCAGAGGATGGGAGGGCCTCTGGAAAAGTCCTGGAAATGAGTATAAGGAGGAGACAAGGGAGCTAGAGAGCAGGAGGTCTTGGGAGCCTTGGAGACAGTCTGGATGATATTCGGAGACAAGATTGCTGATGTAGCTTGGGACAGAATATGAATAGCTTTGTATGTTATTGTTAGTATTTAGAATTGAATTTGCTGGGCAATAGGGAAGCCAGTGGAGCGATTGGCAGAGAGGGGTAGTAAACACTGACAGGTTGGTAAGGTAAATGAGCCTGGCAGCAGCATTCATGATCGGCTGAAGAGGGTATAGGCTATGGATAGATAGGCTTATGAGAAGGGAATTGTAATAGTCAAGGCGAGAGATAACAAGAGAGTGAATGAGTAGCCTGGTGGTTTCATTAGTCAAAAAGGGGCACATTTTAGAGAAGTTACGGATGTGAAATGTGAACCATATCTAAATTTAAAAAGATTTCATCTGTTAACTTTATCAAAACATATTCTAGTAGTCAATAACCCACTTTGCTCCGACT
Organism: Lithobates pipiens; assembly: GCF_037356315.1. NCBI lineage: Eukaryota > Metazoa > Chordata > Amphibia > Anura > Ranidae > Lithobates > Lithobates pipiens. Next base: position 11,188,519 of record NW_027507755.1, read on the forward strand.
ATACTTATATTACACTGGGTCTCGGACTGTGGTGTACCCAGAGATGTCCATGCAACTTGTGCAATCAGAAAAGGGTCAGCGTTGGCAACTTTTAATCTTAGTACAAGGCTTCCTTTAAAGGAGAATTACACACCTACCACAGAAAGGAGTAATATGTAAACGACAAGAGTAGCAGCTAAGCCATGATAGCATTTTTTTTCCCTATAACAACACCAAAGTTTAGCTTCTTTGTAATTGAATGAAAAAAAGATCCATCAAACTGCTTGCAGCATTCAGAGGGGTTAATGAAGAATAAAGGCACAAGTTGCAACTAGTTCCTAACACATTTTATACTCAAGTGTGCTTAATCATCAGGCCTTATGATCAACCACTTGAGTATGAAAGACATCAAGGAGCTGACACTTGTGTCTCTAATCGTAAATCCTTGATTGCAGTTTATGGACAATTCTTCATCTTATTCAAGTTTCCAGCAAATTGATGCTGGGATTTCAGTTACAGCAACAGGTGAACTAAGGCCAGCCATCCCTGGCAGCAGGAAGTATTCATTCCTATGCTTCTTGCTGTGCATGTTCTGTTTCAATATTTTTATTGAAACATTTTCCAACAATAGGATCCACAACGCAGGTGGTGCATATCAAAACATTAAGGACAGGTATAAAAAAGGGGAATCAAATACCATACCACCAGCTATTCCAGACCCAAGGAGATGCCTTATAAGTAGGAATTCAACATAAGGAAAAGGATCCTAGGGAGCAAACATATTCCTGTGTCTCTTAAAGACCACAATGGCTATTGCAGACTGTGTAATCTAAGCCAAATTTAGACCTACCCAGATAGTATTATGATAATCTGTATAGCTCCTAGAAATTGAGGTTTTAAAGCGGAACTAAACCCTCCTTTCCAACCAAAGAAGCTGCCATCTTTGCCTCCATTCGATCTGAAATTGCCATGGTGTTGCACATGCGATCAGTTATGACACCAGGCATTTCATGGTTTGACAGTTTCAATAAGAACACAAGCAAATGTGACAGTTACCATTCCCAGCATGCCAGAAATGTAACTGTTTTTTGAAAACGTTAAATCAATGGGTTTAGTTCCACTTTAAAGCTAACATGCTAGCTCTTCTTTATGCCAGCGAAGGCTCTTGCCCTCATACCACTTCTGGACAGGTAAAGCTTCTAGAGCAATGGGGACATCCACCAACATCCATGCATCAAAACTACTACTAGCTGCAAATAAACTAGGATGGCAGCCTTGGGTGACAGAGGTTCGTTATGATCTGACAAGTTGTCTTTAAAAAAAAAAAAAAAAAAAATACACACACATATATATATATACACACATACACATAAATATTATACATATATTATATATATTATTGCTACTGAGACCATTTTAACCGAAACGTGGTATCAGTGCCATATACATCGTATCCCTCTGATCATGTACGGTAGTTTTCTTACTCTGTTTCCAAAAAGTCTATACAGAATGTGGAATGGGAATGAGGGACACTTACTAGCAAATGTATATAGGCATAGGGCACGCCCACTGCCACACCCCCTTTAAGGAAAATTAACCCCAAAAAAAGGTAATTGAATCCACAAGTGTTTTTTTTTTGTTTTTTTACCACTTCTGTTCTGTCATATTGGTTTTTAAAATGTATAAATGCAGCAATTTAGAAATTGGATGAAAAGTTTAGCGCTGGGAAACACTTTTTGAAAAATAAAAAGTGCATTTTATATACAACTATATAGATCAGACCAAAATGAGGGACAAATGAGGAGGAAGGAATACGGGACAGAGGGACATTGCTCCATATCCGGGACAGTCCCTCGAAATCAGGGACAGTTGGGAGGTATGTATACGGCCTGCCATAGAAGTGAATGGTTGTGGCCACACATTTGTAAATGCCGTATGATGATCATTTGCACCTGGTTTGTTTTCCATAAGTGAATGCGTGTGAAAGCTACAGTATGGTATCTGCTTTATAACGAGAGCTTTTGGTCTCCTTTGTGTATTCCCTTCAGATCTGTGCAGCAATCTTGCATTAAACAAATCCGGCACTTTCCCTCTGTGTAGGAGTTTCCTGTAATAAAGACTTGTGCAGGGTGACTGGTCTTGTCTCCGCCCCCTCCTGTAGGTTTCTGCAGGCAGCCTGTAGTAGGTGGAGCCTGCTGGGTCCCTCCTATGGCTCAGCTCTCTGAACAAGTTACGTAGAGTATAGTGATTATGTCAGTGCTACATTTACAAGGTAATATCTGGGTTCACACAGGTATTTTGGAGCATACAAAGTGTACTTCAATCCTTGGTGGCTATGAAGGAAAATATTATAATGAGAATTTCCAGTTCCCGAAGCTCGATGTTAAATAGCACAACAATTACTTTCATAAAGCCTAGTTTCGTCAGCATAATGAAGTACTCCAGCATAGTAAAACCAAACAGAAATCATTCATAAGGTCCCAGTCACATGGAATCCTTGGTCAGGCAATTACGTCTCATTGCAGCTTGTTTACAGGAATAACCCAACTATGACCCGCATTATATATTAAACATCTTCTGCTCAGCTGCACACGCCTGGCAAGAAAAGTCAATATTCCTCTGTTGGGATACAGAAAAATGACCGGTACTGTATAAACGAGAAACATTAAACAATTCATTTCATTCTGAAAGAGGGGGAAGCTAGCACAGGAGTTCTACAGATCACAGACGAAACGCGCTATGTAGGAATTTTCTGACTGGTGTATTATCCGTGGTGCTGTGGAATGCACATGACTAGGCCTGATGTCATAGCACACACCAGATGTTCCATTTTTCATGTAAGCACTTTCTTAGGCTTACTATTATGATGGATACTGATCCTTCACTGATGAATGAATGTTGAAGAGAAGATAAGAAACCTAAGTGGGTCATTTAAAGTAAACCCCGGGAAAAAAGATAATACGGTTAGGGATGAGTGGCTGAGCCTCAGGATAAGACACCTGCCCCGTAACCACAGGTACCCACTTGGTGTGCAGCTATATGCAAACAGTGATGGCTGCGGTCAGCCGGTCAATACTTTGTGCAGGCTGATTGGCTGCCAATATTTGCATGCACTTGTCATTCCAGCCACAAAAATCCGCTCAATCTTGCCACCAGAATCCTATGTATGCAGCTAAGCAACCATGTGAAGGAGGACTACATGTTTACAGTGGGTCATGAGACCTGTTGCTATAGCCCAGAAGGTAAGAGGGAGGTCTGGAGTCCAATTAGCCCTCCTGTTATCTTAGGAACATACAATTATTATTATTATACAACATCAATATAGTGGCAACAGTTTGTGCTGCACTTTATTAGTCTCTATATTGTGGAGAACAGAATAGGGGTGGGTCTGAGTAGTTTAGCAAAGGACAATTGGACAGGGCTGACACCACTGTGTTGTAAGTGCACATTGAGACTGAGGGGCTGAGTGCATTTCTGGCAGATCAACAGGTATTTGGCAATACTTGTAGGGCAGTGGCAGCTGGTTGAATTTTTTTTTTGGAGGGAGGGGGTGACAAACAGTATGCCACGCTCGACCCCCCCAGACCCCCCCCCCCCGTCGGCAGCACTTAGCCTATCACCGGCGGCTTCCCCTTGCTCGGTGGAGGCCTCCCCTTGTCCTGCTCTCCATCACTGGCGGCTTCCCGTTCTTCTGCTCTCCACGGCAGCAGCATAATTACTCACCTCTAAATGCCTGTCGCTAGGGGGTCCCTCGTAGTCTGCCTTCTTCCTTGCCCGGGCTGGTGACATCACTTCCCCTCGGTGGCGCACCGTCATCTGGGACCTGTCACGTGTCCCAGATGACCGTGCGGCGTATCACGGCGCGCGGCGCCGCTCACGCAGGGGTGCCCGGCTGTGAAGCCACAGCTGGGTGCCCACAGTGGGAATGCCGGGGCCACGAGTGGAGCGGGGAACAAGGGGGGGGCTTCATTCCCCCGCATCGCTGGACCCTGGGACAGGTAAATGTCCGATTATTAAAAGTCAGCAGCTGCAGTATTTGTAGCTGCTGACTTTTAATTTTTTTTTCTAAGGGGGAACCCCACTTTAAAGCAGAACTTCTTTCAATCAGCATTCACTATTTGTAATCCTTATGCTAGGGCTAGCATTAGAAAATAGATAGAAAAGTATATCATATTTACTTGTTTTAAACTTTTATTTTTTTACATTTCTTCAGTTACTTCCTGGTTTCCAAGCCTAGGCAAATTATGTCATACATTTCAGAGGTCTTCAGGCAGGAAGGAAGAGTTTTCTTAGCTAACCCTCCTGTCTCCATGCCTGGACTAGGGGCAGATGGATTCCAGGAAGTAAATGCTACATGAATCATCTGCCTTTACTCAAGATAGCTGCAGCCAGAAATGCTAGGGGGGTGTTTTTTAAAGTGATTGCTCAGCAAATTACAGCATGGAGATGTGGATGGATAGTAGAGTTTGCTTTGAATATTAAAGATGAATTAAATAGCGTTTCTGGTTTGTGGTGTTCAGATACAGTGTAGTTCTGCGTTAAAGATTTGGGAACTGAGTGGTGCTTCTCAGATTGAGATGTCCTTATGCAGAAAGAACAGGCAATTGAGATTCAGCTGTCCAGTCTGCCTTTATATGCCCAGTTCCAGCTCAATACATATGAATGGCCTATTCTCTTTATTCACAGTAATTTGTTCAGGTAACACACGGAAGAATTTGTGCTACTCCATTGCGTGATACAATGTACTTTGCATTGACATGTAAGAATTAAAAATAAGCAACCCAACTCAAGCTGCCAATGCACCTACAGTTCAGTACCCCATGACATACATAGTGTGCGTTGTGGTGCGCTGCCTCCACAAAGAAGAAAGAAACTGGAGGTGAATTTTTGTGAAGATTGATGTTTTAGGTATTTATATAGCACCATCAATTTATGCAGAACTTTAGATATATATTGTACATTCGCATCAGTCCCTGCCCTCAAGGAGCTTACGATCTAAGTTCCCTAAATTATACTCATAAGTACTTGGGCCAAATTAGATAGGAGCCAATTAGCCTACCAACATGTCATTGGAGTATGGGAGGAAACCCAAGCAGGAACAGGGACAGGGACAACTTGCAAACTCCAGGCAGGTAGTGCCGTGGTTGGAATTTAAACCAATAACTCTAGTGCTGCTAAGCAAAAGTGTTAACCACTTAGCCACTATGCTGCTCAATAACACTAAAATTTTATGATAACAAATTCGGGAAACATCTAGGGCTTAGGTCAATTGGTTTTTACGTCTACCAGGATGAGCCTACTTTGTTATGCACTTTGTAAAAGCTCATTTGCCACACAGACTGGTACAGTAGGGATATCACCATAACATGTCCATGACATATATCTGACATATGTTAAGGGAAATAAATAGGAAACACGTTTTCAGAGTCAATCAACACCACTTTACTTAGAGGCAGGTGTGACACTAGAGTTGCCACCTCATCCCTTTAAACCCGAACACATATGAATTACACAGGTTCTGAGGCAAATTTAATGCAGATGAGGCACCAAATTTAATTACCACCTTAATCAGCCACAGAACCTGTGTAATTAATATGTGTTTGGTTTTAAAGGAATGAGGTGGCAACCCTTCGTGATACTCACATGTTTCATCTCAAAGATCACCAAACACAAAGCACCAGTACTTTGACCCAATAAAAACACCAGGGCAAAGCAAGCATGGCCCAGCACCTAAATTTGAACCAATGTAATAGAAACCTCGTGCATTTCAATAAGCCCCATCCCCTTTGATATCATGAAATGAGAGACTGCAGGCTTACCTGAATAACAGCACTATAATTGGACGGTGTGAATTGAGGGCTGTTATCATTGACATCTGAAATATCTACATTTACTGTCACAGTGGAGGAGAGAGGGGGAAGTCCGCTGTCCTTTGCTTGAATAAGGAGCGAGTATCCAGATACCTTTATGGGGAAAAAAAAGAGATGGCTCTTGAAAAAAAAACTGTTGTCAAGATGAAGCAGTCATATTACATTGGCCTGAAATGCAGCCAAACAAAAAACTATGGACTTCTGACATCATTAATGGTAGGCAACCAATAGGGCAAGGCCGGGCTTATTTTTCCTGCCCCCCACCCAGGCCAACTGTCCTGTACTGTCCTGCGTTTCCTCCTAACCCAATAAACTGACTAGCCTTAGTGTCACACAATAGTACATCATAGCTACCCAAGTCACAGAGAGGCTTGACAAGACAGTCTTTTTACTCAGTGCCAGTGTGCGTAGAGCTAATTAAGCTTTGGCAAGCTGTCATGGTCAGAAAGATGTTCCAGGCAGGGCACCATGTCAGTTGTCTAGGACAGCCTTTCTCAATCTTTTTAACATGGAGGAACCCTTGAAATAACATTCCGGTTTAAGGAACCCCTGCTAATAATTACTATATTTACAGCTCATGGGACATTAGCATAATGGTTAGAGGGAAGAATGCTCCTTACTTTTGTGGTCAATGGGAAAAAATCCCACCCTTGCAATTAGTTAAAAACACCATTAATGTCAATTGTAGATTTCTGTATCTGAGAGACAGAAATGGCTCACTGCCCAAGGAACCTCTAGCACCTTCTGGAGGAACCCTAGGGCAGGAAGGTGTCCCAGGCAGGGCATGGTGTCCTTTATCTGGGACAGTCTTTCTCGACCTTATTAACATGAAGGAACCCTTGAAATAACCTTTGTGGTTTTAGGGAACCTATGATAATAATTACTATCTTTACAGCTCATGGGGCATTAGCATGATAGTAGGACCGAAGAGTGCTTCTTACTTTTGTGGTCAATGGGAAAGATTCCACCCTTGCAAATAGCTAAAAAAGATCATTGATGTCAGTGGTGGTAGCTTATCGTATAGACAGAAATGGCTCTCTGCCAAAGGAATCCCTATCAACTTCTGGAAGAACCCTAGGTCTCCAAGGAACCCTGACCTACGAGGTATTCCATAGTGTGCCGCCAGTTTCTATCTCCTTGACTTGTCATGCTAGTCTGTCAGCAGTTTAGATCTAGGAGCATGGACCCAGGGTGGCTGAACTCTTAGTACACAGCATTCACTAACAAAAATGCAGAAATTGTGTAGGTACAGCAAATACCCAACTACATAGCAGGCAGGGCAGAACTCTAGGTCCTTTTTTATACACAGGATAGAGAAGCCTGTAGCAGAGGAGTGCAGCGAGGTGGGTGAAGGGCTGGCATGACATTGTGACAGGGGAACGTGTATTGGTAGATGGTATGTGGAGTGTCATTGGCTATAAGAGGGGAGGAGGGGGTCAAGATTTATATAGGGGGGCGGACCCCTCTTCCCGCTCATTCAGCAAAACCAGGGAGTTTCCCGCCCGTCCTCCCTAGTTTTTAGTAAGGGGTTAGGTAGGAAGATGTTGGTTTGTTTGTTTTTTCTTTCATTGCAGGTTTCGGACAATGGGATGTCGTGGCAGTGGCTGGTGTTGGTCTTTGCGGGGGAAAAAAGAGATTTGTGGAAGGAGGAGTTCAGGACCTGTTGGTGGGATGGGTCCTGAGGATGGTATACCAGGTAACGGAGGTTATATGGAGATTGGTTATGGGGCACTGCGGCAAGTGGGTGTCTCTGAGTCAGCTTGAGATCGTATAACTCACTTGAGAGGTTCCGCAGTGTCATATTGTAATACATATGGTGGATGGTGGACCTGCAAAGACCAACGGTAGAGGGGATTAATGGTTTCAATAACAGATGTCTTTTGGTTAATTGTTCATGTTAATTGTTATATATATATATTTAGATATATTTATATATTTAAGTTTGTTAATAAAATTAAGGCTGCTACGGCCGTTTTACTCCAGAAGTTGTTTGGGCCCTTATTTCAAAGAAGGTGGGAGAGTTTGGAGTGGTAGGCCTGGTGGCATTCACAAGGTACATCTGTTATACAATAGTCAAGTGTTACAGACATGTTGTGTGGGTGGCTGTGTGCAGTCCCTGGTCACAGCCTATGTTGGCTATGCAGAAACCTGGCCCAGCTGTCAGGCTGCATATTAGTTTGGCTTGGTTAACCCTGCAGAGTACAGGTATACCATAAAATCACTATGGAATATGTAGGCAATGTATAAATGAATAAAGAAACAATCTGCACAAGGCTGCAATGAATACATTAAGTAAATAAAACACAACACATAAGACTGAGAGACTGATTAAGATGTGTATACAAATACACCATTCCTTCAAGCTATGGGGCAATACGGTTGCCTTTGGGAATTTATACTGTGCGAGGAGGGTCAGGCTCAGTAATGTGGACCGAAGTTAGCCTTGCGGCAAAAGAAAATGACAAGTGCACCGCAAATTGATATAAATGACTTCTGTACATACGCCGTACAGTTTCATAATACCATAAGATCCCTGGAGGTCACAGGGGTGGTAGTGTAATTCTCTACAGGCTCCGCAGTAGAACCACTCTCTGGATTTGATTTGGTAAATGACATTTATGAGAACTGCTGTACAGATAACTGAAAAAAACCTATTGCAATTCATCCCAGCACATAAAAGACATATGCTGTTCTTTTATAAAAATGTACTACAAACACGACAGCTATGATTGACACACTAAAGCTGAAATACAGACTAAACAAATATTGTCTAAATATGAGAGCCATGCTTATTCTTATTTAAATCTTGGTTGGTGTTCATTTCAGGTGTTTTTTTTTTTAGATCTGTGCAGAATGAAATAGCTTCCTATAATAAAGACCAGTCACTGTTGCTTTCTCCTTGTGCAGGGTGCCTGGTCTGGTCACCGCCCCCTCCTGTAGTTTTCTGCAGATAGCCCGTCGTGGGTGGTGCTGCAAACCGGAGATCATAGTGCTGCAAGGCAGAAGTGCCGACCACTAAGCCTTTTCCTAATAAATATTATAATTTTTCTGTGTCCTTTGTTTAGGCCTGAAGTCTTTATATATATATATAAACAACTCAGGGCCGTTTTTAAAGCGGTTGTATACCCGCAAACGGAAAAAAAACAACAACCTGTAAGGCAAAGGCATAATGAGCTAGTATGTCCTAGGTCCTGTGTTATGATGGGAGTAGTATGGGAGAGGAGATCCTGTGTTAGGACGGGGGTAGTATTGGGGGGGGGGTCCTGTGTTCTGCTGGGGGTAGGATGGGGGCAAAGGTCTTGTGAAATTATGGGATAATAAGGGGGAGGCGTCCTGTGTAATGATGGAGAAGGGGAGTCCTGCATAATGATGGGGGTAATATGATGAAGGGGGTCCTGTGTAATAATGGGGGTAGCATGGGGGAGGAGGTACTGTATAATGATGGGGGCAGTATGTGACAGGGAGTCCTGTGTTATGATAGGGGTAGAATGGGGGCAAAGGTCTTGTGTAATTATGGGGTAGTAGGGGGGAGGGATCCTGTGTAATGATGGAGGAGGGGAGTCCTGTGTAATGATGGGGGAAATATGAGGGAGGGGGGTCCTGGTAATAATGGGGGTAGAATGAAGGAAGAGGTACTGTGTAATGATGGGGGTAGTATAGGGGCGGGGGTCCTCTGTAATGTGAGAGAAACTGCATGGGGGGGGGGGGGCAAGAAAATGTTTGCCCAGGGTCCAATCAATATTAAAGACAGCCCAGAAACGACTTGAAATCTATAGGCAGTCACCTATAGTTCCTTGTTGATGGTTGCAACGATCTTCAGGTTTATAGACCCTCTGCACCATTGCCACCACACTGGGAATGCTCACTTTCTTTACTTCTTTACTGCAAGTAAGCAGAGAAGTATAACTTTGTTTTTATTAATGCGCAACCTTACAGAAAGAGGGAAGTTACAGTTTTCTACCTTCTACGCCCTACCACTTTGGGCCACTTATTTTTTGGGGGGGGAATGGGTACCTAGTTTTGACAGGTACCCATTCTCACTTCAGCCCAGAATGCCAAGGCGATCAAAGTGGAAGTTCAGCCCCCTCCCCCTTTGTTCGCAGCCTTTTGGGACATTTGACAGGTCCCAGAAGGCCGCAAGAGCATTCACAAAGTGCAGAGCGGCTCGGACATGTGCAGTGGGAAGCTAGCTGAGAAGCTGCAAGGACAGATGGCTTCTTTTAGTAAACATTCCGGCACCCAGAGAGCAGTGAAGATCCAGCTTCAGTGAGGATGGTGCTGCATCCCTGGACAGGTAAATGACCTTTTATTAAAAGTCAGCACAGTATTTGTAGCTATTTTTTTAGGGGAGGGAGGGTTGGGGGGACTGAAGCACCTCTTTAATTTAAAAAAAAAAAAAAAAAAGATTTTACACAAATAAATTAAAGTTGCTCAGTGTAAGCAACGTTCTGTGGAATATGGTTTGTCTCAACCCTCTAACTATTACATCTGCAGGACTGCTTGTTTTCCAGCTGGCTAACTGGCTGGATCACCAGATGAAATAAAAGAAAGAAAGCCTAAAAAAAGAAAACCAATGAAGACATCACATCTAAGAATAGGTACCGTATATACTCGAGTATAGGCCGACCCGAATATAAGCCGAGGCCCCCAATTTACCCCCAAAAAAACTGGCAAACTTATTGACTCGTGTATAAGCCGAGGGTGAGACATGCCTGTCCATCCCTGTGTGTGTGTCCGTCCATCCCTGTGTGTCCGTCCATCCCTGTGTGTCCGTCCATCCCTGTGTGTCCGTCCATCCCTGTGTGTCCGTCCATCCATCCCTGTGTGTGTGTGTGTCCATCCATCCATCCATCCCTGTGTGTGTGTGTCTCCATCCATCCATCCATCCATCCCTGTGTGTGTGTGTCTCCATCCATCCATCCATCCATCCCTGTGTGTGTGTGTCTCCATCCATCCATCCATCCATCCCTGTGTGTGTCTCCATCCATCCCGTGTGTGTGTGTGTGTGTGTGTGTGTGTGTGTGTGTGTGTGTGTGTGTGTCCAGCCTACCTTTGTCCCGAGCCTCCGTCCCGTGCCTTGCCTCCTTGCCTCCGTCCCGTGCCGTGCCTTGCCTTGCATCCGTCCCGTGTCGTGCCTTGCCTTGCCCCCGTCCCGTCCCGTCCCGTCCCGTGCCGTGCCGTGCCTTGCCTTGCCTCCGTCCCGTGCCCTCTTCGTCGGCGGCCATTGTAAAATTCAAAAGCTGCGCCGCCGCCTTCGCCTGTGATAGGCGGAACACTGAATTTCCCAGCAGCCTGTGTTCCGCCTATCACAGACGTCGTATCATCCTCGTCCGTAGTACGAGGATGATACGATGTCCGTGATAGGCGGAACACAGGCTGCTGGGAAATTCAGTGTTCCGCCTATCACAGGCGAAGGCGGAGCCGGAGGCGCGGCTTTTGAATAGAATGGCCGCTGTCTGTCTGCTCGACACGCTGATTGAGCGGGCAGACAGCGATGACTCGAGTATAAGCCGAGGGGGGCACTTTCAGCCTCAAAAAAGAGGCTGAAAATCTCGGCTTATACTCGAGTATATACGGTATGTTGCAAAATAATAAATGTTTACTTTTGGGTTTAATATTTCTTTAAACAAGGACTTACCCTTTCACGGTCCAGTTTATCTTTAACTTTTATTAGTCCCAGAACTGGGTCCACTGTAAACTGATTTTCTTGATCTCCATTGATGATGGAAAAGCTAATGTGCCCATTAGAAGGACTGTCAAGATCTTCAGCAAAGACCTGAAAGATACAATGATAATAAGGAAGAGCAATAAATATATAATTCCGTGATGCATATATCTTATGAGATAGACATTTAAAGTGTTAGTACATCCAAAATCCTTATTTCCCTTATAGACCTCCAATGGCAAGCTGAATCACTCAGTGATGTCAGAGTTCCCAGCTCTGCCTTTATGCAGTGTCGGCCATTTTGTTGCATCTTCTTTAATGCCCGAGCAGAGAGATCCAGTAGACTCAAGTGGGTAGAGCTGGGACTCAGAGTCTCCAAAACTTCTCCTCCGATGTAGCTGATGGGAAATCTAAAGCGTCTACCCAAAACTGACTGGCATAGATATTGTAAATGATTCCTTATTTGTAAACAGTGACTCTGAACCTTCATAGAGTGAATTGGTGTCAATCAAAAAATGAGATTACAGTGTAGTCGGGTTATCTAATTTTTGCAGACTTGCCTCCTATTATTCCAGCTTGCTCCGATGTGCTCCTAGTGCTCGACTCAAATCATGGGCATCACATTCTGAGCACAGAGAAAAGCTTTGTGGGAGCTGTAGTCTTCTGGATAGACATTGCTGAATTGCAGAACTGACTATGGACTACATCTCCCAGCAGACCCTCTGCTACACAGGAGAATTGTGGGATAAACTATAAAGGGATCTGTTGACCAAGCCCACATTCTCTTGCTTCCTGGATCCCATCACATGAGCACCACCCCGCTGCTGGAAGAGGTGTATTCGGCCTGTCACGCGGGACACGGCCTGCAGCTCCAGCCCCGATGAGTCCAGCCACTGCCCGCTCGCAGAAGGATGCCCATCTGCAGCACTGAACACCACAGAACCAGCCAGAGTTAGCAGACTGATCGCTATCACTGCCCATCTGCAGTAAGAAGAATCGTTTGACTGTCCCTCTGGGAGACGGCCAAGGTCTGTTTTAGGATTGGTGAGGGGGCTTATGCCCACAGACCCCACTGCCTTAAAAAGCACCAACCTCTGAACACTGTGCACAGGCGACACTCACTTGGATTACAAATAGCATTGCTATAAACCAGGATCAGCTATCTTGCCTTGTTTATCATCACTTTGCCATAGTCATGAATCTTTGTTTGAGCTTCAACTTTGCCGGTGAAGACATTGCAAGGCCTTGCTTTTAGGACATTATTTTTTTTATTGCACTTAAAGCTTAGTTCCACCCAAAAATGGAACTTCCGCTTTAAACACTCCTCGCCCACTTACATGGCACATTAGGCACGTAATTTTTTTGGTGGGGGCTTCATTAGGAGGGGGACTTCCTGTCCCACTTCCTCCTTCCGCCCAGGGACCGCCAAGGCGACTCCTCCTTTCGCCTCAGGCGGCCCCTCCCTCTAGGCGATCACCTGAGACACGCAACAGGTCCCAGGAGGTCGCCTGTCCACTCCGGGAGCGCAGCGCGGCTTGCGCATGCGCTATGCTTGCCCAGCCGTGAAGCTGAAAGGCGCCAGCGGAGCGGAGGGGGGGAGGAGCGGTGCTCCGTTCGGCCGCATCGCTGGACCATGGAACAGGTAAGTGTCTGTTTATTAAAAGTCAGCAACTACACTTTTTGTAGCTGCTGACTTTTAATAAACATAAAAAGCCTGGAACTCCACTTTAAAGGGGGCACTACTATACTGGTAACTATAGTACATTATCTCTCATTAGGATTAAAGATATTATAGGCCGACCCTGGGTTCTTCTTTAAGGCAGAAACTTTTCCTTATATCCATTAATAGCTTTCTCAAGGTATCCAATTGTGACTGTATATTGTTATCATTCATTTGTCATTACCAACTGTTATTGCTGCAGGCATTATTTCAACCTAGTCTTGGCTGTAACCAGGATTTGGCTGAATAATCCTTGGTTTAAACCCCTCTTTTAAAATAAGTAAAATAAGAGAGAGTTGAAACTACTTGCTTTGTGTCTGTGTGTCATTTAACCACTTAAGGACCGGCCTATTTTTCAAACTTGTTGTTTACAAGTTAAAATCATTTTTTTTTGCTAGAAAATTACTTAGAACCCTCAAACATTATATATATTTTTTTCTAACACGCTAGACAATACAATGGCGGTCGTTGCAATACTTTTTGTCACACCGTATTTGCGCAACTGTCTTTTTTTGGAAAAAATACACTTTTTTTAATTAAAAAATAAAACAAAAATAAAGTTATCCCAGTTTAATTTGTATTGTGAAAGATGATGTTATGCCGAGAAAATTGATACCCAACATGTTACGCTTCAAAATTGCGCCCGCTCGTGGAATGGCGACAAACTTTTATCCTTAAAAATCTCCATAGGCAAAGTTAAAAAATTCTACAGGTTGCATGTTTTTAGTTACAGAGGAGGTCTAGGGCTGGAAGTATTGCTGCCGCTCTAATGATTGCGGTGATATCTCACATGTGTGGTTTGAACACCATTTTCATATGTGGGCGCTACTCACGTATGTATTCGCTTCTGCACGTGAGCTCGGCGGGACGGGGTGCATTACCTTTTTTCTTTTTTAAATATTTGTTTTACTTTTTATTTTTTATTTTTACACTGTTCTTTTAAGAAAAAAAATTGTGTCACTTTTGTTCCTATTACAATAAATGTAAACATCCCTTGTAATAGAAAAAAAGCATGACAGGACCTCTTAAATATGAGATCTGGGGCCATATTTAGTGTCATATTTACACTAGAATAAATAATAATAATAAAAAAATGTTGTTTGAAAAAAATAAAAATAAATGTCCCTTTAAGAGCAATGGGCGGAAGTGACGTTTTGACATTGCTTCCATCTTGCAATGGTATGGAGCCGGGTGGGGGCCATCTTCCCCTCACTCAGCTCCATACCACAGAGGGGACAGGATCTGATCGCCTCCACCACTGCCGGCAGCTCCGGTAAGTGGCGGAGGGCACCGAAGTGCGGTGGGTGGGGGGGGCCCTCTCCTGCCACCAATAAAAGTGATCCCGTGACGAATCTGCCGCAGAGACGACTTTTATCTGAAAGTAGACCGCACGCTGAAGAAGAGGATACTGGGATTATGGCAACTAGCTGCTGCCATAACAATGATGTTCCTCTTTAAAGTGACGCCGTATAATGACAATGGGCAGTCCGTAAGTGGTTAAAGGTATATACAACATGTCTGAACCTAGAGTGTCAGAGGGCCTGCAGAGTTCACAGGGTCATGGCTACACAGGAGAACATGCATTACCAAGCAACCCCTGAGAGGGCAGTTCTACAACTGTATACGCAAATACAATCACTAAAATCTTCATGAAACAAGGGGTGGAGCTTGAACAAAAGGGCATCATCATTTGGGGCGGCATGGTGTCCCAATACATACCTGACATAGAGACACCTGTAAGTTTGTATTAAAGGATATGTATACCCAAATCACTAAAATGTTAAAAGTAATTTTCAATATTTTTAAATCTGTAGCTTTCATTAAAATAATATATGAT
This sequence comes from Lithobates pipiens, assembly GCF_037356315.1. Classification (NCBI taxonomy): domain Eukaryota; kingdom Metazoa; phylum Chordata; class Amphibia; order Anura; family Ranidae; genus Lithobates; species Lithobates pipiens. The sequence continues at coordinate 11,203,590 of NW_027507755.1, forward strand.
GATCCTGCCATGAAGATCCTTGAGGTGAGGCAGCTCCTGTTATGGGGTGACAACTCTCTGCTCCTGTGTTTCCAGTTGTTCCTTTATTGTCATACTGTCACAGAGCTGTCCAATGGAAGCTATAAATGGCTATTTCTTCACATATTACTCAGGCATGGTCCACCACTGTCAGCATCAGGAAACCCACCCTGAGAGAAATGCCATGCAGCCATCTCTGGAGTGCATATAGACAAGAAGTGGCTGCAAGGAGGCTGCAGATCAGCAGCCCTGAGATATAACAAAGAATATAAGAATATAAGAATATAAGAAAAGGGAAAAAAGTATTTTTATTAAATAAAAATAATAAGATTAATAAAGATAACGGGGTTGATTTACTAAAACTGGAGTGGAAAATCGGGTGCATCTGTGCATAGTAGCCAATCAGCTTCTAACTTCAGTTTGTTCGAATAAGCTTTGACAAAAAAAAAAAGAAAATGGAAGCTGATTGGTTTCTGTGCAGAGCTGCACCAGATTTGGACTCTCCAGTTTTAGTAAATCACCCCCTTTATGTTTTATTTTACACAGCACTTTAGCAGACTAAATGTCAGTTTAAGGTTTACATTTACTTTAAAAGGATGTTAATAAGTATTGTTACCATTTCAAAATTTGACATAACTGAGCTTTGTAAAAAGCCAATTATCAGAGTACTATAAAGGCTCAGCTGGATGAGACCTGTAATAAACACTTTATACACACAATAACTTGTCAAACGTGAGAAGTATCTGGGGTTATCCATTAACGTTTTAATTGGTGAATAATGAACCTTACTCTAATGACTGAGTCCCCAATAAAGGCGTCTTCACTGATCACAGCGCTATAAACCTCTTGGCTGAATGCTGGCGCATTGTCATTAACATCGGTCAGGTTGACGTTAACAGTTGTCACTGCGCTTAGAGGAGGTGAGCCACCATCTTTAGCTTCAACCACCAGGAAAAAGTGTCTGCTGCTTTCATAGTCCAGAGCGCTGACAACCACAATTTCCCCTGCAATGAAAAAAATAAAATGAAAAAAAAAAAAGAATAAAATAAATGGTAAAAGGGGGCGGGGGGGGGGGGAGAAGAGGAGAGTAAGGCAAAGAAAACAGAGGAGGGTAAAGGATAGAAGAGGAGAGTAAAGGAAAGGAAGAGGAGAGTAAAGGAAAGAAGAGGAGAGTAAAGGAAAGAAGAGGAGAGTAAAGGAATGAAGAGGAAAGTAAAGGAAAGAAGAGGAAAGTAAAGGAAAGAAGAGGAAAGTAAAGGAAAGAAGAGGAGAGTAAAGGAAAGAAGAGGAAAGTAAAGGAAAGAAGAGGAGAGTAAAGGAAAGAAGAGGAAAGTAAAGGAAAGAAGAGGAGAGTAAAGGAAAGTAGAGGAAAGTAAAGGAAAGAAGAGGAGAGTAAAGGAAAGTAGAGGAAAGTAAAGGAAAGATGAGTAAATGAAAAACAAAATAGAAATGAAATAACAGCATAGGAAGGAAAAAGAGGGAAGGAAAGGAAAGAAGAGGAGAGTAAAAAAAAAAAAAAAGACGATAAGGGGGGAGAGGAGAAAAAAGGAAAAGGAGAAAGAAGAGAGGAGTAAAAAATAAGAAAAGAAAAAAGAAGTAGAAGAGGCGAGTACAGGAAAGATAAGAGTAAATGAAAAAATAAATAAAGAGGAAACAAAGAAATAACAGGAGAGAAAGGAAAGAGAGGAGAAGGAAGGACAGGAATTAGGAGGAGAGAAGTGGAGAGAAAAACAAAACAATGAAATATGAAGAGAAGAGTGGAGAGGAGAGGAAGGAAAAAGAAGCAGGTGAGAATAAATGAAGGAACAGGGAAGGATAGAAAAGGAAAGGATAGAAAAGGATAGAAAAGGAAAGGATAAAAAATGATAGAAAAGGAAAGGATTGAAAAGGATAGAAAAGGATAGAAAATGAAAAGATAGAAAAGGATAGAAAATGAAAAGATAGAAAAGGATAGAAAAGGAAAGGATAGCAAAGGAAAGGATGGAGAAGAATAGGATAGAAAAGGGTAGGATAGAAAAGGGTAGGATAGAAAAGAATAGGATAGAAAAGGAAAGGATAGAAAAGGATAGTAAAGGAAAGGAAAAGGAAAGAAGAGGAGAGGAGAGGAAAGAAAGATGAATAAGATAGTAAAGGAAAAGAGGAAAGGAAAGGAAACGAAAGGAAAGGAAAGAAGAGGAGAGGACAGGAAAGAAAGATGAATAGGATAGTAAAGGAAAGGAAAGAAGAGTAAATGAAGGAACAGGAAAGGAAAGAAAATGAAAAAAAGGAGAGGAGAGGCAAAAAGAAAGGATATGCGAGAAGAGGAAAGGGAAGGAGAAAGGATTCTTACCAGTCTTTGGATTAATCCTGAATCTCCCATATTCATTTCCTGTCCTGAAGCTGTATGTTATCTCGGCATTTGTTCCGATGTCCTTGCTTGCAGCAAAGACTGATATGACTCTGGTGCCAGTGGCAGTGTCCTCAGGGATGGTGATCAGGTAATCTCTTCTCTCAAATATGGGAGGGTTGTCATTAACATCAAGCACAGTGATAGTAACAACAGCAAAGGAAGATAAGGAGAGGGCAGGATTTGTGTCAGATGCTTTTACTGTGATGTTGTAGGTAGATTGCAGTTCCCGGTCTAGTGGCTGCTCCAAAACGATGATGCCAGATTGTTCATCAACTGAGAAATGACCTTCAGCAGAATCTACCAGGGAATAGATGACCTTCCGATTTATACCTACAAAGCAAAACAAAACTGAATATTACAAAAGAGAGCTAAGCTAGCCTTTGATGACTCAAATTCCTGCTGATTTCTGCTCAAGTGGCCAAAATTTAAGCTGCTGGTGGAATCTCTGATGAAACGTGGAAGTGGAGTTACTCTCATTATCTGGGACAAGTTGTAGTGCCTTTTTCCTATGTTTTATCCAATTTATGCTACATTTCTCCAGCCAGCTGCCTAATTAGATTGTGTCCAGGAACTGAAGATAAGACCTTGTATTCTATGGGAAATGCTTTTCTTGTTTCAAAATGGGATGGCTCCTCCAAGGCTTTTTTTTTAGCAGCAAAGTATTTCAATCAAAATAATTACATTTTAGTAAAATCTTTTATTATACAATATAAAGATCAAATATGTGATAGAGTTTTCAAATATGAGCTTTGGTTACAGATGTACACAAACATGTTCCATTAAGATTAGCAAATATCTAGAATCCACATGAGAATCCCGGGCTAGTTAGTCCCCATCTATATTAGTTAATCTCGAAATATCTAAAAAAAAAAATTATCTTAATTATAATTCACATACAATTGTATTTTACACATGTTTTTATATTCCACACATACCTATCACACCAGATAATAAATTTTAATTTAATCCTCACGGCATCACTTGCAATATAGCGATGACGGCCACAATTGAATTTAAGGTTATAAACAAATAATAAAATATACTTTTTTTCTCTTTCTCTCTCTTTCAATATAGATGGGGACTAACTGGCCTGGGATTGTTCAACAGTGCTATACTGGATGGAAAGATTATTCTTTATATAGTTTTTTACTGATGGACTCGCTGAGGTTATTGGAAAATGCATCCAAGGTGCTGCCCATTCCTTCACCTCTTGGAGGTCCAAGAGTGTGGCTCCTTGTAAGCCTTTCTGGAGCTGGATTTCATATTGAGGAGGTGGGAACAGCGTGTGGAGGTTACTGGATCATTGACATTTCTTTTAAACAAATTCTGGTTATGGGATACTGTTCCAAATTTGAGCGGTAATTATGAACCTTATTATACTGTAATATATGTAAAACTGCTTATTATGAACCTTATTATACTGTAATATATGTAAAACTGCTTATTATGAACCTTATTATACTGTAATATATGTAAAACTGCTTGTAGATTATGTAGTATTAAGTTTATGACTATTTCGACATATTCTCCTAGAATTAAAATCCCCCCGAAGAAGACTACGATTGATTAGGTCGAAACACGTCTAGGTTTCTCATGTGGATGGCAATTTTGTAATGTATTGTCAAATGTGATATTCGCTAATCTTAATGGAACATGTTTGTGTACATTGTAAACAGAGCTCATATTTTAAACTCTATCACATATTTGATCTTTATTTTGTATAATAAAAGATTTTACTAAAATTAAATTCTTTCGATTGAAATGCTTTGCTGCTAAAAAAACCCTTGGGGGAGCCATCCCATTTTGTATTTTTTTTCTGGGTTGTGCAGCCCTGTAGACTCTTGAATTTCCGTTTTTCTATTTATGCTTTCCTTGTTTTTTTTATTTTTTATCCAGATTAAGTCATTATATTGTAAGTGCTGTGTATGTTGCGCAATGCTATCATTTTATTTAATAAAAGGTTCTTGGCTCTTCATTGTGCATATTACTGGGCAATGTTCTGGTGGCACAGATGTTGGTTCTGTTTCTGGGTTCACAGGGTGTTAGTGCTTTTGAAGACCCCTAGTGCTGAAAGCCCAACTCCAGACAAAACATTTTATTTATTTTGAAATGATTAAAGACGGTCATATTTCTTCGCCAACTGTGCCGCTCCATGGGAATAGACAAAAGTGCTCTACAGTTAAAACTTCTACAATGTTTTTATTGCTGTCTGAGCCTTCTAATCCTGTGGACACCTGTACCACCCATTTCTTGTACAGGTGTCACAGGGACAGGAAGTGGGGTAAAATCACCCCAAAAGGGTCATGGGCAGAAACAAAAACCTGACAGAAATATAACTTTTTCCCCAATTCTATCCAAAACTAAAGCAAGACCCCTTTACAACCGATCAACACATATGTGTGGTGGCAAAAGGGTGGTCTTTAACACCCACATGCTGCACTCACTGTACACTCCAAGCCCAAAGACCTAACTGTCCAAGACAGCTCTCGGTCCGGAATAAAGATGAGTAGCCAGTAGGTACAACCTCTTATTATGAGACCACTGTACAAGTGCTCACATGATCACTGGTCCTTCCCGTCTCATGGGCGTTCGGAGCTATTGGAAGGAATGTTGGAGTGGGCAGGTAGGGGTTAAGCATTGAGCTCAACTACAGCATTGGTTGGTCTGAAAAATCAGTCCCAGGTGAGCCAATTTCCCCCCAGAGGAGTCATCAGAAGAGTCTATATGTCTGTCTATCCTCCATGATGTCTTTCTAGTGATATTTCAACCAGGTTGACCTCTCAACCAAGGCCAAAGGTGCACACAAATAATAATAGCCAACAACGTCCATCTAAAGTATCCCTTTTGCAAACACAGGCATTCCTGCAGCTTGCCAAACAGACAGCTATCCGCATCGTTCCAGCCATACTAGCAGATGGCCTGATGGATCCAACAGACAGCATGCTGACCGCATACAAAAACACACACATTTTTCATGCATTTAGAACTGTGATTATCCGAGCTAAACTCCTGCAATAAGCACTATTTCTGATCTGTGAGCTCATGGACTCTCAGATTTTGCTGATCCAGCTGCTGAGGCGACCCCCTTTGTTATGTGCGGTAGATCTGTGCGCGGAAACAATAATGAGATCTGAAGGGAGGCTACATGCATGTCTGCTCCTTCTCCATCGGGAGAGCCATTTCGCTGCTAATTAAAACAGAATGCACAGTCAACATCACATCCCACCCGGCAGATAAATTATCCTGTGTCGCAGACTGGGTGTTGCTGGCTGGGAAATATTTAGAAAGGTGCCACATTCCGAAAGGATCCTCTGCTTAGATTTGTAGAAACAACAATTTTCCATTGTGACTTTTATAATACGAAAGCTTTGAACGTTTTTTGTATGGTGTATTAGCTTTCTATGGGCCTTTGGAAATAAGCCTGTTAAAGTGGATCTTCTAGTGATTACAATATACTGCTGATAACCATATCTTGCAACAGTTGCCTTACCCTATCCAATTGATACCTAAAGAAGGTCCATCTCAATATTACTTCTATTTTACTTTTACTACGCTTTTATTTCCTTTTTATTTTAATTTTACTTCAAGTTTTCATTTTATCATTCGATTAGTATTCCATTATTATGGTTGAATTGTTCCCTGTACATTTGTACTGTTTACAATTGAGTCTTTCAGTTATCTTTTGGAGGTCACCACTCCACTTTTGTATCCTTTATACAGTTTTACACTCTGTTTTATATTGTGAAAATTTCTTAATAAAAACAATTAAAAAAAAGGGGATCTTCCAGTAACTTTACCAGTCTATATACAATGAATCGCTGATAAGTCAAAATATACAGACAATAGTATAATTTTACAACAAGTTTATATCAGGCAAGCATTGAGATCAAGTCAGTGACCCTGGATAATGCATAAGCAAAGATGGCTGCAGCCTTCTGGAGAGAAATATGAGTGAAGGCATTGCCAGGAGAAGCGCTTGTGATCTCTCTGAGAGATTATAAATACCTTGAAGTGTTACAATTACACATTACTTAGCACACATGCACTTAAAGAATACCTAACGTATACCGTCTCCCACACATGAAAGCCAGCAAGGTGCTGAGACCTTGTATACAGAAAGTGGTGGTGCAGAAGGCCTTGGTTTCTTCGTTTCGCCTCCTCTCCTGGCGTCCTGGTAGTCAGCTGAAAAGCGGCTGCAGAGTGCATGCTCAAATCAGGACTTCTGGTTTAGCGGTGACCTAGTTTGCCATGGACCATCTTGGTGGATGGGGGAATGGAGAGAATCGTTCTGCTCTTTCCACCACCACCACCAAGCATATGTGGTACATCCACCCGCGACTGGTCCTGCATGTCACAGCCAGCTCCTCTTAAGACATGCAGCAAATGCCCGGTGTGCCCTATGGCCAGTCTGGGCCTGGAGGGGAATCTTCCAATGGGGACACCAGTTCTGGTGACCTGGGAGGCCCCAAGGGATTCCTTTAGTTAGCAGGGATTTCCTCCCACTTCCTGTTGTGGTTATGGGACTGGAAGTGAAGGGAAATCTCCCCAATGGGACACAAATGGCAAAAAAGTGACAGGGGTTATAATCCTCCCTCACTGTATACAAAATGAAAAAACTTACTTTTGCCATTAGTTCTACTTGAAAAACATGAAAAATATGACATTCTAGGTTTACTTTAACCACTTGCCTACCAGGCACGAACACTCCCTTCCTGTCCAAGCCATTTTTCAGCTTTCGGCACTGTCGCACTTTGAATGACAAGCAACAAGAGTTGCATCGCCCATCGTCATTTGACAGTGGGCAGGCAGCAAGCGGTTTAAGTGGTTGTAAAGGCAGAAGGTTTTTCTAGATTACTGCATTCTATGCGGTAAATAGCAGCAGGCACAGGCTTTTCTGCTTCCCCAAGGGTGGGGGGAAAACCCAGTGGGAACACTGTAAGACAAAGAAATGAAAACAATAAAAAGAAGTATACTCGCAAACAACTCAATGGTAAAAGCATATCAAAATCCATAGTATGCACAAAGCAACCAGGTCACCAATACTAGTTCCAGCACGCCGGAGGACCTTAGATGGCTGAAGCGTTTTTGGCTCCTCAAAATGTGTCAACCATCTGTAAGGTCCTCCGGTGTGCTGGAACTAGTGTTGGTGACCTGGTTGCTTTGTGCATACTATGGATTTTGATATGCTTTTACCATTGAGTTGTTTGTGAGTATACCTCTTTTTATTGTATTATTAAAGCTACCACTTGGGTAATGTGCAAGGATGAAACAAGCTGATGGGTACTGATGGGGTGGCGCTAATAAGGAAGCACTAATATGCAGCACTGATGGGCACTGATAGGTGGCACTGATATACAGCACTGATGAGCACTGATAGGCGGCACTGATGGGCACTGATAGGTAGTACGGCAGCAGTGGCTTCCGTTTTCTCCCTCCTTACTCGGTGGCCAATCGAGAGTCTTCTCTATTCAGCCAATCGGAAAATGGGTATCACACCTGCTTGGGATCGGAGCGCATTCTCTGTGACCAAAGCCCACCCTATTTTGAAGCCTATTAGAGCCTCTGACTCTAATCAGGTGCTTCAAAAAAAAACCCTGGCTGCTGTAATTCATGCGCCCGGTGCCTTAAAAGGAGCCGGACAAATGAATAGGGTGTGGCCACGGTGGCCGTGGATAGATTCATTCTATGCATGAATCTATCCATTGTATATAGGGGGTGGTGTGGTGAGAAGGGGCAACACCCGGGTGCCCCTAATGGACAGGCCGCTGTTGACACTGATAGGCGGCACTTATGGGCAATGATAGGTGGCACTGATGGGCAGGTACTGAAAGGTAGCACTGATTGGCATAACTGATGGCCACAGATTGGCCTTACTGATGGGCACAGTTGGGGCTGCATTGCAATCAGTGCCCGATTACCTTTACACATTTTTCCTGTGAGGAGGTGCCACTTAGCAGCTCTCCTTAACTCACACGCTGTCAGTGTGAGAGAAGAAAAGCCGATAAACGGCACTTCCTTTTTTTACATGTCAACGTCTGCCGCTGCCCGGGGGGGGGGGGGGGGGGTGGGCGGTGCGGTCACAGCTAATCATTTGACAGTGGACGGGTGGGAAGTGGTTAAGAAATAGGAAATCTGGGACAGCGATCATGGCACCAGCATGGAACATAGTCAAGGATTAAAATGTAGAGAATCTTCATACTCAGTAAGTCATTAAATCAGCTACTGAAAGTGATTAAAAACGGAGGGATTGATAACACTTTAACTTTAAAAGCCATGGATTTTATTCAAGTAGCCTCCCATTTCCTAGGGCTCTTCCGCTAAATAAAATAAATTCAGGCTCTTACACCAAATGATGTCTTTATTATAAGTAATAGTGTTTTAGTGAACATTTAGTGCTGAGTCTATTTAGACTTCCTTCATGAAACTGTAACTATATTTATTATTTCAGAGAATTTATCTATTCTTTGCTTTTTACTAAGAGTCAAATCCCACAGAGAGAACTTGTGCTGTCTTTGTGAATCAATAAAGCAATCCTGGAGCGGCGCAGACAATGAATTTACTTTTATAATTCTGGCCCTTAAAGTACGAACGCAATGAAAAGCGATGTCTTGTTTGCTAATTGGCTGCCTGCATCCCACCAATCAAAATCAGGCGAACACCCAACTCGCAAGAGGTCAACGCTGAACTGAAGCTCTTGAAGCTAGCAGCATGCAGCAAAACTATTTATCAGCTCCAGGAAAAGGATGATATTGCAGGATCGTTCTCTATAAACACAGTAGCAGTTTAATGACCCTTGAAATGATATTGGCTGGATAGTAGGTGATTAGAACTATTTTATAATAAATAAAAATTGCAGCTTTTTCTTATAATGTTTTCTCTACAACCGGTCCTTGATTCTATTAGGGCCAGCGAATAACTGCTCACATCCTCCCATTAACCTGAGCTGTATGTTTTCTGAACACCTCTGTAAACCTTCCCCATGCCTGAAACATGTCAGAAATGCATTGTATGGTGCAGAGAAATTGTAGATACTTAAAGTGGTTCTAAAGCCTTAACGTGATATTAAAGTCTTGTTAGACGCAGACAGGGCGGCACTTGCAGAGGAGGAGGAGTTTGGAACTCCAACGGGGGACTCCAGAAGAGAAGGATCCAGGCTACTCTGTGTAAAACCATTATAGGTACGTATAACATGTTTGTTATTTTAATTGTAATAAAAACTAAGCCTTAACCTCCCTGGTGGTATTTGCGAGTCTGGCTCGGGGTGGATTTTCAGTACCAAAAGCTGTAACTCCCGAGCCATACTCGAGAATGCATGGCAGGATCCAGATACAGTTACTTACCTTGTGCCCACCATCCTGCGATGTCTCCTCACCGTGTGTGCGAGCCTTGTCCTTCCGCTCGATGTATCACAGCGCCGGGCTCCGTTCCCTGCGAGCGTTGCGACGTACGGGGACGGAGAACGGCGCCAAATTCAAAAAGTGAAACACACACATTACATACAGTACACTGTAATCTTACAGATTACATTGCTGTATCAAATTATTTCACATCCCTTTTGTCCCTAATGCTTTGTCCAGTGCCCTGCGTGTAGTTTTATATTATATACATATATATATATATATATATATATATATATATATATATATATATATATACTGTTCTTTTTGCCTGGAAACTGCAGATTGTCCATGGCAACCAAAAAAGTGTCCCTTTACCTCAAAAGTGTTTTTAGACCAGCTAGAAAACAGCGATAATAAATTAGAATCACTTGCAGAATTGAGCGATAGCGATTTGTGGGGAAATTCGTCAAACACTAAAAGTAATGACAGCGACAATTCTGCAACTGAGCAAATTTCAGTGTTTTTGATTTTATTATATTATTGAATAATTTTTATTATTATTATAGTATTATTTGTTTTAATTATATATAGTTATTTATTATATTATAATTTATGATTTTGTGTTTCAAACTTTATCATACCCTAATGCCGCGTACACACGATCGGAAATTCGGCCAGCAAAATTAGAGCTTTTCATCGGAAAATGCGAGCGCGTGTATGCTCCGTCGGAATTTTGCCGAATTTCCTGCCAACAAAGCAGGTTCTCAATTTTTCCAATAGAAAAAGTTCTGATCGTAAATCCCGATTGTCTGGAGCAATTCCAACGTGCAAAATTCCTACGCATGCTCGGATACAATTCGACGCATGTTCGGGTGCATTGAACTTCATTTTCTCGGCTCGTCGTAGCGTTGTACGTCACCGCGTTCTTGACAGTCGAAAGTTCAGCAAACTTTTGTATGACTGTGTGCATGCAAGCCAAGATTGAGCGGAATTCCGTTGAAAAAACCATCATAGCTTTTTCTGACGAGAATCCCGATCGTGCGTACACGGCATAAGAATTACAGGCCTACAATATAAAATGCCAAATTTCCATGCAAAACATTGTACCGCTTTGAGCATCAAAAATCTGAAATAATCATACCGCCAGGGAGGTTAACATCACTATAAGTGTCATTAAAACCAGACTATGAAAACTCGCATTACACATAACAGAGTGTACATACTTACAAAGCCAGTTAAGCATTTGTTTTATGTAGAGTGAAATATACCAGGGGGAAACTGCCTTCAGCTGTGCCTCTCATTTCCTCTGTGTCCCCACTGCAGCCTGAGATTGTGTAGACCATCTGTTGCCATCTACTGAGCATGCTCCATTCTCAGTGTCCTAAGCTCTTCATTTTCTCCTTTTTCATATCTGTGCAGCCCCCGTGACTGTAGAGTCACACATTTGAGCATATACACAGTGGTAAATGACACCCCCTCCCTCCCTTGTTCTCCATGTCAACCTACTACTAAACACCATGTGGGTAGCATATAGTATGCTGACTGATTACATTCACAAAGCTTAGTTTTAAAATAAATCAGCAATAAATATCATTGCTAATACCTGTAGGATTGAGCCTTGGATGCAGATTCTGTCTGAACAAAATGAAAGCTAGCGTCAATCATCTTTGACTCCGCCTATACCATATTAGTGCACATAAAATACACATTTGATGTTCAATATAGATTTTTATTGGGGGATCTGTCAAGCTTTTTTTATACTTATAATTTCATTTGAATTGTTCTTCTTAAAACAATTTTTTTTTTAGTCATGTGACCGCCACATCACCCATCAGACACAGCCTCATACTGCAGTAATAGACGCTCCTCCCAAAGATCTTTACCTGCAGATGCCAGGGAGTGACCACACAACAGTGTTGCAGGAATAAGGTACTTAACCACTTGACCACTGGAGCACTTAAACCCGCTTCCTTACCAGACCAATTTCAAGCTTTCGGTGCTCTCACATTTTGAATGACAATTACTCAGTCATGCAACACTGTACTCATATGAAATTTGTGTCCTTTTTGTCACACAAATAGAGCTTTCTTTTGGTGATAATTAATTTTTAATTTTTTTGCGCTATAAATCAAAAAAGACTGAAAATTCGGTAAAAAAAATAAAATAATTATTTGTTTCTGTGAAAATTTATTTCAGAGTATTGGCAGAGTACTGGCGAGTATTGGCAGAGTATTGCAGAGTATTGCAGTGTTGCAGAGTATTGGCAGATTATTGCACAGTATTGGCAGAGTATTGCACAGTATGGGGAGAGTACTGGCCCTGAACAGCACTGTGGGCACTGCACATCCAGCCCACAGTGCTGCTGCCATTTCACCGCCTCTCCCCTCACACTGTACCGATCGGTACAGAGAGTGGAGGGAGCATGTCATGATGCCGGTTTGTTTACATGTGATCTCTCCGTCATTTAATGGAGCGATCACATAGTAAATGGCCGATACCACCGGCTGTTTACCATGATCCGTGATGCGCCGGGTCTTCCGGACCCGGCAGTCACGGATGTTTGCGGGAGCACACCCCAGGGGGCGCGTGAGAGCAACATTCTGGGAGGACATCCATGTGCTTTTTTACTTATAGTGGAATGTTTTTACCTATGTTTTTTTTGCGCAATTGCATATAGTTTATATACTGTGGGCCAGTCTGGATGAAGTCCAGGGCCAAATTTTTGTCCCAGTCCAGCCCTGGGGGTGGAGGAACTTGACTTGCCTGCTCAGAGTCCTGACCTCAACCTGATAGAACACCTTTGAGGTCAAACATTCCAATAGACACACTCCTAAACCTTGTGGACAGCCTTCCCAGAAGAGTTGAAGTTGTTATAGTTGTAAAGGGAGGGCCAGCTCAATATTAATCCCTACAGACTATGACGCCATTAAAGTTCATGTGCATGTAAAAGCAGGCGTCCCAATATTTTTAGCAATATAGTGTGTGTGTATACAATATATGTGTGTGTGTGTTTGTCAGCACGGTGTAAAAGCCCACTGCCGTACTGCCACACATTTGCATACAGCCGGCGGGATGGGGTTCAGCTGGATACAATAACTTTTCAATCTTAGATGGAGATTAGGGATGAGCTTCGAGTTCGAGTCGAACTCATGTTCTACTCGAACATTGCCTGTTCGCCTGTTCAGCGAACAGTGAACAATTTGGGCTGTTCGCAGCAAATTCGAAAAGCCGGAACACCCTATACAAGTCTATGGGAGAAATCTAAAGTGCTCATTTTAAAGGGTAATATGCAGGTTACTGTCCTAAAAAGTGTTTGGGGACCCGGGTCCTGCCCCAGGGGACATGGATCAATGCAAAAAAAAGTTTTAAAAACGGCCGTTTTTTCAGGAGCAGTGATTTTAATAATGATTAAAGTGAAACAATAAAAGTGTAATATTCCTTTAAATTTCGTAGCTGGGGGGTATCTATAGTATGCCTGTGAAGGGGCGCATGTTTCTGGTGCTTAGAACTGTCGCTGCACAAAGTGTCATTTGTGCAGGAAAAAAAGTCTTTTAAAATCACTTGCGGCTAAATTATCGGGTCTCCGTAATACAGAGAACACTCAATGAGTGTTCTCTGTATTAGCCGACAATTCATTCATTCATTGATGAAAAAAAAAAGCGTGGGGGTTCCCCTAAATTCAATCAAAAGGCCCTTCAGGTCTGACATGGATATTAAGGGGAACCCCGTGTCAAATTTAAAAAAAAATTGACGTGGGGGTCCCCCCAAATATCCATACCAGACCCTTCAGGTCTGATATGGATATTAAGGGGAACCCCGCATCAAATTTTAAAAAAAAATTGACGTGGGGGTCCCCCTAAATATCCATACCAGACCCTTTATCCGAGCACGCAACCTGGCAGGCCGCAGGAAAAGAGGGGGGGACGAGAGAGCGGCCCCCCCTCCCTCCTGAACCGTACCAGGCCACATACCCTCAACATTGGGAGCCCTCAAAGCACCTTGTCCCCATGTTGATAAGGACAAGGGCCTCATCCTCACAACCCTGGCCGTTGGTTGTGAGGGTCTGCGGGCGGGGGGCTTATCAGAATCTGGAAGCCCCCTTTAACAAGGGGGCCCCCAGATCCCGGCCCCCCCCCTGTTTGAAATGGTAAGGGGGTACAAAAGTACCCCTACCATTTCACAAAGAAAGTGTCAAAATGGTTAAATAAGACAAACACACTTTTGAAAAATTCCTTTATTAAAAATAAAAAAAAAAAAAAAAAAATTCCAGCGGTGCTAATCCACTCTTGCTATCCAGCGACAGGTCTCCGGGGTCCAGCGATGGATGATCATATCCAGCGACGGGGGATCTCTCAGTCCAGCGCTGTCCATACCTCCTTCTTCTGTCTCCACTGCGGAGACACTGCAGAGAGCCGAGCGCTGACATTTCTTATATTGGGAGGGCGGGGCCACCCGTCACCTGACCCCGCCCCTCTGACGCAGGAGAGGGAAGCCAGGGGTTCCCCAGTGACGTGTGGGTGACCCCGCCCCCTCTGATGTAACGGAAACCTGCGTTACATCAGAGGGGGCGGGGTCACCCACACATCACTGGGGAACCCCTGGCTTCCCTCTCCTGCGTCAGAGGGGCGGGGTCAGGTGACGGGTGGCCCCGCCCTCCCAATATAAGAAATGTCAGCGCTCGGCTCTCTGCAGTGTCTCCGCAGTGGAGACAGAAGGAGGTATGGACAGCGCTGGACTGAGAGATCCCCCGTCGCTGGATATGATCATCCATCGCTGGACCCCGGAGACCCGTCGCTGGATAGCAAGAGTGGATTAGCACCGCTGGAATTTTTTTTTAATTTTTTTTATTTTTAATAAAGGAATTTTTCAAAAGTGTGTTTGTCTTATTTAACCATTTTGACACTTTCTTTGTGAAATGGTAGGGGTACTTTTGTACCCCCTCACCATTTCAAACAGGGGGGGGGGCGGGATCTGGGGGTCCCCTTGTTAAAGGGGGCTTCCAGATTCTGATAAGCCCCCCGCCCGCACACCCTCACAACCAACGGCCAGGGTTGTGAGGATGAGGCCCTTGTCCTTATCAACATGGGGACAAGGTGCTTTGAGGGGTCACAGACCCCCAAAGCATCCTCCCAATGTTGAGGGTATGTGGCCTGGTACAGTTCAGGAGGGAGGGGGGGCCGCTCTCTCGTCCCCCCCTCTTTTCCTGCGGCCTGCCAGGTTGCGTGCTCGGATAAAGGGTCTGGTATGGATATTTAGGGGGACCCCCACGTCAATTTTTTTTTTAATTTGATGCGGGGTTCCCCTTAATATCCATATCAGACCTGAAGGGTCTGGTATGGATATTTGGGGGGACCCCCACGTCAATTTTTTTTTTAAATTTGACTCGGGGTTCCCCTTAATATCCATGTCAGACCTGAAGGGCCTTTTGATTGAATTTAGGGGAACCCCCACGCTTTTTTTTTTTTTTTTTTTTAATCAATGAATGAATGAATTGTCGGCTAATACAGAGAACACTCATTGAGTGTTCTCTGTATTACGGAGACCCGACAATTTAGCCGCAAGTGATTTTAAAGGACTTTTTTTCCTGCACAAATGACACTTTGTGCAGCGACAGTTCTAAGCACCAGAAACATGCGCCCCTTCACAGGCAGACTATAGATACCCCCCAGCTACGAAATTTAAAGGAATATTACACTTTTATTGTTTCACTTTAATCATTATTAAAATCACTGCTCCTGAAAAAACGGACGTTTTTAAAACTTTTTTTTGCATTGATCCATGTCCCCTGGGGCAGGACCCGGGTCCCCAAACACTTTTTAGGACAGTAACTTTCATATTACCCTTTAAAATGAGCACTTTAGATTGTGAACGTTCGAGTCCCATAGACTTTAATAGGGTTCTAAAGTTCACACGAAGTTTAGGTCTGTTCGCAGGTTCTGGTGCGAACCGAACAGGGGGGTGTTCGGCTCATCCCTAATGGAGATTTTTCATTTGCTTAAAGTTGAACTCCAGGCACAACAACCTTCATTTAAAAATATCTCTCAACAGCCACAAATTATATAAATCCACTTTGTGAGCACCAGATGCCTTTACAAACACAGTTGTTACTATATAAAAGTAGCAGTGACATCATCACTGGGCTACACAAAGCTTTTGCAGAGAGCATAGTTGTGGGAGGGGTCCAAAAGGCTCCACCCACTACAGACTGCCTGTAGACAACTGCAGTAGAGGGCGGAGACAAGACCAGTCACCCTGCACAAGTAGAGAGAGAGGCAGTGAGCGGTCAGTTCAAGTTTCTAGTTCCCATCTAGCCGCTTTCTGCGTGTTGTGTTTGTGCAGGCAGAGCAGCCCATTCATTCATAATGTACAGAGAACATTGCTAGGAACAAGATCCAAGTCTGTTTTTAAACAATAAATTGCATTTTCCATTAAACTATTTATTATCAAAGCCCTGGTGTAACATGTCTTCGTCCTGCTGAATTATCATAATGCTATGTCATTTGTTTCATCAGCTAAATTGCAATATCACTGTCTGTTTTATCCACAAAATCGTTAATAAATGGTTTGAAAAAGAACTGGGCCAAGCACCGATCCCTGTGGTACACCACCGCTGGAATAGTCCATAATTATGTTCCATTTAAATTTACCATTGTGCTTTTAACAAGTGGCTGTTTTGTATTAAATGCTGTTGTGAAATCTAAGTAACAGGAGAGTGTGCGCTCCTGCTCCATCACAGCTGCTGATTCCAGCACCCTGGTTTTGGCTGTAGCAATCTCCTTGTCTGTCTGTCCGCCTGCAAGGTGGTTGATTGTGATCAGACTCTGGGTGGAGACCAAACCTGTTATAAGCTAGCCATACTTTCTGCCTGGGTTTACACTAGATGCGGTGCGAATTCGGCACCCCATCTAAATCGCAACCCGTCCATGCGAACTGACTGCAGAGTGTATGCTACATTAACGACAACTCACAATCAATTTACAGAATTGGATCGCATGGGTGTGAACACCCATGCGATCCAATTCTGGTGCAGACAAAAAAAGGATCCTGCATCAATTTGGTGCGATTTTAGCCATACAAATCCATGGCTCAAATCTCATCCCAGAGACACCGTCTGGAATTTGCACAGCAATGTGTTGGGTTTCCTGTGCAAATTATATGCTGTCTCTCACACTGCAGCAATGTGAACGCAAGCTCAGTCTTATGCCTACGGTAAGAGTGTGATCAAGCTCCCGGTTTGTCTGCTCTGCTAGATTGAATATAAACCGTTCTCTGAACTCTGCCTTCCTTTTACCTGTACTGTCATTGAACCATACTGTCTGTCTGCCAACTGAAATTACCTGTTTGCGGTGCCCAGTTCATGCCTGCACCAGCAGGGTGGCCAGGCACTATAGCAGTGTGTATAAGTCCTTGGGGCACCCGAGTACTGCTAGGCCTGCTTGCCTTATGGGAAAGGGGGCTGCTATAGGTGAAGAACCCAGAAGCTATAGTATCTGACCACCTGCGGTAGGGGTAAGCGTGACACCAAGCAAATCAAATCAATGGCATATCCAACATCCAGATTCAACTTACCAACTCCATATCGTCAATAAAATTGGTCATGTTATACACACCCTAACTTTCAAAAACCAATGCTAAGTCTCTATTAGACTAGCTGCTACTACTATCTATCTATCATATATGCGGGTCTGCCGGGCACACGCAATTGCCGGTAACAGAGCAGGGATGTGGATCTGTCAGTGGAGAGGAGACCGATCGTGTGTTCCCAGTATAGAGGAACACTGATCGGTCTCCTCCCCTTGTGAGTCCCCTCCCCCTACAGTTAGAACCACTCCCTAGGGAACACATTTAACCCCTTGATCTCCCCCTGTTAACCCCTTCCCTGCCAGTGACATTTATACAGTAATCAGTGCATTTTTATAGCACTGATCGCTGTATACATGTGAATGGTCCCAAAATAGTGTCAAAAGTGTCCGATATGTCCGATATGTCACAGGCGCGATAAAAAATGCAGATCGCCGCCATTACTAGTAAAAAAAAAAAATGATAATAAAAATGCCATAAATCTATCCCCTAATTTGTAGATGCTATAAAATGTGCGCAAACCAATCAATATACGCTTATTGCAATTTTTTTTATTGGGATATTTATTATAACAAAAAGTAAAAATATTGTGTTTTTTTCAAACTTGTCACTCTTCTTTTGTTTAAAGGTGCAAGAAATAAAAATCGCAGAGGTGATCAAATACCACCAAAAGAAAGCTCTATTTGTGGGGAAAACAATGATAAAAATGTGGGTACAGTGTTGCATGACTGCGCAATTGTCATTCAAAGTGCAACAGTGCTGAAAATTGGCCTGGGCAAGAAGGAAGTTAAAATGCCCGGTATTGAAGTAATTAATAAAGAAATGCCATTTTTTGGATGTCATCCTGAGTGCCAACCATAACCATCCCTTTCCTTACTATAATATGCCAATTTCATTTTTGGCTGGGCTATAGTTAGCGAAGACTGATTGGATAGGTTTTCATTTGGTTTTTCCCCAGGCTTTAGTTGGCTTGTAATTTCTCACTGTTGCCAGTAAATGCCACTTGTATCACTGGTCATAGTATGAGATTTCACAAACAGTAAGTTGTATTTCCTGCAGCCAATCCAGTAGGAGGTTTAGGTCACTGGTGCACGGTGGGAGAGGATATAAATATTTGGGACAGGCCACATGCTCTCTCTCTTACCTCAGGCTGAGGCCTATAGAGGTGCTGCTGGATGGAGCTTAGCTGCTAGTGTAAAGGATGTCAAAATCAGGTACCCCATATAAATGAAAAAGGATTATAGTTCTGTCATGGATAACGTAAACCTCATGGTGTTTCTATTAAATCACCAGTAGATGGCAGCATATAGTAAAAGCCTGAATGACAGAGAGCACATTCTATGAAACCATTGCTAATAAGAGGGGGAACCAAAAAGACTGACCTTTGTTTCTGATGGGAAGGGAATAGCAGTCTGGAGGTCATGTGTTTGTGTCATTGCAGGTAAGAGGGAGCATATTTAAGGCTATAAAGAGGGCGAAATTGATTTAATTTACATCCCTGGGATCAATAAAGTTTGCTGTCGCTGTGTGCGATTAAATAACATATTAGCACATGTGCAATTGTTTATTAGTTTCTATGAGGACGTTATTCCTGTATATGAAAACGTTATTATTATAGATGTGTAGTATTATGTATAAACAGAATAGCAGTTGTTACCTGGTCTATCCGTCTGAAGGTCATGTGTTTGTGTCATTGCAGAAACTTTTTAATAAAAACACTTCTGATTTCACCCAGCCAGCTCCCTTCACACATTGGAATTACTGACCATACTTTCAGCATGTGTGCAACACTAGGCCCAGTAGCCTATTTTGGGGCCTAACATGTACTGTACAGTTTTGGGGCCTAACACGTACAGAAGTGGCCCTAAGGCTGTCCTGCCCGGTCTGGAGGAAGCTGTGCCAAGGAGAAGACCCTTGCTGGAGTGTGTATGGCAGCCGGTTTCCGTCGGACAAGCATGCTGGAAAAGCAGAAGCCGACTGGCTCCCGATCAACTCTATCAGCCAATGGCCAACTGTATCAGAACACAATAGTTCAGTGAGGGAGATTGCTGTACTAACGTTGGATCCTTAGTACATCGGCTCCAACTGAAGCTGACAGTTTTCTTTCGTTCAAACCGCTGGGTTGAACGGAAAAAAAATCATAATGTGTACTAGGCTTTACTGTAGTCTTCTACTGATGACTGTATTATCAGCAGAGGAAAATTTCCAGTGTGTTGTAAAACAACTTTCTCTTTCGGCCAACTGTAGATGGTGATTTGACTCCATCATATACTGCAGATCAATCTGTAGCTGAATTTAATGGCTAATTGGCCTAGTTATGCATCAGACCAGGATTTATGGTTCAGGGCGGCTGGGGTTATTTATAACTGGTCTCACATTCGGACATGCTTTACCGAAGAAGTAGAAGAACTAGAGAATGGGAGACGAAGACTCCCTGAACAATGGCTTTTTATCAGGAAGATAAAGCCAATTCACCGAGGACACTTTAAAAAAGGTCTGGACTCATAACTGAGAAAAGAGCATGCTGACAAAAAATACTGCCAAAACTTTAATAATGGCTTTCTATAAAAGTTTCACAGAAGCATGCCCCGGCCTTCTTATTCTACAATGCGGCAATTAAGGTG
Source organism: Lithobates pipiens (assembly GCF_037356315.1). Classification (NCBI taxonomy): domain Eukaryota; kingdom Metazoa; phylum Chordata; class Amphibia; order Anura; family Ranidae; genus Lithobates; species Lithobates pipiens. The sequence continues at coordinate 11,223,542 of NW_027507755.1, forward strand.
TATATTCCAGACACATTCCACAGCGTTTAAACTTTTGTCAGATCTAGCACGTCTCCTTTTGAACTATGTATCATTTTATGAGAAAAAACGTCTTTTAAAAAATGAAAAGTCCACAGAAATGTCATTTCAATAGTATCAGGAAGAATATATCTTGATGATACAAGCTTCTTTTTGATTAAACCGCTAACACAGAAAGTTCAGGCAGAGGTGGCTGCTAAAAAGAACCAAAAAAATCCAACGTTAAAGCTTAAGGCCATAACTTGTCTGACACATGAAGCAGAACTTTGCTGAAGTGGGAATTTCTCTTTGTGTTTTTTTAGAACAATTACCAGCAAAATATTTGTAATATTCCCCCTTTGTGCTCAGTGTCTGGCACTGGAATCCGCTAAATAGCATAATATGTGCAGGAATGTTTTTCTAGCATAGTGATCAACTTAAAAGTAGTCAATTTGACTCCAATTTAAAAAAAATGCATTTTTTTTTTAAAAAACAAGCTGTTTGAATCTCTGGATAGACCAATTATCACGTTTAACACCTGCCAAGTAAATGTCACAGCAGCAGTAAATGCCATTCAATGGCTGACAATATTATTTACAAAATCTCCAACAATTTCTATTGTATTATGGGAGCTGAGGACCTCCTCAGGTTCATACCTACTCAGTTGGGACATGCTAGAATGAGTATGGTGGTTAATTCGGGAGCATCATTGCCCTATAGCAGAGATCTCCAAACCTTCTAAACAAAGGGCCAGAGTACTGTCCTTCACACTTTAGGGGGCCCGGACTGTGGCCAGTGGGATTAGAAACTACCCCATCGGCAGTAGGAGTAGACAATGTCTCAGGCTTGGCGGCCAGTAGAAGTAAAACAGTTACATGTGGCAATTAGGAAGAAGATCATGGATAATTGGAGGAACAGTTACCCTATCATTGGTGTCAGTGGAAGAAATGGCGCTTCATTGTTGGTGTCAGTGGAAGGAATAGTGCCCCCAAAGACTGGATAAGGGCAATCACAGGGCTGCATCCAGCCTGTAGACCACAGTTTGGAGACCACTACTCTATAGCATTGGTTCTGTATTCAATTTCCACCATGGACAATATTTACATGGACTTATAGATAGGCTCAGTGGCTTCTAAATTTGTAGTTATGGTCATCGCACTCTTAACTCCTATAGGGCAGGAACTGATATAAAAGGTTCTATGTATACTGTAAATCATTGTCTCGTTCTATCTATAGAAGCTAATCTAATTTCTTAAACTTCTGTTAATGTAATTTAATTATCTAATTGATTTCATTTATTTATTTGTATCTGTTTTCTTTCTATCTATCTAAGCTCAGTAACTATAATTAAATCTATTTGACTTTATTATTATCTAAAATTTAATCTAATTAGTTAACTTATATTATTATCCATGATCTAATCTATTTATCTATCTAATTATCTATCTATCTAATTATCTATCTATCTAATTATCTATCTATCTAATTATCTATCTATCTAATTATCTATCTATCTAATTATCTATCTATCTAATTATCTATCTATCTATCTATCTATCTATCTATCTATCTATCTATCTATCTATCTATCTATCTATCTATCTATCTATCTATCTATCTATCTATCTTATATATCTAATTTATCTAATCTAATTACCTACATTTAAAGTGATACTAAAGGTAAAGTTTTTTTAAATTTTTTTTCATTAACAAAATGGTTTTGCATAGAGCAGCCATAAATTTCCTCTACTTGGGTCCCCCGTTGAAGCCTTGTCCCCCCACACCCATAAAATGCATAAAGGTAAAAAAAAAACGTTGGGCTTTAGAACTACTTTGAACGATTCTATTTATCTATCTACTCAATCAAATCATATATACGTGTACACACATCTCTCAATATCTATACCTCTCCCTCTTTACTTTATCTGCGGAGAGGTGGGTAGTTATAGGGCATCATATACATGGATGGCTGGGAGGTGAAAAAATAGTAGGTTGAGATACCATTTTACTGCCCCCCCCCCCCCTCTGCAGCCACCAAGCCACAAGTTTATCTACCAGCAAGGTTAGCACACACTGTCAAGGTCATGATGCAGTGTAGAAAATATTATACCACAGGATGCATTTGGTGGGCAGTACAACTAACAAGTGTGTCCAATTCAAATAAAAAAAGGCTGCCATGGACTTTTTAAAGATGAAAAAAACAGGTAGCGAAAGGGCGACATGCTGCCTCTAAGTCACCTGTCATATGCCTCTAAAAAGCATTCCACTTCAGATTGCCTTTCAGAAGGGTAGCAATGACGGCTGCAAGTGTAAATGAGCCCTAAGTGTTACTGTGAAAGTTTTATAATGTCTTCAAACCAATTGCTGGTGAAGATTCAACACATCTGCAGATGGGAATTAACCCACAGCTGGATCTTACTGGTGACTGATAACAGTGTTGTTCTTGTTGCTAATTACAGCCAGTTGGATTCTCACTTTCATCACCCCATATTTCAATAGAAAAAAACGAAGGGAGAATAGATGCCTTCCTCCTGACGCTTTGATGAATAGGTATCATTGAATCTGATCAATACAAACTCAGTCCATATGTGTAAATCAGACTCTTTGAAATACTACATTTCCTGTGAGCAATATCTTCTAAATATTCAACTAGCAATAAATAAAGTCAAACCCAAGCTGCTAGAAAATGGCAACACAGATATACTGTATGAGCATGGGATGAAGAGACAATCTGCTGCTTTTTTTTTTTAAAGTAGAAAGTTGAAAGTTGTGATAAAAATGAGTGCTGTGGAAATTAAATATTAATTCCTTGATTAATCGATACATTTTTTTGATCGATCAAAATTCTTTTGATTGGTACTCACCTCTCCTCCAGCTTCTGGGTCTTCAGGGAGTTATGTCGGATATCCGGTGATGTCACGGACATCGACGTCACTGGACTCCTCCCCCCTTCCCCAAGTGCCTCCATCTGCTAATGAAGGGAAGGGGGAGGAGTCCGGTGACGTTGAAGTTCTGATTGAACGTAACACGTATGGGGGAGGAGCTACACATGAACTAACAAAACTGTCGGCTTTACATGCTCTGTTTTTATCATCTTTATGTGAGTAGTTTGTGTTTGAACACAAAAATGTAATCTTATACTTAAGCGGTGAGCACTTAGATTTTTTCTTTCTACCCATGACCTGGCATCCTTGCTGAGATCTAAGGAGACATGAGAGAAGTTTATGGTCCGTGTTAACCCTTTTGATATCAGCTTGCATGGCCACCTGTTTGCACAGGGGTCCATGCTATAAGATGAGAGTGATTAGTTAGACCGGAGGTATAGGGATTGTCAAGCTACTGTGGAAAAAAAATGACTTACATCAGTGCTACAGTTTGAATTTAAAACGTATTTGTGTGAACTGTGAAGTTAAGTCATGGATTGTGGAAACTAACTAGTGTCGGGTGATTGTATATAGTGTGTACCACATTTACCACTGACTAATGCAGAGTTGCAATGCAAGGAGATCAGCTAAAAGTAGTTGGATCTGTATGTGCATTATAATTAATCGAAATTAGTCGATTAATCGAACACAAAAATTTTACTCAGTAACAGCCCTAATAAAAATACAAATTATTGCAGCTATACAAGTCCTGTATAATAATATTAATTTCAGATTGATGAATGATTTACGTCACTACATCGACTTACTTATACATCTGAAAAAAAGTGGTTGTATATGGGACTTTCAAGGTCCCATAAGGTAGTTGTGTGAACAACCAGAAATTGCTGTTACCCAGAAACAGCTTTTTAACCATGTTTTTGCCTTTTAAATGCTTCACACATATAAAACATTTTGTAATTTTAAACATATGACGCTGGTGACTGCTCTGGCACCTGTGGATCCCTATGGTTTCTCCAGAGATTGCTAGGGGTTTCCTGAACTGTTACTGGTTGACCCTCCAATTGATGTTAACTACATAATTCCCGGTCAAACATCACTTGGCAGAGCTACCAGAATTACACCAATGATCTTCTGAACTGTCTGTAAGGGCGGCATTCTGACCAGCACCGTAAGAGGGGCATGCATCCTACTGACCCCCAAAGTAAGTGGAAGAGGCATTCTTCCCACTGACTCCTACCCCAGTGTAAGAGAACGAAGCATTCTTCCCACTGACCACTAATGTAAAGGACATTCTTCTCACTGAAAACCAATTTTAGTTTAGCAATGGTTTCCTGAGACATAATAAATTATGTCAACGGTTCATTGAGGGTAAGAAGGTTGAGAAATGCTGTTTTGGGGGAACATTAATTTGCATAAGCCCCTGTACACACGGTCGGAGATTTCCACAACCAAATCCGTCGGATTTTGCCTGTCGGATTTTGTCCGTCGGATCTTGTCCGAAACTGTTGCAGACACACGGTCGGACAAAGTTGGCGAAAAAATCCGATCTTTCAGAATGTGATGACGTAATTTCGTTATGATGGGACTACATTCAGGCTAGTAGCCAATAGCTTTGATGTAGGAATTTGATCTGAGCATGCATGGCACTTGGTCCGATCAAAATTCTCTACACATGATCGGAGTATGTCCAATCGGCCCAGTTGGTCGGGAAATATTTCCAACATGTTGGAAAATTGGGTCCGACGGATATTCCGACGGAATCAGTCCGATGCATACCACACACAGTCGGATCATCCGACGACACGGTCCGATAGGACACATTCCCGACGGATTCTCCGACCCTGTGTACAAGGGCTAAGAGTGGTGTTCGACTGTGTAAGCAGTGGAAATGGTAAGTGTTTACATTCTTCTTTTGCTAGGAATTAATTTTGACAATTTTATTAGTCAAAGGCTCACTCAAACCAGGTTGGCTGGTCTGTCCACTAATAAATGGGCATAAAAAAACTGTTTTGGAAAGCTTTAAAGATACTATTCAGCATACTTGAATGAAAAAGCAAATCAGCAAAGTAAAAGGAAGTCTAATTGATTTTTTTTACTGCTTGCAGATATAATGCATTATCTTGTCGACATGTCCAGTTAAGAAACTTATTTTATATAAGCAATAACTTGTGACTTTCAGATAGGATTTTATATTGTGAAAGCTTACTCACCAACATCAGGATCATTTGCCTGCACCCGAGTTAGTAATGCTTTGGTGAGGGTATTTTCATAGACGCTGGCGCTGTAGTAGCTGGATGAAAATGCTGGAGGGTTGTCGTTGACATCTTCAAGAATTAACCGTATTTCCGACTGACAAAACCTTCCACCTCCATCTGTGGCTCGAGCAATTAGGTGGTAAACTGGAGTTTTCTCTCGATCCAAAGGGGCCAATGTTTTCAATTCACCTGCAGATGGTTGGAGACATAAGCCGTTATTTCCAAGTAGTGACAGCAGCTATCATTCCGACATATGCCACATTCCCTATCAGGAGTTTAATCAGAATGCCATTCAAACCTAAATATCTTCCTACATTCTCTGTATGCAAGCAATTAAGAATTGAAACTTTATTGTTGTATGAAATTTTCTTCCAAACTCTGAAACCAACCTTCACAGGTTATGACCGTTACCGCAAGCTATGTGAAGAAGACCGGCTGTGCATCCCTCCACACAAAGAACTGCTTGTTATTATGAATTGCAGGCGAGTTATCTTAGAATCCTACCTATCTATAAGAGAGCAAGGTTAGTGCACTGTCATCGTGAAGTAGTACAGTAACACAATAAACAAGATGTTGTTTGAGAAGGAACAAAAACATGTTAATAGATCAAACAGCAGAGGTGCCCATAGGAAGGTATAGTGTGGTGTCTAGAAACAGATCGGGGTCATTGTGCTGAATAAACATCAAACTGGAAATGGAGAGACATGCTTTGGTGAAGAACAAGAAAACAATAACTGTGTATCACGATATGTGTCTTTAGTGAAATAAAGAAATTTGATGTTTATGCAACACGATGACCCAGATATGTTTCTAGACATACAACAGCATAGATTTCTATAGGCGTCTCCTCTGTTAAATCTAACAAAGGGTTTTTTGTTCCTTCTCAAACAAGCCGTATATTGCCCTGATGACCTGTTCACGGACCTAGGACAGAGACCCATAAGGCATTAAGCGTGCCCAACCCTATACTGCATGGAGACCGGACTCCACTCTGCTTGCATACTAGGATGTTGCATGTCTTACCTGACAGGGTCACTGCAACCTTACCAAAATGAGTTTGTATACTTCTAAATCAGTATTATTGTAACTATCAGACCTACATACTTTCTACACTATAAGGGCTCTCCCGCCTCTCTGGCTATACACCACTTGAGCCTTGAGGATCACCACCACTGACCACAATAAACAGGATGTATGCCTTGTAATACTGTGGATTCTGCTTTAAATCCTTCAAGGGCCATATTTTGATCCCCCTCCATGTTTAATTATGTATGCTTCATCCAGCAATCCAAATGCATGAAAAGTTGATAGTAACCATATAACCAAGAACAAATGAGGATAATTCTATGCAAGCTGTTGTGTAATACACTACTTGGCCACATTTTGGAGACCTGATATACCTATATGAGATTATTGGACATCTGATTCCAAAATCAAAGGCATTGATATGGACACTCCCTGCCTATATTCTTCTAAAAAAAGGTTTCCACAAGATTGTGGAGTGGAAGATTGTGAAGATGGGAGTTTGAAGGAATGTGATTCCATTTACGCAAAAAGAGCATTTGAGAGGTCATTATACTGATATGAAACCAGAAGACTTGGCTCACAGTTGGTGTTTCAATTTGTTTCCAAAGGTGTTTAGTAGGGTTGAAGGTTGAGTTTCTCCACAATAAGTATGTTTTTAGAAGCTGGCTTTGCTTAGGGGAACAGTCAGGCTCAAACAGAAAAGGCCCTTCCCCAAACTTTTGCAACAAAGTTGGAAGCACACAATCATCTTCCTTTATTGGAAACACCTCAAAAATATGGCTTCTTAGTGTACATTGGACACTGTGGTATGCAATAACACAAACACATTAATAAAGAATCTCAATGGAATTATTTTTTAACCTGAATCTACCAGTGCCAGATAGGAGAACAAGAGAGTTACTTTAATCTTTAATCCATATTTAATTATTCCCTTCTCTCTAATCAGTGGCATTCCCAATTTCCTTCTCTGCCCCAGAGGCCCACTCATGAATATTTATACTTACTGTTTTAATATTTATCTTTTCAGGAAGTCCTATGGCTGATAATGTGATTGGTGGGGTCCTCTTAATGTGATTCATGGGGTCCTCTTACCTACCCATCATAAGAGGGGTCCTTTTATGATGGGTAGTCCTTAATGATGCAGAGAGAGGTGTTCACATGGTGATGTCAGCACAACTGTCTACATCATTAAAATGTAAGTGCAGAATGTTATTGTCATGTACCTTTAGGGAGATTTACATTGCAGCTGGGTATTGTTATAGTATTGTTAATGTATTGTTAACTTACCACTTTCAGCATCTAAATAAAAATTGTCGGCACCAGGTCCATGGAGAGAGTAGCGGATCTCGGCATTGGTTCCCATGTCAGCATCTTTGGCACTGATCTTAAGAAGCATTTTATTCGGAGGGATATCTTCATGAAATGAAGCTGTGTTTATAACCTGAGGGGAATAAGTACTACTTTCAAAATTTTTTAACATTTAAGGAAAACTCACACTAAAAACTATTGTAGAAGAAGTACTTCTTTTTTTTTTTTTTTTAAATTAGTTTTTATTATAGAGAAGGAGTACATACAAGTCATCGCAGACATAACAACAGAGGAGCAATACAACCAGTAAGCAACATCCACCCAAAGAACTACTTAGTCTCCAACATGAGTGGCTCAAAAAATGTACATGACTCCCTTCAATTTTAACCAGAAGAGGAAAAAGAGGAAAGGAAAGTCAGAATAGAAGGAAGAAAGCAGAGAGCGGGGGGGGGGGGGGGGGGCCCAACCGCCAGACTGATAATTCAGAGAATAAAACAGGATATACAGATCTTATCGAAACAAATCAAAACAAGACCCAAACATGGCTACAGCATATTACATCACCCAGGACGGGATACCATAGCTGCATACGGGGGTGTATACTTAAAGGCGACCCAGCAGGCCCATATCCTTTTTGCAAGGTCTGACTTGCCTCTCAGAGAGAGTGTCATATCTTCCATGTGGTATATATGATCAACTTTGAGCAGCCAGCAACGGAGCGTAGGAATCTTCCTCTGTTTCCAATATCTCGGGATAAGAGTCTTTGCCGCATTGAGAAGATGGGGCGTTATAGAGCGTTTATATGAGCCTGCTGGCTGTCCCGAACAGTGAAACAACACATGCCATGGATCATTAGAAACCTCCCGACCCTGAATTTGTTGGATCCAATACAGAACTGCGAGCCAAAACGGGCGTATTCGTGGGCAGTACCACCAGATGTGAGCGTGGGAGGCTCGCTCACCGCACTCTCTCCAGCAGAGCGGTGAGGTCTGGGGGAAAAAACGGTGCAGTGTTACAGGCGTATAATGCCACCTGGTCAGAAGCTTGTAGGACATCTCAGCTGTTCTGGCTGACCCCGAAGTGGCATGTGCCCTGTGAAGAATGGTAGATACTTGGGCAGGAGTGAGTGCCTCATCCAAATCCAGCTCCCAGTTGCGGATAAAAGTGGGTGTCCTGTGAGATTCTAGGGATAGCAACAGGTGGTAAAAATAGGAGACAGGTCTCTCCACAGGTAGGTCACCTGAAAAAGCAGATTCCAGCGGTGTAAGATCGGATACGGAGCGTAGTGGTTTAGGAAGAGATCGAACAAATGCCGACAGTTGGTAGTATTTCCACCGATCCATGAGTGAGATAGGTGACTCCCCCAAAATGGTGGGGAGAGGGAGAACCCCGGAGGGGCCGGTGAACTGGTGAAGGAAAGTCTTGTCCCCGAGGCTCCAAGGGACACGTGAGCTAGGTCCCACATTACCAGGTGGAAAATAGTTGTGGCCTGACAAAGACAGTAAAGGTGAGTTATAGAGCCCGGAGCTTTTTTTATACAAAGAGTCCCACACTGCCAAAGAAGAGGTCGTTAAAGGTGAAGAATCAGCAGACAGAGTCCTATATTGCCTTGGAAGCCACATAAGGTTAGAAAGGTCAGTTCCACCCAACACCGTTTCCAGCTCGACCCACAACTTAGTATTCATACTATATTTCCAGTCTGAAAGCCTGGCCAGCACAATAGCCCGGAAATAGAGTCGGAAATCCGGCACCGCCAGGCCCCCCGCGCTCCGCGGACGCATAAGCAGGGACCGTGGCAGTCGGGGTTTCCTCCTATTCCAGATATACCTGTAAACCATCGAATGTAATATAGTGAAGAACCCCACCGGCACCCCGAAGGGGATCATTTGCAGCAAGAAGAGCACCCTGGGCAGCAGGTTCATCTTCACTACCCCAATCCTACCCATCCAGGAATGACCTACCTGGGACCACTTCTGTAGGTCTGATCTAAGCGTATTAAGAAGCGGGAGAAAATTGGCCCGGAAAAGAGCAAGTGGATTGGGCGTCAGGTAAATACCTAAATATTTTAGGCGCCGTGTCTGCCAAGTGAAGGGGAAGGATTGTTTGAGATTCGTTGCTACAAGGGGAGGGACCGTGAGGTTTAGAATTTCGGATTTAGACATATTTATTTTGAAGTTAGAAACCCTGCCATAAGCTGTAAATTCGGCTATGAGGTTAGGGAGAGAAATCAGGGGCTGTTGCACATAAAACAAAATATCATCGGCATAGGCCGCATATTTGTGTTCCGTCCTACCCACTAAAACACCGTGTATGTTCGGGTTACGACGGATAATAGACAGGAAGGGTTCCAGCGATATTGCGAATAGTATGGGCGAAAGCGGGCAGCCCTGGCGCGTACCGTTATGTAGAGTAAAAGGGTCGCTGAGAGTACCATTAACCCTCAACTGGGCCGTGGGATGACTGTAAAGAGCTAAAATTTGCGATCTGAGGGAAGGGCCGACCCCGAGATGGGACAACGTCGCCATAAGAAACTCCCAGTCCACCCTGTCAAATGCCTTCTCAGCATCCGTGGAAAGCAACAGGGTGGGCTGGGACCGACGCCGTACAAGCGACATTAGTGTGATGGTGCGTAGAGAATTGTCGCGAGCCTCTCTCCCTGGGATAAAACCCGTTTGATCCCGTGTAATACATTGTGGGACCAGAGGCAATAATCTATTCGCAATAGCCTTGGCGTAAATTTTGGCTTCAATGTTGAGCAACGAGATAGGGCGATAGCTTGCACAATCGGCCGGGTCCTTCCCGTCCTTAGGTATGACCGTAACATGGGCATGAATAGTCTCCGGGCGGAGAACCCCTCCGGACAAGGTCACATTAGCGTAATTAGAAAGGTGGGGGAGCAACTTATCCGCATATAAGCGATAATATGCCACTGAAAGGCCATCTGGGCCGGGTGCTTTGCCCTTCGCCATAGCTCGTAGTGCTCGCAATAATTCCGTCGATGAAAATTCCCCTTCCAGAGCAGCCAGGGCCTCAGCGGGGAGCTGAGGGAGGGCAGCTCGGTCCAGGTATTCCTGAATGAGCCGCCGCCTAACGTCCCCGTCGGAGTCTATGCGACGAACATGATAAAGATGCTGGTAGAAATCCTTAAATTCCTTAGCAATCTGAGGAGTTGCGTAGGCCATGGACCCCCCCGGGGTTCTAATTTTAGGTATAAACGCAGCGGCTCTCCGTCGCCTAATGGAAGCAGCTAACAACCTACTAGGCCTATCCCCCCATTCGTAGAAACGCTGGGCTACCAGCCTCGATCTAGACTTCTGTTCCAAGTGTAGGAGGGACTTCAGGGTTTCTCGCTGCGCTGTAAGGGTGTGTAAAATGGGGACTGAGAGGCTCCGCTTATGAATCCTCTCTAGGCTCCTAATCTCCGCAACCAACTTGAGCTGCTGTGCCACCCGTTCCCTCTTCTTCCTGGCCCCCAGTTCAATAAGTTTACCCCTAATAAAGGCCTTGTGCGCTTCCCACAGCACGCCCGGGGAGATCTCGCTACACATATTAGTTTGAAAATAGAAATCCAGCTCCTCACCCAAGACTTTCCTGTCCGCCTCCTCGGATATAAGGGTTTCGTTCAACCGCCAATTAGCAGCCTTGGGCGGCAAAGATTCAACCTTAAGGGTAAACGAAGTCGGAGCGTGGTCCGACAGGGGAGAGGTTTCAATGGCCGATTTAACTAGGAGTGGCAGGTGCTGGTGATCGAGAAAACAAAGATCAATTCTTGAGTAAGTATGGTGCACCGGGGAGAAAAAGGTGAAATCACGTTCGCGGGGGTGCGCGATCCTCCAGGTGTCCATCAACTGCAGCTCATGAAGTTTTGTGCGTATACATTTCAGCTGCTTATAGGACAAAGGCGAACTCCCCCTGGAAGTGTCCAGAGAAGGTTCCAGAGCTGCATTGAAGTCACCCGCCAGGACCACACAACCCCTCGCGAAGTCTCCTAGTTTAGAAAGTGTCGAGGCGACAAAGGAAGCTTGGTGTCTATTGGGGGAATAAAGAGTAGCCAGAGTGCATGACATGCTGCCCAGAGTGCCCCGGAGAAACAAATAACGGCCAGCCGGATCACACAACATATCATCCAACTTAAACGCGGTACCCCTCCGAAACCCGATGGCCACGCCCTTGGCCTTAGCAATGTCCGAGAGACCATAATACCAGGTAGGGTATTTGGGAGAATACAATTTAACGGAAGTGGTGTGGGTGAGATGGGTCTCCTGTAGAAAGACCACATCCCCTCGGAGACGGTTCAGTTCCCGGAACAATTGATGTCTCTTCCCAGGGGCATGAAGGCCCCTAACCTTAAACGAGATAAAATTCACCGTAGCCATCGGGTCACAGAAAGGGGGCACCCACCTCCCACACCCCCCAACAGCAAAACAACCAAGGCAGATAGGACAGATAGGACCCCCCCCACCAGGGGGAAAGGATTGGACAGGGGAGGGACGGGGACAAGGAGGAAAACCAAAGGAGGGAAAAGAGAGGGGGGAGAGCGACAGGTAGAGAAACAGAACAGTAGCAACAAAGAAAGCAGCATAGTAGCAGAACTAACCGCACGCAGAAAACTGCAGTGCAGAGGCGGGTCGCACGCCCAGCCCGCGAACCCCGCACCCCCCCCGCAAAGCGGGGCAAGGGCACCGGGACCCCGGACAAGGCGGTACCCACCAAGAGGGGGGCGGCGGATACCGGGCCACCGAGGACAAACCACGCCATCGAGGGCCAGGGTCACGCCACGGCAGTCCGGCACCGGCGCCGCAGATAAACTCACTACATAAACATTCACAGTGAAAGACATCTAATGAGGGAAATAACGGCAAATTGTAAATAACAGTGGTCCAAGCAGGGTCAGTAAGCAGGGTTTAAGTCCAATCAGGAACTGACTACGGAGCCAAGAGGAAGGTGAGCAGTTTCAGGGCCAAAGATCACAGGGGCCCACGGATGTGCCGTATAGCCCGGCAAAAGCGCAGGCATCTGGCGGGGTATAACCGGGGAAGGCCCCATAGATCAAGCACTGATGGGCATCTGGGCCTTCACAAACAAGCAAAAAGGAAACAGCAGGAACAGGATAAAACAGAAAGGAACATCGTCCCGCTTTGGCAAAACACGAACAGCAAGGGAGGTAATCCAGAGGCCAAAAGAGGAAAACCAAGTCAGTGGCAAGTACTAGGAAATCAGCATCCCGATTGCAGGATCCAAGATGTCCGCGAGGACCGGAGAGAGAAAGCACACAGGGATAATCGCACATTGCGCCATTCAGGGGTGCCCCTGGGATGCCAGATCCGCAGCCAGAGGCTTCCGGCCCGCTTTGTGCCATTGACGGTCAGGAAGCTTTGGTGGTGGCGGGAGGACCTCAGTCCAACCCGGTAACTCAGGCACGTCAAGATTCAGGTCAGCACAGAATCGTGGTAAGTCTTCAGGGAACCTTAGGACAGAGGTCTTGCCGTTGACCGAGGCGATTAAAGCTGCAGGGAAGCCCCACCGGTACCTGATAGAGGCTGACTGTAGAAGCTCCGTGAGGGGGCGCAAGGCCCTACGCCTATCCAATGTCTCTTTGGCCAGATCCGGAAATAAGGTGAGAGCGGCGCCATGGAAATCAAATGGCGTGGCATCCCGGGCCTTCTTCATAATTAACTCTTTATCCGGGTAATGATGGAGTCTACAGATGATATCTCGTGGGACCTCGGTGGTCATGGAGCGAGGTCGGAGGGCCCTATGGACCCGATCGATCTTCAACGGCGCGTCGGGCGCTCTGCCGAGAAGGCTGTTAAAAATGCCCCTGACTGAAGGCAAGAGGTCATCGTCTCCGGTCGCCTCCGGAAGGCCACGGATCCGAACGTTGTTGCGTCGGTTTCGGTTCTCCTGGTCCTCGATTTTATAGAGAGCTGTACGGTGGGCGATCGTAAGTTGACGGGTAGTCGTCTGAAGCGATCGAATAGCAGACGCGTGTCTATCCAGTCGTTGTTCCGTCTCCTCCACACGTACCAGTACCTGCGATAAGTCCGAACGGACCGCCGACACGTCCTTCCGAATCGCTCATTCGAGATTCAACAGCATCGAGGCGAGGTCGGCTTTAGTCGGGAGATCGCTCACCCTGGTAGCTATCTCGGCAGGTCCGGCCAGTTCTCTCTCATCCTCCGATTCGGCCGAGGTATCGGGCGAGCGGGATCTGCCCTCCAGCCTAGCTGAAGAGGCGGGGCTGTGCATCGGCAACGTGCTGTGCGGCGTGCGGCCTAGGCCGTCATGGTCCGGGACATCCTCGGTCTCCGCGGCCAAAAAGCGCTTAATGGTGCCGGAAGCTGAGCCCTTCTTGGGCAGGGACTTGCCCGTTTTCCTCCCCATGCTTGGGGTAAGCAGTAGTGAGGGGGATCTTGCTAAATTAGATCTTAAATCCGCGCCGATGCCGGAGCTCCCGCGAAGCACGTCTGCTCTAGTGCATCGCCAGGCCACGCCCCCGTAGAAGAAGTACTTCTAACCAACTAAACTGTTCATATAAAATTACCACAATGCAACCTCTAAAACTTGTTTTGCCATCCCCAATCTACAGTAACCCACCCTCTTCCTCCTTTAATGAATAAGACATACTTACTGCTGAATGTGAATGGCTCATCATAGGCTCCACAGCTAAATCCCTAAGTGTTGGTCTGGTTTGTTCCTCTACAGAAAATCTGTCAGAAAAGGAAATGAATCAACACACTCTGGGCTGCAGAAACTTTTATTATTTATTGAATAGTACCAGGGGTCACTTCTGATATGTTTTACACTGCAAAGCACTTTTTCAAAGACCTTTATCAAAAATGCTTTTCAATGCAAGGAATATCAGAAGTGGCCCCTGTTGCTATTTAATAAATAAGAAAATGGCTGCAGCTCAGAGTGCGGTGATTCATTTCCTTTTCTGACTGATTCATTTCCTTATCCTCAAATGTATACTTACCTGCATTCTACAGGTGCACTGCTATGTTATGAGCCTGCATTGAAACTTTTTTTGCAGAGGCTGTGCTGTTGAATCTCAGACTTTTATAGGCCTTTCTCCCCAGTGCCCCCTACGTCAGTCCTACTCCTCTAACCAGATGGCTAAATCCATGCAAAGACATGGAGTAAGTCGGTAATGAGGAAGAGATCAGCTACTGGAAGCCTACAGGCAATCATGGAGACTTGTCCATTTTTTGCTTTATTTTGGGCACAGCTTCCCAAGTTCAGGTTATTTAACTTATGTGTGCCACTTTTAGCACCTGGCACGTCATAAATGGACATATTCCAAGACTATATTTGTTGCTCTGTTGAGATAAGGCCAACACTCACTACATAAACAGACAGGCAGGCTTCACTAATATACATTTATATTTGCACCTGCCTAAAAGAGAAATGACCATGTAGGCAATTTAGAATTTCCTGAGTGCGTATTTTACCACCCAAGAGCCTAAGAATTGAAAAAACTGTAGTGGTACTGCACACATCTTCCAGTCCTGGGTGGACTCTCACAAATGAATCTATGTCCCCAGTCAATGGAATAATTTTAAAAATAAGACACATTAAACATACAGTTTTAGTCCATACCTGATCACACACAGGACTGTTGTCATTGACGTCTGCAACATAGACCTCTACGACAGTTTGGGAGACAAAAAGGCCATCTGTTGCTGTGATATTCAGAAAATATGTGTCCTGCTCCTCACGATCCAAAGGCCTTTTGACATAAACTTTCCATTCATTTTGTATGAGGCCCAGGCCAAACTTACCCTTGGGGTTACCTCCTGAAGGGGGGAAGAAGAAGATCCGGTCAGAGTCAGTTAGTGACCAAAGCATTAATAATAATCAAATAATTTAACAAAGTACTATTTGTATCCTAATGACTGCTTCAAACACAACCCTGTTATAGTTTTATCTATATTACAATTCCAATGAGGAAATACTGTACAATTTTAAAGGTAAATATTGAACTGAGCTTAAAGTGGTTGTAAACCCTTACAACACACTTTGATCTATAGGTAAGCCTAGATTAAGGCTTACATGTAGGTCCAAGAAATATCTCCTAAACCTACACGGTTTAGGAGATATTTGCCGAAAGACAGGCACCACTGTCTACGGTGCATGCCGCGAGTGGCGGCTCCTGTGCACATGCGCGGGAGTGATGTCATTGCGTCTTCGCCGAATGACAGTGGCGGAGCAGCGAGACCCACCGAGAAGATGGATACGCCGGACTACAGAGCACAGCGGTGATTTCACTGGCTCCTGTGTCAGATAAGTGACACATAATGGACTACTATGTGATGCATAGTAGTCCATTATGCTTTACCTTTGCAGGGAATGAAAGAGGAAGTAAACTCATCAGGGTTTACTTCCTCTTTAAACAGTGGAGATTTGCTATTATATAAGCAACATGTTTATTGTTCTTAAGCACTACTATTCAATTTGTACCCTTTTTATTTATTAAAAAATAGTAATGTACTTTCTGGTATATGAGTGTGCCCAGGCACTCCTGTGCCTTGATCCTCATAGCTGTATATCTGCAATGTGAGATCATTGTGCCTCTGACTTCCAGTCTCGCCCAATTTGAAGTAAGACTTGGTGATGCCACTACTCTGTTGCTTACTGTTCTCCTTGCTGGAGAGAAAGCTGTACCCAAGGATATGTAGTACAAGGCTCTTCCTTCTTCTGCTTAATCCATTATATAGATTTGTGCTTCCAACACCTCTCCCACTGCTTCTTGATCATTACCATACCAGTTACCAGATCACCTATCATCAGGGGAGGTAGCTCTGACATTAGAAATGCAAAACCCTGCTACTCTATCAAGGTGGCTACCACCATGCAGAGACATGGTGCAGAACGAGACATGTTATATTAGTAATGGGGGAAAAAATCAGCTACAGGAAACATTCAATGGTGGTGTCTAGTTATGTGTTATCTGTTTTGGTACAGTTTCCATAGACCAGGTCCTGTACAGCCACTCTTCCTACCCAGAATGTCAATTTAGGCATGATTTAAGACTATAATTGTTGCACTTACTACATAAACACACAAGCAGACTTCACTGGTATAAGTTTGTATTTGCATTTGTCTAAAGTATGGTCATGGTTATTGCCACTGCATTCAATACAAAGAGCAGTGATCATGTGGACCAGTTATAATCCAACTTTGTTTATCTAGAGAAAAGAGAACATCTATTGCCAATTTGCAGCAGTGTGGACAACCTCCAATATATTTTCTTACAGCTTGATATCTGAACAGCTACAGTGGTGTGAAAAAGTGTTTGCCCCCTTCCTCATTTCCTGTTCCTTTGCATGTTTGTCACACTTAAGTGTTTCGGAACATCAAACCAATTTAAACAATAGTCAAGGACAACACAAGTAAACACAAAATGCAATTTGTAAATGAAGGTGTTTATTATTAAAGGTGAAAAAAAATCCAAACCATCATGGCCATGTGTGAAAAAGTGATTGCCCCCCTTGTTAAAACATACTATAACTGTGGTTGTCCACACCTGAGTTCAATTTCTCTAGCCACACCCAGGCCTGATTATTGCCACACCTGTTCACAATCAAGGCATCACTTAAATAGGAGCTGCTTGACACAGTAAGGTCCACCAGAAGATCCTTAAAAGCTACACATCATGCCGAGACCCAAAGAAATTCAGGAACAATTGAGAAAGAAAGTAATTGAGATCTATCAGTCTGGAAAGGGTTATAAAGCCATTTCCAAAGCTTTGGGAATCCAGCGAACCACAGTGAGAGCCATTATCCACAAATGGCGAAGACATGGAACAGTGGTGAACCTTCCCAGGAGTGGCCGGCCGCCCAAAATTACCCCAAGAGCGCAGCGACGACTCATCCAAGAGGTCACAAAAGACCCCACAACGTCCAAGGAACTGCAGGCCTCACTTGCCTCAGTTAAGGTCAGCGTTCATGCCTCCACCATCAGGAAAAGACTGGGCAAAAATGGCCTGCATGGCAGAGTTCCAAGGAGAAAACCACTGCTGAGCAAAAAGAACATCAAAGCTCGTCTCAATTTCTCCACAACACATCTTGATGATCCCCAAGACTTTTGGGACAACATTCTGTGGACCGATGAGACAAAAGTGGAACTCTTTGGAAGGTGTGTGTCCAAGTATATCTGGCGTAGAAAGAACACTGCATTTCATAAAAAGAACATTATACCAACAGTAAAATATGGTGGTGGTAGTGTGATGGTCTGGAGCTGTTTTGCTGCTTCAGGACCTGGAAGACTTGCCGTGATAAAAGGAACTATGAATTCTGCTGTCTACCAAGAGATCCTGAAGGAGAATGTCCGACCATCTGTTCGTGTACTCAAGCTGAAATGAACTTGGGTTCTGCAGCAGGACAATGATCCTAAACACACCAGCAAGTCCACCACCGAATGGCTGAAGAAAAACAAAATGAAGACTTTGGAGTGGCCTAGCCAAAGTCCTGACCTGAATCCTATTGAGATGTTGTGGTATGACCTTAAAAAGGCCGCTCATGCTCGAAAACCCTCTAATGTAACTGAATTAGGACAATTCTGCAAAGATGAGTGGGCCAAAATTCCTCCAGGACGCTGTAAAAGCCTCATTGCACGTTATCGCAAACGCTTGGTTGCAGTTGTTGCTGCTAAGGGTGGCCCAACCAGTTATTAGGTTTAGGGGGCAATCACTTTTTCACACAGGGCCATGATGGTTTGGATTTTTTTTCACCTTTAATAATAAACACCTTCATTTACAAATTGCATTTTGTGTTTACTTGTGTTGTCCTTGACTATTGTTTAAATTGGTTTGATGTTCCGAAACACTTAAGTGTGACAAACATGCAAAGGAACAGGAAATGAGGAAGGGGGCAAACACTTTTTCACACCACTGTATATCATCTTAGCAGTGCAGACCTGACCTGACCTGACCATAATGATATCAAGTTTTTAGAAACAGTCCATTACTAGTTATACTTTAGCTATGCTTTGTAAATAATTACAGTTGGTGGTTAAAAAAAAAAAAAAAAAAAAGCCTAGACAGGCTGGTATCACACTGAAAAAAGCTTAACAACATAGAAAAAGCCAATACTTTAGATGAGACCACCAAACAATCTTTTAAGTGCTGCATTAGATGAAAGTGAGATAACATTGTGAATGACTGGCACTCAACAGTAAGGAAAAAAAATCAATTTTTTTTATAGAATTATTTTTTATTCTCAGACTTCATGGACAGCTTGAATTATCCTGCAGCTTTTTATGGAACGTCTGTAAATTGACAGTTGGGAACCCTGTTCTGTGCTAAAAACACAACTTTTTTGTGAAGCCTTTTAAATCACTTGTACCATATACTGCAGTACATTTTAGATACTTTTGAGTGCATTTTTGCATGACCTTTAACATTCATTTGTTATCTGCATTTGTTTACAAGCAGTTTACAAGCTCTGTACAAATTTACAGAAAATGAAAATGTGTATGTGAGAACAATCCATATGTTTTAAAGCCTACAGGCAAAGACTAACGCCTAACCCCACTCACCCATTTACCGCTTATGTTTTTGAATTAAATTCCTGTTTCCCTAGGCGGGACCACTTCCAGGAATGACATGCAGCCTGTGCTTGTGACAACCAGTGCCTTCTTTTCACTTCTGATAATAATTAGTAATTACAATGCCATCAAACCTCTGTAGTCTTCTAGACCAGAGAGGACCCTGCCAATGTGCTGAAAATAACAAGTGTACCTATCACCCAAAAAGCAATGTGGGCACCAAATGAAGGACTACAGGCTACACCCATTCTACAGTGAGGAAGAGAGAAGACCTGGTGTATCATGAAACAGGTTTAAGTAAGCAAAAAGGGTTTTTTAGATTAGAACTTTTTTTAATACTAAAATTGGCATCTTTAAAGTATATCTAGTCTTGTAGACTCAACAGGAGTCTTTCCAATGTGAGGAGTATCCCCTCTTAGCCCTTGTACACACGGTCGGACATTACGATGGAAAATGTCCGATCGAACCGTGTTGTTGGATAATCCGACCGTGTGTGGGCTCCATCGGACTGTTTCCATCGGAATATCCGCCCGACAAAGTTTTAGAGCTGGGCTATAAAATTTTCCGACAACATGATCCAATCGGACTTTGTAGATCAGACTTGGATCTCTTGTAGAGAATTCCGATCGGACAAAGTGCCACGCATGCTCAGATCAAATTCCTAGACCAAAGCTATTGGCTACTAGCCTGAACGTAGTCCCGTCGTAACGAAATAACGTCATCACGTTCTGAACAATTGGATTTTCCGACAACTTTGTCCGACCGTGTGTATGCAACACCAGTTTCAGACAAAATCCGACGGATTTGGTTGTCGGAATGTCCGACCGTGTGTACAAGGGCTTAGACCTTTGTCTTGGAAAAAAAGTATGCACAATGGCAGATTTCTCCTCTATTCCTTTTCTGGTAGCAAATCAAAATTTTGGATTTACCCTTACCTTCATTATCTGTGACAGTGGTGATAAGCACAAATAGAGAGGGCTACTCTGCCTAATGGGGACACAGACAGCAATTAAAACCTAACATGGGTTTTAACCCCTCCATATTCTATCAAAAACAGAAAAAAAAAAGATTTACCTTTAGTTATGTCTTAAGTACAAAAAAAGTACATGTAAGGCTCAGTCCATCCAAATACCTGGTGGAGCCTGCTGGGCTCAATCAGCTCCTGGGTTCTTATATTTCTTGGATACTCTAATGGAGATATTTCCCTAATCTCTGACTCAGTTCCTGTCCACCCATAAGTTTTGGGTGTTTGCACCCACCTTTGTGTGTCCGAGCTACTCCTGTTAATTTCTCTATCATGTAAAATATATGAATTAAGTGGAACTTTCTCATAACAGCCACAGCAGGTATGCATGCTGACAAACTCAAGTAGAGATCTCACCAATAGAGTCCCTGTTGGTTTAAGTGTATCTAAAGCCAAAACTTTATTTTTGTAGCGTGAATGGGAAAGGTTGGCAACCCTGTCACATTTGTTGGTTATCTATGTCCCTTCTATATACATTTACTTTTTCTATTTGTCCTGGTGACCACTGGCAATCGGAACTAAAAGTGAGGGAAATTTAAAAAATTAGAGTTGTCATCAAACAGCAAAAGAAAGGAAATACTGGTGCCTAAGAGATGAATTTTTTCACTCCGGAGAGATTTCCCCCTGCTTTTAGTTTGATCTATACACCAGGAAGTAAAGGGATGTCATAAAACAGTGGTTCGAACCATTCCCTACAAGATCCAATACCAAAACAAATGTTGGCTTTAGATATACTTTAAGTATCCAGCACCTATCACTGTCAGGGCTGGGCTCAGCCCTTCCTTCTCAAAGCTGGCCGCTCAGCTGTCGGCTAATTGCTAGCTCTTATCTCTCCACAGCGACTCACCTATTGATGATATCCTGCTCCTCAGTCCTGCCTACTTAAGCCGTTCAGCCCAGATGATCTCCGCCTTCACCTTGGTCACATCTCAAGAGATGCTCTCCTGTGTTCCTGTTAAAGACTTCCTTGGCTGACATTTCTTCTGGCTCCAAATCCTGCTTGCTTTTCTACTATGCTCATCTCTGGCTCCCTGACGTTTTGGCTTGTCTGACTATCAGTTCCGGTTCTTGAACTCTGGCTATGTTTTGACTTTTACTCTGTTTACATTTTTTTACTATTTTTTTACTATTATGAAACAAGTATGATTTAACTGTACTTCTGTCTCAGTCTGATTCATGGTTTCTGATAATCACAAACTGAAATGTTAGTTATGGGTGGACTGGTCGTTTAAATTACAGAAGTGTGAATGGACTCTCAGAGACACAATCAGAAATGAATCACCTCTGGATATTAGTCTCACTTTGTTCTGGTGTTAGCTACCTGGGAAATGTAATTTCCTCTTGATTAGGAAGCAAGCAAAATCAGCAGATTTTATTTCAGAATCGTTCGATGATTAAGAATTATGATACAGATGTGCGCAATCCTTAATTATTTATTTTGGAGAAGGAACTAGGTTCATGACAGGGGGAAGACTCGCAAGTACGAAAACAGCCCTAATGAGGGGTCATTTGAGGAGCAAGTTCAAGATAAGCGTTTCAATGACATGGAATTTATCAGACTGAAGGCTGGTAAGGAGTATAAGAGATGAAGCAGAACAACCTTTTATTAGGCTGGAACACTGACATTGAAAAAGGCAATAACACGTTTCCACATCATTAAACTGTAGAGACACATCCTCCTTGGAAAAAAAAAAGAAAGGGTTATTATGTCCCAGAAAAGCGAATAACCTTTGTCTTGGAGGAACTTCTGGGGGTGCTTAAAATTGTCTGTTAACATATTCCATAATGGAGATTGAGAATAAAAACTTTAAGGATGGAGAGGTGGCACTGGAGTTGGCTTAGCTTTAGTCAGTTAGGCTACAAATTTGGTTAACCTGTACATTTTCTACTACTAACAAAACCAAAATAAGGAGTCACACCAGATTTTTAAAAGATTTTACAATATACTGTGATATCGCAACAGACAAATAAATGTATTTGTGTTCATGTTTATTCCACAGAAATTCTAGAATTGTGCTGCTATGATAACTACCTATATATTTGCAATATATAAAATGAGCAATCTGCTTTTTTTTGTTATTTGAAGTAACAGACATATGACTGGGGGTGGAAATGAATGGACTTCTGCCTAAAAAAGATTGATGCAATAGTGGAGAAAAGGTCTAAAGCTGACCATGCACTGAAAATTTCAGCCGGTTCTTAACCGCTTCAGCCCCAGAAGATTTTACCCCCTTCCTGTCCAGAGCCCTTTTTACAATTTGGAACTGCACCGCTTTAACTGACAATTGCGCAGTTATTTGATGCTGTACCCAAAGGAAACTTGCGTCTTTTTTTTGACACAAATAGAGCTTTCTTTTGGTGGTATTTGATCACCTCTGTGGTTTTTAATTTTGTGTCCTATAAACAAAAAATAGCGACAATTTTGAAAAAAAAAAACTATATTTTTTACTTACTAATTTTTTGGTATAATATATATCCACCATTTAAAAAAATATATTTTTTCAGTTCATCAGTCATCAGTCCTAAACATCAGTTTAGGCCAATATACATTCTTCTACATATTTTTGATAAAAAAATTGCAATAAGCGTATATTGAAAGTTATAGCATCTACAAACTATGGGAAAGATTTATCGCATTTTTATGGCATTTTTATTATTTCTTTTTTTTTTACTAGAAATGGCGGTGATCTGCGATTTTTAGCAGTACTATGACATTGCGATGGACAAATTGGACACTTTTGACACTTTTTTGGGACCATTGACATTTTGCAGCGATCAGTGCTATAAATATGCACTGATTACTGTGTAAAGGTCACTGGCAGGGAAGGGGTTAACAATGGGGGGCGATCAAGGGGTTAATTGTGTGTTCCCTCGGTGTGTTCTAACTGTGTGGGGATGGGAGTGACTAGCAGAGGAAACATATCGTTTTTCCTACTTAGTAGGAACAAACTATACAGGCATACCCCACTTTTAAGTACACAATGGGGTTTATTTACTAAAGCTGGAAAGTGCAAAATCAGGCTCACTTCTGCATAGAAACCAATGAGCTTCCAGGTTTTATTACCAAAGCTTAATTGAACAAGCTGGGGTTAGAAGCTCATTAGTTTCTATGCAGAAGTGAGCCTGATTTTGCACTTTCCAGCTTTAGTAAATAAACCCCAATGTGTACTTAAAAGTGGGGTATACCTGTATGTTTCCTTTTCCCTGACAGCGCAGGGATTTGTGTGTTTACACACACAAATCCCATGCTGGCGCTTGTGCATGCGATCGCGCGTAGCCAGCAGTGATTGTGCCCGCCGGCCACGCATATCAGGTCCCCCGCCGTGCAGCAGACACGCGTGCACCCTCTGGTGGCTGAAAAATGGAAGGATGTACCCGTATGGGGTTTTTCCCAGGGAAGCCATTCTTCCTCAGTATATCTGCGCGAGCCTGTCAGGAACCGGTTGATGAACTGACCAAAATTCAATATATGGATTTCTCTGTCGGCCCACTCCCACCTGACTTACTTCAACTGAAAAACTGAATGAGCTATGCAGAAAAGTCAGTTTAGCAGTGGCTGTATCTTATAGAATGCAGTTGCTGTTCAGGTACTCTGACAACTGAAGGCAGCAGAATGCAGTAGCTGCCAGGAGGGAATTGCCCATCCATGGTAGCGAGGATAGAGAAATTCCTTAGAAAAATATCTAGCAGTGTATAGCCTTTAGAGCTCTCATCTCCTATGCCAGAAAGGTAGGAGGTATAGCAGAAGTAGACAGGCAGTCAAGTGTCAACACCTCCTTCAAATCTCCAAACCCAAGGAGTCTTTCTTTGTAAAGGTACTGTAAGCGCCAGCATGTAAATGGTCTATATTATGCTGTTTCTGTTGTTAGGGGGTCACTTTGGAAAGAATTAAAGTCTATATATATCATATATATCACGTCTGATAAACTCTTTGCTTTTCTAATTACATTTATTCAATATATAATACAGTTCGTCATAAATGTTTCTAGACTAAGCTCAGGAGATTGTGAACAGAGAGGAAGAGGGATGACTGGGAACAGAGTGTTTTGTATGTACTGGAGGGGGGTACATTAGTGGCCTGGACTATGTATGTTCTGAAAAGAATGATGTACTGTTGGACTGTGACCTTATGTCACATTAGCAACCTTGTGGTTGATGGCAACTCAAGGGAAGCAGGAATGCAAAAGTGGCCACTTTCCAGCTTCTATGAAGTTTCTCTGTAGCTCCAGTGCTATCTGGAACAAGTCTGATGTCCTTATCTGAGTCAGTAAGGCTCCATGCACACTGGAGCTCATAAACTGCAGTTTATTGGAGTTTGGGCGTTTTTTTTAAAAGCCCATAAACTCCACTCTATGTTAGCCTATGTGTCCATGCACACATGGACGTTTTTCAGCTTTAATGAGCAGTGGAGTTTATGGGCTTTTTTCTGAACGCCAGAAATTTGCGTTCAAAGTGCCGTTTTTCACCGCCAAAAAACGACAAACGCTGATAAACGCTGATAAACGCTTATAAACGCTCATAAACGCGCGTTAATTAGTGTTCGGCATTCTATTTTTTCAATGCATTGTGGGAGTTTGGAATGTACTGTGGGATTTTTGGAGTGTCCTCTGTGTATTTTTATTGAAAACGCCCATAAACGCTAATGCTAATAAACGCTCATAAACGCTCATAAACGCTAGTACAAAACGCTGTTAAAAGCAAGTTTTTCAACCAGCGTTTTCTGCCAGCAATCTGGCATCCAGAAAAAGCTTTTTTGAGCTTCAGTGTGCATGGAGCCTGAGTATTGAAGCAAGACCGTCCACATCATAAAAGGAAGGAATATTAATCCTAAGGTGTCTTACAACAAGAGATCCCAAACATAATGCAGGACAAACACTGCAGCTCTTTAATGGTGGCCCTTAAGGGCCGTCTGCTGTCTTGGAGACAGCTGCATAGATGTCCTCATGCAAAGGGAACAAAAAAGTTCATTAGCACAATCAAAACATTCTGATTGCACTAAAGATGACTTACAACAAGAGATCTCAAACATAGTGCAGAACAAATGCGTTGCAGACACCACATCTCCTTAATGGTGGCCATGAAGGGCCTTCTGCTGTCTTGGAACAATCTGCATAGGTTTGTCCTCATGCAAAAGGAACAAAAAGGTTCATTAGCACACTCATACCTTTCTGTGCTTTGTAATGAGCCTTTTTCCAAGAGCTTATATACAGCCTGGGACATAACGTGCTTGTTATTGAGCAGATTACACTCTCTAGGCTGGCTGTCCTCTGTGATTGACTGTGCCGCCACGCGACCCGGCACCAGGGCTGTCAGCAACTTTCCGTGTTGACAGTAAATTTTCAACGCTTCTCTCTTTTCCTCAAGAGTACACACACTAAGTGCTTCTCTAAAGGAGATTGATTAACAATGCTTCATTAATTTCAAGTAGAATCCTCAAGTCAGCTGCAAAGTATTGTCACATAAAGACAAGGATAGGAGAAATCCCATTGCACAACTATTCTGACACTAAGCAACAGTCAAATATTGTAACTTCATTATAATTTTAAGAAAACGACAGCACTTTTTGTGAAAAAAAAATATATTTGAGAAATTCTGAAAGCACACATGTAGTCTAAAGATACCAAAAAACTTTGGGGGGGGGGATTTTGTGGGTTTTTTTTTTTCAAGTCTGCAGTGCAATGTGCAAAAACGAAGGAAGGAAGGAACCTAAAGACCACAAATCCTCCCCCTAGACTTTAGGGTAGGCCCAAAGAACCACACCCTACAATCCAGAGTGTAAAAGGAAATGCATATATAAGCGCAGGCGATACATGGAGGGGAACGTAGATAAGTAAAAATAACATAATATTTAGTAAATGATCCTGCTGGGATCGATATACAAGTAGCAGAAGGATCTCAATACTTACCTTTCCTGCATAATACGTTCTCCTGGGTTCCACTTCAATGTGTGATCTCTGCTAAAGGGGAGAATTACAATTTAGATTGACTATTATTCCTCTTCAGCAGAGTGCATGAATGAGGTGCTTATGAGGCATGTGAGCATGAATGAGGAGCCTAATGCCCTGTACACACGGTTGGACATTCCGACCACAAAATCCGGCGGATTTTTTCTGACGGATTTTATCCGAAACTTGTGTTGCATACACACGGTCGCATAAAGTTGTCGGAAAATCTGATCGTTCTGAACGAGGTGACGTCAAACATGTACGTCATGACTATAAACGGGCCAGTAGCCAATAGCTTTCATTCTGAACGAGGTGACGTCAAACATGTACGTCATGACTATAAACGGGCCAGTAGCCAATAGCTTTCGTTCTGAATGAGGTGACGTCAAACGTGTACGTTGGGACTATAAACGGGCCAGTAGCCAATAGCTTTCATTCTGAACGAGGTGACGTCAAACATGTACGTCGGGACTATAAACGGGCCAGTAGCCAATAGCTTTCGTCTCTTAGTTTATTCTGAGCATGCGTGGCACTTTGTCCATCGGAGTTGTCTACACACTATCAGAATTTATGCGATCAGATTTTGTTGTCGGAAAATTTTAGATCCTGCTCTCAAACTTTGTGTGTCGGAAAATCCAACAGAAAAAATACGATAACATCCACACACGATCGGATTTTCCGACAACATGATGCGATCTGACTTTTTCCATCGGAATTTCCGACCGTGTGTACAGGGCATAAGTCTACAGTTATGGCCAGAGCTGAAGGGAACCTGGAGCAGCATGTCTCCAGGAGAGGTATTATAAAGAGTTGTATTGCTCTTTTTTTATCCATTCCAGCAAGACTGCAAGAGATTTATGTTAACATTTCAGTATATGGCTGCTTTCACACTTGTGCAAACTAGGCCCCTTTCACACTACCTCAACTTCAAAGTCGGGCAATTTTGGCCGCAATTTCAGGAAATGCCTGTGTAATTCACACCTAAATTGGACCAAAGTAGTGCAGAGACTACTTTGAAGTCAGCATGACTTGAAGTCGTACTAATATGAATGCTTGTCATTGGAAATCATGGGGAACGACTTTTCATTAAGGATGGGTCGAACGGACCCCTGTTCGGTTCACACCAGAACTTCCGAAACACCACGAAAGTTTGGATCCAAATAACAAACCCCATTAAAGAGGAAGTAAACCCTTCCCTGCAAAGGCAAAGCATAATGGACTACTATGCATCGCATAGTAGTCCATTATGTGTCACTTACCTGACACAGGAGTGCCCATTTTGAAGGCTTATATGCAAGTAATTGGGCATGCAATGGTTATAATGGTCCAGGTCCTTCAGGGCTTGCAATGCACTGTTTAGTGCCGCAATGCATTGTGTTCTGGGGCTGAACAAACCGTCGAACGACTCGTTTGTTTGGCTGTTCGTCGAATGTCCGGACAGCAAAAGCTCAGCCCAAACTCACGCTCGGGCCGAACCATTCGCCCATCCCTACTTGTCATGCGACTTTGTTGTCCCAAGTCGCAGGACAAGTCATACAAGTGTGAAAGGGGCCTTAAAATCGACTTGTGAGACCCAAAGTCACAGGACGCGTGAAATGCCATGTATCTCTATGAGAACCATTCCAATTGACACTACTGAAGTTGATGTGACTTCAGAATACTTTCCTGCACTACTTTGATCTGACTTTGACACAGAGATTTTTGCCAGAGATTGTAAAAGTCTTATCAAAGTCATTTCAAAGTCGTGTCAAAGTTGACTTAAGTGTACTTTCTTTTAGGAATTCCTATATTGTTACCAGATACATGTGTATCAAAGTGTTGTACTATTTTGGTCATAGACATTAACAGGAACATAAATCTGAAGTGTTCCTGTGTGTGGTCACTTCTCCACAGGCAACAAGTAATGAAGCACAGATCCCATAAAGCACTCTTATCTTTTTGCTTTTTGCTGTACATCCTCCTACAGTCCTTTTGAAACATGGCAAAGGACTAATGAGACTGTACTATTGGAGAGTTGCTAATTTGCATATCAACCCTTCTACTGCCAGGAAAGTATGTTCCGACTAAAAAAAAATATTGCCGCAAAGTTATAACGGCCATTGCTTTCTTATACCATCATTTTATAGGCAGCCAGTCTATGGTTTCATCATCAACAGCAGTTCTGAGATGATCGAGCCTTAATTAAAACAATATCCTGATGTCTACCAAGACTGAAGTTTATTCAGCTGCCAAATGATATAGTGACATTTACTTAAAAAAAAGTGTTCTTACTTTTTTTTTTCACGACATTGCTGATTAAATATCATACAGATTCCATTCTGGAATTACTCAATAACAATATGGAAACTTCAATACCCGCTTCAGCACCTATTATTCATTCTGCTATATAAAAGGCACAATATCATTTTCCTTAGTAATCACCATTAAAACAAACCAAGTGGATCTCATTATACTTACAATTATTATTGGTTTTAGTAAACCTTTCTTATGATGTAAAAATGATGGAATGTATCATTACAATGTGACATAAGTACTGCCGCAGAGCTAAGCATGCTACATTTCGGTAACCGGCTAGAATAATTGTATTGATTTTTCCTTTTATTTTAAAAGCAGTAGGTGCTCCAGGGAGAGCCATAATGGTGCATAACAAACTTTTCTGAACATACAGGAAGGGAGTATTTGGGAAAATGAAGAGAAATGCAAGCATGCATACTTTTTATTTTTTTGTGGGGTCGACAAAGTGGACCAATCAGTAATGTAAAGAGACCTATGACCTACAAAAAAGTAATGCAGCATAGTAAAGCAGATTTATATAACTGACCAGTGCTGCCTTCGTAGACGATCTTTGCTTCCTTGCATAGTTGGAAAATGCTTATGACATCTTCAACCTCTGACACTTCCTGGTTTGTCAGTATGCCTTCTTCTCCCCGCTGTGGCCCTCCCTCCTGGCTGACACTTAAGTCTTGTGTAAATGCAGCTCTGAGGGCACACACACGGGAGGCTCCACAACATCAGAATGGATAAGATCTCTATGTAGCATTAGGCTCCTGAAGAGAACGTGCTATGCGTTTTTCAAAGTTAAAGTTATGCCTGAACTGCAGTTTGATTTGGGTACAACTTTCTAAATTTAGACTTCAGCATCAGTCTGACTGGACTGTGAGATGTTCAGCCTGGCCACAGGGGGCACTGTCTCTTCTGGCAGGCATGGAACTATGGTCTGGTTAGGTGCTTAAGTTACTCTCTCTTGGAGCCCGCCCAGTGGGAGTGGCGCTCTCGCTGTGCTTTCTGGGAGAGGGTATTTAAGATGCAGACGTCACGTGGTTCGGAGTTCCGGTCCAGAATGATGTACTGACTTCATGGTCCTGGTCCTCCTGACCAGCCCCCAGGAAGGCTATGGCCTGGGGTGTGGATCCACCCGATTTTGATGTCTCGGGGCTGGCTAGCCCGAGGCAAGGAAACTAAAGGAAGATTCTGAGGTGGTTGGGTGCAGTCTCCGGTTTGGGAGAGACCCAGTGACTTCAAGCATTCCAGGGGAGGACTCTTCAGAAGAAGACCACGTACGGGTTGGTTTCTTAGTAAGAGCCTGGAAGGGCTGAAGTACCCAAGAGAATCCGGTCTCATGGATATCACCAAGCTGGCTGAAAGATCCAGGTATCCTACGAGTGTTTTACAAGTTTAGATTCCCTACGTGTTCTACAACAACGTCTGTGGCAGAGACATATCTTGTATGTTCTACAACAACATCTGTGGCAGAGACTTGTTCCTGAGTAAGCACCTTGTTGGCTGCTAGGCCTTGTGAGAGAGGGACTGTCCAACTTGAGTCAACATCCAGTTGCGAATGGCTGTTCTCTGGATGCAGTCAAAGTAAGCAAGTTCTTCAACATTTTGACTTTGACACTAAGAGTACCTGAACTTCCTTTCCAACTCTCTGATCCCAATTTAAGAGACTGTTCATTGTCTACATTTTGCAAATAAAATCCATTCAAGTGGATCTGATGTCAGTCTCTTGAGTTACTGGTACGTTTACTACGGGACACCCCTAGACGTGAAACAAGGAGAACAGAAGGTAAAGGTAAGCCCAAATCTAACCAGAAGCTCCTTCGGGGGTAGTACTACATCCACTTGCTTCCAGGTCCTGTTCTGAGGGGGCTGCCATGCTGCATTAGGAGCACAGGTGGTTGGCTGTTTGCCACCAGCACCATTCAGGGAATGTTTTGCATGTTCTGAATGAATGCAAAGAATTTTCTGATTGGACAGGGTGGAGAGGTTGGACCATAATGCTATACATTTCATCCAACCAGAGAACCCTTTGCATTAATTCAGAAGATGCAAAGCATGACCTGAACGGCATGTGCTTGGCATATTACCTAGTAGCTAGTGGGGATCACTGGAGTAGTGGTGTCTACTTCAATGATTTCCAGCTTCTAGAACTAAGGTTTTTCAAGAGGTTGCTAGGGGTTCTTTGGGCAATGAGCATTTTTTTTTCCTCTCAGATAAGTTCCCACTGACATCAATGATCTTTTTAGCCATCTGTATGGGGGGGCAAGTATACGGAGCATTCTTTCCACAGACCATCACACAAATATATCATGTGTTGTACATATACAGTAGTATTTTTTTTAGCAGGGGTTCCCTGAGACCAGAAAGTTATTTCAAGGGTTCCTCTGTATTGAAAAGGCTGAGAAAGGCCATTCTAGAGGGATCATCCAAGTATGACATATAAATGATTACATTGGTTCAAGCTGGACCAATGTAACTATGTAGAAAATGTCAATAAATAACAATGATTGCCCCATCTATAATCTCAGGAAATGTCTTATAAATACAGCCCTACTGCTGTATAAGGCCACTTACCTGTGATGCAGAGTTTTCTTTTTTTTTAATTGACATTTTCTACATAGTTATATTGGTTAATTGAACCCTTCCCCCAAGAAAAAATGCACAAAGAATAACAAAAAAAAGGAAACACAGATGAATGGGCTTATGGCTGCTGTATGGCATTGGAAGGAATCACATCCTGGTACATGTGATTGGTCCAGTTGGTGATAAGCTACGCAGTGGGTCCAACCAAAAAAGTGAGACCTATATAGTAATAGAAGGTCCATCCATTGTGGTGAGTGGTCATGTGTTTATCTGTTACTAATGGCACCAGCACCTGCTCACCTACCTTCTGTTTTTCAAGTAAATCATATTTGAATGGACGTATTATTACATTGGACATTAATTATTTTTTTGATTTTGTTCATTTATTTTTTGCACTTTTACATGTGGCACTGTTTGGTAATCTTGATTCACATTTTTTTTTGCAGTGTGGTCTATATACACATTTATAACATTTCAATACCTGGAACACTTCTTTTATTATCTCTAGGTTTGTTATCTATAAACTGGAGGTCATTTTTTTATTTTTTTTATTTAGTGCAACCATAGTGCCAAAAGCAGCTCTATTAAAAATGACTAGTCTGTTGCATGTTTCAGTGAAGCTACTGAAAAGTCAACTTTAAAGGGGCCATATTGGCCGAAAAGTGGCGTAAGTGCTTTATTGAATCCCCCCCAAGTGTGTGTGAGGTCAGATGGTTGACAGACCAGCAACTATCACACACAGGTGACTTCTGACCACCTCATCAATGACAGCAAGGAAACATCCATAATACTTATTAAACATAGTTACATAATAGGTAAGGTTGAATAAAGACAAAAGTCCATCCAGTTCAACCTGTGTAGGTGCACGTGTCAGTGTCTCTAATTATTTCCCCTATCCCTGTATGTTGTGCTCTTTAAGATGCACATCCAAGAGTCTCTTAAAAATATCCATACTCCCTGCAGCCACCACCAATTGTGGAAGAATGTTCCACATCTTTATTGCCCTGACAGTGAAAACCCCCTACGCAATTTAAGGTTAAAACGCGTCACCTGCAATCTCATTGTGTGTCCCTGTGTCCTCTTACACTCCGAGACTGAATAGTTTTTTTTCCTATGCTGGGATCGCCATTGAGGTATTTGCAAATCGCTATCATGTTCCCTCTCAAGCGTCGCTTCTCCAGCGAGAATAGATTTAGTGTTTGCAGTCGTTCCTCATAATTGAGGTCCTCCTGTCCCCTCTATAGTTTTGTTGCCCTTCTTTGGACTCTCACCAGTTCCAGTACATCCCTTCTGAGGACTGGTGCCAGAACTGGACAGAATACTCCAGATGTGGCTTAACCAGTTTTCGTTTTATAAAGTGGCAGGATTGCTGAGTGAGCAATGTAGATTTTAATCACTGGATGTCGATATCATATTTTCAGAGTTGCATGAACAGCATATTCCAGAGAAAGTGAAATTTGCATTAATGGGTTATGCTTTCAGGTTGTTTATTGATAAATTGCACTTCTACAGTGGTTTTAGCAATTATTGCAATATTTCTATATTATAGAAACATGTAATTTTCCATGTAGATTGTGGAGGTCAAAAAGGTAAAATGTAATGCAAAACGCAGGTTTTATGTACAGAAAAAAAAAAAAAACCCATATAGCGGTTATTAATTAAGATGATTAACAGAAGGAATTATAGGCATTTCAACAATTATGTAGTGGGAAGGACAAACTTTATGAGGTATAAATTAATTATCCATCCCTATTTAGTTTGCATAGGGCTGCAACATAAAGCAGTTATAAGCTTCCAGCAATAAAAATAATGATAATATATGAACTTCTACAAGTAACGAGAGTGCACAAATGCTCTTTTTCTCTTTGCCCCACTTCAC
Organism: Lithobates pipiens; assembly: GCF_037356315.1. NCBI lineage: Eukaryota > Metazoa > Chordata > Amphibia > Anura > Ranidae > Lithobates > Lithobates pipiens. The sequence continues at coordinate 11,256,271 of NW_027507755.1, forward strand.
TGATCTAAATTAGCCTACCACCCCTCTCTTAAAATGACTACAGTACTTACCTCAATATGGTTTAAAACCAAAACGAAAAAAAAATTTCTGCTTTGCTAAACTTATTCTATTTAGGGTCTATTTAGAAATGTTTTCACCCCACATTTACACATTTTTCAAATTGTGCTTAAAAGAGAGAGTATGTGTTTTTTGTAGATTCATACCTACCTAGGTGGATGCAGCATTGGTCTGATGCTGCATCTGTGCCCCGTGTCTCTTCACTGAGAACCGAGTGATCAAACACCACCGATCGCTTGGTTCTCACAGCTCCGTGAGATGAGAGCTGTTGACTGTCAATGAGCAGCTCTCTGCTCTGCCCCTCCCTCGCTCACTGGAGTGCTGGGCTGTGGAGAGGACAGGAGTGGCCGGGTCAGGCTCTCAGCGGCTCATTGAGACGCTGAACCAGGTGTTGGTCCAGGCATGTGGGCGGATCCCGACTCCATGGTTGTGATGGTGCCAGAGCCTGGACTGACTCTGTGACATCAGCAGAGAGCGGATTTCAGCCCACTCTCTCCTGAAAATGGGTCACAGGAGTGCAAAACGAACCGCACTCCTGTGATCCACAGGAGAACTACAGCCAAATGAGCTTTTGATGTGCTTCTCCTTTAATTGGAAAAATGTGTAAATAAGGGTGAAAGTTTGCATCTCTTTCATTGGTATGTGCAGCCTATTGCATTAGGGTGTACACCACATAGCACAAATACACATGTGTATATCAGCAGTGCAGTGGATGGTGTCAGAAGAGTAAAGATTGGTATCAGTAGTTTTTTCTTTTTTTCATTTTGTTTTCAATTTTTGTTTTTTTTATTATTTTTTACAATATTGTTTTTTATTATTTTATTACTATTATTATTTAGGAGCCTTCTTATGGGGCTTTGGTGAAATATCAAGGGTCTAAACAGATCCCTGATGACTCACTTTTGAGACAGAGAAAGAAACTGAGGACAGAGCTTCCTCGGTCCCCTTCTCCGCAGCTTGCAGTAAACATAGTTTACTATGCTTCAGTTAAGAGTGAAGACAGGAGAGATCAGTACAGATCAATTACTGTGGTAATTCAGAAAAATATTTCATTAACCAGCCCCTTCCCTGCTTCTGAGAGGGGAGGAGGGAAGCTGGCAGCACTGCAGGGGGGGAGTGAGGAAACATAGGGAATTGGAAACCACACGGGATGATTAGGGTGTGCCCTGGCATACCCTGTGTGCATGCCTATGACCTCTTTCTAACTCTATACAGTAAGTATAATGCACTGCCCAGCCTTTGAAAGCTGATTTTAGCCATTGCAACAATAAATGCAGGAAATCACACTGGCCCACCTAGAAAAAATGGGGCTTGGCTCTGTTAGAACACATAATGAGATCCATTTTTATGTCACTGTGTTACTGTACTCACTTTGACACTGTGGGCTGATATATTTCATGCCAAGACAGAGTCATGTCACTGTTTCATAAGGGTTTGATGTCACCCAGGGTTCTCATCCATACAGGTTAAGGGGCTTTGGAATACTTGTTTTGAGAAGAGAAAACTAGCTTTGAAGTTTTCTCAAGGGTTGTGAGATCCCTCAAGGGTTGTGAAATCCTGGTATGGGTACTGGAGCCCAGAGGCTTTGGAAAGTATTGGTGGGTGGATTAAAGCCTCCAAGCTTGGCTCTTGATTTTGATGGTAAACAGAACGTATTGATTGCACAGGTGTGCACAGGCCTTAAGGTGTGAGAACTGACTAGTTTTCAGGGTTCCACCCTCCCAAGGAGACTGTTGTACTGCAGGTTCACAGAGTATTTCTGGAAGTGACCTAACAGGCCAAAGCCTAAGAAAAAATGGAGACAGACTAAATGTTGGAGCTGGCCTTATTAGCCAGGAGGCTGAAGCATTTATGCTCTAAGCTCTATGATACCGGTACTGCTGCAAGGACAACCCTTCTGTTAAAGAACTTAATTTTGCCCAAAAAAGTGGGCTAAACGCTACTAAATGTACTTCATAGTTTCATAGTTAGTAAGGTTGAATAAAGACACCAGTCCAACCTGAGTGTCTAAAATTGTCCCTATCCCTGTACATTACACACTCACATTGGTCCCTACCCTCAAGGAGCCCACAATCTAAGGTCCTCATTCATATACTAGGGCCAATTTTGGACAGAAGCCAATTAACCTACCTGCATGTCTTTGGTTTGTGGGAGGAAACCGGAGTACCTGATGGAAATCCACACAGGCACAGGGAGAACATGCAAACTCCAGGCAGGTAGAGTGGTGGTTGGGATTCAAACCTTCTTACTGCTAGGTGAGAGTGATAACCGCTACACCACTGTGCCGCCCGTCTGGTTGGACTGGGTTCCATCACATTTGACATCCCATAATGTGTATATAGTATATTGCTGTATTTATTACCATTGAGGGTTTTGCTCCCACATCCTGTCCCTCTAGCTGCTCAGAAAGTTAGAGGAACCAGACACATTTTAGCTGGAGCTGGGCAATTTGTTGTCTCTGTTGGGGATACTGGATTCAGTCCTATGCATGTTTCCTCCTGATGCATTTTTTATTGAAATTGATGCATTTTTATATGTTTTTTTTATAGATTTCAATGAAAAATGTATCTAGTAAAAATGCAAAGGTGTAAATCCAGCCTCTGGGTAATCATGGGATGGGAAGAAAAGGTGACATCTCCATTGGGAACACAGATAGCAATAATCTGACTCAGTCTAAACTTCACAACTTTATCCAAAACTGGAAAAACCCATGATGGTGGATGCAGGAGACTATCCACGACCCACACTGTAATAGCCTCTGTTGAGATGCACTTCAACACTGCCCAAATGAGTTAGTGCAGAGTGACGTGCCAATCGATGGCAAAGTGTGTGTTGTGATGTCTGGCTTAGCATGTTCTCTCAAGCCAGGTTCGGGTTGGGGGAGGAGGTTGGCAGCCTCCAAGGGCCCCCTCTGGTACTCAAATGAACAAGGCCTTCAAGCTGATTAAATCAATATATCCATGTCAAAGAAGAAGAACTAGGGCTCTAATGAAAGCTGGACTTGTGTTTATAAAGCCATTTAACCTTGGCACTCCTATTGGTGTGTCGCTGACAGGCCAGGGAGCCCTCAGTTAACATATGCACCGCTAGTTGTCATCACAAGCAGAACAGACATTCAACACAGATTACTTTACAGAACCTTCAGTGTTATATTCCCCAGGGGCCAGATTCCTATCCTGGTTGTACCAGTTCTACCTCCTGTTATTTACATGCACTCCGCACAATCTGTTTATGCATTCCCTGGAAGCCAAAAGTTAAACAGTTCATCACTCGCACTATGCAGAATACTAGAGTCCCGGCCCGTTACTGCAGATCAAATTAACATGTTGCTTGCCAATTTCTACAGAGTATCCAGGTGCAATGAATCAACGGGAGAACTCTAAATTCTCCATTGCTTAATCTTGATCTATGAGTAGATTTTGTTTAAAGAAGCTGCCAACTCCAGCAGCATAAACTGACAAGGCTTGTTAAATTTTTTTATAAATAAATGAATAAATCTTCAGTTTATTTTTAGGTGTGCCATATATTGTGGTAAGTCTTTATGATGCCAAAGTCTATTGAGTAAAGGAAAAAAAAAATGGTCAATCAACTTAAAAATGATATTTCAATTATAGGTATAGGATGCTAATGGGCTAAAATGAATGATCTTCTTTTCAAATATCTGCTGAGGGCCTAAAAGTGGATCTACATATATAGGATAAAATAAGTATTGAACGCGTCATCCTTTTTCCAGGTAAATATATTTCTAAAGGTGCTATTGACATGAAATATTCACCACATGTCAGTAGGTAACAACCCATGCAATCCATACATACAAAGAAACCAAGACAAAGTTCAGAAACTAAGTTATGTGTGATAAAATGTAATGACACAGGGAAAATGTATTGAACACGCTAACAAATGTATTTAAAGAGGAAGTAAACCCTGATGAGTTTACTTCCTCTTTCATTCCCTGCAAAGGTAAAGCATAATGGACTACTATGCAACGCATAGTAGTCCATTATGTGTCACTTACCTGACACAGGAGCCAGCGAAGTTACCGCTGTCCCCTGTAGTCCGGCACAGCCATCTTCTCCGTGGGTCTCGCTGCTCCGCCGCTGTTATTCGACGAAGCCGCGATGACGTCACTCCGGCGCATGCGCACGGGAGCCGCCACTCACGGCATATCGCTGTTGACCGCGGAGCGCTCAGTGCGCCTGCGCGCCACTGTCTAAGGCGCATGCACCGTAGACAGCGGTACCTGTCTTTCACCAAATATCTCCTAAACCGTGTGGGTTTAGGAGATATTTCTTGGACCTACAGGTAAGCCTTAATGTAGGCTTACCTGTAGGTCAAAGTTGGTTGTAAGGGTTTACAACCACTTTAATACTTGGTAAAAAAATCCTTTGTTGGTAATGGCAGCTTCAAGATACCTGAACTAGCCGCATACATTGCTCAGGTGTGATTTTGGCCCATTCTTCCACACAAATCTTGAAGGTTCTGTGGGCCTCTTCTATGAACTCTGATCGTTAGTTCTTTCCATAGATTTTCTATTGAATTCAAGTCAGATGATTGGGTTGGCCATTCTAGTAGCTTTACTTTCTTTGAAAGCAGTTGAGAGTTTCCGTGGCTTTGTGTTTGGGATCATTGTCTCGCTGAAATGAACACCCTAGTTTCATCTTCATCACCTTGGTTGATGGCAGCAGAATATCTTGATACATTTTTCCATTCATACTCCCTTTAATGACAAAGTTTGCCAGTACTGTATGCTGAAAAACAGCCCCACACCATGATGTTCCCACGTCCAAACTTCACTGTTGGTATGGTGTTTTTTGAGTGATGTGCAGTGCCATTTGACCTCCAAACATGGTGTGTATTATGGCATCCAAAGAGTTCAATTTTGGTCTCATCTGAACAGGTTATATTCTCCCAGTATTTCACAGGCTTGTCTTAATGTTGCACAGAAAAACTTAAATGAGCTTCAACATGCTTTTTCCTTAGCAATAGAGTCTTGTGTGGTGAGTGTGCATACAGACCATGGCAGTTGAGTGCATTACTTATTGTTTTCTTTGAGACAATTGTACCTGCTAGTTCCAGGTCTTTCTGAAGCTCTCCACAAGTGGTCTTTGGTTCTTGGACAACTTTTCTAATAATTCTTTTTACTCCTCTGTCAGAAATCTTGTGAGGAGCACCTGATCATGGCCGGTTTATGGTGAAATTATGTTCTTTACACTTCTGGATTATGGCCCCAACAGTGCTCACTGGAATAGTCACAAGTTTCGAAATCCTTCTGTAACTAACGCCATCAGTATATTTTGCAACAATAAGGTTGCAAAGGTCTCGAGAGAGCTCTTTGCTTTTACCCATCATGAGATGTTTCTTGTGTGACACCTTGGTAATGAGACACCTTTTTATAGGCCATCAGTCAACACTGAACCAGCTGATATTAATTTACACTGACAAGGGGCAGGATTGCTTTCTAATTACTGATAGATTTCAGCTGGTGTCTTGGGTTTCCATACCTTTTTTCACCTCCTTTCCCTTATGTGTTCAATACTTTTTTACTGTCATTCCATTTTATTAAACATAATTTAAAGCAGTTGTAAACCACAGTTGTTTAAAAAAAAAAAAAAAAATCCGTGCAAGGCAATGTCATAATGTGCTAGAGACGTACCTTACTATAGGCTTGCCTGTAGGTACAAGTGGTAGAACAGAGTTTACTACCACTTTCATTTCTGAACTTATTTGTTTTGGTTTCTTTGTATGGATTGCATGGGTTGTTAACTTACCGACATGTAGTGAAAATGTCAATAGCACCTTTAGAAATACATTTACCTAGAAAAATGGTGACGTGTTCAATACTTATTTTACCCGCTGTATATACACATGAATTTATATTGATGCAAGAAGATACACAGCTGTGAAGGTCATGGTATTTTGGTCAAACAATGTTTGCTGAGGAGAAGGATAATCAAACCCAATCAGTAACCCCTCAATCCGACACATGACACCCCTAGACATCTCAAAATGTAGACAGAACCAAAGAGAACCTGGAGAAGCATTTTTATGAAAAGGTGTTTTAGTCCTGCTGCCTTTGAACATTTTGGGGTTGATATACTGAAGGAAAATAGACAAGTGCAGCTGCCTCAAAGCTTAGTAAATGAGGTGAAGCTTCACTTTGCAAAGCATACCCAATCACATGCAAGTAAATAAAAACAAAAAGCATTTTTTCAGTTGCACATGATTGAAGTCATCAGACCTTCTGGTGTAAGATAAGCTCTGGCATGGACATCTCACCTCTGCAGTTGGATGAACAAGCATATATGTTTTTACTCATTAAAGTGGACCTGAACTGTTAAAATTTTACCTAAAAAGGCAAGCAGAGGGCAACTGTTTATTGGGCTAATCAGACATTTTTCCCATTACTAGCTTACTATGCCTTCCTCTGCAATGTGTCTCTATGTGGAGCCAGGCATCTTGGCAGCAAAGTAGGGCTTTGCTTTCTTATGTCATAGCTGCCTCCCTGATGACTAGTGTGGTAATATTAAAAAAGCAACAGGAGAGGTACAGAAATCACAGATCAACAGAATGAATGAAGAGGTAGCAGGGATAGAATTGCTTTGCAGGTCCTCCGCTACAGCTTTCCCTCCAGCAAGGAGAACAGTGAGCAGCATGGTAGTGCCATCACCAGATTTCAGTCCAAATTTCTTGAGCGTAGCAAACACAAACAGCTGTGCTTCTCACATTGCAGAAATACAGCTATGAGGTAGATGAACCAAGCATTAAAACGACACTGCTATTTTTAGGGTGGAATTCAAGGCAAATAGTCAATTTAGTTACTACTTAGGCACAATAACATTTGCAGATTTTTCCTATAAGAAAGCAAATCTTTGCTTTTTGAGTCAAGATATTTACATTTTTTTCTAAAAGACTTACCTGTAATATGGTAACTGACTTGTCGATTAATATCAGAAGTGTCATCATCCCAGGTACTGAGTATTGCCACCACCTCCCCTGGTGTATCACTTTCTTTTATAGATCCTTTGTACACTTCCTGCTCAAAGACTGGACCATTGTCATTGACATCTGTGATGGTTACTGAAACAATGGCAGACGAAGAAAGAGAAAGTGTTTCTCCAAGGTCAGATGCTACCACAGTAAATGTGTAAGTTGGATTTTTCTCATGGTCTAGCTCCTTAAGTGTGCTGATCCAGCCATTATTTGAATCAATGGTAAATGTTTCCAGAAGTTTGTCTTTTTCCCTCTCAGAAACAAGGCTGTACGTGACTTGTCCATTGGCTCCCCAGTCTGCATCAAATGCCTTCACCTGCATAACATTAGTTCCTATAGGCATACCCTCCATTATTACTGCCTCATAGTGTGTGGAGTCGAAAAATGGTTTATTGTCATTTAGATCCAAGATCTTAATTTCCACATCAACGGTTATTAAGATGTCCACTTTATCCAAAGGTGCACTGGCTGCTACTTTGAAATGGAACACTGGTGTTGTTTCATGGTCAACCTTTTTGTCTAGCTTTAACATTCCACTCTCTTTGTCAATGATAAAAATATTATCCTTGTTATTTTCAGGAAATTCACCGTTGACTGTGCTGAACAGTGCATCTTGGACTGGGGTAAGCTTAAAGGAATCTATGGTAGTCCCTATCACAGTATCTTCTGGCACTGCAAAGGTGTACTGATGCTGGGTGAATGTAGGTAGAACAGTTTCTGAGGGGACAACATGAATGTACACAGGGATAAGAGAGTGTTTTATTGGAATTCCACCATCTACAGCTTTTACGAAGAAGGAAAGCACCGTATTTTTCAGCTGGTTAAAACTGCCTTTTGTAACCATCCAGCCATTGTCTGGATCGATTTCTAGAAGGTCGGCTACAGACACAGAGGCCTCACTGTAAAGTGAGTAAGTAATTCTGGAATTTGCTCCATCATCTGCATCAAAGGCTTGGACCTGGGTGACAAGGTGGCCCTTCTCCACATCTGCCTTAACGCTTGCTCGATATTCAGTAGCTTTAAACTGTGGAGCATTGTCATTTTCATCTACAACTAGAACTTGGACTGTGCAAAAGGCAGCTCGCCCTCCACCATCCAAAGCACGCAGAAATATATTGATGTCCTGCTCAAGTGGATTTTCTCTGTCGAGTCTCTCTGTTGTAACAATTTGCCCCAACGAGTCAATGTAAAATCTATTTTTGGCTACGTCGTTAATTATTGTGTAGGTAACATGCCCATATATGCCTGAATCTCCATCGGTTGCTTTGACATAAATGACTTTAGTTCCAACAGGAGCATTCTCTCTCACTTCAGTCACATAAACACTTTGTGCAAATACAGGACTAAAAAGATTTGCTCCGAGAATCTTTATGTGTACCTGTGCCGTACTGGTAAAGAGCCCATCGGAGACAGAAATATTTAAACTGTGCATTGGCTCCATTTGTTGCTTGCGGTGACTAGATAGAGTGATGACACCACTTTTGCTATCCATAACAAAGTTCATGCGATCATTTCCAGAAAGAATGCTGTATTCCAATCTATCAATGTCAGTGCTGTCGGCATCCGATGCTTGGACGCAGGTGACAAAATGTCCTCTTGGTGCAAGCTCACTGACGTAAGACTCATAAATCAACTGATTGAAAATTGGAGGGTTGTCATTTAAATCTGTTATGTAGATTGTAACTAGCATCTCGCTGCTGAGTGATGGGAAACCGTTATCCGTTGCCCTGATTTTCAGGATGCTTTGCTGTGACACCTCATGATCTAGTAGTCTAGCTGTGAGTATTAAACCGCTTGTGCTATCAATATGAAATGAATCAGTGTTGTTGAACATGTCCTGGACAATCTGATACCTTATAGCTTTATTATTGTCGGAGTCTGCATCTGTGGCAACAACTTGCAAGACTGGTGTCCCAATTAAAGAGCTTTCTGAAAGGGTTGCATTGTATGATGAAAACTGGAACACTGGAGGGTTGTCATTGACATCATTGACACTGATGTCAACGATAACCTCAGCCCGTGCGCTGGTAAGTGAGTCACTGGCTCGTACAGTCAACTTAAAGTATGGGTTTAATTCAAAATCCAATGGACTCACGACACTTAGCACCCCAGTGTCAAAATCTATATTAAACTGGTTAAATGGATCTCCATCCACTATTGTGTAAATAATTCCCTGCCCTTCTGGGCTTGTGGCATTAATACTTAATATGGGTGTGTTCATTACAACGTCTTCATTTACTGTAGCCGTATAAAAGGCCTTATCAAATACTGGCATGGCTTTGTTGACAATAGTAACTGGAAGCTCAATAGATGCTGATAGAGAAGGATCGCCAAGATCTTTGGCAATTATAATTAGTATGTACTCCAAGTTGGAGATGTCAGAGTCAAACATTTTCATTAATGTCACGCTGCCATTCTGCCTGTCGATTTCAAAATGGCCATAGTCATCTTCCAAATAAAAGGTTAGCTCTCCATTTTTTCCTTTGTCTTTGTCTATGGCAGTTACTTTGTAGATGAGAGTCCCAGGTTCAGCATCAACCTGTACAGCAGCATAGTATGGAAGACCTACAAAATATGGAGCATTATCATTTATATCTTCAATATTGACCTTGACAACAACCCGTGCCACGCGGAGATGATCTAATTCCCGACTCGCTTCTACTACCAGCTCATAGACCTCCTCTTTTTCTCTATCAAATGGGATTCCTGTGGTTTGGATAACTCCAGAAGTAGATTTAATCTTAAATTTATTTCCTGGGTTCAATATTGTATACTTTATGGGCTCATTGAGGCGATGACCCACTGCATTTACCACAGCAATTTTTGTAACATTAGTGGTGTTTTCTGCTATAGATGCTGAATAAAAGTCTTGAGTGAAATGTAGACCACTGTCCATGGCTTCTTTTACTAATATGGTTACGATGGCAGTGCTATAAAATTTCCCATCTGATACTTTGACCATTAGCATGTAATGATCTTTAGATAAACTGCTGTTTTTTACGGTAATCACTCCACTGTTACTGTCAATTACAAAATGGTTTAAGTTTCCTTCAGTTAGGGTATAACTCAGCTCTGGCGGAATGGCTAGATCAGGATCACGTGCACTGACCTGTAGGACTTCAACACCGGCATAGGTTGGTAGAAGTAAGGTTGTTTCAAATACTGCTTCTGTGAACACCGGAGGGTTATCATTAACATCACTTACATCAATAGAGACTTCAACTGGACTTTCGGCAGTAAGTTGGGGACTTCCACTATCTCTTACATGCACATGAAAGTGGAAATATGCTATGGTTTCATGGTCCAGATAGGCTATAGTTCTGATCGCACCAGTGCTGGAATCCACAGTGAAGTACTTTTTGGCTGTTGATTCCACAATCTGGTACACAAGCAAGGCGTTCTGGTTGCTATCAGCATCGGTTGCTCTTATGACCAATGGAGATTTGTCAGAGTTCCGAACTATGCTGTTGATCGGGGCTGCTTCACTGATACTACCAATATATTGGGAACTGAGGAACACCGGTGCATTGTCATTTTGGTCAAGAATCTGAATATTGACAGTGGTGTTGGAAGCCATGCCTGCCATGTTTGTAGCTTGAATGATGAGCTGGTAAGATGGTATCTGCTCAAAATCAAGTGCTTTTTGAGTCGTTATAACTCCAGAATAGGGGTTAATTGTGAAGGCTCCTTCGGCATTCCCAACTCTGATCTCATAAACTAATGTGGATTGGCTTATTGCTGACACTAATACAACCGGTGTTCCTACATCCACGTTTTCTTGAACCTCAGCCTGGTACTCGTTCTGCGTGAACTTTGGGTTGGAATTGTCAGACAAAGACAGTGAAATCCTCACAATGGCAGCAGCAGAAAGAGGTGGACTCCCGCGGTCAGTTACTTTGACAGACAGCACAAACTGACCCATCGTGGACATGTCTGGTTCCTTGGCAACGGTGATGATGCCCAATACTGGCTCAATTTTAAATGTATTTGCAGTGTTACCTAAAAAAAGAGAGAGAGAAAGAAAAAAATGTTACAGCATTAGATACATAACATACAGCTATCCAATTTTGTGGCACTCAGACACATCAATTTATATATCATGATCAGTACAGCTTTAAAACACAAGGACGCTCTGTTACAAGATGGATAGCAGGCTATTGCGTGTCACCCGTGTTAGATGATTTGCTTAGTGAGGTGTGAAGGATCAGGTCACTTATGAGAATTTGTTACAAAGCTGAACGAGTGGTTTATTATTTGCAATTACAATATATAGACGCGTGCATTTTACTGGTAATACTGTACATGTGGTGTTAAATAAGTACTTCTTGATTTATTTTACTTATTTAATTTATTTATTTATTTTTTACAGTGAGTTCGTTTCTTTCAGACATACGCCCTTTTTTTTATTGCTTAGTGCAGCAAAGAAAACGTGTAATGCTGTATCTATAATATGGGGCAGGGGTTTTAATAACCTACCAATTTCTTGTCAATGCAAATGACTTTCAATATTACAGTAGCACAGCTCAATTATCTTGTTTAGCCCGTAAAATAACGTGGATGGAGGAATTTCCACTCCTGTCTATTGCATTCAGACAGCCACGGTGCTGCAAACCAGTGACTGCATTTTGATAGGATGCAGTCACCAACTGGCCAGTCATTTTCCACTTGACTTTGTTGAGCTGCATGGCACTTATATGGCCGCTCATGGCACAAGTTTCAGCCAATTCAGCAGGAATTGGCTAAAACTGGAGATGTCTATGGCTGTAAAGAAGTAATGTAGCTCCAATAAGAAGCTGACTAAATTGAAAGAAATCATAAGAGGTCACTGGCTCACAATTTTTCTGTCTGACTTCTGCTAAAACCACGGCTCCTGAAGGTACCTGCCCAGTATGCTCGGACTCTCAAAGAAAGTCACTTACAGTTCAACAGTGCCAATGGTTTTTAAAGTCCTCATTAGGCTCAAAGTAAGAATGTAAGGAAGATATAATATAGTACCTTGTACAGACTTTGTTGTATTTGTTTGGTATTATGAATTTGACTCTGTATAGATTTTATATAATTTATGATGTGTGATATCAGGGGTCTAAAGAGACTCCCAGAAATCTCATTTTTGAGACAGGGAAAGGGACTGAGGAAACACATTAACCAGTTTCTTTCTGCAGCCTTAGCTGCACTGCGGACGAATGAACAGGAGACAAATGTTCTGCTTCATTCATAACCTAAAGCATAGCAGTCGCAGTTTACTATGCTTCAGTTATGAATGAATACACTGAGTGATCAGTTCCAATCACTCACTGTGTTACATAGTTACATAGTAGGAGAGGTTGAAAAAAGACACAAGTCCATCAAGTCCAACCTATGTGTGTGATTATATGTTCACTAAGAAAAGGAAGGGGCCAGTAAATTATATATTTACCAGCCCCTTTCCTACTCTCCATCCTGAAGATTCCCCCTGTGTACTTGCAACTGCTGCCGGTGGCAGAGAAGGGAAGCCAGCAGCGCTGCAGGAATAGGGGGTGCGACAATGGGGGGTGGGAGATAGGGAGGGTGGGCACACAGAGGGGCCCAGGCATTGAGGGAATTTCAATAGCGATTAGTGTGGCGGGTGGGGGAAATACCTGGAACTAATCTTTTGTGGCTTACCTTGGCTTGCAGCTGGCTTTCAGCTACCGCAGGATGAGCCACAAAAGATTAGTTCCAGGTATTCCCCCTCCCCACCCGCCGCACTGATCACCTGCTCTGTCCACATGCAATTCCCCCAGCTAGGGGGAGGGGGGGACTGTTGCACTGGTAAAACATTATGAAATTTTACACCAATCCAGTGCTCTGTGCTGGCATAACTGAGTAACAGCCACACTCTTTATAGAAAAAGTGACCTCACACATACATCTATTGTAGAGAAAACAAATGGACGTTTGTCCAACCAGGCGTGCTGTTGAGTGCACTAGGTGTATCTCTGGTGCCTACTGGACTGTCTCTGAATTGGCAACTGTTACCATCCCCAGATATCCACTAGACACAAGGTTCCTCATGGATTTCTTACCCCCAAAACATCCAGTGGCCCTCTATTGTCACCAACTCAATACATCTGCTTTTCCTGCTTGATATTCAGAAATATCTGTAGCCTTAAATAGTCACTCCACTTGGTTGGGAAAAAAATTCCCATGTGGATCATCAAAGTACAGTGCAACAATTTCAACAAACTTTTTTTTGATTCCTACGCATTTCTGCTCTGAAGAAACAGTTTGTTGTCTGTGGAGTGAATCTGAATGGGAGTGACTTTTTAATTATTAAGCTGATGCGCTTGCAGTTTTCTAATGAGGAAAGATGCAGGGTCAGCATCCGTTTAGAAGTGAATAACCCTCTGGGAGTGAAAAGCAGTGAGCCAATCACACATGAACTCTTATGCCCCGTACACAAGGTCAGAAATTCCAACCATGTGTAGGCTACATCGGACATTTTCCATCGGAATTTCTGTCGCACAAAATTTGAGATCTGCTTCTCATATTTTCCGACAACTAAATCCGTTGTCGGAAATTCCGATCGCGTGTACACAATTCCGACGCACAAAGTTCCACGCATGCTCGGAATCAAGCAGAAGAGCCGCACTGGCTATTGAACTTCATTTTTCTCGGCTCATCATACATGTTGTAGGTCACCGCGTTCTTGATGTTTGGAATTTCTGACCAACTTTGTGTGACCGTGTGTATGCAAGACAAATTTGAGCCAACATCCGTCTGAAAAAATCCCATGGATTTTGTTGTCGGAATGTCTGATCATGTGTACGTGGCATAATACAGGAGGTGTGTTACTGGCTAGATCAACAGGTGAAAACAGAGGGGAAAAAAAAAAAAAAAAAAAGAAAGAAAACGCATGCAGCCACCACATCTAATGAATGGTAAACTGCAATATATTTTTGAATTGAGTTTAAAGTGGTTGTAAACCCTTACAAACCACTTTGACCTACAGGTAAGCCTAGATTAAGGCTTACCTGTAGGTCCAAGAAATATCTCCTAAACCTATACGGTTTAGGAGATATTTGCCTGAAGACAGGCACCGCTGTCTACGGCACATGCGCCGTAGACAGCGGCGCGCAGGCGCACTGAACGCGGCATTTCCAACAATGGAGCTGCCGCGCGCGTCGGCTCCCGTGCGCATGCGCAGGAGTGACGTCATCGCGGCTCCGCCGAATGACAGCGGCGGAGCTGCGAGACCCCACCGAAAAGATGGATGCGGCGGACTACAGGGGACAGCGGTGACTTCGCTGGCTCCTGTGTCAGGTAAGTGACACATAATGGGCTACTATGCGATGCATAGTAGTCCATTATGCTTTGCCTTTGCAGGGAATGAAAGAGGAAGTAAACCCATCAGGGTTTACTTCCTCTTTAATACCACTTTAAAATGCAAAATTTCTACTTCTACTTCTAATTTAAACCAATAGTATTTTAAAGGGATTGTAAAGGTAAATAAAAAACAAAAAATAACAAACATATCTATACTTACAGAATTGCATATCTTTTCTATTCGGGTCCCCCACTGGCGCTCTAGATCCCTCCCCTTTGTCCAGTGCCCCCATGGGAAGCTGCTTCCCATGGGAGGGACTCATGTGTGCTTGCTCCCGAGCACTGCTGCTGTGTCCATTGACACAGACAGTGCGGGACTTGGCCCTGCCCCCGCTCCCTCGTCGCTGGCTTTAATTAACAGCACTGGGAGCCAAAGGCTCCCAGTGCCCCAGCAAAGCCAGCAAGACCTGGAAGTGAGGGGAGAGAAGAGCTGCAGACGTGCACAGTGCTGGATCGAATGAGGGCTCAGGTAAGTAAAGGGGGGCTGAGGGGACGATGCTGACAACTAAACATCTTTTAACTTAATACAAGGAATGAATTAAGGTAAAAAATGTTTAGGCTTTACATCAATTCTAAAGAGCAATAGTCCATGTAAATAATGTATATGTATTAAAAACTAGCTAAAACAATAGGATGTGGTAAATATAAAATGTATATAGTAAACATATATGATCCTCGGGGTAATGCCTTTAATAATCTGAAAAATCAATTTTCAATAAAAAAAAAAAAACATAGTCTGTCCTTGTGAGCTGAGCCTAATGTCTCTTCATAAGTCTCTGAAAGAGGAAATGTGAACAAAGTCCACGTAGCCTTAAAACCCAATAAATTCTAATTCATAAAACAGCTGCCAAGTGTGGACTAGGTTGGGAAATAAATAAGAGGAATTCAGAATCCGATGGGGCATTAATATAGAACTCCGGGGACCCAGCAGTAGTATACAGAGCAATGAAATCCCTGCTTCAGCTCCTCACTAACTTTCTACTTTGTCTGACTCTTATTTTTTACAATTACGCTTTTAAAAACAAAAAAAAGGAAAAGTTTCCGATTTCACAGACACAGAGGGAGTTATTACTGTACAGAGACAAATTCACTACTGGAATCTGAGCTGAAATTTCATGTACAATGTCTACAAGATAAACTAGCACCGTGCTGGCTAATCTGTATCGGGTTCAGTTACTGATCGCTGCCATGGAGTCTGTATGTAGTATTTTAAAAAGTTTTTCTTACAAATGCATGGATTAACACCAGTGGCGGATGGTGCTCAAATTTTTTTTTTTGGGGGGGGGGGGGGGGGGGGTGCAAACAAACTGAAAAATTCTGAAAAAAAAAACCCTATCAATTGCAGCCTCACTGTGCCATCAATTGCAGCCACTGTGCCCATAAAATGCAGCCACTGTGCCCACCATATGCAGCCACTGTGCCATCATATGCTGCCACTGTGCCTATCATATGCAGCCTCTGTGCACACCATATGCAGCTTCTGTGCCCACTATATTCAGCTTTTGTTCCCATTATATGCAGCTTCTGTGCCCACTATATTCAGCTTTTGTTCCCATCATATGCAGCTTCTGTGCCCACCATATGCAGCCACTGTGCCCACCATATGCAGCTTCTGTGCCCATCATATGCAGCTTCTGTGCCCACCATCTGCAGCTTCTGTGCACACCATCTGCAGCTTCTGTGCACACCATCTGCAGCTTCTGTGCCCATCATATGCAGCTTCTGTGCCCATCATATGCAGCCTCTGTGCCCACCATATGCAGCTTCTGTACCCACTATATGCAGCTTCTGTACCCATCATATGCAGCCTCTGTGCCCATTATATGCAGCTTCTGTGCCCACCATATGCAGCTTCTGATGATGCTCAGTGTGAGGGTTGAAACGCGTCAATATGAGCAGACCTAGTGACCATTGTTTGCATGCCAATGTGGCGTTTCTCTGCATGTTTTAAAGATTTTGATATAAGTGTATTTTTTCTGGATTTTAGGAATAAACCTCACAGTATTACACTATATATACTCTTTTCCCTTCATTGCCATACATCCTTATGGGTGCTGATCACTGAGAAAGATGGGAGGGTTTGAGAATATCCATATGTTTTAATCGTACCAGTGGAAGATAGGAGTTATCCCTATGTAGTTGCCATACAATCCAGTTACCAGTGATGGGAGATACTGATCTGGAGATACTAACAGGCATATTTATAGCCTTTTTCTGGTGAGTGGAGACCCAGGAGGGGAGCAAGAACAGTCACCTGAGAACCACCACTATTAGCCCTTGTACACATGGTCAGACATTCCAACGGAAAATGTCCGATCAAACCGCGTTGTCGGATAATCCGACCATGTGTTGGCTTCATCTGACTTTTTCTGTCACAACGTCCGACCAACAAAGTTTGAGAGCTGGATAAAAAAAATTTCCGACAACATGATCCGATCGGACTTTGTCTGATCGTTTGTAGAGAATTCAGATCAGACAAAGTGCCACGCATGCTCAGATCAAATTACAAGACCAAAGCTATTGGCTACTAGCCTGAACGTAGTCCCGTCGTAACTAAATAATGTCATCACGTTACGAACGAACAGATTTTCCAACAACTTTGTCCGACCGTGTGTATGCAACACCAGTTTCGGACAAAATCCGTTGGAAAAAATCCGACGGATTTTGTTGTCGGAATGTCCGACCGTGTGTACAAGGGTTAACTGTTTACAAGTTCAGTATACCATATTGGATGGACTTTATATGATTGCACTTTATATATATTATTTTTTTTGCACTTTATATTTGCCATGAGCCCTTTATACTATGGCGTTAAGCCATATCATATGTTGATATAGGTTTCCTTAATACTATACTGGCTTGAGCTATAGGAGCAGCACTGAGTTTAATTTAAATTGTTTTGCATTTATCGGGGTCTTTCACCTTTCACTTTAGTAGCAGCCCTATTATATTTTTACATATTCCTTATTTCCATAGTGTGGGTCCTTTCTTTCTTTTCAAAAGGTAGAGTTGCCCTTTAACATGCATTTTACACTTTTTTTTTTTAATCCAAGCATAAGTGATGAAGAAGCTTCAAGAACACAGATTTTCCGCAGAGAAAATGTGTTACAAACATAGGTGTGCGGAGCCTATTGCATTAGGGTGTTCATAATCCCAAAGTTTACACACACACAAACATTATTATAAATAATGTAAGAAAACATTTAAAAATGTATTGAAACAAGGACAATGTCAGTAGAGCAGTAGACGGCATCAGAAGGGCAGTGGGCGTTGTCAGAAGTTTTTTATATTTATTATTATTTTTTTACAATTTTCTAAATTCTTTTTTATATTCTTTTATTTTATATTTTTTATTATTTAATTTTTTTTTACAATTTTTTAGGAGCCCTGTTGAATTCCCTAGTTTCTTTTTCTGCAGCGTCAGCTGCATTGGACAGTGAACAAATGGCAAGTGCTCTGTGCTAAGCAGCTTCCTGTTCCTTCACAAACACAGTTTACAATGCTTAGTTATGATTGGACACAGGAGTGATCAGCACCAATCACTCACTGTATTCATTCAGATAATGAAGGGGCTGGTAAATGACATATTTACCAGCCTCTTTCCCCACTCTCCATCCTGATATATCCCCCACAGCAGGCAGGGAGAGAGAAGAGGAGGGAATCTGGAAGTGCTGTGGGGGGTGGGACTCGGGGTACCCAGGCAGCAGGGGGAAATCAGCGCTGCACAAGGTGATTAGGGTGTGCCCTACCCCATGTACATGCCTATGGTTACAAAGGCAAAAAAAAAAAAAAGCACATGCATTTCCTATTCATTGGTCTGTTTGTTGGAACATTTACTAGACATCCTACATTTACCTACATCCATTTTTTTAAGTGGTTGTAAAGGCAGAAGTTTTTTTTTTTTGTTTTTTTTTCTAATGCATTATTTGCATTAAGATAAAAAGCCTTCTGTGTCTAGCAGCCCCCCTCAGCCCACATAATACTTACCTGAGCCCATCTCGATCCAGTGATGTTGCACGAGAGGCGCAGCTGTCCAGGATTTTCCCTCCTCATTGCCATTGGATCCCGCTGCTGTTAATCAAACTCAGTGAGCTGATGAGAAGAGAGAGGGGGCGGGGCCAGCCCGTGGCTCTGTGTCTGAATGGACACAGGGAGCTGGGGCCTTGGCTTGGGTGCCCCCATAGTAAGCTGCCTGCTTTGGGGTCACTCGCCAGGAGGGAGAGGCCAGGAGCACCCTGTTGAGGGACCCAAGAAGAGGAGGATCTGGGCTGCTCTGTGCAAAACCATTACACAGAGCAGATAAATATAATTTGTTATTTTTAACAAAAAAAAACAAAAAAATGATATGAGTAACATTTTAAATTAAGAATAGAGTAAAGAATAGGTAGAACCACTTTCAGGTTTTACTGCTTATCCAGGCTCCATTAGGGGGGAAACCTTTTATCAGACAGGAAGTGAAGGAGTATTTGCAATGATACTGGTTCTCACTTTACCCTACTTAAATTTAGGAAAAGCTTTACTTCTGTCTGTGTTGCTGTTGAACAGTTTCCTTCACTTCTTGTAGGGTGAAAAGGTTGTCCCCAGAACAGTACCCATTCTCAAACTTTAAATGGGTAAGAAGCCTGGCTCGCTGGGCCACTTTACAGTAAGCAGAATTCTGTCCCCAGAAAAGTAACAGAGGGGAAATCTTCAACTCACCCAACATATTAAATTCTAAATATTGACAAAGCCATCCACAACTTAGCCCCCAGCTATATCATTAGCCTAGTCTCAAAACACCAACCTAATCGTTCTATTCGTTCTTCTCAAGACCACCTACTCTCTACCTTACGGTTGCCACCTGTATGGAATTCAGCCGGACAGTTTGTGTTTTGAATCCTCTGTCCGGGTTTCAGGTGGACTGAAACCCGGACATATTATTCAGACCAACCTGTGGCTCCCCAGGTAACTAAGATAGTCACATGCAAATTTGTTGCCATCCGAGAGCTGCAGCGGCCGTCTAGTGGCAGATTTGGCATCACTGTGGGGCAGGGGGATGATGTCAAAAAGAGTAGTCTGGCCACACCCACCATTCTCTGTGGCACGATATGCATTACTCCTTGGGGCACCCAAAGGTGTCCCAGGCCACTAAAGTGTTTGGGTTTGGCTTGAAGAAAAGGTGGCAACTCTACTATAACTCCCTCATCACCTCCTCCCATGATCGCCTCCAGGACTTTTCCAGAGCCTCTCCCATCCTATGGAACTCCTTACCACAATCTGTCTGAATATCTCCTACTCTATTAGCTTTTAGACTATCCCTGAAAACCCTCCTCTTCAGAGAAGCCTATCCTACCCCCACCTAACAATCTTATGTCTATTTGCTCCATCAGCTCATCCCCTACAGTTATATTACCTTGTTCCTCCCTTCTAGTTTGTAAGCACTAATGAGCAGGGCCCTCTGATTCCTCCTGTATTGAATTGTATTTCAATTGTACTGTCTGCCCTCATGTTGGAAAGCCCTGCGCAAACTGTTGGCGCTATATAAATCCTGTATAATAGTAATCATAATCTTCCAATGGATACACTAGTTCTGGTGATCTGGGGGTTCCCAAGAGATTCCCTTAATTTTCAGGAATTTCCTCTCACTTCCTGTTTGGCTATGGGACAGGAAGTGAAGGTAAATCTCTCTAGTAGGACAAAAATGGCAAAAACAAAACTTAGAGGGGTTATAACCCTCCCTTACTCTATCCAAAAATTAAAAAAATAAGTTTTGCCTATAGTTCTACTTTATAGTTTTGGGTAGAGACCCACTTTAACCACTTTAGCCCCCGGAAGATTTTACCCCCTTCCTGACCAGAGCACTTTTTGCAATTCGACACTGCGTCGCTTTAACTGACAATTGCGTGGTCGTGAGACATTGTAACGAAACAAAATTGATGTCCTTTTTTCCCCCCACAAATAGAGCTTTCTTTTGTTGGTATTTGATCACCTCTTTTTAATTTTTGCACTATAAACAAAAAAAAAGAGCGACAATTTTGAAAAAAAAGCAATATTTTTTACTTTTTGCTATAATAAATATATCCCCAAAAATATATAAAAAAAACTAATTTATTGCACAGTTTAGGCCCATATGTATTCTTCTACATATTTTTGGTAAAAAAAAAAAATATTGCAATAAGCATATATTGATTGGTTTGCGAAAAAGTTATAGAGTCTACAAAATAGGGTATAGTTTTATGTCATTTTTATTATTATTTGTTTTTTATCAGTAATGGCAGCGAACTGCAATTTTTATCATGACTGTGACATTATAGTGGACACATCGGACACTTTTGACACTATTTTGGGACCATTGTCATTTATACAGCGATCAATGTATAAAAATGCACTGATTACTGGGTAAATGACACCGGCAGGGAAAGGGTTAACCACTAGGGGGCGATTAAGGGGTTAAGTGTGTCCTAGGGACTGATTCTAACTGGGAGGGGGCTACCTAGGACATGACAGTGATCACTGCTCCGAATCACAGGGAGCAGTAGATCTCTGTCAGGGCACAAGGCAGAACAGGGAAATGCCTTGTTTACATAGGCATCTCCCTGTTCTACCTCTCCCCATCACAATCGCAGTCTACCGGAGAACATTGAGTTCCCTGGACCCGCGGGCATGTCGGCGGTGTGCCCGAAGGGCGGAAAATTTAAAGGGACGTACCTGTACGCCCATTTGCCTGCTTGTGCCATTCTGCCGATGCACATCTGTGTGCAGAATTTCACCCAAAAGGGAATTTTGCCTACATGGCTCCGCTCATCCTTAGTAAACTCTTCTCTTCTCTCACCGTCCCTTGCAACCCACCCCCACATGGTTCTCCTAGACTTGGTTCAAATGTATGCATTTTTTTGTGTGTTTTGCGTTTTGCAGAACCACACTACACTCCATTTAACATGGTTTCCTATGGACGTAGTTCACATCTGTGCATTTTATGAAAAGGGCCAGGGACATTTTTTCTGGTTTTTGATTCCATAGACTTCAAGGGATCAAAAACATGTATTAAAGTGCAAAATTCACCTGGAATATACAAACTGAAACCTGCTAGACATGTTTCGTACGAATTTTTTAATTCGTACGGAATTCCGTAAAATTAGACATTCGGGAGGATCCGAAATACAAATTTCTATGCTTACGAAATACAAAATTTAGTTTAGAAGTTTCGGATTCCAAATTCCATTACAACGGAAACGCGACTGGTGTTTTGTTGACCAATCAGAGGTTTTCTTCTGCTGCTGAGTGAGGGTTGGGAAAAATACCTTTTTTAATATGGGAGTGGGAGACTGGTACTGGTAGTCGATGGGAGATTCAGAATCGGACAACATAAGAATATTTGTTAATTATGATTATTCATTATAATGACGTTAAAAAACCCAGGAAGTCAGCACAGGGATGGTGGGAGCCCCTCATAATGAGCACAGCACAGGGATGGTGGGAGCCCCTCATAATGAGCACAGCACAGGGATGGTGGGAGCCCCTCATAATGAGCACAGCACAGGGATGATGGGAGCCCCTCATAATGAGCACAGCACAGGGATGGTGGGAGCCCCTCATAATGATAAATTCATCATAACGAACATTCGTAATTTTTACAAAAAGTTAACAAACAAAAATTCGTATTTTGTACAAATCCAAATTTAATTTCGGACACGAAATACAAATTAATTCTAATACGAAACGGAACGGAATGAAACAAAACAAATTTATTGACAGCGCCCAAGTCTACAACCTGTATAGATGTGAGCCAAGCCTTACTGAAGTTAGCCCCAAAATAAGAGATACGTTTCGGCATTTGCACATTTGCTGTCCCTTTCTTAAAGTGGAGGTCCGGCCATTTTTTATATATTTTTTTTAAAGTCAGCAACTACAAACACTGTAGCTGCTGACTTTTAATAAGGACACTTACCTGTCCAGCGAGCAAGCCATGTCGGCCCCCCCGAGGCCGATCCATCCACCGGATCGGGTGCCGACGCCACCATCCTAACGAAGGGAAAAAGGCAGTGGAGCCTTGCGGCTTCACTGCCCGTTTCCTACTGCGCATGCAGTCGCGGGGTGCTTTGTGAATGGATGTCTGTCTACTGGGACACATACATGTCCCAGAAGACATCTCGCCCCATCTCATAGGAGACAAGGCGAGGGAGGACAAGAACCGCTGAGTAGGAAGTGGCAGATTAGGACGATTTGCCTAGCAACAGCCATTTCTGGTAAGTAAATTTTTTTTTTCAAATGTTTTTTAATGAATTTTAAGGAGCGTGTTTATAGTTTTTTTATTTTCTTTTGGTGGACCTCCACTTTACCTTGCTGCCCCAGGCAAGTGCCTTATGCGGACTAATCAAACTGCATACCAGGAGCGTATCCCAAAACTTGTATTTCATCTAATCTCCCAGTCTCATCAAATTTAGACAAATATCATTAGGACTGTCCTTAAATTTTTTGAAACAATTGTACTCTCTGTTTATCTCGCCCACCCACCCGATACACTCCCCCAGACCACAAAGCGCATTGCTTGCTGTGACATTTAGAAAATGTCAGTGATTTCACAAAATTTGTCCAAAGTGTGAAATGGAAACTGTGAAGTGGAAGTGTTTTCTGATAACATTTGAAGATACAGAGATCTGTAGTAATTAAACTTTCAAAAGTTCATTGTGCAAGCTGTGAGACATCTGCAGAGCAATAAAAAGAATACAATTTGTCATTTGGCTTTAAAAAAATAATAATTTTGTATATTAAAAAAGGAGCGCGGTTTCATTTACACAAAGGCCTACAGCTGCTTCCTCATAGGCACACATATGCTTTTAATAAAAATGAATGTTTTTTTTTTTTTTTTTCTAGTGGACGGGGCTCTACACCCAGCTGAAGCACAAGCTGGGATGTGTCGAGCCGGCTGATGATTACTATTTATCATCTGATCTTTTTATCTCTTACGTTTATCCTGTGAGTCTATCCGCTAAAATAGAAGTTTTATTAAGGATTGGATTGCACAATAGTCACTGCAGGAAACCCACTATATGCTCGTTATGTATTCTAAGCCCTTGTACACACGATCGGAGATTCCGACGGAATGTGTCCGATTGGAGCGTTTTATCGGATATTCCGACTGTGTGTGGTCTGCATCGGACTGTTTCCATCGGAATATCCGTCAGACCAAATTTTCCAACTTGCCGGAAATATTTTCCGACAAAATGCTCCGATCGGACATACTCCGATCATGTGTAGAGAATTCCGATCAGACAAAGTGCCACGCATGCTCAGATCAAATTCCTACATCAAAGCTATTGGCTACTAGCCTGAACGTAGTCCCGTCGTAACAAAATAACGTCATCACGTTCTGAACGATCGGATTTTCCGACAACTTCGTCCGACCGTGTGTATACAACAGTTTCGGACAAAATCCGATGGATTTGGTTGTCGGAATCTCCGATCGTGTGTACAAGGGCTTATTTTCACAGGCTACCTATTTTATTTTATTTTTTATTTTAAATATTTCTTATCTTTTAGCTGTTTCTCAGGACGATTTTCATGGCTCAATGCAAGTTTTTTTTTCTTCTTATAACACAGTTAAGCCCCGTACATGCGATTGGATTGTTGGCTAACAAAATCGTGGAATTTTGTCCGAAAGGCCCAAACTTGTTTTGCACACACACAGCCACAAAATTACGGACTACGTATTTCTTTCAGCTCTTTAGCGCCACCCTTTGGGCTCCTCCTGCTAATTTCCTGTTAGTAGAAGTTTGGTGTTGATTCACATTTTTCATTTTGCGCTTTTCAGTTCATTTCTGAAAGACCGTTCATCAACCAGCCATGTTGTGGAATCGGAGGAGATAACGTGTATTTATATTGTATTATTATTGACCTTGGAGTTATTGCTTTGACATAGTTTTTATTTATTTTATTGTATTTATATTGTATTATTTATTATTGGCCTTAGAGTTATTGTTTTGACATTATCTTTATTTAGGAGGTTGGGCGGTACTTGGTCTTTTCTTTCTTGTGGGCACTGTGATGCGCCAGCGGGTCCTCCCCTCCTCCCCTTTCGTTTTGATTGGGAGGTTCGGGCGGACTCCACTCTGCGCATCAACGCCATGTTACCTACGCCGTGCGTGTAACGTTCGTTTGAACGACATCACGCCGGCGTTTTCGGTCTTTCCATTCTCCGTGTTTCCGGGAAGGGAGGGGGTTAACGTGCCTGTCGCTGGTTGATGACCGGGGCTGGGCGCGGCCCCTCCCACCCGGTCTCACGCACATGGCGTTGGCGGCATATTTAAACCCCCCTCGGGGATGGCTGCTTGTCTGGCCATTCTCTGTATGGGGCTTGAACACATCAGTTGGCTGGTCAGCCGGCTGTTGTTCCAGGATCGTTATCATGGTACATACTTGTCCACTTTTTTCATCTGTTGTTTTTTTTTTTTTTTTTTTTTTTATCCTTACTGACACATCCTGTGTTTATCGTTTATCAATTATCCCTCTTTGGTTATTACTACCTACACTTACCTTACTCTTCATTATCACATTTATCTTATCCCCTGCACTCACACTCCCACACACTCCTACACACTCATTCTTTTCAACCCTTCCATACTTTTTCTGTTTCCAATATGTCAGCTATTTTTTGTATAACCCCTACTCATCTTCACTCTGCTCTGTGTGCATCATCTTGCGAAGTTTGTTGTGGACTGATTTTTCTAATTTTCACTTTTACTTTTCTTAGTATTAACACCATTTAGCACACTCCCTCATGCTGATACACTTCTTCTGTGCCAGATGTCGTATCCATTTATTTGCCGCCTCAGTGCCCGCATAGTGGGTTTTGTCCCTGGCCCGCCTGGCGCCCATCGCTGTGCGTTGCATTTAACGCCTGGACTGGTGAGTCTGCCCTAACCAAAATATCTATCCATAACATAGTTTTATGTACTTACTATCTTAATTTATTGGTCAGTATATTATTTGTATAATTTTTATTTTATTTTATTTTTTTTATAGAAACTCTGTGGTAGCATCTGCTCCTGATGAGTGGGGAGATACCCACGAAACGCGTCGAGCTTTGTATTTTGATGCTCGGGTTATACCTGTATACGAAACCACATTTATAAGTTTCGAATTACTTATTTAGAAGTCCTTGACCATTTATTACAAATTTTGTTTACAATTATGGGATGCTTTTCTATCATGTGCATACATGTGTTGATGTCGGATATGCTGTCATGGGCATCATTTTGCCATATTACCTAACCAACTTATCTATTACTGTTATGTATGATTACTTGTGGATACTATACATTATGTCATATACTATGTTTCTTCTGTATCATTATTTATATATATCTTCAATTGGACTTATTTATAATGAGTAGTTCCTTTGAACATTCAATTAAATAAATTAATATGGTCCAATGAAATAATTTTGTCGTTTACTATCCAAGTGCTTCATTTAAAGTCCCAAACTTCCCTTTTTATATGCGTATTAATTACCGGGATGGAGGTACTTAACTGTACTTCATTTAAAGTCCCAAATCTCTCCATCTCTCCCCCTCCGTTGTCTATATATCTTTATTTATTGTATTTGGTTGAATAATGATTTGGTATATTTTCTAGATTTCTGGATGCATAGAATTCACTTTTTGGTTAAGTTCTATTGACAGATTGCATGTCTAATTGTATTTGTTTTCTTTTTTTAATGCACAATAAAAAAAAAATTGTGTAGAATAATACTTGGCTATGTGTTTTACTTCAAATGACAGTTTGGGAGTAGGCAGTAACATTTAAAAAAAAATACAATGTAAAATTAACAAGGGACACCAACATAGTTGTATCTTTGATCTTAAAAACTACAGGATAATGGTGTTGTGGGAACTTGCCCAAATAAGAAAAAAAAAAAAATTATATATATATATTATTCTTGATATCACTAGAAAAAAAAATGCTTTTGAAAATTCGTTTGCAATAACTCCATCAGTATCACCAGCAAAGTAGCTTCATTATTATCCCATTAAAGAAGAAGAAGAGAATTGTGCGCTGCATTTAGAGATTTCATACATTGCCACGTCACAAATGTTAATTCTCCATTATGAACGCTACGGTAGTTTACAAGACCGACTGCTTCTAGCTCATCCTTGCTTCCGAGCATGTGTGTTTGTACTTTAGACTTTTGTCCAACAGACTTGTGTACACACGCTCAGAAAATCAGACAACACACATTTGTCCGTGGAAAATTTGAAAACCTGCCATCCAACATTTGTTGGCAGAAAGTCCGACAACAATTATCTGATGGAGCGTACACATGGTCGGATTTACCGCCAACAGCCTGACATCCAACATTTCCTGTCAGAAAGTCTGATTGTGTGTACGCGGCTTTAGAGTGAGCCTGTCCCAAGTTTGTCCTCACTAACATACAAGGCAAGAAGCCCAGCTTCTACACGTTTAACCCTTTGTTAGGACAGATAGTGATCAAATCTAGTTACAATTGGCAATGAAGATCTGCCTGCACAGTACAGACAGGGTTAATTATGGCAAATTCAACTGACCAGCCCTCTCCTAAACATGGGGAACTACCTAGGATTTATTTTCTTGCTGGGGGGGGGTTCAGAATAGAGCATCTAAATAAGGTAAGCTTCAATAAAAAAAAAAAAAAAAAAATAGGTTATGGTATGTAAATGGAGACATGTAACAAAGAAGTAAAGAAGTAGGAGCTATCCCAATTTTGCTGCAACAGTGGAAATACACTTTAATCACTTGCCGACCGCACTATAACTTATTGATGGTTACAGCGTGGGGTCGCCCAGTTCTGGGAGGGCATCTATTGACATCCTCCCAGAACCACCCCCCCCCCCCCCCCCCCCACTGCAGGGTGCTCCCGGTGCGCTCTATAATGTCTGTGTCTTTTGGACACAGCTTATCACAAAACAGGATAAAGGGCCAAATCGCAGTGGCCCTTTACCACGTGATCAGCTATGTTCAATTACAGCTGACCACAAAGTAAACACACTTACTGGTTACCAGCATTCCTTTCCTCACACTGTCACAGCATGAGGACATGAAAGTCGGTAACTGGCAAGTGTGAAAGGGAACATCTACACTGATAGTCAGGGCACTGATCATCATTGTCCTGACTATCAGTGCTGCCAATCAGTGCCCACCAGTGCTCCCCATTAGTGCCCATCAGTGCCACCTATCAGTGCTGCATATCAGTCTCATCAATGCCTCCTCATCAGAGCCCACCAGTACTGCATCATCAGTGCTAATTCATCAGTGCTGCCTATCAGTGCACATCAGTGCAGCCCTTTCAGAGCTCACCAGTGCTGCCTTATCAGTGTTGCCTATCAGAGCCCACCAGTAATGCCTCATATGTGCCAACTAATCAGTGCTGCCTATCAGTACACATCAGTGCAGCTCTTCCAGAGCCCACCAGTGCTGCCTTATCAGTGCTGACTCATCAGTGTTGCCTATCAGTGCCCACCAGTGCTGCCTATCAGTACCCATCAGTGTAGCCTTATCAATGCTTCCTCATCAGAGCCCACCAGTACTGCCTGATCGGTTCTAACTCATCAGTGCTGCGTATCAGTGCCCATCAGTGCAGCTCTTTCGGAGCCCACCAGTGCTGCCTTTTCAGTGCTGACTCATCAGTGTTGCCTATCAGTGCCCACCAGTGCTGCCTCATCAATGCTTCCTCATCAGAGCCCGCCAGTACTGCTTCATCGGTGCTAACTCATCAGTGCTGCCTATCAGTGCCCATCAGTGCAGCCCTTTCAGAGCCCACCAGTGCTGCCTTATCAGTGCTTCTTATCAGTGCCCATCAGTGAAGGAGAAAAATTACCTGATTACAGAAACTAAGAAAATATATTTTTTCTTCTCAGAATTTTTGGTCTTTTTTTGTTTGCTTAGCAAAAAATAAAAAACCCAGTGGCATTTAAATATCACCAAAAAAAAGCTCTAACTGTCTAATATGATAAAAATGTCATATGGGTACAGTATTGCACAACCGTGCAATTGTCATTCAAAGTACCACAGCTCTGAAAGCTGAAAATTGGGCTGGGCAGGGAGGGGGTGAATGTGCCCAGTAAGCAAGTGGTTAAAGATGTGGTTAAAGTGGTTAAAGATGGACGATAGGGAAGGTTATTAATCAAATACAAAGAGATCCCTAAGCTCAAACTCACCAACCAGTTAGCGACCAACCAAATTGACCTGTCCAACAATCTGCATTAAAGCGGAGGTCCACCCTAAAGTGGACCTTCCGCTCATTGGAATCCTCCCCCCTCCGGCGCCACAATTGGCACCTTTCAGGGGGGAGGGGGGTGCAGGTACATGTACAGTACAGGTATCTGCACCCACTTCCGGGATAGCTCTCTGCGGAAAGGGGCGTAAATTACGCCCCTTTCCGAAAGTCCCCCGCTGCCTGCTGGGAAACACACAGATCCCAGAGGCAGACTCGCGCATGCGCAGTAGGGAACCGGGAAATGAAGCCGAAAGGCTCCACTTCCTGATTCCCATGCCCAAGATGGCGGCGGCAGCACCCGAGAGACGATCAAGAGATCGGCTTCGGGTGCCGACATCGCGGGCGCGCTGGACAGGTAAGTGTCACTATTTTAAAAGTCAGCAGCTGCAGTATTTGTAGCTGCTGGCTTTAAAAAAAAAAAAAAAAAAAACGCGGACTCCCGGCGGACTCCCGCTTTAAGAACAGGGTGGGGGCAGTGGCTACTTGTTTGGAAAGGGAAAGTTATAACCCCAGTATTTTTTTATTTCTGTGTACCATTGGGGAGATTTCCTTTTACTTCCTGTCCCATAGCCAAAACAGGAAGTAAGAGGAAATCCCTCCAGTGTAAGGGAATCCCTGGTTGTCACCACTGGAAGACTTCTCCCCTATTCTTGTTCTGGGGACAGACCAAAAGTTGGGAATTTCTTTTTTACTTTTACTCTTTGATAATGATAAAAGTACCAATAGAGAGGGTGACTCTCCCTAACGGTGACACAGATGGCAAAGAGAACCTGA
Source organism: Lithobates pipiens (assembly GCF_037356315.1). NCBI lineage: Eukaryota > Metazoa > Chordata > Amphibia > Anura > Ranidae > Lithobates > Lithobates pipiens. The sequence goes on from NW_027507755.1 coordinate 11,285,665, forward strand.
CAGATGTTCTAATTCATCTTCACTCCCTCCAAAACAAAACAAAAAACGTTTTGCTTTTTGTTACACTTTAATTTCTACTGTGTTGGCTGCATAAGAATGCATAAGCATCGAATATAGGGGGGTATTTACTAAAGGAAAATCCACTTTGCACTGCAAGTGCAGTCGCCGTAGATCCGAGGGGGACATGCAAGGAAAATATAAAACAGCATTTTAGCTTGCACATGATTGGATGATAAAATCAGCAGAGCTTCCCCTCATTTCAGATCTACCCCTCAGATTTAGAGCGACTGCACTTCCAAGTGCACTTGCAGTGCAAAGTGGATTTGCCTTTCAGAAATAACCCCCATAGTGTATATACTGGCTTCTTCCACATTACCCACCTCTGGAGGGAAACAAAAACCAGAAGACTGCAGTGGTGCAAACACAGCCAGCAATAAACTACCTACAGCCAACATTTTTTTATTTTTTTTTGGTTTGTGGGAGGTAAGGTGTTAGAGCCTCAAAAACTGTAATTTTAAAGTGATTGAAAATCTAAAATGTTGTCACCAGTAGGCATGAGCCCGATGTTTGAGCCGTACAGTGAGCAATATGCTGTGTTCGCTGCAAATTCGAAAGCCGCCGTAACACCGTTAAAGTCTATTGGACTCTAACATGAAACATCAAAAGTGCTAATTTTAAAGGCTTATATGCACCGTATTGTCATAAAAAGTGTTTGGGGACCCGGGTCCTGCCCCAGGGGACATGTATCAATGAAAACATTTTTTTTTTAAAACTTCAGTTTTTTTTTCGGGAGCAGTGATTTTTTGAATGCTTAAAGTGAAACAATAAAAGTGAAATATTTATTTAACTATTGTGCCTGGGGGGTGTCTATAATATGCCTGTAAAGTGGCAAATGTTTCCCATGTTTAGAACAGTTCCACCGCAAAATGAAATTTCTAAAGGAAAAATTGTTATTTAAAACTGATCGCGGCTGTAATGAATTGTTGGGTCTCGGCAATATAGATAAAACTAGTTTAAAAAAAGGGCATGGGTCCCCCAACCCCCAGTCCATTACCAGGCTCTTCAGGTCTGGGATGAATACTAAGGGGAACCCCAAACCAAAAATAAAATAAAAAAATGCGTGGGGGTCCCCCCAAATTCCACACCAGGCCCTGATCTGGTCTGATATGGAAATTAAGGGGAACCCTGCACCGTTTTTTTTTTTTTAAATGGCGTAGCCCCCCCCCCCCAGAATCCATACCTGACCTGGATTTTAAGGGGAACCCTGTGCCAACTTTTTTTAAAAAATGGCGTGGGGGTCCCCCCCAAAATCCATACCAGACCCTTATCCAAACACGCAACCTGGCAGGCCTCAGGAAAAGAGGGGGGGGGGACATGAGAGCGCCCCTTTCCTCCTGAACCGTAGCAGGCCACATGCCCTCAACATGGGGAGGGTGCTTTGGGGTCTGACGCTAATTGTGTCCCGCAATACACATATGCTAAATGAAGGTGAATTTCCAAAATGAAATATCCACTAAATAGAAAAATAATAAATATTCGCTACAATCTTTTAAATGTCAATTTATAAAATTATTAAAATTGTATCAAATATGTATGATTTTTATTTTCAGTTTATAGTTCAATTTGGAAATTCACGTTATTTATCATTTATTTGTAGTGCGGCCCAGTTTTTTTTTTTTTTTTTGGGTGGTGGCAAAACAGAAGAGGATCTCAGTGAGACAATGGTGGATTCACTGGGTGGGTGAGTATCTGAATTGTGCAGAATAAAACCCCCCAGTAAGCAGGAGTTAAAAAAATTAAATTGGGGAGGGTGACCTCTGTTTTAAAGTGGCTGTAAACTTCAGACATGAAATATAAACAAAACATATCCCTCTATAGTGTGTACTTGTCTCAATTCAGAGTGTAATTTCTCATTTCTGTCTGCTGCCTCATTCCTTTGCAATCAGCACGAATCACTTCTGTTTTCCTGACACCAAGAGGTGATAAGGGTATATGGGAGGGTGCTCCAGCACACAGCCTGTGATTGACAGCCTCAGTTCTGTTCCTGTTGCTAAATGAATGGGGGGGGGGGGGCGTCCCCTGCCTTCAATCAGCTCTCACTAAGCTCTGCAGATGTAAGTTCAGCTCTCTGATCCCCCCCCCCCCCCCCCCTTTATAAGCTTTATAAATTCTGAACTGCTGTAGAGAACCGAAGACTGCAGATAAACAGGTACAACATATGTAGGAGGATTTGTTGCTTCACTTGGTACATGTAAAGATTTACAACCATTTTTAAGGAACTTAATCACATATGAGAATCTCAAATCCTTACCTACCCCTAACTACTAAAATTCCGCAGCTCTGGGCTCCCTCCAGCAGCAGCTAGAAAGACATGATCATTGCTGATTGGCAGACCCAGCCAATCAGCAGCTCTACCTGTCACTCCTGTTTTGCAGCAATCACATGACTGATTTTTTTTTTTTTTAGGGCTAGCAGAACAAAGAAGAAGAGGTTTATTATTATTTGTGTACCGGAACTAAAAATGGGCTATTGCTTCACCCTCCCTGCTGCCTACTGTCATGTTCTCCATTACACGTGTACACTAATAAAGCCTCAAGGCACTCTTATTACAAACAAATAGACAATTACATGCATGGCTGGGGTTCCAGGCTTTGATTGGCTGTAACAGGCATTTAATAACTATACCATACAGGGCTGTGCTCTTGTTCCAAATGGCAATATAGAATTTCCTGCCTAGCACAATGCCGGAGATATAAGCTGAGCACAACAAATGATTTCCTTTCTCTACAGATGGCTTTCAAAAAATGTTTGAAGGAAACAAGAGAACAGCGTTCTGTATTTTAAGAGAGATTTATATATCTATACATGTAAATATGCAGAAAAGCCAGAAACCCAATAAGCTGTGGTGGGCCCATGGGTTGTTATTTGAGGTTTCAGTTTTTCCTCTGGAGTACACTGAATAAAAATAGGAGAATAAAAACGGCATGCCGATGAAGCACTAATAGACAAATAAAAAATGAGACATTCCTCCTTAAAAACCCCAGAGAATAGGTTTTCATTTTCCCTTTGTACTTGTTTAAAGCAACTCCAACATTAAATACTAAAAAGACCTCCAATTCTCTGTCCTGCCGTGCCACGGAACCCCCACCCTCCTTCATTCCTCTCCTCCCATTTTTCCCATTTCTCCCATTATTTCTACTCTATCAGCACACCAGTGCCTTCCGCAAGGCTAATGTTGACTCCACTGAGACATCTTACGTTGGACCCTCTGATCGCCTATGTTACGGTTGGAATTAGGGCGAACTTTCTTTCATGACTGCTCTTAATTTATGTATGTTACGAACTTTTGTTGACAGTATGTTTCGTATGCGACCTCTTGTGCCTTATATACCCCTACCCCTGCGGTCAACATCCTGCATTGAACCATACTTTCCTGGGACGGATCAGAAGAGACCCCTCCTGTCCACAGCATGTTCCCATTAGTGGTGGACAGGTAGAGCGAGACCTCTTTTGCCATCGCTTAAGGTCACACAGGTTTCATCTCATGGTTTTCCTTTCCTTCCTATTTCTCACAGAATTCCCTATTACACACCATTACATGTACAGCACTGGATTCCAACTGACTGTGTATATTTGCTGTAACTAATTACATCACTGCTGATGTTCTCACATTGAGTAATGTAAGTCTGTTTTTTTTTTTCCTATGAAACTTCAATAAAAACTTTAAATAAGAAAAAGACCTCCAATTCTCAAGCCAGGGTAGAAGCTGAGTTGTAGTATATGGCCATGCCCTGCAAGAGTCCTAATGGTAATGGCAATTAACCAACGTGTTTGGACCCAGACAGGAGTGAAGCTTGTTACAGTTGGGTGTGGCATATGAGGTTTCATCACATCTGTTATCTGGGGTATTGATACCTTGGGGGTTGGACTTGTGTCCTAGTTATTTGTCTGGAGCCCCGGTATGTGGCACTCCCTGGCCACAGCCATCTGGACCAGTTGTCCCTGTTGCTGAAACAACTGCCAGCACTGCAGCTTCTTTCCCCTCCCTGGCCACAAGTGGACAAAGGAGATTCTGTACAGGGGGAGGAGGAGAAAAGAAAGAGCTGGCCAGACGCAGGGACTTTGACAAAGCTGCAGTTGCAGCCACAGCCATGGCAGGAGGAGATCCAACCCACTGCCCAGGATACAAGACACTATGACTGGCTAATGTGTGCCTGGGAAAGGAGGAGCCCACCCATGAAGAGGAGAAAAACTGCTGGGAGGACCTTGGAACTGTGGAGGATGTAGTCCCAAGAAGACAGCCTCTATTAAGTGGATAACTGTATGGGACTACAAGTCACAGGAGGATGGTGTGCTGATGAAAGTCTCACATGGGGAATGAGAGGTGATTGCTAGAGGGTGCCGCTGGATGTGAAGTGTTGCTGTTGTTAGAGCTTGCTGCAGTGTCGGAGTGGGAGGAGGAGAGATCCAGGGGGCTGAAGGAAAGGGGCCTCACTGCTACAGAGCCCAGAGTCACCGCCAACACCATAGGTTCTGGTCATCACAGGGCAGGAGGAGGCCACAATCTCCTCACCCTCCTAACCAGGGACTTTGTTTGAAGATTTACACCCTTCACTATGGGATTCAAATATCCCAGAGAACTCCCATGCAAAGACTCTGGTTCCCAATGTTTTTTCTTTTAACTCACTAGTATTTGTGTGGTATATTTGGTCCTCACATTATTTTGTTGTAGTTTACAAAGATGCTTTACCGTGTAACTGTCATTACTGTTGTCCTTTTTTTTTAAATGCTGCCCTGTTGGGTGTATAGCCCAAATAAATCCTCTTTTTTCAGCCTTGGTGTGTCAGAAGATGTGGCATTGCCAGAATGGTCAATGTCATTTGAAATCAGCAGACCCATACTTTAGTGGCTTCTTCAGGGTGTAAGCGCTTCATCCCTCTATAACCTCACATTTCAATAAGGGTGGAGCTAAGAAGGTAATTTGTTTTGAATTGTATACATTTCAAGACATTATGTCCAGCAGGGGTACACTGTGTGTGTCAATGGCGGATATGTAACAATAGACAGGGGAAGAGCTTGTTACAGGTTGGTGTGGTATGTAAGATTTCATTACATCTGGGATCTGGGGTATAGACGATTATGACGGGTTTTTATGTGCCCTGTAAATTTCCTCACATTTCAGTATACTTGAAGCTTATGAGTCTGATTCTGCGGAACTTGTAAATTGTATACAAATTGATATATTAGATCTGAAAGGCTTTGCTGAGCCACTGCTGTTTCCATTTCTACTGGTGCTAGGCAAAGCTGCATTAAGAGCCAGGCAGGAGTATATGTTCCAGGAGTTCATCTGTGAACCTGGGTTGTGTTGGGGGTTATCAAATCTAAAAGGAGATGGGCATCAAATTCCCACCTTACTATGAATGTTTGTATTCAGACTCCACAATAACTGACCTCCACCTTCATTAGAGATCATGTGACCAAATGCCCAGGCTTTTGATTGTGTGATCAGCACTGGAGAGACCCTGGAGCAGCATATTCTCCAGGATTAGGGAGGTACTTCAACCTTCCTCTGAGCCAGCTTGGCAAGATACAATACAAGGGCTAGGCAACTGCAAAGATTTCAGGTAATTGTCTGTTCATCCATCCATAAGCTTTATGTACAGGCAGAAGACTGAAGTCTATGCAGCTAACATGCGGGCAGTACTTTTCTGAGCTGTTCAAAGAAAGTAATGAAATCACAGCCGGAATGGTCTTGCCCTTGTATTGTAACTTGCCAAGCTGGCTCAGATCTAAATTCTACATATGTAAATACTATTTCCATTTAGATCTTGCAAGCGGGCTCAGATCTAAATTCTACATATGTAAATACTATTCCCATTTATTGAATTTCTGCTTTTTCAATCATGGAGGCTAGCATCACATGTGGGCGTTACCAAAGGCAGTCTGCATGTAAATGATGCTTCCTGCCCAGGAACTTTCACTTTTCCAGATAAACATCCATCCATCAATGCATTTTGATATTTGCATAGACCCAGCCTCCTGTTGGCATCAGTGGTTCAGCCTACAGATGGCATCACTGGGTCACAAATAAGCTAGTTAATGAAAACAGAAATGTTTTATTTAAAATGAGCAGGTTGGCAGGGGTGGGGTCCAGGAAAGATAAAATTAAAGCTGATTAAACTTTAGTTTTAACTTTACAGTAGCTACTAAAACTGAAATGTGTGTTATCAGTAGATTGGCATCTTAGGGTACAATGACCTTACCTGTCTCAATAGAATAGATAAGTTCTGCATTTTCTCCTTTGTCTCTGTCCAGGGCAGTGACCTGTATAACAGCAGAGCCAATAGCAGCGGATTCAAACACGGAGGCCTCGTATAGCGGGCTGGTGAAGTACGGACTGTGGTCATTAGCATCTTCCACTGTAATCATAACGCGAGCCAGATTGCGGCGGTACGGGAACTCCTGATCTTTCACCTTTTATAAATAATCAAGAAAAGCAATGCATTATTAATCTGCTCAGCATCGAACAGAAATTCAGTAGCAGGTCAGCGAGAAGATTATCACCTCGTTCCTGCCATATCACCAGCCAACTTTCTTACTTTCTTTACAAAAATGTATTATAAAGTATACACTTCTGTTAAACCTTCAATTAATCATATAAGATCAGGTGATTGTCTTACTTATTAATTAAGAGAAAGATTGCGCTTAGTAAAAAATTGAACAAACAAAAAAAAAAAAAATGACCTAAGCTGCAACTCTACTGTGTGAAATAAACACAGTTACGCCCTGTACACACGATTGGATTTTCCGACATTAAAACTGTGGATTTTTTTCCCGAGAGATGTTGACTCAAACTTGTCTTGGATACACACGGTCACACAAATGTTGTCGTATATTCCGAGCATAAAGAACGCGGTGACATACAACACGTACGAGGAGCCAAGAAAAACGAAGTTCAATAGCCAGTGCGGCTCTTCTGCTTGATTCCGAGCATGCGTGGACTTTTGTGCGTCGGACTTGTGTACAACAAGATCGGAAATTCCACAAGTTTTGTTGTCGGAAAATTTGAGTACCTGCTCTCAAACATTTGTTGGCGGAAATTCCGACAGGCTATAGCGTTAGAAATAGCGCCTGCAATCCGCCCTAGAAAAGCTGCACCATTGTCTGTAGTGTGAAAGCCCTCAGGCTTTCACACTACAGCGGTACGCTGGCAGGACATCAGGAAAAGTCCTGCCAGCAGCTTCTTTGGAGCGGTGAAGGAGCGGTGTGTTTACTGCTCCTCCACCACTGCTTCCCATTGAAATCAATGGGGCAGCGCTGTAATACCGCCGGCAAAATGCCGCTATTGCAGCGTATTGCTGGCGGTTTTAACCCTTTCTCAGCTGCTAGTGGGGGGTAAAAGTGCCCCGCTAGCGGCCAAAATGTGCCGCAAATCCGGCGGTAAAGGGCCGCTAAAAATAGCAGTGTTTTACCGCTGATGCAATGGGCGGTGTGGTGTGAAAGGGGTCTAAAGGTCATCATTGGACTGTCTGCCAGACTACAATGATGATCATTGTAGTCACTGGACCGTCTGGTAGGCAACCCAATGAACAACTGCTGAAGTACATATAGCAGACTAACAACACCGATCATACGTGTTGAGGCAGTAACTTAGTGTTGTCAGCCTACAACAGGAAGTGCTGTTACTGGCAGGATCTCCAGGTAAGAAACTATACAAAAGACTAAAAACAAAAATTTGCTTTAGAAAACGGGATACAGTGAGGCATAATGTCAATTATACCAAAACACAGATTTAGGAATTACATATTAGGGATGAGCCGAACACCCCCCGGTTCGTTTCACACCAGAACCTTCAAACGGACCTAAAATTCGTACGAACTTTAGAACCCTATTAAAGTCTATGGGACTCAAACGTTCGAGTGGTCAATTATGGCTCTCCTCGCTGCCAGCGATGTGATTGGTCAAGCATGCGGGGTCACAGTGCATGCTTGGCCAATCATGAGCCAGCAATGCACTGCGATGGCGTAGTGCATTGTGGGCTGTTCATGCCCCACGAATTTGGTGCGATCAGTCCACAAAGTTCTGAATTCGCCGAACAGGCGAACAGGCCATGTTCGAGTTGAACATGCGTTCAAGTCGAACACCTAGCTCATCCCATACATATATCTCAAAATGGTCCCAGATCTTACCATGATAGTGAGAGTGTGATGGGCCTGGGTTTCATGGTCCAGCCGTTCTGCTGTGTAGAGTGTGCCTGTGTTAGGATCAATGCGGAACTTCTTCATACTCATTGGGTCAATGCTGCTGTGGATAATGTAACTTAGTTTGTGGTTCTCGTCTTTATCTGTGGCTTTGATCTGTAGAATCTCTGTTTCTGGAAGGACGTCTTCTGACATGGTGGCCTCATAACTGGATTGGGTAAACTCTGGGCCATTATCATTGTTGTCAAAAACTCGAATGAGAACCTAAAAGGCAAAGGAACAAAAGCATTCATATTTTTACAGTAATATTACAGAGTATGCATGATATTAGTCTCCAGCAAGTATTCCAAGAACCAAGTAACATATCCTGATGAAATTTCCTGGAGATATTTGTTATTCACAGTAGCCTTTAAAGAAAATGTACCTAAAGTGGAACTTCAGTCATTTTTTTCATCTTTCCATCTACTATATCTTCTGCCCTTGTTGGTTTAAATTTGGATAGTAATTATTTTTTTAATCTACAATGAATGTGCAATCAATCTAGAGTTATTTTCCCGTGGCTGTGACTCTCGTGCTCATTCGTGGGAGTGACGTCATCGTGGCTCGGCCATTTAAACGGCCGGAGCCCGCAAATACAGAAGGAAGACTGGGTGAAGATGGAGTGGTGACAGGGCGCCACCAGAGGGCTTTGTTTTTCAGATAAGTATGTGATAATGTGCTACCCGCACATTATGACCTTAATTTGCAGGTGGACCAGATTTTTGCTATACGACTTTAACCACTTGCCTACCAGGCACTTACACCCCTTTCCTGCCCAGGCCATTTTTCAGCTTTCAGCGGTGTCGCACTTTGAATGACAATTGCGCGGTCATGCTACACTGTATCCAAACACATGTTTTATCATTTTTTTTCACACAAATAGAGCTTTCTTTTGGTGTTATTTAATCTTTTTTTTAATTTACAAAAAAAAGACCAAAAATTTTGAAAAAAAAAATTTCTTTAACTTTTTTTTCTGTCAGTAAACTTTGTAACTAAGTAATTTTTCACCTTCACTGATGTGCACTGATGAGACCGCACTGATGGGCATTGAGGTGGCACTTATAGGCACTGATCAGGCGGCACTTATGGGCACTGATTAGGTGGCACTGATGAGGAGGCACTAATATGCACACTTATGGGCACTGATAGGTGGGACTGACAGGTGGCACTGATGAACACTGATAGATGGCACTGATGGGTACTGTTAGGTGGCACTGATGGGCACTAATAGGCGGCACTGGTGGGCACTGATAGGCAGCACTGGTGGGCACTGATAGGTGGCACGGATAGGCAGTATGGATGGGCGACAGTGATTGCCAGCACTGACTGGCATTACCGATGGGCACTGATTGACAGCAGTGATGAGCATTGATGGGCAGCACTGATAGGCAGCACTGATTGCCAGCACTGACTGGCATCACTAATGGGCGCTGGTGGGCAATAGTAGGCACTGATTTGTGCCACTATTTTGAAATATTGTAATCAGGGCACTGATGCCCTGATTACATTCCTAGCTGTCCCCTGTGAGGAGATGCCGCTGACTGGCCGATTACTGGCACTTCCTTGTTTACATGTGACCGGCTGTGATTAGACACAGACGATCACATGATTAAAGAGCCGTGGACGTGGCTCTTTCCAGAGATCGGGGTCGCGTCATGTCCTAGCAACGCGGGCGCGCGAGGGTGGCCATTCTGGGACACCGTCAGACGGTGGGTGGGCGGCATGCAGTTAAAATATAACAAAAGAAAACATGCTTGTGCAGTACTCTTTCTGCAATTAGATGTCCTCCCGTCTGTTGGTCAGAATCATACAACCCCTTTCCTCTAAACCAAAGTCATATGACTGGACAGTGAAAAGAGAAGCAGCACAATGATGAACTGTATGTCCCTCTGCTCTCCCTATCTATCAGCAAGTATTTTGTCACCATATGAACTGATTTTTCTCTGTCACTATCCCTGCTGTACAGGGACTGCAACAGACTGATACCTGGGCACATTTGGGTACTTACACACTTACATAAAAGAAAAAGAAAATGAATGATGTACTAATGATTACGGAGCTGCATTCGTTTGTGTCTTTTACATCTCTCTGGAGTTTAGCGTATATTTTAGGAACAAATGAATAACACAAATGAAAAGGTTTTTTAGAGGTATGAGGCATAAAAGTATGTGCCAGGAAAAGAAGCATGTGGGATAGAAATTCTGCGACTTAAGTGAAAAACTACAAAGGGCAGAAGTTGTTTTATGATGTGCAAAAAAACCCCATCAAATGAGCATAGCAGGTGGAAAGTAGAGGAATGGGTTTTCAAAAGATAAACTGCACCTTAGGAAAAAATTTACATTTTCTTAACACATATAATTCATAAAACGGTTCTATTTCTACTTTTGTGTGTTAACTTGGCTTGTCCCTGCAGATCCGAATCTCACCCACCTTCACAATGACACCACAGCGACTTTTTACCCCCCTTATCGCTGTCCACCCTAGACTATATACCTTCACAAAAGGTCAGCCTTATTCAGAACTTTAAAAGCTGAAGTTTAGGTTTGCATATTTTTGCATAGTTACATTGATCCAGCTCTGACCAATGTAAGAAAGTTTGTGTCATGTCCAAAAAAGACGCCATGAAAGTTGGAGATTGCTATAGTTGGCACTACCACTACCTACAGAGGTGGCCACGGTCTTCCAGGTCTCATGCGTCTTCCTTGTTGGCTGATTAGTTAACATAAGAGGTCACTTTCTCAGCACAGATGCCATTCAGAAAACATTTTGCATTTTCTTAACCACTTCAGCCCCGGAAGATTTTACCCCCTTCCTGACCAGAGCACTTTTTGTGATTCGGCACTGCGTCACTTTAACTGACAATTGCGCGGCCGTGTGACTTTGCACCCAAACAAAATTGGCGTCCTTTTTTCCCCACAAATAGAGCTTTCTTTTTGTGGTATTTGATCACCTCTGCATTTTTTTTTTTGAGCTCTAAACAAAAAAAGAACGACAATTTTGAAAGAAAAAAAAAGCTATATTTTTTACTTTTTGCTATAATAAATATCCCCAAACCCCAAAAAATATATAAAAAAAACTAATTTATTTCTCAGTTTAGGCCGATATGTATTCTTCTACATATCTTTGGTAAAAAATGAAAAAAAAAATGGCAATAAGCAAATATATTGATTGGTTTGTGCAAAAGTTATAGCGTCTACAAAATAGGGGATAGTTTTATGGCATTTTTATTATTAATTTTCTTTTTTCCATTAGTAATGGCGGCAATGTGAGATTTTTATCATGACTGTGACATTATGGCGGACACATCAGGCACTTTTGACACTATTTTGGGACCATTGTCACTTATACAGCAATCAGTGCTATAAAAATGGGGAAGGGGTTAACACAGGGAAGGGGTTAACACTGGGGGCGATCAAGGGGTTAAGTGTGTCATAGGGAGCGATTCAAACTGTGGGGGGATGGGCTACAACTGACATGACAGCGGTCACTGCTCCAGATGACAAGGAGCAGTAGATCTGTCATGTCACTAGACAGAACGGGGAAATGCTTTGTTTACATAGGCATCTCCCCCCGTTCTGCCACTCCACGACATGATCATGGGATACCGGCAGACAGCGAGTCCTCAGGACCTGCGGGCACGGTCACGGAGTATGCGGCGGGCACGCGTGCGCCCACAATGCTGCGCCTTAAAGGGAACGTACAGGTACGCCCATTTGCGCAGCCGTGCCATTGTGCTGACGTATATCGTCGTGTGCTGGTTGGCAAGTGGTTAATGAATGCAAAGTCTTGCTTGGACTGGGCAATGATGTCACAATCTCCACTTTGTCTAATCAGAGGACGCTTTGAATATTTTTCACCATACTGTGATGAAAAACATCATGGCTGCAGCATGTGCACACCCCTGTTCACTGCCTTTGCAGCTTAACCACTTCAATCCCAGACATTTTCACCCCCTTCCTGGCCAGGCAAATTTTCAGCTTTCAGTGCTCTCATATTTTGAATGACAATTGCGCGGTCATGCAACATAGTTACATAGTTAGCCCTGTTGAAAAAAAGACACAAGTCCAATAGAAGGGAAATTATATATATACAATCCTATACCCACATTTGATCCAGAGGAAGGCAGGAAAAAAAACAATAAATGATGATCCAATTTGCCCCAGCAGGGGAAAAAATTGCTTCCTGATCCCCCAAGAGGCAATCAGATGTTCTCTGTACCCATACGAAATTGTTATAATTTTTTTCCACACAAATAAAGCTTTCTTTTGGTGATATTTAATCGCCATTAGGTTTTTAATTTTTTTGATAAATAAACCAAAAAAAGACAGAAAATGTTGAAAAAAAAACCCCACGGTTTTCTTAGTTTCTCACATTTTGCAAATAAATATTATTTTTATAAGTTTAGTCCAAAATGTATATGGTTACATTCTTGAAAAACGTAAAAAAAATAATCTTTTTTTTTTTTTTACCTACTGTCACCAGTGCAGTAAAGCGTCATCATATAGGTCAGTGATGGCGAACCTTGGCACCCCAGATGTTTTGGAACTACATTTCCCATGATGCTCATGCACTCTGCAGTGTATTTGAGCATCATGGGAAACATAGTTCCAAAACATCTGGGGTGCCAAGGTTCACCATCACTGATATAGGTGGTGTGGTAGTGATCAGGGGACACGTCTACCACAGCTAATCACATGGTACAGATGGGCTGTCAATGGCGCTGTCTGTACCATGTGATCACTGTGACCAATCACAGTGATCAGCACAATAGTACACAATGAATGGCATGAATCAAAGTAATTCATTGTGTACAATTGTCATGTGATCTGCTGTGAATGGTCACGCCGATCACATGTTACCGGCAGTGGGCTGGTACACTGATCTGTCATCCTCTGTGTGTGGTGGACACAGCAGGTGACAGATTACATTGGATTGCGGCCCTTGGGGTGCGCTCAAGGCACAATCCAGGGAGGACGTCATAAGACGTTTACCCAGGATAGTAGGGCTCCAGCCCAGCCTATCATAAATGACAACAGGATTGGGGAGAAGTGATTTGGGAGAGGAGAAGTTCAGAGACCCCATGGGTATAGGGCAGAAGTGATGTCAGCTTGGGTGTGGACCGCCTATACATCTCCAAGCCATGTGAACACCTCCAGCAGCTGTGGTTTGCTATTATCGGGACACCTATGAAGATTTAGCATTTGGCCAGATATGTACTGTGAGTTCTAACATTTTTAATAAATTGCCCACTAGATGATACTTTTCCTTTTCTACACAAACACAATGTGGGGAAAATAGGACACTGAATTCCTGTTCAAGTTGCATGCAATTCTTTGCAGTGCAATTTGTGTACATTCATTTTGTATTGATACAAATCGCACCGCAAATCATCGGTTTCAGTATCGGAGCATTTGTGCGAGTACAAATACTCACACAAATGCTTGGTATTGGCACTGATACTGGTATCGATATCGATGCATCCCTAATACATATACTGTATATTGTGACAGTGTGAGACCCTGCCACTGTGAAAGTGTAGGAGAAAATGACACAGAATTCTCATTAAAGTGGTTGTAAACTCTTACAGACTACTTTGACTTACAGGTAAGCCTAGATTAAGGCTTAACTGTAGGTCCAAGAAATATCTCCAATAGCTACACGGTTTAGGAGATATTTGCAAATGACAGACACGCATGCGCCGTAGACATCGACGCCAAGGCGCGCTAAGCATGCCGCTGCTAATGGTAATCACGCCGTTAGTAGCGGCTCCCATACACAACGCGCGGGGTGGCGTCATCACGGCTCCGGCCAGTCACAGCTCCGGAGCCGCGATACCTGGAAGTCACTCCGGGTATCATGGCGGCGTCAGAGGAGGAGGACGAGGGTCGCTCCAGGGGCTTCGATCTCAGGTAACTTATTCATAATGAGCTAGTATTCTATGCATACTATCTCATTATACCTTTGCCTTGCAGGGCCTATTTTTTTTTTTTTATTAAGGCTTTACTTCCTCTTTAAGGACTAATGTGAAGGTCCAGGCTATAGTTTCTGAGCGGAGAAAGCTGTGTTTTTGGTTTTCTCCAGATTCTGTAGTCCCAGATTGGGGCCTGAGGCTTGAAAGCTCCAAAGTGTATCGGGTGGGATGGAGGGTGTCTAAAGGCTAAGAGAACCAAGAGAGCCGGACAACACAGTCAGAGGGACTGGTAAGAAGACCAGCGGTGCTGGTTGCAAAGGAGCCTGGTGGTTGGCATTTTCAGCTGACTATTCATGTTGACGGTGGTAACCCCAGCATGGGCAACTGATATTATGTGAACCTTCTGTTCTGTTTAATAAAAATGGGCTGCCATGCCCTAAACTAGAGTATGGACTTTGCCCAGCTCATTGGAAAAGGACCTAACACATGAGTATAATCTCCCCAATACCACAATATATAATACTTTATATAATATACAGGAATTTATATAGTGCTAACAGTTTGTGCAGCGATATATAAACTTATACACACTACATTATTCTATACATATATACTTCATGCTGCAAAGTTTCACATACAATATATAAAAGAAACTCTAAAAATCCCATTTCTCTTCCGTGTGCTGCAAAGTTAATCCTTTCAGCTCCATGGTTTCAGCACTTCATCCATAAGCCCCATACACACCCCTACCTAATATCTAGCTACACTAAGGAAAGTTCACTTTATCTAAGGCCACACTCCGCTCTCCTCCCATTGATAGTCCATGCACGTTCCAGGTCCTCTGCCTTCATTTCCCACACTTAGAAAAATGTTAACAAAAGAACCTCGTGGCCCAGTAATCCCCCAAACCAGACAAACCATGACTTCATATTTGGGCTGGTAACTAAACAGACACACTAAAACAGCAACAAAAGATCCTTCTAGCACAAAAATCAAAGAATAAAAGGAGAAATAAATACAATAAAAAGGACAAATACAGACGGCAGTGAAGTTTTCTGCAGCTATTTAGGACTTGCCCGTGACTAATTGTCCCGCTTCATTCATAGCGTGAGCAAAAGCAGCCCAACGGCTGCGGTTTTTCTTAATGGAAGCGTATTTTACAATGTACCCGAAAAGCAGAAAACACACTCGGAGATAATTGCTTTGCCAGAGACCTCTGTTGTACCGCAGCCTGTAAGACTTTGCACATTAAATGCTTTGCTTTCATTGTGGTGGCCTGATCAGTTAATTCAAGAACGATACCGCACACCTCTATATTTTCTGTTTAGAGTGCGTCTGCACAATTACGTCCCCTAGGCCTGATTATTTTTTTGAAAAAAAAAAACATTTCTTAAGCTGACTTCCCTTTGAGCCACTTAAATTGTGAGGTGTTCCCATAACCACTCAAAGCGGCAACTGTTTTTTGTCAACCCCAACCCCTCCACTACCTCTTATCTTATTTTATGTTGCAGGCCTGCGTGGGTTGGTAAAGTGTTCTGTACCTGCTCAAAAGTACTTAGGCGTGTAAGTCTTCAGTCGGTTTATTGTTTAACCACTTCGCTTCTCACATCTGTACACCCCTATGGACCAGAGTCTGTACTCCCCTATAGACCAGAGCCTGTACACCCCTATGGACCAGAGTCTGTACTCCCCTATAGACCAGAGCTTGTACACCCCTATGGACCAGAGCTTGTACACCCCTATGGACCAGACCCTGTATACTCCTATGGACCAGAGCCTGTACACCCCTTTGGACCAGAGCCTGTACACCCCTTTGGACCAGAGCCTGTACACCCCTATGGACCAGAGTCTGTACTCCCCTATAGACCAGAGCCTGTACACCATTATGGACCAGAGTCTGTACTCCCCTATAGACCAGAGCCTGTACACCCCTATGGACCAGAGCCTGTATACTCCTATGGACCAGAGCCTGTACACCCCTTTGGACCAGAGCCTGTACACCCCTATGGACCAGAGCCTGTACACCCCTTTGGACCAGAGCCTGTACACCCCTTTGGACCAGAGCCTGTACACCCCTTTGGACCAGAGCCTGTACACCCCTTTGGACCAGAGCTTGTACACTCCTTTGGACCAGAGCCTGTACATCCCTTTGGACCAGAGTCTGTACACACCTACGGACCAGAGCCTGTACACCCCTATGGACCAGAGCCCTGTACACCCCTTTGGACCAGAGCCTGTACACCCATATGGACCAGAGCCTGTACATCTGTATGGACCAGAGCCCTGTACACCCCTTTGGACCAGAGCCTGTACACCCCTATGGACCAGAGCCTGTACATCTGTATGGACCAGAGTCCTGTACACCCCTTTGGACCAGAGCCTGTATACCTTTTTGAACCAGAGTCTGTACACCCCTATGGACCAGAGCCTGTACACCCCTATGGACCAGAGCTTGTACATCTCTATGGACCAGAGCCCTTTACACCCTTATGGAGCTGAGCCTGTACACCCCTATGGACCAGAGCTTGTACATCTCTATGGACCAGAGCCCTTTACACCCCTATGGACCTGAGCCTGTACACCCCTATGGACCAGAGCTTGTACATCTCTATGGACCAGAGCCCTTTATACCCATATGGACCAGAGCCTGCACACCCCTATGGACCAGAGCCTGCACACCCCTATGGACCAGAGTCTGTACACCCTATGGACCAGAGCCTGCACATCTCTATGGACCAGAGCTTGTACACCCCTATGGACCAGAGTAATTTTGACATTTCTGCTATTGGTCTATTTATTTCGCAATAACTTTGGTATTGCTTAAAATAACTAATACATCGTTTTTATTTTTAGGACATAAAAAGTATTTTTTTTTTGTGATACTGTCTTGCAAAAAAATTTTCAGTTTTTTTTAATGCAATTTATACACAAAAAAAGTAACAAAACTAATAAAAAATACTTTTTTCCACTTAGATTAGTTTGAGTTAAAATTGACACTAAAATAATGATCCCAGTACAAAACAATGCAAAAATAATAAAAAAATAAATAAACTAACAAATAAAACAAATGAAAATGAAAAAAAGTTTACATATGAATGGTTAAAAAAACAGGATTAAAAAAACAAAATCAGCTGGAGAATTATAGTTAAAGAAAGAAGAAGGTAATTAGGGCTGATAGGGTAAGCTACAGTGCCTTGAAAAAGTATTCACACCCCTTGAAATTTTCCACACTTTGCCGTGTCACAACCGAAAACGTAAATGTGTTTTATTGGAATTTCATGTGATAGACCAACACAAAGTGGCACATACTTGTGAAGTGGAAGGAAAATGCTAAATGTTTTTCAAAACTTTTTACAAATAAATATGTGAAAAATGTGGTGTGCATTTGTATTCAGCTCCCCTGTATCAATACTTTGTATAACCTCCTTTCGCTGCAATTACAGTCTTTTTGGGGATGTCCCAACCAGCTTTGCACATCTAGTGACATTTTTGCCCATTCTTCTATGCAAAGTAGCTCAAGCTCTGTCAGATTGGATGGAGAGCGTCTGCGAACAGCAATTTTCAGGTCTTACCACAGATTCTCAATTGGATTTAGGTCTGGACTTTGACTGGGCCATTCTAACACATGAGATGCTTTTTTTCATCTAAACCATTCCATTGTAGCTCTGGCTGTACGTTTAGGGTTGTTGTCCTGCTGGAAGATGAACCTTCGCCCCAGTCTCAAGTCTTCTGCACACTCCAACAGTTTTTCTTCTAGGATTGCCCTGTATTTGGCTCCATCCATTTTCCCATTAACTCTGACCAGCTTCCCTGTCCCTGCTGAAGAAAATAATCACCAGAACATGATGCTGCCACCACCATGTTTCACAGTGGGGATGGTGTGTTCAGGGTGATGTACAGTGCTAGTTTTCTGCCCACAGATAGCATTTTGTTTTTAGGCCAAAAAGTTCAATTTTGGTCTCAATTGACTTTCTTCCACATGTTTGCTGTGTTCCCCACATGGCTTCTTACAAACTGCAAACTAGACTTATTATGGCTTTCTTTCAACAATGGCTTTCTTCTTGCCACTCTTCCCATAAAGGCAGGATTTGTGGAGTGCACGACTAATAGTTGTCCTGTTGGCAGATTCTTCCACCTGAGCTGTGGATCTCTGCAGCTCCTCCAGAGTTACCATGGGCCTCTTGGCTGCTTCTCTGATTAATGCTCTCCTTACCCGGCCTGTCAGTTTAGGTGGATGGACATGTCTTGGTAGGTTTGAAGTTGCGCCATACTCTTTCCATTTTCGAATGATGGATTGAACACTGCTCTATGAGAGGTTCAAAGCTTGGGACATTTTTTTTATAACCTAACCCTGCTTTAAACTTCTCCACCACTTTATCCCTGACCTGTCTGGTGTGTTTCTTGGCCATCATGATGCTGTTTGTTCACTAGGGTTCTCTAACAAACCTCTGAGAGCTTCATAGAACAGCTATATTTATATTGAGATTAAATGACACATGTCGACTCTTTTTACTAATTGGGTGACTTCTGAAGGCAATTGGTTTCACTAGATTTTAGTTAGTGGTATAAAAGTAAAGGGGGCTGAATACAAATGCACACCACACTTTTCAGCTATTTATTTGTAAAAAATTTTGAAAAACATTTATCATTTTCCTTCCATTTCACAATTATGTGCCACTTTGTGTTGGTCTATCACATAAAATCCCAATGGTTGTAATATGACAAAATGTGGAAAATTTCAAGGGGTGTGAATACTTTTTCGAGGCACTGTATATCTTAATAATGGGTTAAATAGGAAAACATTTTAATTAAAGCCCAACTCCAGAAAAAAAACGTTAAAATTAACCTTGCAGGGTTAGTGTAATACTGTAGATGCTGTGGATAACCTGTTGGTCATGATCAATAACCTGGGTTTCGGGTTATAAAGTTTTGGGTTTGTGGTGCTCAGATACAGTTACATTCTGTTTTAAGATGTTGTGGATAGCTTGTTGGTCAATATCAATCACCCGGTGTGGGTTAAGTGGTGTAGGTTGGAGTCCGATACTTATATTTGGGGGGAAAGGAAGGACAGGGGGCAAACTCCCACTCTAGGGAGAGTTGGGAAGAATTTATATCAGTGATTCTCAACCAGGGTTCCTCCAGAGGTTTCTAGGGGTTCCTTCAGCATTGGGCAATTTCTGCCTCTCAGATAAGTTCCCACTGACACCATTGATCTTTTTTTTATCTATCTGTAAGGAGGTAATTCTTCCCAATGACCACAGGTGTAAGGACCATTCTTCCCACTGACCATCACACTAATGTATCATGAGTTGTAGAGACCAGAGAACCATTTCAAGGGTTCCTCTGTGTTGAAAAGGTTGAGAAAGGCTGATTTATATGGAAGGCATGAAGAAAAATATGGGAGGAAGGAAAATCCAGGGGAAAAGGAATAGAATAAAGGGATGGGGATAGGCCAAGCCGGGGTCAATCTGGTCACTACTGAGCTACAGGGAGTGACAGAGAAGTATACAGGGAGGGGGGTCAAAAGCATACACCAGGACATATTTAGGTTTTTGCAAACAATAGGGTAGAGGCACGGGGTGAGAAATGCCACCTATACAGCACTTTTTTTGTCTACAGGTGGCCTTTGACAATGTTTCAAAGACTGAATCAAGTTGTACTATGACCTGACCATGGTCTACTGCACGGTCAAACCCCTCTTCTCAAAGCCTGAACTGCAACTGCTGGAGACTGTCCTGAAGCAAGAGGACCTGTCAGGGAGAGCTGCTATGTTCTGTGAAGCCCATCTTTAAACAAATGCTGATCATGTATTTAACTTATTTCCAAGTTTTCATGTTTTTTTTTTTTTTCTCAGCATCATTCAGGTACAAGTTGCAGTACGCCTCTATCTTTCTTACAGAGTGACATTTCACATTGGCCTTGTCCTTGGTTTGGGGTAAGGTTTAATCAAGCAGCTAAGCTTTCTGATGTATGGGTTAAAGCCTGTTAGTGGCCTGGGACAATGATTGATGGTTCCATTAAATGTCACATAAGGTCGGAACCAGCAGAGAGGCAATACATCATGCTTGTAATACATGTTATGAACATGGACATGTATGATGTTACAACATATAAAATAAAGATTTCTAAGGTATGAAATAATGAGACTTTCATAATTATAGACTAAATGAAGTACACACAAAAAAACGGGATTTATTCTGACTGTGTTCCTGGTTGAGGTTGGCTATGACACAAATGTTATGATTAATGATTGTGTCACAGTGGATATATAACCTTTGCACAAGAAAAGTGCAAGCTTAAAGTGGTCCCATATGTACAATGCTAGCAAAAATATATTCCAACCATGGATCAGGGAGGGAAGAAGGGATTTTGGCGGTGCAATGGCAAATAATGAGGAGAAAGATTCATCTTAAACATTTTTTTAATGAGTATAAAGTTAAAAAACATGAACAAGGACCATGAGTCTGTAAGTATATTGCATTTCAAACAGGTGTACTGTTACAGCGAAATTTTCAGATTCATATATTATCCCAACACACTCATTTTGTCATTTAAGTTGCCCTCCACCCTATGCTTTGAATATACAGCTTTTAAACGTGGTCCCTGTGTGCCCTCCGTGACCATGCAGGACTTCCTCCTGTGGGACTTTGTTTGTGCCAGGCTGTGACAGTGGTCAAGTTTGGCGGACCAAACAACGTGTTTCAAGAATTTTACAACCAATTTGTATAACCCTTGATGAAACTACCACGCGAAACACGTTGGGATAATATAGGAATCAGAAAATTTCACTGTAACTGTACACCTGTTTGAATGACCACTTATTATGTGAAACGCAGTATACTTACAGACTCATGGTCCTTGTTCATGCTTTTTAACTTTATACTCATTAAAAAAAAAATTAAGATTCATCTTTCTCATCATTATTTGCCATTGCACCGCCAAAATCCCTTCTTCCCTCCCATCTGATCCATTTTACTTTTTGGGATAAAGTGAAAACTTTTCTGGGTGTTTAACCACTAGTCGGACACAATCAATATGCTAACCATCT
Source organism: Lithobates pipiens (assembly GCF_037356315.1). Lineage (NCBI taxonomy): Eukaryota > Metazoa > Chordata > Amphibia > Anura > Ranidae > Lithobates > Lithobates pipiens. The sequence goes on from NW_027507755.1 coordinate 11,306,864, forward strand.
TCCTGGAATAGAAAGATAAAGAGAAATATTTTCTAGTCTTGGAGAAAATGCTGGTCCAGTGTTATTGCTTTGACTGACCACACGTCCAAAATGCGTAGGCACTTGCTTCATGTAATCTCTGCTAAAGTAAAGGGACAAAGCTAGCCCATAATCCTAAAACACTTCTTTAGTTAGGGAAAGTTGTTCAAGACATAGCACCCTTTATATATCCTTGCTCAATGAAGTTAAACATTTAGGCCTCTTTCACACTGGGGCGGTGCAGGCGTCAGCAGTAAAGCGCCGCTATTTTTAGCGGCACTTTACCTTCGTTTTAGCGGCGGTCTGCTGCTGCTAGCAGAGTGGTTTTAACCCCCGCTAGTGGGCGAAAAGGGTTAAAACTGCCCGCAAAGCTGCAGCGGCGCTTTGCCGGCGGTATAGCTGCCCTGCCCCACTGATTTCAATGGGTAGGAGCAGTTTAGGAGTGGTGAATACACCGCTCCTTCACCACTCCAAAGATGCGGGGGGTACATTTGGACAGCAGCATTGTTAGTCTTTAGATGCACTAACAAATTGAAGCCAAACTCCAGCTAACACTTTATAAGCAGGTACAGTAAACAATTTTTTTCCTGATGCATGACCAGAGGCCAGCCCTGAAATGGACGTTCCTTATTAGGAAATCCTTCTTCAGCCTGCCAAGCGCCTCTCTGCACTGAGCTGTGCATTAGTTAATACAACAGCTCATTAAAAAAGGAGGACATATATAAGTTTAGTCAGCTGCTGTGAAAAGAACACCCTGCTAAAGCTTTGGAAATAGGGCTTTTATTTCCTATCAAGTCAAGATGAACTATGGTAATGATAGTAATTCATCCAGTCTAATGCACTCTAATGCCCTGTACACACGGTCGGACATTCCGACAACAAAATCCATCTGATTTTTTCCGATGGATTTTCTGACAAACTCGTCTTGCATGCACGCGGTTGTACAAAGTTGTCGGAAAATCTTATCATTCCTATCGTGGTGATGTACAACACGTATGTCGGGACTATAAACGGGCCAGTAGCTGTGGTCTCTCAATTTATTCTGAGCATGCGTGGCACTTTGTCCGTCGGAATTGTCTACACACGATCGGAATTTAAATGATCGGATTTTGTTGTCGGAAAATTTAAGATCCTGCTCAAACTTTGTGTGTCGGAAATTCAGACGGAAAAAGTCCGCTGGAGCCCCCACACGATCGGATTTTCTGACAACACGATCCGATCGCACATTTTCCATCGGCAATTCCGACCTTGTGTACAGGGCATAATTCAGGAGTTATTAGCCAGATCACCAGATGAAAACAGAAGAAAAGAAAGCCCCCCCCCCCCAAAAAGAAAACAAATGCAACCACCACATAGAAAGAATTGGTAAGCTGCACTATATCACATTTTCGGTTTTGGGTTTAACCGGTTCCCGACCAGCGCACGACGATGTACGTCGACAGAATGGCACGGGCAGGCATATTGGCGTACAGGTACGTCCAATCTTCAATGCCGCCCTGCCATCGGGAGCGCGCCGCCAGCGGCGCGCTTCCACGCTGGTCGGGACCCCCGTGAGTCCGGTCGCGGGACCCATGGACTCGATCGCCGCGGGCATCCCCGCGATCGTCTCACGGGACGGATGAATGGAGGAAATGCAGTGTAAACAGCATTTCTCCATTCTGCCTAGCAACTAGTGATGCTGATCTCTGCTCCATGTGATTGGAGCAGAGATCAGTGTTCACTAAATGAAAGCCCAGCCCCCAACAGTTAGTAACACACCCCTAGGAACACTTAACCCCTACACTGCCACCCACTGGTTAACCCCTTCACTGCCAGTGTCATTTACACAGGAATCACTGCATTTATATAGCAGTGATTACTGTGTAAATGACAATGGTCCCAAAAATGTGTCAAAAATGTCCGATGGGTCCCTCACAATGTCGCAGTCACAATAAAAATTGCTGATCGCCGCCATTACTAGTAAAAAAAAATAATAATAAAAAATTATTAATAAAAATGCTATAAAACTATCCCTATTTTGTAAACGCTATAACTTTTGCGCAAACCAATCAATAATCGCTTATTGCGATTTTTTTTACCAAAAATATGTAGAAGAATATGTATTGGTCTAAACTGAGGGAAATTTTTTTTTTTTATATATAATTTTGGGGGATATTTATTATAACAAAAAGTAAAAAATAATGCGTTTTTTTTCAAAATTGTCGCTCTATTTTTGTTTATAGCGCAAAAAATTAAAACCGCAGGAGTGATCAAATACCACCAAAAGAAAGCTCTATTTGTGGGAAAAAAAGGATGTCAATTTTGTTTGGGAGCCACGTCGCACGACCGCGCAATTGTCAGTTAAAGCGACGCAGTGCCGAATCGCAAAAAGTGGTCTGGTCTTTGACCAGCAAAATGGTCCGGTCTGTAAGTGGTTAATACCGCTTTAAACCCTGTTTGTAATGATATATACAAAGTTCTCTGCAGCAGGTAACCTTCCTGCATTTAGTTCCAAATTAAAAAAAAAAACTTGGTTAGAAGGATTGTGTATAATCCTACAGTTGTGTGAAAAAGTATTTACCCCCTTCCTGATTTTTGATTTTTTTTTTGCATACTTCTCATACTTAAATGATTCAGGTCATCAAACACATTTTAATATTACACAAAGATAACCCAAGTAAATCCAAGATCCAGTTTTTAGATTATTATTTCATTTATTAACCACTTAAGGGCCAAGCCTCTTTCTGAGATATGTTGTTAACAAGTTAAAAACAGTTATTTTTGTTTTGGTGGGACGTCCAGTCACCCAGGAAAAGCTGGGCCACATAGCCGGCACTGGTTGGGTGGGTGTCTCTCCGGGACATCCCAATATAGACTCATTTATCCAACATAGTTGTATCTCTATGTCTAATTCTTTAATACAAGACATATTATTCATTTTCCTTTAGGCCCCTTTCACACTGAGGCGATTTTAAGGCGCTACAGCGCTAGAAATAGCGCCTGAAAAAACAGCCCCTTTCACTCCAGTGTGAAAGCCGGAGGGCTTTCACACTGAAGTGTTGCGCTAGCAGGACGGTAAAAAAAGTCCTGCTGGCAGCATCTTTGGAGCAAGTAAACTTTGGTACATGCACAATGAGCTTGAAGGGTCTTCAGGTCAGCGCCTGTGTCTGGAGAGTCCTGCAGGACATTGACTTATCTCCAAGTAAGGTTTTAAGCTGAAATGTGGCCAGGAAAACCCCTGTTCCTCCACATGACCATGGGGCAATGTGGCACGTTAGGTCTTCTTTCTTTGGGACTGCAGAGTGGAAGAATCCTTCTTCTGATGCCCATGTCACTGCCGGATCAGCTAAATTAAAATATGCAGACTGGGTTGGTTTCTAGGTTTGCCAAATACGGGCTTAATTTGTTTACAAATGGCAAAACCTCAGTGGACAGTAGAGGCTCTGATATTTGAGAGCTGAATGGGGATGGGGATAAGCATCATGTGGGGTTAGAGTTCATCTTGACTTGAAAGGAAGTCAACACCTTATTTCCAAAGCTTTGGTGGATAAAACAGGTTCACTTTACTATGCCCAGGGTGTTCTTTTCACAGCAGTCGAATAAACTTACAGTATGTATGTCTTTCTTTCTACTACCTAGGCTGGGCATCAGTCAAATGACCTGTTACATTAACTAATGCACAGCTCAGTGCAGAGAGGCACTTGGCGGGCTGAAGAAGGATTTCCTGATAAGAAACGTCCATTTCAGGGCTGGCCTCTGGTCATGCATCACACTGTAATTGTGCTGTTTGTCAAAGACATATGCCTTGGAAAAGAGCTGAATTAACAGACATAGAACAGGACGAGTAATAACGGAGCAGGTCCGTTGATAAAGTGGGCAGCTTGGATACCTGCAACCACTTAAAAGCTAATCAGGAAGATCTCTGCAGAAGGAAGATGACCGAGATTTCGCTAACAAACTGATGCTCATAAATCATGGCCATAATGCACCAGCACCAAAGCAAATTAAAGCTTCTTTAAAGTTTAACATTAATTCAATGTACTTGGATACACAATCCATTATCTATTCATTATATTGGCTAGACTAGAGTTAAATTTTTCCATGTACTGTAGCAGGAAACTAGGTACTAATGTAATAATTGGAGCCCTGTAATTTGCATTACAAGTTCAAAACCATTTTTTTTATTAAAGGTGCAGTGATTTTGAAAACATTATTCACTTAATTGTGTCAAGTGTGCAGGCATATACTGTGTATCTTAGATGCCGTTTTATATTAGGCCGCGTACACACGGGCGGACTGTTCGCCCAACTTTGTCCGTTCAACAGTTTCAGCAAACAGTCCGCTCAAAATTAGCATGGACGGACATGCCCACACACGACGAACGAACAGTTTGCTGAAACCGTGCGCGATGACGTGAACGGCACGTACGACGGGACGAAAAATACGACGTCCTATACACTGCATTATAGCTTTCGGCGTGAAAATCCTTTCTGAGCATGCGCGCAACTTTGTTTGACGAACAAGCCTACACACGAGCGGACTGTTCGCTGAAACAAAGTTTCAGCGGACAGTTTTACGGAATTTCCGAAAAACCTTGTCCGTCAAACTGTCCGCTGAAACTGTCCGCTGAAAGCCCACACACGAGCGGACTGTCCGCCCAAACACTGTTCAGCGGACAAAGTTGGGCGAACAGTCCGCCCGTGTGTACGCGGCCTTACACATATGTACTCTGTAAACTTTTAGGGCTGGAGACTGCCTCTAATTCTCTTTATGTAACCATCAGACTTGAGCCTTTACCATCTGCTGGCCATTATTTAGCACTGCAGTTTAGGTCTGTGCAATTAACACCTGCACTTATCAGGGAGGATTAAATAGACTGCTGGACACTAAAACTGTGCATTATTAACAGGTTAGTCTGTCTGCTCATAACCTGGATTCAAGTCTGCCTGACTTCTGTCTGTTGATGCCATAGATCAGTGGTTCTCAGCCTCAGTCCTCAAGTATTCCCAACAGGCCATGTTTGCAGGTTTTCCTTTATCTTGCACAGGTGCTTTAAATCAGAGTCAATGGCTTGGTATTTTGGACAGCTAATTTATCTAAGAGAGATTTACAAAATGTGGCCTGTTGGGGGTACTTGAATACAGAGGTTGAGAACCACTGCCCTAGATTACTCCTGCAACATGTCTGGATAGTGTTAGCTCAATATTACATTAAACATGATATAAGCAATTATGTTTACATATACATAAACCTTCATTAAAATCAGTAGTCCCTTATCATTTAATACTTAACCTAGAAAAAATTAAAATGGAAATACTATATAAGGCATAGAAATTGTAATCACTTCCCTTTAGTCAAGAACAGCCCATATGGAATAGCAGCCATGGCCCCGGTAGTAATGTAATACACGCCACTTCCGGGGTCACCTTGGTAGACATGTACCTTGGTAGACAAGTGGTTAAAGAGGACTTGAACTATGCAAACTGTGTTAAAAGAAAAGCAAGTAGAGGAGCAAGGACTAGTCACCATACTGCCTGTGGTCTCCCTATACTGATAATTTTCCCATTACTGACATACCATGCCTCTTTCAGCAGTTTATCTCGGTGTGGAGAGCTTTGCTTCACCATGTTAGATCTACCCCTCTAATGACTGGTGATCTGGGGACTGGTGGCAAAATCATCAAACAAATGGAGGTGTAGAGGAAGCTCAGGTTTGAAGAATGAATGAAGATTCTTCCACTGGTGGTCCTCAGGTACAACCATCTCTCTGACAAGGAGATGAGTAAGTAGCACAATAGCAACATCATTAAACATCACTCAAAACTGTCTAAGCCCTTGTACACACAGTCGGACATTCCGACAACCAAATCCATCGGATTTTGTCCGACGAATTTTGTCCGAAACTGGTGTTGCATACACACGGTCGGAGAAAAGTTGTCGGAAAATCAGATCGTTCAGAACGTGATGACGTTATTTAGTTATAACGGGACTACGTTCAGGCTAGTAGCCAATAGCTTTGGTCTAGGAATTTGATCTGAGCATGCGCAGAGCGATCGTAATTCTCTACACACAATCGGACAAAGTCCGATCAGATCATGTTGTCGGAAAGTTTTATAGCCCAGCTCTAAAACTTTGTCCCTCGGATATTCAGAAACAGTCCGATGGAGCCCACACACAGTCGGATTATCCGACAACACGGTCCGATCGGACATTTTCCATCGGAATGTCCGACCGTGTGTACAAGGGCTAAGCCTAGCAGTCATATGCACACTGCAAGTTATAGTTATGAGGAGGTGAACTGCAATTTTTTATGGCACAACAAAATCCAGAACATCAGGTCACATTTTGAGGGCATTGCTTAGTCACAATTATATTATAATTTCCTATGATAATAGGAAGGTAAGACCCTCACCATGCCAACATCCCCAAAAAAATAAATAAATAAATAAATAAATATATATATATATATATATATATATATATATATATATATATATATATATATATATTGAACAAGTCAAAAAATTGGTGGACTTTATGGGCACATAATGAGAGGGAGAATCAATAAAAAGGTATACATTTATTACAGCATAATTCAAAAACATATAAACATACACACAACACCCTGTATGGACACAGTTACCCAATAATGCAGTCACAGAGGGCTGGATCTAAGGTACAAAGACTGATTTGGTAATATATCAAAGTGGGAAAAAGATTTCTGATCCAGTAATGCCTCCAAAAACGCCTCTCTAATGCCTCTGTAAATATACAGGTGCTAAACCAAACATTACCTTCAGGAGGGTAAAATCACTCGGACAGCTTAACACAGAGCCATTTCACTTGAGGCAGCTAGTGAGGATACCAACTTGAGAGTAACTTGGCAATATGGTTCATGCGCTTTCTGCCCATGGGTATACGAAAACCATGTAATGTGTCTGCCAAATGGCAGACTACACTCTACTGTACACCATGTCAACTGTCAGAAGGAGGGCATGGTGTACATTATCATTTGTGAATCTGGCAGTTTCTAACGTGGGCAAAACCAAACAAGCCTTTTGCCGTCAAAGCAAGGATCATATATACTACATTAAGAGTAATCAACTGCTGACACCAATGGGTAGATGTGTAAATCAAATGCATGCTGGCGACAGTGTAGTTAAATGTGCAGCATTAAAACACATTCCAACAAACTCTTGAGGTGGTAACCATCAACAAAGGGAAATGAGATGAATTCACACCCTGGCTGCTACCACTGTCCCTGGCCTTAATGATGCTATAAGCTATAAACCCTTTCTGTAAAAATATCCATATTTTTACTCTCTATGGGAAGAAATTTATACTTGTCTATATTGCTATTTGAAACAGTATACTTCAAACTGCTCTGTTTTGTGGTGCAATGGTAACTTCTTAGCCTGGCCTTAATGGTCCTGCTGTGACTTTTTTTTTATTGTCATTGCATCATCTGCCGCACGTGATCTACTATGGATGGCTTCATCTATCCGTCCATCTATCCGTTTGTTGGGGATGGAGTCTTGGTGGGGGGGCGTGCTCGCATAGATGTGTGATTGCACCACCCTGCGTGCCTCCTCACTTCCCGCTAATATCTGCCTGCCCACTAGATGTAGACAATCAATTAAATTGCGGTGACAATCACATGACCACAATCACGTGGCGATTTTATACGTCATGTGACCAGGTTTCTTTTAGCGCCATGCTCGCGCCGCCATGTCCCCTTCCGTTATCTTCATGCCCTATTATAAAAGAGGACGTACATGGTTACATGACCATGAACACATGACCATGATCATGTGACAACGCTATACTTCACCTGATTTGGCTTTTTGGCGCCACACTTGCGCCGCCCCACCCCCTTTGCTACTTCCATGCCCCTTTATAAGTAATGCATATGGGTTTGGGCCACACACAGAGAGGAAAGCTGTGTTTGGCCCAACATAACATAATCCGATTGGACTTTTTCCGTCTGAATCTCCGACCGTGTGTACAGGGCATAATACTTTTAAATTTTCAATCTATATGGCTGTTGTACTTCAGATGAGAGTTATTCTAGTATAATCTACTTTTTGATTTGGGGATTGTTATTTGAATCAAATGTATAGTGTATACCCTATGTATACCCTAGTCCATAATGCATATGTTTCTGTTTTATTTAGTGATACCTACCATAGGCCACATGATATGTGTGTATTTCACTACTACACACATACATATGAAATTTCGTCTTTCTGGTGGTCTGTTAGTTTTGTGAAGTTCTCCCATACCCTGAGCCACAAGTTCACCAGGCAAGCATATATGTTGTTATGTCTATATGTAATTGATCTTTGTGTATATGTACTCCTGAAGAAATGTAATAACTATAGCTATACTTACATAGATATATACTACATTAAATACTTATACATGTGCTTCTTTGTTTTGAAATATACCATGATCTACCCAGTATCTGTCCTGAGGAAGCTAATATTTTAGTGAAACATGTCAACAGGCACGTTTTTGGAGGCATTATTGGATCAGAAACCTTTTTCCCACTGGGATATATTACCAAAACTATCTTTGTACCTTAGTAAATATAGACATTAATAGGAATGGGGAAAAAGTTGGGGAGAAAAAAATAAATATGAATGAAAGAACCTTACACATAAAAGACCTCAAAAAGAAAAAAAGTGTAGGTTCAATTGGACTTTTTAGGCATAAAAGAAGTTGTTAACACAACCAATATAGTCAAGAGAATTTATCTCTATTTATTAAAAATAAAAAAATATAGACAGCCAATAAGATAAGATAAAAAAACAGAAAAAAAGAATTTTTTTATATAAACACAGAGAAATATTGTTCCTCCTTATACATACACATTTATGACCCAAAAGATATCCTATCAAAGGTAGTACAGTTCACTCAAAATTTCCAAAGAGGAAAAAACTAAATACATATTTATATAAATATAAAATAGAGGATATCAACCATACAGTCAGAAATGACATATGTTTTGGTGCTCTACATGTTTCGCGTCTACTAGATGACGCTTCTTCAGGAGATGATAAACATGTTCTATATTGTAGGGAGAAAAAAAGGAATAAAATAAAATAAGAGAAAAACATATATACATGTAAAATCATAAAGACACATTAAAACCAAATGTTTGTCTTTATATTTCTCTGTGTTTATATAAAAAATTTCTTTTTTTCTGTTTTTTTATCTTATCTTATTGGCTGTCTATATTTTTTTATTTTAATAAATAGAGATAAATTCTCTTGACTATATTGGTTGTGTTTACAACTTCTTTTATGCCTAAAAAGTCCAATTGAACCTACACATTTTTTCTTTTTGAGGTCTTTTATGTGTAAGGTTCTTTCATTCATATTTATTTTTTTCTCCCCAACTTTTTCCCCATTCCTATTAATGTCTTTATTTACTAAGTGATAAACAGGACGTGGCATTTTGTTTAACCAGTGTATCCACAGACACCACCCTGTGACAGATACACGTTCCTATTCATTTAAATACTAATCTTTGTACCTTAGATGCAGCCCTCTGTAACTGGATTATTGTTTGTATGTTGTTTATATGTCTTTTAATTATGCTGTAATACAATTTATAGCTTTTTATTGATTCTCCCTCTCATTATGTGCCCATAAAGTCCACCAATTTTTGACTTGTTCAATCCTTATATTCCTATGACAATACTTTTCACCATTTAAGTTCAGGTCCACTTTAAATAATTAAACAAATTCCTAGATAAATACTCTTTAGCGGAGTTTTCAGGAAAGCCCAACTTTTGGATATTTCTGGATGGTTTCTTATTTGAAAGAGAATGTAACAGGAAATGTGGGAGCACCTAAATAGCAGAAACACCCCGAAATACCAAGGTGGGCAAAACAAAACCTGGAATTATGGATGGAAGATGTCATGGCCTGAGCTTCCAAGAGATAGAGGAGTCGATAAGTGACCCAGCCCACCAGAACTCTATAACTAAAATATACTTTTTGGGTGGACCTTGTTATATGGTAGCAGCAAAGCATGCAAATAAAATATAATTGGGAACAGACACCCACATGAATGATCACCTCTGCCTCATATTTTGCTTGCTACAGCAACTCTTGAGGATAAGTGCAAGCTTTATATAGAACATAGTGCCACACAGCTTTTTTTTTTCGTAGATAATTTAGCTTGCTAATTGTCACCCATAAAGTAATAATGTATCCATCGCAAAAGTTAAGGATGAATGAAGATATTTAACCTCAGCCTACCCCACATTTAATAATACCAATAAAGAGAAGCAGAGGAGAACAAAGGACTCACTTTTCCCATGCAATGGCTCAGACAAAAAGCTTGTAATGAATCATTAAATGGATATAATAGGCTGCATTAAAAAACAATAACTGACATTATCAGAGTCACAAGCATTTGGAAAATGGCTCTTTGGGTAGGGATGTGGACAAAGGATACCTCCATACGCATAGGCAATTGGGGTGCATTTTATGATGTTTCGGTCTGTGGTTCTATTTGCCTGCAGCTGATAAGTGTTCGCTGCAGGTCATTGGTGACATAATTAAACTTTCGCCAAGTAAAAGCAGTAAACCGTTCATGCAGGCCAAAAATACTGTGATTGTGCTAAAGTCATAAAATCAACCATATTTACTTTCAGGATGACTAGAATTAAACCACTTTGCAGCCAAAGTCATAAGGATATTAAAATTGTTTCTGAAATTGTACTTCAGCTTTTTGTTTCATAGTTACATAGTAGGTGAGGTTGAAAAAAGACACAAGTCCATCAAGACCAACCTATGTGTGTGATTATATGTCAGTATTACATTGTATATCCCTGTATGTTGCGGTCGTTTAGGTGCTTATCTTAGCCCTTGTACACACGGTCGGACATTCTGACAACCAAATCCGTTGGATTTTGTCCGACAGATTTTGTCCGAAACTGTTGCATACACACGGTCGGACAAAGTTGTCGGAAAATCCGATTGTACATAACGCGATGACGTTATTTCGTTATGACGGGACTACGTTCAGGCTAGTAGCCAATAGCTTTGGTCTAGGAATTTGATCTGAGCATGAGTGGCACTTTGTCCGTTGGAGTAGGCTACACATGATCGGAGTATGTCCGATCGGAGCATTTTGTCGGAAAATTTTACGGACAAGTTGGAAAACTTGGTCCGTCGGATACTGGAAACAGTCCGATGGAGACCACACACAGTCGGATTATCTGACAAAACGGTCCGATAGGACACATTCTGTCGGAATCTCCGACCGTGTGTACAAAGGCTAATAGTTTCTTGAAACTATAAATGCCCCCCCGCTGAGACCACCACCTGTGGAAGGGAATTGCACATCCTTGCCGCTCTTACAGTAAAGAACCCTCTACGTAGTTTAAGGTTAAACCTCTTTTCTTCTAATTTTAATGAGTGGCTATGAGTCTTATTAAACTCCCTTCTGCAAAAAAGTTTTATCCCTATTGTGGGGTCACCAGTATGGTATTTGTATATTGAAATTATATCCCCTCTCAAGTGTCTCTTCTCCAGAGAGAATAAGTTCAGTGCTCGCAACCTTTCTTCATAACTAATGTCCTCCAGACCCTTTATCAGCTTTGTTGCCCTTCTTTGTACTCTCTCCATTTCCAGTACATCCTTCCTGAGGACTGGTGCTCAGAACTGGACAGCATACTCCAGGTGCGGCCAGACCAGAGTCTTGTAGAGTGGGAGAATTATTGTTTTATCTCTGGAGTTGATCCCCCTTTTAATGCATGCCAATATTCTGTTTGCTTTGCTAGCAGCAGCTTTGCATTGCATGCCATTGCTTAGCCTATCATCTTCTAGGACCCCCAGGTCCTTTTCCATCCTAGATTCTCCCAGAGGTTCTCCCCCCAGTGTATAGATTGCATTCATATTTTTGCCACCCAAATGCATTATTATACTACATGGAACCTCATTTGCCATGTAGTTGCCCACCCCATTAATCTCATGATGACTGAACATATTCAGTGCAGGTGCAAGCACTGAGCTCAGGGAAAAGTTGGAGGATTGAAGTTAAAGTTGAACTCCAGGTATGATCTGTATTATATAGTTACATTCACACTTTTACAAAGTTCTACAAAGCGGATGTAAGAGCATCTTCTTATGCCTGCTTTGGCCGCAAAGTTTTGCAGGCGGCCGTGTAATGTTGCACTTTTACACTCTTTCTTCTGTTAAGAGAAAGTTACCTTTTTGGATGTTAATGCACTCTGATGCATACGTTGACTGCAAGTTCTGATGTGGTTGGTTCAGATGGTGCTTCCTGTTAGGGAGCACCTCTGGTTGTGGGTGAAGTTCTGTTGCTGTTCTCACCCCTCGTTATGACACTGCTTGGGGACGTCCCTACGGTCAAGATTACTGGAGCTGTGTCAGTCAGTGAACGAAAGAGAAAATAGGATTTTTGTACTCACTCCAATCCTTTTCTCTAAAGTTCATCAACGGACACAGCACCCTCCCCTCCTATTGGTTTACGTTATACTGCTTGTTGATGTATTGAGGCTACAGGAAGCAGGCTGAGGGGTTATTACCAGAGGGACCGCCCCCTGGGCAGAACTGTAAAGTTTTGTTGTTTTCACATGTATTACATGTTCTGCCAAGTCCTCTCCTGAAGGTGGCGTAATAACCCTACAGTCAAGATTACTGGAGCTGTGTCCGTCAATGAACGAAAGAGAAACAACCCCACACCATAACCCCCCCCCTCCACCAAATGATTTGGACCAATGCACTAAGCAAGGTTCATAAAGACATGGATGAGTGAGTTTGGGGTGGAGGAACTTGACTGGTCTGCACAGAGCCCTGATTTAAACCCGATAAAACACCTTTGGGATGAATTTGAGAACAAATAGAGATCTCCCTAATGTGGGCACAGACAACAATAAAAACTTGACAGATGTTCCAATCCCTCTCCATTCCTCATTAACCTTGTTATAATTTTAGCCCTGTTTTAGGAGCATGCTCCCTACTGGAAGTTGATTGTAGCATCTTTGCCTTTATCCCATGGTAATGCTGGTGCTCCAATTCACTAATTAGCACAAGGAGAGGACAAAAAGTGTAAGTCCCGAGCTTTATTCCTAACATGTTCTTCTCTGACTTGGACCCAGTCTGGTGGATTTCTCCATAGCAGCATGCTGCACAGCAAAGTTGGTACAGATATAATTGAAGGGCTTAGTCTCCCCTTGAAATTGATGGTTACCCTAATTCCATGGCAGTGATGACCTTTCATGCCACCTGGCTGAATGAAAGCGCCAAAATGCATGGTGAGACTAACATAAACCTAAACCAAATTTTGATTAATGAGTGTATACCTTGACGCCTTTTGGGGGAACTCCATTTTATCATTGTTATTTCATATACCAATATACCACTGCAATATCATGCCTTGGGTGTATTGATCACCATGACTACAATCATGCGTCATTGATAGACCTTATACTATATGACTATTGTAGAGACATTAGACTGCTATCTCCAGGAGGTCAAGGACTGATCTCATTAGTTCTACATGCTGTATAAAGCACATTTGATTTTTATACATACAGTAAATTTATAAAATGCTGACAATTTCCACAGAAATTTACAGTACACATTATACTTTTGCCAACGGCTCTTACACTTTGAATCAAATGTAAATCCAATCACCAAATCAGGTGACAATATCTGCCAATTACTCTCCTGTGTTGTCACATATGATTCCAGAGGAAACTACAATGCTCTGGGCATGGGAAATCAAAACCCTGCCTCTAGCAAGATGGCTGCCTCCACAGAGGCACAGAGCAGAGCAAGGCATAGTGGGCCAGTAATGAGTGAGTGATCAGCTGCAGGGAGACTACAGACAAAACTGTTGACTGCTCATTTGCCCCCTGCCTACCTTTTTATGGGCACAGCTTCCAGTGTCCAGTTCCTCTTTAACCACTTGCTTACTGGGCACTGCCCAGACCAATTTTTATCTTTCAGTGCTGTCACACTTTGAATGACAATTGCGCGCTCATGCTACACTGTACTCAAATTACATTTTTATAATTTTTTTCACACAAATGGAGCTTTCTTTTGGTGGTATTTAATCACCACTGGGGTTTTTATTTTTTGCTAAACAAACAAAAAAAGACAGACATTTAAAAAAAAACTGTTTCATAGTTTGTTATAAAATTTTGCAAACAGGTAATTTTTCTCCTTCATTGATATTCACTGATGAGGCTACACTGATGGACACTGATGGGCTGCACTGATGGGCACAGATAAGGTAACACTGATAGACACTGATAAGACAGCACTGATGGGCACTGATAAGATGGCACTGATGGGCCTTGATGGGTGGCACTGATGAGTAGCACTGATGGGTGGCACTCATGGGCACTGATAGGGGGGCACTCATGGGCACTGATAGGTGGCACTGATGGGCACTGGCAGGTGCCACTGATGGGCACTGGTAGGTGGTATTGATTTGTAGCACTGGTGATGAGGCATTGGTTGGTGACATTTAGAGGTGGCACTGCGGGCACTGACAGGTGACAGTGTGGGCACTGATGGGTGGTACTGTGGGCACTGGTAGGCGACACTGTTGTGCACTGGTAGGTGGTACAGGTGGGCAAAGAAGCCTCTGTAGAGAGTCTCCATGATCGGGACTGATGTCCCTCTAACAGCCACCGGTGATCGGCTTGTTTTTCACGCATTAGGAGAAAAAATAGCCAATTAGCGGCTCGGTTTACATCACATGATCAGCTGTCATTGGCTGACAGCTGATCACATGGTAAGGGGTCCGGATTGACCCCTTACTCCGATCTGAAATTGCCCGAGTCTCATAGACTCACTGATCACAGACCATGTCACGCAGGTGCCCTGCAACGGTGTTCAGGCCGCTCGAGCGCGGGAGGTGCCCATGGATGTCTTCTCGGCAAAATAGGTCCACGCTGTAGCCGTCTTTCGTCTATAGCGCAGACAGGAAGAGTTTAAAGTGAAATTAAACCCTAAACCAACAATGTAATATATTGCAGCTTACTAATCATTAGATTTGGTTGCTGCATTACTTTTCGCTCTGCTTTCCCCTGGTGATGGCCAGTAACACACCTTCTGTATTAAAGTACCTACACAGTAAAGGATGAAAGAACAACAGAGACACCATTGGACAGCAGCATTGTCAGTCTGGGAGGAGGGCAGTGTTAGATTGCTAGCAGAATTAAATACACTGACATATTGAAGCCAAACTCTTTTTACGCAGTTACAGTAAGTTTTATTCCTTTTGTGAAGAACGTTTTAATATATAAATAAAAAAGCTGATCATTCTACAGTATGTTTGTCAGTTATTGCCAATATGGGTCAGTTTAAATATGGGTGGAATGTAATGAACCCTCCAGATTGTGGGAAAATACTAAAGCACCAAAAGAAAAGCCCCACCAACACAATGCAGAGCATTAAACTCCATACAGTGTTCCTAATAGAAACTGACCTGCAAGAACTTTAACCATGTTGCGCTATGCTAATCTCACGTACACATTCACAATGGTACATACAGACATAGATTTGGGTCAGTTCAGATTTAGGTGAAAGCCAATGAACCCTCTATATTGTGGGGAAAAAGTAAAGTTTCAAAAGAAAAGCCCCGACCAACAGAATGCAGAACAATAAACGCCATACAGACATTGTCCCTAATAGAAACTGAGCTTCAAGAACTTTAACCATGTAGCGCTATGCTAATTTCACGTACACATCTGCAATGATAGACACACATATTTGGGTCAGTTTAGACTTTGGTGGAAGCCAATGAACCCTCCAGATTGTGGGAAAAAACGAAAGCAGAAAAAGAAAAGCCCCACCAACACAATGCAGAGCATTAAACTCCATACAGTGTCCCTAATAGAAACTGAGCTTCAAGAACTTTAACCATGTAGCTCTATGCTAATCCCACGTACACATTCCCAACGCTACATTCATACACATATTTGGGTCAGTTTAGAATTGGGCAGAAGCCAATGAACCCTCCAGATTGTGGGGGGGGGGGGGGAACAAAAGCATCAAAAGAAAAGTCCCACCAATGTGGAGCATATAATCTCAATACAGACAAGGTCTCTAATATGAACTGACCTGTAAGAACTTTAACCATGTAGCTCTATGCTAATCTCACGCACACATTCACAATGGTACATACAGACACATATTTGGGTCAGTTCAGATTTAGGTGTAAGCCAATGAACCCTCTATATTGTGGGGAAAAAGTAAAGTTTCAAAAGAAAAGCCCGACCAACAGAATGCAGAACAATTAACACCATACATTGTTCCTTGTAGGAACTGACCTGCAAGAACTTTAACCATGTAGCACTATGCTAATCTCACATACACATCCGCAATGATAGACACACATATTTGGGTCAGTTTAGACTTTGGTGGAAGCCAATGAACCCTCCAGATTGTGGGAAAAAACGAAAGCAGAAAAAGTAAAGGCCCACCAACACAATGCAGAGCATTAAACTCCATACAGTGTCCCTAATAGAAACTGAGCTTCAAGAACTTTAACCATGTAGCTCTATGCTAATCCCATGCTACATTCATACACATATTTGGGTCAGTTTAGAATTGGGCAGAAGCCAATGAACCCTCCAGATTGTGGGGGGGAAAACAAAAGCATCAAAAGAAAAGTCCCACCAATGTGGAGCATATAATCTCAATACAGACAAAGTCTTTAATATGAACTGACCTGTAAGAACTTTAACCATGTAGCTCTATTGAAATGTCACATGCACACCACAATGGTATACCTTCTGTTTACAATGTTTGTAGATGAAAAAAAAAGAAGGTTTCTCCTTTCGTCGACTCTGAAAGCTCAGCATACACACTGAAAATGCATTTATTCAAGATGTGAGGAATGTTATTCACCTTCTGTCTGAAGGAGAGGTAATCACTTTACCAAACATGGCCTTGAGCAATGATGTATTAAGCAGGAGCGTAGAATAGGCATGCATTTCATTCAAGCTCTGGAAACATCCATCAATCTCTAAGAACCTTGCTCTGATGATAACTTATACATTAGGAAAGTTGGTTTCTGTAAAATTACGGGTCACACACCAGAGGTCAACAGAGGGAGATGATCGAGTTACTGATGTAGCTTAGCTCCGTCTGAGAGGTAATTAGCAACAAAAGATGTTGTTACGTATTTACTCAGACAGGAAACAAGGTAGCAACGTAATGACTCCAACATACGTCTACCCATGTAACTGATCTGTCGTTGTGATCTTTCAAAGAGGGGTGTTATGTTTAAACCTGATAGCTCTGGTTGTACGAGATATGTCTTATGGATCCCCAATTCACCTGTGACTAATCAGACGGTATTTACGGGTGTCATGAGTCATGACGGTTTTTCTGGACAAATGGTAAACCAATCTTTGAAACAATATTATCAGAGTATAATATTATTAATCAGTGAACCGTGAAAAAACACATTTGAATGACAGGTAATGGGAACCATGTGCTGGTGAACAGATTTATGAAGGAGTGATCACTTGATTGTATAAGAAGTATGAATGGACAAGATGACATGATTGTCTACTCTAGACAAAGAGGTGGGGAGCTGACTATATGTGTCGTCTACATGTTGGAGCTACGGCTGCCCATACCAAGTCGAATAGTTAGAAGTAGTGAAAAAGTTCTGGCCTATCACTGAGCAGAGACCTTCCACCGGAACGTTTAGGTGATCACAACTAAGATCCCTTACAGAGTTGTTACCTGTTCCATTTTCCAGGAACGGCTCTGAGTCTCTGCGATTTTTACATTAAATTTTTAATCAAGGGAAATACTCCTGCTTTTCAAACTTACCAGTTTTAAGCATATCATTGCTCACTGCTTTATTCAAAGTGTATCCATGATCAAAATTTGAAATCATCGTTTCATTTGCACATTGTATTTCGATTATTTCTAGTCTACTCTATTACTGTTAATGATCCTGAAGTTTTTTTTATTTTTTGCGAAGATCCTCACACCTTTACTTCCTTGAATTCTGTATTTGCTATGGATTATGAGTAGGCATTGCTGTGTCACACATTTCACAGAGACTGCCTTCTGAACTACAGAGGTGCTCAGAGGAGGAGTTTCAGGAGGCGGAGTCAGTATAGGAATCAGTGGTTGGAGGCAGCACAGTCCCATGGGACATGTAGTCCTTGGAAATTAAAAGTAAACAGCAGAGGAGAAGCTGCAAAGCATGCAGGGAATCCAGGACATTGTGGAAAGAGATGTCAGTAGACAGGCAGAACTCACAACATTAAAGGGGATTTTTCAAGTATTCTTATATTTGATTGTCATATTTAGCTACAGTCTGTGCTGTTATTACAATGCCGATGTTATAAAATGAAACTGGATGCTGTGACCATAGAACTCCTTTAACTTAAAAAGCAGAACTTCATGTTCTTTGCTACTGACATCCGACTTTTGCATTTCCATTGTGCAATGTATATATTTATCCCAAGGCTCTAGGATTGATTACATGATTCACTTGCCACTGAGAGCTATCATCCCCTTTCATCTGTACATTATATTTGAGGGATTTTAAAGAATGAATCTATACAAGGCTGATTAGCTTGAGCTTAAAGTACGGGTCAATAGACAGCAACACGAAGGTGAGGCACAAAACACAATGTTTTATATTGAGTCGCTGGCTTCAGAAAAAAATTCAATCAGTGCTTACAACCTGCAAATGTGTTAAACGGGTTCAAAACCAAATGAGATCTCAGTATATATTTTTTTTTACGTTCTTGTGCCTACCCGTTATGATTTGTGACTAACATTTTTTAAATACTCTGAAATAGCCTTCATTTCATTTATAAAAATGCTACTTTCAGTCCTCATACTGCAGTGCTCTGTGCTGGCATAGCTGAGTGACAGCCACGCCTCTATTCACAAGTATCCTTACAGAGAGAAGAGGAGGGGGTATGTCTGACCAGCTTTGTTAAATTCTGCTCCCTCCATGGTCCAGAGCTTCAGTGAGCACTGGAGGGGCAGAGCAGAGAGCTGGTGATTTTTAGTATAGAGGCGGGGGTGGGGGGGGGACAGATGAATGTATGTGTGTGTTTTTTTTTTTATTCTCACAATTCTATAATTAGTAATATAATTTAATGTGTTAGTCAAGTCTAACTCTGCTAGTCTAACACTACCCTCCCCCCAGGCGGACAATGTTGTTGTCCAAGCATGCCTTCACGGCTCCTCCATCCAGGCTGGATACACTCTAAGACAGGAAGTGTGCTGCTGGCCAAATCACCAGATGAAAATAAAGACAAAAAAGCCTAAAAAGAAAATGAATACAGCCACTACATCTAGGAAAGGAGTAAATTGCAATATTTAACCTTTTTCTTTTTGGATTTAGTACTGCTTTTAGCTGGTAATATGTATTCCAATTTTCCTTTAGCATTTGTGTACAATTTATATTTACCAACAGCCATATAACATGGCCAGGGGTGCTATAAACGGGCACTTTGTATTCACACAGTTTAACCACTTGCTGACTGCGCCATAGCCGAAAGGCGGCTACAGCGTGGTCGTGTTTTTCTGGGTGGGCATCCTTAGACGTCCTCCCAGAATGTTGCTCTCGCACGCCCCCTGGGGCGTGCTCCCGCAAACATCCATGACCTCCAGGTCCGTAGGACCTGGTGCATCACGGATTGCGGTAAACAGCCGCTGGTCGCTCAATTGTAAACAAACAGGAGTCATGTCATGATGCCGGTTCCTCCCTCTCCTCTCTGTACCGATCAGTACAGTGAAAGAGGAGAGGTGGAAAGATGGCAGCAGCGCTGTGGGCTGAATGTGTAGTGCCCACAGTGCTGCTCAGTGCCAATACTCTCCCCATACTGTGCAATACTCTGCCAATACTGTGCTTTACTCTGCCAATACTCTGCAACATTGTGCCAATACTCTGCAACACTGTGCCAATACTCTGCAACACTGTGCCAATACTCTGCAATACTCTGCCGATACTTCCCAATACTTCCCAATACTCGCCAATAAATTTTAACAGAAACAACTAATTTTTTTTTAACCAAATTTTCAGTCTTTTTTGATTCATAGCGCAAAAAATAAGAAACCCTGCGGTGATTAAATACCACCAAAAGAAAGCTCTGTATGTGTGAAAAAAGGACAAACATTTCATATAGGTACAGTGTTGCATGACTGAGTAATTGTCATTCAAAGTGTGAGAGCACCGAAAGCTGAAAATTGATCTGGTTAGGAAGGGGGTTTAAGTGCCCAGTTATCAAGTGGTTAAATGTACTTTCTTCGGCAAAAGTTGCTGCGGCTGTATATAAAAAAAATGAAATTTCTCTTTAAATTTAGCAGCTACAAACACTGCTGCTGATTTTTTTTTTTACAAAAGCACCTAGGTAAGAACTGCATAAGTGGAAGCAGGTACCGATAAAAATCAATACTTGCTTCACTTTTTCAGTGAAGTTTAGAGTGACGTTCCGCTTTATGCACCCCTGGCAGCGTTATAGTTTATCCCAACTACTGTCACTTTTGTAGTTTTGCTTTGAGAAAAAAATAATTCCACTACAGAGGGTTGTGTTGTATATGTGTATTTAGTGTTATATGGAGAATTCAGCTTAGTGGTGAGAACAATTTTAGTCCATGCCTGTCCAAACTGTGGTTTTAAGGCTCGCCAGCCCACTTTTATTAAACAAACTTAAAGGAGAAAAGCTTGTTTGGCTGTACTTTTCCTGTGGATCACAGCAGTGCAGTACGTTTTGCACTCCTGTGACCCGTTTTCAGCAGACAGCGGGCTGAAGCCCACTGTCGGCTGATGTCATAGAGCTGGTCCAGGCTGGGGAACAAAATAGTGACAATATGGTCAGGATCCGCCCACAACCCTGGACCGACACCTGGTTCAGCCTGGCCCCACACGCAGGAAAGGTGGGCAGAGCAGAAAGTGGTGACTGACAGTCACCAGCTCTCTACTCACAGAACACTGAGAACACAGTGATCAGCGGTGTTTGATCACTCAGTTCTCAGACTTTGAGCCAGCTGGGAACAGATGCAGCACCAGAGCGATGCTGCATCCACCTAGGTAAGTATGATTCTTGAAAAAAAAAAAAAAAAAAAAAAAAAAAACCCTATACTTCTCTTTTAATGTTCAACAGAAAACAATTGTCCAAGTGGGGGATTTTTATGATCATAACAGGTAAAGGAAAAATGCAGAGCCACCTGGTTCCCTCTTCACCAGTTAGGCTTCAACCTTGACTATTCACTTCTGATTCCCCAGACTACTTTACACAGTACCTCTATGTTGCATTCAGCTTTCACAGCTCTCCTTGTTCTCTCATCCTATTCAGTTGCAGCGCCCCACTGCACAGGCCCACTCTCTGGCTTCTCGATAGGGGCTCTCCTGACACCCTGGGCACTCTCACTTTTCTGAAACTTCCAGACTCCCTTAGTCCCCTGGTCTCGCCTAGCCATCTTTCCCAGTCTCCCAAACTCTCTCATCCATCTCAACTCTCTCTTAGCCTATGGACACTGGGTTGGAGATTTCTTCCTTCTCAAAGCACTTTGAAATCTCCAAACTATGGAGCTCAATCCGGGAATACTAAAATTCAGGGACGCTGTAAAAACAGTTTTCGCCGCTCATAATTGATACCCAGAGGTCTGCACTCTGCATACATGTGTGCAAACCTTGTGTCCCTTCTACAACCATTTTCATTCACCATTTGGTGAGGCCTCACACTGTCAACTTAGGGTCAGATAAGCAAAGCCAGGATTGTTTGTACAAAGTTGCTTAGATACCTCAAGAGAGATGATTTGTTATAGGTGTTACCTGAGTGCTTGCAACGTTTGTCCCATCTGTAACTTCCACCGTCATATTGTAGCTGGAGCGGAGTTCAGCATCCAGTGGCTTGGCAATCACAATTGTCCCCACTCCCTTTTCAATGTCAAAAGTGCTATCCACATTGCCACCTGGTACAGAAAGAAACAACAAGTCAAACTCAAGAAAAGGCACACTATTTCTTGGCATATCATCATGAGCAAAGAATTCTCTAATAACTCTATTAAAAGTTTGCTTTTAAAGTGCTTTTATCGGTTTTTGCAATGTGCAATTTGTTCTGATTGAATGTGGCCAAAAATAAATATTAGGCTATTTTCTCTTCAGGTTGAATGTTTTTCTTTATACAGAATGGAATAAATCAGGAAAATACAACATTACAGTGAATAGATGGAGCTGACAATCACAGTGAGTATTTATTTCCTATGATCATCAGCTCCTTTTAGAGGCTATAATGCAGCAATTTCCTGATTTGCCCTATTCTGTATTCGACCTGGACAGGGAATAGCCTAATAATGTTGCTCCCATCTACACAGAAAGAATGTATATGCACTTTTTCAAAGAATGGACAGCTTTGTGAATTTTTATTCATACACCCTTAAGAGGTTTAGTTGTCCTCTTTGCTAATAGACTGTGTTATTACAATATATAGATATAGATATATATCTATATCTAGATATATATACCGATATCTATATCTATATATATATATATATATATATATATATATATACTGTATAAATGTATACTGTATGCATTACTATGTATAATAAACGTTATAAAAAATTCAGATATATACAACCTTTGGTCATTGCTTACCCATTTCTAAAGTTTGTTTCTCTTAGTGTTTTGGGCAATTTGGTGAGTGTTCAGGTTGTCACATCTACCGATTGCTTTGCAGCTATGCTCAGGTTATTGATATTATACGTCTATTATACCTCTATAACTTAATCAATGCACTGTATGGACAGCAACTCTACAGACATGACCAGCACATTCCCCTTTCAGTAAATTTTGCATGATTCCACTCCACTTTCAAGTTGGCATGACAATCCCTTTTCTATTCAAGGGTCAGTCACCAAAAATGAATACTTCAGTTAGAGGAAGTCTTTTGGGCTGATTCACCTAACTTCTTTTTCGATTTTGCATGAAATTGTGTCCCTATAGTTCCACTTCCAGCTACTTCAGAGTCTCACTCCTCCTATTAAAACAAGGATCCACCTACTCTTCTAATTCCATCTTAAAATGCCAGAAATGAATGCCCCAAGAAAAGGGATATTTCGTAGATGACCATTTAAAAAAGCATTGTTTTGTTCCAAAAATATTTTTGGAAAAAATGCTTTGACTTTTTCCAATTATGTATTTTGAATACTTGACCACTGGTCATCCATGAATTACTGCTTTCCTTAGGGTGTTAATTTTTTGTATTTTGTCGTAATTAGGAACATAGTTACATAGTAGGTGAGGTTGAAAAAAAAACACCATCAAGTCAAGTGTGTGATTATATGTCAGTATTACATTGTATATCCCTGTATGTTGTGGTCGTTCAGGTGCTTATCTAATAGTTTTCTAAGTCGACAGTTTCATTTGGACCTTGGTTGACCCTATTTTCAATATTTGTTAATGTAGTTGTTCCAGCCCCAAACCTTTTTAAAAAAATTCCGTAACTGAAATTAAAAGAAACATCAAGCAATACTCTTTCTTAAGCCTGTCCAAAGATTTCAGAGGACGTGTAGGCACAGTGCAACCGTTCACAAGGCAGTAAATGTGTGGGGTGCTACAAAGAACGTCATATGCTTATATGGTCAGCTCTTCAAACCTTGAATGTTCATGCCAAAGAAGAAGAATGTGGGACAATGACAGCAGTCAAGACCTGCCTAATCGATGTTAGCCCCAAGATATGAGGGCCAGTAGGCATCTACTCTCCATGATCGTGACAGGAGATTGAAATTAACTACCAAGTTATAGTCTAATTTAGTTGTCATGCTTTACAGGATTTTTGTGCATTGATTTGAAAGGTTATTCTCTACATGTGTGGGTAGTTTTACATACATATATTGTATATCAGTGAACGATATTTGTAGCTTTAACATGTTGTTACATTTCTGTTTTAGGTTTAGCAAAGATTGTATGCAAAGGCCAAATTAGCTGGAGCACAAGCCAAAGAGAAACACCGTACTAAAGTCCCGTAACACTCCCCTGCAAGTGTTGGAGCCCGCACAGCGTTACACAATGCCATGCTCAAATGCAATTGATAAGAGTGGAATGTTCTGGATGTTAGATGATACAGCTTGACTCCATTAACTGCATGGCAACACAGCATTTCACAGTGTTCCA
Organism: Lithobates pipiens; assembly: GCF_037356315.1. NCBI lineage: Eukaryota > Metazoa > Chordata > Amphibia > Anura > Ranidae > Lithobates > Lithobates pipiens. The sequence continues at coordinate 11,331,016 of NW_027507755.1, forward strand.
TTCCAAATCTCACGACTCCTCATGGCAAACAATGAAAGAGCCGGTTCTATCTGTCAGCGTCCAGTTAACGGGGATTGAAACAATTGATAGGAAAATTTCTCTTTACACAAGGGAGACTCTATCCAATGAACGCTAGCGAAGCGATGTAAAGAAATTCTCTTCAATTCCTTGTTTTTTCAAGCAGAATGTGGTTACAAACCATCGTATGTCATTCTGGTCCTACACATGATGGTACATTTGTTCAATAAAACAATTGTGCCAACAAAGAATGATATATTTTAGATATTGACTGCAATTAATGGGCAGATTGAAAAAGTGATTGTTTTTTAATTAAAAGTAACAACCACTCCTGGCAGAAGATTCAACTAAACTCAGCCAAAGTCTTTCCTCTTTTAAGGAAATATTATGAACCAATTACATCTATGATTTACAGTAGATTTATACTTTTTTTTGGACCCTTATTCTTCTGTTGCAGCACATATGTTTTTTTGTTTTTGCATTTCCAGAGATTGCAGAGGAATATCAGAAAACAGAGCCCTGCAGTCAAGTGGAATGGAAACTACAGTGGTCTGTTTCATACATAGTACTGCTGTGCTCGTAGTTATGTTTTCAGGATTTCCTTTACCTTACAGAAGCATTTTAAATCATTGTCGATTTCCTGATATTTAAAACAGCTATTTTATCTAAGAAAAGCTCCAAAAACATGACCTGTTGGGGTTATTTAGGATCTAAGGTTGGGAAACACTGATCTAGACCTTTGGTGCAGGTAGGCAAGGCCCTGGCATACACTGTGACCTTACACTAGGACCCTTATCTATATGTCTGTATATATATATATATATATATATATATATATATATATATATATATATATATATACAGACATATATAGCTTATATGTCTGTATGGATGTCCTTAGGTTTATACCCGAAATCCAAAAACATGCTGGAACATTAAATACATTACACCTAGGAATAGAGCATTAGAGTGTAAGCTTCTACATGGCTCAGGAAAACAGGTGACAGTTCGTTCTAAAGCAACATTAAAGTGAATCAGTGGCCAAACTATGGACACTAAAACATTTACATTTGCTTAACACATGCAGTAAATGAGCTACGAATTAGCCCCTTATGGACATCTGTAGCTGCCTGCATTTATTTATTCAAAGTTTATAGCAGAAGCACTGAAATCCACCAAGTCCTTCTCTCAACAGCTCAGCTCCCCTAGCTTTTCTAGGCAATGGCCTCACAGCTCAGCAGTGACCTAGTAGCCTTGCAGCCTAAAATATTCTAATGTTTACATAGAGCAGGAGCTCTGGATGGGGGACATAGGGAACTGAGCGGCTGAGAGAACAACTTAGAGGACTTCAATGCTTCTACTGTTAATTTTGAGGTTGACTTGCTCCACAATGATTAAAGCTACAAAGGTCAGTGAGAATTAAAGTGTAGCTAAACCCAGGACCCTGCATTCACTACATCTGGTCTCCCACAGTACACATAACATGTACGGGAAATGCAAATATTTTGGTAAATGTAAACTGCTAAATACCTGTTCTCATCAACACTATATAGCAACCTTGTGACTTCTATCAATGTCCTGCCAAGAATATGCATGCATCATACATACTAGGGGGAGTACAACTGGGGGAATCAATGGTGTAGAAGGATATGGGGGTTTTGGTAGATCATAAGCTCAATAATAACATGCAATGCCAAACTGCGGTTTAAATTGAGCAAAGTCCTTTCCTATTAAGAGAGGTATGGACTCCAGAGAGAGAGATATCATTTTGCCCCTGAAATATAAATAAGAATAGGGACCCTGGCGCTACCTCAAAAATGTGTAGCTAAGGATACGCCCTTATCGCATCACTATATTAGTCCTATATCCCGTGAGTAATAGGAAAAAAGTCCCAATGTAAATGACAAGAAGGAGAAAACCGCAGACTACATAGGCCAGGCCACCTGAAGAAATACTCTATGCTTAGGTATATAGTGACAGGCACTGGGTATGGTGCAACCACCCCCCTTTCTTTTCTATATACGCCTGCTGATTGTATAAGGGTACTATGTGGTAGGGATAATCAAAAATTGATAAGGTATATCATATCACAGGCACAAAATTAAACGTAACCAGACAATGAAAATAAATTGAAATAAAGTAAGAATATGATTTTGCCCCTGTACTAATCATTAGTAAGACCTCATCTGGAATATGCAGTTCAGTTTTTGGCACCAGTTCTCAAAAAGGATATTGGGGAACTGGAGAAAGTGCAGAGAAGGGCAACCAAACTGATAAGAGCCATGGAGGAGCTCAGCTGAGGAAAGATTAGAGGAACTGAATCTATTCACTCTTGAGAAGAGGAGATTAAGGGGGGATATGATCACCATGCATAAATATATAAGGGGTCCATATAGTGAACTTGGTGTTGAGTTATTCACTTTATGGTCAACACTGATGACAAGGGGACACTCTTTAGGTCTAGAGGAAAAGAGATTTCATCTCCCAATATGGAAAGGTTTCTTCACAGTAAGAGCTATGAAAATGTGGAATAGACTCCCCCCAGAGGTGGTTCTGGCCAGCTCAGTAGATTGCTTTAAGAAAGGCCTGGATTCTTTCCTAAATGTACATAAAATAACTGGGTACTAACATTTATAGGTAAAGTTGATCCAGTGAAAATCCAATTGCCTCTCTGGGATCAGGAAGGATTTTTTTCCTCTGCTGTAGCAAATTGGATCCTGCTTTTCTGTTTTTATTTTCGCCTTCCTCTGGATCAACTGTGGGTATAGGATTGGGTATATGGGATCTTATGATACTTTTTATTATTTTTTTTTTTTTTTTATGGTTGAACTAGATGGACTTGTGTCTTTTTTCTTTTTTTTCAACCTGACTAACTATGTAACTATGGTTAAAGCTTGTAGGATATTTTTTCCTTCTTCTCTGACTGTCCTATGAGGCTGTATGACCCTTGACCTTCTCTATGGACAGTAGTGATTAGCCCTGTGCCGATCACATGCACCCTCCCAAAAAAAAAACTCTCTAGCAATACACACCAAACTAACCACATGCAGAGTGCCTTCTAGGGCTCTGTACTCTCAGTAGATGAATTGGGAACAGTAAAAGAAGCGGAGAATCAGAAAAGATAGAATAAAACAACAACATACAGAGATGCTGATTGCAGTTAGGCACCTGTAATTAACATATTGGAAATTTGGGGGCCCCATTAAAAGAAATAACTCAGTGAAATGCACACACATATTTCCTGACATTAAATTAAGCACAGCCAAAGGAAAGCTTAGTGAAGTTCTTTAAATTTAAAGAAAAAAAGGTTAATATGACCTTAGCTTCTCTGAGCTATGACAGTAAAGTTTAAGTAGTGTTCAAAACTTTCTTCATTGAATTATAAGTGCCCATGTGTTCCCAAGGAAGAGCACTGAAAGACGGTGATATATGACTAAAATATGACTTTTATAGCATTCTAACAGATAGTGGCTGCTGGGTTCCTGCACTAACAGGTGGAAGGATTAGGACTGTTATGTGGCAGTAATACTAATAGTGCCACACCATAGAAAATCAACTCCAGACACTAAACAAAAATGCCTCTAAATACTATTTTATATGACTTGCTTAGTTGATATCTTGCAGGAGTTGTGGTAGCAAGATATCCACAGAAGACCCCTCGAGTCCTTCAGGCATGTCTATTCTGATAGTCCAGGTCACACTGGTGATTCTGTTGCTGGATGCTGCCATGCCTTGTCATGAGCAATAGGATTGTTTACTCTCACTTTCTGTCCTCAAGAAAAAGTTATCATTAACCGGAAGCGATAGAAAATTCATCAATATAAAACACATTTTTTATGGTGTGGGAAAAGGCCAGAATCAGGCCAGAACCGCCAACATAGTTACATAATTAGTAAGGTTGAATAAAGACACCAGTCCATCCAGTTCAACCCGAGTGAGTGTCTACAAGTGTCCCTATCCCTGTACATTGCACACTCACATTAGTCCCTACCCTCAAGGAGCCCACAATCCAAGGTCCCCATTCATATACTAGGGCCAATTTTGGACAGAAGCCAGTTAACCTACCAGCATGTCCTCTGGAACTCCCTACCTAAATCTAGTCTGCTATTTCCTACATTGTCCACTTTTAGGCGATCCCCTGAAAACTCATCTCCTGAGGGAAGCCTATCCGGCCTTCAGCTAATAACTGAATCTTCAATTTCTCCCATCAGTTCATTCCTCAGAGTATTTACCTTTTTTTCCACCAACCCCTCCCTATTAGATTGTAAGCTTCCAGGAACAGGGCCCTCCTAATCCTCTTGTATTAAATTGTATTGTTGCTGTAATGTCTCCCTTTATATTGTAAAGCACTGAGCAAACTGTTAACGCTATATAAATACTGTATAATAATATAATAATATTTTTATTGCTGGGTTAGCATTGAAGATTTCACTTTCTTCTTTTGTGGCAATGTTCTAACCAGGACAGGAAATCGGGGAAATTTCCCCAAAAGAGACTATAAACATTACAGAGATTCTTACCTTTCTATGCCCCATCTAAAAAAAAGGGTTAGCTAGAGTTACACTATAGTACAGCCTACAGTTTAAGTGCTATTTAGCTGCCATTAGACTCAATCCACAAAGTTTTGTACAAGGATAGATATTTTTATTTTCAGCCATGTGACTGTAATTTTCAAATCTCATTGGAATAACCTGAACATACCAGTCACTTTTCTGAAAATAATTACTTTTCTCCAGGTGTTTTAGTGCCAATCAAGCCTATTATCATTGAGCATTTTAGGCTGTGGGAGGCTTTCAAGAGGAACTGAACTCTGGAAATTGTGCTACAAAAAGCAGGCAGAAGGCAAATGACTAATGACTGGTATTAGTTGTAGTCTTCCTGCAACTGATCTTACCCCATCACTGACTTTCCATGCTTTGCTCCGCACAGTCTCTGTGTGAAGGTGGCCATCTTGGTAGAGGCGGGGCTTTACTTCCTCAAATCAGAACCTCCACCAAGCAAAACAGTGAGCAACCAAATCTCACTCCACAGTTCCTGAGATTAGCAGTTGCCCTCTACAAGGAAGCGAACAGGTGAAGGGGGAGTATATATATTGCTGTACTTGTTCATTTATCAAAGAAATTCTATCATCGCCCCTGGTGAAGAATACAATGCCCTGTATGGAATCATTGTGCAGATGTATTTTAATGAACCAATGATATAATAACAGCAGATAGGGATTTTTCAAGGGCAATGATTAAAGGTGATCCCACCACAGACTGATATTAGAAAAGGGGGTTGTAATTAGGTAAAACTGTCTCTGTGTGAAGTTGGTGATCTTGGTAGAGGCAGGGCTTTACTTCCTCAAGTCAGAATCTCCAGCAAGGAGAACAGTGAGCAACATAGTGGTGAGGTCACCAAATCTCACTCCAAATTTCCTTAGACTAGCAATCTTAGATTTCACACTGTAGATAAACAGCTATGTGGCTTTAGACATAGGAAAGCCTAGGCACACTCACATACCAGGAAGTGCACTGGAGGAATTCTAGACAAAACTGCATTTTTCAGTGGACAACTTAGGCACAATTAAAACTTCCAAATGTGCATATAACACATCTTCAGTTTTAGAAGCTCAGGCCAACTTTAATGAGACAGAAAGTCAGTAGTCCTAGAATATTTTTTTCCATCTTCACCTTATGTCACCTTCAGTTCTGACAGGTTCCGGAAACGTTTACGGTTTTATTGACCAGCGTTATTAAAATAATCCTCTTTTACATAAACCAACCTTCAATTTACAGTAAGTGGCCTTCTGACGTCACTTTTTTATGCCATTTGTCTTTTGAAAATAAAACATGTCTACTGGCTTCAATCTTCCCAAAATACAACATTAAAATGCTGCCGAACTTCATTATTTTTGTGTCTTGGAGAGAAATAGCATCAGCTGCCGAAGCAAAATAAATAAATCTTCGCCAGTCTGTAAGCCACAAACAACCTTGGATTAAAGATTTATAAAGATTATTCCATTCCAAGGTGCTGATCTCACATCAAGCAACAATACTTACAGCAGTGGCCCTCTTCGAGGATGCATAACAGGTGGAGGGGGGAGAGTCGACATATCGATGTACTTGTTCATTCATAAAATAAATTCTATCATCCTTCCTGGTGAGGAATACAATGTCCTGTATGGAGTCATTGTACAGACGTATTTTAATGAACCAATAATATAATAACAGCAGTTTGGGTACTTGGGGATTTTTCAAGGGCAATGATTAAAGGTGATCCCACCACAGACTGCTTTTAGAAAAGGGGGGTGTAATTGGATAAAATGTAATTTTTTTTTTTTTAACAGATGGGACTTTACAATTATATCACCTAATTTGTAAACCTTTTTCATTAGCTTTGATTTCATTTTATAAAAAGCAAAAAAATAAAAAAAACTTTTAATCCCTGCTGATTCTGATTGGCAGAGTTAGGGACTATTCCCACCAGCCACTGCGCTATAATGCAGCGTCTGGTTTGCAGTGTGATTTGGCTGGACAACTGCAGTGCCAATGCCCTGTACTGTTCAGTTCACTTTTTTTAAAACAAACTTTATTGACATTGAATTCAGTTCTGTTGGGTGCCACACACGCCACCTGTACACCACCGCAATGCCGTGTGAACCGAGCACATAGGAGGCAAGGCATTTTGCCTTCACCTGAAGTGGGACTGCACTGGAATAGCCACCCAACGCAGACCCACAGCACCTGATGGGAATGGTCCCTAAAACAGATATTTTGTAAAAAATAAAAATGTAATTAGTATTTATAATACTAATATGCTTTACGCTATAAGGATCTTCATATTTTAATTATTATTCCTCACGCAGACTGCTCAAAGTAGGAAGCTGGAGATGCAGATCATATTATTGGACTGGAGCAAACTAAAAATAGGTATGCAAGCCCGTTTTTATAAAGTTTAGGCAGGATAGGTAGCAAGCCTAGCATAGTTAGTGCTAGGATGGAATTATATTTTAAGTCACTTTAACCAGATGCGGACTGGTTCATGTACATTTACTGTGGCAGGGCGGCCGCTCTGGGCAGAATCAAGTACCTATGCGTGATTCTGCACTTCTGGGTCTCGGGCATGCCTGTGCCTCTTGCTGCAAATGGACACAGAGTGAGCCAATAAGTGGGTCCAGCAGACTCAATGTGTGCTGGTGACTGGCGATCATTCAGAAGACAGGCAGAATGGCGATCTCCCTGTGTTAATCAGGCAGATCGCTGTTCTGTGACAAGGGAAGGCTGTGATCCTGTGTTCCTGCTAAGCAGAAACACGGATCTCTGCCTTCCCACACAGTTAGCAAACACTCCCTAGGAACACATTTAACCCTTTGATCACCTCTGATGTTGACCCTTACCTGTCAGTGTCATTAGTACAGTGTATATTTTGCATCACTGATCACTGTATTAGTGTCACTGGTCCCCAAAATGTGTAAGTTAGGTGTCGCCAATTGCCGCCATTACTAATGAAAAATAATTAAAAATTCCAAAAAATATATCTCACAGTTTGTAGAAGCTATAACTTTTGCACAAACCAATCAATATACGCTTATTGGGATTTTTTTTTACCAAAAATATGTAGCAGAATACATATTGGCCTAAATTGATGAAGAAATTAAATTTTTTTATTTTTTTTATTGGCTATGGTCTATAGCAGAAAGTAAAAGATATTGTTCTATTTTCAAAATTGACAGTCATTTTTTGATCTACAAATACCACCAAAAAAAGCTCTGTATGTGGGGAAAAAAAGGACATACTGTATTTATCGGCGTATAACACTCGCTGACGTATAACATGCACCCCAAATTTAGGAGGGAATTTTAAGGAAAAAAACTTTTAAATGCCCATCAATGCATCCTTGTCAGTCATTTGCAGCCTTGTCAGTGTCATTGCAGGCTTGCCATTTAAAAATGGCGCTGCCGAGATACAGAGTGGATGTCCTGTGTATCTCGGTGGCGATCGGTAGCTCTCAGCCGTTCTCGGCGGCTTTTGGCTATTTTCGGCTATTTTCGGCCGCACTCGACCGCTCTCTGCGGCTTTCGGCCCTTCTTTGTGGCTTTTGGCTCTCCAAAGGCCGCAGAAAACGTCACAATCGGCGGGGATCGGCGTATAACACGCACCCTGATTTTAAGGGGTAAAAAGTGCATGTTATACGCTGATAAATACTGTACATTTTATTTGGGTACAGTGTCACACAACCGCACAATTGTTAATTAAAGTAACAAGGTGCTGTATCGCAAAAAAAATGGCCTGGTCATGAAGGGGGTAAACCTTCCAGAGCTGAAGGGGTTATTTGTAGTTTTAAGTGTTAAATTTAATAACTCAGTGTTTTGGCTATGGCGTTAAAGGCATAGTCCCCTTTTCGGACCATGTTTCATGTTACACCTGTATTTAGGGCATGGTAAACTACACCATCCCATAAAACAAAAATGCCATTCATCCCCTACCAGAATAATTCTGTTTGTTCTTGAATTCTGTTTGCTTTTTAATTCAGTTCAGCTGTGCGCCGCTCTGCCTGCAAAGCCAGGTCACCCATTAATGGGGATCGGTGAATTAAAATACTATCTTTCACTGCAACCGAGGGACTTAACAGAGAGTGCCATCAGCAGGGTACTGATATCACCGCAGTTGTAGCCAACCTTGACCACATACATTTTGTTAGGGCACATTTTATATTTTAGCAAAATGAGCACATTAACATTTTGGAAAAAGATTAAATATGCCTTTAATGTAAGTCTTTTGGGGCTCACGATCTTCTGATAGATATTGAGAGCAGCACAGCTCTTTAAAAATCCATGCCCCAAATGAGGCAGTATTCTGTTGGAGTATGATATTAAGGGCATGGGAATGCTGGGGAGGTGACTCTCCAGGGATTTAGATTCAAATCAGTGTTTCTCAACCATTTTTCTGTCAAGGCACCCTTCAAAAATTATGGACAATCTCAAGGCACCCTTTAAAAATGATGGACAATCTCGAGGCACCCCATTCTAAAATGTAATAACTATTCTAATAGGTTTACATAATGCAACAACATCCACACAAGTAGGACACCCAACGTTAGAGGTGATTTATTCTTCCAAAGCAAATACACTTTTGCAAACTAGTACTGACTAGTATTCCAATGTTTCTCTTCTCCCTCAGTTGTTCTCCATCACTCAGCTAATGTAACCCCAACACTGATGAAGAGAGGAAGGAGAGGGGGATACAAGGATGTTGTGCAGCCTACTGACATCCTCCATATCAACTGATGATGCCTTTGGTCGTTAGGATGCTGGCAGCTAGAAGATTGCAATGGTGCACAATGAAAATCTGTGGCTTTGTGTAACTAAAAGGCAAGCTTCATCCACATACCAGCTTGTATACAAATCTTTGGGCAATTTTTAGGCATTTTGCCAAGGCAATCCAGGGTACATGGGCACCCTGGTTGAAAAAGGCTGATTTAACCACTTCCCGACCAGCGCACGACGATGTACGTCGACAGCATGGCACGGGCAGGCATATTGGCGTACATGTACGTCCAATATTCGTTGCCGCCGTGCCATCGGGAGCGCGCCGCCGGCGGCGCGCTCCCGCGCTGGTCGGGACCCCCGTGAGTCCGGTCGCGGGACCCGCGGACTCGATCGCCGCGGGCATCCCCGCGATCGTCTCACGGAGCGGCCGAATGGAGGAAATGCTGTATAAACAACATTTTTCCATTCTGCCTAGCAACTAGTGACGCTGATCTCTGCTCCATGTGATTGGAGCAGAGATCAGTGTACACTAAATGAAAGCCCAACCCCCCCACAGTTAGTAACACACCCCTAGGAACACTTAACCCCTACACTGCCACCCACTGGTTAACCCTTTCACTGCCAGTGTCATTTACACAGGAATCACTGCATTTATATAGCAGTGATTACTGTATAAATGACAATGGTCCCAAAAATGTGTCAAAAATGTCCGATGTGTCCCCGACAATGTCGCAGTCACAATAAAAATCGCAGATCGCCGCCATTACTAGTAAAAAAAAAATAATAAAAAATTATTAATAAAAATGCTATAAAACTATCCCTATTTTGTAAACGCTATAACTTTTGCGCAAACCAATCAATAATCGCTTATTGCGATTTTTTTTACCAAAAATATGTAGAAGAATACGTATCGGCCTAAATTGAGGGAAAAAAATGTTTTTTTATATATTTTTGGGGGATATTTATTATAACAAAAAGTAAAAAATAATGCGTTTTTTTCAAAATTGTCGCTCTATTTTTGTTTATAGCGCAAAAAATAAAAACCGCAGGGGTGATCAAATACCACCAAAAGAAAGCTCTATTTGTGGGAAAAAAAGGACGTCAATTTTGTTTGGGAGCCACGTCGCACGACCGCGCAATTGTCAGTTAAAGCGACGCAGTGCCGAATCGCAAAAAGTGGTCTGGTCTTTGACCAGCAAATTGGTCCGGTCTGAAAGTGGTTAAATAACCCATTAATGAGGATCGGTGAATTAAAATACTATCTCTCACTGCAACAGAGGGACTCAACAGAGAGTGCCATCAGCAGTGCGGTGATATCACCGCAGTTGCAGCCAACCTTGACCACAAACATTTTGTTAAGGCACATTTTATATTTTAGCAAAATGAGCGCATTAACATTTTGGAAAAAGATGAAATATGCCTTTAATGTATATACATTTTTGGGCAATTTTTAGGTATTTTGCCAAGGCACCCCAGGTTACCTGGGCACCTTGGTTAAAAACGGCTGATTTAAATCACTAATGACCATACTATATTGACAAAATAACTCATTATTGATTTAAATCGCTAATATATTTGGTGTGGGCAGTGATGCATCAATGACTTCTGGTCATGAAAGGATCAACCTTCCAAGAGGTTAGGGGAACTGCCAATATGGTTCTTCATCTAAAAATGCTAGTTGCCTGGATGTGATGTTGACCTCTTAGCTTCAATGCTTTCAGGGTCACCAACCTACAACAAGTGAGCAGACCAGGATATCATAGAGAAATCCGTGAATTAATATACTAAAACAAGCCAGGTAAATAAAATATTTTTTAGAAGAGGAGCTCCACAATGAAAGCCTCCAAGTAAAATGAATGGTAACCTTTAGATGTGAAGCCTTAAGTTCTGCATTGTCCAGCTTTAAAACTGGACAAGTATCAATTCTACTAAGATTGCTGGCACCATGTTTTGTCCAAACACCAAAGACAGACAACATCTGCACCATCTATAATTTATTTAGGCTATTGCGATTGGCCTTAGGCCCTGAATTTAGGTGAGGCAGCCCTGATCATTGAGTGATTTTGCTAAATGATGGAAGGTAAATTGCTGATCTGCATTACTAAGAATAAAACTATCCTCCACATTTGAGTAGCTAACTGGAGCACAAGTAATCACAACTCCCTTTTTTGTTCCTTCCAATTAATCTCAGAAATGTCATTTTCAAAACTGTCATACATGCAGAGTGGCTAAAATTCCATTCCAGCCCATAACTGTCCTTGACATTTTATTTAGGTGGTAGAAATACCGAAGTACCCAGGAAAGGCAGATAGATTACAAGCTTTTTAAATTTTACACTAAGGAAGACATGGCGTCTTCCAATTAATGCTTTAATTGATTTGCCTGGGAAATTATGCAAAAAAAAAAAAAAAAAATTGACTGTAAAAATCGTTTGAAGAATGGTGTTTCAAGAAAAAGCTTTAATTGAAAGCCTTGGGAGAGCCCAGGATTTTTCAAAGAGAATACTTTGTTCTGTTAATTAGAAGCAAAAAAAGTAAAATAAGCATAAAAATTTAAATGGCGCAGGCAAAGATGAAAAGCGAGAGCTTAAAGTACAGAATGACGGGAAAAAAAATATCACCTTTTAAGTTGTTTAGCTGCAGCAAAAACAAAATAAAAAGGTACCTTTGTTTTTGCTGACAGTGTTTTTGTACAATGGCAGTTTTAGAAAATATCAGCAAGTAGAAGCAAAAACTAGAAAAAATAACAAATAAATAAAAAAAAATACATTTTTTTTTTTCAGTATACCAAATTTAAAGGGAATGCATAATTATATATATATATACATATATATATATATATATATATATATATATATATATATATATATATATATATATATATATAATTTTTTTGTTTTTTTTATTTACCTCTTAGGTTTCGGAACAAAACACAATTTATAAAATGTTTTTTAGCCGTTATTAAGATCACTTGCTAGTTGTTTTGTTTTAACAGAGTTAAATGGTAGCATATTAGATACATACACTCACAAATAAGTCAAGGATTACATTACCCTCATTCATTATGGTTTGCAAACACTGAACTGTCCATGTTTTTAATCTTAAATAGCTGTCAACAGGTGTAGTGCTCTACAGTAGTGCTGGGCTTTATTGATGAGAAGGCCCAGCATGTACTCAGTATTAAATGTTTATTTGTAAACTAGTTTTTGTAATCAAAATATTAGACAAAAAAAATTATAAAGTTTATAAACTTGTAAAACTAAAAATAAGTAAAATAAAACTAAACAAAACTCAGTTTAATTTCCATTAAAGAAATGCTCCTTTCTAAAGCACACTTAGCCACAACATTGAAAAATCAACTGGCAAAATTGACTGTCATTGTAAAATTATATAGCATATATACTGTACATATTAAAAAAAAAAAACACTTTGACATTTAGTGTTATTAAAATGTACCTATCTATTTAATTCATATCCATAATGATTTTCCAAGACTGATAAATAATTAAAGTGTTTCTAAAGGCTAGACATCTTTTACCTTGCATTCCTTGCATTAAGGTAAAAAGTGTCCCTATATTTGTAACACCCCCCCCCCCATGTATACTTACCTGAGACTGATCTTTACCAGCGCTGCTCACTGAGGCAGCAGTGGGAGCCACAGTCTCCTGCTGCTGCCAATCCTGTGAACAGAGGGCAGGGGGCAGGACTGAGCCACCCTGTGTGCTTCAATAGACTCACACAGCGCAGCCCGGGAGCGAGCCCGCAGGTGTACCCCCATAGGAATCGGCCTCCTATGCTGGCGCACCGAGAGGAGGAGACCAGAGCGCCGACGGGGGACCAGGGAAGAGGAGGCTCAGGGCTGCTCTGTGCAATACCCTTATACAGAGCAGGTAAGTATAATATGTCTACTCTTTTAATAAAATAATATTTACAATCACTTTAACATACCACTACCTTGCAACAATTGTAACAGAACTTTGAAGAGTTTGAAATCAAATTACAGAATTGTCCTGTAACAGGAGCTTCACCATTGGTGAGAAATGTTCTGGTATTATATTGAAAAGCCTCATCATGTGGTTGTAATGAACACCAAAGGTCATCCTTTTTGGATTGTAAGCTCTAACGAGCAGGGCCCTCTGATTCCTCTTGTACCAAATTGTAATGTAACTGTAATGTCTGCCCTCATGTTGTAAAGCACTGAGCAACCTTTTGGCATTATATAAAACCTGTATATTATTAATAATAATAATAATAATAATAATAATAATAATAATAATAATCACACCAGGACGAATGCAAAAAATAGATAAAAAAATAATAATAATATCAATGAAAAGCTGTGTTTAGCTCATCCTCCTCCTTGGCATATCATAGGTATGCATGGTAAGGCGTGGGACATGTATCAGACTCACAGTATTCTTAAAGCTAACCTATACTTTGCCGATTCAAGGCACATTACCAGGTTCGCTGGATAGCTGTCATTCTCCGCTACTTTGACTTTCTCCCCAACACCCTTTTCTCCACTCCATGCCCAAAAATATTTGTGAAATTCTGGGTCAGAGCTTATACGGTGCTAAAGGCATTTAATTCTCAGTACTCAATGTTGGGATAGGGAGAGAAGAGAATTCCATGCTCTTCCATACCTAGAAGTACTTTTTTTTTTTTTGTAGGCCGACAGCAGGCAGTAGGATAGCACATGGAAGATAATTGCAAACCCCGGATGGTAACTGCAATCTAGGGAATACTTTACTTTGCCCTAAATTACATTTTGCCATAAATGGGCAAAGTACAGATTAGCTTTGAAAACAGGAAAGATACCAATGCATCCAATTGAGTTGTTGGTTTAAAAGATCATCCAATTTGCCTGTTACCTGCCATCCAGCAGAAACTGAAACAAACCTTTCTATCGGTTACATTATTATTTACAGACTTCAGTCCTACTTAAAAACCCACTTAGAGCTGAAAAGACTTCACAAATGTCACTTTAATTAGAAGTTTTTCTACTTAGAGCTTTTTCTACAAATGTCTCTGTTCATGCAGATGTCTCTATACCAGTATTTCTAGATTGACACTGTCCTTTGTACTATCTGTGTGGGATTCTATTATATATTTCAGAAAATACATTGAGATAGTTCAGTTTTATTGAACACATTGACAATAAAAAGCACAAACAGAAGCTACAGAAAAAAATGCACTTGGCAATAATTGCATTAGCAGTAGGGTAATAATTACCACAAAGCACTTATGGGCCTGTGCCTAGGGCAGCAAGGGGAAGCTTCCAGCAGCAGAAATAACAGGACATGCGCAGGGGGTTTTAGGAGTCTCAAAATGCTATAACATGCAGCCCTTTTCACTATCTCAGCAAGCAGTATAGTCTAATAGGAGCCCCTTATATAAAGCAGACAGCTTGCTGCCATCAGTAGTGCATATTATTTAAGTTATTTGGTTGGGGCACCATGCCATTCAATGACAACAATGATGGGGCTCCATTCCTCCAACAAACACCAATGATGGAGCACCATTCCTCCCACAGATACCAACAATGAGGCACCAATCCTACCTTGAATACCAACAATGGGTCACCTTTCCTCTCAATGACACCAACGATAGGGCACTATTACTTCCACTAAAAGCAATGATTGGGCACTGTTTACTCTCAATGACACCAGGGCATTTTCTACCTCCACTGGTCCCAGTCAGCCCCCCCCCCCCCTCCCCCAAAGCCTCAAGGACTGTAAACTGGCCTTTGCTCAGTAAGTTTATAGCATCAGTTTAAAATTGGTTTGAGATGCTTTGCAGATCCATCAGAATTCATTGACAGGTGCATTTGACCTCCTTTTGACCTGTATTTAACCAACTTCAATCAGTTTTTCCAGCCCCATAGACTTGACAAAGGCCCCAGGAAAGTCTGACCTCACATCCCATGAAAGTTTAAAGAATCCAATACATTATAAAGGTACATTTACAATACTTTGAATTTCCCCTCTTGTATTTACATATAAAAAATGCATCCTTGACTTTCAGGTGTGGCTTTCTCAGACTGGTAAATGGGCTAAAGCCCCATACACACTATCAGATTTTCTGCTGATTTTTGTCTTCAGATTTACCAAAACCATGTAGAGCAAGGGTCTGCCTGATTGCATACAAATTGAAACTCCTAAAGTTTGACCTCATATTATATGGTCTCGGTAAATCTGAATGAAAAAATCAGCAGAAAATCTGATAGTATGTATGGGGCTTTACTGTCTGACTGTATTGTCTAGTACACACGGGCCTAATGAAGGGGTGATATCACCAGGTTCAATAAAAACCAGCTGACATTCGGACCGTGTGAATGACAGCCAGTCTGACAAAAGTTGGGTGTTCAGCCAGCTTCTGTCGGACAAGCATGCTGGAAAGACAGCAGCAGCTCAGATAGATCAGCACTCTCAGCCATTGACTGGAGTGTTCTGGTGGGGGGGCATCCCCCTATCAGACCACAACAACTCAGCAGGAGAGATCATTGTACTAACATCGGATCATTAGTGCAGCGGCTCTGACTGGAGCTGTCATTTTTTTTCCCCGTTCAACCTGCTGGGTTAAATGAAAAGAAAAATCTAGTATTGTGTACCAGGCTTAAGGCCCATCACATCCTGACTTAGCCAATTGTGTTGGAGTTCCATCCCCTGCTTATCTTTAATACCTTTTAAGGCACAGATGGAAAATCCACTCACCACCAGGAAACCCATTTCAGCTACCATTTTCCTAAGTGACTAGTTTCCTGTGTCATTTACAGATGTGGATTGTCCTTATAATACTATGAAAAGTTCATTAATGGGCATATGACACAAAGATGCCACAAACATCCTTTATGATTTTTGTATTTCCTGGTTTCTATATCTGTGTAAATATGGAAAATTTGCTCTTTAGAACAATAAAGAAATGTTACCCTCACCTGAACAGAAGTTGAAACAGCTGGACTGTAAGACAGAAGGGAACACCCAACTTGGTGACAACACAGACTTATTTGGATGGATCAAATGTCTTAAAGTGGAGTTCCAACCAAAACTGAAACTTCCACTTGTTGTACCCCCCCCCCCTTCAATGCCACATTTTCCACCTTTCGGGGGGAAGGGGGACAGGATACCTGTCTAATACAGGTATCCTGTTCCCACTGCCGGGAGCCTCAGCCACGGGTATTGATGTCATCACCCGGGCCCCCTCCTCCCTTCTCCTTCCCCGGTTGCCAGGTCAGTAGGAGAGAGGAGTCGGTGTGAAGCCTTAAGGCTTCACTACTGAGTTCCCTTACTGGCAATGGAGGCGGTATGCACCCGACAGCTTATGGAAACATCAGCTGCATTGCCGACATCGCTGGACTCTAGGACAGGTAAGTGTCTGATTATTAAAAGTCAGTATGTGCAGCTGCTGGCTTTTAATTTTTGCAGCGGTGGGCGGACCTCAGCTTTAAAGTAGAACTATAGGCCAAACTTTTTTTTTCATTTTGGATAGAGCAGGAAAGGGTTATCTATGTCCCGTTGCAGAGATTTCCTTTTACGTCCTGTCCATAGCCAAACAGGAAGTGAGAGGGATTCCCTGCAAATTAAAGGAATTCCTTAGGGATCCCCAGGCCACCAGAATTAGTGTCCCCATTGGAAGATTCCCCCTCTATTACTTTTCTAGGGACAGCCCAAAATTTGGAATTTTCTTTTACTTTAACTTTCAATGATAACGGTAAACAGGTCAAATAGAGAGGGTGAATCTCAGAAGCACAAACAGCAATAAAAACTGACAAGCGTTCTAATCCCTCTCCACTGTTTCCAAAACAAAAAAGAAAGTTTTGCATTTAGTTATACTTTAAAGTGGTTCTAAAGGCTAAAGGTTTTTTTTTTTCTATTCTATGCATGAAGCTAAAAAACCTTTTGTGTGTAGCAGCCCCCCCCCCCCCCAATCCTTACCTGAGGTCCCTTTGATCCTGCAATGTTCACAATATATTGGACTGTCCCAGGACCCTCCCTCCACACTGGCTGCCACTGCTGTCAATTACAGCCAGTGAGCCAATGAAGAGTGAGCAGGGAGGGGGCGGGCTGAACTGCAGCTCTATGTGTCTTATAGACAGGAGTGAGCATGCAGCGGTGCCCTCAGGGCAAGTGACTTTTTCTGGGGGCACTGCTCAAGGGGGGAGGAGCCAGTAGTAATGGGACCCAGAAAGAAGAGGATCAGAGCTTCTCTGAGCAAAACCACTGCACAAAGCAGGTGAGTATGACATGTTTGTTATTTAAAAGAAACAAAATGAAGCTTTAATACAACTTAAGAATTATATATGTTTTTCCTTTCATGTGTTTAGCACTAACGCCAATCACAAAGCTAAAAAAAGGTGATTTTGTTTTGTTTTTTTGTTTTATTTTGGATGGGGTACAGAGAAGCTAGAACATTTGTCACTTTTTTTTTCCACTTGCGTCCCGGTTGATGTTTTAGTTTCCGTTATCCACTCTACACAAATTGACATTTTTTCCTTAGAAGCAGGATGTCACATTTACAGAAAATTATGGAAAACCGTGCCAATGAAGCCACACAACAAACATAGTAGTAATATGGGGAACAGTTAGAAGTTCTACAGTGCTTTTTTAGGTTAGTGTTCTCCTGCACTCTTGAAACCTGTTCTTCTCTTCTTTTGGTGGCAGAAAATAGGGGGCAACTCTCACCAACAGCAGTAAAAAACAGGCACGTGTTCTTACTTTCTCTACTCCAAAAAAAGGCAGCATCTGCTTTACTATTAGTAGATTTAGAAGCCGCCATCTTTCTAGTTGGCACTTCCAAATCTCGACTGAAACAGCCTACCACTGGGAGTGCAAATACCTTCATGAATGTCCTCAAAAGTACACCCCGACCCTAAGCCAACACAATCCTTTTCATATTTCCATATTTCTGGAGTTCGGTAAAGCCTATCACACTTGGCAGCACTGCACAGCAGAATTTAAGATGATCAAATACCTTGTTTTTTTTTTTGCCACAGATTTCCTTTAAGCTACTAACTAGGTACAAACTTGTAATACATGCAAGTTCCAAGAGAAAAATAAAACACATTAGGGTTAGCATCTTGTTAAGTTACCCCAGAAATCCTTTCACAAAAAAATTAAAAAAGGAAAAAAAATACAGATCAGGATAAAGTAGCAGTGATGTGTCATGTGTATTTTATACCAGTAATACCTTCTGAAGTGCAGTTCTGCCCGCAAGCTGTCTGCAGAATATAGAACATCTCCCGGGCAAGTTTGCCACCTTGCAGCAGGGCAATCAGCAGAAAAGAGACAGAAGAAGCAGACGCAGAAAGAAGAGAGAGAGGTAAGTCAAACAAGATTTAGATTCATTAGTGCACTGAAAGAGACAACATGGAAGAGAAAGTTGAAACAGAACAAAAAGATTTGGGATATTAGCAGAAGCGTAGCAAACAAAATACATGGCATTTCAGAGACTGCTTAACAAGCTAGTGAACCTCAAAGTTTACATTGTTACAAACATAAATGGTTAACATCATATTAATTAGTATTAGCCCTTGTACACACGGTCGGAGATTCTGACAACCAAATCCGTCGGATTTTGTCAGACGGATTTTGTCCGAAACTGTTGCATACACACAGTCAGACAAAGTTGTCGGAAAATCCGATGTGATTACGTTATTTCGTTACGACGGGACTACGTTCACGCTAGTAGCTAATAGCTTTGGTGTAGGAATTTGATCTGAGCATGCGTGGCACTTTGTCCAATCGGAATTCTCTACACATGATCGCAGTATGTCCGATCGGACCATTTTGTCGGAAAATTTTACCGGCAAGTTGGAAAAGTTGGTCCGTCGGATACTCCGATGGAAACAGCCCGATGCAGACCACACACAGTCGGAATATCCAACAAAACAGTCCGATCGGACACATTCCATTAGAATCTCCGACCGTGTGTACAAGGCCTTAGACATACATTTCAATAAGCAGAATAAAACCAGGGTATTTCTGCGTGATACCTGTGAAGAGTGACTTTCTAATTCAAATATTAATATGAATGAGTTGGCTTTGAGTCTAATGAGAAATATAAAAGTATGTTGTACTATAACTCTGCAGTTTTGTTGGGTTTTTTTGTTTTTTGTTTCTTTTTTATTGAAAAATTCTCAATTTTTTTATATATACTCTTAACCTGAAGCAGCTCTGTCATGTGGTCACTTTAACGTAGATCTAAACTCAATCAATTCTGCAGATTTCATTAAAATAATACCTGTGAAGGCCGTTGTTCAGGAACATCCTGTTAAGAAGTGACTACCGTCTTCCAGCTGTGCTCCTATGTTGTCACCCTATCACACGTTCCCTGTTGGAGATGACAAGTGACTCTGTCGTCACACATTATGCAGAAGTTGGTCTAAAGCAGCCTTTCTCAACCAGGGTTCCTCCATAGGTTGTTAGGGATTCCTTTAGCAGTGGTGGAATGATCACCCACCTGTCGGTACCTGCATAGTTCTGGTGCCAATGTCACTTGATAGATCCAATGGAACCTGTCCTGTAATATCTCACACAACAAACACCAGTTCTCTTTAAAGATGTCTGTAAGGGGGCATTCTTGATATTAACCACCAGCACAAAGAGAAACTCAAGTGACAGCCAATAAGTAAGATGGCATTTTTCCACTGACCACTATGTAAGGGGGCTACTGACTGTTTTTTTTTAGAGGCGTCCATTTCTTACTGACCTACAATCTGCACCACCTTTGTTTCTTTTAAAATTATTTTGTCACATAGGACAGGGGAGTGTTAAATATGATCTGTGATCAAATATGCTAGGTATGCCACTTTTTTTTGTATTCATTAATATGTCTACAACTTACTGATCCTAATATTGTACCATAGGCTGTAGATATAATCATTTTTTCCAGGATTTTCCAGAGACCTGAGAATGATGTCAAGACTTCATCCATGGTAAAAAGGTTGAGAAAGGCTGGTCTAGAAGAACGAGGTGCACAGGTCAACACTGGAGTGTGTGCAAGTAGACATGAAGCCCAGTGTTTATGATGCACAGTGCTAAGCCGAGAAAATGTGAGGACTTAGATTCAAAGACAGGTATGGAAGCAAGCAAAAGTCCAATAGTGCTAAGCCCAGAAAAAGTGAGGGCTTAGATTCAGACAAAGACAGGTATCAAAAGTCCAATAGACATATTCCCAGGTTGCACAGCAGAGTCTCCTGATTATGAAAATAATAAAACACAATAACTAAAGGAAAATTATCAGTATGTTACCAAATGAAGCTCTGTGGAAAAGATAATTAGATGTCCTTATCACCACATAAGTACTTTCCAGCTGGGGTCAATGACAGTTGTAAAAAGCTTAGGTTCGGTCCATGGAAGGAGGCATGCTGCCTAGGGCTTCAGAAATTACCAGGGAATTTTAAAATATTTTGAGAATCTTTGAGTAAATTTTTTCCCTTGCTTGCAAATATAACCTACTGTTGCTATCAAGATCTTGACTGGCTCAAAATTTATTGAGATGGACTTTCTGTTCTTCCCAGTCTATTACCCTTCTCTATGATGCTCCCAAATGGCCCTGCTTGCCCTTCCTCCACTATTGATGACTGTATTTTTGAAATGATCAGTCTATACACACAGAGTTTATTGTAAGAATCTCCTGAAGAAGCCGCAAACGTCGAAAAATGTAGAAAGACAATTTACTTCTGTTGATATTTGTTACTGATGTACTGTGGATTTACCCTTTTTTCACATATGTATTTTTAATTCAATAAATATTTTCTATTTTTCTAAATTTTGTATATGTGTGTACTTTAAAAGTCTCAATTTCTCTCCTTCTAAGTTGTAAAAAGCTGTCAGCAAATGGAGACTTGCCATGCACCACCACAAATGTATATGGTGGCATCAACACCCTGTTACTAGCATGTGGCTTTCTTTCACTGAACTGGATCAGGAAAGCAATAAGGCTTTGTCTGTGTACACAGGACACCAACAGGAATACCTATATTGTATAGGCTAACTAAATTTAAAAGTGATATTTCAAGTTGCATGTCGGTCAACAAGTTGACTCACATACAAATATTAAACGGCAATTCCAATAGCAAGATATCCCTAACAGTCTTCTTGGTTTTAGTTAATTGTCACAGGCAACACAAAGTGAAATGACAAAACTACACTGCCTCAATTTTTTTTAATTTTGATTAATAATGGCAATCCATTGGGGGGTTCCAATGGGTAGTCTACCTACAAGAACCTTCTTTAGGGTCTTAAAGTGCCTTAAACTAAACTCTGGTTTTAAATGTCCTAGTCTAGGTCCTAGTCTAGGGAAACTTTAAAGTTTTAATTCCTAACTCAAAAATAACCTTATTTTGTTCTCTGCCTCCTCCAAATCTCCAAATTATTATTATTATTTTTTTTTTTAGCTGCTGTGATCTGACTTCTTGTAAGAGGGTGGCTACTGTCCCATTGTATGTGGGGACTTAGCCACCCTCTCTTGCTTGCTCCCAAGATGGACTAGGGACTATGAACTATTAGATTGAGCAGTGCACATGACCGGGATTAATGTGAATTGCTCGTCCCACACAAACAGTAGTAAGAACGGAAATGTAGAGGTTCAACAACGAACAAAGGACATTGCAAGGAGGCAGACAAGCACAGTAAGAAACAGTTTTCATAAAAAATTTATTGCACGGCTATTAAGTAGTGGATATGTTTATGTTGAACCCACTGGTGCCACACACAACCAAAATATAAATTCTAGGTAGATACTGACTTTTAGATTCAAGATAAGTTCCTTTCTGCTGTTTTGCTTTTTTTTACCTCTTCTAAGTGGCTACAAGTACACAACTGATTAGTGAGTACACAAAAATGTGAAAGAACTTTAGAATGATGATGTAAGAGATGTATTGGCACAAATTATTTGAACGAAAAAAAAAAAAATACTAGACATTAATGTCTACCTCCTAAGTGACCACCTTACCTTCGACATCAAACCATAAAGGTATATTTGAAGGCTGCACCGTGACCACTCCCACAATTTCTGTCACTTTGTCACTTTCCATGATGGTGAAATTGTAAAATGGTTCATCAAAGGTGAGAGGGATCGGTGAAGGAGGAGGTTTCTTAATCCATTCAATATGCAGGCGAGCAGTAGAAGACTTTTGTGGGCGGCCATTATCTACAGCTTTTATCTGCAAGAAACATGCATTATTTTTAACATGTACACTTATGAGGTCCCTCATTTGTTCATTGCACACACCTCTTGTTTGCCTTTATAGTAAATGGAAAAGTCAGTCTGCATTCTTTCACTGTTTATTAAGTAGGTCAAACAATAAGATTTCATGGACCTTTTTAGGTCACCTACTGCCCACACAATGCATTCAATGTTCGGTCAAGAGTTTTACACTGTGTTGACTTTTGTCAAGCTGGCGGTGTAGAAAGACCGCAGCTCAAATTATGGCCAATTTAGCAGGAACTGGACAAAATTTCAGCATGTATTGCTATCGTAAACAGATCCTCAGTAGATATCTTGAACACATCCCTCTCTTCAGCTGAATTTGTCAAAAGTGTTGCTATTGTGTATGAAACAAACTTTTTTTAGTACAAACACACAAAAGTCTAAAGAACACAATCTTGTGTTCTATCTTGAGCAAGGAAGTTGACCGCACAATCTAACCTATACATCAGTATTCTCTGTAGAAGCTACATTTTAACAAATCAAGTACCGTATATACTCGAGTATAAGCCGAGATTTTCAGCCTCTTTTTTGAGGCTGAAAGTGCCCCCCTCGGCTTATACTCGAGTCATCGCTGTCTGCCCGCTCGATCAGCGTGTCGAGCAGACAGACAGCGGCCATTCTATGATTCAAAAGCCGCGCCTCCGGCTCCGCCTTCGCCTGTGATAGGCGGAACACTGAATTTCCCAGCAGCCTGTGTTCCGCCTATCACGGACGTCGTATCATCCTCGTACTACGGACGAGGATGATACGACGTCCGTGATAGGCGGAACACAGGCTGCTGGGAAATTCAGTGTTCCGCCTATCACAGGCGAAGGAGGAGGCGCGGCTTTTGAATTTTACAATGGCCGCCGACGAAGAGGGCACGGGACGGAGGCAAGGCAAGGCAAGGCACGGCACGGGACGGGACGGGACGAAGGCAAGGCACGACACGGGACGGAGGCTCGGGACAAAGGCTCGGGACACAGGTAGGCTGGACACACACACACACACACACACACACACACACAACACACACACGGATGGATGGATGGAGACACACACACACACGGATGGATGGATGGAGACACACACACACAGGGATGGATGGATACACACACACACAGGGATGGATGGATGGATGGATGGAGACACACACACACAGGGATGGATGGATGGATGGATGGAGACACACACACACAGGGATGGATGGATGGATGGATGGAGACACACACACACAGGGATGGATGGATGGATGGAGACACACACACACAGGGATGGATGGATGGATGGACACACACACACACAGGGATGGATGGACGGACACACAGGGATGGACGGACACACAGGGATGGACGGACACACAGGGATGGACGGACACACACACAGGGATGGACAGGCATGTCTCACCCTCGGCTTATACACGAGTCAATAAGTTTGCCAGTTTTTTTGGGGGTAAATTGGGGGCCTCGGCTTATATTCGGGTCGGCCTATACTCGAGTATATACGGTATATAAAAGAGGAATTTTGTGTTAATAGAAAAAAAAATAGTAGCAGCAGTTTTAGTAGTGTGTGTTACCAATACAGAATCATAATATTCTGTGCACAGCTCTAAAGCACCCCAGAAACGTGTTAGCGTGCTTATGTGAGGTTGTAGAAACACTTCGATTTTCTACCTCATGTTATCCTTCCACGTACATGCTGTAGACTTCTTTACCTTATTTGTGAGTATGCATTGTATTTGTTGCTTCTTATTTTAATAAATTCCTTTTTTACTCTGTAAATGCACTAGGGGTTTTTGTAATTCAACATGGGATATCCCCATCCGAGGAAGGCTGCATCCACCCGGCATTGGACGGCATATGTGATGTGACATCGGTTGACTATCTATCTGATGAGAATTACTGAGCACTGGGAGAGTTTGGCTGTTTCTTCTTGCTAGTCTTTACAATGTATAACAATACCAAATGGAAAATGGACCACATGGCATAAATCACCTTGTTAGAATGTAAAATCTCAAAAAATGTACAGGGTAATCTATATTATTTAAATATAAAAAAGAAAATGGTGATCTGTAGTCATTTTTAAAGTAAACTCATCTAATTCCTGGATAATAGAAACAGAGAATATAACCACAAAATGCTTGATTCATTTTGTATTAAGGAATCTCTAAGTATATTCAAACAAGAAAAGCAAAAACCACAGCTAAAAAAAAAAAAGACCTATTATATTTCCTTATTTATTAACCTGGTTATACAACGAATAACAGTATATATATATATATATATATATATATATATATATATATATATATACAGGCAGTCCCTGGGTTACAAACAAGATAGGGCCTGTAGGTTTGTTGTTAAGTTCAATTAACTAAAAAACAGGTAAATTTTTTAAGTGTAGCTCCAGCCCAAAAAAATATTTTTAAGTTTTTTGGATAGCATAGGGAAGGGTTAACACTCCTGTAAGGTTGAGATCAGGATGGGAGATAGGGGCAAAAGGGGCAATTGGGACTTTACATAAAACAAAACACTACGGCATAATGAGTCATTAACAAAGGGTAAAAAAAGATAAATATTTATTAGTATCCTATGGGAGCATAGTGCATTTGATGATACAAACATTATAATTCATACATATATTATATAGTAAGACATACTTGGTCACCTATATAGGAGCCTATTTACTTGCTGCCATGCCACAGCATTATTATATTTATCATGGGTGCTTAATATTTGAGTCATTAACCCTATTCTGGTTTTATTTATCTATTTAGTTGTTGGGGGTAGTGTTTGTTATTATTAGTGATCCGGTGCTACATAATTTACTATGCTACTATTTATTATTAATTTGATTTAATAATATTATGTCAAATGCACTATGCTCCCCATAGGGTACTAATAAATATTTATCTTTTTTTATCCTATGTTAATGACTCATTATGTCGTAGTGTGTTGTTTCATGTAAAGTCCCAATTGCCCCTTTTACCCCTATCTCCCATGCTGATCTCATATTATTGGGGATGGAGACCAATGTACTGATGTTGTGGTCTCATGTAAAGTCCCAACCTATTCTCTCTTTGATTTAAAAACCCTATAAGGTTTGTTTTGCTGTCTGTGCCCCTGTTCAGAAGATTTCTCCTCACTTTCTGTCCCTATGACAATTGGATTTTAAAAAATTTGGGTTGTTGTGGAAATAAGGGTTGGTTATAAAGCTTCAGTGGAGACATCTTTTTCCCATGATAACTCTTACAGGAGTGAATTTCCCTTCCTGCGAGAGTCCCTCACATTTCCTGTTGTATCCCTCCGTTTGTAAGTAGGAGTTATTTGTAAGTCAGATGTTTGTAACCCGGGGATTGCCTGCATATGTATTTTTTATAATAAAGATTTGTAGGTTTAAACGGATATTTAAGTATTTGGATATTACTTTAGTGTAACTATTTACAGACTGATTTTTTTTTTCTCTGGCCAGCACTTCGTTTGTTACATATTTCTTTTTCAACTTCATTAAATAGAACCAGTTTCAAATTTATATAAAAATCTTAAGCCCTTAATATTATTTTTATTTAAGTTTCAATAAAGGAATTTTTAAGATACATTTTCCCATAATCCCAACCTATACCTTTAAATATTCCAACAGAAGCCATTCTATTAAGAAGCCAGCCATCTATTATTTAATAAATAATGGCGATAATGTGTGGACGGAACGCTGAGACTTTAAATTAAACTCGACGGTTTCAATGAATTTTAAAAGATCTATTTCTGGTTCTTCGCCGTCTAAACTGTTGAGCGTGGTGTTCGGCAGATCTGTTTTGAATTAAAGACAAATGTATCATTTATGCCAGCACGCTGTTCTAGCCTTTCGGGTTCCCGGGGGAATTGGCCGCTTGCACTTGCAAATTTAAAATACAAG
Source organism: Lithobates pipiens (assembly GCF_037356315.1). NCBI lineage: Eukaryota > Metazoa > Chordata > Amphibia > Anura > Ranidae > Lithobates > Lithobates pipiens. The sequence goes on from NW_027507755.1 coordinate 11,357,386, forward strand.
TAGGTAGTGAAGTGTTTTGATTTTGCATTAGCCTTGTAAATAACCTCTTTGGCTCACTGTTAAACAACGTGAAGTGAATGGATAATGAATTCTTACTGTTAGGATGTCGTAACTCCCTGCTGAAAACTGCTTTCTTGAAGACACCATGCCTGTTTTAGGGTCAATAAAGAACTTTCCATCCTCATTCCCATCTACGATGCTATAGGAAATCTCTGCATTGGGGCCCTCGTCTTTGTCGAACGCAAAGGCTCTGTAAATGGGTTCACCCCGTTTTTTCCTATCTCTCTCAGGAAGTTTGATTTGATAGACCTTCTCTGGAAACTGAGGCTTGTTATCATTTTCATCCAGAACTTGAACAATGACCCAGACTGTGGACTGCTTGGGTGAAGGACCGCCATCACTGACTGTCACCTGAGGAAAAACAAAAACTTCTGATTAGCTGATGTTATATTTAGATGTTATAAAACCATAAATTACAAAGTAAAACTGAACTCTCCTGCTGGATTCTTCATTTAATTAATATTGTAAATAAAGAAATATAAGCAGTTGGAACATGTAAAGAGTGAAACACCCAACTTCCGAGGGGCCAGGGAGAGCACTGGGAATGGAGGCACAGGGTTCTTGATGTTAGCATATCCATTAAAGTATATCTTAGACTGGCACAGAGAAATGTTTGGTAAGTAAAGCTAGTCTGGCTTTATTGATTTGTGCAGTGCAGAAGAGCAGAGAATGGGAATGACTTTATCAGTATGCTGCTTATCTTTTATTGTCCAATTAACAGTCTGGAGGCAGTTACTGCTTATCTGCAAAGAGATGACCTTGGCCTTGCTGTCTGATCAAACAGAACTACAAATATTTTGGCAGCAACACGTATTTAAACTGTATATTTAGGTGTTTGCTAGATGCACATCTTTAACGTGACCATCATTTTTAAAATGTCACTTTAATTGGCAGTTAGATCAAGCAGGCACTATACCTGCAATCCCTTCCTTTCTTGCAAATTCTTGATTGGGCAAAGCTCTGGAACTCCCTTCAACTTCCCACATGCTCCTATTGGCTCATCACTATGATGAGCTGTCTTTCTAGCCAATAGGAAAACAGTACCAGAAAGTGTCAGGGCTTTACTGGTTCAGAATGTTTTGTTATAGAATAGTGGTGAATGTTTTCAAGACTATATACAGCAACCCCAGTTTCTATCTTCTGCTAGATATCCCAAGGACCAAATGACTGAAAAACCTAATAAAGAGTATTTCCACCAAGTATGAGCCATAAGGTTGTATAAGTTAAGCTGCCAAAGATGGAACTGCTGCTGAGCCAGCTAAGATTAAATACTTCTATGGGCAGGCTGATTGTACTCAAGCTGATTCATCGATCAACTTGAGTACAACCAACATGTCAGATTTAGCAAATGCGATACTTGCCAGTGGCTATAGCCATGCAAACAAAACCACATAATCTATGGCCTGCTTTAGCCCTCTGCATTTATTTTGAGGGAGGACAAGCCTTGCAGCCTTCAAATGCCCATATGACTTTAGCTAAGCTTTTAATCTGTTGCCTGCCTATCAATCTGATAGGGCTGTTTTAGGACACCCTTGTGACTTTTAAAATAACAAAATATATATCATTTTAGATATTGACTATTTCAAAGCTAGATGAAGTCCTATGAGGGCCACATTTATGTGCTTTCCAGTAACACTGTCTACATTATCACTTTCACAGCTTCAACTAGTTCAGCAAAGTACCAAAAGTGACCTGGGCAACATCATGTTTGGTCCAATAGGATAATAATTAGCTGGCTGACTCCAGAGCCCAGGCGAGCAAATCAAAATATATATGGGTACATTGAATAAGCCAAGCCCAACTGATTTCCCCAGTCTCTGCTAAAATACGCATAAAAGCCAGCCAGCCTAAACAGGTTTATTTACTGGTAACACCTCGTCGCTCATCCTGCGTTTAAATCGATGTCAGGAAGCCATTAGAACTAATTTTCTTGGCATCCCTTTAATGAGTCGAAAAATCTAAGTGCAGAAAAAGAAAGGATTTCACTCTGCAAGATTACGTCTGATTACTTTGTCTACATATTCACTAACAACTTCCAATTATTTGTTATATTTAGAAGCTAGCAGACAATACAACTAAATGCAATTAGCTAAAGGCTGATTAGCTTGAGAGTGCCAGAAAAGGTAACAGAGAAGGGTAATCTGGTCATAAAACAGGATAAAGAGTTGTACAAAGAAAAAGATTTGTTCTTCCAGCATACTGTAGGCTTCCTATAGTACATATGAGCAATCGATGCAACGGAATTCTCCAGTTGGGGAACCAGCCCAATCTGGAGTTAGGCTTTGAAGGATCATTCCTTCCCAAAACAAATATTTAAGTTTTTGTAGATGCTAGTGAGTAAAACCACCTGACAATTTCTTATATATCTCAGGCAGTGCTCTCGAATTCCCTGGTTTGCACACATGGTGTGCTCATTATGAAGGTATCCCACTATTCTGTTGGGTTCTTTATTTAGTTAATATTGTGAAGAAAGCTATAGGAGAAGTTGGAACATGTAAAGAGTGGAACACCTAACTCCTGGGCAGGGAACAGGCCTGGGGATGGAGGCAGAGGATTCTTGATGTTCCATTAAAGCATACGGTATCTTGTTTAAAGTGTATACATAGCATTTGTTACGTTTTAGAACCCTGGGCTCCAAGAGATTTCCCCTAACCAACTGTCCGTGGGACAACATTCTACCAGACAAGTAGAAAGGAAAATTCTGCAACAGGAAAAGAGACAATAAAAAAAACGGACAGAGGGTATATCATTCCCTTACCTAACTTTAAAAAAAAAAGCATTTTTACTTCTAGTGGTTCCTGAAACTTTACTGCAAGTGACCCCACCAGGGAGCAGCAGGTACAGCAGAGCTACAGTGCAGAGACAGGAGGTCAAAGCAAGCGGCTCTTGCGCTCGTTAAAATGTGTTTGTTCACTGTGCAGCCAAAATTTTAGTAAATGTTAAGCAACATACATGAAATTGCGTGGGTTGAACAGGCGCACCTCTTGACATTTTTTTTTTTTCACGCTGGTTCACCTTTTTGTATTTTTTTTTTTGAGATTTGCAAACAGGTCATGTTAGCATGTTACATTGCCAAAATGTAACATGCACCTTGTTAAAATTATGTAAAAAGACTTTCCCTTTTCTAGCTCCTCCTAAAAGGGAATTTAACCTTCCCCCTCTAATGCATATGATTTCCATGGGCTAGCTTTTGCTTTTAAAGGGGAACTCCACACTCCATTCTCCAATGCTCTTGTCTCCCCCCTCTAAGTCCTTGGATTTCCATGGGATAACTTTTGCTTTTAAAGAGGAACTCCACACCCCACTCTATTCTCAAAAGGCTGTGAGCTGCCTTCACCAATCCAAACCACATACTTTTTTCAGAGCATACAACAGGGCCAGCTAAGAAGGGGCGAGAAGAGCGATCGCCCAACTCCCTCCAGAACCATACAAGGCCATATGCACTCAACATAGCTGGCTGCCTTTGGGGCATGTTGGGCTCAGCCCAATACCATCCACAAAGCACCGTGTACCCACTAGTTTAAAGGGGTTTTGCACATTCTGTAAAGCCCCCTGTCTGCAGCCCCCCACAACCCCAGCCTAGGGTTGTATGGAAGAGGCCCTTGTCCCTCTGAATATGGGAACAAGGTGGTTGACTTTTGGGGTACCCGAGCCCCTCCTGCCCCCAAGCATCCACCCCCCTTTAATGGGCTGGCTCGCTGTGTGTTTGGCTAGGGGTTTGTTGGTGTGTAGGAGGGGCATAATATTTTATTGTCTCTCAGGGTGGGACCTGGGCAAATACCCATTTTAAGGCCAATAACTAGAATATATGCCAGCCAGGTGGGGACTCGCAAAATTAATAAGTCAGTTCCCATAGACTGCAATGGTATTTGTTGTATAACTTTTGCCCATGTTAGGCTCTTTGTTTGCCCCCTGGGACTGGGGGCGGGGGGGGGGGGGGGTGTTTGTCCCATCTGTAATTTTGTAGCATGCTGGATGATGTGCTTAATTTTGGATGGGGGGTGGCTTATTTTGTACTGGCTGCATTTGGGTTGTTCTTGGCATGCTCGGTAGGTTTGTTTTTTGTGCTTTTTGTGTGTGAACAGCACTTTTCTGAGCATGATCAGAGAGTGTTTTTTGGGTCAGTAATTTAAGGACATACTTTACAGGTGTGTCCACTTTGAAGTTCTATCTCTACATTGGTTGAACTGGCATTTTGTGTGTTTCATGGAGTGTGAGTGTGTGTCCACTCAATTGAAGTAAATGCATTTTACACCGCCCCCTCCCCCCAAAAAAATTTATGCAACAGATTTCCCAGCTGCAGCTTAACTAGGCTCATTGGCATGGCAAAACAAAAAAGTGTGATTTGTCTAAAAGCTACTTTCCTGGTGCCTTCATGGTAGCATGTGCATGCGTATGCTGCCATGAATAGGCACCAGGAAAGCAAAATTACAGAAAGGTAAGTATTCAGTTTTCCATTTTAACGCAGTGGTTCTCAGCCTCAGCCCTCAAGTACCCCCCGACAGGACATGTTTTGGGGAATTTATCTAAATAGCTGTCTAAAATACCAAGCCAATGACTCTGATAAAGTACCTGTGCAAGATGAAGGTAAATCTGCAAACATGGCCTGTTGGGGGTACTTGAGGACAGGATTGAGAACCACTGATTTAGAGCACTGAGCTAAAATCAAGCTCAAGACAATCCTATTCTAATTGTGGGCATTTGAGAGAAACAAATTGAGTGTTAGAACCCCTGCTTGTATTTTTTGTAGGTTCAGCTTTGTGTCCCTTTTCTGAAAATTGGCTTTACTTCCTGTCACATAGCCAAACAGGTAGTGAGGGTAAAACCCTACCAATGTCTTTCCTTGAGGACACACAGGTCAATCTAAATAGTGACCCCGTTAGGCAAATTGCACTCTAGCACTTTGTTGTGTACACCACAAATTATTAGGTATTTTGGGGAAGCACTGGTGATTTTATCATCCAATCATGTAGAAGCATGACATTTTCCTTGCATGCCCCCCTCAGATCTCCAGCAACTGTACTTCCAAGTGCACTTGTAGTGCAAAGTGGATTTGCCTTTAGTAAATGAACCCCAAAGTCCAAGATGCCTAATAATTTGGGGTGTACACAGCAAAATGCAATTTACCTAATGGGGTGCAATTTACCTAATGGGAAAATGATTTAGATTGACCTGTGTGTCCCCAAGGAAAGACATTCGTAGGGTTTTACCAATAAATTTGGGAGGTGTATTCACCCTATCAGGGGGTGCAGACATCCCCAAAATCTGACAAGATTTCTAATCCCTCTGCATTCTATCCCCAAGCAAAAATAAGAGGATTTCATTTAGTTTAACTTTGCAAATACACATTCCTAAGTTCAACTGTGATGCATGTCTGTGGCTCATTTAGACCTTGTTTAATAGAAAACACAAGTTGCCCTTCACTAGAAACATTTGTTAGTCCATTCCTGGAAATATGCATCTGCTTTACTATTAATTTCCCTAAAAATTGGGTTCCTGCAGCTAGATGCACCGACTGCATCTGCATCTAGATGCGTGACCGCTGTGTATGTGAGATGCACAACTGCTGTGTGTGTGGAGGTATGTCCCCGTGGCGCATATCTGGTTCCCGGAAGCGGTGGCCAGCACACAGGAATGACATCACGCCCCTCCAGAAAGTTGCTTGTACTGCTGCTAATTTCTTCACACCACCATGCCCCGCTCACTATTCTCTGAGGAAGAGATGATTATTATTTGCAAATTAAGATCATTTTTGATCTATTATTACATGGGGTGGTGTTTGTGTGGGTCATGCGTTTATGTCTAAATGATTTGACCTCAAAATACATACCTAATTCCTGTGTACAGATTCACTTCCCAGCCAATATATATTGCTTCCTGCTTCAGTGTGTGTGTGTGTATATATATATATATATATATATATATATATAGACAGATAGATATATAGATATATATATATATATATATATATATATATATATATATATATATATATATATATATATATATCTATAGATGTAGGTTCTTGTGTCCACCAGCAGAGAGAAGTTGGGTAGATGCCACACTCCCAATTCTGGAGGCATAATAATGGTCTAGCACAGAGGTCTTCAAACTACGGCCCTCCAGTTGGTCAGAAACTACAATTCCCCTCATGTCTGTGAATATAAAAGTTTTACAATGCCTCATGGGATGTATAGTTCCGCAACAGCTGGAGAGTCGTAGTTTGAAGATTCCTGATCACGCTAGCATGTCTTGCAAAAAGCTGTTTTTTCATGTGCCTTGTATAATGCTCAGGAAATATCGTTAGGAAAATACAAGTAGGTCATGGCATATCTACATTCCAAATTTGGCACTTAAGTTGGTCCTGCCCTATGCAATCTGATTGGCCAATCTCTGTACAAATCAATATTTAGACAAAATAGGTAATAGGAAGGCACACTTGAACAATTCATTCAAAATATAGGAAATCAAACAGGCTCTTGCACTAAATTGAATTTATTTAAGATCTAACTGATGGGAGCGTATGGTCACCTTTAACGATCAAGATCTCAAAATATGAATTTATTGGGTTTAAAAACACTTCTCTGTTACGTGTAATGTATTAAAAGATTTGGGTAAAAAAAGAAAAAAAAAAACACATTTCAAAGACATATTAGAAGTTATAGGAATGAGATAAGCATCAAAAGGCTTAATTAACTGAGAACACCTACTAATTGCCTAACAAGACACATCCAATGAGATTAAATTAACCAATTGTATTGTGTGTGTGCTATTATCAATGAGAAAACCGCAGTTACCCTAGCGCCAGTTGCAGTTTACATATGCGGATATTTATTTTTGTTATTTGCGCTTCAATGTGCGCAGGTAAGCATGTTCAATTAATGACTTTTCCGGTGCACCAATTAATGTATAAACTGGTGCAGTGCCTTCTTCTTAGTAAATCACCCCCTTGGTCTACTATTATTCGGGATATATTCAGCAGAAAGTAAACATGTTGTCTCTAAAGATAAAGTTGATATATAAAAAGTAGAAAAAAGGGAAGGGGTAAGGAATTGAGAGACTTTGACAATGACCAAATTATAACGACTAGACAACTGTGTCAGAGCAACTCTAAAGCGGCAGCTCTGTTGGGATGTTCTACAGTGGTCAGGAGCTACCAAAAGTGGTCCAAGGAAAGAAAATCGGCAAACCGACAACAGGAACATGGACAGGCAAGGCTTGCTGATAAGTGTGGGAATCAAAGCTGGGCCTGTGTAGTCCAATCCAAAAGAAGAGCTCCTGTAGATCAAATTTCTGTAAAAGATAATGCTGGTTCCAATAGAAACATGCAAAAACACAGAGTGCATCGCAGTTTGATGCTTATGGGGTTGCGTAGCCACAGACCAGGCTGTGTGACCATGCTGACCCATATCCACAGGCAAAAGTGCCTACAATGGCCACGTGAGCATCAGAAATGGACCACGGAGCAATGGAAAAAGGTGGCCTGCTCTGATGAATTCAAGAATGGTTAGCAAAACACAACAAGTTTGAGGTGTTGACCGGGCCTCCAAATTCTCAGGAACTGAATCCAAATGAGCATCTGCGGGATGTGCTGAAAATCAAGTCTGATCCATGGAGGTCCCACCTTGTAACTTACAGGACTTAAAGGATTTGCTACTGATGACTTGGTGCAAGATACTCTACAGAATACATTTAGAGGTCTAGTGGAATTCATGCTGTGTTGGGTTATAGAGGGTGGTCATATATATATATATATATATATATATATATATATACATATATATATATATATATATATATATATATATATATATATAATATATATATATATATATATATATATATATATACATACACACACACACACACATATACACACATACATACACACACACACACCAATCACATGGCAGCAACTCAATGCATTTAGGTCTTTGGATGTGGTGAAGGCAACTTGCTGAAGTTCAAACCGAGCATCAGAATGGGGAAGAAAGGACTTTGAATGTCGCATGGTTGTTGGAGCCGGACAGGCTGGCCTGAGTATTTAAAAGAAACTGCTGGTCTACTGGGATTTTCACACACAATCATCTCTACGGTTTACAGAGAATGGTCAAAAAAAGAGAAAATATCTAGTGAGGGGCAGTTGTGTGGCAGAATAGGCAGACTGGTTTGAGGTGATAGAAAGGCAACAGTAACTCAAGTAACCACTCGTTACAACCAGTATGCAAAACACCATCTCTGAATGAACAATACATCAAACCTTGAAGCAGGTCGGCTACAGCCACAGAAGACTACAATGGGTACCACTCCTGTCAGCTAAGAACAGGAAACTGAAGCTACAATTTGTAGAGGATCACCAAAATTGGACAATAGAAGATTGGAAAAACTTTGCCTGGTCTAAAGTCTCGATTTCAGCTGCAACATTCAGATGGTAGGGTCAGAATTTAACAACATGAAAGCATGGATCAATCCTGCCTTGTATCAACGGTTCAGGCTGGTGGTGGTGTAATGATGTGTGGGATATTTTTTTTGGAACACTTTGGGCTCCTTAGTACCAGTTGAGCATCGTTTGAACACCACGGCCTACCTGAGTATTGTTGCTGACCATGTCAATCCCTTTATGACTACAGTGTACCCATATTCTGATGGCTCCTTCCAGCAGGATAATGCACCATGTCACAAAGCTCAAATTATCTCACCACTGGACAATGAGATCACTGGACTTCAATGGCCTCCACACTCACCAGATCTCAATGCAATAGAGCACCTTTGGCATGTGGTGGAAGATTTGCATCATCGATGTGCAGCCAACAAATCTGCATCCACTGCGTGATGCCATCATGTTATTATGGACTAAAATCTCTGAGGAATGTTTCCAACACCTTGCTGAATCTATGCCAGGAAGAATTAAGACAGTTCTGAATGTAAAAGGGGGTCCAACCCGGTACTAACAAGGTGTACCTAATAAAGTGTCCGGGGAGTGTATATATAATAAATATAGATAACAAAAAAAAAAAAAGATATTAACATTTAAAATAAAAGAAAACCCTTAACTTAAAGTTAAGACAAAAACTTTCTAGTTTCCCTTAAATAAATCTATCATTTTTGAGCAGTAACGCAGCCTAGAGTTTTCCTTTGAAAAGGACACCTGAGCCTTGCCTGAGATTTATCACGCTCTCCGATCTCTTTGTCCTGACAATTCCTTCAGCGAGGAGATCTAGTGAAGTTGTATTGAGATGGGATGGCAGCTTTCCACGCTGTTGAGTCAGGTAATTTTGATTATTACACATTGATTGCTCTGCTGTTTATCAACTCAGTAGTTCTCCGCAGTAGCACAATCCCTCCCACTGGAGCTTCTGTTCCATCAAGCTATAACCAAAAGCGCAATTTCACATTGTAGCATCCCTCCCGCTGTAATGCTAATACTGAAAAACCGGCTGCCACTATAATCTTACATGAACACCCCGCAGCATGGCTGAAAATCAATAGAGACATGAGGGGGCAGAAAGTAATAAAAAAAACATTATCTGGCCGATCACAGAGATTTACTATGGTTTTAGTTCTTAGGCAATAGATTTAACTTTAATTCTGTAAAAAGACGAAGAAAGAAAAAGATCACTGCTTAGATAGAATATGACTACATGACATGTAGTGTGTGATTACAGATATAATAATATGCAGTAAGGTCAGTAATTCAATAAAATTACTTAAAGCTAAACTCCAGGCAAACAGCATAAGCCACGCATGAAATCAATACATGAGAGCTGTTTTACCTGCAAAAGGGTTTGTATTTCTGTCATTCCAGTTATGGGACTTGCACAGCTCTGCTCCAGAGCACAGCTCTATCTGGCAGGGCAGGAGTCTAATTTTCTCTGCTGCAATTAAATGACACTTATGCACTATATGACTGTATTGGGACACTTGCCTTTACATGACCTTTAATGGCATCCCAGTCTTAGTCCGTTGGGTTATATATTGAGTTGGCCCACCCTTTGCAGATATAACAGCTTCAACTCTTCTGGGAAGGCTGTCCACAAGGTTTAGGAGTGTGTCTATGGGAATGTTTGACCATTCTTCCAGAAGCGCATTTGTGAGGTCAGGATGAGAAGGCCTGGATCTCAGTCTCCGATCAAATTCATCCCAAAGGTGTTCTATCAGGTTGAGGTCGGGTTGAGGCAGATCAGTCAAGTTTCTCCATCCCAAGCCCGCTCATCCATGTCTTTATGGACCTTGCTTTGTTCACTGGTCCAAATCATTTAGTGGGGGGGGGGGGGGGGGGGTTATGGTGTGGGTTTTTTTTTCAGGGTTTGGGCTTGTCCCCTTTAGTTCCAGTGAAGGGAAATCTTAAGGCGTCAGCATACCAAGAAATTTTGGATAATTTCATGCTCCCAACTTTGTGGGAACAGTTTGGGGATGGCCTCCTCTTGTTCCAACATGACTGCGCACCAGTGCACAAAGCAAGGTCCATAAAGACATGGATGAGCGAGTTTGGAGAGGAGGAACTTGACTGGCCTGCACAGAGTCCTGACCTCAACTGGATAGAACACCTTTAGGATGAATTAGAGCAGATGCCATTAAAGTGCATGCACGTGTAAAGGCAGGCATCCAAATAATTTTGGTAATATCGTGTATTGTCCTTCCTCCAGCCCCCAGCTCATCTCTCTGTCACTCTGCTCTCTCCTCCTATCAGCAATTAGATGCAGGAGACCCAATGGGGGTTCATGGTGAATATCTGCTGGCTAAAGCCCCATTGAAAGCAAAAGGAGGCTGACTGCTCCTGCAACTATTCTCAGCTGCTCACATGTACTCACTCATGGAGCAATTACCTGCGAATGATTGGCCCAGGACACAGACTATCTGCATCTAGGTCTGATCATTTGCAGTGAATTTACATGAGAGCGCCGAGGAATAACTGTAGGAGTTGTCAGCCTCATTTTGTTTTCAATGGGGCTTCACCCAAAGCTAATCGCCGGGAACCCCCACTGGGTCTCCCACATCTAATTGTTAATGGCCTCATCAGCAAGTATGAATGAGTCCTTAAAGTGTTACTAAATCCAGGACCCTGTATTCACTAGATCTGGTCTCCCACAGTACACAGACCACGGAAATGCAATATAAACTGCTAAATACCCTTTCTTATCATATGGCAGTCTTGTGACTTCTATTAGTGTTCTGCCAAGCACTGGTTACAGCTTGTAGAAGGAGTTTTCATTCTACTTTGACTATCCTATGAGGCTGAAGGACCCTTGACCCTCTGTCTAGAAAGTGCTGATTGGCTCTGTGCTGATCACATGCACCCTCCCAAAAAAAAAAAAGAAGCTCTCTAGCAATACATACAAAACTGAGCATGTGCAGAGTGACTCCAAAGGCACTGTCTTATCAGGAGATAGATTGGGGGCAGTGGAAGAAGGGGAGGATCAGAGAAGACAGGATCAAACAGCGTTTTTACACAGTGCGGAGGAATAATCCCTTAGGTTCCACAGTGAATATAACAAGCAAGCGTTTTACTGCATATACACACTGATTTTACTGCTGTGGGTTTAGTAACACTTTAAGCTTTTTTTTTTTACTCTTTACAAAAAAAAAAAAGCTTTGGCTTTAGAAACACGTTAATGGGAAATTGCACGTCAATTACAATTACAACATAAGCAGCGATAAGATGCGTATGTTAAACAAATGATGTTTCTGAGACTTATACATCTACATATTACTATTAGGTGCAGTAGGTCTGTGCTTATGGGCTGCAAAGCTTAAGAGACAGCAATACCTATATAGATGTCAACTACAAGTATTACTCAAGCATCAATATGTAACACTATAAAACCTTCCTAAAAGCCATTTCTTATTCCCTTAAATATCCCAAAAATAAGAGGATTATACCTCATTTAAGGACAGTGGGCAGAGCCATGCTAATCATTGCTTTACATCACATTGACCAGACGCACCTCCAGTATAGTGTATATATAGCCTATTATTGTTGAGCCATTAATTCCAAACTGCAAACAGATTGTTCCATTCTGTGGCCATCATCAGTCTAGTCTATTGAAACCGTAACTTCTATGAAGTAGAGTTTGAGACCCAATGAGCCACTACAACCATAACCTGCATGGATATACTGTCTCCAGCACAGGTCATCTCATCTCATTGCCCTTATCTATCAGGAGCACTTACACTGCATGCGATTGTTTATTTTTCCACAGAGACAGAGAGTGCAGGTTTATCAGCGGCCCACCCTGATGTCAGAACATCTGTGGGTCCTTTTCCTCTTCCCAACTGGGGTCACTCTTCAGGAAAGCCCTCTCCAAATACTTGGAGGACCAGCTTTGGCAGGTCCTTAAGGAGCAGAGTCCACCTGACCAAGGTAGGACTGAGACCCTTCCTCTTTGGAGGTTGGACCAAGTACTGTACCCTCGTTCACTTTTTTGTGTGCTTTGATTTCACGGTTCACTTTTTTGTTCAAGGGTTTTGGACAAATATTGCACCACCGAGCTCCATATAAAAGAAAAAAAAAAGTTGATGACCAGTAAAAGAAGAAAATGTACTGTGCAAAGACTAGTCTAAGCCCTTGTACACACGGTCGGAATGTTTCCTATCGGACCGTTTTGTCGGATATTCCGACTGTGTGTAGTCTCCATCGGACTGTTTCTGTTGGAATATCCGACGGACCAACTTTTCCAACTTGCCGGTAAAATTTTCCGACAACATGCTCCGATCGGACATACTCCGATCATGTGTAGCCTACTCCGACGGACAAAGTGCCACGCATGCTCAGATCAAATTCCTAGACCAAAGCTATTGGCTACTAGCCTGAACGTAGTCCCGTCGTAACGAAATAACGTCATCACGTTATGTACAATCGGATTTTCCGACAACTTTGTCCGACCGTGTGTATGCAACATCACTTCCGGACCTCTTCTGGAATTAATCCGTCGGAATTACTTCGATGGATTTGGTTGTCGGAATCTCCGACCGTGTGTACAGGGGCTAACAGAGCAGAAGATTGTGCGCCTACATCCTCATAAATCAAGCCAATCATATTTGCTCATTGCTGCATAGTAAAGGCCTATATGGATATGCATTTGTTGATGTCAAAATATCTTATTTCCCAATAAAGGTTTACGGGAATACAAAGACAGCTAAAGCAGATCAAATGCAAGTAAAAAGGAGATCAAATGCTGGTCACATAAACCTGTAAAGAATCAATCTAAGAAATATCTCAAATAGATGTAAAAGCAAGCCCATCGAAACAAGCCCAAAGCCCCTCAACATAGGCTCAATCTGGGCTTTATTGCTTTTTCTCAGTACAAGTTTACCAATCCGGTATGATGGGCTGAAAACACACAATCTACTGATGAGCCATTTCTTATCTCAGTAGTCTTTCAGCACAATTGTTAACTGCTCTTGTGTGCCAATACAGAGAGCCAGTAGAAGGAGGATTGCCAATCTTCATGTGAATGTCTATGGAAAATGACAGAACAGCAAGCATACAAAAAAGTGGAAGTCACTTCAAAATTAATTTCCTAGTAAACTCTACAATAATAACTCATTTTGTGTAGTCACTGAAAATACGCTACAGCTTCCTTTCAATAACAAGGAAACCTCGACGAGCACTGGTTGACGTTTTGCACTGAGGTCCCACAGGGGTTTAGCAATGTTTTATTTCTTATGAAACACTACTGGAAGTATATTAAGAAGCAGAATCCTTTGCGCCTGGCTTGTCTCATCCCCAGGATCCCGTCCAAGAGCTCTTGTCTAGGATAAACAATTTAGCTTCTGAGGTCATGCACAGCCTGACAGCCAACTGAAAGTTATGACAGTATGAGGAGATGACACTGTGCACCCTTTGTCTAAAATAAATAAATAAAACTCCCCTTAACCACAAGACCTTGAAGCCCTGAGCATTGAAGTCACATCCAAGCGCATCAACATGGAAACCATGAATACGAGAGAAAGGAAGGAGAATAAAGAAAGATTCATTGCAGGAACTTTAGGCTCTATTCTGTCAGTAATTTGATACACAACTTTACATTTTTAAAGTGAACCCGTACTTTGCTTTGGACTGACCCAATCAAGTTTGCTTGATAGCAGTCACCAGATTTATAAAGTAGCAGTATGACCTTACCCTAGTTATCCCAGTATTTCTTTTTGAATTCTTTATTTTTCTTTTCCAGAGGCTTATACAGGTAAATTTTTATCTGAAGTTTAATCTGCTTACATTATGCCTTCCCTGGACTCTCTTTTTCCCAACTTAATCAACATGCTGAAGGCATTATTATATACAACCTTTAAGCCCTTGTACACACGGTTGGACATTTCGACAACCAAATCCGTCGGATTTTGTCCGAAACTGTTGCATACACACAGTCGGACAAAGTTGTCAGAAAATCCGATCGTACTTAACGTGATGACGTTATTTCGTTAGGACGGGACTACGTTCAGGCTAGTAGCCAATAGCTTTGGTCTAGGAATTTGATCTGAGCATGCGTGGCACTTTATCCGATAGGGGAATTCTCTACACATGATTGGACAAAGTCCGATTGGATCATGTTGTCGGAAAATTTTAAGCCCAGCTGGAAAACTTGGTCCGTCGGATACTCAGACGGAAACAGTCCGATGGAGCCCACACACTGTCGGATTATCTGACAACACGGTCCATCAGAATGTCCGACCGTGTGTACATGGGCTAAGGGTCTCTGTGCTTCTTAACTTAATTCAGGCAGATCATGGCTGGTGGGAGGGTTGGAATAGCTTCCTGAAAGCATCACAGTGCCTTGTACCGCTCTCAAAAGCTCTTAGCCCTAATGAAAGCGGTGGGTTGGATTTTGGGGGAATTTTGAAAATATTAAAATGTCTTCATGGGTGGATATCAGTCTGGAGGACTGGAAGTCTCTAGGTAGAATACATTTATAAAACACCCACATGTGAAGCTGAACTCCATTGATTGAAAGGATTGAAATCCAAATAATAATAATAAAATGGGTAGGCCAGGGACAGAAAGGCTGGGTAGGAAAGTGCTAGATCGTGCAGGACATCCTCCAGCCATGAAGTTAGGTGGGCTCTGTCTGACCTACTACAGCTTTTCAGTTCGCATTGTGCGCTATACAAGTATTTCATTCATTCATGCACACTGTGAAAAACCCATAGAACTACACATGAGGATGGGGTAGTTTGCATAGCCTTGGCCAAGTTCTGACAAAATTTTGTGGAAGCCTAAACTTGCTTAGGTAATTTCATGAACTGTAACAGCAGGTAAGAGGAATGGGGGTAGGTGTTACCTTCCAGTGGTGACTACTATAGAGTAGACTTGCTCCTTTCCAGTTACAATCAGAAGACAGATATATTTAAACATAAACTTATACAGTAGAGAATCTACATATTGGTCAGGTCAGTCTTGAAGTTTACGTATAGCTTAAACATTATTATTTTTTTTTTGTTTTGAATAGTGAAGGGAAAAATTTGAGCTCCTATCAACTGTTTCCAGAAATTAATGCATGATGGAAATGCAAATACAAGAATGTGTGTCCAGAATACATTTCATTTGTCCAAAAAACATTCAGAATGAGATTAAGGCATCTGGGAAGTTTACAGAGTTCTAAAAAGAACTTGTTCAGAACGTCTGGGCAGTGTTAAAGTTTCTCTTTAAAAAATTGTTTCTGTGTACCTGTTCCAGTTGCTACAGAAATTACGTTTTTACATGGTCCAGATTTTTTTTGAAGGTGTTTTATTTATGTTTTACAAGATATATGTAATAGACATATGTTTAACACAAAACAACATGACTCATTCAACAGGCCATGTTACAACAACAGCCCGAGTTGCAGGCACATGCACATTGACCTCCTCCCTTATTCCCTACGGATGAACCACATAATATTAACAAGTACCAACCTATTGGAACATTTTCTCATGTTCAGCACCGCTGGCTATAGCCAATGGTGTTGATCAGTGTATTCTGACAGTACGGAAGACTCCCTGCTGTCAGAATACAATAGTTGGGGAATTGAGTCATTTTCTTTTATTCAACCCGATGGTTGAAAAAAAAAAATGACCTAGGTATGGCCAGCCTATTATAGAAGGCAGAATACAGTTGATGTAGAAGTTTGAGTATTTAAGGACCAGCATTAGAGAATGGAACTGTATAGAGATCGCACATCTCAGAGGAAGGTATTTATAAAATTCATGATTATCCCAATTAAAGGCACTTTTAAAGTACTCAAAGGAAACAAAAGTTTAATCTTCATATGATTGGTGCACATTGTCATGATTGGGGTCAGACTCTTACCGACCAGCAGCATAGGTATACAAGCAGGTCATCCTGGAGGATGATGCAGGCTCACCTGAGGGGCAGAGTCTAAGTACTAACCGGTGTTTACCAGAGCGCCTGATGGTGGAGATGGGCTTTGTTGCATGTTAGTACGAGGTCACACTCCTCAGGATTGCCCCACCAGAAAGTGAGCATGTCGGGGTCCAGTAGCTGATCTAGCTGGTAATAATGAAACAGACGCATAGTCAGTGAACAAGCCAAGGGTCAGTAACAAGTGGTTGCAGGCTGGGATCAGGCAGAAGCGTAGTCGAGGAACAAGCTAAATGTCAGTAATGAGTGGTAGGAAAAATATGGACGGCAGCAGGGAAGACAAGAACAAGATATTGGCTGGAGAGAGCACAATAGTCTGGCAAACAAAAAGTGCAGAGACGTGGCTTAAATCAGGAAGTTCGTGGGAGGAGGAATACGTTCAAGGTTCAGCAGAAGTCAAGGGAGGGTTTCCCAATGGATCAGACGAGGTGCACTCCAACATTTCAGTTAGCTCAACAAGAAGAGTCATTTGTAGCTCCCAGGCTCAAGTACAGGCCCTGACACACATATTTCACCATCTTAAATATCCTCCATTTAACATCAGGGAAGTCAAACAACACTTTCACCTGCGAGCTGAACCAAATGGGTGTTCTAAGTGAAACAGCTTCCCTAAATCTCCCCTGTGACCTGTCCCAGGTAAATTATGCTGACATGTAAAGGGGAGTGTCTATTACATCAAACCTTTATATGAGATTTGCACTGCTACTACCAATATGGTAGCCATGTTTACAACATTGGGAATTAACAAGACGTTAATAAAGGCTAATTGCGTATCAACCTTAACATGCAAAGCCATCCACTACTCTTCTCCAAGTTACATTACCAACCTTTTCTTACAATATCACCCAAACCACCCTCCTCATTCCACCTCTCTAGCTTTCTTGTTACCTCCACCCATGCACTATCACAGTACTTCCCCAGACTTTCTCCCTTCCTCTGGTGCTTTCTATCCCAATCCTGGCTGTCTCCCACTCTGTTTGCCTTTAGGCGAACCCTGTAAACTCCTCTTGTCAGGATAGCCTATCTGGCCTCCACCTGAAAACTGTACTCGACTTTCTCTAATAATTCCATCAGCTAATTCCCCACAGTTATTACCTTTTGTACCACTTTCCCCTCCCTCTTAGATTGTAAGCTCTCAGGAGCAGGGACATCCTGTATTAAATTGTTCTGTAACTGTACTGTCTCCCTTTTTTTTTGTAAAACTCGAAGGAAACTGTTTGCTCTATATCAATCCAGCTTATTAATCATATTATTAATAATATTATTACTATTATTAATAATGATAATAATAATGGCAGCAGCAAGGTAGACCGCCAGAATTATATTACATTTTTAATTTAGGTCAAGTTTTAATTTCTAAAAGATGTTCCTCTGGGATTCTCTAGCAGTTATATAGAATATAACTTGTTGAATGTTTCATGATTCCATGTCAATTATTCTGAATGTCCTAGCCCCCCTTCTGTCTAATACCGCGCTTCATTTGCTAGAAATGGTCCATAGTCGGAATATCAGTTTCGGCTGGCTGTCTGGGAGTAAAATTGGCTCTGCGTTCCTTGCTCGTTCGTTTTTAAGGCCATATGGTCTACCTGGTGAGTACAAATCTGTTAATGATTATACAACGTGTCTTTTACTAACCGTGGGATTAGGGAAATATAATTATGAATTGCATTGCTCTGGGGAAAAGTAATTACAGTGGAAATGGTGTATTTCTAGGTAGTGGGCAAAGCCGAATCATTTGTCAGGTTTATTTCTGCTTATTAAACGTTAAACCTGCTAAATGTACATTTGGTAGCACAGCAAAATTTCTACATTATGCCTGAATTAAATCTCCACTAATTAAATATTATTGCAATGTAGGCAAAATATGTTTCACATAATAATCAATAATACTCTATTAGTGGCCATAAACATGGGTCTGCATTTGCTACAACTAATGATATGATATACTGAAACATCAGACTGTCCTATCAGGTTTAAATGTAGGTACAGGCTGTCCACAATTATAGACCAATCTTACCAAAGAGTTCAGAATCCCAACTGAACTTCCAGATGGAGCAGGGAACTAACACAGCTCTCTATGGGCTCTGAAATAGTTCATCTAGCCCATGTATATTGGTCACAATAAAGGTACTTAAAAGTGGACCCTGCACTAAAATTCAAGGTCTGCTTATTCAATAGTACACCACCCCCCATTCCACCTATAGAAAAAAAAAATACATATCTTGAAAGAAGATCCTCCTGCACCAGACTGAAGAATCTTTTTACAAGATTTGGAAGAGCAGAGATTAGCAGGATCTCACTGGAAGGACGATATTGACACCCTCTCCTATTTCCTTCAATAGATATTGACATTTAAAGAAAGTAAGATTAAAAACAGTCCTTAAAACAAAGGAAAGAGTGTCAGGGCTCGGATCTTAACCTACAAACTCTGTTGTGTCCGGCGATGTCTCTTCTTCCTGAGCCACCTGGAATGCTGGACAGCTCCTTGGACAATTCCTTGAATGATCCTGCCTTGAACCCTATCTTGAACTTTGAACCCTTTGTTCCTCACCTGAACTTCATATTAAAACCGTGCCTTTCCACTTCCTGTTTGCTAAATTATTGTTCTCCCTCCAGCCAATATCTCACTCTTGCAACTCCTGCTGCCATCCGTAGCTTCTATTTTATTCGTTACCAGAGCTTGGCTTGTTCCTCGACTATGCCTCTGCTTGATCCCAACCTGCAACCACTTGTTACCTTTGGCTTGTTTACTGACTGGGCTTCTGCTTATCCCTACTGGACCACAGCTTTCTCACCTCCTGGTGGGGCAATCCTGAGGACTGTGACCTGGTATTAAGAAGCAGCAAAATTAAACTTCACCATCAGGACCTGCTTTTGTACTTATCTAGCTGGCCAGTGAGTGCCTCCCTACTGCTATAGCTACTGGCCTCCAAGCCTATAGCTACTGGCCTTAATCGCTCGGTTCTCAGCCTTAGAGCCGGCGGGGATGAATGCAGCATCAGACCGATGCTGCATCCACCTAGGTAAGTATGATTAAAAAAATCTAATAAAATTCCTATACTTGTCTTTTAAATGTTTCTACAGATTATTTTAAAGCAGAACCGCAGTTCCCCAAGTACCTCTCTAAACCACCTCATATGTATTTTTATAATTATCTTATGTATACCTTTTTTGAGCTGTCTTATAGTCAGTCACATAAGATGCAGGATCCTCTTATGCTTTCAGATTTTTAGTCCTACACAGATGGGTGCCCACATGATGATATGCAAATGCCATTCTGTGCAACAGTACTCTGAACACATGGTGTGTGAGGATGCACCCTCAAGGGGTGTGTCCATGAGATTCTGGGCTCACACAAAGTAATACAAATTATGCTGGACAACGTTTACCTTGGAAGAGGACCAGTGTTTGAAGGAGTGGTGGCTGGTGCTTCATTTTTTTTGGGGGGGGGGGGCAGCAAACAAACCACCCAAAGTCATTCCGTCAGTAGTGAAACCCCACACCTCCCTGCGATTGGTCGGTCTGTCAGTCAAAATTCCCCCTTGTCGTTCGGTCGATCGGCAATACAACACAAACCCACCCCCGTCACCCATCCGTCCACCAACCAGCCCTGCACTTACCCCATCTAGGTCGCGGGCAGCTTCGGCTGCTTCCCCCTGCATCTCCTCCTTGGCGGCTTCCCCCTACATCTCTTGCTCCTGGCCAATATGGACACTTCTCCTCTCGACCAATTTAGGTCTCAGGACCCGCTTCCTGGTTGCCCGGGAGGAGAATCAGGAAGACAAATGCGAATATTATTTTGCTATTGTCACACACCTGGGTGGGCTCAGGGCGCAGTGCTCTGTGCCCTGAGCCTACCCTTTTAAGAAGCCAATTAGAGCCTCTAGCTCTAATCATGTGCTTTACAAAAAAACTGAAAAAAAAAACATTGGAATCCATGCGTTTGGAGCCCTGCATGTACATTAGCAGCCGGGCGCATGGATTAGGGAAGCAACGCCCCTGATGGAGCAGCCACCACTCTTTTGAAGACACAAGAGAACTCTCATTGGAGCAACATTGGAGATTGAAGACGATTAATGAGTTTAAACTGTTTTTTTTTAATACTAGGAAGGGGAGATACAATTAAAAAAATGGAGTTCAGCTTTAAGAGTGGGATCCCTTAAAAAGGAATAATTGTGCCATATAACTGTATTTTTTTAGCTGAACTATTAGATCTGCAACCTTAATTTCGCTGCCAAACTGGGAATAGTATTTTATTTTTTTAAGCCATACTTTTACCATAACAGCAAATGATTATATGTTCCCACTCCAGCCAGGATGTATTCATAAAAGGCGCGTGGGAGAGGAAAGGGTCTGGTGCATTCACCGGAAGGACTTAAAATGATAACAGCACACCCAGTTTCAAAATATTCATCTTTTTTTTTTTCCTCTTCTCATTTTCAAAATCAGCAGGAACTAAATACTTTCACTGTGGCTTATTTTAATTACTCTGATTGCTTCTCAGCATTTAAAGCAAATGGTCCTAATTTACCCAATCACAAGAGCGCTTTATATGAAAACAGCGGCAAGCCACTAAGACGGTATATTACATGTTACAACGCTATAATTGTGCCGCAGAGGAAAGGGCAGGTACGTTGTGAACATGCAGGTGTTGAACATTCTGTGGCTAAGCTGTGTTCATTTTCACATTTATCCCATTGGAGACAATTAACGGCACAATGGAGAACAGTAAATGAACCACTTTGAGAAGTCTTTCAAATTTTCCAGGTTTTTTACGGCATGTGTTTTAGTGTAAGTGCTTGTTTCTGTACTTTTATATTGTAGGTGTAATAAAAGCAGTGTGACGCAGCCTTTTTTCCCTTTTACCAAAACGCAACTGGAAAAAAAAATATATATATATAGGTTTTCATTATTTCATTTTTTTTTTTTAGTCATTAGGAAGTAGTTGAGCCAATTGAGCCAATCAGCCTGGCCAAATGAGGTTTGACCTAGTTCAATCAGTTTTGCAAAGTGTATATATGCAATTCTTTCGAAATTTACTTTCTAGTAGTAAAATGGTCCTGTTGAACCTGCCAAGTCAAGATGAAAAAAAAAAGAAAAAGGCATCCAAAAGGCGCTTGGACTTTGAAATGAGTTTATACAAAAGTGATGAGAGGGCAAAAACATTTGAAGAGCCCACAGGGTCAGGTTAGGCTGCTTATGACAGACAAGACGACTCTCTTTCTGGTCCAGAAAAAAAAAGGGATAACATGGAAGAGCGTCAGACCAAAAGATAAAAGAGTCCAAATTCATGTATCGTTATTGTGCTAAAAGACATCCAATGTGTTTCGAGGGTTAAAGGAACTTCTCCTTTATCAGGGACTCTTGACTGCTCGTTTAGATACTGCTGGCCAGTAATTCTTCCTATCTAACAATCAGCTTCTTTGCACAGGTTCACACAGGAAAGCCTAATTTTGAGTCCATTCAAAGTTCTTATTTTTAAATGAAGCCCTGATGAAGGGGAAGTTCATTTGATCCCCGAAACACGTTGGGTGTCTTTTTAGCACAATACTAGCAAATAAATGTGGAGTTTTTTATTTTTTGGTCTGGTGTGGTGACTCAGAGTCTACATTCGACATAGACTACTTCCTGTCTCTCTCTGTCAGGGCTGGGCTCAGCCATTCCTTCTCAAAGCTGGCCGCTCAGCTGTCGGCTAATTGCCAGCTCCTATCTGTCCACAGTTACTCAGCTGTTGATGATCCTGCTTGTCAGTCCTGCCTACTTAAGCCATCCAGTCCAGAGGTTCCCTGCCTTCGCCTTGGTCAACATCACAGAGCTTATTTCCTGCATTCCTGTTTAAAGACTGGCTTTGCTGACATCCCTTCTGGCTCCAGATCCTGCTTGCTGTTCCACTACACTGATCCCTCACTTCTGGCTTGGCTGACTATCCGTTTCGGTTATTGAACTTTGGCTACATTTTGACTACGTTTGTTCTTTTTTACTTTTATTATTAAACAAGTGTGATTTAACTGTACTTCTGTCTCGGTCTGATTTCATAGTTTCTGACACTCAGAGTTCACATTTTTTGAAAAAGATTTTCTAATTTAACGTATATCCTCACAGGGTAACATACTGTGGATATACAAATAGCATTGTGCCACTGTCCCAATAATGGATATATAAAGACTAAAGACTAGAAGAGTGGACTTTTAAGGCACACGGGTACACCATGTAAAAGTAATTAGGGTATTTATCAGACTACTTCCTTTCTCTCTCTGCTTGATACCTCACCAAGAGTAAAATGTTTTACTAATAAATACAGTTGCTGTCATTAAGTACTGTGGCAGTAATCCGACTGCTTTCTTATTTACCCAATGGTGGCTTTGTGTAACTGTCATATTAAAGTGTAAGTGTAAGTAAAGCTGGTTGGTCAACAAATGGCTGACACACAGGGTATTAATGACAGAAGAGACCCTATTGGTCTCTTCTGCCATAAATGCATCCTTATGCCTGGCATGCACAGCTCACCGAACATTCGTGGTCCTGAATTGGCCCTCGATCCATGCCACAGTGATGTGATTCCCATGTGCATACGCAGGAGTAGTGTCATCGCAGCCCGGCCTCTCAAGTGGCCAAAGGCACAGGACCCATAAGGAAGACCGGGTGAAGATGGAAACTCCGGGGCCCCACCGGATCGGTCCCAGGGGTGTGCTGAAGGGCCACATATGACAGATAAGTCTGCATTAATGTACTAATATGCTGTGCATACTAGTACATTATGGCATAACCCACCTGGGGGGGCCTTAAAAAAAAATCTATATTTACTTCTGCTTTAAGTTGCTAATTCTTGCAATGTTTGTATATTGTTATTTTGGATATTCTGTACAATCAAAACCTTCTTAAAGCAGAGCTGCACCCAAAAGCTCCACTTGTCTTCCTCCTCTCCCCCTCCGCTGCCACATTTGGCACCTTTTAGGGGGGAGCTGGTTTTGACAGTTGCTCCCCCCTCCTTCCCCCACAGCCTGCCCATTCACAAAGTACATGGCTCTTTGCACCTGCATAGTAGGAAACCGGCTGCGAAGATGCAATATTCAAGATGGTTTCACCAGCACCCGATGGCCGACTAAATAATCGGGTGAAGACACCGCTGGATTCCTGGACAGGTAAATGCCATTATTTTCAAAGTCAAAAGCTACTGTATTTGTAGCTGCTGACTTTTATTTTTTTTGCGGGCAACCCTGGAGCTCCACTTTAAAGCAAGAATAAAAAAATACATTTATAACAACTATAAATACAAAAAAAATGCTTTCATTGCTGGGTCCGTGGGTCACAAAAAGTTTAGTTGCGGTGTAGAGGTAAGGACCACCCACACCGCTACCGGTGGAGAAAAGGAAGGGTCACGGAATTGTTCACCAGAATATCCTTGGAAAGAAGCTATGCATACTTTAACTTTATAAAAAAAATAACTTTGGAATGAGTAAGTCACCCAAAACTAGAGTTATTCTTAAACTTAAAGGATTTCACCTGGTGATCGGGCCAGTAACACCTTTTGCATTAGAGTGGCCCCCTCTGGATGAAGGAGAACAGGGGCACCTTTGGACAGCAGCATTATCAGTTTGGGGGGGGGGGGAGGAAGGTGTTAGATGGACTAGCAGATTTAGATACACTAAGCAATTGAAGCCAAACTCCATCTTACACTGCAGTTACAGCAACAGTTTTTTTTTCTTTTGTTCTGCCTCCAGCAGGATATTCATTAAAGGAGTTGTAAATTCAGACTCTTTTTTTTATCTTAAGGCATTCTATGCTTTAAGATAATAAAACCTTCTGTGTGCAACAGCCCCCTTAATACTCACTGGAGGTCCCTTTAGATCCAGCAATGTTGCAGGAGTGTCTTGGCTGCCCGGGACTCTCCTCCACATTGGCTGTGCCTTTGGATCCCGCTGCTGTCAATTAAAGTCAGTGAGCCAATGAGGAGAGAAAGGGGGGGGGGTCGGGCCAAAGCTCTGTGTCTGAATGGACACAGGGAGCTGTGGCTCGGCTTGGGTGCCCCCATAGCAAGCCGCATGCTATGGGGGCATTCAACAGGAGGGAGGAGCCAGGAGCGCTGATGAGGGACCAGAGAAGAGGAGGATCTGGGCTGCTCTGTGCAAATCCACTGCACAGAGCAGGTAAGTATAACATGTTTGTTATTTTTAACTAAAAAAAAACCAAGATATTAGTATCACTTTAATTTTTTCTGCAATGTCAGTGTTGACCACAAGATGGAGCTGGTGGTAAATTTACAGTTTTTTTGCAGAATTTAGAAACTTTTCCGCTTTAATAAAAGTTCTCATTATCCTTTAGTCTAAGAAAAGAAAACAGGTGCATCCTGGGAGCTCAGGCTCCATCTTAGAGACTAGAGAGAAGGAACTAGCTTTCAGAGCAAGTGCTGGACTGGAACGTGCATCCCTTTACATCCGCTAATGGCAGCATCGCTGAAATTAATCATTTGCTGCCATATGCAGCCTAATTGTCTATTGTATTTTCTGTATATTTCATATACTGATTATATGCACTTTTATCCGTTTTTTCCTAATAGTTTCACCCACCCTGTTTTGTTAATAAAGCTTCAAGATGACATTCAGTCTGGCTTATTGCAGAATCGGAGGGTTTAGCTGCATGCCGAGTTGCACACAGGGAAACGTGTAGCGAGGAAAGAACATTTGGGATAAAAGTGTTACGCAAATAAATAAAAGCTGATTATTGTAAGTACCCCTGTCACTGGTAAATGGTTTGTCTCAATCCTCTTAACTGATACATTTGCAGGAAAGCTTGTTTTGTTGAAAAAAAACACAGACTTACTGGCCAGATCACCAGGTGAAAATAAAAGAACAATAGCCTAAAAAAGAAACAAATGCAGCCATCACATCTAAGAATTGGTAAACTGCAAAATAATAAAATGTTTGCTTTTGGGTTTAATACCACGTTAACCGCTTTCCAACCGCCGCATGACTGTGTACGTCAGCATAATGGCACAGCTGCGCAAATGGGTTTACCCGTACGTCCCTCCGTCATCGCAGGCTAGTGGGCGTGCATGCCCACCACGCGCAGCTGGAGTGTGCCTGTGGGTCCCACGGACTTGATGTCCACTGGTGGCCTGCAATCATGGCATGGAGAGCCAAAATGGGGAGATGCCTATGTAAACAAGGCATTACCCTGTTCTGCCTAGTAACATGACAGGGATCTACTGCTCCCTGTTATCGGGAGCAGTGATCTCTGTCATGTTGTAGTGAGCCCACCCCCCTATAGTTAGAACACACTGAGGGAACACACTTAACCCCTTGATCGCCCCCTAGTGTTTAACCCCCTTCCCTGCCAGTGACATTTATACAGTAATCAGTGGCTATTTTTAGCTCTATCGCTGTATAAATGTCACTGGTCCCAAAATAGTGTCAAAAGTGTCCGATCTGTCCACCGCAATGTCGCAGTCACAATAACAATCGCAGATCGCTGCCATTACTAATAAAA
The DNA here is from genome assembly GCF_037356315.1 of Lithobates pipiens. Taxonomy (NCBI): domain Eukaryota; kingdom Metazoa; phylum Chordata; class Amphibia; order Anura; family Ranidae; genus Lithobates; species Lithobates pipiens. The sequence continues at coordinate 11,383,286 of NW_027507755.1, forward strand.
AAATAATAATAATAATAATAAAGCCATAAGTCTATCCCCTATATTGTAGACGCTATAACTTTTGTGCAAACCAATCAATATACGCTTATTGCGTTTTTTGTTTTTTTTTACCAAAAATATGTAGAAGAACATATTTGTATATATGTACATATAGACCTAAACTGAGGAAGAAATTTGTTTTTTATATATTTTTTGCGGATATTTATTATAGCAAAAAGTAAAAAAAATATAGTTTTTTTTTCCAAAATTGTCGCTCTTTTTTAGTTTAAAGCGCAAAAACAAAAAGCCACAGAGGTTATCAAATACCACCAAAAGAAAGCTCTATTTGTGGAGAAAAAAGGAAGTCAATTTTGTTTTGGTGCAACATCGCATGACCGCTCAATTGTCAGTTAAAGCGACGCAGCGCCGTATCGCAAAAAAAAGCTCTGGTCATGAAGGGGGTAAATTCTTCTGGGACTGAAGTAGTTAATCACTGAAGTTAAGCCCTAACACTTAACCCCTTGCTCAAAAACCTGACATGAATGATCATCTGATTCTTGATCTATCAGAACAATTCTTACCTCTTTCTTAGTTTCTTATTTATTTATTTTTTCTTATTTTTTTTAGTTTGTACACTAAACTACTGCTCCATTTTTAAATTGCTAGTATTCTTCTCAACGTGAAATAGAGCCTATCATTTCTGCATTCAAAAATAAGAAACATCCCCAATGCAGAGTCCAGCTGAGAGAAAATGACTACAACAAACACTCAAAAGACTCCAGCCTGCAATATCACAAAGGCTTCTATTTGTAGAGGAGTCCATTCTCTTTATTTATAAAAAAAAAAAAAAACCTTTACAAAAGTTTGCTGTGTAACTGGGTGACTACAGGCACTGTAGAACACAAGGGCGCGGGGGCACATGACCATCCTTCCAAAGTTCCAAGCAGAGAAATGTTTTACGCTGCAGTCCATGGAAGGACAGAAAGTACAAAAGCTGGTATGGGGCCCTTACTGAGGCGCATGGAATCAGTAGGCAGTAAATCTGACATAACTGTAAAGACAGAGTTAATAGTCTGGCAGGGGCTTCCCTGAGGAGCTCACACGCTACTGAAAACCTTGCAGTGACATTTAAAGAAAAATACCTTCTTTAACCGCTTCAGCCCCAGAAGATTTTACCCCCTTCCTGACCAGAGCACTTTTTGCGATTCGGCACTGCGTTGCTTTAACTGGCAATTGCACGTGTAACATTGCACCCAAACAAAATTGATGTCTTTTTTTCCGCACAAATAGAGCTTTCTTTTGGTGGTATTTGATCACCCCTGCAGTTTTAATTTTTTGCACTATAAACAAAAAAATAGAGACAATTTTGAATTTTTTTTTAATTATTTTTTACTTTTTACTATAATAAATATCCCCCAAAAATGTATAAAAAACAATTTTTTTTCCTCAGTTTAGGCCAATATGTATTCTTCTATGATATTTCTGTTTAAAAAAATTGCAATAAGCGTATATTAGTTGGTTTGCGCAAAAGTTATAGCATCTACAAAACAGAGGATAGTTTTATGGCATTTTTATTTTTATTTATTTTTTATTAGTAATGGCGGCGACCTGCGATTTTTATTGGGACTGCGACATTATGGTGGACACGTCAGACATATTTTGGGACCATTGTCATTTATACAGCGATCAGGGCTATAAAAATGCACTGATTCCGGTGTATATGACACTGGCAGGGAAGGGGTTAACACTAGGCGGCAATGACGGGGTTAAGTGTGTCCTAGGGAGTGATTTTAACTGTGGGGGGATGGGCTTCAAGTCACATGACAGTGATCACTGCTCTTGATGACAGGGAGCAGTGATCTCTGTCATGTCACAAGCCAGAACTGGAAAATGCCTTGTTTACATAGGCATCTCCCCGTTCTGTGGCTCCGTGACACGATCACCAGGAGGCCGGTGGACATCAAGTCCACCGGTCCCGCAGGCACGGTCACGCTGTACGCGATGCACGCGAGCCGGCTATCCCCGCCTCTTAAAGGGAACATACAGGTACACCCATTTGCCCACTGCTGCCATTGTGCCGACGTATATCGGCAGTCGGCAAGTGGTTAAAGTTAAAGTGTACGTAAACCCCTCTATCGTTTTCAGCCAAGGGAGCTACCATCTTTGCCTCTGCTTAATCTGCAACTGCCATGATGCTCCACATGTGATCCACATGTGATCAGTTATGACCCCCAGCCATTGGATGGTTTGACAGTTTGGTTGATAGCACATATAAATCAGAAAATTATAACTGCGCTCTCCCATATAACAAACTCTAGTGAGAAAAATTAACCCCTAAAGGTTATAAGAAAAAAATAAACAGTGAAGAAATAATAATAACCATAATGTGTAGACAAAATACTGTGTATGCACTATGAACAGTTACAATCTAGTGGAAAAATATATATACAGTATAAATTAATGAATAAATGAATAAGAAATATATTGAAAAAGTTATAAATTCATGCAATCCATAAAGTGGATTAAATATACAAACAGTTACAAACACCATAAATAATACACAAAGTGCTCAAAGAAAATGTTTCTCATAGAAGTGTAGTCATAAACGTGAGTCCAATGAGCGGAAATATTTCTCCAAAGGAAATCCAGTACAGGTACAGTAACAAGCTTCCTTCACCAACACCGTGCTGATAAATAGTAAGAATGCACGCTTACCAAATCCCAAATCAAATAGGCATATATTATCAGGGATCTCAAAGGGTCATCACACCGGGACACCAACTCATCTTTCCACACGGTTGAGCCATTCATAAATGTAAAGTTGAGTTGGTGTCCCGGTGTGATGACCCTTTGAGATCCCTGATAATATATGCCTATTTGATTTGGGATTTGGTAAGCGTGCATTCTTACTATTTATCAGCACGGTGTTGGTGAAGGAAGCTTGTTACTGTACCTGTACTGGATTTCCTTTGGAGAAATATTTCCGCTCATTGGACTCACGTTTATGACTACACTTCTATGAGAAACATTTTCTTTGAGCACTTTGTGTATTATTTATGGTGTTTGTGACTGTTTGTATATTTAATCCACTTTATGGATTGCATGAATTTATAACTATTTCAATATATTTCTTATTCATTTATTCATTAATTTATACTGTATATATATTTTTCCACTAGATTGTAACTGTTCATAGTGCATACACAGTATTTTGTCTACACGTTATGGTTATTATTATTTTTTCACTGTTTATTTTTTTCTTATAACCTTTAGGGGTTAATTTTTCTCACTAGAGTTTGTTATATGGGAGAGAGCAGTTATAATTTTCTGATTAATATGGTTTATGGGTGTGTATCACATCATATTAATCGCTGCTTTTAGGTATTTGGATTCGTTTTTTCATTTTTATACTATTTTTAGCGCAGTATTTTCTCTAGTTTTTTTGGTTGATAGCACAGCCAGTGGGATTGTTACATTTCCGTCACGTGCCAGAAATGAAATTGTTTTATGCATGGGTTTACTTCCACTTTAAAGGTTTCACTTTCAGGTGGAAGAGGTCACAACAGAATTTGAAAAGATGTCTGACTGTCAGTAGAATGTTAGACACAAACAGGGAGTAAGCAGAAGCAAAGCTGTACAGTGACTTAGTGGTTGGTATCTATGTCTTGCAGTGATATGGTCCTTGGTCTAATTCTTGGCCATGGTTCTATGTCTGCTTGCATGGGTTTCCTCCAGATACTCCAGAGTCCTCCTACACTGCAAAGAGATGATGGTGGACTAACGGACTCCTGTCTAAATTCGCCCTAGTATGTTTGTAAATATTTTGTATGCCAGTCTGAAAGTTCAAGCAATCTGTAGGGTTGAAGAAACGCCTACACAAAAAAAAATGCCTAAAATGTTTTTGAGAAAAAGGCCACCTAGTATATAAGAGCTGTTGCCCAGAGAGCTGACCCATGAGATTGCTAGAAGCCACATATGACTGTGGACAAGTGGATGATTGTATTAAAGTGGTTGTATACCCTTTTCTTAACATTTTTACCTACCTGTAGGTAAAATGAATATCTCCTAAACCTGTATGGTTTAGAAGATATTCACTTTGCATGCAGTCGCTGACGTCAGCGGCACATGCACTGTGAAGGCCCTGCAGACTTTGCCGGACCTTGCCGGGAAGAAGACTCGGGAGAACTCGGGCATGTTCAGGAGTGACGTAATCGTGCCTCCGGCCACTCACAGCACCTGAGCTGTGAACCCGGAAGAAACGCTGAGGGAACATGTCAGCTCCCTCGGCGTGTACCGGGATCAGATGCCGAGGCCTCGTTCTAAGGTGAGTATTTTATAATGCGCTAGCATGCGCTGAATGCTACAGTAGCTCATTATGCTTTTGCCTTACAAGTTTTTTTGTTTTAAAAACATTTTGTGCGGGCATGCAACCGCTTTAAGGTAGAAGGTGGCTGTGAGGAAATTGTTGCAAAGTATATAAAACCCTATATGGGTCAAAAGCATGTAGTCCAGAGATGGGCCATGCTAGCCTGACCGATTTCACCGATTCCTGATGGCTGCATTGGAGGCTGGCTGCCAATGCAATCCTCCTATCCAGACCTGTCATCCACTTGCTCAGCGGGGATCAGGGGAGCGAATCCGTTCCATGGAGGTATCTGTTTGAAAGGGGCCTAAGAGCTAGGTTTTTCCCATTCAAGGTGTTAGCACCATTCTTAAAGATGAGCTCTACCACTCATTATCTCTTCCTACCAAATAAAGGAACCAAATTGGTCAATAATGACCAATAAGGGAGATGTCAACAGACAGGTGGAATGGGCTTCACTTCAGACAAGGCTTAGCCCTGAAGTCACACCTTAGTAACAAAGTAAAACCAAAATTGGGGGGGACACAAAAGGAGATTTGATGGTTAATAAAATATACTGTGTGATTAGCAAGTCTAAAGTGACCCACAAATTGGCTTTAAATACTTTAGCGATGTTCCTGATTTCCATTAGATTGATAGGTTAATACTGGTCACTTTTACTGAGTGAAAAGTGACAGGTAACCTTTAACAACACTTAAATTCCATTCACAAGTTAGGTGTCAGCGGTTGCATTGTACAATACTTTCATTAGCACAACATTTAACGAGCTGTCAGCGATACATACTCACAGTTTGTATTAACCGAGGCTGTGAGAAACTCTTGTGTTCGCTGTTTGCCAAGTTTTAGCGTATAAACTGACAGCTTTATTACAAAATGTCAAAAGTGCTTATTTCATATTATTCATATTCCGCTAAACACTCATTCCATTAAATGGATCCAAAAAATAATGTGGGCTGGATTCCATGTGCAGATCTTCTCAATGACGGCAATCCAAGGTTAGGGATGGAGACATTCATGGATGCTTCTTGTCTGCTGGGTGTCCATAAATGCAAAGTTAAAAAGGTTGCCATCTTTAATATACAGTAAAGGGATAATTCGCATTGCTGATCGGGGTTAATTCGGGGTATAGAGGTAGAGAGGATGAATCTTCCATCTTATTATTATATCATTTGGGCTGTGGTTCTTACAACGCTATGTCTCTTAGCCCCTGTACACACGGTCAGAGATTTCGACAACCAAATCCGTCGGATTTTGTCCGTCGGATCTCGTCCGAAACTGTTGCATACACACGGTCGGACAAAGTTGTCGAAAAATCAGATCTTTCAGAACGTGATGACGTAATTTAGTTACGATGGGACTACATTCAGGCTAGTAGCCAATAGCTTTGATGTAGGAATTTGATCTGAGCATGCGTGGCACTTGGTCCGATCAAAATTCTCTACACATGATCGGAGTATGTCCGATCGGCCCAGTTGGTCGGGAAATATTTCCAACAAGTTGGAAAATTGGGTCCGACGGATATTCCGACGGAATCAGTCCGATGCATACCACACACAGTCGGATTATCCGACAACACGGTCCGATAGGACACATTCCGAGGGATTCTCCGACCGTGTGTACAAGGGCTTAGAATGGGTCATTCCCAGCTGGCCTTTGCATTGTGTGATTCGGTGACATGGGGTAAAGCTTGTATCCTGCTCCACATTATTGCAATGTATCGGGGTCCTTAAATAAAGTATATCTAAAGCCAAAACTTTTTTTCTGGAGTAGAGAAGGCTTAAAACCCAAGCCAGATTCTCTTTCATGTATGCCTCTCACGCCACCCCTCCAAGACACTGCAGCGCTCAGTGGTCAATCAGAAAGCAGTGGGAAGGTCTAGGTGTGGGCACCTCTTGATTGACCTCCCATTGGATAAAAAATTGCCAAAGTTTTACCATGTGCTTCTTGGTATCAGCTTTTTCACTCTATACATTAGTATTAATACTCGTCTAGAGCGTTAATGTTCTGAGGTTTTTCTTACTGCTCAATTCGGTTTACCACAGTTCTCTTTCTTTCTGTAAATCCATTTGTTGCCATAGTATCTTGTAGAGCTATTTTCACTTGTACTGTATCTAACTCATGGGATTTAATGCCAGATGCTCTTTTGACCTTCTGAACATTTTTATTTGTTAGTCATATAATGGATACTTAGATCTGGTTATCTACTGCACAACCAAGATCCTTCCATAAATAGGTTATCTTGTATCTGCTAGTAGGATTCCTCCCTTTCCCTTTCTGTCGTGTATAGCAGCTGTGGCATTATCAGATAATCATTTTCAACTGACAGTGATCAATAGCAGCTAAATGATAACTGGTTCCCGGTCCCTTTACTCTCAATAAAGCTCCAGTAATTTTTTTTTTTAAAAGCCCCCTTGTGATAGTCACAACTTATGCAATGCTAATTGGCATAAACTGCATATGTAATCGTTTGTGTTCTTTAAAAATCCAATGTTACTCACTGTCCCCCTCTCGATCCTGTAAGCTTCTATCTTCAGTGTGGGCATCTGAAAGCCGGTCAGACTTTCTTCTGGGATATGGTGCAGCTGGCTACCCAGCAAGCACCTTCTGATCTCCCGCCTCAGCAGTGTGAGGAAAGCAAGGAGCATTTGATGAGGTGTGGAGGATGCACGTTGACTCCTGGATTGATAACACTGTATTGGCACACCTGCCTTTACACGCACATGAACTTTAATGGCATCCCAGTCTTAGTCCGTAGGGTTCAATATTGAGTTGGCCCACCCTTTGCAGCTATAACAGCTTCAACTCTTCTGGGAAGGCTGTCCACAAGGTTTAGGAGTGCGTCTATGGGAATGTTTAGCCATTCTTCCAGAAGGGCATTTTTAAGGTCAGACATTGATGTTGGATGGAAAGGCCTGGCTCACAGTCTGCGCTCTAATTCATCTCAAAGATGTTCTATTGGGTTGAGGTCAAGCCAGTCTCCTTCACCCCATACTCGCTCACCCATGTCTTTATGGACCTTGCTTTGTGCACTGCTCCAAATCATTTGGTGGAGGGGGGATTATGGTGTGGGGTTGTTTTTCAGGGGTTGGGCTTGGCACCTTTGTTCCAGTGAAGGAAACTCTTAAGGCCTCAGCATACCAAAACATTTTGGACAATTTCATGCTCCCAACTTTGTACGAACAGTTTGGGCATGGCCCCTTCCTGCTTCAACATTACTGCACACCAGGGCACAAACAAGGTCCATAAAGACATGTATGAGCGAGTTTGGGGTGGAGAAACTTGACTTGAGTCCTGACCTCAAACCTATAGAACACCTTTGGGATGAATTAGAGTGGAGACTGCGAGCCAAGCATTCTCATTCACATCAGTGCATGACTTCACAAATGCACTTCTGGAGGAATGGTCAAGCATTCCCATAGACAAACTCCTAAACCTTGTGGACAGCCTTCCTAGAAAAGTTGAAGCTGTTATAGCCGCAAAGGGTGGGCCAACTCAATATTGAACCCTAAGGACTAAGACTGGGATGCCATCAAAGTTCATGTACGTGTAAAGGCAGGTGTCCCAATACTTTTGGTAATATAGTGTATATCCCAGGAGCCAACAGACAGGAGGATATGACGTACATCTCTGTAGGGAGGTAATATGGAAATGCACCACTTCAGAAAGCCTAAAGGTAATTTAGCTTTGGAAAAAAAAAACATTCCAAAACATTGATGGCATAGCAGTAAGCAATGCCTGGGGTCAAAGTGAAAAAATCGGGTAGAACTCCGTTCTAAGAAAATGCATTGTCTTTTCAAAGATTTTGTTTTACGCATACAGTAAAATAGATCAGTGTGATGTAAATAAAGTTTAATAATAATGTGATAATGTTTTAAAAAAACGTTTATGTAATTTTTATTTATTTAAACATAGGGGGAGATTTACTAAAACTGAAGCATGCACAGTCTGGTGCAGCTCTGCATAGCAACCAATCAGCTTCCAGGTTTTATTGCAAAGCTTCATTGAACAAGCGATAGTTAGAAGCTGATTAGCCATTAACCATGCACAGCTGCACCAGATTATGAGTGCTCCGGTTATAGTAAATCTCCCCCTGTATGTACGTGAGGCAGCCATGTGTGTTCATTACATACTCAAGCTCTCCTTGCTTTGCAGTAGTTTTGTTTTCCTACTTCTTCCCACAATGCAAGTCGATGAGTTGGCTGACTCATTGGAAACAATGCACTCAACATGAGGATGATAACTTATCTCAGCAGTTGTTAGGAAAGGAGGCATAGTGATTGCAAACTGAGTTTTTAATTGCATTTAAAGGCTTGTCTTCAACTGCTGAATTCAAAAGGTATGTCAAGGCAAAAACAAGACATATGCATTACCTCTATCTCGCACTAAGCCCTTGTACACACGGTCGGAGATTCAGACGGAATGTGTCCTATCGGACCGTTTTGCCAGATATTCCGACTGTGTGTGGTCTGCGTCGGACTGTTTCCGTCGAAATATCTGACGGACCAAGTTTTCCAACTTGCCAGTAAAATTGTCCGACAAAATGTTCCTATCGGCCATACTCCGATCATGTGTAGCCTACTCCGACGGACAAAGTGCCACGCATGCTCAGATCAAATTCCTAGACCAAAGCTATTGGCTACTAGCCTGAACGTAGTCCCGTCTAATGAAATAACGTCATCACGTTATATACAATCGGATTTTCCGACAACTTAGTCCGACCGTGTGTATGCAACATCACTTCCGGACCTCTTCCGTCGGAGTAATTACGACGGATTCGGTAGTCGGAATCTCTGACCGTGTGTACAAGGGCTTAGGGTTGGGTAACACAGCAATTAAAAGGCTATTGGTGACCAAACACTCAGGAACATTGCAAGCTGCCCCAAAATAGTTGGAGAATTATTAACTAGAAAGGCCTGTAGGGCCACTACCCTTGCACTCATGATTCTCCATGCAATAATACACAAGAAAGCTAATACTATGAAGGGTTATTCACAAACCAACTGCAGAGCAAGAGAGGTTAATGGTTCACCGTATGGTCAACAGGTTCACTTGAAATCTAGAGGCACCAATCTGTCAATGGAGGAATATGGGATTTACCATGATCTGGAATCTGGATATAGGTTCACGTTAAATCAAGAGGCACTGACCTGCCAATGGAGGAATATGGGATTTACCATGATCTGGGTACAGGTTCACATTAAATCTAGAGGCACCAACCTGCCAATGGAGGAATATGGGATTTTCCATGATCTGGATACAGACAGGTTCACGTTAAATCAAGTGGCACTGACCTGCCAATGGAAGAATATGGGATTTACCATTATCTGGGTACAGGTTCATGTTAAATCCAGAGGTACCAACCTGCCAATGGAGGAATGTGGGATTTACCATGATCTGGGTACAGGTTCATGTTAAATCTAGAGGCACCGACCTGTCAATGGAGGAATATATTATTTACCTTAATCTGGGTACAGGTTTATGTTAAATCTAGAGCCACCAACCTGCCAATGGAGGAATATGGGATTTACTATGATCTGGGTACAGGTTCATGTTAAATCTAGTGGCACCGACCTGTCAATGGAGGAATATATTATTTACCTTAATCTGGGTACAGGTTTATGTTAAATCTAGAGCCACCAACCTGAAATGGAGCAATATGGGATTTACCAGGATCTGGGTACAGGTTCATGTTAAATCTAGAGACACTGACCCGTCAGTGGAGGAATATATTATTTACCTTAATCTGGTTACAGGTTTATGTTAAATCTAGAGGCACCGACCTGTCAATGGAGTAATATGGGATCTGCTATTGATGACTTTATTTCTACCATATGAGCTCCATTGGCTGTGATCTTCTTTCTTCTTCTACCATTTGGTAGATCACTGACCTGCAACAAGCACATGCATATGAAGTGCCTCAACTCTTCACCGGCTGTATGCTTGTTACCTGTCTGTGGCTCACAGTTTTAAAACAGCAAAGAGCAGCGCTGCAGCAAGCGTCTGTCAAAAGAAGTCCACAATGGCAGACCTCATATTATCCTATTGGCAGGTTCCCTTTATAAGCTGCATATCACTTGACTCACTGAACACAAAACACACTTTAATCAGCTCTTTTATGCACAGGTCTGTTCTGATCAGACTTTTTACAAACAAGCTGCTCTGTAGTCCTTGGCACACAGCAACCCAAGACGTAGGGGACATAGCAAGGCAGTATTTAGACAAGAACAGGTGCGGCACCCCACCTCTAATTGGTTACCAGGGTGGTAAGTGCCTCTTAAATGGTGGCACAGTGAGCAACGGTAAGGTTGATGAGGCATCTGTCAATTCCAATAGTAAAGTTAATCTGGCCCTGACAGATATATTGTCAGATCTGAATATGCATAAAGCTCACACGGTGTATATTAAAAGAAAAGCAATGGGTTTCTGGAACCGAGATCTCAGCTGTCAAATCTCTCAATCAGACAGGCGGCAAATGCATTATGCACCTGTCATGTCAACATAAAAAAGATGTATGTTTAGGGGAAATGTGCAGTTTGTCATGAGAGATATGTTTTACTGCAATCAGCTAAAGTTAGGCATTAAAATTTTATAAAATAACCAGGTTGTGTGGGTAATGATGTGGGAAAGGGAAAGGCAGCAGAGACAGGGGAACAACAAGGTGAGGACATTGGGCAGCACACAGATACTCCCACGCCATCCGTAGACTATTACAGTCAGTGGTGCTTGCCAGAACTCATTTGCAAAGAAAAGGGCCATTAACTCATATCATTTTATCAAGGTGGGTCAGTGTTGAGTGTTGTTACCTTGCAGCACTAGAGATAAGGAGATCATGTCCCATAAGGGCTCTAACTATAAAGAGTTTGTAAGCTTTTTCTATGTTTGCATAGATGTGTCCAGAAATTATGGGGGGGGTGGCGTTTAATGGGCTCTGCATATAACGCTCCTGAAGAGCATGTGTATGAGTACAAGAATGTTTTTGGGGAACTAAACAAGGAAAAATGAGGACGTGATGTAATATAGACACACTTCGATTTATAAAAATTGCCCATCAAAAAGGATGCCTAATGCCACGTACACACGAGCGGACTTTCTGGCAGAAAAGGAACAATTCCATCGGACATTCCGCTTGTGTGTGCGACGCAAGGGCAGCTATTGGCTACTGGCTATTGAACTTCCTTTTTCTGTCATACGTCATCACGCTCTAGAAGGTCTGACTTTGGTGTGATCGTGTGTAGGCAAGTCCGTTTTGGTGGAACTCCGTTGAAAAGTCCTTTGGAGTTCAGGCCGACGAGAAGTCCGCTCGTATGTACACGGCATAAGAACTTTTCATGAAGGTTGGTAGTAATGGTTGCACCAATTGCAGCCCTATTGTAGTTGATGAAAGAGGTCAACAAACCGGCCAGTTCACACCATTACATTGTAATAATGTGCCTGTAGTTACAGTGCCTTGAAAAAGTATTCATACCCCTTGAACTTTTCCACATTTTGTCATGTTACAACCAAAAACATAAATGTATTTTATTGGGATTTTATGTGATAGACCAACACAAAGTGGCACATGATTGTGAAGTGGAAGGAAAATGACAACATGTTTTCAACATTTTTAACAAATAAATGGGTGAAAAGTGTGGCGTGCATTTGCATTCAGCCCCCCTGAGTCAGTAATTTGTAGAACCACCTTTCACTGCAATTGCAGCTGCAAGTCTTTTTGGGTATGTCTCTAAAAAAAGAAAAAGAGAGAAAAAAAAATGAAATGCAGGTAGATTAATTGGTCCCTGTCTAAATTAGCCTCATAGCAGGAATGCAATATGTTTTATGTCAGTATTTATCAGCAAAAGTATGCGGGAAGGTGCAGCGTGATGCGGCACCAGTGAGCACACAGAGTCCAGCTTCAGAAGCAGAACTGTATTGAAGTTAACGTCCAACATAGCACAACTGAAGACAACCCAACCAGGCGCACTCACAGAATATTGCAGCAAAGAGTATAACAGTAGGTCTCAGGTGTACCAACAGCGGCTGTCCCGAGGGATGGAATGCAGCCTGGCTGGTCCAAGCCCAAATGGGGAGGCTTTCCAGGAAGGATAGTGTATCCCTGTTCTTTCCCTACTTGTCTGAAACCACTCCTTGCCGCTAATACTATCTTTTACAGATGGGTGACCTATTTCTACACACGGAATGTGCCCAAGTCTGGGAGCCAGGTTCTAAAATAGGCTCTGCCTGACCCAAGATGGCTGCCAAAGGCACATGGGGTGGCAGTATCCAATCAGAGAAAATTAGACATGCTATCTGCCAATAGAGCTTAACCAAAAAGTGCATTCTATGCATCCAAAAATATAGAACATATAAGAAATCAAATCATTATTATTCAGCCAAAAAATAAATAAAAGCCTAATGCATGTGTTCTGATTCTTAATATAGGGGGTCAACAATGCCAAGAGTTGGTGAAAGCAGGGGTCCGTCATCCGGAGATAATTCCGAAAATCATCCAGATTATTCTCCTGGAGCTCCTGCAGCAAAGGCATATGACATAATTGGTCACGATTATTAAAGCAACCAATTTTTGCTAAAAGAAATCCTCCTCCTCCTGTTCCTGGACTGGACTTGGGTCAAAGAAATAACTCCAAGGCCAATAATAAATAACACATTATCGCCTCCAATTACGCAACATAGCTGGTTGACGAACGGCCGTTCAGAAACTAACTGAAAAGCGCAAAATGAAAAGTGCGAACTGAAAAGCGCAAATCAACACTCACCAAACTTCTACGAACACGAAATTATCAGGAGCCCAAAGGGTGGCGCTAAAGAGCTGAAAAACCACGAAGTATGTCACTACGGTTGTGTTGGTTGGCAGACAATCCCTTGCCATTTGTATGCAAGACAAGTTTGGGCCAACACCCTTCGGACAAAAGTCCACGGTTTTGTTGGCAGAAAATCAGTTTGTGTGTACGAGGCTTTAATGTCATCCTGTTAGATTTATAGAATGTATCCACATTTTAAATGATTAAAATAAATATAAAACTATGAAATGAGTCACACGTATGGTTTGTAAATTCCCCAACAATGGTATTTCTATCCTCTTTTGCATTTATACTGCCTGTGTACATTCCGGCCACATCTGAAGCTTTTTACTGCTGCTTAGCGATTCGGCAGAGGCAGTTATTGGTAATATCAGGACTTTGTGTATATTATCCTGCACCTGTCAGGCCGCATTACCTTTGACTCGGCTTTATAGTGTGCATCTGTAGACTGGCAAGATGTAGATTGTTCTTTAGAGGCTTCGTTCCATAAATAGCTTTAAGGCAGGGCTTAATGTATGTGATGGTATAATGTTCTCCCTTCCAGATGAGTCTGGGCACCCCGCTGGGCTCTAGCTAAGTTTATAGTCATGTTCATGGGCTTTTATTGAGAAGAAATTAGAGAAGCCAAAGCTCCCTGCAGTGTGAGTTTATTAAAGTGACACACTGATACAATGTAGCAAAACTATTCCTCGGGAAAAAGTCAGTACAGGTGCGAGGCTGCACCTCCACTGACACCAGCGCAGCACACACCACTTTGATTAAAAGCAGGGCATTGTTTGAAAATGAGGAGCTGTGGAAAGCACAAAATAGAAACATTTTTTTCTGTTCACCTTCTGCTAAAACAGTAGAACCATGGTAGACAATCTCAGCTTGGTTCAGTTCAACCTTTCTCAACCAAGGTTCCATGGAACCCCAGGAGTGCTCTGGAGAAAGGTGTCAGATGCATAGTTTTGGGGCCAGAGCCACTTGGTAGAACCAGTAGTATGACACCAAAGACCTTTTTAGCTGTCTGAAACCACCTTATGGGGCATTCATAAGCATGTGCAGGGGGTGTGCCAGGTGTGCATGGGCACACCCTAATCACTCTGTGCAGTGCCAATTCCCCCTACTGCCCAAGCTTCCCCTTGTGTTGTGCCTCCCCACCACAGTGCTGCTGGCTTTCCTCCTCTCCTCTCCTCTGCTGTGGCTGCTGCGTGAGACGTTTCAGGATGGAGTGTGGGGGAAGGGGCCAATCAATATGTAATTTACCGGCTCCTTCCTTTTCTAAATGAACACAGCGAACACACTCACTAAATGTGTTCAATCATAACTGAAGCATAGTGAACTCTCATTGGGACAAACATAAATCTCTAGTCAAAAGCATAGTGAACTGTGTTTACTAAGCTTCAGTTTGTGAATAAATAGGAAGCCGCTCAGCACAGAGCAGTCCCCATTCATTCACTGTTCAGTGCAGCTGAAGCTGCAGAGAAATTCACATGTGTTTGAGCTTTGGGGTGCACATCTTAATGCAATGGTCTGCGCACACCTATGGGGGCATTCTTCCCTCTGACTACCAATCTATGGAGTATTCTTCCCACTGACAACCAATATAAGAAATATACCAATGTAAGGAGAATTCCCACTGACTATCAATGTAAGGAGCATTCTTCCCACTGACTACCATTGTAAGGAGCATTCTTCCCACTGACTACCAATGTAAAGAGCATTCTTCCCCACTGATCACCAATCTAGGAGGCACTCTTCCCCTGACAACCAATGTGAGGGACATTCTTCCCACTGATCACCAATGTAAGGGGCATTTTTCCCTGTGACCACAACTATAAGGAGTATTCTTCCCCCTTATCACCAATGTAAGAGGTAACCTTCATACTGTCAATCAAAGTAAGGAGTATTGTTCCCCCTTACCATCAAAGTAAGGAGTATTGTTCCCCCTTACCATCAAACTAAGGAGTATTGTTCCCCCTTACCATCAATGTAAGGAGAATTCTTCCCCCTTACCATCAATGTAAGGAGTATTGTTCCCCCTTACCATCAATTTAAGGAGAATTCTTCCCCCTTACCATCAATGTAAGGAGTATTCTTCCCCCTTACCATCAATATAAGGAGAATTCTTCCCCCTTACCATCAATGTAAGGAGTATTGTTCCCCCTTACCATCAATGTAAGGAGAATTCTTCCCCCTTACCATCAATGTAAGGAGTATTCTTCCCCCTTACCATTAATATAAGGAGAATTCTTCCCCCTTACCATCAATCTAAGGAGTATTCTTCCCCCTTACCATCAATGTAAGGAGTATTCTTCCCCCTTACCATCAATGTAAGGAGTATTCTTCCCCCTTACCATCAATCTAAGGAGTATTCTTCCCCCTTACCATCAATCTAAGGAGTATTCTTCCCCCTTACCATCAATCTAAGGAGTATTCTTCCCCCTTACCATCAATGTAAGGAGTATTCTTCCCCCTTACCATCAATGTAAGGAGTATTCTTCCCCCTTACCATCAATGTAAGGAGTATTCTTCCCCCTTACCATCAATCTAAGGAGTATTCTTCCCCCTTACCATCAATGTAAGGAGTATTCTTCCCCCTTACCATCAATGTAAGGAGTATTCTTCCCCCTTACCATCAATGTAAGGAGTATTCTTCTCAATGACCACCAATTTAAGGGGCATTCTTTCCACTGATCATCAATGTAAGAAGTATAATTCCCCCTTAACACCAATGTAAGGGGCATTCTCCCCACATGTAAAAAAAATATGAATACTGAGTTTGCTAAAGCACAATGCATCATAAACAATGGCATTTTTTTCTGTTATCACCTTTTTAATCCTTTGCTGCCTTTCCAGCGATGGCTGCATGTCATTATTCAAGACCGGCTTCCTGGTCGGGGACAAAGGCAGAACCTTTGCATAATGAGTGTCGCCAGTGCTGGTGACAGGGTGACAACACATGAGGAAAATTGGGTGCCATGGACAGAATGTTGTCACCCTAGTGACATAATTTGCATGGGTCAGTGACACCTGGTCAGTGTGCTGGGAATGCACAGCAGAATACCTTGGACGCATATTTGCAGCATGTAAGCAATAGGGTCCACCCACTTTGCTGCTGCACATATGTGTTAGGTGTGCCGCGGGAGGATAAACAGAACTTGTCATATTGTCTATTATGCTTACCTTCCTCACACCACTACATAGGTCATCACGTACTAATATTTTGGTTGGATGATGACCACCATCATTAACCCCTCTTCCTCTTGATCTTGACCATCATAGACAGGCTTCCTGTAGTCCTATAGCCCAGTGGTTCTCAACCCTGTCCTCAAGTACCCCCAACAGGTCAGGTTTGCAGGTTTTCCTTTATCTTGCACAAGTGATTTACCTGTTGGGGGTACTTGAGGGCAGGTTTGAGAACCACTGCTATAGACTACAGGCACTACATCATCACATTATTGGATCACCAGGCCCTATTGTGGGGATTGCTTCAAGATGATGAGGCCATGGGCCACGTTCACCGCTGACAGACGGCTGTCTCTCGACTTCTGTGGGTGCTTCTTAGTTGGATATTATTTGGCTCATCATCTTGAAGCAATGTCCACAGCATGGCCTAGTGTACCAATAGTGTGATGATGTAGTGCTTGTAGTCTATAGCAGTGGTTCTCAACCCTGTCCTCAAGTACCCCTAACAGGTAAAGCACCTTATTACTAGGTAAACCTGGGAAACTCAAAATGAGCAGATTTTAAAGGTGGGTGGTCTCTCAAAAACATCGCACAACCAACTTAAAATCAATCAGCTTTATTCTGTACAGTAAATACGTTTTTTTTTTATATTTAATGCATACCTATACCTCTTTCTTAAAATTAAAACAGATAGGATGGCTATACAGAACTCCGTACAGAACAAAAACCTCAAAACAGATGAAAATACACTTATCTAATTCCAACACGTGTAACCGATGGTACCAAATGTATCGCTATCTCAATTTGGTCAAATGAATTGTTGGTATAGAACTATAGCAATGCCGCAGAGCAGATCCCAACTTGTCTCACCCAGAAAGGGCTTCCTCAGGTGAACAACGGGGTTATGTTCTGCTGGTTCCAAAAATGTCAAGAGTATGTCAACCCATTTCCAGATCACTTCTCAAAAATAGCCAAGGGACCCATACCCTCTGCAGTCATTCACTTACCATGGAAAGTGAACTTATCCTCTGTGGATAGATTGTGAGATCATCTGACTCCAACCATTTACAATGTGGCCTATCTAAAGTTTAAAATCCAAAGCATTTAAAACTGTGACTTTCCCTGTGATGTCTTCACTAACAGGGCATGACCTCAGGAATGACGTGGTCTGATCGGTGAATCACTGCAACAGTGTCAAAGCATTGCTGACAGAGTGTAATTCATGGACAGCTCTGGGCATCCAAATATGAGGATGTGCGAGCATTGTTCAAACTCCCACTATAAGGAGAATTTAATCCCCATTATTAAGTTCTGGGGGGGGGGGGGGCGGAATGAAACGCATTGGGGCATGGCCTGGTGGGAGCCCAGGCTGAAGTGGTCTTTCCATACCACCATAGGGCCCCATGGATATGCGGCATCAGAGATCTTTCCTCTCTTCCTCCCAATATAGCATGGGTGCTCAACCGGTGGCCCTCCAGCTGTTGCAAAACTACAAGTCCCATCATGCCTCTGCCTTTAAGAGTCATGCTTGTATCTATCAGCCTCCCGATGTCTCATGGTACTTGTAGTTCTGCAACAGCTAGAGGGCCACAGGTTAAACACCCATGCAATATAGGGACCCTGGGGCAAGGGAGGAAGAGGTAGTGGTGATCATGTGACTGCAGTTTTAAAGTATTTGGGTAATATTTTCAAATTTAAATAGAGCAGGAAGGTGTACAGGAAAGGTAGGGGATTGTGCTGTGGCTTGGTAAATAATCAAGAAGTTAAGCTTTAGGCAGTAATGATAAGCATTGTATTTAGATGACTACTAGAGGAATCATTCAAAAATCTCAAATATATAAAACTACCGGTAATCAAAATATGAACAGCAAAGCAAAGTAAATTGTAAAAACTAACATACATAAAACACTTTTTAATAAATTTTACAATAATTAATCAAATATGTATTTTTAGTTCCCCTTTAAGAATCATTACCGTTTAATCCCTCATACATGTCTCCTAAATGACACTGGTTCTGTGATCTCGAATGCATTTGGATTGTTAATAAGAAACACAAAAGCCACATGGTGAAATACCAGCTGCTACAAAACACTTACATAATGCAAACAAATCCATTTAGAGGATGCTGTGAATATAAACTTCGAATCTGGAATATTGGCAGATGGGAGCACGTTAAAAACTTGCGCTGCTAAATACCAAATGCTAATTTTGCTATAAATATGGTTTTGCATCCATTGCAGCCTCCTGCTGCTAATAATTGTCTGCAGTTATCTGAAGCGATTAGCAGATTTTAATTAATGGGAGCTACGGAGAACACTAAGCTCGATGCCGAGCGAGGACAGTCGGACCGGTGGTTTTAGAATGCATTTTGTCAATTAAAGGGGAATTCCTTTTCAAACATAGGATTCTCTTATAATTATGTTTGATAAGAAACTATTTGTTGGTGTCCAGTTTTTGGCTTTTGTATGCAGTATTTAGAAGAATTTTTTTTTTTTTTTTTATAAATAAACCAATTTGCAATCCAGCAACAGCCATCTTCCAGGTTGAATGACATCCAAACTCATTTAACCGCTTCCTGAGAGCCCAGGGTATC
Source organism: Lithobates pipiens (assembly GCF_037356315.1). NCBI lineage: Eukaryota > Metazoa > Chordata > Amphibia > Anura > Ranidae > Lithobates > Lithobates pipiens. The sequence continues at coordinate 11,402,190 of NW_027507755.1, forward strand.
AAGGAGCTGCCCCCTGGAGGTGTGTAATCCAGCCGCCCTGGGCTCACAGGAGAATGTTGCAAAGAACAGTGTCAACGCCATTATATTGTGCATTCATGGCATGCCGAAAAAAGAAAAGGATCTGTGATGTTATTGGACAAAGACAACCAAAAATCTGTTGCTTTGCCTATTACACAAAGGTACAGTTACACTTTAACCGCTGAAGGGATCTGCTGCCCTCTACTGTCACCTGCTAGTATCACATTGTAATGTATAATTATGTATGCCACTTCCTAACTCTGGGGTTGTTGGGAAAAGATACTTGAAAGAGGAAGTAGAGAGAGAGGAAAAGAGAAGGTCTCAGCCACATGTCCTGTCCATGCTACTTATGCCAGATCAGAAGAGACGATTATGCAAGTATTCGTATGTTCTAATAGTTTTACTGCAGCTGCCCATGGCTTCTTGAGTGCATATTGCTTAATCCTCATGAAAAATAGAGTATCGCTATTCTATTACTATCTCACATGCACAGTGCCAGTTAACTAGGAGTGCATTCCAGGCTTGTTGGGTAACGGATGGAGGGTCTTATCATCACTGCAAATCTTCACCGCTCCTTCACCGCTCCAAAGATGCGGCTAGCAGGACTTTTTTCACCGCCCTGCCAGCACACCGCTCTAGTGTGAAAGCCCTCCGGCTTTCACACTGGAGTGAAAGGGGCAGGTTTTTTCAGGCGCTACACAGGCGCTATTTTTAGCGCTGTAGTGCCTGAAAACCGCCCCAGTGTGAAAGGGACCTTAATAACTATACTGTATATTCCTGGGTATATGTGTACAATTCTACCAGGACTTCTATCGGGCCTTTTGTCGATAATGCCTGTTTGTACACTATATGTATGTTCTGTTATCAATCTCTTATATAAAACTCGTATTATTTCTGGTCTGCATCTACAGTACATGTTTATGGTTATTGTTATATGCTGGTTGCAGTAGTTCTTCTGCTCCCAATTATTTTAATTAGATTACTGGTTAAGTTGCTAGGAAGGGAATCCCCTCTGCTCACAGAGGCCCTTTCTTGGGTGGAGGCACTGCCAACGTTATTATCAATTCCACTTAGCAAAGGTTCTGGTTCTCTTATTTACCTACAGATTTAGCACCATATCCTGTTTAGTGAGGACCATTTCTCATAACCCCTCCACCCAAACGAGGGCTACACTTCCTTATGTTGTCTCACTAAATAAAAATAGTTTAGCATATTACATGCCCTTGTAACTTCATCTATTATTATTATTATTATTATTATTATTCAGGATTTATATAGCGCCAACAGTTTGCGCAGCGCTTTACAATATGAGGGCAGACAGTACACTTACAATACAAATCAATACAGGAGGGATCAGAGGGCCCTGCTCGTTAGAGCTTACAATCTAGAAGGGAGGGTCAAGTTGAAACAAAAGGTAATAACTGTGGAGGATGAGCTGATGGAGAAAATGAAAATACAGTTAGGTGTGGGTGGGGTAGGCTTCTCTGAAGAGAAGTGTTTTCAGGGATCGTCTAAAAGCTAATAAAGTAGGAGATAAGCGGACAGATTGGGGTAGGGCATTCCATAGGATTGGGGAGGCTTTGGAAAAGTCCTGGAGGCGAGTATGGGAGGAGGTGATGAGGGAGCTAGAGAGCAGGAGGTCTTGAGAGGAACGAAGAGGATGAGTAGGTTGGTATTTAGAGACTAAGCTAGTGATGTAGCTGGGGGCAGAGTTGTGGATGGCTTTGTATGTAATTGTTAGTATTTTGAATTTAATTCTTTGGCTGAGCGGAAGCCAGTGGAGGGATTGACAGAGAGGAGTAGCAGACACCGAGCGATTGGTAAGGTGGATGAGTCTGGCAGCGGCATTCATAATGGATTGAAGAGGTGATAGACTATGTAGAGGTAAGCCAATGAGAAGGGAGTTGCAGTAGTCGAGGCGGGAGATGACCAGCGAGTGAATTAAGAGCTTTGTTGTCTCATTGGTTAGAAAGGGGCGTATTTTGGAGATGTTGCGGAGGTTGAGGCGGCAGGATTTGGACAGCGATTGGATGTGTTGCTTGAAGGAGAGTTCAGAGTCCAGGACTACACCTAGAACCTTGGCATGTGGGGATGGGCTTATGGTTGTGCCATCAATTTTGACAGTGAGATCAGGGGAAGGGGCATATGGGGGAGGAAAAATTATAAGTTCGGTTTTGGATAGATTGATTTTGAGGAAGTGGTGTGACATCCAGACTGATATATCCGATAGTAAATTAGTGATACGTGAGGAGACAGAGGGAGTGAGCTGAGGGGTAGAGAAATAGATCTGGGTGTCGTCAGCATAGAGGTGGTATTGGAAGCCGTGGGAGGCTATCAGTTGACCCAGGGAGGAGGTATAGATTGAAAATAGGAGTGTAGTACTGATTCTGTATGTCATGTCCAAGGTGTTTGACTACAAATCCTTCCAAATATAGGCCGCCGAGTCATGGTTTTACTGCTTCCATCCACCCAGGTGCAAAGTAACATGGTCACCAGTTAGGTTAGTACCACAGTTGTGGTGTGGTATGGCAAAAAATAATACTCCCGTGTAGTGTTTGGCGGTCAATACTGTCACTAAATGTGACCTATTCAAATTAATGGGGCTGCGGCACAACCAAAAGATTTCCAGTTGACGGTTGCTACATGGAGCCATTGCCAGGAATGCTATAGGAAAGCTATTCTGGAATGCCTTAGATAACTTTCCTTGGAGTTAAAGGCGAAAGGACGGGGTCAAGTGGTGACGTCATCATGGCGGATCAGATGTTTGTTTCTGTTAATGCCTGGCTGTTTCTTTGACCTTTGTGAGTATGTAATTCATTTTTTTAATCAAATGATTGAAAAGTACTACACTATGTGGCTCCCTCTCTCTCTTTTTTTATGATATCAAATTTCTAGTGTAAATAGTGTCCTGCTGAGTGAAGGCCATCCATCCTTCTGGGGAAGATTTTAAGTGGTTTCAGACCTCCTGTGTTATTACTTGAGCTCTGGTGAGCAACTCTATATGGTGGTGGCTGGAGCACTAGAGCTGGTGGAAGTGATTGATAGCATTTAAATTTACCATTGAATGCACTTTTGGATATTACTTTGGGACTATTTGATTTTGACTTGACTTTGACACACTGTGTATATAAAGTATTTCCAGGAATGCGAATGGAATATTGTACTGGACAACCACAATGCAAATACTTGTATTCCCAATCAAAAGCCTGTTTGGCCAGAAAAAAAGGAAAACACACATTTAGGATGTGGCATTGCATCCTCCTGACTGACAGTCTCTGCGTAACCAATCTCCGCTCCACCATGTGTCACCCTGACCTTGCCAATCACCTTCTCCCTTTATTCTTGCATAGGTGGTATGTACAGAAGAACAGAGTGAGTTTGGCAAAAATTGAGCTTGACGTGAAATTATGAAATTTACAACTGTGAAGTTTTGCCAAAGCAGAAACTTAAATTTTTGCTTATTGAGCTGCTTAGTTGAAAATTGCTTTGGAAATAAACATGATTTTGCTCTCCCCTGGTTGTATAGAACATGGCAAAGCGATGTTGTCTGGTTGCCAGCTGGGAAATATAGCCCAACGGACACTTTGCAAAGACGATGCTTGCAGGTTATCTTTGATAACACGATCTGTCAACACATTTGCTGGACAGCGTGTTGGCTGATTCAAAGTGATAAATGGAAAGTAATAATTGAAACATTTGCAAAGGTGTTAAATTAAAAAGCTGCAGCGCTAAAAAGATCCGTCTGAATTCCTCCTTCATTATCTGAAGTACACTCCAATTTGGACTAAACACTCAATGTCAGAATACAAAGGGCAGAAGAACACTTATTTCCTGGAATGTCAGCATCTCACACATCTCCGATCACAAGCCCGGAGATGGAGAACACTGATAAAATGATGGCAATAATAAAACATCTGTAGCAAAAAAATTGACACAACTGTCCCCAGCAGTAGGACCACAAGCTGGGGCAATTCCTACACAGAAATTAAAACAATTGTCCAAACAAGGACCATCCCTGTCCATAGGCATGACATATCATCAAGTGTCAGAAAATTACATTTTGCAGGACCTACAAAGAAACGTATAGAAAGGAAAGTATAAAGCCCCATAAAAACAGGCTATATCAGCTGGTTCGATCTAAACCGGCCAACATTCGGCCCATGTGTATAGCAGCCAGTCTGACAAAAGCTGAACGTCTGGCTTCTGTCAAAGGAGCATGATCCAAAAAGTCTGCCGATCGTCATACAATCAACACTCTCAGCCAATGGCCCACTGAATGCAACTGAGAAGTTACAGTACATATTTTTCACTGGCTGAGAAGCAAAGCATCACACCCATGGCTTGCAAAGGTGTGTGGTTGAGGAGGGGTGGACAGTTGAGTAAAACTGCCGCACAACCACCTTCTTTTACTACCTCCTGACTGCCCATGTGAATGAGCCCTGACTTTGTAGCAAGTGACAAGGTGGGAAGCTGCTACAGACATTTGTTAAAACAGTCAAAGGACTGCACAGACACCATGATTTACCTAGCGGTATCATCTCTGAGCTGGTCTGGCATCTCTTAATCCAGGAAGTAGATGCTGACCTTAAAGCGGAGCTCCACCCAAAAGGGCAAGCCCTGCTTGTCTCCCCCCCCCCCTCCGCTACCACTTTTGGTACCTTTTGGGGGGAGCAGGTACCTGGTTTTGATAGGTACTCGATCCCACCCCTGGCTCAGTTCCTTACAGTGAACTGAGCCGGAAGTGCAGCCCTCCTCTTTTCCCTGCAGCCTTCTGGGACACATCACAGGTCCCAGAAGTCTGCAGCCCTTTCACAAACTGCAGCGTGCTTTGTGCATATGCAGTAGGAACCGGCAATGAAGCTTGAAGGCTTCAATGCCGGTTTACCTTAGTCAAGATGGCAGCGTCAGCACCCAATAGCTGATTAAAGAACAGGCTTGGGTAAGGACACCGCTGAATGCCTGGACAGGTAAGTGCCCTAATATTTGTATTTGTAGCTGTTGACTTTCAGTTTTTTTGGGGGGAGCCTGGAGCTCCTCTTTAAATGAAGCCTGAACAAAGATGGTGTAGCCCTTCTGAAGATAAAAGCAGATGGAGGCATTGTCACGAGTACTGTGACCTCTGTTATTGGTAACACACATTGCACAGCCTGCATCCACTTAACATGAAAAACTATATCTGGAGTCAGGTCAGCTTTAGGATAAACTAACTGCAGTTTTAGGTGAAACGCAGCCAAAGTTCAGCGAATAATTGGAAGTGTTGCTTGAGTTTATGAAGGGAGACTCTTAAAACGCAAAAAGTTGGCTTGTGACCCAATTCAAACGTCAGTTTGCATGAACTTGGCCTTGAAAGATTTCTGATTTTCTAAATTAAGACAACAAACTCGAAGGAGACTCAACTCAACTTGTTTTCCCTTTCCAAACTCTCCAAACAATCCACTAATCAAGGAATCTGTGTATGAAACGATCACCCCGGACACACAGCAATGCATTGTTTGGATAATCGGTCTCAGATGCTGCGGATTCTGCAACTTTTCTAGGTGAAGTCTTTCTAAACACGAGATCAAAGCGCTTTTGGGGAAGATGTGGAATCAAAGAGCTCATACATATTCAAGCTCTCTCCTGGCTTCCCAATTCTTGTTAGAAATCATGAAATTTGCTTTTATTTACACCCCCTACCCCCCCTGCACAGAACTTCAATGGCGAGGATTTGAAGTCGTTAAAAAAAAAAAAAAAAAACATAGCCAAAAGCTTACTAATTTACAAGCTGATCGCACCATGGTGCTACAAGAAAATTAGGGGGATAGGAAATATCACATTTCAGAGTCTCAAAAGGAAAGTGTTGACAGGAGGTTAGATCAACAATGTTCATTTCGGCTGTTTATGAGATGGAAACATGACCTCGAGGTGCGAGGAGGACGCAATCTTCCTTTGGTGGGGGCAAAATAAGCCTTACCAGGTCATCCCGTTTCACCGAAAGTTCAGTAATTCTGGGTGTGGGATCCGTTATACGGAAGCTTGTTATGCAGGAGGTTTTGAAAACCAAAAAAAATAAATAAATCACTCAAAGTTTTATTTATGAAAAATATGTAGTTTGACTGGTTCTCAAAAGACAGTCAATAAATTGTTGAATCGCTTAGCATTTAGAGACATAATTACTATGTATATCCTGATTTAAATGGCTGTTTTCTTAACCAAAATTTCATTTTTTTCTGTAAGTGGCTAGAAGGTGATTCTTGAAAAAACAGATAACTGATGTTGGATCATATTCCATAGTTATTGCATTATATTATCCAATGAAACTGCATGTGCAGTTCTCTGTGCTCTTTGCGAATTAACCAGCATTCACTTACTAGGCTTAATGCATACTGGCCATCAAAGACACTGCCTGTAAGGGCGTTTTATTTTTTTATTTTCTGCCTCTAAATACCCTCCATGTTATGTGCCCATGCACATATAGGCGCTTACAAGCCAAAAAAAATAAATCGCTTGCGTGTTTTGGCAGAAAAAAACCCAACGCGCCTAAATGTGTCTCAATGCTAGGCGCATTTGGACCTTGAGGGTTTATTCATTTCAATGGCCAGAATAAATTAATATTTTGGCCACTTAAACGAATGAACACCAAAACACCCAATGCTTCTCTTCAGGTCGACTTTACTTAGGTTATTGTTTTAGGCCACTTTCCCTTTTGGCCAAATGTCCCTAGGCTATTTTCTGTTCCGGACATATGTTTCTAGGCTATTGTTTTAGGCTATTTTCCCTACTGGACAAATGTCCCCAAGTTATTGTTTTAGGCTATTTTGCCTTCTGCCAAATGTTCCTAGGCCAAACCACTAAATGTAGCGGACAAGTGCATGTAGAACGTGGTCTCATTAAAATCGATCTTGTCATTGCTAAGCAGCATGGCAGACCACATTCCAATAACACTGCAAGAAAGCAGAGTGAGAGTGCTAGTCTCTGGCAACAGGGGCCACTCTGGAGATCAGCACTGCCATTCACAGCAGATAATTCAGAGGTAACAAACTGGACTCCCCTCATGACATCCCTGGCCTGGGGTTCCCTAGTACCCTCATTGATGACTCCCCACAGAGCCCAGTCATGGAAGCCCACACAACCACCAGTCCTCCTCCTGCATGCACTAGTAGTCCCCAGCTCGCCATACCCATCTGTTTAATTCCGGTCTGCTCACATTACATCAGGTGGAACAGTCACTGCTCCCCTTGTCCCTGTCACAGTCCCAGCTTCCATCCTGACACCACCTCCATGCTCTAATCGCCCCCAGCAAATTAATTACACAGCCCCGCAATGCAGAATGTCAATACATTGCTCTGAATAAACAGGCAGCTCTGCGGGGCTGTGTCATACACAGTACCAGCCTCCACATTCATAACAGTAAAAAACGTAGTACTGCATAATCCATCTTCAGGACCATTGTATGTTTACACAAGCAGCTGCAATTAGACACACAGCACTTCTGAGTAATATTTTGCTATTATGAAGGAATGATGTCGGGGCCCCAACAGCACTGACTGTTCATTAATAACAGTAAAATCTACACAGGAATGCCCATAAATTGGGCTTCAGACTGGGGTGGAGGAACAGCCAATATTAACATAAATAAGACGTGCTGCGTAAACTGTTGGCGCTATATAAGTCCTGTATAATAATAATAAAAATATTAATAAGGAGGTGCTTTATATCCGCAATAGAGCTGCCAAGAGTGGGACCAAGTGGTATATGCCCCTGGCCCCCTGGGAAATCAAATAAAAGTTTAAACATTTTCAGGAGAGTTTTTCTTTAAGTCAAAGCAATGCAGCTCAGAGTAACAAAACAACTCAGTAAACCCTCCGAGCAAAATAAAATAATTAACATACATTTTTCAGAACAAAAGTCCTGACAGAGGTTATTGCTTGCTTTCCCTACTGTCATCTGGCCCTGTATCAGGGACAAAATATAAATCTTACAAATAACAGGGTAGCTGATAGATTACTTCCAACACATTGAACAACAGAGCTACCTGCATTGTAACATTTTTAAATGCATTTCCATTTTTAAGCACAAATAATGGAGGCTATAGGTGAAAAGTATGTACAGAACAGCCTATTTGCTCAGCTGAAACCATGTGTTGGACATAGTAATTGCAAACTCACTGAAGTTAAAATTATGACAATAAGAAAGAAAATGCTAATGACTAACGGGAGTGCTGAATTCAGGCCAGCTGATAATTAGTAGTAGGCACCAAGCCATTTACTAATGGACTGCTAATGTAGAGGTGTCAGGGAAAGGCAAACCCAATACTAAAACATGCGTTGGCAACCTATCGAAGAGCTACATGTGCTAAATCAGTGAGAAAAGGCCCAAAGGTTATCCATGACACTGAAATAAATGGAAACCCCATATATTTTTTTTCTTACTAGCAAAATATATGAACAGTCTGATGACCTGCCAATGGAAGGCCATGGTGATGTATTCTGCATTTTCTTCATAACTGTTACGTTTTACTCGTAAACAGACAGCGGGGGCATATTTGTAATGAACAATGAAAACAAAAAACATTGCAATAGAACATGATAACAATTTTAGTGCTTTTTGCATTTTGCAGATTTCATTACAGAACATGTTCAATAGGAGGAGTTCCACCCAAAACTGGAAATTCCACTTTAAGCACTCCTTGCCCCCTGACATGCCACAATTGGCATGTCTTTTTTTTTGGGAGGAATGTGTACCCTCTTTTTAGTATGATTTCCTGTCCCACTTCCTCCTTCCTCTTCTTGGCCGCCTAGGCAACTCCCTCTCTCGCCCTAGGCGGCCCCTCCCTGCCAGCAATCTTCTGGGACACATCACAGGCCCCAGAAGATTGCCTGGCCAATAGCAGAGCGCAGCGCGACTCCGTAAGTTGTGCCCAAAGTTGCCATGATGGTGCCGTGGAGAGGAGGGGGAGAGGAGCGAGGCTCCGGGTGCCCACATCGCTGGACCGTGGGACAGGTAAGTGTCTGTTTAATAAAAGTCAACAGCTACACTTTTTATAGCTGTTGACTTTTAACAAACTAAAAAAAAAAAAAAATGGGTGGAACTCTGCTTTTAATAGACTGTAGTGCAAATATGCAAAATGAAAAAAGCACTAAAAATGCATAGCTGTGAATCAGGCCTTAGGCTCCATTCACACCAATGAATTTTTTCATGCTTTTTGCAGAAATGCAGGGGATTTTTTTTTAACATGGGTTCCTATGAAACATGTCCACATGAATGCATTTTTGTGCCTCTGCATTTTTTGGTAAGGGCCAGGGGCTCTTTTAAACGCAAAACACTGCTTTTTTTGGTTCAATAAATTTCAATAGAGAAGCTGCAGAAAGCATGTAGTGCGGTTTTACTGCGATTTGCGTTTTTAAATCTGCCTAACAACAAATCCACCCCCTTAAAAAAAAAAAAAAAAAAATTAAAACTGCAGATTGCTGCAAAAAAAAAAAAAAAATGCAGAAAGCACAGCAAAAAGCATTATAGAACGCTCAAAAGCAACATGTATACATGTGAATCGAGCCTAAGGAACTTTCCCCACAATAATTACTTTCCACCACTAGATGTCCTCAGGCTTTCAGGTTAAAAAAAAAAAAAAAAAATCAACTCCCCCCCAAAAAAAAAGAAATAAAAACTTTGTTGTCTACTTTCACCAAGTTAAAAAAAAAAACTGTTACGCAAGATAAAAAGCATAAATGTTATGCTAAATTTCATCTGATTTAAAGTGGAGGTCTGGCCGTTTTTTGTTTTTTTTAAGTCAGCAACTACAAACATTGTAGCTGCTGACTTTTAATAAGGGCACTTACCTGTCCAGCGAGCCCGCGATGTAGGCCCCCCGAGGCGCTTAGGTGTGAATGCAGCCTAAATGATACTAAAGTTCTGATTCTGGTACAAATCACTGGAAAGTTATTTACACATGTAAAAATGCCCTTTTTCTTAACATGCACTATTTTTAATGAGATAACAAAAAAAAAAAAAAAATGAATGAACAAAGCTTATAAAAAAAAGTTTAAATATTACCGGTTAGATAAAAAGGAATTAAAAAAAAAAATCTGCAGGAGAATAATAGTAATAATAGTAAATAATATAATATATTATAACATATTAATAATAATATAACAAATAAGAATAATAGTTAAGAGAAAAACAGGAAGAAGGAATAAATTAGGGCTGTTCAGAGTAAACGAAGTGATAATATAACGGCTAAAGAGTAACACAATTTATTTTAATTTATTTTTTAACTTGCTAGGTTGCTTTAACTGACACCTTATATGGATCATATCTCATCCCTTTTAACTTCAGATGAATGAAACATAAATGTTCCATATTTTAACAATAGTAAGTGGAGCATAGGCGTGCGCACAGGGTGTGCCAGGTGTGCATGGGCACACCCTAACCACCCTGTGTGGTGCAGATTCTCCCTTTTAAAACCCCTGATATTTCAACAAAGCCCCCTAATGGGGGTCCTAAAAAATTTGGGGAAAAGAATGTAAAAAATAAAATAATACAAACAAAAACTATAGATACCATTCACTGCCCTACTGACACCATCCACCACTCTACTGACATTGTCAGTATATATACACATGCACACACACACGTGTTTTGAGCTTTGAGGTGCAGGCCCTAATTCAATAGGCTGTGCATGCCTATGAAGTGGAGTGAATAGGCAATTGAGAAGCGGTAAAAAAATGCAACCCAATCGCGCCCTTAAAACAAAGGCAGAAGGACAGGGCATACTGCATATGCCCAAAAAAACAAGACGTATGCAGTACGCCCTATACGTCTTGTTTTTTTGGGTGTGTGCATTTTGTCCAGTGTCCTCAACAGGTGTTTGATTCACCTGTAGTGAATGTTTGGTGAATGCCACATTAAATATATATCTCTCCCTAAGGCCCCGTTCACACGAGCGCCTCCATTTGATGGACTCCGCTTGCTCAGTGACTGATCACTGAGCAGAGCAGAGATGGACCCAATCCCGCTCTCCTCTATGGGGAAATCAGGTGAAAACGAACCGTCTGTCCATTTTCATCCAATCCATCAGATGAATGGAAAATAGGAACACCATCCGTCTGGATTTTGCAGGCAGGATCGGATCGGATAGCGGCGGGTGTCACTGACATCCGCCGCTCCATAGGGGAGATTGAAGGGTCCGATTAGGTCTGTCTGAAACACTGACAGGTGGACCTGATGGGACAACCCATGTAAAAGGGGCCTTAATGTTCGGAAAACCTACTGAACTCTTGATGAATGTTGAGTTTTGCACACGGTAAAATTAGCTTTTCCGTTTTGATAGTCTCTTAATTAGTTGCACATGGTTTTATTATTTTTTACATTTTTTTCTTAAAGGGCCTATTAAATTAACTACTACCCTGAGCCCACCAGTGCCTTAAGATTACCATGTAGATATTACATAGATAGTTAGATTTAAGAAAAATGAGTTGGAGTCTTCTCGGCTGCATAAAGCTTCTTATGAAGATAATCCTATTGTAACCTGGACCGCGTCCAATCTCCTTCCATCGGACACAATTAGGTCACACATACACTGTTGCCAAAAGTTAATGTCTAAAGATTGCTGTGATGTTGAGGCTGCTAATTGAATTTCAGGAACTGAAAAAGCATACCGTCCAGTGTACAAAAGAGGAGACCGTGGGATTCAGAGAGAGAGGAAAAAAAAGCGAAATTTAAAAAGATTTATATCCTGTTGATTGGAAAGTTCTGCTTCCACTTTTGTATTCACTTGTTTGTACTGTAAAGACTCCTAATAATAAAGTATTTGTTTTCAGATTGACATGTTTTGAAAACAAGGTATTGTCACTGAATAGAATAAGGATGATTAATAGAAACTCATTAATAAAACTGAAGGAAACACAGGAGATGATTTTGCAATAACAAGAACTCAGACTTTTTTTTCCAATGGATTAGTGTCTATCACTTCCGCCTTGCAGCGCTGGGGTCCTCCGTTCAAATCTTGACCAAACTGCATGGAGTTTGCAGGTAGGATGAATCTTCCCAGCAAGAACATAGACTGCAATAAAAGCTCAACAGAGTTCTTGCCCTTCCCTACTTTCTTCAAAACAAAAACAAACAAAGTACCCTTGAACCTAGGGAAAAGGAAGCCTTGACTGATAGAAGCATGGCCCAATAAGTGGTCCATAACGCAGGGAGGTTAAGTGGCTGGGACAGGGTGGTGTTTGAACTCCAGAGAAAAGGCTATGCTGTGGCACACACCACCGACCTGAGGAACTTATGCCTTCAGAAAGGATGCCTGTCCATCTGCCGGCTTTGAAGGTGCTCGTCAGAGCTTTACTGGTAGTTTGACCATGCCGGTGATTAAGGCTGCGTTAATGGGCAAGGCCCTCAAGTTGACTTTTTGATCAATCTAATGTCGGTCTGGCACTGCAAGTAAGGACAAACTCTTAGCCCCTGTACACACGGTCGGAGATTTCGACAACCAAATCCGTCGGATTTTGCCCGTCGGACTTTGTCTTGTCCTAAACTGTTGCATACACACGGTCGGACTAAGTTGTCGAAAAACCCGATCTTTCAGAACGTGATGACGTAATTTTGTTACGATGGGACTAGTAGCCAATAGCTTTGATGTAGGAATTTGATCTGAGCATGCGTGGCACTTGGTCCGATCAAAATTCTCTACACATGATCGGAGTATGTCCGATCGAACCAGTTGGTCGGGAAATATTTCCAACTAGTTGGAAATTTGGGTCCGACAGATATTCCGACGGAAACATTCCGATGCATACCACACACAGTCGGATTATCCGACAACACAGTCCGATAGGACACATTCTGACGGATTCTCCGATCGTGTGTACAAGGCTTTAGGCTATATCAGTGTGGCACCCTCCTAGTTTAGTTGCTAGGATGTAAATAGTTAGACTAGTGTAATCTTCAACAGATCTGCTTAACAGAATGCTTGGATTTATTAGTAAGGGCTGTTCCTGTGTTCTGGTGCTGTTGAAGCTTGCTTTGATGTCTCCTGCCTTCTAGAAACTTGTAGAGCTTTCTAGAACATGGGAGGGAGTTAGCCAAATAGGCAACATGAGTATGTAGCAGTCTCTGCCAATTACAGGGGGGATGCCCCTGAGCATGCTAGGATTGGCCTAAATATTCAGGGAACATGTGGTCTCTGGGTCCTTCCCGTTTCAGATGGTGGAGTGCACCAACCGTGGGTGAGGCAGGCTTGCCACCCCTGGCACTTGCTGCCATGCGGCCTCAGGTGGTTGACCTGAGGGCCTGAAGCTAAAGTAAAGGAGTGAACCTGGTGCTTCAGATGTGCTGACTAAGTGGGGGCCGTGCCTGGGAATCTGTTTGCAACTCCATTGAGTACAGACCAATGATCTCGGGGCTGTGTTAGTACAGTTAGCCAAGGGTGCAACAAAAAGGGATTGCTGGCTAGTTATCTGAAAAGCTTGCCCAAGTGGGACTTTGCTCAGTTCTACTACTTTTGGACTGCTGCCCAGTCTGTCAAAACTGGCTTGTACCTGAAGAGCTCTGACTACCTGTCCTGCTTTACCAGAGACTTTGTGTATGCTATTGATTTCTACATTGCTACATAGGAGAAGTCTGCCATCTGCTCCCAGCAAGGGACTTCACCTACTACTCAATTCTAGATCAGCTAGAGTCCTCAAGTTGTGTATAGTTTTATTCCGCAGTATCCAACTAAAATCCCCTACCTTATCCAAGTTCCTACAAAACAAAACTACAAAAACAACACACCTAAACTGGTCATTGACTACATCGAGCCTAATACCCCATACACATGAGCGGAATGTCCGACAGAAAAAGTCAGACGGGAGCTTTTCATCGTATATTCCGATCGTGTGTATGCCCCATCAGACTTTTTACGTCGAAAATTCGGACAGACCTAGAAATAGAACACGTTCTAAATATTTCCGACGGAACAAATTCCTATCGGGAAAACTGCTCGTCTGTATGCTGTTCCGACGCATGCTCTGAAGCAAGTACGAGACGGAAGCTATTGGCTACTAGCTATTGAACTTCCTTTTTCTAGTCCTGTCATACGTCACCGCGTTCTTGACGGTCGGGCTTTGGTGTGATCGTGTGTACACAAGACAGTTTCAGCAGAATTCCGTTGGAACTCCGTTGGAAAAACCTTCATTTTATTCCGACGGGAAAACCGGTCGTGTGTACAGGGCATAAGTGTGTGTGTGCCTGGCTGCAGAAAATACATTGCACCTGGCTGCCATTGAATAAGTGAGGGGCAACGGTGTAATAATCAAGCAGCTCCTACAAGGGTAGCGCTACATAAGGTTATTGTTCATGTGTATTATGCTGGTAATGTTCAAAAAAGCAGTGGTCTTTCACTTTCAAACTATCAGTAAACCCTCCTATCATTTTCAGCCAAGGAAGCTGCCATCTTGGCCTCTGTTTAACCTTCAACTGCTATGATGCTGCACATGTGATCGGTTATGACTCTTGGATGGTTTGACAGTTTGGTTGAGAGCACAACCAATGTGGCAGTTATATTCCAGCCACGTGTCAGGAATGTAATACCCCTTTCACACTGAGGCACTTTTCAGGTGTTTTAGCTCTAAAAATAGCTCCTGTAAAGTGCCTAATAAGCACCTCTCAAGCCACCCCAGTATGAAAGCCCCAATTGCTGTGTGTGTATATTGTGTGTCTGTGTGTGTATATACTGTGTGTGTGTGTGTGTGTATACTGTGTGGCCGCATAATCTATTGCCTGGGGACCCCATAATCTTCTCATATTGCCCAGGGGCCCCATGAGTTGTCAGTCCGCCCCTGGTCTGTGTCATCTTTAGGCAAGGTCACTTATATGCATATGTTCTTAGGCCTATGCTTTTCAGCAGTCCAGTTTTGGCTTTAGATGCGCTTTATAATTTTAATCGGATCTACAAAGAATAAAACAGTGGGGGTTATTTACGAAAGGAAAATCCACTTTGCACTTCAAGTGCAAACTACAAGTGCAAAGTGCACTTGAAATTGCACTTGGAAGTAAAGTCGCTGTAGATCAGAGGGGGACATGCAAGGAAAATAAAAAAGTGCATTTTAGCTTGCACATGATTGAATGATAAAATCAGCAGAGCTTCCCCTAATTTTAGATCTACCCCTTAGATTCCAAGTGCATTTGTAGTGCAAAATGGATTTGCCTTTCATAAATAACCCCCAGTGTGTAGGCACTTTCAATTAACGAAGAACAAAACAAATGTTTCAGCAGCAGTGTTTGGGGAATGAAGCAGCTGTGTTTCCAGCAAAGATCAGCACGGAGGTAAGTGCTATATACCCCGTTTCCCCTAAAATAAGACCTAGTGTGATTGTCGGTGATAGCTGCAATAAAAGCCCTACCCCCCAAATAAGCCCTAGTTAAAGTCCTTGTAGGTCTTCTTTTCAGGGTAGGGCTTATTTTTGAGGAAACAGGGTAGGGCTTATTTGGGTGGTAGGGCTTAAATTGCAGCCAACACCGACAATCAGGCTAGGTCTTATTTTAGGGGAAACAGGGTAACTTACACCAACCTCCCAAACTTCTGCTTTTGGCACGTGTGGTAAAATCAAACATTTTTTAAATTGTAAAATTGCAATTAAAAACTTCAGCCCCAGAAGATTTGACCCCCTTCCTGACCAGAGCACTTTTTGCAATTCGGCACTGCGTCATTTTAACTGACAATTGCGCGGTCGTGCGACTTCCCCCCCAAACAAAATTGCTGTCCTTTTTTTCTCACAAATAGAGCTTTCTTTTGGTGGTATTTGTTCACCTCTGCGGTTTTTATTTTTTGCGCTATAAACAAAAAAAGAGCGAATTTTTTTTAAAAAATAGCAATATTTTTTACTTTTTGCTATATTAAATATATTAAATATCCCCCCAAAATATATAAAAAATGATTTTTTCCTCAGTTTAGGACAATATGTATTCTTCTACATATTTTTGGTTTTAAAAAAAAAAAGGCAAGACGTTTCCATTGATTGGTTTGCGCAAAAGCTATCAGCTCCTCCCAGCATCGTATAACCCCCTAGGAGAAGCATTCTCCCAGGGGGGTTACCTTGCGGGTGCGCTCCAGAGTCCAGCATTTGTGTCCATAGATGCATAATGTAGGACTCAGCCCAGCCCCTCGGCACTGGCATCATTGGAATTGGGTGACAGCAGCGGGAGCCAATGGCTGCGCTGTGATCAATCTATCCAATCAAAAGCTGTGAAGCCCCGGGCAGAGAGGTCCAGCGCGTCTCCACCGAGGGATCGAGGGGATCAGGTGAGTAAAACGGGGGGGGGGGGGGGTGGGGTGGGGTTAGGGGGTCGGTCACTGTCAGAAGGTTTTTCACCTTAATGAAAAAAAAAAAAAAGTTTTGCCTATAGTTCAATTTTATTGTCCATGTTTTGGAGAATAATGTCCAACAAGCTCATAAAGATGTGTTGGTTCCCTCACTTCTCCTCCTCTCACTCCTTTATCCCCTTTTCCCCACTTTCCCTATTCAACCCTCCCCCTCCATTCCTTTTTTTGGGTTATATTACCCCAACTTGCTACCTCAGTACATGACATCTGCTGCCCACCAGGTCTCATTATAAACAGTTTATTGGTAATGTAACACTAGATCAATGATGGCGAACCTTGGCACCCCAGATGTTTTGGAACTACATTTCCCATGATGTTCAACTACACATAGAGTGCATGTTCCAAAACATCTGGGGTGCCAAGGTTCGTCGCCACTGCTCTAGATGTACTCCATATTACCTCCTTGTCTATAGCAGTGTTTCTAAAACGTTTTTCTGTCAAGGCACCCTCTAAAATGATGGACAATCTCAAGGCACCTCTAAAATGATGGACAATCTCAAGACACCCTCTAAAATTATGGAGAGCCTTGCAGCACCCCATTTTAAAATGTTTTACAGCTATTCTAAAAGTTTTACATAATGCATCAACATGCACACATTACTCCCAACGTTAGAGGTGATTTATTCTTTCAAATCAGATACACTTTTGCACACTGGTACTGACTAGTATTCCAATGTTTCTCTTCTCCCTCTGTTTTTCTCCATCACTCAGCTAATGTGACCCCAGCGATGACAGAGAGGGACAGGAGAGAACTAGAAAAGGATTCTGTGCAGACGACCGACATCCTCCTTGTCAACCGATGATGTCAATGTTAGCATGCCGGTGGCTAGAAGGTCTTAATGGTGCACAATGAAAACTTTGTGTAACTAAAAGGTAGGCTGGATCCACCTGCTGGCATTTTTTCCAAGGCACCCCTGAAGAAACCTTAAGGCACCCCAGGCTGCCTGGGCACCCTAGTTGAAAAAAAGCCTGGTCTATAGTGTACTTGTTTGCTTCTTTTACTACAATGTAGAATGCTTTAACATTTTTGTATTTATGGATGCAATTTTTTGTTGCCTACCAATGACTTACAGTAACACTATGTGCCTCATTGTCTAAAAGTCATGTTTGTACTTTATTTTTTATTTTTTTATTATTGATGATTAAAAGTGTTTCTGTTAACAAAAAAAAAAAAAATATGTGATGGTCAGGTTTTTTCATAAACATTTGGACATATAGTAGACATATGGCGGTAAATCAAGGATCTTCAATGAGTACACAACAAAATACACATTAAAGAAACTCATTATATAAAGCCACCTTTGTGTATCATCATATAGTCAACAATGGTATTACTAATTACCCCCTTATATTAAATGAAAGGGATATAATATTGTAAAGATTTTCAGGATTGGAAGTTATCTGGAATCTGGCAGGATCTCAGCAGATGTTTGCTACATACACAGTAAATGGAAAACAAATACTTTGGCAAATCAGACATCAAGGATCTGGTGACAGGTTCACTTTAATTCTTCCCTTAGCCTTCTACAATAAAACGGATGTGAGCAGATAACGTAGAGAGAAGTCTAATCTAGCATGCCACAGATGCGGATTGATCAGCGTGATGTCAGATTTAAGAGTCACGCTCTTCCAGAGAGTGGTCACAGGAGGCACAAGCTTTTAATTTCTTGATAAATCAGGGTCTGTATTTTTTTTTTCCTCTCCTCCGGCTCCTCAGAGTGGAATATTTTATAACCTTGCCGGTATTTTAGATTCACATCTAAATCTTCATGTAACCGAGACCGATGACAACATAATCCCGCAAAGCAAATTGGTGGCCTCAAAAGAGCCATTAGGTTACCCGCTAAATCTTGGTACAATATATATTTTTATTGATTTATTTTTTTATGTCTGTTTGTTCTCGATAATTTAACAGGGCTTTTTATAGCAAGCTGACGCTGTATTTAACCCACAAAAATAAAAATGATGGTAACTAGTTCTTAAAGGGGATGCACCGATAAAAAAGTCCTTTTCGTAGACTTCCAAGGGCTTATAATAGGCATAGAACCTGTATTGGTTTTAGAAGTTTCTCTTTATACTTGTCTCTCTCTTTTATATTTTTGGACTGGTTTCTTAAAACACTTACCTCCAAAAAAACAAAAAATTGTGAGTGGTATGGATGGGGAGAAGTTTGGAATGCCGCAACTGTAGCCTACTATACGTGAAATAAAGAACGAAAATATATTAATAGAAGAGCTGGAAGCGCATTAGGAGATATTACCCAGCCTCAGCACTAGGAGATATTACCCAGCCTCAGCACTAGGAGATATTACCCAGCCTCAGCACTAGGAGATATTACCCAGCCTCGGCAAAGCTATGCTACGTAACATCATCACGCAGTGGACGTGTCCACGGAATTGGTATTCGGCTGGGTTAGAGGCTTATTACAGAACTCTTATGCTTCTTACACATAGTTATGTAGTAAAGTAGAATAAAGACACCAGTCCATCCAGTTCAACCTGAGTGAGTGTGGATTCATCATCTAGAATTGCCCCATATCCCTGTACAATGTGTCTCATTAAGATGTTCATCTATTATTAATTTAAGGTACCCATATAGTGCAGTTAATTTGTGCACAGAGCTCCACACATAAATTGCACAATCACATTGGTCCCTACCTACAAGGAGCCCACAATCCAAGGTCCCCAACTCACATTCATATACTAGGGCCAATTTTTGGACAGAAGCCAATTAACCTACCAGCATGTCTGGGAATAACTGGAGGAAGCCCACGCAGGCACAGGGAGAACATGCAAACTCCAGGCGGGTGGTATTGTGGTTGGGATTTGAACCCGCGAGAGTGCTACCCCCTACACCACTGTGCCACCCACATGTGAGTGCAACTAATTTTTTTTAAAAAGTGATATTTTGGATCTACATTATGTGGAGCGCTGGTTTACTTTTTTCTTTCTGAGCCTCATACATGTGGAAGAATGAATTGAGAATGGTGATGTCTATTGTTAATGGTTTCTGAAGAGTATCCTGGGTTTTGTCCATATATGACTACAACGCTATACATGACTTCTCTATCATTTGAGGATCATGTGGCTCTGGTAAGCTTCAGCTATATTTCCTTGGTGGCAGCAATTCACTGAAATGGGACACACATTATATAATTTTATGTGGGCCTTTTGAAGGATAACCTATAACTGTGAATTCTTTTTTACACTTTGGTTTTATTGCATATTATGCACTTTTGAGATGCAGTTTACTACAGGTGAATGTCAGGAAGGTCAAGCCTATTATGGTAGACAAGAATCGGTGTGAGCACAGGTACACACAGAATATGGCACTTGGCCCTTTACTTAGTGTTGTGACCATGCATGGCATTTTGTTTGTATGTGAAAGTGCATGTCCAGCACTGGTGTTGGCAGTCTATTTAAAGCTCTGCCTGGATTGTAAAAGTTGACAATTGGTCTTCAGCTATTCCTGTGACCAGAATTGTGCTTCTGATCTTCTGTTATCTACCTGGCTTGCCTCCCAGTCTGTCTTAGACCTCTGCCTTCTATTGTTGACATCAGGTTGTTTTCCATCAACCTCACTTATCATCTGCTGATTTAGGACTGTTTATCTGACCCTGAGCTCAGCCTTGGATCATCAACCATGTCTTTGCTTAATGATTCAGTACTAGTGCACCTTGCATGTGCTCCTACTACGATCCTCCACTCCAATATCGCTGCATTCTGCCCAGCATCCAAGTGACAGCAGGTTCTTGAAACAATCGCAGATCTCCTGCAGTTCTAAGTCAACAACCGGCACTCATGCCACTCCACATCTTCCTACTCTTTGTCACCATCTTCAGAGGTATTGGACAGGAGGTGCAAGGGAAACCTCCTCGTCAACCATGTCTCCACTAGTTACATGACAATGAATGACACAGAAACCAACAATAAGTTTTAAGGCGTGCAGCGGAGCTCTCTAAGATTGCAAGATCTTAGACATTCTAGGAAACTTCAGTAGCACGTATGAACAAAACCGTGAAAATGCCGTAATTAGAGGTCAGGTTGGTCACATGACCATGACTGGGCAATAATTCTCTGAGCTTTTATAATAATTTGAGCTAGTCCATGGTCCAATAAGACTGCTTAAGGCTAGGGGTATCCTTAAGCAGTGTTATTGGACAGTGGGTAGGCAGTTGGCAGGGTTAACCATTAGAGTATAACCAAAATATGCAAATACTCGACTCTCCTTTGGTGATGCAATGCGCGCGAGTTCCTTGGTCTTCTCCAGGTTCAGCAGCTTTGGTCATCTTGATTGGGCAGCCGGGGATGACAAAACACCCATGTTTACAAAGATAATTCATCTCCGCACCAAAGCATGCCAAGTTGCCAAGTATGTACACTGAGCTGCCCATTCTACTGTACATTCAAAAGAACCTTGCAAACACTAATGTAAAAAGCTTTTATTGCAGATAAGATGTAGTATGTCTCTTCTTCAAAAAAAAAAAAAAAAGACAAAAAAAGCCTTCCTACTTGCAATTTTTACTAAGTTCTGCTTTTAAGTCGAGGAAGTCAGCTTACTGAAACAAAGTGAAAAGCACAAAAGAGTTGTATTTCTTAATAAAAGGATTATAAAAAGTATTCTGGTCTTAGGTAGGATTGTGTGCATCTAGATGCAAATTTATTATTTATACAAGTTTTCGGTTTTATTTTTGGAATTAATCTGGGGCAAGGATTATCAGCCTGACACTGACATTTTTTAAGATTGTCTGCCAGACTGGCCAGATTTTGTTAGCTTATTAAATGTCTATACATAAAAAAATTCTTATCCCTGGCAATTATTCTAGTGAAACGCGGATCTTGGTAGATCCCTATAGTTTATACATATATTGCTTGTAGACCTCTCTTGTCAGACATTTAATATACAGTAGAGGCATAACTAATTTATTTTCAATACACTTGCAGTCTCTTAACGCAAGACTGAAAAAGTCTGAAGAGATGCTTGAATCTGCAAAGTATTTTTGGAGAGCAGATTTTGTGGGTAGAGAAAAATCCTGGAAATTATGAAATATACTATGGAACTAGCAAAATGATCTACTTTTATTGCTCATCTCAAACTGTTTTTTTCTTTATTCTTTATAAAATCAGAATATTATGGGTTTAAAAGAAATTACTGGTACTGGCAATTTCTGGTCGAAATAATACAAATGTGATATGCAGACAGCTCAACACTTTATTTGGTCCTATTGCCATTGATTATTGACAGCCTGTGTCCAGGGTCGAAAACGTACAGGTGATCACAACATGAGTGGCTGCAATTATCTGTGGGATTCGGCATCCTCCCATTACTTTCAATGGAGGTGCCTCCAGTAGCTACTTGCCAGGAACCCCTATTGGGGTTCTCGCAGCTAATTGTAGTCAGGTACAATATGAATGTACCCTACGGTTTCAAGACTTCAACAAAATGGTGGCTGTCTGACCCAGACACCGACTCCCTGTTGCATAAATATGAACCAAATGAGTAAAAGAGGGCTTCAGCTCTTGTTATCCACCTGTAGAGAACTCCTCAGATGTGTTTCAACCCGTTCAGGGCCTAATCATAGAGGCCTCCATTAGAGTCGTTGTCTGTGTGCAGACGGCCACCATTTTTGCTGAAGTCTATCAGAGCCTGACAAGCCGATGCTGTCTGTCTTGCACCAGTCTATTCACATGCCAATTTGACTGACAGAGGTTTAGGGGGCATTCGAGCGGTATTATTTTCATTGTTTTGGGTTCCATATCTAAGTTTTCAAGAGACAAAAGAAACTGGCACATGATTCCGCTCAATGGTGTTCATTCAGCATGGACATATTAAGGAGTGGCAAATCTGTTATGACCTTCTGGAAGCAGCGAAGCCACAAATTACAATGGAGCCAATTTGCCATTTGAATGTTTGGGAGACATAAGAAGGTGATTCAGCTCATGGGTGCCTGCTCAAAATGGAAACAGCACTTTAGATAGGATCTAATATTTAATCGCCAAATTTATTTCTATTTTCTTCAATAATATGGCTCCCAGGATTGACCTAGATATATACGATGCATTTCAAGCAATTTCTGTTGTGTCTTCGATCTTTAACTCATTCACTGTTGCTAATCAATTTGATAGTGTACGTTCCTACGTTCCTTCACACTACGGTGCGAGACATGCACAATTAATTTAACAACATAATTTAATTTTATGTCATAACGTGAGCTCATTGAGACTGCGATCCGATCCGGGTCACACAACGCTGAAAGCTTTCCGACCAGAATCTCTTCTTTCTCTTCTAAATTTACACAAGTAAAAGGAGGAACAGCCTTATTAAAAGCACAGATGATATATTGCATTATTTGATAGTAATCCATGTAGCATGTAAAACTCATGCTGAGAGACAGAATAATCAACCAATAAAGACTATTCCCCGGTGAAACCCAGAGTACGCCAATTAATTACTTCGCATGACAAGACAAAAGAATTTAAAGATGAATGCAAATCACTGTGACAGTTAATATCATATATAATCAAGTATGAGAAAAACCCTTTATTTCCACCTAATGCTATGTGTTTTGTTTCAGACGGGGACTGGTCTGGGCAGTCTGCCTGTTAAAATTCAACTCTATACAAAATTTGATTTTTTTAAAAGATTGCCTAGGTACTGGATTCTAGATTCAAAACCAATCTTCAGTTCAGAGCTGCCACAGTATATCTTCTTCATCATGAGATGTCCCCAATCTTCTGGGGTGCATGATGCCCATTGTCACTCAACCCAGAAGTGTGAGCGCGTAGTGTGAGTGAAATGTTTCATGGCCCGGCTCCTTGAGGGAGTGTCATCACAGCACCTTTCATTCTTAGTGAACTGGGGTGCCAATCTACACTGGTAAGGAAAGCCCAGGGAAGAAGCAAGAAGAAAGAGGACCACACAGCTTACATAGCTGGCCTAAAGTCTTCAGAATAGATAAAAAATTAAAACATAAAACAGATAAAATACTGCTGATGGGTTTTAGATCATTGGGAAGAGATGCTCCATAACTCCCCACAGTCCAAATCTCAATGCAAGAGTGGTTCTGTTTCTTTGGTCATCTCTGACTGTTTACTATAATTCTTTTCTGTCAGTCTATGGATAACGTTACCCAATTTCTGCACCATGAATTGCCATGCTGCACCCATATTTCTGTGACCAACATTATTTATATGTAACACTAAAAATATAATAACTTAAAAATGTTATAAATGAAGTTTGGGATAAAAGTAAATACTGCTAATGGCGACCACAAGAAAGGGGGGAGGCACGGAGCCCTTAAAGCATAAGTTGGCCTTAAAACGACAGTACATTTGCAGCTTAGTTTAGAAAATTCAGCACAGTGACCCTCCTCCAGGGAACTGGGAGATCCCTTGTTACTTGCACTGTAGCTGCTTGTCAGGATTAGGAGCTTCCGTAAATACTTCAGTGAGGAGTCCTCTGATAACCCGAATGGTAGCAGATAGGTCAGCTGATCTCCAGAGGAACATCATAGAGGTCTCCTGGAGTTGGGCTTTAAGAGGGCTGCATATGGAAGTATATAATCTTCCTCCCTGTATAAAGATAATGCTCAGCCCATTTGAACTAATAGCGGGCTTACAGCAGCCACAGATCGCATGTAGCTGACAGATGTTGGAGACTGGACGCAGTAACCTGCCGATCACTAAAGTTGGGTAAACTTTGCCATGGTTCAAAGAGAAGAACTGTAAACACCCCTACCCACTGCCTATTGCAGCTAATGGCGAGTGGAAAAAACGCGGTCAACCATGTAGACCCTCAGAGGTCTATCTCTCTCTGCTAGGAGGTCAGCTCTACGTGATGGACCCAAAGAGGAGGAGCTCTAAGCACAGAGTCCATTATTTCACCAAAGAAAATGCACAGGGCCTAGAGGCGATTCAGTTCGCATTGTGCGCTATACAAGTATTTCATTCATTCATTCATTCATTCATTCATTCAATGGGCAGCAACAATGAGGACCCAAGAGGCCTACATGGCCTGTGTAGAAATTCATCTCTGCAGACAGATTGCAGTGCCCAGCCTCCACTCACCATAAATTATTTTGCAAAGAAAGCAACAGGATGTCCACTCTGCACTGCCCCCAACAGGCAAGGATAAAACAATGGGTGTTGCAGCAGTCTGGTAGCAGGCCAATTGAATATGAGGGAGCTATTTTCATTTAAGGGCACAGTCATTCTGTAAACCAAATAGCTGTCATCGTGAATCTACAAACAGGGCTTACAGTAGTACTAAACCCTCATTGCATAAAACAGTTCACCTTTTAGCTCCACATTGCTCATAAATATTTAAAGTTATTTTAAAGAATTTTGTCCCAAAGTCTTACTATTCTTTTTTTTTTAAGGTTCTCGTTAGTCAGTCCCTCTCCACATTGCTTTCATGATCTTCCGATCAAAATGCATTGTTCACACCACTGAGAAGTCTGGTGTACGGTGCTGGTGCAGGGGGTTATTGGAATGATGCTAGGATCGATAATAGACTATCAGATAATAGGAGGAGAAGAGGCTTGTAATGGAGGTCTTGAATGAGGCCCCTACCTGGATGTGCACAGAACCTCGGTGCATCAAACCATAGACTGAAAGCATGCACATCAGGGTGGCTATGCTTCTGCTCCAGGGAGGCCCTGTAAGACAGCGTAGCCACCCTAATGATGGAAATACATTGATGGAACAGAAATAATGGAATTATAAAAAGTATGCTGCAACATATACTTTAAGAAAAAAATGGAATATTTTACCTCCAAAAAATGTTCTGCCTGTTGTTCCCGGTCCAACTTTCGTGATGTTGTAGTAATGAGACCTAGATGAAAGCAAAGAAGTCATCAATGAATTTTTCAGATCATCAGAAACTTTGTTAAGTCATTTTCAGCTGTCTGAATAGCACATTTTACGCCTCTTAGATCAATGCACAGCCCAACTTCCATCAGTCTTTGGACAGTGAATGCTGCACCATTAAATTATTCAGTGCATGGATAGAGACACACGTAATACCGATTTGCTTTCCAACATAGCTGGGTTAGATTTGTTAAAGCTGAACTTTGGGCACATAAGTCCACATAAGTCCTGAAATACAATTGTGTGATATGTCTTCATTGCCAAAAAGATATGCATCTCTGTACAGCTAGTTTTGTACCCCTGCCAAACAGCATAGCCAGGTTAGTTATCCCATGTATTTCCAGTGGGGACAGCTCACAGTGAGAGGGTTTCAGCAACAGAGGCAGTGCTGGCAAATCTAAAAGCAGTGAAAAGAACTGGGTGTGGCCAGGTGCTGATTGACAAGCTACAGGCTTGTCAATCAGCAGTGACAATGCAAATGGTCACACCATCCCACTGTAGTGCAAGCAGCCCCAGGCTACCTTTATCATTATACAGTAATACCTCGGATTGCGAGTCACACCATTAATGAGCGTTTCACAATACGAGCTATTACTTAAAAAAAATCCTGACTCCGTTTGCTAGTGTTGTCTGGCAAAACGAGCAGGATTCAAGGCTCTGCAGTGTGCAGTACCGCATTTGGCCACGGGGGGGGGGGGGTCACGCCGGTGACACTCAAAGACATTCGGATGCACACGGAAATACCTGGAAACACTCAGAAATACTCCATTCCTGAGTGTTTCCGAACCTCTACGAGGGATTCCAAGTCCATTGGAGCGGCGCCGAGCGGTCTCTGAGTATTTCCGAGTCTCTCCAGCTCCCCCCACCTCTGGCCAAATATGGTACTGCATACATTAGAAGTCAATCTGGAACAAATTATCTTAGTTTCCACTGACACCTATGGGGAAACTCGCTTTGATATGCAAGTGCTTTTGATTACAAGCATTCTCCTGGAACGGATTATGTTCTTAATCCAAGGTTCCACTGTACATTTGTACTCATATAGCACCGTCAATTATACGCAATATATTGTACATTCATATCAGTCCCTGCCCTCAAGGAGTTTACAATTTAAGGTCCCTAAAGCTTCATGTACACTGCTGCTGGTAAACGGATGTTTAGGAGTAGTTGGGTGTTTTTTTCAGCTGCCCCTGAACTCTCCTCTGTTATCCTATCAGCACATGTACACAGGGTCATTTATAGTAGTTTCTAGGCAATTGAGTTTAGAAGCATTTTTTGGAAAGCTTCTAGGACAGCTGTTCAGAGGCATTTGAAACCCCAAATGCCTATAATGCCGCGTACACATGGTCAGACTTTCTGACATAAAATGTACGATCGGAGCTTGTTGTCGGAAATGCCGACCGTGTGTAGGCTCCATCGGACAGTTTCCATTGGAATTTCCATTGCACAAAATTTGAGATCTGGTTCTCAAATTTTCCAACAGCAAAATCCGCTTGCGTAAATTCCGATCATGTG
Source organism: Lithobates pipiens (assembly GCF_037356315.1). Taxonomy (NCBI): domain Eukaryota; kingdom Metazoa; phylum Chordata; class Amphibia; order Anura; family Ranidae; genus Lithobates; species Lithobates pipiens. The sequence continues at coordinate 11,428,929 of NW_027507755.1, forward strand.
TACACAATTCCAATGCACAAAGTACCAAGCATGCTCAGAGTCAAGTAGAAGAGCCGCACTGGCTATTGAACTTAATTTTTCTCAGTGTTGTACGTCACCACGTTCTTGACGTTCGGAATTTCCATCAAGATGTGTGTGACCGTGTGTATGCAAGACAAGTTTGAGCCAACATCCCTCGGAAAAAATCCATGGATTTTGTAGTCGGAATGTCCGATCAATGTCCGATCATGTGTACGGGGCATAACAGCTTGTAAACGTGGTAACTTGCTTTTAGCCGCGTTTTGTTTACAGACGTTTTTTAAATGGACATACATTTTTTACTATTTGCTAGGTGGAAGTGCTAGCCACTATGCTGCCCAAATGAGAGTGGCAACTCTGCTGTGATTTCAGAAGCAGTGTAGCATTGTTGTCCACTCACCAGAGAAGCTGCATATACACTTGCTCCCTGTATATAGACGTATACCGTACTTCTATTGCTCCCTGTATATAGAAGTATACCGTGCTTCTATTGCTCCCTGTATATAGAAGTATACCGTACTTCTATTGCTCCCTGTATATAGAAGTATACCGTACTTCTATTGCTCCCTGTATATAGAAGTATACCGTACTTCTATTGCTCCCTGTATATAGAAGTATACTGTACTTCTATTGCTCCCTGTATATAGAAGTATACCGTACTTCTATTGCTCCCTGTATATAGAAGTATACCGTGCTTCTATTGCTCCCTGTATATAGAAGTATACCGTACTTCTATTGCTCCCTGTATATAGAAGTATACCGTACTTCTATTGCTCCCTGTATATAGAAGTATACCGTACTTCTATTGCTCCCTGTATATAGAAGTATACTGTACTTCTATTGCTCCCTGTATATAGATGTATACCGCACTTCTATTGCTCCCTGTATATAGAAGTATACCGTACTTTTATTGCTCCCTGTATATAGAAGTATACTGTACTTTTATTGCTCCCTGTATATAGAAGTATACCGTACTTCTATTGCTCCCTGTATATAGAAGTATACAGTACTTCTATTGCTCCCTGTATATAGACGTATACCGTACTTCTATTGCTCCCTGTATATAGAAGTATACCTTACTTCTATTGCTCCCTGTATATAGACGTATACCGTACTTTTATTGCTCCCTGTATATAGACGTATACCGTACTTCTATTGCTCCCTGTATATAGAAGTATACCGTACTTTTATTGCTCCCTGTATATAGACGTATACCGTACTTCTATTGCTCCCTGTATATAGAAGTATACCGTACTTTTATTGCTCCCTGTATATAGAAGTATACTGTACTTTTATTGCTCCCTGTATATAGAAGTATACCGTACTTCTATTGCTCCCTGTATATAGAAGTATACAGTACTTCTATTGCTCCCTGTATATAGACGTATACCGTACTTCTATTGCTCCCTGTATATAGAAGTATACCTTACTTCTATTGCTCCCTGTATATAGACGTATACCGTACTTTTATTGCTCCCTGTATATAGACGTATACCGTACTTCTATTGCTCCCTGTATATAGAAGTATACCGTACTTTTATTGCTCCCTGTATATAGACGTATACCGTACTTCTATTGCTCCCTGCTGCTCATGGAAAATACACTATATTTTCCCTTTTAATAAACTTGAGTATATGCTGCAAATAGATATACATTCAATATAGCTGGAAGAACAAACACTATTAAAGAAAAGTTCCATTCATAAAATGACAATTTTTTTTAAACATTCTTTTGAAATGCGTAAGGGCGCAGTGCACAAAGCTTTTGGTTTTCAGACAATGATTGGTTCTGAAAAGCTCAGAGTAACCACAGGGCAAGCTGTCCAAACAATAAAATTCCCGGCATAGAAAATGGAAATGTCAGGAGTTAATGTGCCAACTGCATACATTTAGTATTGTTAATTCCTGTGTTCTAACCATTTTTAGTGGCCATATCTTTACAAAAAATAAACAAACATCAGAAACGTGAAAAAAAGGAAATAAATATTAAAGACGAATCCAGTATAAAAAGGAATACCAGCTTGTCTTTTGCTAGTGCTGCCCAGATAACATGATTACCAAAGTCAGACAGATCCCCATTGGCTCGGATTGTTTCCCTCAGTCCTCAGCCACTACAGTTTCTGGTTGGGACTTGGGCCAACTTCCTGGCAGCAGATGTGTTTGACAGCCAGTGGAGGGATTGTCTAAAACACTCAAACATAAGACCCGAAGGCCGAATCCGGCCCTCCAGGCCTTTTCATCTGGCCCCCACATCTCAGCTGCAGCTGTGGCAACCCCCTTGTTTCTGCCCCTACCTTGTCTTAGCAGTTGGCAGCAGAGAGGAGTACAGAGTTCATTTGCCAGATACTGAGATTTTCCATTTAGCCGTGGAGAGGCTTCTCTCTCTCCCACCTCCTCCTCTCAGCAGGCGGCAGCAGAGAGGCGGGGCAGAACTCCTTCTACAGATCCTGTGCCTCTTACAGATCTAGCTGCAGCACCCATCGTCTCCGCTTCCCCTGGTCCCACCATTCAGCTGGCTCCAACCCTCCTCTGGTCCTCCTCCAGACCCTGCACTTTCTGCTTTCCAGCCTCTTCCAGCACAAGGTAAGGGGTGTGCACTGTGATTTAAGGGAGGGTGGGGAACTCTTGACTGCTGATGGTGGGGGAGGGGGGGGCTGTTGTCATCTAAAGTAAATGGGAAGGGTGCTCTGGACATCTAGTCTTACAGATACATCTAACCCTTTGAGGGCAATCATAATGCCAATGCAGCCCACAATGAAATTATGTTTGACACCCCTGGTCTAAGGTGGGTTGAAGAGGTTATGAGCAACAAAGAAAGGCAGAGAGTTGAGCAAATGTGGTTCTGGGTGAGGTGGAAAATATGGAGGGGAGTCAATGGAGAAAGTTAATTGAGCATGTTGGAGAATGGAGGGGGGACATCATGGGGGATATCTTCTCGCGGCACCAAGCAGGGATGAGACTACCCAGGGCCATAAAGGTGTCTACAGAGTTTAGGGCCAGTGTTGACAGCTTTTGTTCCCCTATACAAGTCTACAGGCTTGCAGAAGAGGCTTGAAGCAGATCAAATGCACCTGCAATAAATTATGAATTATTTCAGAAGCATCTTAAACTGATTTCAAATGCAAGCTGCAATTGCCCTTTAAAGACTGTCAACATCTAATCATGTTGGCAACATGTTTTTACCAACCAAAACCTCTATCACAGCACAGAAATCAATGGAGAACTGAAACCTGGAAAGGCAGGTTGGAGGCTTCTTTATGTTCATTAGTAAATTGAACTTTTATGGTAAAAAGAACAAGTGTCTGTTGGAGTTATTATTTGTAGCAGCCTCCAAAATAGGTTGGTTAAGTAAATTTAGTCATTTTCGCTCCTCTGTACTCAGTCTAGCGGTGTGTGATTGCTCTGGTCTGCTCTGAGTTTCACTGACTGTGGGTTTAATTGCTTCCCCTGTCATCTGAATAGTTCTAGTATGTAGTGGGCTGGATGAAGCTAATCAGCAGCTGAATCATTATTATGTCTTGTCACCCAATCCCTAGGACAGGGTGCTCAGATGGTGGCTGGGAGTGAGAAAAATAGTCTGAAGCTGCCCTCTTCTTGTCCAGGAGAAGTTCCCAGCCTGGAGGACTGCTGTCCTCCCAGGAAGCCTAGCTGACATTTACCTTTAGCTCATCAAGGTCCCAGCTATGCTAAAGATACTTGCTGCTACACTCTGAAGCTAAAGGAGGGGGATTTCACCAAGGAGTGTCCACTAAGGAAATGTCTGCCTGACACTGGAGGGAGGCATCCAAATACTCAAGGACTTGTGAGTACTGGCCTGAGTCAGGATCTGAGTTACTGTTGCTGCTGGTAACCCCCTGGCACACTAATACTAAGGCGTTTGGCCTGTTGCTTGTGGCGTCCCAGTGCTGTCTATTCCCTGGGCTATTGGAGAAGGAACTGTTGTAAGGAGTAGTTGCAGTGAGAAGTGTCCTCTTATTACCCGTCAGTGTTCTCAGTACTCTATAGCTCCTGGTACCCTATGCAAGTTCTTCATCAATAAATGCAGTAAAAAGCAGCCCCCTGACTGCTTCATTGAGCCAGAAGAGTGAATGTTGCTGTGTTTCCAGCTGTCGTCACACTAGTGGAAAAGAACCCGGGGCAAATTTAGTGGCCCTTTAGGGGGTAAGCACTACGTATTTAACCGCTTGCCGACCAGCCGCTGTCATTATACTGCATTATAATTGTCGTAGCTATATGCCAGTCCCTTTAAGTGGGATAGCAGGCACGCGTGCCCACTGCACAGCGGGGGGTGCAGCTGCTCATGACCAATGGTCACAATGACCGCCGGCCACCAGCGATCGCGGGCACGAGAGGCAGAACAGGAACATGTGTGTGTAAACACACACATCCCAGTTCCGAGAGGAGAGAGAGATTGTGAGTTCCTATGAGCTGGGAACACCGATTTCTCAGCTCCTATAGTCCCTCCCACCCCCCCCAGTTAGAATACACACATAGGGAACACAGTTAACCCCTTGATCGCCCCCTAGTGTTAACCCCTTCCCTGCCAGTGACATTTATAGAGTAATCAGTGCATTTTTATAGCACCTATCACTGTATAATCGACACAAAAATGTGTCAAAAGTTTCCGATGTGTCCACCATAATGGTCTCGATAAAAATCGCTGATCACCGCCATTACTAGTAAAAAAATAATAATAAAAATGGCATAAATCTGTCCCCTATTTTGTAGACGCTATAACTTTTGCACATACCAATCAATATACGCTTATTGCAATTTTTATTACCAAAAATATGTAGTAGAATACATATTGGCTTAAACTGAGGAAAAAAATAGCTTTCTTAAAAAAAGATTGGGGCTATTTATTACAGCAAATGTACAAAATATTGTGTTCTTTTTTCAAAATTGTCACTCTTCTTCTGTTTATAGCGCAAAAAATTAAAACTGCAGAGCTGATCAAATACCACCAAAAGAAAGCTCAATTTGTGGGAAAAAAGGACGTCAATGTCGTTTGGGTGCAGTGTCGCACAACCGCACAATCGTCAGTTAAATCGACATAGTGCCGAATCGAAGAAAAATTGCCTGATCATTGAGCAGCCAAATCTTCTGGGGCTGAAGTGGTTAAAGTGGACCTTTGAATCATTTTACAAATCCGCATGAATACATTTCTGACATGCCACAATATACTTAAATGGATAAATCCAAGCGGTATTGGGAATTCAATACCTACTCAATACTCAAGATTTTATCTATACAGAATAATATAGCAGAGTGTCTTTCTGAGCCCAGCTAAAGTTCTTATTAAATGTTAAACCCTGCTGAAGAGGGAGGTTTTTGGCCCTCGAAATGCGTTAGTGTTTTTGCAAACCATTAAAGCTTTTACAAGTTTGGTCCGATAACATAGTAAGATTATGTCATTAGTATTCTGCAGGCAGAAAGAAGCATTTCCTGACTCCTCACTCCGGTGATGAATCAGACTGTACACTGCAACTTTGTAGAGATTCACAAGGCAGCAGAAAGGCTGATCTGCGTCAAGTATTTGTGAACACAGCCCAGAACTGCATAGATTTCACAATTGACATACTTGTGCCATCTCCAAGCCAGCATCTCAGTCCGAGAAGTAGATGTTGATCCTTTTGTCTTCATTGTCAGGGGGCGTGCTGTGATCTCTACCTGGAACTGGGCATTATTTTTTATAAAAGTTTTACTGTGCCGTTAGGACACTTTTCAGACTTATGCCCTGTACACGGCCAGACTTTCCAACAGAAAACGTGCGATCAGATCATGTTGCCGGAAAATCCGATCGTGTGTGGGCTCCATCTGACTTTATCAGTCGGAATATCCGACACACAAAGTTTGAGAGCCGGATCTAAAATTTTCCGACAGCAAAATCCGATCGTTTAAATTCCGATCGTGTGTAGACAATTGTGTAGACAAAGTGCTAGGCATGCTCAGAATAAATTACGAGACAAAAGCTATTGGCTACTGGCCCGTTTATAGTCCCGTTGTACGCATTCGATTGGATTTTCCGACAACTTTGTGCGACCGTGTGTAAGCAAGACAAGTTTGGGCCAAGATTTTGTCGTCCGAAAGTCCGACTTTGTGTACAGGGCATTATGCCCCGCACACACGGCCGGATTTTCCGACAGAAAATGTTCGATGGGAGCTTCTTGTCAGAAATTCCGACCGTATGTAGGCTCCAGCGGAAATTTTCCAGCGGACATTTCTGACACACAAAATTTGAGATCTGGATCTCAAATTTTCAGACAACAAAATCCATTGTCGGAAATTCCGATCGTGTGTAGACAATTCTGACGCTTGATTGCACGCATGCTTGGAATCAAGCAGAAGAGCCGCACTGGCTACTGAACTTCATTTTTCTTGTCCTACGTGTTATACGTCACCGCGTTCTTGACGTTAGCAATTTCCGACCAACATTGTGTGACCGTGTGTATTCAAGGCAAGTTTGAGCCAACATCCGTCGGAAAAAAATACCATAGATTTTGTTGTAGGAATGTCCGATCAATGTCCGATCGTGTGTACGGGCCATAAGGTTTAATATATACTCATTTGTCACAGCCCCTATGTCCACTCACCAGCACCGCCGTCCACAGAGTGCCTTTTAATTACACACATATTTTCTGCATCTAAATTAAGCAGCAAACTTCATTTGAAAGCTGCTATCTGCAATACAGAGCGTTCCAGATGGCGCCGCTTCATGTGCCAGAAAATAATCATGGTGTATAGCTGGTTGTTTGTGTGTGCGTTAGAGAATAGGTTTGTTCCCTTATTTCTCACATATTGATTACGGCAGGAGGGAAGTACACTACTTAACACTACCAACAAGAACGTTACTGACAAACCCAACTTGTGCTCAGCCTTATAGTATAGTCTTTATCTGGGTGAAAAAAATAAACCAGCTCAGCGCCATGCAAGATTTCAGAGACTAAAAGGTCTGAAGCACTGCGTGTGATTAAAGGCTCGCGATTACGGCAGTTAAAGCAGCAGTCATTTTTTATTTTTTTTCTAAACTTAAACAATTTTTTGTAAGGTTTTTTTTTTTTTTCCATAAACAAGTTTATAAACTGTTTTACTTATGCAAAACTTAAAGGGGTGTTCCGGCCGCTATTATTTTTTTTATTACAAACACTGTAGCTGCTGACTTTTAATAAGGACACTTACCTATCCAACAATCCCGCAATGTCGGCCGCCCCAGGGGCCGAGCCGTCCATCGGATCGGCTGTCGGTGCCTCAATCCTACTGAAGGGAAACAGTGGATCCTTGTGGCTTCACTTCCCGTTTCCTACTGCGCATGCGCGAGTCACGTGGCGCTTTGTGAATGGCCCCATTGTTTTCTGGGACACACACATGTCCTAGAAGGCAACGAGGCCGCTCACTGAAGAGGAGGAAGTGCCACGGGAATAAGAAGAGGCAGATTAGGAAAAATGCCTAGAAACAGCGTTTCAGGTAAGTGACATTTTTTTTTAATTTTTTAATTTTTTTTTAATTTTATTAATGCGTTTTTTTTTTTTTTGGGTGGCCCTAATACAAAATAACACAGTTTGCAAACCATGCTGGGCTTTTTAACACACAACTGGACTTTCCGGCAGAAAAGGTCCAATGGAATCATTTCATCGGATATTTCGATCATGTGTGGGCTTTACATTTTTTTTTTCAAAAATTCTGACGGACCTAGAAATAGAACATGTTTTAAATCTTTCCGACAGAATCAATTCTTATCAGGAAAAACGTTCGTCTGTATGCTATTCCGTCCCAATACTTTTGTTAGTATAGCGTGTATATATATACACATACATATATACATATGGAAGAGAAAAGTTTAGTATTTGCAAATAACTTTGCTATGCTTTGTATAAGATGCATAATTTTTGTGTCATTTGAAACAGGACAACTTTTAGAATAAAGTGTATATTATTTGTTATATTTACAGTAAAACCACTTAAAAAAAAAAAATAACACTAGTCTCAACAGAAAAAAAAAAAAAAACGAGTGAAATGGTTAATACAAAATACAATTGATGGCTGTTTTTGTTAATCTACTGTATGTAAAAATGCTAAACAAAACGTTTTTTTCCCCCTCTGTTATGTCCAGGTACAGATCCAGCCATCTTGCCCATAAGAGAAGGCGATCATTTGTCATGCATTTATAGGCCGGCTGTTTATAGACCTTGTCTTGGCCAACAAAATGGCTGCCAATGCTGCCAAAACGCGTACACCTCTAATGAGGGACACGGTACATTACGGCACATACCTCCCACTGGCTGCCATGAAGTAAGACATTACAGCTTTCTGCGTCTGATCCCAGCCATTGCCACATTGATTTACATTGACTATCTTGCTGCCTCATCATCTCAATCATCGGCGGGTCCTCTCAGCGTTGCTGTAGAGTCTACAACCGTTGGAAGCAGACACAGGAGGCATTCCGCCGTCATAGAGACAGCTCAATATTTCAAGCCCTGTCAACACACTCGCACTTGTGAACTGTAATAGCTGCTGGCACACAGAGCCCTCATCTGCTTTATTAGCAAGCTGTCAGGACATGGAAACGTTAAGTAAAAACAGTGGCAGAGCCAGTTTGGGTGGAATAAAGGATAAGTGGTGTATTTTACAAAAGGATGTGGGAACATAACCAACATCCAGTTTAAATACAGCTCTCTGCATCACTAAACATCGATAATGCCACGGTCATGAAGTGGCCAATTCCACCTTACACCTCAACGTGAAAGTACCAAAAGTATCACTTTTTTTAAAAAAATCTCCATTTTGAAATGTATAGAAAATACAAATACACGGACAAGATGTACAACGACAGCATATGTACCTAGTATCGTAATCACCACATTTAACTATCGAAATAAAGACCATCAACTGTACAACAAAGCATGTACAATCAAATAGAGACAAAAGTGAGGAAAGGAATCACTGGGAAGGATAAAAAAATTGTGAAAGGAGGGAGGGGCATAGCAGGATGGGTGGCAATTCCCCTTATTACACATAAATAACAATATCAAGATCAATTTCTATCAATTGGCTAGATTAACTAGCATAACTTTGTGGCATGTAGCGAATAAAGCTTATGGAGATCAATATCGAAGACCAGGTCTGACAACAAGCTAGAACGGAGTGCTGTAATCTGTGATAAAAAGAAATCTGAGTGTTTAGAGTGGCCAGATGGTCCAAATTGAGTAGACTTTCTGATAGACTAGGGGAGGAACTGACCAACAATTAAAGACACCTATCAGACATTCTACTCAATTTGGGCTTGTGGGAACTTAAGACAGATGAAAAGTGGTATTTTTGACCGTTTCAACAATTATCCTACCATTTAAGAATGGTTTGTCAAATCTGGACAACTTGGAGTAATGGAAGTACTGACCAACAATTATGGACACCTGTTAGGAATTCTACCCAGTGTGGGCCTGTTGGCCACACTTCAAACAAATGAAGTCCTACTGACCCTCTTCCAAGAAGTTAGCCAACTTACACTAATGGAAGAACCGACCAACAATTACAGACACCTATGTTGCCCAAGCCATTCTTTATTGGAAGAGGGTCAAAAGTACAACTTTTCACCTGTTTGAAGGCTCAAACTGCGTAGAAGTTTGATAGGTGCCTATAATTGTTGGTCAGTTCCTCCATTAGTCTAAGTTGCTCAGTTTTGACAAACCATTGTTTAAAGGTAGAAAGATTCTTTAATGGAAGAGGGTCATATGCCACTTATCTGTTTGAAGTGTAGCCAACAAGCCCAAATTGAGTAGAATTTACGGTAGGTGTTTGTAATTCTTGGTCAGTTTCTCCACTAGTTAAAGTTGCCCAGTTTTGGCAAACCATTCATTTTGAGATGATGTTCATCCTTTGTGATAGCAATAAAGTTGATCAAAAAAAAAAATGAAAGGAAAACTCAGAGAACATTTTTTCTTGCCCCCCCTCCCCCCCGCAGTGGGGCCGTTTGTTTTGTTCTAGGGGAGACCTGACCCCCCAATCCACCCCGCACAAACTGGTCCCTGCGGCCCATGCCCCTTTGCGCTCCAGTGCTCTTGAAAATAGGCTGTTCCTGATGTCAGCGCACTCGCAGCACATTCCATAGAGAGGAACAGTCCACCACTGGACCATCGAGGAGCATAGTTTTCTGGAATATCAGCGGTTAGGTGAGTATAACCTTTCTGCTTACACCTAGAAAAAATGAGCAGTTGACCCATGCAGTGCAGGCACAGCCCCACTGCATGGGGAAAAAAATTGCCTGGAGTTGGGCTTTTAAGAGAAAGTGTAAACAAAATAAATAATAATAAAAGTCAGAGCAAGAGCAATAATTTTAGCACCAGACCTACTGTGTAACTCTAAACTGGTAACCTGTAAAGGCTTTTTAACCACTTTCTTACTGGGCACTTAAACCCCCCTCAGTCCCAGACCAATTTTCAGCTTTCAGCGCTGATGCACTTTGAATGACAATTGCGCGGGCATACAACACTGTACCCAAATTAAATTTTTATCATTTTTTTCCCACAAATAGAGCTTTCTTTTGGTGGTATTTAGTTACAGCTCGGAGTTTTATTTTTTGCTAAACAAACAAAAAAAGAAACAAAAATAAATAAAAATAAATCATGTTTAATAGTTTGTTATAAAATTTTGCAAACAGGTCATTTTTCTCCTTCATTGAAGTGCGCTGATGAGGCGGCACTGATAGGCTGCACTGGTGGGCACTGATAGGCTGCATTGGTGGGCATTGATAGGCTGCACTGGTGGGCACTGATAGGCATAGTTAAGGCGGCACTAATAGGCACAGATAAGGCGGCACCGATGGGCACAGATAAGGCGGCACTGATGGGCAAAGACGGGCACAGATAAGATGGCACGGATGGGTGGCACAGATGGGTGGCACTAAGGGGCACTGATAGGTACCACTGATAGATGGGACTGCTGGGCACTGATAGGTGGCACTGATGGGCACTGATGGGCGGCACTGCTGGGCACTGATGGGTGGCACTGCTGGGCACGGATATGTGGCACTGGGGTGCAGCACCTTTGTTTAGGCAGACTGTGGGCACTGCTGGGTGGCACTGTGGGCACTGCTGGGTGGCACTGCTGGGTGGCACTGTGGGCACTGCTGGGTGGCACTATGGGCACTGCTGGGTGGCACTATGGGCACTGCTGGGTGGCACTGACAGGGGGGACACATTGTTTATTTAGGCAGGCAAAGCAGGGGGCAGGTGGGCACTGGCAGGGGGCAGGTGGGCACTGGCAGGGCTGGCCGTGATCGGGACTGATGTCCCGATCACGGCCGCCGGTGATCGGCTTTTTTTTTCTCCTCGCGCTGTCAGCGCGAGGAGGAATAATAGCCGATTACCGGCTCCGTTATATATCACATGATCAGCTGTCATTGGCTGACAGCTGATCACGTGATAAGGGGTCGGGATCGACCCCTTGCACGGATCGGTGATCAGGCGAGTCTCGTAGACTCGCCGATCACAGAGCGCGCCGCGCACGCCCCTCAGGGGGCACGCAGGGCGCTCGTGCACGGGACAACGTCTATTGACGTCGTCCCGGAAAAGGAGATCCGCTCTGTAGCCGTCATTTGGCTATAGCGTGGATCTCAAGTGGTTAAGCATCACCTATGAAGATTATTACATGCTGTAGTTTGTTGGCATTCCATGGGCGTATGCCGTTTTAAAGTGTGACATGTTTGGTATCTACTTACTCAGTGTGACATCATCTTTTACATATTACAAAAAAAAATTGTAAAATATTTTGTTTGTGTGCACTACAATTCATTATTAAAGTCTACTTTTTGCAAAAAAAATTGTCTTAGAAAAACTGCAAATATTGCGTGACATAAAAGATTGCAACTACCAAAATTTTTTTTCGTTCATTGCCTTTGCTTTCATAAAATATATAATGTTTAGTAATAATCAAGTAAAAAACAAATATGTAGATTTTTTGGCATATTTGGCATGGGCAGCTAGTGGTTAAAGAAGCTTGCAAGAGGCGTCTACCAAATCAAGTTCTGGTACTTACACTGCTTGCATCTACATTTTTTATTTATTGGTGCATTAAAAATAAAATTTAAGGCTGGGTTCACACTGCTGCCGGATGCGGCTCACAGCAGGAGTCTGATGCATCCCTGTTCTCTGTTTCAGGGATGAATCAAGGCCAAATTTTTGGCTGAATTCAGCCCTGAAACAGAGCCAAAGATGCAAAGGACTCCTGTGCAAGCCGCTCCGTAGCCGCCACGGAAATATGTGAACCGGCTACATAGAGAGCCGGTCACAACCTTCTGTCATGCGAATTGGATGCGGGTAAATTAAATTCACACTAGTGTGAACCCAGCCTAAAGCAGAACTGCAGCCCATTGAAGCTACTTGCACACTAGGCATTTAGACCATGAGCATACAATCCCACCATTTAGTGCGCCCGGAAGGCAGATGTGCAAAAGAGCCTGGCTGCCTGCAGCCTACCAAAGGTCTGTGGCAGGCTGAAATAGGCTGCAGTTGGATGGGGTTGAACGCTGCACTAAGCAGTACTCTAGTGCCCTACGGGGTTGATTTACTAAAACAGAGTGCAAAATATGGCACAGCTGTGCATGGGAGTCAATCAGCTTCTAACTTCAGCTCGTTCAATTAACCACTTCAGCGCCGGAAGATTTGGCTGCTCAATGACCAGGCCATTTTTTTGCGATTCGCCACTGCGTCGCTTTAACTGACAATTCCGCGGTCGTGCGAAGCTGTATCCAAACAAAATTGGCGTCCTTTTTTTCCCACAAATAGAGATTTATTTTGGTGGTATTTGATCGCTTCTGCGGTTTTTTTTTTGCGCTATATACAAAAGAAGACTGACAATTTTGAAAAAAACACAATAGCTTTTACTTTTGTGCCATAATAAATATCCCAGATTTTTTTATCAAAAAAACAAATTTTTTAGGCCGCTATGTATTCTTCTACATATTTTTGGTAAAGAAAAATCACAATAAGCGTATATTAATTGGTTTGTGCCAAAGTTATAGCGTCTATGATTTTTTTATTTTGTACTAGTAATGGTGGTGATCGGCGATTTTTATTGGGACTGCGACATTATGGCGGACACATTGAACACTTTTGACACATTTTTGAAACCATTGACAATTATACAGCGATCAGTACTATACAAATGCACTGATTACTGTATAAATGTCACTGACAGGGAAGGGGTTAACCCTAGGGGACGATCAAGGGGTTAACTGTGTTCCTTATGTTTCTAACTGTGGGGGAATGGGACTGTCTAGGAGGAAAGCGAGAGATCGGTGTTCATACTTAGTATGAACACACGATCTGTCTCCTCTCCCTGGAAAGAACTGGGATCTGTGTGTTTACACACACAGATCCCGATTCTCTCTTTGTCACTCTTTGGGACTGTCTAGGAGGAGAGAGCGAGATCGGTGTTCATACTTAGTATGAACACATGATTTGTCTCCTCTCCCTGGAAAGAACTGGGATCTGTGTGTTTACACACACAGATCCCGATTCTCTCTTTGTCACCAGCGATCGCGAGAGCCCTGCGGTCATCGTGCCCACTGGGCACTTGCATCGGGGTTGGGCACCTGCTGCAGGCGCGCGCGCCCCTAGTGACCAAAATGTGCAGCGATTCAAGGTAATGTTGTTTCGCCCAGCCATGCCATTCTGCTGCAGTAAAGCTTTGTCAAAAAAACCTGGAAGCTGCTTGGTTTCTGTGCAGAGCTTCACCAGACTTTGCACCTGTGACGGCCTGTCCATTAGGGGCACAGGAACGCATGGATTACAATGGGGGGTGTTTTTTTTCAAGCACGTGATTAGAACCAGAGGCTCTAATAGGGGGGGAGCTTGGGGCGCAGAGCACTGCGCTCCAAGCCCACCCAGTTGTGGGACAATAGTGAATGAATATTCGCTATTGCCATGCTAATCATCCTCCCGGACAGTCAGGAAATGGGTCCTGAGACCCGTTACCCGATTGTGTGAAAGGACAGCCTAGGGGGAGGACGGATGAGACACACGGCAGAAGAAGCTGTGATGCAAACGAGGAGAAGACGCGATAGAAGCCACCGCCCATAGGGGTGCTGCCGGCCCGCAACCTAGATGGGGTAAGTGTGGGGCTGGATGACTGACCGACTGCAAGTCCCCCCCGGGGGGGGGGGGCATTTGACCTGATGGACCAACAGCTGGGGGGGTCGGGGTATTGCTGCCAGCTGACTGTGGGAGCTGACTTCAATTTTAGTAAATCTCCCGTTATGTGTTTAGTGCCTTGAATGCAGGTATTCTGCGTATTAAACCCACTTCCTCTGACCCCAGACTGTCTGACTGAAAGCAGAAACCGTACAATGATGAGCTCATCTCTTGGTCACTCTTTTTTCTCCTGCTGTCAGCATGCCACTTTTCTGCACATGAACTGATTGGCTCTTTGTGCTGCTTCTACTTTTTACGCTTCAGCCCTACAAAGTTGCATTCCATTTTGTATTTTATATCTTCTTGGAGTTCAGCTTTATAAACACAATACGCATTTCACATTTTCAATGATTCTATGGCATCATCGTTTATTTATTTATTTTTTCCCTGCATCCCGTCCACAGATGCATGACAATCTTTACCAATTCACAATCTGCGATCTTTGGGTGAATGGTCGGGTCTTTGATCTCTCATACTGTATGCTTTTGCCTCACTTTAGTCCTCCAGCTGTATCCTGTTCAGCACCCTTGGAGGATCTTCCTACTGATAAATCGCATTGTTGCTGGAATTCGTGTGCCAGTGACTGCGTCAGTGGACAATCTATACATGGATTTCTGATACAGAGAGCCGTGAGCGCCAGACAGAGTGATGAATTACCCCCTCGTCCTCCGGCAAGTGTATAATTGCCCGCTGTGTCCCCAATAAGCATCATTTCTTACCATTTTCCCTGTAGATGACGGAGAGGAGACCCAACACAGTAATAACATGTTCAGAGGCAGGGAGAGCACAAACTATTAATCTTTTCATTGTTCTCTTAATGTAAAAAACTTATTTCACGCCTACAACATTTCATGGAGCAGATACATCATTAATCAAAGTGCTCCTTTCCTGTGACAAGCCACGCTCCTTAGATACGCGTTAAAGGGGCACTGTCACAAAGGAAATCACCTGTGAGATTAGGCTCCGATGGAAGCAGCCTGTTCCCAATTACTAGTCACAGGGCATTGACTTAGTAACAGAAAAACAAACACTCTTGCGCACAAGTGAATTACCAGGTGGACTAAAGGTTCATGCTGGAAAATACTTTAGGCCTTGCTGCCCTCAAGTATAGGGAGATCCTAGTAGTCAAAGAAACACGAAGAAAAAGAGGGCGCACCAGCCTTGTGCATTATCCTTTAAACGTCTTTTTATTTAAAATTAAGATTAAAATACCACTCACAAACATGTGGGAAAAAGTTTGCAATACAAATAATCTCCAGATGACGACAATTAGTTTGACTAACAGGCTCCAGAAGGTAACACAGGAGGTATCAAGGGCCACTGCTGGTTGACACGTTTCAAAGGGATACCTTCTTCCTCAGATTCTAGCCTTGATCCCTTCAAAACGCGTTAGCCAGGAGCAGCCCTTGATATCTGCTGTTTTACCATTTGGAGTCTGTTTGTTAGTCAAACTAATTGTCATCATCTGGAGATCGTTTGTGTTGCAAACTTTTTCCCACAGGTTTGTGAGTAGTATTTTTTATCTTAATTTAAAAACAAAAGACATTTAAAGGATAATGCACAAGACTGATGCACCCTCTTTTTCTTCTTGTTTCATTGACTTAGTAATTAAAGGTATATTAATTAAGGTTCAGAGGTCCTACAACTAATACGTTTTTTTGCAGCATGCCTTCTGCAGTTATGTTAAAGGCTTAAAGCATATTATTATTTAAGGTACTTATATAGCAATTTAGGCATATACATTGTACATTCACATTGGCCCCTACCCTCAAGGAGCTTACAATCTAAAGTCCCTAACTCGCATTCATATACTAGGGCCAATTTAGACAGAAGCCAATTAACCTACTAGCATGTCTTTGGAATATATATCTAAACTCAAGAAGAAAAAGTGATAGTATTACAGCTTCCTGGGCCTAAAAAACCCACGCATACTGACCGCTGAGCCCTGGTGCATGAGATTTTGGGATTTAGTTGCAGGTGAAGGGCAAAGGTACACCATCCAGCCCTGCTGCCAGCAGCCTGTCAAACTCTTTGAGAAGCTGGCATCTGCTCCAGCTGGATGGGGCTGGACATCGCCTAGCGATACTTACGTTTAGGGCTTTATGTGCCCAGGGCAGGGTTGCCAACCAACAGTAAATTTACTGTCAGCTTGTAAACATTGTCAGTAAATATCAGGGGCTGATAATTTGTCATGTTGTGTTGACTTTTTAAGTGTAAATCAGGCAAATAACTTGTTATGGATATTGCCAGTGTCTACATATCATGTTTATACTGTTTAATTTAATTATAGATGTTGTTAGTTTACAATAAGAGTTCTGTTATTTTTAAGGTTGCCAGTAAAAAAAGTGCTCCGTCAGTAAATTTTACATGTGTTGTCAGCAAAAAATGCAGCAGGAGGTAGGCAACCCTGGCCCAGTGAGAAATTAAATCAGGGAATGCAGCAGTCTGCATTCCAGGCATTCATCCCTGGGAAAGTAGGCAGGTGCAGTTTCTGTTCTCCACTGTAGGTGGCGCTCTGCTGAAGTGGTACTGCAGCTTGAGAGAAAGTCAAGAGAATCCTGGTATCTCTATGGTTTCCTTGGTCCCCAAGGCTACGCTGCATCCAGATGACCCTGGTGACCATCTTGAGTCAGCAGAGCCTTAAAGCCTTGGGGAACTTAAAAAATGCTCTGCTGACCCAAGATGGCCATCCAGGTCACCTGCATGTAGCGTAGCCAATTGGAATGCTACCTAGGCAAAGAAGGAAACCATGGATAAACGACGTTTCTCTTGACTTCCTCTCCAGCTGCAGTATCGCTCCAGCTGCAGTATCGCTCCAGCCGCGCACCACTCACAATGCAGAAAAAAGACTGCACCTGCCTACAGGCACATACTGCCCTAAAGTAGCACTATGTGCACCATCCAGCTGCATCAGCTGCCATTCTCTAATAGAGTTTAAAAGGCTGCTGGTAAAAGGATCCTCTTCATCCTGCACTGTGGCCCTATTTATTTGTAAGAGGTGGGCTGTATTCTAAAGTAGCACTGGAAGCTACCATAAGTATGCTCCCCATAAGAATGAATGAAGCCGCAGACGTAAGTAAGTATTTAATCAGGTAAGATGCACTCAGGGAGTGGGGCCATGCTCAGGAATCGCCCCCCACCAGGTTCTCTTCATCTTCCATATGCACTGCAGCCCAATTCATTCCTATGAGGAGAGCAGTACACTGAAGCATGGCTAGAAGCTGCCATAACTACAGTTCCCTATAGAAATAAATAGAGCTGTGAATGCAAGTAAGTTTATCACCAGGTGTAATGCACTCAGAGGGGTGGGGGCATACTTCATAATTGTCTCCATCAGGTTCTCTGCACATGCATTCCTAGGAAAAAAGGTATAATTCCGAGCACCGCTGGAGGCCACCAAAAACATGGCTCACAGTAGAAATGAAGGGGGCCACAGGTGGAGGCATGTGTTTAACCAGGTAGGATGCATTCAGGGAGTGTCCATGCCAGGTCCTCTTGATTCTGCACTGCAGCCTCATTCATTCATATGAGGAGTAGTGATGGCCGAACGGTTCGCCCGGCGGTCGTTTCGCGGCGAATTTCCGACTTTCGCCGTCCGCGGGTTCGAACGCCTTTTTCCGTCGTTCGCCCCGGCGGACTTACGTGTTTAATGTATACAAGAACTTTAACCTTTCGTGACACGTTTATCATGTGTTACAGGACAACCAATTGAGACATGACAGCTCATGGACACTTGGACATTCCCCCTAACCTATAAATACACCCGATCCGGTGGCCATTTTACATTCTTTCTTCTGTCACTGTAGGGAAAGGATCCTGTGTGGAGTAGGGACAGAGAAAACGCTAGCTATTTGGTACACAAAAGTTCTTTTCAGGACTGGTATAGGTGTTAGGTCAGCAGCCTGAGTTTCTTTTGTCAGTTTAGATAAAGGGACAGAGCGCTGTATGCTGCTATTTTAGGGACAGCTCAGCCAGATTAGTCTTTCTTCATCATCATCATCATCATCATCATTAGCTGTTACTATCAGGTCCACAAAAGAGCTGTTCCAGCTAATCGTTCCAGCCTACTCTTTTTTGCCAATTTGTATAGGGACAGGCAGGAAGCAGTGTGTCAGGCAGTGAGGATAATTTTAAAGACTTGCTGTTACTATTAGTTCCACAAAGGTTCTTTTCAGGACTGGTATCAGTGGTACGGTAATAGGCTTGTACACGTATAATATTCTTTCTTCCAAATATAGAAAGAATATTATACTTGACTGCTGCCCTTCTGCTGCAGTCTGCTAATCATTCACAACTCACTTGTTCCACAAAGCTCTTTATCAGGACTGGTAACTTGGTCTGTCTAGGGTGCTACGGTACATAGGCTTGGGTGCGGTACAGTCTGCTGTTCTGTAAGGACCGCTATCGGTCCACAATACATAGGGTTGCCGTGCACTACTGCTGACCGCTGCCCTATACTGCAGCAGTCCTTCATTGGTATAGGGACTGACGTACAGTCTGCTAATCACTAACACACAACCTGCTTGGTCCACAAAAGTTCTTATAAGGACTGGTAACTTGGTATAGGGTGCTACGGTACATAGGCCTGAGTGCGTTACAGTCTGCTGTTCTGTAAGGACCGCTATCGGTCCACAATACATAGGGTTGCCGTGCACTACTGCTGACCGCTGCCCTATACTGCAGCAGTCCTTCAGCGGTATAGGGACTGACGCACAGTCTGCTAAACACTAACACACAACCTGCTTGGTCCACAAAAGTTTTTATAAGGACTGGTAACTTGGTATAGGGTGCTACGGTACATAGGCCTGAGTGCAGTACAGTCTGCTGTTCTGTAAGGACCGCTATCGGTCCACAATACATAGGGTTGCCGTGCACTACTGCTGACCGCTGCCCTATACTGCAGCAGTCCTTCATTGGTATAGGGACTGACGTACAGTCTGCTAATCACTAACACACAACCTGCTTGGTCCACAAAAGTTCTTATAAGGACTGGTAACTTGGTATAGGGTGCTACGGTACATAGGCCTGAGTGCGTTACAGTCTGCTGTTCTGTAAGGACCGCTATCGGTCCACAATACATAGGGTTGACGTGCACCACTGCTGACCGCTGCCCTATACTGCAGCAGTCCTTCAGCGGTATAGGGACTGACGTACAGTCTGCTAAACACTAATACACAACCTGCTTGGTCCACAAAAGTTCTTATAAGGACTGGTAACTTGGTATAGGGTGCTACGGTACATAGGCTTGAGTGCGGTACAGTCTGCTGTTCTGTAAGGACCGCTATCGGTCCACAATAGATAGGGTTGACGTGCACCACTGCTGACCGCTGCCCTATACTGCAGCAGTCCTTCAGCGGTATAGGGACTGACGCACAGTCTGCTAAACACTAACACACAACCTGCTTGGTCCACAAAAGTTTTTATAAGGACTGGTAACTTGGTATAGGGTGCTACGGTACATAGGCCTGAGTGCGTTACAGTCTGCTGTTCTGTAAGGACCGCTATCGGTCCACAATACATAGGGTTGCCGTGCACTACTGCTGACCGCTGCCCTATACTGCAGCAGTCCTTCATTGGTATAGGGACTGACGTACAGTCTGCTAATCACTAACACACAACCTGCTTGGTCCACAAAAGTTCTTATAAGGACTGGTAACTTGGTATAGGGTGCTACGGTACATAGGCCTGAGTGCGTTACAGTCTGCTGTTCTGTAAGGACCGCTATCGGTCCACAATACATAGGGTTGACGTGCACCACTGCTGACCGCTGCCCTATACTGCAGCAGTCCTTCAGCGGTATAGGGACTGACGTACAGTCTGCTAAACACTAATACACAACCTGCTTGGTCCACAAAAGTTCTTATAAGGACTGGTAACTTGGTATAGGGTGCTACGGTACATAGGCTTGAGTGCGGTACAGTCTGCTGTTCTGTAAGGACCGCTATCGGTCCACAATACATAGGGTTGCCGTGCACTACTGCTGACCGCTGCCCTATACTGCAGCAGTCCTTCATTGGTATAGGGACTGACGTACAGTCTGCTAATCACTAACACACAACCTGCTTGTTCCACAAAAGTTCTTATAAGGACTGGTAACTTGGTATAGGGTGCTACGGTACATAGGCTTGAGTGCGGTACAGTCTGCTGTTCTGTAAGGACCGCTATCGGTCCACAATAGATAGGGTTGACGTGCACCACTGCTGACCGCTGCCCTATACTGCAGCAGTCCTTCAGCGGTATAGGGACTGACGTACAGTCTGCTAAACACTAATACACAACCTGCTTGGTCCACAAAAGTTCTTATAAGGACTGGTAACTTGGTATAGGGTGCTACGGTACATAGGCTTGAGTGCGGTACAGTCTGCTGTTCTGTAAGGACCGCTATCGGTCCACAATAGATAGGGTTGACGTGCACCACTGCTGACCGCTGCCCTATACTGCAGCAGTCCTTCAGCGGTATAGGGACTGACGTACAGTCTGCTAAACACTAATACACAACCTGCTTGGTCCACAAAAGTTCTTATAAGGACTGGTAACTTGGTATAGGGTGCTACGGTACATAGGCTTGAGTGCGGTACAGTCTGCTGTTCTGTAAGGACCGCTATAGGTCCACAATAGATAGGGTTGACGTGCACCACTGCTGACCGCTCACCTATACTGCAGCAGTCCTTCAGCGGTATAGGGACTAAGAGTTTTGTCACAGGGTCATTTAAAAAATGACATGCAGAGGAAGAGGCAGGCCCTTCCGCAGGGGTGGTAGGGGTAGGGCAGGAGCAACAGGCTTGAGCCAAAGTGGGAAGTTGCAGAAGGTGCGTTCAATTACTTTAAAGGATGCACCAGACTTGGTTGAGTGGCTCGCTCAGCCTTACTCTTCTGCACCCTCCTCATCCTCTCGATCTGCACCCTCTTCTTCACTCTCTGCTATGTGCACCCCCAAAGACACTACCACCAACAACACGACCACCACCACCACCACCACATACCTTCCGCTTGAGTCACTGGAATTATTTTCCGATCCATATCAAGAGGACATTTCTGATGCGCAGCCACTCTTGGTATTGGATCAGGAAGAGGAGGTAGCAACAAGCGCTACTCAGCAGTCTGACGCCAGTACCCAGATCAGCCCAAGGAGGAGGTTGGTCCCCGGTGTTGCTGCCTACTCTACTTATAGCGGTGGGGAAGGTGACGTTGATGATGACGTGTCTAGTGATGTCACGTGGGTGCCCACAAGAGAGGAAGAGGAGGGGAGTTCAGAGGGAGATATGGACCAGCAGATAGGGAGGAGAAGCAGCAATGACTTACATTGCACAGCAGGGACAAAGCAGACTGCAAATGTATCAGGAGCGAGTCATCGACCATGTACGGTCACATCTGGCGCTCCCAGGACACCGGCACATGGCTCCGCAGTGTGGGCTTTTTTTAACGTGTCCGCTGCTGACAATAGCGTTGCCATCTGCAATCTTTGCAGTCAACGCGTTAGTCGCGGTAAGCCCAATACTCACCTAGGGACGACCGCCTTAAGAAGGCACATGAGCAGCCATCACCGAGCCCAGTGGGAGCAACGGAACACACAAAGCCACACTGCAGGCTCTCACCGTCCAGCCTCGTCTTCTACTTCTCCTTCTCCTCTCTCCTCACAATTGTCCTCCACTCCACCTTCCATCACGCCAAGCTCACATTTTTCTGCAAAAAGGCAGGCTTCCGTGGGCCTAATGTTTGAGCGTAAAAAAATGATGACGCCGGATAACCCTCTTGCCCAACGGTTGGCGGCTGGCTTGTCAGAACTCATAGCCCGCCAACTACTGCCATATAAACTGGTGGACTCGGAGGCCTTTCGCAAATTTGTGGCCATTGGAACACCACAATGGAAGGTCCCAGGAAGGAAGTATTTCTCAGAGAAGGGCATCCCAGAGCTATATGGCCATGTTCAGCGGCAAGTGAATGTATCTCTGGCACACAGTGTCGGTGCCAAGATACATCTGACCACAGACACGTGGTCTAGCAAACACGGGCAGGGAAGGTATATCAGTTTTACTGCCCACTGGGTGAACCTTCTGACGGCCGTCAAGCATGTAACCCGTGGCACCCGTGTAGATTTGGTTTTACCGCCACGGATTGCATGCAGGCCTGACTCTTCTTCTCCTCCTCCTACTCCATCCTCCTCCCTCTCCTCCTCAGCTGCCTCCTCCTTTTCCGCTGCTAGCGTCTCTTCCACTGCACCGCCCAAGCTCCCCAGAACCTATTCCACATGCCAGGTGAGACGTTGCCATGCCGTGCTGCGTCTGTTGTGCCTGGAAGCAAAGAGCCACACTGGCCCGGCACTCCTTTCAGCTTTGCGTTCACAGGCAGATGAGTGGCTAACACCGCTCAATTTGACAGTTGGTAAAGTGGTGTGTGACAACGGTGCCAATCTGCTTAGCGCATTGAAACAGGGCAAAATCACGCACGTGCCGTGCATGGCACACGTCTTAAACTTGGTCGTGCAGCGATTCCTTGTCAAATACCCTGGGGTCCAGGACATCTTGCGGCAGGCAAGGAAAATCTCGGCCCATTTCAGAAGATCTTACACGGCCATGGCTCGCCTTGCTGACATTCAGCGGCGACACCATCTGCCGGTCAGACGTCTTATTTGCGATTGCCCGACGCGATGGAACTCAACCTTCTATATGCTTGATAGGCTGCTCCAGCAGAAACGTGCAGTTAACGTCTACCTGTATGAACTCTGCGAAAGAAACGGTTCTGGGGAGCTGGGTTTTTTTTCACCGCGCCAGTGGCTGCTCATGCGCGACACATGCAGACTTCTGCGGCCATTTGAGGAGATCACCAAACTGGTCAGTCGCAGCCATGGCGCCATCAGTGACATGGTACCTTATGCCTTCTTTCTGGAGCGTGCATTGCGTCGTGTCATTGATCAGGCTGTGGAGGAGCAGGAGCGGGAAGATGAGGAAGTCGCAATGCTGGATGAATTCCCAGGGGGGGCTACTCTATCTGAGACAAGTCAACAACAGGAGTCTGATGAGGAGTCAGAGGAGGATGGTGCCGGGGCGGATGAGCAGGAGCAAGAAGAGCATGCTTTAAACCTTTCTGGGATCCCTGTTGTGCGAGGATGGGGAGAGGAGAATGAAGAGGACGACATTATCCTGGATGATGAGCAGGAGCCAGGCCACCACACCGCTTCCACTTTAGTGCAAATGGGGGCCTTCATGCTCCAGTGTTTTAATAGGGACCCCCGTATAAAAAGCATGAGGGTCAAGGACCAGTACTGGGTGGCAACGTACTTAGACCCCCGGTACAAACACAAAATGGCGGAAATGTTACCGCCGTCGCAGAGGGCTGTCAGAATGCAGCACTTCCAGGCCTTGCTTCGAGAAATGCTGCATTCTGCTTTTGCGTGCGCTGGCAGAGGAGCAATTCCCACTCCCAGAGAAGGATTTGCGGGTACCAATCCAACAGCGCCTGCAAGAAGAGGCCGGTTTGAAGATGTGTTGGTGACTTCGGATATGAGGTCATTCTTTCAGCCGACCCATCGACAGGTGTCATCCGGATCCAGCATCAGGGAACGCCTAGACCGTCAGGTGTCCGACTACATTGGGTTAACGGCCGATGTGGACGCTCTGAGGAGTGATGAACCCCTAGACTACTGGGTGGGCAGGCTTGACCTCTGGCCAGAGCTTGCCCAATTTGCAATCGAACTGTTGGCTTGCCCCTCATCCAGTGTCCTGTCCGAAAGGACGTTCAGCGCAGCAGGGGGGATTGTGACCGATAAGCGTACTCGCCTAGCTCACCACAGTGTTAACTACCTCACATTTCTAAAAATGAATGAGGCATGGATCTCGGAGGAATTCAACACATGTGATCAGTAGACCATGTATATGTCTATAAACAATTTTTGGAATCAAGCACACAGACCTTCTTAATTCATTTGGCTCACTTCCCTGACCCAAAAAAGCACACCGTACTATATGCCCCTACCCTCCTCTTTGAAGAGGTTGAGCGGTGTCATATTTCTACTGGGGCTGCTTATTATGAGGGGTTCCCACCATCCCTGTGCTGTGCTGACTTCCTCCTGGGTGTTCTTATTATGAGGGGCTCCCACCATCCCTGTGCTGTGCTGACTTCCTCCTGGGGGTTCTTATTATGAGGGGATCACACCATCCCTGTGCTGTGCTGACTTCCTCCTGGGGCTGCTTACGGTGCTGCTGTCAGCGCTGTATGTCACGGAGCTGCTGTCAGCGCTGTATGTCACGGAGCTGCTGTCAGCGCTGTATGTCACGGAGCTGCTGTCAGCGCTGTATGTCACGGAGCTGCTGTCAGCGCTGTATGTCACGGAGCTGCTGTCAGCGCTGTATGTCACGGAGCTGCTGTCAGCGCTGTATGTCACGGAGCTGCTGTCAGCGCTGTATGTCACGGAGCTGCTGTCAGCGCTGTATGTCACGGAGCTGCTGTCAGCGCTGTATGTCACGGAGCTGCTGTCAGCGCTGTATGTCACGGAGCTGCTGTCAGCGCTGTATGTCACGGAGCTGCTGTCAGCGCTGTATGTCACGGAGCTGCTGTCAGCGCTGTATGTCACGGAGCTGCTGTCAGCGCTGTATGTCACGGTGCTGCTGTCAGCGCTGTATGTCACGGAGCTGCTGTCAGCGCTGTATGTCACGGAGCTGCTGTCAGCGCTGTATGTCACGGAGCTGCTGTCAGCGCTGTATGTCACGGAGCTGCTGTCAGCGCTGTATGTCACGGAGCTGCTGTCAGCGCTGTATGTCACGGAGCTGCTGTCAGCGCTGTATGTCACGGAGCTGCTGTCAGCGCTGTATGTCACGGTGCTGCTGTCAGCGCTGTATGTCACGGAGCTGCTGTCAGCGCTGTATGTCACGGAGCTGCTGTCAGTGCTGTATGTCACGGAGCTGCTGTCAGCGCTGTATGTCACGGAGCTGCTGTCAGCGCTGTATGTCACGGAGCTGCTGTCAGCGCTGTATGTCACGGTGCTGCTGTCAGCGCTGTATGTCACGGAGCTGCTGTCAGCGCTGTATGTCACGGAGCTGCTGTCAGCGCTGTATGTCACGGAGCTGCTGTCAGCGCTGTATGTCACGGAGCTGCTGTCAGCGCTGTATGTCACGGAGCTGCTGTCAGCGCTGTATGTCACGGTGCTGCTGTCAGCGCTGTATGTCACGGAGCTGCTGTCAGCGCTGTATGTCACGGAGCTGCTGTCAGTGCTGTATGTCACGGAGCTGCTGTCAGCGCTGTATGTCACGGAGCTGCTGTCAGCGCTGTATGTCACGGAGCTGCTGTCAGCGCTGTATGTCACGGTGCTGCTGTCAGCGCTGTATGTCACGGAGCTGCTGTCAGCGCTGTATGTCACGGAGCTGCTGTCAGCGCTGTATGTCACGGAGCTGCTGTCAGCGCTGTATGTCACGGAGCTGCTGTCAGCGCTGTATGTCACGGAGCTGCTGTCAGCGCTGTATGTCACGGTGCTGATGTCAGTGCTCTGTATTACGGTGCTGCTGTCAGTGCTCTGTATCTCCTGCACCCTCTTGTTTGCCTACCCTGGTCCCTGACCTTCCCTCTCCTCCATTGCCTTCATTAGCTCCATAGTCCTGAATTGTCAGAACAATTTCCCAAATAAAAAAAAAATGCTTGTAGTTATCGATCCCAAATTCACCTCATACATGTATTATGCTATTGTCCAGGTGGTGGGACTACGTGCTACCCCCTAATAATTACCCCGTGGCCGCAAATTCGACCTAAAGGTTTGCGAAATTCGCCTCCCATTGAAGTCAATGGAGCCCGCGGCGAACGGTCGTTTTCGCGAACGTTTGTGTCCGTTCGCGTTTCGCGTTCGCGAAACGTCCCGTCGGAAGTTCGTCCATCACTAATGAGGAGAGCTGTACTCTGAAGCATGGCTGGTGTCTGTCATAACTACAGCTTCCCATAGAGATGAATAGACCTGTGGATGTGGGTAAGTGTATATCCAGGCGGGATGCACCTGGTGGTGGGGGCATGCCTTATAGGACAACTTGTACCAAAGGACCAGTAAAACAAAAAAAAATGGTCTTGGTAATGGGTGATCCCAGCAGCGAAGTGTTGGGTTTGGGAGCCAACGGTTATGTACCTACAGCCACATTCATCCTGAACAACAAGATGCCTTTTCCCAGCTTCAGTGGAACTATTGTTCCCAGCCAGGCCTCTCGCCTACAGAACATTGCCTTTCTACCGCATTGCTGCTTTTGGCAGTGATTAATAGTGATGGACCAAATTACCGGCTGCTGTGAAACAAAGAGCAGACAGCTGTGTTAATTCATATATATGATTGTATGGCACCATGACTATACAGAGAATTATGTTTTCAATATCAATTAGTTACCTTGCAAGCTAAACGGCTTGTAAATCAGTAGGTTACCGGTTTCCATACCAAGTAAGTTAGTTACGAGTAAAATATAGAAACATTCTGTTGTTGCCACAGAAACAAGTTTAGAATTGTGTATCATACATAATATTCTTCCTTTCTCTCTTTATGAAGTAGATTTAATTTTCCAGCATCCTGTCTGTACATTGATTGAAGGCAGCGGGGTGACGGGCAGTAAAAGAGACATTTCAAATTTTTACTCTTTTTTATGGGCCTACTTATCAAAGTCAAATTAATAAAAACAGTATGTGCTGTACACAAACACAAATCAGAATGATCCATTCTGACAGCTGAAATCTTAAAGAGACCCCACCACTTTGCCATTTTTGTTTTGTTTTTTTTCAAGACCGCAGTGTGGTGTAAAAAAACGAAACACCAAAGTGAAAAAAAGTGAACACACACCAAAGTCCGCTAGTTGTAATATGGTCCCCTCACAAAGAGGAAGGACCTTTATCTGACCACATCAGGACACAAGACTCCTGACGAGGGCAAGGGTCCACCTAGCCAAAAGACCTTGCGGTCCCCTCTCCTCGTGATCAGCCAAAGCCAACCTCTGAGTAATAGGTTATGGGCTCTCCCGAAGACAGACCCCCCCCACCGAGGCAGGGGAGGATAGAACCTAAGGGTCACACATCCTTGCTCTAGACTTCAGTTTAGGCCCACATCCGGACTCTACCATGTTTAGTGATTGAAAAAAGACACAAAAATAAGTGCAGTGACATATGTGAAATAAAATAAATAAAAGGTACCAGTGTATGATACAATTACTAGGCCCTGTGGCTTGGTTTATGTATGTGCAAGTGTATAGGCAACCCCTTTTTAAAAGTGTTAGAGTGAGGAAGAGTTTGGATCCTCTTTCAAGTCCCATTGGGGAGATGTCCCTCTCAAGTCAGAAGGTAAGGGGGTAAATCCTACGTTTTAGAGTTGTCTTCAGAAGAAGTGAAGGGAAACCTTCCAAAGGGGACACCTATTCCAATGACTTAGGGAAGAATTACATTTACTATGGTAGACATTCACAACCACAGTGATCCCTGCAGTCCCTTGCTGTCAGAGCTTGCAAGAAAATATTATATTACCTCTTTGACATATGACAGTGTTTAGGCCTAGGCATGGGAGGCGGTCAAATGCAACTTATATCTTAAAACCTTTAGTACTTATTCTGTTTAGCATTTTCATAAAACTAGGACCCTAAAATTATTCCCTAGGGCCCCTTCACACTTATGTGCTCATTCTTGCACCTTCCTTGATTCATGGCTTTTTAGAAGGTATGCATGCATTGTGTTGAGTATACCCTTTCATCTTCAATGGCTGTCAACATATGTCAAAGTTGACAGTCGATTGAAAAAAACAAAAGCAGCTGAGGGGTGAAGAGAGGTGGTTCCCGGGACCAGAGCGGGGGAGTCCAATCTAAATGTTTAGTGGTGCTGTTTATCCCAGTGCAAAGGGATTAGGCCACTATGGTTTCATTAAAGTAGAACTAACGTTCTTTTTGCATTTTGGATAGAGCAATGGAGGGTTATAACCCCTGTCAGATTTATTTTCCCCATCTGTGTCCCATTGTGGACATTTCCCTTCAAGACCTGTCCCATAGCCAAACAGGAAGTGAGAGGAAATCTCTGAAAATTAAAGGAAATTTCTTGGGGACCCCCAGGTCATCAGACCCAATGTCCTCATTGGGAGATTTCCCCTCTATTACTGTTTGGAGAAAACCCACAATTTGGGATTTTCATTTGCTTTCACTGATAATCGTAAACAGCAATAAAAACTGACAGGCGTGCTAATTCCTCTACACTCTATCCAAAAACAAAAAATTGCGTTTAGTTATGCTTTTGTCAAAGCCAAGTGTTAGCTATTTATCTACCCAAGGTTGCCATATCCTGGTATATTTAGTGGTCCTATCTGCTTGCATGGGAAGGGTATTTTTCAATAAAATGTACATTTGGAAACAAAAGGTAAACATATATAACGCAATCAGGCAATGATCTACATTTCTAGCTACATGGGTGCCTTTTTAGTTCACAAAAGCCAGCCAATGACTGCACTGTATTTAGTTGACTCCACAATCCTATAAGGAATGTACGATTTCATCAGACATTCTTCAGAAAGGTGAATAAACGGCTCAATTGTTCATGACTAGCCTCGGGCCAAGAGAAATTATTTTCCATGCCATTCTAAATCTCAGTCCATGCTGTGGATTGTGACTCTTAATCACATGCTAAATGTACTCCTCTATTTTTTATAATTGTTTCTGGCACAAAGAAAGAACACATTTATGGAAAAGTAGAATACATATAACTGGAAAAAATCAACTATTTTCCCATATTTGACCTAAAGAGGTCATGTATGCCTCAAGTGAAAATCTCCCTGGAGATTAATGATTCTTATTATGGCCTCATTAGTGCCCCTTTATCCATTGCTTACATGCCTATCCTTTATTACAGGTGATAGCGACTAGAATAATGATTGTTTTAGACAGGTGATGTCTGTTTAAAAAGCAATAGGTTATAGTTTTCTTCTCTTTGCCCTCCCACGTTCCCATTCAATTACCAGAAACAAAGAAAAATACCTGTGTAGCACCCTTTAGCTAGGTGCTAGTGTACATAGTTATTAGTGTAGGAAATTTTGGCCTGGCTGAAAGCTAGGCCTGGGTTGAATCTGGGTCAGGGCTGAGTGACTCAGGGAGGCTGGATGACAAGTAGCACATCTGGTAACTCCCCCCACTCTCTGGAATCTTGGAGAATCTTCCAGAATTAGAGGTCTAGGAGGAGCTGCTTGGAGTATTTATGAGGGCCCCGGCCAATCCCCAGCAAAATGGGCTGGCAGGGGGCAGGCACCTCCTAAATACTCCTGAGTCATGCCAGCAGGGGCAGTCAGGTGCAAGATGGAGGCGTGCTGAGGAGGCTGTAGGTGGCCCTTGAGGGTGCCCCCTAGTCTGGGGTGGGTGAACCCGGGTTTGGGGCTTTGGTGCTGGAGGGACCCTCTACAACACACAGAGGAAATCCTTCCTGGAGGCACGGGAGCAAAAAAGGGACAGCAGGAGAAGGTTAGCAAGTCAAGAAGTTTTCCAGAGAAGTCAGTGGGGTGGGCTGGTGAGTGAACAGTCTGGGAGGACTGTGGCAATAGATGTGTCAGTCTGGGAGGACGGTGGAGTCTTAGCCAGGAGGGACAGTGAAAGGGGCAGCTGCAGCCAAGGGGGCTGGCAGGGCCTGAAGAGATGGTGCTGGGATCAGTAGGCACAGCGTTGGAAGCTGGACACTGACTTTTGCTGCATATTTTTAAGGGGCCTCAGATTAATATCGATAATGGGCTGTTGCTCTAAGATCTGAATGAGTCCTGTTTCAGGATCATCTTTTTTGTCAAGTGTACCAGTAAAGTTGCAAGCAAGTGTCCTGGAGAACCAGAGGATTGTATATAGACTGTATATAGGAAAGTTGGCCCTAAAGTTGTTTGAAGTCAAGTGGGCATCCCACAATACCCCTACTTCCCATCCAAGTTGTATCCCTTCAATAAAATACAAAACAAAGTGCTAGACAGTTTTCTGACTTTGGGAGACTGTGGAAATTCAGTATGCCTGGCTGTGCAGGGTGGGGGATCCCATTTCACCTGCGGCTCCTACGTGGGGTGCGCTACACCTGTTACATCTTGGAATGGAGACTCACACTACTTATTCCTACATGACAGCACTGGCCCTTAGTGATTGGCTGTTTAGGAACCCAATACCGTCACATGGAGACAGGCTTTCACATGGCGGGCTGGGAGCAGAGACTGTAAAAGGCATTTGAAAATGCACATAAACTGACAAGAAACATTCTAACAAGAAGAGAAAGCAGAGCAGAGGGATTACGCAACGCAGTATTACTGCTTTGCTTTCACTTTACAATTACAGGCTTGGGGCAGGTAACCTACTTGTATTAATTAAAGTGATAATTAATATTTTTTAAGCACTTTCAGCAGCTAATAAATAATGTATTTATTGTTATTGATATGTATATAGCACCAAC
Organism: Lithobates pipiens; assembly: GCF_037356315.1. Taxonomy (NCBI): domain Eukaryota; kingdom Metazoa; phylum Chordata; class Amphibia; order Anura; family Ranidae; genus Lithobates; species Lithobates pipiens. The sequence goes on from NW_027507755.1 coordinate 11,459,529, forward strand.
CATTTACACAACACTTTACATATATACTGTATATTGTACATTTACGTCAGGCCCTGCCCTCAAGGAGTCTAAGGTCCTTAACTCACATACATATACATACTAGGGCCAATGTAGACAGGAGCCAGCTTAAAGCGGGAGTCCGCCGGGACTCCGCGTTTTTCTTTTTTTTTAAAAGCCAGCAGCTACAAATACTGCAGCTGCTGACTTTTAAAATAGTGACACTTACCTGTCCAGCGCGCCCGCGATGTCGGCACCCGAAGCCGATCTCTAGATCGTCTCTCGGGTGCTGCCGCCGCCATCTTGGGTATGGGAATCAGGAAATGGAGCCTTTCGGCTTCATTTCCCGGTTCCCTACTGCGCATGCGCGAGTCGCGCTGCGCAATAAGGACGGTCCCCGCTGCCTCTGGGATCTGTGTGCTTCCCAGCAGGCAGCGGGGCACTTGTGAAAAGGGGCGGGCACTTGTGGAAAGGGGCGTAATCTATGCCCCTTTCCGCAGAGAGCTATCCCGGAAGTGGGTGCAGATACCTGTACTGTACAGGTATCTGCATCCCCCTCCCCCCTGAAAGGTGCCAGAGGGGGGGAGGGTTCCGATGAGCGGAAGGTCCACTTTAGGGTGAACCTCCGCTTTAATGAGTATGCAGCTTCTTTATCATTTACTCTCTCCCTAAGCTCCAGTTTAACCTGGTGGCATGGCTAGAGCCTGAGGCCGCGTACACACGGGCGGACTGTTCGCCCAACTTTGTCCGCTGAACAGTGTTTGGGCGGACAGTCCGCTCGTGTGTGGGCTTTCAGCGGACAGTTTCAGCGGACAGTTTGACGAACAAGGTTTTACGGAATTTCCGAAAAACTGTCCGCTGAAACCTTGTTTCAGCGAACAGTCCGCTCGTGTGTAGGCTTGTTCGTCAAACTAAGTTCCGCGCATGCTCAGAAAGGATTTACACGCCGAAAGTTATAATGCAGTGTATAGGACGTCGTATTTTTCGTCCCGTCGTACGTGCCGTTCACGTCATCGCGCACGGTTTCAGCAAACTGTTCGTCCGTCGTGTGTGGCCATGTCCGTCCATGCTAATTTTGAGCGGACTGTTTGCTGAAACTGTTTGACGGACAAAGTTGGGCGAACAGTCCGCGCGTGTGTACGCGGCCTTAGGTTTCCTCTTTCAGGGTGGCTCCTTTCTTTTGCAGCATCCTATGGAGTCACCCTTGCATGTATGTAAACGTTTTGTCTCCCTACGCTGCATGCATCAATAGAAAAACATAATCCTGGGTCCTAGGATGGCAAGACACTCACCTGCTAACAGACTGGCTGGAGACGACTGCACTGTCCACTATTACCTTTTTCCTGTGAAGACCAGAAGTCCAGGGAAGCAGCACTGTGAGAGCAGAGGACTGTAGCATTGAACGTTGTAAACTGCAATTTCTAGGGTATGATTTGTAATGGTTTACTGGGAAATGTTTATTTTTTTGTGATCATTGTGTTAAGCTAATAAAAAAAAAAAAACAGTGAGGAATTAACACTGCAGTAGAGATAAGTGAGGTCACTGAATGGATTCTGTTGGTCTTAATGAAAATACAAATCCCTCTGCAGGTAAAACAGCAGTCCCATCTATGTATTTTAACATAATACTTAACAGTTTGCCTAAAGTACAGCTTTAATTGGTGATTTTCACAGCTCTCTGTTCTAAAATATCATTCTGGCCCTTCAAATAGACTTGGGGTTCTTCTTTAACCTTAGGGCAAAAAAATAAAAATAAAAGCTGGTGGAGAGGATTTATGTATGAACAACAGGTAATCCCGCAACTAAATAAAAACATGTCACGCGCTCAATGCCAACATGGATAGCAACGGAGGATAGAATGGCAAGCAGCATTACCGTTGTAAGTAGATAGAAAACAGATGGTCCTTTTATGTGTGTGCTGTTTCTTCTGCATACAAATGCTTTTTGGGGGATCTAATTAGGCTTCCACAAAACTCAAACTGGGTAATTACTATCATTATCCCCTTTTCAAATAAATCTGAAGTCTAAACCGCAATTACGTTTTTAATCTTGGTGCTCATATTCACACAAACATTGTTTTTTTTTCTCTCTCCAAATCCTTTTAAAAGAAAGTTATCAAAAGTAGTTTAGAGGTGAATCAGAGACGCTCTGTGAATCGTTTGTTAAATTTCAACTTCTTGCTTTCCAAAATATCAGCATAAAACAAAGTACTTTAAAATAGAACTCCGTCCAAACTTTGTGATTAGGATGGTATTACATAGGGTCTGTTCCTCTCCTGGTCATTACTGCTACCCTCAACCCCAACGGGGAGACTCCCCTCCCATGTTTGGTTATACGAAGATTGGTTGTTCCACCCTCCCTTATATTGCTGTATGGGAATGGGGAGTTCCACTCTTCTCTATATTTTTTATGGAGAATGTTCTGGGGGTGATTCAAATTTCTCATTTATTCCTATGGAGACACTCGTATGGGCCAGGGGTGCCACTTTTCCTTATATCCCAATGGAGAATCCTTGTTGCATGTTTGGTTCCACTCTCCCCTAATATTCCTATGAAAACTAGCCACAGAGTTGAGGGCTACCAATCCCCTCTATATTCATATGGAAATACCCACAAAGTTGAGGGCTTCCACTTTCTTTTATATTCCTATGGAAATGCCCACAGGGTTGAGGGCTTCCCCTTTCTTTTTATATTCCTATGGAAAATGCTCTACCCCAGAGTCTCACTCTCTTTTATTTTTCAATAGGAAATGCTCACAGAGTTGTGAGCGCTCTCCTCTATATTCTAATGGCAAATGCCCAGAGAGCTGAGGGCTTCCACTCTCCTATATATTTCAATAGAAAATGCTCACAGAGTTGAGGGCCTCCACTCTATTCTATATTCCTATAGAAAATACCCATTGAGTTGAGGACCTCCACTCTCCTTTATATTCCTATGAAAAATCCTTACTAGGGGAGGGGTTCCACTCTCCTCTTTAACCCTATGGAAAATTCCAGAGGGAGAGGTTTCATTCTCTTCTATGTTCCTATTCAGAATACTTTAAGGGCATGGATGTTTGCAGTCACTTTCCCTATATTCCTTTGGAGAATCACTCTCCAGAATCCATGAGGGATGGTTCCTCTCCACTTTACATTTCTAAAGAGATTATCACAGGGGCAGCATGTTTGCCACCACTCTCCACTAAATTTCTCGTCTATAGCCCCATGGAGAATCCATGGGGCATGAGTCCACTCTTCTTTATATTCCAAAGGAAAATAACAGAAAGGGGTGGAAGGCTATGCTTCCACTCTTCCCTATATTCCTATGGAAAAATGTGTTTGAGGAGGATTCCTATTCTCCTCTATAGCCCTGCGGAGGACACCTTGGGGTGATTCCACCCTCCTCTATATTTTTAAGAAGAATTTCACAGGGGTGGAACAGTATTGTTCCACTGCCCCCTATATTTCTACACATTTTTTTCTTGAGCTGGGGGTTCCATTCTCTTCAGTATTCCTATGTATGGGAAAAGAAAAGGGGGTTGTTGTTCTGTGCTTCTCTATATTTTTGTGGTGGTTACCTTGAGGTCACTTAGTTGTCATTGTAGACAAGCGCTACAGTGACTTGCCTAAGTAACTGTGAACCCAAGAACCCAAGTTTCATGGCTCCGTGGGCACTCAAAGACAAGAAAAGGTGACTTTTGGCACGATCTAAAGTCCTGCTAGAGTTATAGTTTAGCAGGTCTAAACTGAGCACAGGCATACATATCTTATTTTAGTTTATCACAATGCAAACGTGTCTTTTGAAAACACTTCAACCAGCAACACAAATGTATTTAAAGATAATAGCATTATATCATTAAAGATCTTTCTTAATGTGTAACTCTGTTGCATGCTGCATTGTCCATTAAGACGTTCAAAATTACAGAACAATAGGCAAAAACATTCTATGTCAGAAAGCTTTATTGATCGAATGCTTTAGAGGCAAATGGGGAATAATGCATCTTAAAACATCCTTTCATGCAGCGTCACAATAAATTTTAAAAGCCTCTGCTGCCAAGGGACCCGATGTCATAATTTTTACAACCGCAAGCTTAGTATATAGAAGTAATATGATTAAAACAAAGCATCAGTAATTTCTAATGGGCTTTGAAGTGCTGGGCGCGTACATTCCAGCTCCCAGTAGGTAGTGGGTCCTGGTATTAATCAAATCTGTCAACTTTTACAGGTTTAACAAGTCCATGCGTGTGCAGATTATCAGTACAAAAAAAGTCTTCACAGACCACCACCAACATTTGTGGCTGACAGATGTGAATGGAACTGGAAGTAGCTATGCTGTAGAATGTATGCATAGCTCATTCTTATGTTAAAATTGTTGCTAAAATCTGAGTGGCTGCTTTGAGAAACACTGGTGCTTCCCTTAAGGAGGGATCAGGACTAAAAGTTTAAGTAGAATCAGGTAGGCATTAAGGTGGGTATAGAGGTATTAGAAGTGTCAAAAACTCAGGGTGCCAGCTGTAAGGATTTCATAGTCCTTTTTATGCAGTTCATAGGATCTCCAATACCAATTTTTGCAATGCGGTCCTGAACTAGCACACCATAGGGTTACGACAATTGGCAGCTAAGTTTATCATGCTTTTCTAATACCCTCAACCAACTGCCTTTTCCCACAATGCACCAGAGCACAACTGATGGTGTACCACACAACATGATCAGTACCAAGCACTGCAGCTCTGTTGCAGTATATAGACGAGAAATAAATGTCCATGTGACATTTCAATAAAGTTTAAAAAAGAAAAAAAGGTGAACAGTGCTTTATCCCCCACTAGGGGCACAGAACAGACACCAGCCTGCACACTATAGTGGATCATGTAAATGGGCCCTTGGAGTATATGTATAATTAAACCCTACAATGTCATTACAAAATACATCTGCTAAATTGAGCATTTACCTTGTCAGCAGTTTCTTACTATATGTACAAGATCCATGACTCCACTACAAGCGTCGATCCCCAAGCAACCACCATTCAAGGGAGTCATTGGCCACCCACAGAGCCTCTGCAAAAGCTCTAGAAACAAAGAGGGGAACTGCTCACCATATTAAAAGCCTCAGAATCAATTTATTGATCTCTCCAATATACAGACTACTGCATCTGGCACATATATTCACTAACACGTTTCACTCAATTGGGTACTTACTCATAAGGCCTATGAGTAAACTCCCAATGGAGTGAAACTTAGAGTGTATGTACTGAATGGAGTGCTCTGCATATTGAAAAGGTCAATAAATGTATTATTTGTATGGTTGTCTTTCTTCACTCTTCAGCTTGTTTTAAGGTCGGTGCCTCTTCTTGGTTTTAGGGTTTCCCTCCATGGTCCTATGGGGCCCAAACAAAGCCACTCTGTTGTGTGCACTCATAGGAAAAGGATAGCGACCTGATAGGCAGTCATGGATTGTGTCGATACACTGACAGGTATGGTGGGATATTTTATTTCTAGGAGGGGGATTATGTGACTTTCTGGGTGAGCGCTCACTACCCAAAATGTGGGTATCGATGTAAATGTCATTCATAGGGTTTACATTTACTTTACACAAGTAGGGGATCACATCAGTGGTGACCCCATGGCATGCATGTGTTTATGTAGTGCTAAGCACTAAAGCCACATTGAAAAAGAATGTCTGTCTGGAATGGTCTGTATATAGGCCCATGTGAATGTATACACATATTGCAGTTTCCTTCTAAAACTAATAGAAGACATGGTCCATTGAGCACCACAGACATTATAGACCTGTCTTAGGTATCTTGAGACGTCCACTGCATAATGTCTATTTCCATGTCTGCAAGGATATGAAAGCCAGGGGTTAGGTTTCAGTCATTGACTTCTCATTTGGGTGTAACTTGACCCCAAATAATTTTTCCATTTCCAAAGTCTTTGACCCTAACACGTTTGGCATAACATTTTTGTCTGTCTAGCTTGTCTCAATTTTGGCAAATCTTTCTTTACAAGGTTGTATCATTATGGATCATTATAAAACCGAGAACCATTAGGATCAATGCTTAATAATGTTGTCCCTTTTAATTTTTTCTCCAGCTAATCCTCCCTCCTTCTACATATGGTACTATTTATATATGATTAAGTGATAGTAAAGTAAAACTCCAGGCAACCATCTAAACCAGTGGCGGTTGTTACTTTATATAGTTCTGACATCTTCAAAGGGCCACACATAATGTTCAGTGTATGTAATCCTACAGAATGCTGTCAGAGAATACAGAAATCCAACACTAGATGGTTTAGAGACTGTGGCATGCTACAGGAGATGGTCAGAGATTATGGGTATGCTATATGAGAAGGTCAGAGACTTTGTGATGCTTTAGGAGATGGTCACAGACTATGGGCATGCAGCAGGAGATGGTCAGAGGCTGTAGGCTTGCTGCAGGAGATGGCACGAGACTCAGGGCATGCTGCAGGAGATGGTACGAGACTGCAGACATGCTGCAGGAGATGGTACGAGACTGCGGGCAAGCTGCAGAAGATGGTACGAGACTGCGGGCATGCTGCAGGAGATGGTACGAGACTGCGGGCATGCTGCAGAAGATGGTACGAGACTGCGGGCATGCTGCAGGAGATGGTACGAGACTGCGGGCATGCTGCAGGAGATGGTACGAGACTGCGGGCATGCTGCAGGAGATGGTACGAGACTGCGGGCATGCTGCAGGAGATGGTAAGAGACCCAGGGCATGCTGCAGGAGCGTTTTGAGGATGGGGACGTGTAGCAAGAGCCTGCTAATGCTCACTGCCATTAAAAACACTGCTATCCAGCACTCCCTAAAGTCCCATTTAAAAAATTATGCCACCACATCTGAATTTCTCTCTGTAAGATCCATTATATAAGTTCAGAGAAAAATATATTACATAAAAAAAGGAAAACAGAACAAACACAGAAAAAAAAAAAAAGAATTTGGATAAAAATAAACCAAACCATTTAGCAATAAAAAACAGTTTAACTGACATTTTCCTTCACATTCCCTGGCTAAACCTAGTGAATTCAGTGCCAACATGTAAACATCAGCAATGTGCAAGCATCGCTGGTGCAGAATGAATGGCCTTCAGTTTACATAAACATAACCTAAATCTGTATCTGATACAAGGTCTGTTTTAAAGAAGAATTTCAGGTATGGCTTTCTGTTCAACTTGGAACAATGTAAATATGCATATACCATACCCATGGAATCCCTCTAGAAGCTGGACATAACTGTAGTAGGCACCACTACTTCAGTGATCTCTGCTGGCTTCTTCTGTGCCTAGTGGCTGTCCTGCTATGTTCTGGACACACAGGAGATTGGCTGCTCAGAATGGGCAACATTCAGAGATCACTTTGCATTTACTTAACAAATGCAAAATATTCTCTGATTGGACAAACTGGAGATCATGAAGTGTGATTGTATTTTACAAGCAATTTGTGGGTGAAGAAGGTTTCACTGGCCCAGAAAGTGGAATCATGATGTGCTCATCGCTGACTAGGATATGAGCTCAGCATTGAGCTCCTATTGATTTTAGTAAAACCCAGCCTTTTCCATTGGGGCACTACATACCTATTTATGGCACATACACTGGACTAAAAATACTATAATCATTTTAACTGCTGGCTATCAATTAACTTCAGCTTCCTTAGTTTGCTTTTGTTCTTAGCCCTTGTACACACGGTCGGACATTCTGACAACCAAATCCATCAGATTTTGTCAGACGGATTTTGTCCGAAACTGGTGTTGCATGCACACGGTCGGACAAAGTTGTCGGAAAATCCGATCGTTCAGAACATGATGACGTTATTTCATTACGACGGGACTACGTTCAGGCTAGTAGCCAATAGCTTTGGTCTAGGAATTTGATCTGAGCATGCGTGGCACTTTGTCCGATCGGAATTCTCTACAAACGATCGGTCAAAGTCCGATTGGATCATGTTGTCAGAAAATTTTACAGCCCAGCTGTAAAACTTTGTCGGTCAGGTATTCAGACAGAAACAGTCCGATGGAGCCCACACACGGTCAGATTATCCGACAACACGGTCCGATCGGACATTTTCCGTCGGAATGTCCGACCGTGTGTACAAGGGCTAACAGTTGTAAAATAACTCTACAATCATCTTATAGACAAAGCTAGATGAAACGCGTAGAGGCAGGATTTCCAGTCATTCAGCCAGTCAGTTAATTCCAGTTCCGGTAAATCCAGTGATGTAGCTTCTAGCAATTGGAGCACATGTTGGCTCCAGGTGAGAGCTGAGCGAAGGCGCTTCCTGAATTGTTTTGGTACCGATTTGGGCACATACAATATCTACTGTTAATATTGTGAGCACAATAGCTATTAAATTATTGTGAAATGAGATTTCTTCTGTTGGTCTTTGCGAGCTCTTTGATGGTATGGTGAGGAGATGGAGAGCTAAGTCCCAGGAGATTTAGCATGCTGGAAGCAGAGTGGAATGGAGTGGTCTTTCCAAGAAAACAAAGCATTTATTGAACTGATTATTTTACATTATTGTCTGGTGAATGCGTTTTTTTCACTGTATTCACTGGGTGGGTCATGGAATGAGCTGTTTGGCACAGTGGTGAAGTACCATGCAGAATATGTAATCTATGCAATTTACTGGACACCATTTTGTTACAGTGTTAACATTGCAAGATTCCTGTGAGCATTACATTTCTTCACCTCTAACTTGACTTGAATGTAAAGTGTATTGGACTTAGAGTTAGCCATTGTACACACGGTCGGACATTCCGACAACCAAATACGTCAGATTTTGTCTGTCGGATTTTGTCCGACAGATTTTGTCCGAAACTGTTGCTTACACACGGTCGGACAAAGTTGTTGGAAAATCTGATCGTTCAGAGCGTGATGACGTTATTTCGTTACGACGGGACTACGTTCACGCTAGTAGCCAATAGCTTTGGTGTAGGAATTTGATCAGAGCATGCGTGGCACTTTGTCCGATCGGAATTCTCTACACACAATCGGAGTATGTCCGATCGGAGCATTTTGTCTGAAAATTTTACCAACAAGTTGGAAAACTTGGTCCGTCGGATACTCTGACCAAAACAGTCCGATGGAGACCACACACAGTTGGAATATCCGACAAAACGGTCCGATCGGACACATTCCGCCGGAATCTCCGACCGTGTGTACAAGGGCTTAGACACATTTGTATATAAATGTATATAAATGTGTATAGCCCCACTCTTATTTACTTGTTTGTTTATATTTTAATAGCTGGCCATTGCTGGAAACTTAACCTTTTCCTCAGCTGCTAGGCCAGACTTTCCCAACCAGGGTTCCATGGAATCTTAGGGTTGCTTGCACAATGAGCAATTTCTGCCTTTTTGATAAGTAACCTTTGACACCAGTGATCTTTGCTCTGACCACAAATTTAAGGAGCATTCTTCCCAGTGCCAATCACACCAAAGTGCCAGGAGCTGAACTTATAGTAATGGGTTCCCTCACACCGAAAAGTTCCTCCGTGTTAAAAAGCTTGGGAAAGGCTGTGGTAGGTTCTCAGGAACACATCCCCTGGGTCCTCTGGCCACCAACATCCTAGAGTGGTGCCACATGTCATTATAAGAAAAACAGAGGTCACTTGGTCAGGTCCATACAACTTTCCAAGACTTTTTCAGGTATTTAGTGATGGCAGTAAGAAAAAAAAAAACCTGCCAGATGCTCTACTAGCTGGGAGAACCATGGATGCAACCATCACCATCTATCGTGGATTTAAGTGTTAAAAGAACAATGCAGAAAAGAAGATGATTTAGGTGTAGCTGGTGAATACTGAAAATCAGGGACAGTCCAAAGACAAAAATACTCTTATCTTCAAAGCTCAGTGGGATGTCAATGGAAATCCTGAGCAATTAGTAGCCATTCTAGTGCAGGTCAGCCATGATGATAAAGTAGATAACATCTTAGCAGCTTAGTTACCAAGGCAACAGCCATATGCGCTTCTTTGATTTTTGTCAGAATCATTGATTTAAGGAGACATTAGGTGGCCTAACTATCCAACATCTACAAAACAAAGATTCTCTCTAAATGAATGAGTTATGTACCATGTGTGGTTGATTTGACATGTAATAGGGTATCTAGGCCTCCTGCTAAGATTCACTCTAGGATTTATTCTGAGCACATGGTTGCCCCCTCACAAATCAATACTGATACTGGTAACCAATTTTTTTTTTACATATCCATAGATTTCTTTTAAATTAGAACTCCAAGCAAACAGCTAAATATGCCACTGAAATACATACAGTACTTTTCTTCCCAGTAAAAGGGTGCGCAGGGGTGGGGGGGTTTGACGTGTCAGGACAAGTCTGATCATTGGAAGAGATCAGGCTGAGTTCTCAGCACAACCATAAAACTGACCAGTCTGTGCTCTCCTGCTTAGTGTGGTCAGTTTTTAATAGGAAAGCAGAGGGACCGGCAGGAACAACTGGGATTTCACACAAAAGAAGCAAAACAGAGAGAACAGGATACTTTCTCATACAAGTACATGATGCAGCAGCCACATATCAGGGATATGAAAAGTTGGGGTATCATATTCTTTGCTGATTTTATTGCATGCAGACCTGGATTTAATGGTGCTTTTATATGTGCCTGCAGTTCAGCTTCAGAGTGACCTCCCAGGTTTTGCCGAGGCCATATCATGTGCAGTGATTAATATGGGTGGCCCATCTCTGGGCTGCTGAGGTTGGAGTCTGTGTTCTGTCAAAAAAATACCCGCTCCGGCCTGCGCATGCACAGGCCGGAACGGCACAACAGCTGATTTCCCGGCTCACATGATGTGTATGAATGTTATTTTTAGCAGGTCGGGATAAAAAGCTGTATGAACAGTTCCATACACTATTTTACAGCATGTCAGCTACATTTCTCTCATCACCTGTCAAGTAAGGGGCAATTCCGGTCACAGCTTTGCTATTTTCAGAAAAATGTATGCTGAGGCTCCAATAGGAAAATTACAAAGGAACGCAGATCATTCTCCTCTTGAAATGATTCTGTTGCTACAACAAAAGTGGTGCCCAAAAATCACCTTGGAAAGCAAGACCTTTTATGCTCACCTTGGATCTTCCCTTGGTTCACTTGGTATAATCTCCAGCAGATTCTTTACATCTGATACATATCCGGTGGGTTGACTACTTGGTCCCCCACTCAATACAGTGGTTATATATGCCAGACCATACATTACTATAGGACACAAGTGATGTAGGGGGTGACAGATTGAACCATAGCTTGTCCTGAGGGATGCAAATATCCAACCCTAATGAGTAGTGTCGGATGTAAAGCTTCTGCCAGTGGGCATAGCTTATCAAGAGAGTAAAAATCAACAGGAACAGGCAGTAAAGAAAGGCGACTATTTGCTGATCAAGCCTTTTCTGGCACTTTTTGTTTACAAGTGTAAATCAGTATTTTTTTCTAGAAAATGATACCTCCAAAACTATAGAACTTCCAAACATTATATATATATATATTTTTTTTTAGCAGAGACCCTAGAGAATAAAATGGCGATCGTTGAAATATTTTATGTCACACAATAGTTGGACAGCGGTTTGCAATTTTGTGAAAAGAAGCTATAAATTAGACTATAAAAAATGTTATGCCGAGTAAATAGACACCCAAAATGTCACGCTTGTGGAATGGTGACAAATTATGATACTTAAAAATCTCCTTAAGCAACGCTTTAACATTTTTTGCAAGTTACTTGTTTAGAGTTACAAAGGAAGTCTAGCACTAGAATTATTGCTCTCAGGCCGCGTACACACGCGGGGACTGTTCGCTCAACTTTGTCCGCTGAACAGTGTTTCGGCGGACAGTCCGCTCGTGTGTGGGCTTTCAGTGGACAGTTTCAGCGAACAGTCTGCTGAACAAAGTTTTTCGGAATTTCCGAAAAACTGTCCGCTGAAACTTTGTTTCAGCGAACAGTCCCCTCGTGTGTAGGCTTGTTCGTCAAACTAAGTTCCGCGCATGCTCAGAAAGGATTTACACGCCGAAGTTTGCATTGCAGTGTATAGGACGTCGTTTTCTAGTCCCGTCGTACGTGCCGTTCACGTCATCGCGCACGGTTTCAGCAGACTGTTCGTTCGTCGTGTGTGGCCAAGTCCGTCCATGCTAATTTTGAGCGGACTGTCCGCTGAAACTGTTTGACGAACAAAGTTAAGCGAACAGTCCCCGCGTGTGTACGCGGCCTCACTCGCGATGATACCTCACATGTGTGGTACGAACACCGTTTACATAAGCGTGCGTGACTTACGCATGCGCTTGCTTCTACACGCATGCACGGAGGGATGGGGGCGTTTACATTTTGTATTTTTTTCCTATTTATTTTATTTTTACACTGTCCCTTTAATCACTTTTATTCTTATTACAAGGAATGTAAACATCCTGTGTAATATAGATAAGAGATGACAGGTTCTCTTTATGGAAAGAGTTAATAAGACCCCAAATCTCTCCACTACCTTTAAAAGCAAAAGATCAAAAAAAAACATTTTTACCTCTGCTCTAGACCGGAAAAATAGTTTGCTTCTGCCCTAGCTCCAGCTGTCCAAGACCACAGAGGCGATCAGAGACGATCTGGTCTCTGGTAACCTCTATGGCCAGCCATGTGAGCCATCAGATTGCTTCTTGGGCATGCTGGTAAAAACGTTAAGTCCGATAGATACGAGGCGAGCAGCCGGAGAGGGGGTGGGGGGAAAGACCCCACACTCTACTTCTGAAAGCGATCAAGTGGCTAATTAGCCACTCAGAATGCTTTCATTAGAAAGCAAAGTGCCGGCTAAAAAAAAAAAAATGCAAAGCTTACGGCTGAAGCTATCAATCGATCATAACCCTGGTAAACCAATTGCAAGCTGCAACGTATATATAAACGTATTGCGGTCGGCAAGTGGTTACAGTGGACCTATACTCCAAAGCTGAAATTGGCACTAATGCAACTCTCCCCACTCCGCAAATGTATAAAGATAATTATCAGCACCACCCTTGCCTCCATTTTTGCCCAGGCGAGGACACTACATACTACTGCTGCAGCCTCCAGGAATAACTGTGTCAAATTTTCCAGGAGCCACTGGGGTCTAAAGAGCAGCAGAAGCCGGGTGGACCTGGTGGCATTTCATCAAAGGAGGAGCTGCAGGAATCCAGAAGAGACAGCCAGCTCCTTATAGCAACAGAGGGGAAGATGTCATAGGACCCGGCATGCAATGGTGAGCGGAACAATACTGGATTCACTAGGCAAATGAGTATGTTAATTAAGGATAACCAAGCTTGACAGGTAAAAAGAAGGTTACAAAAAAAATATAAGGGGGGTGAGTGAAGTTCCTCTTTAAGAGTCCTGATTTTGCAGGGAGATTTTTGAGTGCTTTTTGTTGTAGCTATAGAGGGGCTGACCAAAATATCAAGCACACAGCCATCCATGACTGCATTTGCTCATAATTCACTTCCTGAAATAAAATTGAACATTCTGCAAGCAGCACTATGGCTGAATGGATGGGACACTAGACTTGTAGCACTGGACTATTTGTTTGATTTCCACCAAGGACACAGTATGAAGTATGAATGTTCACCTTGTACTTGCGAGGCTTTCTTCCTAAAATCAAAAAATATACTGGATTTTACCAATATGGTTCAGACATTATGCTAGGGCAGGGGCCAAAGGTTTAATGATCAGTGTAATATGCTAGCACTGTATACATATCTCAGGACCAGTCAAACGTGTGCCCAGTAATTCAAGATAAACTCCAGATAGCTATTAAAAACACCAAGGAATGCAAATAAATATATAAGACCAACTTATTTGGAATTGCAGCTAGTGTAACTACCCGTCTATGACTGGATTGCGGTCTACTGCCATGATTGCTACCAAAAGGGCAACACTTGGGGCCAATCAGGTGTTCTGCAGGTAGGTAGATGCATACCAAGGGTATGTTGCTGTAAGCAAGCAAGATTAGACTGCCCAGGTTAGGGAAGAATTAAGCTGTGGGTTGGCCGTTTCCTGGGCTTTTTGGATCTTGCCTTCCTTCTCAGTCTGTATATAAAGATGGTGAAGGCGGAGCTTAGGGGGCTTTTTGTCGGGAACGCATGGGAAGCAGAAAGGTAGAACCCACTGTGAAGGATGTAGCCTGAAGCAACCTTCTTCTGCCAACCTTAGGGGATTCACCAGGAATGGGCTTTACCAAGCATGGACTCTCACCTGTACAGGCACGCCTGGGCAGTCACTGCATAGTTAGTTAGGGCAAGACCGTGATGCACTTCCAGACTGTTATGCTAAATGCATTTAGTAAAATGTATGAACCATTCAAATCCCTGCTCTGAAGTAATTGAAAGGGGTGCATGGTAGTTCCAGGGCAAGTAGGCAACATTCATGCACATGTGCTGGGAAGGAACATACAGACAGAAGCAAAAAGATGAATTCACTAATTTTTTGCTGCTTCTTTAGTGCCTAATTGGGGACAAGTAGGTAACCAGGGAGTGATGTTTAACTGCAGCAGAGAAAAATCAAGTCTCCAGGCTTAATGTGCCATGTGGCAGAGCTGATGTAAATCTCAGGACTGCATGGACAAAAATGCAGATTCTTTTGACAAGTAAAACAGTTCCCCAATGTGTTACAGTGGTATATTGAGCTGTTTGCCTGAAGCTCAGCTTTAAGCACCTAAAGCATGTGGAGCTCTCCATGTCATTATTTTCTGAGTTCTCACCATAAAGTCTTTTAGTGTGTTCCTTTTTTTCGAACACAAAAATTCCCATATGCCACATTTATAGCACATTTTTTCATTGAGCACATCTTCCATAGGGATAAATGGAACTTCATGGGTCCTTTTTACTAAATATGTCCAGCTTTGTGAAAGGTTTAGTGCATGTCTGATGTCTTCATTTTCTTGCCTGACTCACCTGCCCTGTATCTACAGTTTGGTGCCCTTTATTATATTTTCCAGAAGTTGACTGCTTGCTTTATACAGTCTATTTCTGGCCCTAAAAATGCCTGGCAATCTCACAGCAGATTATGGTCAAAGGTCATTGTGCCTCAAGTGCTAGAATACAACGCGCTTCGCAAAAGTAGGCCCGAAGCTTGTTATTAAGTATACGATTCTCTGCTGATTTTCAGAACGAGAGAATGCAAGTTGACAAAGGGAACTGCATCTAAGAAACCCTGTCACCAGCAAAACAACTCTGGGATTAGGGTCAGAAAGTCTTGCCCTCCTGTGGTGGTTGTAGATCTCAGCATGAAATGGTGCAGAGCTTAGTAGCAAGAATATAGGACATTAGACCCTGTGCAAGCATATGAAATATCTTCTGATATTTTCAAGGCAGGAGCAGACAAATATTAAATATTGAAAGTGTCATATTGAAATTGATAGAAAAAAAAAAGAAATTGATAAATTACCCTTCATGCCTGATCCTTAGCATGAAATTAAAACCCTCAACTTCAGCCTAATCCCTAAACCAGGGGTCTCCAAACCTTTCAAACAAAGGGCCAGCTTACTGTCCTTTAGATTTTAGGGGGTCTTAATGGGGCCAACAGGAGTAGAAAATGTCCCAGGCCCAGCTTCAGTGATTATAAACATTGCCTCAGGGTTGAACGCCAGTAGGAAGAGGATTATAGTGCCCCATCATTGGTGTTAGTGGAAGGAATGGTGTCCCACTATTGGTGTCAGTGGAAGGAATAGTGCCTCATCATTGGTTTCAGTGGAAGAAATAGTGCCCCACTATTGGTGTCAATGGAAGGAATAGTGCCTCATCATTGGTGTTAGTGGAAGCAATAGTTCCACACTACTGATATCAGTGGAAGGAATTGTTGGTATAAGTGGGAAGAATAGTGCCCCATCATTGATGTTAGTGGGAGTTATGGTGTCCCATCATTAGTGTCAGCGGTAGAAATTATGAGGATATGAATTATGAGGAATAGTGCATCATAGTATTGGGAGGAATAACGCCCCAAGGGCGGGATATAGGCTAGCAAAGGGCCACATCCAGCCTTCGGGCCACGGATTGCAGACTACTGCTCTAAACTTTAAAGTGGCAGTGGCAGAAGTTTTTTTACCTCAGTGCATTCCCTTCATTAAGGTAAAAAGACATTGGCTTCTACTGCTCTCAATCAAATGAGAGGGAAGAGAGCTGAGCCACACTGTCTATGTCTATGGGCGCGGGCAGCATGTCTCAGGATCAAACCTGCAGGTGTGGCACAATAGGAAGTGGCTTCCTATGATAACACCTCAAGAAGAGCAGGAGCGCTGCGGGGGGGGGGGGGGACACCCTAGAAGAGACGGATCGGGGCTGTTCTGTGCAAAACCATTTTACAGAGAAGGTAAGTATAACATGTTTATTGTTTTAAAAAATGACCCTTTACAATCACTTTAATATAACCCTGCAATCCAATTCTAAACGTAACCCACCATCTAAAGCTAACCTTATCCCTAACCTCAACCAACCCCCAAACCCAACAATTATATTGGCCCCACAAGTGACAATTGTCTAGCAACTTTAGTTTATTTCAGCTAGCTACCTACTTGCAAGTCTTAACGATTTCTTTTTTTTTATTAAAAACTGTGGTGGAGGCTAATTTTTTCATTTGGTGTTTGAAAGCTGATTGCAAGTGGATAAAACTGGATGTGAATTGATACAGATTATGGCAGCCAAATACTAGGCATTTCCGTGACATTGCTAACTTTCAGTCAGTTTTCAGCCACGATCCTGCTCTAGTTTTCTTCTAAGAAAAAGCTGTAAATGTTATAAAAATCAAGGACATCTTAATTGTACTCTAATAAAGGCATTAAATGTTCACCCCAGTTTTAATTGTCTGTGAAAGATTTCAGATTATGGTATATGGCCAATCTATTTGAACACCTTCTTCATAAAATCATGTGCACAACGCTTGGTCCATACTTATGGTACATGGTTTGATGAGTTTGCTGTGAAGGTACTTGAATGGCCTGTGCAGAGCCCTGACCTCAAACCCTGCTGAACATTTTTTGGGTTAAATTAGAACACCAATTGTCATTAGGGTCTTCATATCCAACATTAGATACACCCAAACATCTTGTGGAAAGCCTTCCCAGAATAGTGGAGGCTCATAGCTGCAAATGAAGGAGGGCTGTATTCCATAATAATGTCCACGGTTTATGGAATGGGGTGTCCAACAAGGTCCTCATTCCCATTCCACATGGGAATGAGGAAGCTACCTGGAATAATGCTAAAACATATTAAACATTACCAAACAATTAAAGGTAAATGTGCATAACTACTACTAGTTAGCCCATTATCATTGTATCGTCATAGCAGGGCACATTTGAAATGTTTATGGCCACTGGCCAGCATTAATTTCAAACCTTAAATATTCTCTGCCCTTATGATACTGATGCCAATATTACTCAGAACCTTTATAGTGTAGAAATTCAACACACCTAAAAATTAAATGAACTGAATATACCAGTGAAAACCAATGATCAGCAGAATGAGTACGTAGCACAAGTCAGACAATGGCTGCCTGTTTAGACACAGGTATTTGGTTTTGTGACATATTCCTTTAAAGTACACGCTGGAGATATGGGCCTCTAGTGCCACTCTATACTCTGACACTGCCTGTCCAGAGGAGGTTTAAAAGCAAGGATTAATGTCATTGTGACGAGGGCAGCTCATAGCTCTGTATGCCTCTGGTGCAGATATTGAAGTTCCTGTTATGGAGTGCTTTATGGCTGCTCGAGTCTGTACCTGGAGACACTGCCAACTGCTGAGAGTTATCAGAATGAATTCAAGGGAAAGCTAACTATACAGCTATACAGAGAAAAAAAATCTGGAATAGAGAGGCTGAATGAAAAGGATGCAGGTTCAAAAAAGGAAAGTCTTACCTCGAAACAAACACATAACTGCGCTTCGGAGCTGCAATTCCAATATCTACACTATAGTGGCGACAACCATTTTGTCAGGCACCCAAAAATTACTGTAAAGTAATATTAAATACTCATCACCAATCATCGGTTGGAGCAGCTCTAACATGATGAAGAAAAGCCCTGCCTCTATCAAGATGGCAACATCCACATAGAGACACAGTATAGAACAAGGTTGGGTAAATAACCAAAAGGAAAAAGGTCAGCTGCAGCTAACTCAAAAGCACTGGTGATTAGTCCTTTACCTTCTATTTGTCCTTTTTGCCATGTTCTTCACTGTTCTGGTCCTAGTTAAGGAACCTCACCCCTCCCCATTTTTAAATTCCCTCTTACTTATGCAGTCTTGAGCTCAATTCCCATACTCACTCACCCAGCGAATCCAGCATTATGCTCTTGTGATCCATATTCTGCACCCCAGGTCCCTTACTGCCATCTTCTTCCCAGACATAATTGGGAGCTGCCTGTCTCTTCTGGGTTAAGGTATCTGGACCCTGATTATGCACTTCCAGGTCCACCCTCCTCCTAATTCTTATGGAAGGAAGCTGGTGCCTCCTGGTGTATGTGACATGGATATCTCAGAAGGCACTAGGAACACCACCTTGGGGGCAGGCATGAAAATAAGTAAATACAAGGTAAACAAGCTATAAAAAAGCTGTGTGGGGGGGAAAGAAGGGGGGAGTTCATGTTTTGGAAGATGGAAGGAGAGCAAAGTTACATTTCAGTGAAGGTCCACTTTAAAGGAGTTATAAACTGCCACTTTAAACTTGTATCTACCGGTAAGCTTAAAATAGGGTTTTGTAGGTACAAAGAATATCTCCTAAACGTGCACCGTTTAGGAGATATTTACACGGCGATAGCCAATGATGCCCCCAGTGCATGCTTCACGCTCTGCATTCAGTGCACATAATCATGACGTCTGCATCCATTCAAACGGCTGGAGTGCGTGAACCCAGAAGGAAGACCTGGTAAAGATGGAAGGGCCAACAGTGCTTTGTTTAAAAAATAGCTTGATAAATCAGTCATAATATGCTTATTTGCAGTGCATACTAGCACATTATGGCATTAACCTGCAGGGGGCCCAGATATTATATATATATATATATATTATTTTTAGACTTTACTACCACTTTAAGTGTAACTCCAGCCACTTAAGGGTGTTGAAAATGTAGATCCTTCAATAAATTTGACATGTTTTCCTTCTGTTGGGTGGATTTCTCTTGCTTCCTGTTCTTGTGTCAATGCTGCCAACATCAATATTTACAATCAGGTGTTTTATTTTAATTCAAAGTAAATCTCCAGCTAAAAATGTTAGATCGAAAAAGGAAGAGTAAAAATCACTATCAGGTCAAATTTAGCAAATTCAAAGTCACATTAAAAGTGAACAAAAGATAATTTATGGAAAAGGAAACTGTAAGCCCTTGTACACGCGGTCGGAAAATCCGTCGGAATGTGTCCTATTGGACCGTGTTGTCGGATAATCCGACTGTGTGTGGTATGCATCAGACTGATTCCGTCCGAATATCCGTCGGACCCAATTTTCCAACATGTTGGAAATATTTCCCGACCAACTGGTTCGATCGGACATACTCCGATCATGTGTAGAGAATTTTGATCGGACCAAGTGCCACGCATGCTCAGATCAAATTCCTACATCAAAGCTATTGGCTACTAGCCTGAACGCAGTCCCACCGTAACAAAATTACGTCATCACATTCTGAAAGATCTGATTTTTCGACAACTTAGTCCAACCGTGTGTATGCAACAGTTTCGGACAAGATCCGACGGACAAAATCCGACGGACAAAATCCGACGGATTTGGTTGTCAAAATCTCCGACCGTGTGTACAGGGGCTAAGAATACTTGATTTTGCTGCGCAGTTACCTGCAATACTCTAATGCCGCGTACACACGATCGGAATTCTTGTCGGAAGAAGCTCTGATGGTTTTCCCGACGGAATTCCGCTCAAGCCGTCTTGCCTACACACGGTCACACCAAATTCCGATTGTTTAGAACGCGGTGACGTACAACACGTATGACAGGACTAGAAAAAGGAAGTTCAATAGCCAGTAGATTCTGTCTCGTAGTTGAATCTGAGCATGCGCGATTTTTAGTGTGTCAGAATTGCATACACACGATCGGAATTTCCGATAGAAAGTTTTTCCGTTGGGAAAATTGAAAACATGCTATCAATTTTTGGCTGGCGGTAATTCGGACAGCTAAATTCCGATGGAGCATACACACAGTCGCATTTTCTGATGAAAAGCTCTCATCTGTCTTTTTATGGCCGGAATTCCGCTTGTGTGCATGCGGCATAAGCCAGCCTTTCTCAACCTTTTCAAAACAGAGGAACCCTTGATATAACTTTCTGGTATCAGGGAACCCCTGCTAAAAATTACTTTATCTATAACTCATGATACATTCATGTAATGGTCAGTGGGAAGGTTGCCCCTTGCACTTGTAGATACTGGGAAGAATTACCCCCTTACAAATAGCTAAAAAGATTAATGGTGGCAGTGGGAACTTATCTAAGAGGCAGAAATTGCTCATTTCTCAAGGAAACCCTAGCAACCACTGGAGGAACCCTAGGGTTTCCTGGAACCCTGGTTGAGAAACCCTGCTCTAAGCTGATGACAGGGCCTCTTTAAAAGGTGCAAAAGCAGAAGCACCTTTCTGCACAGATAACGGCCCAGTACTGGGTTGAGACGAGTATGTTTCTGTCAGCTGAAAGATTGCTTAAATACTGGAATCGCGTTATATGACTGTATATAGAAATAGTGTTTGGGGGAGATTTTCTTTAAATAGCTAAGCTGAATCACCTGAGAGATGGAGCATGCTGTTTGCAGCAGTTGTTAACCACTCTAGAGAACGTTTTCAGTGGGAGGTGTAAAGATATACATTTGCATTAATGTAGCTGGAGCAAAAATAAACAGTACGTCTTTTTTGCAGACTGAAAACCAAACTTGGCAAGATTTTATGTGTTCTTATATCACCTACACAGTGTGGTACACTATAATTAACCAGACAAACAATAAAAAATAAAAAAAACAAAAAATAAAAAACTTAATTGGATTTTTTTTTTTTTTTTACAAATACATATTTAAACATAAATATTGCCTTTTGTAAGTTTTCAATAGACTTGGAATTTGTTAATACATTTTTGCAATTTGCTCTATTGCTGTTCCTGACCATTTTTATGGAGATTTCAGCTACTTCCTGTTTCTATGAGTAATAGCTTATAAAACTAGAGTAGGAAATGAGGAAAATGAGGCCCAAATGCAACTCTTGTCTCAAAATAGTTGCCTTTGAGGGACAACCATGATATGTGCCAAAATGGAAGCCATTGAAAAGGATCAGGTCTTCAAAATTGACATAATGTGGCAAACCTGGGTCACTCACTGCTTACCGCTGACCTTTCATCAAACAGTCCTCTTGTCATGGTAGCGAACACCACACCGTTCTCACCGAATGTCTTCCTGGCTGGTCAGGTCATCCATGTGGACTCCCTTTCTTTTTGCCTCCTTTTCTTTCATTTCGCCCCGCTCGAGATGTAGCTCCCCCTTCTCAAGTAACACAGACTCTTTCTTCCAAGGTTCAACCCCTCAGGTTGCACCTGGATATTTTTGTCTTGTTTGTATTTCCGCTGTTACAGAGTGCGTTGTTACTCCGATGACCTTATACACGATTATATATTGATTTTCTTTATACATTGCAAGCTCCGATCAGCAATTGTACTGAGCTTCACTTTCTTTGTTCATGTTTGCTTACTCAACATCTCTGTTATGATTTGTAAACGTAAAAAAATCTTTTAACAAGAAAAACACACTGGATAGGCATCCAAATATTTATCTCCGCCCCAGTCACCTGCTGGACAGATAAGGTTGGTTCCTGTTTGCACCCAAGCTAGTGTTGTCTGGTTCTTGGGTGTCATTTTCAGCTATAATACCTTGTTCCTGTGGTTCAGCGATGAGAAACCAGCTCTCTGGGGGAGAAACGCAGTCGGGATGTCGGAGTCCATCACAATTAAAAACACTGATGTTGGTTGGAATAGGTGTTTAGCTGACATAGAACGCTTATGCCGCTTATATACAACCAGACTTTCCGGCAGACTGGGTCCAAAGGGATTAGTGCGTTGGACAATCCAATCGTGTGTGGGCTAGTCTGATTGTTTAAAAAAAATAAAAAATCAGGTGGACCTAGAAATAGAACATGTTTCAAATCTATCTGACGGACTCAATTCCGATGGACTAAAATCGGGAAAACCGTTTGTGTGCTGGTCCGACAGACCAAATACGACACAAGGGAAGCTATTGGCTACTGACTATTGAACTTCCTTGCTTAGTCCCGTTTACGTCATCACATTAAAAACAAACGGAATTTCGAACGGACTTAGTCTGTTCGTGTGTGGCCAAATCTGTTCGCTAGGAAACTCCGTCGGAACTCAACCGAAAGTCAACCAGGAAGACCGTCGGACCTAGTCTGTCGGAAAGTCTGGTCGTGTGTACATGGTATTAGAGTTCCCATTTGTGTCCAGGGATAGGTTAAAACTTCTGGATCCTGCACGATCATAAAAAGGTAGTCCTGGGGTTCAGACTAATGAAGCCATGTAGCAGGAGGAACACAGAGACTATTAGAACTGTTTTCTTATGCTGTGAAACATAAGAAACAATAGATTTATATAACCCTGCTTCCCGGACTGACATCTTTCAATACAGAGGAATCTTATCAACCTCAAGTGCCATCATCAAATCATAAAATAGCGGCACCAAGATGTCAGCAATCTCTGGAGTCTGACATGTTTCTATTCAACTCACAAATCAGATTCTATAAAAAGAGATGAAAATCTGTTTATTGTATCACCTAACACTCATAAGACAGATAATACACAACAGATAAGCAGCCGGTTGCCTTGCCTGGTGGCAGAGAAGGCCGATGATTAATAACACTTACATCCAAACACTCTATAGAAGGTAGGTAAGATATTAGCTACAAGGGATGGGCAACAAGTACCATATCCAACTGGCCAGGGACTACAAGTGCCAACTTACCCCGGCAGCCAGATGTCTAAGGGAGGGAGGGCTGACAATGGATAGGCCTAGGAAGCCTGTGGGTGACCTCACCACTTCAGGCTTTAGCAGCCATTGTTGGAGTGCTCTCTCCTCCCCTCTGCAGGCTATAGCCAGTAATGATCATCATTGTGTTCTGATGGCAGGGAAGTTTCCCCCCTGTCAGATTACAATACCTCAATGGGGAGGATTCCCTCATCCACATTAAGTGTGTGGATGGGGGAATTGAGTCAGTATTTTTGTTCAATCTACTGGTTAAGCTAATAAAAAAATAGGAAAATGTATGGACTGTCTAAGAATACGAAAACCAGAGATTAGTTAACTAACATTTTCGGAAGCAGAATTTAGCTACGGCAGCCTTCATATGACAGGTTCCCTTTAAAAAAAAAAATGTCACTTCTGTTTTAGGACAGCGTGCTACAAAGGCTGTTTAGATTGAATTTCCTCCTCAATCTATGGCCCTAATATTGACACGCAGAAAGTAAATCAGATGTGGACACAAGTGTGCTGGCAGACAAGTGTGGTGGAAATAGATTTAGGATGACATTGGACAATGATCTCGGGGGAGTGATACAGGATGAACGGTGCCGGCAGCATGTTGATAGATTTAAACACCTTGCTACAAAACAAACTCATGGATCAGTAGGGTCATATCACACGAAACTCTACCTCTTATCTCCCGGAGAAAGATTTTTACAAAACAGACAAATAAAAATAGCATTGGGAAGAACTCGCAACCATTCCTCATTCACAGAGAATAGAGCTGGCCATACACTGATCATTTTTTTCTTTTCATTCAGCCTACAAATAACAAATAGATTCCTCCATCCATGCTAAAAGCACAGATGGACAAATCCCCCTTGATGGACTATTGTCTTCAGACAGTCAACAGTGGCAGCTATCAGAAAACCCAAACAATGGCTTCCTCTGGTGGGACAATCTATCTCTCACTTGGCTCCTTCAGTTTTTAAATCAATGGATATTGGGCAGAAGGGCGATCCACAGAACACATTTTGCCCTGTTTATCGGGAAGCAGATGAAATTCATGGCATGGCCATGGCATGAAATTCACTACAATATTTTTTTAAGGATAAATTGGGCTTTCCTTTGGTGGTAAATGGTAACGGATATCCCCTGATTATTTTTATTATCAAAATGGTCCAAAATAGTAATACATTAGCTATACATTTCTTACCATTAACATGATCCACCCATGAATAAAAATCTACTCCTGATGTGCATGGAGACAGTGCCAGGACAAAGTCATCTAGAGCCCAGGGCAAACATGCCCCCAAGATGTATCAGCATTATGCATCAGTAAAAACCCCTAAAATGAAGCACTAAGCTGCATGCTTACCCCTAATTCCCCCTCCTCCCAGTACAAATCTGCCTCCCCCATTGAAATCTCCCTTCCAAGCACAGATCTTTGCCCCCCATCAACCAAATCCCCCCAACGCAAATGCCCACCCCACCCATCCTAAGACAAATCATCTACCCCTCAAATTTCCCCTCCAAGTAAACATACTTCCTCCCCACTCCAAATCCCCCCTCCCAGCACAAATCCCCCCTTCAAAAAAAATTCCCCTCCTAGCAAAAATACCCCCAATCATCCCTTCTAACACAAATACCCCCCTCCCCACAAAAAAAAGTTTCTCCTCCTAGCACAATCCCCCCCCCCGTACCCCATCACCTCTTCTAGCACAAACTCCCCAAATCCCCCATTCCAATACAAATCCCCCTAAATTCTCACTCCTACCAACCCCCCCCCCAAAGTTAACCACCTAGGGAAGTCGACCCCCCTGCCCCTCCCGTTGTCCCGACCCTGCATGGAGATATCAAATATGTTTCCATTATTTACAGTTTATACCCGTAGTACCGATGTACTGTTTATATTGGTGCCAAGCATTTGGCACTAAAGCATGTAAGTGAATCTTTTGTCTTTTTTCAATTATTAATTATTTCAATAAATACTACGCTATACCAACATTTTTTTTGGCATATGCAATTTCCTTTGGAGCATGAGAGAGAATTAAGTGCTGAGCCTAACCAGGCACCGGAAATACACAGATTGCATAAACCCATTAAGCACATATTAACCTTCTTATACCAAAAGGTCAGAAAATATAATGATAAAAAGCATTTTAACATATGGTGGCACATTGGGCATGTGCAGTAGTAAAGAAACAGCAATCATGATAAGATTTCCTGTGGTGTGGGGACACACTTCTATGCTTTATATCACAGACTTGTTATTTATTGATTTTGGATGTTTTTGAACATTGCGTAAAGTGAAGTGCCCTATCTCTTTAAATATAACGTTGGATAAGTGTATCATTACACTTAGAAAGTCACCTATGCTAGACTGAATTATATGGCTATTTTGAGCATATTATTGTCTATTTGAGTTGTGTGGTGTCAAGTGCCTTATTTTTGTTTGCATTACTGATCACCGCCCCTTTGTAACGCCAAGAATTTGACCAAAAATGCTGACTGGCTTCCAGGTGGAACCCGAACCAAGGTTCAAACAAACACAAGCTCATCCCTACACTTACTACAGACCAGCTTGAAAAGTTTATTTTTTTTTAAAAATTGTGTCTGCTTTTACATGCTGGTGCTGGATGTGTCAGCACTTAGGCCCTATTCACAAAGGCAATTTGAAATCACGGGCAGAATCACTGCAGTTCCAATTCGTGGCAAAACGTGTGAAATCCTGAATTGCAAGCAAAAATATATTCGCAATTGTTACATGGTTAAATGCAGATGCAAAATTGTAAATGTAGTCCCAGAGTTTTTTTGGCATGACATAAGGGCAGCCCACTCAAGTTAATGGGCTTCCCTATGTATGACACATGTTTTGACGTGTCAATCTCGCTTTTTAAACACGGTATCGGGAACCTGCATTCCCGCAAAGTGATGTGGGAAAGATGCTCACTCCAAACTCCCAGAGTTTAGTTGTCATTTTTGGTCCAATGACATTGACCAAATATGGCCATGCGGCCATATTGGGTCTGTAATCTCACGAGCACCCCAGCCCCTTTGTAACGCCAGCTGCTGTATGAGGAATCCCCCGTGAGCAGCTTATTGGACCTAAAATGACAGCTGGCTTTTAGGTTGGGACCCGAACCCAGATTCGAACAAAATGTAAACTCATACTACTAAAGACCAGCAGGAGGCGATTTTAAAATTCTCTGTTGCCGGTGCTGGATGTATCCATGTGTAATGTTGTTGTCCATGTTGGAAGTGAGCAACAGAGGGTGGCTCATAAAGTTCAAGCTGGGAAGATTTCAGGATTATTTTTATGAATGTTACCAGGGACACAACAACCAATACAGGTACTGAACATCATTTTTGCTTTTTTAACTTGGGTTTAATGTCCCTTATTTATTACAGGTACTTATATAGCGCCGTCTATTTACTATTTATATTGCTTTGCATATATTGTAAATTCACATCAGTCCCTGCCCTCAAGGAGCTTACAAACTATGTCCCTAACTCACATTCATACATACACAAACTAGGGCCAACTTAGACAGGAGCCAATTAACCTACCAGCATGTTTTTGTAGTGTGGGAGGTAACCGGACCACCCAGAGGAAATCTACGCAGGCACAGGGAGAACATGCACACTCCAAGCAGGTAGTGCCTCATTGCAAAAATGCTAACCCGTAAAGTAACCTATTAGAGTGCAGTACTTATTATTAAAGCCCTTCTCTTAGATAAAATCACAAAAGTATGGAGCCTTTGGCTTTTCTCTGTATTTATGAAAACCTGAAGAGCTGTGAGTCTGACAAATCCTGGTTGTTAACATGGCATTGGGTAAACATTGCTGTACCATGTGTTTTCTGTACCTGGGATGAGGGCAGGAAAAGAAGAAAGTCCGAATCATGTTGGGATGCTCTAGATCAGGGTTTCTCAACCAGGGTTCCTCCATGAATTGCTAGGGGTTCCCTGAGCAATGGGCAATTTATGCCTCTTAGAAAAGTTCCAACTGACAACAATGATCTTTTTAGCTATCTGTAAGGGAGTAATTATTCCCAATGACCACAAGTGTAAGGAGTATTCTTCCCACTGACCATCACGCTAATGTATCATGAGTTGTAGATATAGTAGCTTTTAGCAGGGCTTCAATGAGGCCACTATGTTATTTTAAGGGTTTCTGTACGTTGAAAAGGTTGAGACAGGCTGCTTCTTTTTGGCTGTTTTGTTGTTGTCATGTAAAAAAAAAGAAAAGAAAAAAGGAGACTATGTATAAAAAAATATGACTGGATTTAAAAAAAAAAATACCTTTAGTGTTATGTAGTCTAATCTTCTATTCTTTTTATGGGGCTGTAGGTTTTCAGAGAAAATGAACAGCATGGTGAATTATTGTACAACTCGGACACTGCAGACAATAGAACTTGCAGGCCTAATTTTCCAGCAACTGTGCTGATAATGTTATCCCACAGTGTGAATGCACTATGTAAAGATGTTTGTCAGTTCACTTAGGCTTGCCAAGGCAAAGAAAACAAAAAGACGGCAGAAGGAAAGTATAGCTGACAAGATGTAATCAAGTTTATCTGTGAAAAATTGTTACATAATGCAAGTTAAACAAAGTGTAAAAGTATTCAAAGTATAAATCCACGCAACACTGATTCTGGTCATATTAAAAAAAAAAAAACTCAACCGAAATGGATCTATGGAATAGCAGCAGGGAAATATTGTGTTACTTTCAATCACCTATGTGCTTCTATTTGGGTAACAGTATATTGCAGTTATTGGGTTAATATTTTGAAACTCTGGGTTTAATAGTGTACTGTGGTATGACTTCTGTCTGCTCGTTTCACTTCATTGAGAAGGGATATAGGCAGTAGGATTTGGGGCCCCTAGGTCTGCTTGGAGTAACAAGTGTGATATTATGTGCGGTGGCTCCCCATTTTGCCTTGGGGCTGAACATGACAATGTGTAGAGTGTAGGAATAGCTGGTGGAGGAAAATCATTACTCAACAGTATTTCCCTCAAAATAACTCTGCAGTCATGGTATCACGGCCAGGTGAAAGGACATTATCCTTCCATGTATGTATGGAACCCAGGGAAGTGGTTTGGCCTCTGGCCACGAGGGGGCGCATGACTCACATGAGTAATAGTACAATTCTCTCAACATACAGTTCCCCCATGCTAACACAACAACTGTCATATCCTGGTACCAAGGGCCACAAATCAAGGAGTCAATATCAATGTGATGTCTCAAAGCATTACAACCGGGGTAACTTCACCATAAGTTAGTATGGTGCTGATTGGTGACTAAGGAGAGGAAGAGAAGTGGCTGATAGGTGGCTAAGGAGAACTCAAATTCTTCATAAGAAAACAACAAGGCCTAAGGTGGCTGACATTCATTGGAGACGTGTGGTGGCACAGGCAGGTGGGCTGTGGAAGTGCTCCTCTCAAAATCCCTAATTGCACAGGGAACATTATTTGTAATTTTTAGCCTATTGTGCCACTTCAAAGTGTCTACAATGGGTTGCTACAACCTGCTCTATACTGCGTACATATTGATCACTAGATAATAGTTCATTTATGAGACTGCTCCACCTAGGTTGGAGTCTTATAATACAACATAGAACAATAAGCATGTAAAAATGTGAAGGATGAAGGAAAATGTCTTCCAGTTAAAGTTATAACAATATAAAATATGTACAGTAGTTTTTGTGTATGCATAAACATACACCATGGTTCATTTTCAAATAAATTAATATAGCTTAAGGCCCCATTCACATCTGAGAATTTTGTAGCTCGAAGCTCCATGATGCTCAACAATCAAAATCCCAGGGTCTTCAGTTGTGTTTGTTCACACCAGAGCGTAGTGTTGCTTAAAGCTTGAAGATCAAAAACATACTTTTTAGCTATAGCTGCAAGCGTTTTAGGCCCCAGTAGACTTTGAAGGGAGTGCCTGGAACAAACGCTTAGGAAAAAAAAGAAAAAGCCTACAAAATGACCAAAGACGCTCACTTCAAGTATGAATGCAGGCTTAAAGTACAGCAATCAGGAGAAAGGTATGGAGCTGTCATTGCCAGCCTTCTTCTAAAATGCTAGCTAGGTGTCAAACATCTTGAGTCATAGACCTAGGACAAGCATGCTATACAGTAAATGAGGGTCAGAGTAACTCCAGATTAGCCAGCTTAAATGACGGAAAGCATGGAGGGCCCTATTTTAACTTCTCATCAAAGATCTGCATGGAGTTTTATGAGCTTTGCTTAAGTTCCTGCTGGTTTTCCCCCAACCTAAAAATAATCCAATATGGTGATTTTGTTCATTTAACATGGCGCTGCCTGCCCCCAGCATTCATATCTACTGGACAGGAGTAATAGACACTCTGAATAAGGTGTTTTAATCCACCATTCAAGCTGATCCAAAATAATGTATGCTGGGTATATTGAATGACCTGATGTTACCAACACACACAAAAGAGGTGCTTTCTAGAGTGCTATTTCATATATATATATATATATATATATATATATATACACATATACATAAGCACAAGGGTTGTGCCCCTGTACTCAAAAAAATATGGGCACCATGGCTGGACACACCTGGTTTGCCTCTCTTGGATCTAGTGATAGGCAGCATGGTGTCCTAGAGGAGCAGTGGTAAAGCCTCCTAATGTCTCTTCCCCTGTTCTTGCATTGTGCTGTGTAATTTTTTTACTTTGGTTGAAACTGTGGATGGATTGGTGTGGTTATCAGTACGTTACTCAAGCTTACATGCCTATGTACCCATCTTCATTATTTTCTGTGTTACTGTTGTATGGTAACTGTACTACCACTGTGGATAACTATGACTTTTCAATAAAGTTCTCTCTTTGAAAAATAAACCAATAAGTCATAAACATTTTAGCAAGTTGGCCTAATTTAGGTCGGTAACAGGCGCAAACAGCTCAAATTTCTAAACCATGGCAGAATTGCTGGTTATTACAAATGCATAAGGGGTCCCATTTGTGCTACTGCATGGAGAACTTCAATGAAGGAGTAACAAAATCCATTCAATTCTACCATTATATGGGGAAAAACATTCTATAAGAAGCCACATCTGCACACATTGATGGCTTCTTCCTTATTTTCTAAGCAGTCAGATCTAATTCTGAAGCCAAGCACAGAAGACTGAGTTGTTTATGATTTGAGAGTGTAAAGACATTGAACCATCAGCTTCAATTTCCTCCGAAGTGTTGGGGGTGGTTATCCAATGTCAGCCAGGAGCCAAAGTCCCCTTTTTTTTATAAAAGGTTAATACTCTCATCCCAGCTATCCTCCGGTGAGTGAATCTTTGATGCTCTTCCTCTGGTGGCTCTGTAGTAATCTACAGAAAATGTGCAGGCATTTACTATCGACCGTCTCTCTGCTGCTATCTGATTCCTCTATCAGGGCACTCGACAGCTGAAACACCTCGACTTTATTTGATTTTGTCATACCTTGTGTGTGTGTATATATACAGTATTTTTTTTTCCAGGATGCAAAAAGGATGGTGAACCATAGATGGCCATTAATGATGACCTTCAGTCATTTTTTCAACTTTCCACCTATTAAATCTTCTTCCCTTGTTTTAGCTTTGGATAGTAAAACATTTTTTTTTTCTGTGAGCAAATACCTTATACAACCCACTTCCTGTTTCTTGTCTGGTCATTAGCCTAGGCTTCATGCACAGCTCTCCCTCTTACTCTCATGAGAGTTTGCCAGGTAGGGAGGGGGTGATTCATAAGAGGGCCAATGAGAGCTGTAGAGCTGGAGGTGTGTCTCTGTGTGTCCGTGTAAATCCAGGAAGTGAACAGGGAGCAGCTTCAGCTGCCCACAGTTAAAATGGATGCAGCCAGACTCAGTGGAGGGAGATTTCTGCAGCATATTTGGCAAATACAGAATCACAGTATATAAAAAAATAATATGCAAAGTGATTGGAGGGAAGCTTCAGAGTGGCAAAGATGTTTTTATTACAAATTATGTGCGCAGACTGCAGTTCCTCTTTAAGGTTAATGCCAATTATGCCAAAGTATTGCAGGGTATGTTTGGCTGAATAACTACTACTTACAGCCATTAAAACTTAGCATGATAAAGGATTTCAGGCTTTTTAAATCACCCCCAGAATCTGAAGGTGAGGTTTTCCAATGGCACGTTGTCTCCACTGGTCCTACTATACTTGCAGCTGTTCTAAATGTTTGGAAAATTAATTGGGGCATGGGACTCATCAGCTGGCATCATAGTATTAGCAGACATTTAGTGATACTGAGAGTTCAGGTGGGGAGATGGCTGAAGTCTCTGAAGTTTTAAAAAGTCAGCATAGCATAGCACACCAACGTACTAAGGCAAAGAAGCTCAGATTCACATTGCAGCACACCACAAAGCTGTATTTCACTGTGCCAAAAAAAAATTATGTTTTGGTCCATTCCATTGCGTTGGAATGCCATTCCAAATTTAGGCATAGGTCAATAATAACACTCTTCTGTGGTATTATTGACCTATGTCGAAATTTGGAAATGCAACAGTAGATTATGTAAATTTGGAAACTGTCTCATGCGTTCTTTTAATGAATTTTGTAATAAAATGTATATATGTATTTTTTAACAAAAAACAATGCTATTTGTGTCTATGTCTAAAAAGTCCAGAGGTTTATGACTTCCAGCCCCCCTCCCTTTTCTTCTTCAATTTTGCTATTGAGAGTGGTGTTTTTTTTTACTTTTGGCCCCTCTTTTTCTGTTTTGCTACTATATATAAAATGAGAAGTGTGAATGGGCCCTAAAAATGTATCTTATGTGTTGCATTTCACCTGAATAAAATAGCATAGAACTTCCTGTATGTAGAGACTTTACTTAAAGCCTTATATGTGCAATCAGTGGCAGCTGGTGGTATATTTTTTTTTGGGGGGAGGGGGGGGGGCTTATGGCCCAAGCCCCCATGTTTTTGAAGGCAATTATAGTTTTAGGCTCTATGCACGTGTTTCTAAAAAAAAAAAAAACATTGGTATCCATGCATACAGCGCCCTGCATATAGATTAGGAGCTAGGCACATGGATTAGGGGGGCAGCGTCCCTGTGTCCTGTATGGACGGGCTGCCACTGTGTGCTATGCAAGTTTATCTAACACAGTGCTGCCACTGACTGCTAGTTCTAACTAGTGCTAGATTTGGAGTAACATTTGGTGATATCATTACTGTGCTGTTCACTGTTCTCCTTGCTGGAAAATAAACTGTACCTAAGGATCTGCAGCACAAGTATCTCTCTGCTTCTGCTTCATCCAGTCTATGGATCTGTGCTGCTTCTAGTTTTCCTGCTACTTCTTGAATAATTCCCCACCAGTTATCATGGTGGTAAAGGGGGGGGGGGGGGACAAAGCCTTGTTCCACCAACAAGATTGCCTTCTTCCACACAGAGGACCAGTTCAGAACAAGGCATTGTAAGTCAGTAATGGGGAAAAGATCAGCTATAGGAAAACCTCAAGCAATACTGGTGACTAGTCATTTGCCCTCTGCTTGCTATTTTGGACATGGTTTGCACAGTACAGGTTCTCTTTAACCACTTCCCACCCGGCCAATGCATATATACGGCCGGGTGGGAGCCGTCTACTCCTGATAGGACGTTCCTGAACGTCATTCAGAAGTAGCGGGATCGCGCGCGCGCGTGCCCGCGCAGTGGCGCGATCCCGATGTGCTCGTGTCACCCGGACACGGCACATCTGAGATCGGCAGGAGGGCTCTGTGATTGGCCCTCCTGATCACATGACGGCCGTGTCCAATCACGGCCGTCATGTGATGTAAACAAACAGCCGGTTGCTAGGCAATCGGCTCTCCTCTCCTCACACGGAAGTCATCGCTGAGGAGAGGAGAGCAGAACGCTGCAGCCGGCTGATGATCAGTGAGTATGGGCTACTTTTTACAGCTTTTTACTCACTGATCATCAGTCTAGTGTCAACACACAACACACCACACAGTACAAACACAGTCCCCACATATGTCCCCAAACCACACATGTCCCCAAAACATACATGTCCCCAAATAATAAAAACACATGTCCCTAATAATAAAAACATGTCCCCCACATATGTCCCACTAAAATCACATGTCCCAATGATTATCTGCACACATATGTACGTGATCACCTGCACACATATGTACATGATCATTTGCGTACATATGTCCGTGATCACACAAACCAATTATTATACAGTTAACGGAATTTTTTTTACCAAAAACATGTAGCAGAATACATTTTGGCTTAAATTTATGACAAAATTTGATTTTATTGGATTTCTTTTCAAATAGAAAAAAGAAAATATTGTTTTTTTTCCAAATTTCCGCTTTTTTTGCGATTATATCGCAAAAAATAAAAAACGGAGTCGTGAATAAATAACACCAAAATAAAGCTCTATTTGTGCGAACAAAATGATAACAATTTCATTTGGGTACAGTGTAGCATGACCGCGCAATTGTCACTGAAAGCGCTAGAGCGATGAAAGCTGAAAATTGGGCTGGGAAGGAAGGGGGTGAAAGTGCCCTGTATTGTAGTGGTTAAGAACCTGACCTAAAACATTCAATGGAGGCTTATTTATGCAAAGTAGTACGAGGAAAGTGAAATTCATGCTCACAGCAGCTAATTAATTTGTATCTGTCATTTTCTCAACTATACTGTAAAATGAAAAAGGAAAATTATTGGTTGCTGCTTTTACAACATTCTTCATAAATTTGCTCGTCGGGTGAAATATTTTGTAAGCAGCACTGAAATAAACTTGGAGCCTCAGTAAAGCATCAAAGGACTCAGTGAACTTGAAGCCATAATAGTATTATTTCCTAACCAGTAGTCTAATCTTTAGATACTGGTCAATGAACACAGATAATAAAATGTGTAGTATGATTTATGATCGACATAGGCGATGGATATGTGCAGCGTTTCTCATCTATTTATAACCAAGAGGCAAGAGCCCGTGTCGGAGATTTTCGAAAATGTCTGACTTTGTGTCCCCAGCTAGTAAAGGTCCCTTGAATTATTATTTTTGGTTATTGCTATATGTGACTTGAGATTTGCCCCAAGCCTTATGCTCCCACATCTCTCAAATAACTTACAAAAAAAAATGTGCCCTATTTTCATAAGAAAGGACCTAGGATGCCGATTTGTGAAAATAATCAATATTTACTAAGCTGTCATCGCTCAAATATGAGGCATCTTCTGCCCCGTACCTTAGAGTTACACCACAGGGTCACTTACAAAAAACATGGCTCATGTTTTGAATCGCTGCCACTTAGCTGCCTATTCAGCTGATGCGTGTATTTGGATGGTTTGAATACCTGCTGCCCCTGTCGATACTACATTTGTCCGAACCCCCATCTCAGCATTCAGCAATGGGATTTCTCTTACAGATCCTCTCTGTGAGCCATAGCTTTTGCTCATACCATTTATTTTCTCTCATTATTTGTATTAGTGCTCTGCTGATGACTTTGAGTCCCAAAGCCAGTGGAGACCTAAGCACATTTGTAAAGCATGTAGCTTCATGAATGTGTTCTTTTTTTTGAGCAGCATTAAGGCCCTGGCGAGGTCATACTGCCGCTTTTTAAATGGGTCCCCTCATTTTGTAGAGCACTGTAAGTAACACCCTATAATTTGGTTCCTATACTCTCAAAGGGGTAAGAACCTCTTGCACTTGTATATTGTGAGGCCTAGTTGTGCTAGGGGGCAACTGATAGACTTGGAATGGAGTTGGGATGGAGTTTAGATCAAATGTGATTTTGTAATGTTAGAAATACAGACCTAGAGTTAATTAGCATAAGGCTAGCCATAGAGAGCCTGATAAAAAAAAAAAAAAGCGACGATCCTGAATTAGAACGTAGCTTATGTTTATTAGGATAATTCAATACCCTGCAAGAGAGATAACCCTAGCTAGTAGAGATGTTTGAAAATCTGTGAAGTCACTGGATCCCACTTATTTAATATTCTACATGAGTCATTCTTAACTAGAGCTCCTCCAGAGATTGCTAGCAGTTCATGAGCCATGGCTGATTGACCTCTCACCTGATGGAGCCTCCATAGTTTGAAGTACAACACCACTTGGCAGAACCAACGGCATGACAACAATAGTCTTTTTCGTAACCTGTAAGGGTTGCATTCTTCTCACTGACCACCGTTGTAAATGGCCTTCCTTCCATTGACTCAAATTAATACATTTTAGAAGGGTTCCTCAAGGCCTGAAAATCACTTTAAGGGTTTGTCTGGAGAAAAAAGGTTGAGAAAAGTTTTTCTACGCAGTAGAGAGATCAGATTTACTGCATGTTCACAGTGGATCACGATGGCCGGTTCAGGTTACAAGCGAACCAACAGGTTTTCCCCCTAACTGTATCTCTCAAAATGATATCTCCTCGTCTATGGTCAGATGAAAGTTTCCTTGTTTATTTTAAGCTCAATTCAAGCTTGCGACCGACACATTTTACAGCTTTCCTTCGTCTACTCTACTTTTGCATTCTTGTCACCTCATTATTTTTGTTCACTGTTTAATTTTATTCACACATTTTTCTGGCTGTTTCTGATAGCAAATAAATGAGATGCCATGTAATCTGCAAATGTAGCATTTTTTATTCCACCTTTGAAGTTTTGTTCCACTCATCTGTTCCTATTTTGACTAATATGTACAGTATTTGAATATTATCCCAGGCCTTGGGCTGTCTGTCTTTCAAGATTAAACATTTGGGCTGCAGAGTAGAGCTGTTTTTATTCTCTCCTTTTATTCATACAATCTTTCAGTGGGGATGGTATGAATGTGAACCTTGTTATTCAAAGAAAACCTTTGGTCGTAACAATACTTTTTCTGGAAATTTTAATAGCAGTTTAGATCTTAGAGTATTATCTATTTTGTTTTTGTTTCTTAAACTGAGGGGGCTGTTGGTATGCCAATTAGTCAATTCCCTAATCTAGACACCCAAAATATGTTATTGTCTGTGTCTGCTTTGAAGGGGACCTATACTCAAAGTCTGCCAAAGCAGATCAGAACAGAGAGGCCTGATAGATATTTGATAGTTCTGACCAGAAAGTGTTCAGAGCTGAGCACGTACGGGTTCAGTCACAGCAAATATAGGTTAGAAAACAACTCCTCATAGTATTGATCTCCAAAGGTTTCTGCAATAGACACGTTTACTTCTTCACTGTCAAGTCTGGTTTCTACCACTCATGCAGGCCATGATCTTCATTAATTTCAGTGGAAATCCAGATTCTACTGAGCCTGGTAAAGTATAAACTTTCCATAGGAAAGTTAGCACTTGTGATGCATATGCATTTCAGGCACTACCAGGCAAAAAAATCCTGGCAATTAAAACACCATTCTGAATTCAACAACCCAGAGACTTGTAAGATCTTTCAGGGACTCCAGACCTGCTCAGCCCTGTAAGGTGAACCTACAGTGTATTGTTAAATGACAAATCCTTTATTACAATATTCTGCCTTTGTGATATTAAGAGATTGTAAAGATTCATGTAAAATAAGTTTGCTAGTATTCTATTGTTTTATATTTTTTTTATCTGACCCCAATTGAACAAACTTGAGGACATGACATGAGGCAGTGTGGCCAGTCACAAACTCTACTTGAACAGTTACCCTATAAAATAACTCAGGAACCTTTCCTTATACTCCTTATATTTCTTTGATGACTCAAGAATATGCTAAAAAAAAAAATTATTTAAGAGTATAGGACCATGTGATGGACCATTCCGCACCCAGCTTGGGTGCTTCCTTAAGTGCCTCCTGCCCACCAAACCCTTCCAAGCAGACCGATTACCCCAAGCATCACACATAAACAATATATTGAGGTACAACCAAAGGAATGAACAGAAATTCAGGTTTTTATGCACTTCAAAAGTAGGGCAGTCACCACATGAACAATAAAACCAAATACTACCCAGAACATCACACAAAAGTTAGATAACAAGATAAAGTTGACACAAGACTAATCCCATCATGTAGGAACCTCCAAG
Organism: Lithobates pipiens; assembly: GCF_037356315.1. Taxonomy (NCBI): domain Eukaryota; kingdom Metazoa; phylum Chordata; class Amphibia; order Anura; family Ranidae; genus Lithobates; species Lithobates pipiens. The sequence continues at coordinate 11,496,436 of NW_027507755.1, forward strand.
AGGTTTAGCCAACAGAAAACAATAGGTGACTCAATTAACAATGGGAATTCATACCTAGGAAGAACACAATGGGAGACACACTTACTGTAACAATAAACACATAACTGTCAGGGCTGGGCTCAGCCCTTCCTTCTCTGGGCTGGCCGCTCAGCTTTCAGCTAATTGCCAGCTCTTATCTCTCCCCAGTGACTCACCTGTTGATGATATCCTGCTCATCTGTCCTGCCTTCTTATGCTGTCCAGTCCAGAGGATCTCTGCCTTTGGCTTGGTCACATCTTTAGAGATGCTCTCCTGTGTTCCTGTTAAATATTTGCTTGGCTGACATTCCTTCTGGCTCCAGATCCTGCTTGCTGTTCTACTATGCTGTTCTCTGGCTCCCAGACATTTTGGCTTGTCTGACTATCCTTTCCAGTTCCTGAACTCTGGCTATGTTTTGACTAAGCTTATGCTACTTACCTTTTTTTAAATTATTATTAAACAAGTGTGATTTAACTGTACTTCTGTCTCAGTACGATTCATGGTTGCTGAAAATAACACCTTAATAAACAGATTATAGCAGGAGACACCAGCATCAGGTGGTTTTGAGCTGATTATATTAACTTCTTCTTTGAGTCTAGGAGGGGTTGAAGTAGTCAATGCTGGTTTGGGCATAGAGGCCCCAAATCCATATTGAGGTCCTCCAGTTCCCAGAATCTGTGTATTTGGTGAGACATGGACTTGAATCCGAAGTAAAACTACTCCAAAGGTCCCCCAGGCACACACCTTTCAAAAAATAGAGCCCCCCTCAAACCCCAGGGCCCAAAATCAGTAAGCAAGAGGCTAGCTTGCACTCCACTCCAAAAGCCCCTGTCCTGGTTGGTTCCCTCACAGACCACATTTATCTCAAGCTCCTGGCAAGCCAAAGCAGGTTATGATATGTTAATCATGGAATACATCAGAAGTTCCCATACCAACTAACAATAATATAAATACATTCCTATTGCCACCCTGAGAGGCAGTTGATGGGCTACGGACATGCTCAGCTTCTAACTTGTTTATACCTGATCAAGTAGTTCAATCAGTATAACACAACTAGCTGTATGTCATGATTTTGATGCAACATGATACTGACAGAAACCATGAATCAGACTGAGACAGAAGTACAGTTAAATCAGGCTTGTTTAATAATACTATTAAAAAGATAAACAGAGTAAACATAGTCAAAACATAGCCTGAGTTCAGGAACCGGAATGGATAGTCAGACAGGCCAAAACGTCAGGGAGCCAGAGATGAGCGTAGTAGAACAACAAGCAGGATCTGGAGCCAGAAGGAATGTCAGCCAAGCAAGTCTTTAACAGGAACACAGAAGAGCGTCTCTAGAGATGTGACCGAGGTGAAGGCAGAGATCATCTGGGCTGGACGGCTTAAGGAGGCAGGACTGACAAGCAGGATATCATCAACAGGTGAGTCACTGTGGAGAAATAGGAGCTGGCAATTAGCCGACAGCTGAGTAGCCAGCTTTGAGAGGGAAGAGCTGAGCCCAGCCCTGACAAATACTCAAGGCACTAAGCCCCCACAGTGATTACATGGGATGCCTTGACATCATTGTCCACCAATGTGCCCAGAAGCTGTATGGACAGCAAAGAAAAATGTAAAAGAAATTCAATCAGCATTGATGTGTAGCCTAATTAACAACATTAAAACCATGTCCACTGTCACTGAGACCAACCCTAATAAATGCAGCTGTTCCATTACTAGGTTTCCCATGACACAGTGTTGGAATATAAGTGGTATATCCGCATGAGCTGTGAAAACAAGGATCCAGTCCAGAGCAAGCACAATAGCAATATCTGTGGTTTTTGCCACCCCTATGCTGGTGTTTATATCTATATCTTGTCAGCAGCGGTTTCGATCTTTCCTGCTAAACCTCCTCCAACCTGTCAGAGACATAAATCAGATTGTCTTCTCCCTCAAGGACCTTTTGATGGTTTGATCAATGTCAACTTTGAGAAAATGAGAAGTTTGCCCTTATAGGAACCCCGCAGGGAGACATCATCCCAAATTATGTCTGGAGCCTCTTTGTGAGTATGTGATTATTAGTGATTTGTACAGCCCAGACAGATGCAAATACACAACCAACAAAAACAATCCTCTCTCCGATCTGCTCTTTTGTAAATCATTCTTTACGAGTGTACATAGCATTTAAATATAAATGTGCAACAAATCTTTCTAATCTTTACACTAAAGTTCCTCTGCATTGATTTAAAGCACCTTGTTGGATATAACACTGCAACTTTAAAGGTGTCGGAAATGTAATTGATTTGACTCTATGAGGATTAGGGTTGGGTTATAAAGAAAACAAATGCAAAAAGAGGCAATGGCAAAGGAAATTAATTGAAGGGGTAACAACCACCAGCAGGCTTTTAGCACTTGGGGGTCTCGACACTGACACTTACTCTAGAAATATCCTATTCTGCATCCATGCACATATTATAACACTGCAGATATCATTCATATATAATTTATATGATTTCAAGCTTTTTAGTGGCCATGAAAATGGAACCAATATATCCATTGGTTCCAGTATTACACCCTGCACCTTCAGGAATTTTTTCCCCTGCTGGAGCAAACTGAACCATACTTAATATTGTTTTTGTTTGCCTTCCCTTGGATCAACTATGGGTATATGACTGTGTATATGAAGGTTTTCTATTTATTTTCTGTTGGTTGAAAATTTCGACTATGTAACTATGTAAATTGCAACTTCACCCACATTGAATTGGAACATGAGTAGGAGATTACACAGCACAGAATCATGTAACAAGAGGCTTCCATCCAACACAAAAGCTTTGTGGGAAGTTTCACAAATTTAACGGTGTTCTATTTCCTAAAACAGACCAGAGTTTACATTTTTACTTTAACATAGCTCCAGCAAACCTCTCACCTTTTTGAGATGGGATCCATGTACACCTATTAGTAAAAGCAAGTAGGCAAAGGACACTGCAACACCCCTTAAATGAGAATTATAAAAAAATATATATTTGTTAAGCCCACAAGTGTTTTTTTTTTTTTTTTTACCAATTATTTTATAATTATTTACCAATACTATTCCTTTAAGTGGCTTTTGAAATTCACAAATGCAGCAATTTAGAAATTGGATGAAAGGTTTAGCACTGGCAAACACATTTTTTGAAAGATGGAAAGTGAATTTTATACACAACTATACAGATCAGACCAAAATGAGGAACAAATGAGGAGGAAAGAGGGACAGAGTTAAATAGTCTGGTTGAAAAAGACACCAGTCCATCCAGTTCAACCAATAGAAAAAGTTAGGCCAGGGACAGTCCCTTGAAATTAGGGACAGATAGGAGCTATGGTTTTTGAAGCTATTGCATGAATGATTGAGCCCCTATAGATGCACTTTCTGACTGCAGCTGTATATATATATATATATATATATATATATATACATATATATATATATATAGATAGATATATATATATATATATATAGATATATATATCTATATATCTATATATACACAGTTGTGCTCAAAAGTTTTCATATCTCGGCAGAAATTGTGACATTTTGGCATTTATATTGAAAATATGACTAATTATACCAAAAAAATGTCTTTTATTCAAGGATAGTGATCACAAGTAGTCATTTATTATCACATTTTTGGCTCTTTTAAAATCATAATGATAACAGAAATGACCTAAATGGCCCCGATCAAAAGTTTACATACCCTGGAATGTTTTGCCTTGATACTGACACAGAAGGCGGCACACAGTTTAAAATGGCTATTAAAAGGTAAATTTCCCACATTTGTGGCCTCCTAAATCGCAATTAGTATCTGCGTATAAATAGTCTATGATTTTGTTGGCTCTCACATGGATGCACTAAGCAGGCTAGACATTAAAGTGGTTGTAAACCCTTACAAACCACTTTGACCTACAGGTAAGCCTAGATTAAGGCTTACCTGTAGGTCAAAGAAATATCTCCTAAACCTATACGTGTCGTAGACAGCGGCGCACAGGCGCACTGGGCATGCCACTGCTAACAACGATATGCCATTAGTGGCGGCTCCCGTGCGCATGCGTGGGAGTGACATCATCGCTGCTCCGGGTCTGTGAGTGGCGCCGGAGAAGAAGATGGACTGGGTCCTGTGTCAGGGAAGTGACACATAATGGGCTCCTATGCGATGCATAGGAGCCCATTATGCTTTACTTTTGCAGGGAGGCAAAGAGGAAGTAAACCCATCAGGGTTTATTTCCTCTTTAAGAAAGAATGCTAATCACCTCCCTGGATATATCGATGACCGTTTTCTAATTTCTAGTCAGTGTTACAGTAAAAGTTCAAAAAGTGTCCTGTCACCGATCACTGAAAACACAAGAATGTTCAACTTTAAGTCCATGATCTCCTACTGTCTTAACAGAATTCAGTGGTTCCTCCCACACTGTGAGATACATTTACATTGACATTGGGACTAAGAATAAGTTAATGTCGCTAAATGGGACGTGTCAACATTATGTGATAACTGAAGAAAATGTTTAAAGTGTAGAAAAACTGCTTATCCCATGTAATCTTAATTGGGATAGATGTAAGATCATTGCACAATTATAGGCTTATCCTGCAAATCAATACAAGTTTCGAGCTGAATACACTGACTTTGCCAGAGTTTAAATGAGTTCCTTGATCTGCATAATAAAGGGGGCCATTGATCAGACATGATCATCAGTTACTCTACTCAGCTGAACTCACCATTCCTCATGCTTGCTAGTGTTACTTATAAAATCAATAGGAGGATGTTCCTTAAAGGGACATTGTCACTTTTTATTTGAGCTTTTTAGTATCTAGTAAATATATTGCAAAGATCAAAATGTGTACGCCCCTAAATAGTACATATTTATGTTAATATAATTATGTAGTAGCCATTTTAAGCTAGCCAATGGCAATGCACGATAAAGCACATTTTCTTAATGTGGACGTGTAATAGTTTTGTACATATGTTATTATATTACATATGATCTGGACATTAAAGTATCAATATAAGCAATGATATTTTAAAATTATGTTTTTTTTTTTTCTGTTAGTTTGGAAAATATGAGGGCCCTGAAGAAAAGTTGATCCCAGGACAACAAAAAGGCAAAGTCAAGGTACAACCTATGGAGGCATCACACACTATATTGTCAAAAGTATTGGGACACCTGCCTTTAAACGCACATGAACTTTAATGGCATCTCAGTCTTATGCCATGTACACACGACCGGTTTTCCCATCAGAATAAACTCTGCAGTTCCACTGATACTGTCTTGCATACACATGATCACACCAAAGTCCAACCGTCCAGAACGCAGTGATGTACAACGGAACTAGAAAAAGGAAGTCCAATAGCCAGTAGCAAATAGCTTCTGTCTCGTACCTGCTTCAGAGCATGCGTCGTTTGTGGTCCGTCGGAATAGCATACAGACGAGCGGTTTTCCCAATAGAAATTGGTTCAGTCTGAAACTGAAAGTTCCTCCACCCCAAACTCATTCATCCATGTCTTTATGGACCTTGCATGTGCACCGGTCCAAATCATTTGGTGGAGGGGGGATTATGGTGCGGGGTTGTTTTTCAAGGGTTGGACTTGGCCCCTTAGTTCCAGTGAAAAGAACCCTTAAGACATCCGTAGACCAACAATGAACACTGTCATGCTCCCAACTTTGTGGGAACAGTTTGGGGATGGCCCCTTTCTGTTTCAACATGACTGTGCACCAGAGCACAGCTTTACTGAACCTTGTGTACATATACTGTATATAAATTTTGTTCTGGGCTATATATATTGTGTTTGACTCTAGTGTAAAACCTATATCACAAATACTAATCATTCATTGTCTATGTTTGTTTGCCCTGAAGAAGGGGGAGACAATTCCCCTGAAACGTGTTGGCTTGATCTGTACAGGTTTTACATCCAATAAATGATTATATTCTTCATTAAGCGTTTCCTTTTTCTGGACATCGGATGCTCCTCTCTCCCTACTCAAGTATCTTTTCAGCAGAGTGACAGCTCTGTCACACCAGTAAGGTAGCAGTCCATATATCCAGAGACAGATTAACAAAATCATTGACACACAGAATCATCTAATATCTATCAAAAACCATTTTACTTGTCCAACAGTGAAACAAATCTCCCTACATAAGTTTTACATGTATATCTGCTGTCTTCATATTTATATAGAAAGTGCACATCGTTTTAATAGATTTTCTTATCCTGGTTAGCACTGCAGTGAAGCCGGGGCATACAGCCAAGACAGCTGATTGGAGGAAAGGCACACACCCGCTCTCCTCATAGCATCCTCTCCAACACAAAACTCTGGCTGCTTTTATCATACGTGACAGAGAATTTGTCAGGAGTTGTCAGGCTGATAACAGAAGAATTGGGCAGGAGACAGCTACGGGACATAGTGCTTTGAAGAGAGATAACAAAACACTGCAGATATATGTGCCCAACTCAAATTTCATGAATCAGGGTTTACATCCACTTTAAGGAACCTATTGCATTATGCTTTGAAATTCAAATACTAGTTTCAAACAGGGTTACTTTAAAGAAGATCTGGATGTATTGAAAAAACAGGATGTTTTAAAATTAAGAGCTGATAAAAGCTACTAATACAGCTGCTTGACACTTCTTCCTTTCCTTGCTGTGGTATAGCAGCCAACTTCCTGCCCTTAAAAAATGACGTGACTGTAGTCCACCCTCATGATGTCCTATTGCCTGACCGCTCACCGCCATCCTACAGCCAGACCTTGAGAGATATCACTTCTTCATGAGATTTGAGTTCTATCTTATTGGTTCAGACGTACTCAACCGTGACATTCCAGTGGGCACACGTGGGAACAAAAATTGACACTACCGCTCAAGTCATCTTGTCAGTGTATGTACTATAAAACCTGTTTCTTAAAAATAAAAAAGGGCCATCGATTCTCTGACATTATAATGCATTTACAACATTTTAGATAATAAACAAATCATTATTACAAATTGTATTTAAGTATAATTATGAATAGTATTACAATATATTTGATCCTTCATAGTATTCTCAAGTCAACGCACAGTTCATGAACATGGAAGCAAATGGAACATGTGACTGTCAATGCCATCATCTCAGGGTGTCAAGGCTAAATGCAATATGATTGCTTCATTCACACTGAATTAGTATCCTTGGCAATAAGTAACAGCAGGGCATGGCAGATAATCATGTTGCTAAGTATACTTTAGCACATAAAACAAAAGCCTTTAGCTTTTTGACTATTCTTCTAGCACGAATATGACATTATCTCAGCACGAGGTAGAGTTCCCTTTGGAGGTAAACACAGGTAACTATTCTTTTTAACGTCACTTAAATATTCAGATGCTTAAAAGAAAATTTCTGTAGCAATTTTATTTTAACTTGAAACTATTCACAGTCAAAAAGCATTATCTATTTGACCAATTTTACTGCACTAATTTAAGTTAATTCTGCAGCTCCAGGCTTCGTCTTATGCCAGACAGATGACCAAATGCCAAACCATTGCCCAGGTGATCCCAGCCAAGTAGACCTGGTGAAGTGACATACAAGCACAGCTGGCCAATTCAGCTGAACACTGACCCCCCCCCCCCCCCTTTTTGGCCAAGACTTCTTTTGGTCATTGTACTGGCAATGCTAATCTACTGATGTCAGCTGTGACAAAGTGCTTAGGGCGGATTAAAGCGGAGGTCCACCCTAAAGTGGACCTTCCACTCATTGGAATCCTCCCCCCCTCCGGCGCCACAATTGGCACCTTTCGGGGGGGAGGGGGGTGCAGATACCTGTACAGTACAGGTATCTGCACCCACTTCCGGCGTAGATTCTGCAGAAGGTACGCCCCTTTCCGCAGAATCTACGCCCCTTTCCGAAAGTCCCCCGCTGCCTGCTGGGAAACACACAGATCCCAAAGACAGCGGGGACCATCCTTATTGCGCAGCGCGACTCGCACATGCGCAGTAGGGAACCAGGAAATGAACCCGAAAGGCTCCACTTCCTGATTCCCATACCCAAGATGGCAGCAGCAGCACCCGAGAGACGTTTGAGAGATCGGCTTTGGGTGCCGACATCGCGGGCGCGCTGGGCGGGTAAGTGTCACTATTTTAAAAGTCAGCAGCTGCAGTATTTGTAGCTGCTGGCTTTTAAAAAAAAACGGCGGAACTCCCGGCGGACTCCTGCTTTGACGTCACCACGCATTACTGAACCAGGAAGCGGTTCATGTTTTATGATGGGACTTTTTTTTTTTACAGAGCTGTCATGTATATATACTAATGTGAGTAGGCTATCCCATTTTTAATAAAGTTTGAAAGTGGTTTTACACTTCATGGTGCACCTCGCTCTTCTGTTTTGTCTTCTGAATTAGATATGACATGGAATTGGCAATACCTTTAACTTACTGCTATAGGTTACTTAATGATTTCAAGCTAATGTTGACTTCTCTGTTTTAGAGGGTAGTTTTATTAAGGTAAGCCTCTGCGTGTGGCACTTGGAAAAGGTTTGGTATCTCTGGATGTTTTAAAGATAATTTACCTATTACTTTTTGCTCACCTCAGTTTGTTACTTGGCAAGATATAAATAATTTGTTAAACGTCAAGGACATTTGCTTAACATCACGTGGACACTGTTTCCTTTTATTTTGTTACACTTGAAATATTGGTCATTGTTTTAGCGTAGCACTTGATATATACATTGTTCTGGCACTGGATAGAAAGTCGGTGGTTTTTGGTGTCTCTTCTTGCTGAGTCACCTGGGATGCTGGACACCAGCCTGGACAATTCCTTGAACAATTTTTCCTTGACCCTTGTTTCTTTTAAACTTTGAACCCTTTGCTCCTCCCATAAAATTCCTATTTTAGCCAGGCCCTTGCACTTCCTGTTTGTCAAATTATTGTGCTCTATCCAGTCAATATCTCGCTCTTGTCACTCCTTCACTACCACTTGTTACCGACCTTTGGCTTGTTCCTCAATTATGCTTCTGCTTGATCCCAACCTGCAACCACTTGTTACTGACCTTTGGCTTGTTACTGACTATGCTTCTGTTTGATCCCTACCTGCTATATCACCTACTGGACCCCGGGTTGCTCACCTCTTGGTGGGGAGATCCCACAGACCATGACCTGGTACTAACAGCAAAACCCATCTCCAACTTCAGGAGCTCTGGTGAACACCAGTTAGTGCTTAGACTCTGCGCCTCGGGTGAGTCTGTTTCCTCTGCCAGCGAGACCTGCTTCTGTACTTATCCAGCTGATGTGTGAGGGCCTCTCTGCTATAGCTTCTGATCTCTGAGCCTGACCGATTTTGCCACAATTTCAGGGAATGCCTGTGTAAACTTGAGGTCTATGGACCTCAACTCGCATCAAACTCAGACTAAAGTAGTACAGGGACTACTTTGAAGTATGTATGACTTGAAGTCGCACAGATATGAATGGTTATCATTGGAAATCATGGGGTATGACTTGTCATGCGACTCTGATGTCCAAAGTAGCAGGAAAATAGTAGAATAAGTAGAATATAGATCTAAGATTTTTTTTACTGTCAGTTTTTATTTCAAGAAAAATGTGTGATTTGTAACTATGCTAAAATCAAAAGTTCACCATTACCTATCTAAGCGTTACTTCAGTGTCACCTACAACTACACTTCCTCTTCTCCCATACCTCTTTTCGTAAGGGTCCACCAGGGTTTTGTTTTGTATTCTCTCTCTGCACCTCCTCCATTAGTCAGTTAATAACCTCCCACAGCTTCCAATACTATCTATATGCTGACGGCACTCAACTCTATCTCTACTCCTCAGCTCACCCTTTCAACTTCCTTGCTCATCTCTAATTTTACAAACTCACATATCAGCACAAGATGTCACATCCTCAAGTTCAATCATTAAAACTGGCCTCAAAATATTTCCTCTCCCTCATAGGCCTTCCCACCCAGATCAATAGAACAACCATCAGTCCTTCTCCTCATGCTAGATGCAATCCTGGACTCTGCCCTATGCTTTCAGCCCTCATGTCACCTCCACTGAACTTTTCCATGAAGATCAATAGCACAGCTATCAGACTCTCTCCTCATGCCAGGGCACTAAGTGTAATCCTGGATTCTGACCTCCGCTTTCAGTCCCACATCCAACCACAATCCAAATCTTGCCACCTTCACCCTTGTAACATTTCCAAAATGTGCCCCTTCTCAACCAATGACACCACCAACCAACTAAGTCACACTCCTGCTATCTCTCATCTTGACTATTGCAACCCCCTCATCATTGGCCTACCTCTCCAAAAGCTTTCCCGTCTTCAGTCTATCATGAATGCTGCTGCCAGACTCATCCACCTTACCAACCTCTCAGCACCTGTCAATCCCTCCACTGGCTTCCACGTATCCAACTTATAACATTAAACAGCATACAAAGCCATACACAAATCTGCCCCAAGCTCCATCACCAGCCTCATCTCAACATATGAACCAAATCATCCTCTTTGCATCTACGAAAACCTCCTGCTTGCTAACTCCCTTGTCACCACCCATGCTTGCCTCCAGAACTTCTCCAAAGCCTCTCCCATGCTTTGGAACTTCATACCACAATTTATTCAACTCTCTCTTACTCAGTCCACCTTTTAGGTGATCCCTGAAAACTCATCTCTTCAGGAAAACCTAATCCACCTCAATTTAAAACGAAACTTTTACTTTCTCCATCAACTCATTCCCACACACCTATTGCCTTTTGCATCACTTGCTTCTCCCTTTTAGATTGCAAATTCTCATGGTGGGGTGGCTGTCAATATTTCCTTGTAGGGTTCCACTTCAAGGAGGTGTCTGGGTCTCTTTGAAATACAGAAATACAAATAATTTGCAGATAAAACAACATATAACACATTTAGTGGTTGCCCTGAAGTCATCATAAGAAGAAAGGTCCAATCATCTACTGTCATTAATTGAACACTGGATACTCATTATTTTTTCTTTTTATAACAGGTGATTCATCTGCTACAATGTAGTTATTTTTTTAGAACACTGACACTTGACCCCAATAGCGGGCTATTAGTTAACGCTGTTGTTTTGTGTTTACGCTGCATCTGGCAAATGAAGAGTATAATTTAATTTACTACCAGAAGATGTGTAATTGAATGAGAGCGGGGACAAGGCCCTCTGGCAAAGAGTCACACAGAAGAGAAGAAAAAAACAAGAGCAAGTTGCAAGCAGGAGCACAGAGGAGCAATGAGCCAGTTCCCGGATGACTCTTTCAGTCTGCAATACTCTGCTTCTTCTCTTGACTAGGACATACTGTACGTAAGGCAAAGACATATAATCTTAAAGAGACCCTGTCACTAAGACATGCATCTAAATCCAAGAACAAAAATGTAATGTATTAGCCCTTGTACACACAGTCGGAGAATCCGTCGGAATGTGTCCTATCGGACCGTGTCGTCGGATAGTCCGACTGTGTGTGGTATGCATCGGACTAATTCCGTCGGAATATCCGTCGGACCCAATTTTCCAACATGTTGGAAATATTTGCCGACCAACTGGGCTGATCGGACATACTCCGATCATGTGTAGAGAATTTTGATCAGACCAAGTGCCACGCATGCTCACATCAAATTCTTACATCAAAGCTATTGGCTACTAGCCTGAATGTAGTCCCATCGTAACAAAATTACGTCATCACGTTCTGAAAGATCGGATTTTTTCGCCACCTTTGTCCGACCGTGTGTATGCAACAGTTTCGGACAAGATCCGACGGGCAAAATCCGACGGATTTGGTTGTGGAAATCTCCGACCGTGTGTACAGGGGCTTACAGTTTACCAATCCTTAGATGTGGTGATTTTTATTCATTTAGTTTTTCCTTATCTGGTGATCTGGCCGTTAAGTCCCTTATTTTTGTCAACCAATCATTTTTGTTAGTTGCATAACTCCTCCCAAGAGTCATCCCGCTGCTTAAATTTAAGATTGAGGACTCTTGGAAGAAGTAAAAAAGCTGGCCATAGATGGATAGAATTTGGAAACAAAAGTTCTTAGGACAAGTCTTATGACAGAAAAAGTCAGACGGAATCGTTTCATCGTATATTCCGATCGTGTGTATGCCTCATCTGACTTTTTTTTAACGAAAATTATTTTTTAGAAACAGAACATGTTTTAAATATTTCAGATGGAACCAATTCCTATCGCGAAACCGCTCGTATTTCCGTCAGACCAAAAACGACACATGCTCTGAAGCAAGTACGAGACGGCAGCTATTGGCTACTGGCTATTGAACTTTCTTTTCTAGTCCCATCGTACGTGTTGTACGTCACCGCATTTTTAACAATCGGACTTTGGTGTGATCATGTGTACGCAAGACAGTTTCAGTGGAACTCTGTTGCAACACTGTCGGAAAAACCTCTGGAGTTTATTCTGGAGGGAAAAACGGCCGTGTGTACAGGGCACTAAGAAAATGTATAGGAAAATTCTCCTAACATTCAAATGTTCTTCAAAAGACTTCATTTGCTTTTAACATTTGATTTAGAAATGAATGGAATTTACCAAATAAAAAACATATTGTTAGAAATTTGTTTGTTCCAGAAAAATTTTCCATTCTGCTCCTATGAATTTTTTCATCACAGCGGTTGAAAAAGAATGGTAATTTCACTCCACTAATGATTAAAAAAACAAACAAACTTTCTTACAACATTCGAAATTCCTTAATTGTTTAAAATTCTGCCCATCAATGGCCAGTTTTATGCAGAGTTCTGTGATGTTTTCAGGAATTATTGTACCGCGCCCTGCTGGCCCTTCCCACCACCCTACATTTGCACAGAGAAGCACAGAGACCCGTCTAAAATGAGATATAGGGAGTAAGGAAAAGGGTAAAAAAAAGTTTTATTTAAAAGTTTCATTAGTATGTTGAAAGAAGGAGGAACCAGGAAAACCAAAATATAAGCACATTAAACCTCAGTTGTAAGCTGTGCCATGCCAAGCTGACCAAAATTGCACTGCACTGCACATGCATGAGATTGGCAGATGCATGATGGGCAGTCAGCATGCATGGAATCCAGGAAGAAGGACACTGTGGCTTCAGATGCCCACACTGGAGATGGCCGCTCTGTGCAGAAACTTCACAAAGTAAGAAAACAATGCTGCACAGATAGAAAACTGGGCATTGTTTACAGCATGCCTTTGTTACATTGCACATTCTATATATTCTTTTATTGTTACATTGCACGAGGCATGAGTATTCTAGGGGTATTTTTATCTTAAATGTCATATTTTGACCGGAACTCCGCTTTGACATACAGAACCTGTGATTTTGTAATTTTATGTTCCAAGTCCTGTCATAATAGTTGTTGTCTTCCTTTTCTTGAACTAATGTTTGAAATATGAAAAGTACTAAGAGAGTACGTAAGTAAAATTCAGTTCACATAAAGAAAAAATAATAATAATTGAATGATAAATATCTAAACAAAGTCCATTCTAAACAAATAACCTATGCATCATTTTTTTCCCTTTTAGGTCTGGTCTTATAAGAAGGGGGAGTTTGTTTTGCTCCTAAATATTAGCTGTCCTGTGTTTTTTTTACTATGAACTAGAATTATCATTAAAAGTTTGGCACTCTTGGACATTGTTGGTGCTCTGAAACAAATTCTCAGCTCTGGGTTCCAACCACAACCTGTTATCCTAATGCCTTGTACACACGGTCAAACATTCCGACCACAAAATCCGTCAGATTTTTTCTGACGGATTTTGTCCAAAACTGGTGTTGCATATACACGGTCCGACAAAGTTGTCGGAAAATCTGATAGTTCGGAACATGGTGACGTTCGTTGCGTACATAGAGGCTAGTAGCCAATAGCTTTGGTCTCATAATTTGATCTGAGAATGCGTGGCACTTTGTCCGTTGGAATTCTCTACAAACGATTGGAAAAAGTCAGATCGGAATTTTTTTGTCGGAAAATTTTAGATCCTGCTCTCAATTTTTTTCCATCGGAATTTCCGTCTGAAAAAGTCTGATAGAGCCCACACACGATTGGATTTTCCGACAATATAATCTGATCGGACCTTTTCCGTCTGAATTTCCGACTGTGTGTGCAGGGCATAAGGGTGTCCCTATCTTGTAGAGCAGCAGGCTCCAAACTGTGGCCCTTTGCTTTCCTTTATCTTGAGGCATTATTTCTTCCAATGACACCAACAATGGGGCGTAATTCCTTTCACTGACACCAACAATAGAGCACTATTCCTCCCACTGACACCAATGAGGGGACACTATTCCTCCCCCTAATACCAAAGATAGGTCATTGTTTATTCCCAATGGCCACATTCTGCCCCACTAAAGTCTGAACGACAGTAAACTGGCCCTTTGTTTAGAACGTTTGGAGAACCCTGTTGGAGAGTACTACCAAACCAGTGCCAGTGTGTTCAGTAATAATTTGAATGACTTACTGGAAAATGTTTATCCAGTGCCTCACTCTCACCTTTGTTTGTTACACAGCGAGAGAGAGAGAGGTGTGTTTTGTGGCATGTGAGTGTAAGCTCTGCTGGTCAGGATCTGATGGGAAGGGTTCTGAGCATTGTACATCTACCCAGAATAAACTAACACTAAATAACTTTTATGATTTTTTTTTTCAGGGCAGCATGACAGATCTTTTTTAAGAAAGTAAAGTTTGTCTATTATCTGGAGCAGCACGCTGTGAGATTAAAGGCTTGCATATTTTTTGATGTCTCTTCTGCCGCACGTATTCCTAAAATACTATTAAATGCGTCTTAAGTCTGAATGGATGGCAAGGAAGATAAAGTATGTCGGTGTCGGGCTATGGGGAAGCATTAAAGCAGAGTTTTACCAGCAGTCAGCATTTGGATTACTGTTAAACCTAATCCAAATGGGCTAAAAGATGCAGCCAACTGCAAACCTGCCAAATCTGCTGATCGCTGGAAATTGAGTGAAGAAACCGTCAACTTTAAGTAAAACGACAAAGTCTGCTTACACCACAGGCAATAAGCCCACCATCTAAGATAATGCACAAAGACGATCGTGTCAAGGACGACTACGCAAATCTTCTTAACCGTTGCCCCTCAATTTTGGCTCTGCTGCTAACAGAAAATTCTTTCAAAGTAGAACTTAAAGCCTAACTAATTTGTCTAGGAAAGAGAAGAAGCTCACTACCGTACCTGATCCTCCACTTCCCCGGCAGATGGAGGTTTCCTATGCTCTGGTAGTAGACTGCCTGTTGGCACCACCACATCGTGTGCGGTCCTGTCAGGGCCTTAGACCGCAGGAGTATAGGGGAAAAGACGATGCGAGAACAGGTTTAACAGCATGGAACAGCGGAGGGTTGGGTAAGTAAATCTTCTTTAACAAGTCCCCTAGACCTAAATAAGCAAATAACCATTGCAGTGCAGGTGCAGCCGCACTACAAGGGATTCTTTTTAAGTTTCCCAGAATTGGGCTTTAACTGGTTCCGGGCCGCCTTCCACACATTTACTGCGGCAAGGCAGCCAGGCTGTGTGAAACGACGTATCTGTGCATCACTCCATTCAGCAGCTCTAAGGGAGGCGCGATTACGTGCTAATCGGCCAGAATGGGAGCCAATCAGCAGGTCTGGCTCACCCAATTCCTCCCGGGAAGAGGCAGAGTGGCGATCTGCCTCTGTAAACAAGGCAGATCGCCGTTCTGTCAGAGGGAAAGAGAGAGATCTTGTGTTTCTGCTAAGCAGGAATACAGATCTCTTTCTTTCGCCAGTTAAATAATCCCCCACACAGAAAGCACTCCCTAGGGACACACTTAACCCTATGATCGCCCCTGGTGTTAACCCCTTCCCAGCCAGTGTCATTAGTACAGTAACAGTGCATTTTTAGCACTGATAACTGTATTAGTGTCATTGGTCCCCAAAAAAATGTCAGTTAGGTGTTTGATTTGTGCACTGCAATGTCGAAGTCCCACTAAAAATCACTGATCGATACCATTACTAGTAAAAAAAAAGATAAATATATCCCCTAGTTTGCGCAAATCAATCAATATACGCTTATTGGCCTGCCATCCAACATTTGTTGGCCAAAAGTTGGACAACAATTGTCTGATGGCGCATACTAATGGTCGGATTTTAGGCCAACAGTCTATCATCACACAATACCCTGCCAACAATCAGATCACGTGTACGAGACTTACGTCCGTAGAGTTCAATATTTGAGTTGGCCCATCCTTTGCAACTATAACAGCTTCAAATCTTCTAGGAAGGATGTCCACAAGGTTCAGGAGTGTGTCTATGGGAATGTTTGGTCATTCTTTCAGAAGCGCATTTGTGAGGTCAGGCACTGATGTTGGACAAGCACTGATGTTGGACAAGAAGGCCTCTCTCACAGTCTATGTTCTAATTAGTCCCAAAGGTGTTCTATCAGGTTGAGATCAGGACAAATCAAGTTCCTCCACCCCAAACTCGCTCATCCATGTCTTTATGGACCTTGCTTTGTGCACTGGTCCAATGTATTTGGTGGAGGGGGGTTATGATGTGCGCTTGAGTGTCAGGGGTTGAGTTTGGCCCATTAGTTCCAGTGAAGAGAATTCTTAAGGTGTCAGCATACCAGACATTTTGGACAATTTCATGCTCCCAACTTTGTGGGAACAGTTTAGGGATGGCCCCATTCCTGTTCCAGCATCCCAGCCAGTACCATTGGAAGTACTGGCTGGGATTCTGGTAGTCTTGGAGATACTGTATCTGGAAATCTTCCTAATAGTACACAGACCTTTAGTGCCCATAAATACCCTAGGATCATTCCAACAATCCCCATCTGCATTAATTTCCTGTATGCTTGTATCTAAAAATAATTCTACTCTCTCAGGATCTCACTTTGTAGTCACACAGATTCAGATCATGCACTGAAAGCAAAGAGCTCAAGTATTGTTGAGTAAGTAGCCTGAGTGAAAGAGCACATCCTCTGCATCCCTTTAGACTAGCATGTTCCTCCATGTTGACCACTGGATGGTGCAGAATATAGCTGTGCTGATCAGTTGCTTGATTATTAATCCAAAAGCAGATCTGAAAATGTAATCAAGCAATTTATGGGCAGACCGCATAGCAGTAGTCTCCACTGCATACAGTGTCCAGTTACCACCCTGTAACATACAGGTCTAAAGACTACCAGCAGATGTGATATTTCAATTTTGCAAATCAGTATGTCATAGTCATAGTTAGTAAAGACACCAGTCCAACCTGAGTGTCTACAATTGTCCCTATCCCTGTACATTGTACACTCACATGGGTCCGTACCCTCAAGGAGCCCGCAATCCAAGGTCCCCATTCATATACTAGGGTCAATTTTGGACAGAAGCCAATTAACCTACCTGCATGTCTTTGGATTGTGGGAGGAAACCCACACAGGCACAGGGAGAACATGCAAACTCCAGGCAGGTAGTGTCGTGGTTGGGATTCGAACCAGCGACCCTTCTTACTGCTAGGTGAGAGTGCTACCCACTACACCACTGTGCCGCCATCAGTATAAAGATGATGTATCACTCCCCCCTGCTGGGTGTTATAAAGACCCACAAAAAAACAAGCTACAGTCAATTTGCACCAGATAAAAAAATTGTATTTCAACTACTCAATCAGATATTTGGCTAGAGTTCAATTTTTAAGCTCAAACATTTTAAAAAGTGACCCTTTGATTCTCTGTGAAATAAAACCTATTTATATCCATGCTTCTCCTTTAATTGGAAGCTGCAGGCTGTTCTAATTTTCGGGTTTATAAGCATCATATCATTTATTTACCCTCGGCTGGCGCTGGGGTATAATTCTTACTTTGCAAACAACAGAGCTCTTCTGGGCTCAGGCAGGGAAATGGCACTACCAGACACTGAATAAGAAAAAAAAAGAAAGAAACGCTCATTATCTGGGTCTTCAGCTTAATTTGCCTGTTTATATAATAAGCTCCAAAAATGCCGTGTCTCTATGGCTCTCCAGTGCCCCAGATTGCATGTTGCAGAATTAATGGCTCGTCAATGTTACAGCAATTAGTAACAAGTATTCTTCATAAAAGCAGACGATAGAGGATGCCCTCTGCCTCACCCGACACCATCATCTGGACCTGGAGTTTTTCTGAGCGCACAATAACATACATTATTAATTCCCCTGGACAACATTCACAACTCCTGCATAAACTGAGAGCGCATCCGATTATACGATTTGGTGATCCACAATGGACAGAGAAACCATTTTTTCTTATGTTATAGGTCTTTGAGGCTGTAATGGCCTAAACAACGATACGGATGAACTTTTTTTTTTTTTTAGGAGACAGTACAATTCAAAATGAAATGTGGACATCAATGTGCTTAATTTGCAGTACGCATTCCACAGGGGCTGTACCAAAAGTAATGCAAAAGGGGCATAACAATTGTATTAGCTTATATAGGGTCATTCAAATTTAATATAAAAAATGGTTTAGAGGGTCCATAAAGGAGGGATCAAATAGACTCCAACCATAGTAGTAAAAAAGTGTCAAATAGAAAAATTGGGCTTTTTGAACGGCGATTCCTCTGGATAAATAAGTATATATCTCATGAATACAACTATTGTCTTAATAGAAATATAGAAAATATATATATTCAATACATGTAAAATTGAAAATCAAACAAAAGTACAAGGGCAGCTAAAGGCCCATATGTATATAAGAGCAGATATGTATAATGGAAGATTATCACACGTGTTACACAGGATCTGCCAACATGTTTTGTGGTGTATGCCGCTTCTTCAGGGCTTTGTTATCCGCGTGCACATGAAGACATCTAATACATAGATAAACAAAACCTAATTAACCACTTCGCATCCAGGACAATTCTGACACTTCGCTCCTACATGTAAAAATCATAATTTTTTTGCTAGAAAATTACACGGAACCACAAAACAGTATATGTATGTTTTTTTTTAGCAAAGACCCTAAAGAATACAATGGCGGTCATTGCAACTTTTTATCTCGCATGGTATTTGTGCAGCAATTTTTCAAAAGTTTTTTTTGGAAAAAAAAGTTTCATGCTTTAAAAAATAAAAAAAAAGTAAAGTTAGCCCAATTTGTTTGCATAATGTGAAAGATGAAGTTACGCCAAGTAAATAAATACCAAACATGTCACACTTCAAAATTGCACATGCTCGTGGAATGGCACCAAACTTCGTTACTTGGAAATCTCCATAGGCGACGCTTTCAAAAATGTTATTGGTTACATATTTTGAATTACAGAGGAGGTCTAGGGCTAGAATTATTGCTCTCTCTCTCTAACGTTCGTGGCGACACCTCACAGTGTGGTTTGAACACCGTTTTCATGTGGGCCGGACTTATATATGCGTTCGCTTCTGTGTGCAAGCACACGGGGACGGGGGCATTTAAAAAAATTATAATAATTATTGTTAATTTTACTTAAAAATTATTTTGACACTTTTAAAAAGAAAAAAAAAATGATCACTTTTATTCCTATTACAAGGAATGTAAACATCCCTTGTAATAGGAATATGACATGACAGGTCCTCTTTACAGTGAGATATGGGGTCAATAAGACCCCACATCTCCCCTCTAGACTGGGAAGCCTACAATAAAAAACAAAAAATGATCACGGCTTCCCAGCCGAGGTGCCTTTTTTTTGAATGCAGAGGCCGGGCGTGACGTCATTACATCACGCCCGGCCTCCGACGATCATAGAGACTCTGGCGACCATCTGGTCCACCAGAAATCTCTATGCTCAACATCCGGGGCTGGCAGATTCCATTCTCTGACCACAGTGGTGAGTTGGTAGAAGCACCAGAGAGCGGCGGGAGGTGTCCCCTTCCGCCGCCCGTAAGAATGATCAAGCGGTGGAAGAGCCACTATGATCATTCTTATGGTGTATGTAATCGCTGGCTGAAAATGCCGATATCTGAATGATGCCTGTAGTTATAGGCATCTTTCAGATATACCACCATCGAGGACATCCAATGACAGCCTGCCGATGGCAAGTGGTTAATAATAATACATCCATCCTGGTAGAAAAAAGGAGACACATGTTGGTAGAGTAACCCATCCTCAATAGCATGGGTAGGCAACCTTAAGGAGGTGGAGATCTACCTGAAAAACATGGGAGAAGTCAAAGATCACCGGGCACAGTGTCGCTTCCTCACACCTGATTTAAACCTGTAATTGCCGTATGACAATGTCGCAATGTGCATTATAAAAATGTTTGTAATACATATTAAACTTATAAAATATGAACCACTTCCCACCCGGCCAATGTACATATAAGGCCGGATGGGCGCTCTCTCCTTCTGAGTGTACATTCAGGAACGTCCTTCAGAAGGAGGGGGATCGCGTGCGCAGGTGTGCCCACGCAGAGGCGTGATCCGGATGCGCTCGTGTCACCCCGACACGGCGCATCTCCGATCTGCAGGAGGGCACTGTGATTGGCCCTCCTGATCACATGATGGCCGTGTCCAATCACAGCCGACATGTGATGTAAACACAGAGCCAGTTGCTAGGCAATCTGCTCTCCTCTCCTCACACGGAAGTTGTCAGTGAGGAGAAGAGAGCAGATCGCTGTAGCCAGCTGGTGATCAGTGAGTATGAGCTGTTTTTTTACAGGTTTTTACTCACTGATCACCAACCTAGTATCAACACACGTCACCACACAGTGTAAACACACATGTCCCCACACAATGTCCCCAAAACACATGTCCCCCACATATGTCCCACTAAAATCACAAAAGTCCCAATGATTATCTGCACACATATGTCCGTGATCACCTGCGCACGTCTGTACATGATCATTTGTGTACATCTGTCCCTGATCACACAAACCAATTATTATAAACTTAGCGGATTTTTTTTTTTACCAAAACCATGTAGCAGAATACATTTTGGCATAAATTTGTGACAAAATTAGATTTTATTGGATTTATTTTAAAATAGAAAGAAGAAAATATTGTTTGTTTTTTTATCCACTCTTTTTTCGTTTATATAGCAAAAAATTAAAAACGGAGTCGTGAATAAATACCACCAAAATAAAGCTCTATTTGTGCGAACAAAATGATAAAAATTTAATTTGGGTACAGTGTAGCATGACTGCGCAATTGTCATTAAAAGTGCGAGAGTGCTGAAAGCTGAAAAATGGTCTGGGAAGGAAGGGGGCGAAAGTGCCCGGTATTGAAGTGGTTAAAATGCAGCACAGCCCTAATTAATGAATGGGTTGAGTTCAGTGGGTGGTACTGCTGACCAGGACAGGGGGTTTAATTCTTGCTGTGCCCAAAATGCTTTGCATCTGTAAATACCCAACTGCTGCCTTTGCAGCTTAAGGGGGACTGCTGGGGGGGGGGGGGGGGGGGGGCATGATATGAAAAATAAATGCAGCTCAGCTACATGTTTTTACCATCCCCAAAGACATCCATTGTGGCACGCTCTTCAGAGGCCTTC
This sequence comes from Lithobates pipiens, assembly GCF_037356315.1. Classification (NCBI taxonomy): domain Eukaryota; kingdom Metazoa; phylum Chordata; class Amphibia; order Anura; family Ranidae; genus Lithobates; species Lithobates pipiens. The sequence goes on from NW_027507755.1 coordinate 11,517,848, forward strand.
AGCATGTGTAAACTAGTAATTAAAAAGACTATGGGAAATACAGGCACGCCGTGCATTGACATAGCATCCTGGAACTTAATAAATAAAGCACTGCAAACTAACCACACAAGCAGAGATTTAATTCCGCACTTGGCATGGTCACATTGCAAAAGAAATAAGAGACGGGCAGGGTCATCATATATGTTTTAGCAAACTAAGTAATAAATCCTACACAGCAGACTCATATATGATATGATATCTCTTAGGGTAACATACACGTTAAGTAACAAAAGGTTTGGGAAAGGATAAACAAGTGAAAAAAGTAAAACCCTGTAATATAGCAAATGCCAATTCTGAGCCTTTTAAGCTGCACGCCATGCCTATCCCATAGGCTATCATTTAAACAGCGGTAAATACATTTATTTAATGTAAAGAAGCAAAGCCGTGTGCATCTGGTACACTCTGTACTTATTTCTTTTTTCTCTTATCGATCAATCAAGTTAAAATGTCAAAATCGCAGCACACAAGGAAGGAATTTGTGGACATCTTTAGCGGGCGTATTTCCGTTATTTCACAGAAAAAAGTAAAAGGGTTACTGTGGATTGTGATTACCAAGGACACAGCGGGGGGCTGGCGGTAAACCATGTACAGGACATGTACCTAACTGGACACTGCTGGGAGAAGGAGTGACTTGTCTTGTTATTTCGAAGCCTCTGACGCCACACGAAATGAACAAAAGGACTCCCCACGGTGGAGCAATCTCTTACAGGTGGAGGTAAAATAACAGTGTGGATGGATTGCTGCCTGAAACTTGTGACCTACTTCCCGCTACTGCTGCAGGATGCCTTTCTTTTTTTCTTTTTTTTCAAGCAGACATTGCAAAGCTGCCACACTTCACGTGAAGGACTGGAAGCCCCAGCATGTTTCTCCAGCTGCTGGCTAGGAAAATTGAATGGCGGTTCCTATTAAAAGATGCCAAGCTGAGTTTTCTACTAAATGGACTGATAGCTGTCTGCAGAATGTCAAGGCATTAAACAAGTCTGGCATACAAAGCAAGGTCACAGTTTTGCAGACTGTAGAAGTGACAGCTTTTACTTGTTTTACTGCTTTTACTTTTCTAGGTCTTTTGCTTATGGGTGCCTGGGCCTTACCCATTCCCCCTAGATGAAAAGCCCAGGTGCCCCCTATAGATAAAAAAAAAAAAGGCTGTGCGGGGCTGTACTCTGTGTGGTGCAATCATAAATGAATGCAGTACAATGCTGGATGCAAAAAAGAACATTTTTAAACTGAATTTCAGGAATTCAGCAACTTTGCAAAAAGTGCAGGCACACTATGAGTTAAAGAGGAAGTAAAGCCTCTGAAAAAAAAATACACCCTGCAAAACAAAGGCATAATGAGCCAGTATGCATAGCATACTATCTTATTATGAATTACTTACCTGAGATCGAAGGCCCTGCATCGGCCATCATTCGCCTCCTCCGACGCCACCATCTATCCCAAAGTCACTTCCAGGTATCGCAGTTCCGGTGCTATGACTGGCCGGAGCCGCGATGACGTCACTTCCGCCCATGCATGCTGATGCCGCCACTAACAGCATGATCACCATTAGAAACAGTATGCTCAGTGCGCCTGCACCCGATGTCTATGGCACATGCGCCGTAGACATCAGTGCCACTATTTCTGCAAATATCTCCTAAATCTTTTATGTTTGGGAGATATTTCTTGCACCTACAGGTAAGCCTTAATCTAGGCCTGCCTGTAGGTTAAAGTGGTTGTAATGGGTTTACAACCACTTTAAGTCCAGTTAGAGGCATGTCACCTCTGGGACTTTTCTCTATTACTTATATGTAACGAGTTTATTGCACTTGTGGAGGACACACTCCAGCTGTGAAAGGAGAGAAGCACACACAGCAGCTATGCCCTTCCCTCTGCTGCCCATTCAAAGAAACCTTTGAATTTTTGAGTGAGTGTACATAATACAAAGGCTTCTGTGAATGGGCAGAAGGAGCGGCAGGGACAGGAATAGCAGTTCCAGAGACTCTGCTCTTGAAGAAACTGAGACCACAGTGAGTAGCATCAGAGCTCTGGAGGTTATCTTCTTGGAGCACAATAAACCTGTCAGATGTGAATACTAGAGATCTACAAGAAGGCAGGCACCTCCTTAGACTTAACTCATGGTATGACTGCAGTTTTTAAAAAGTAGCTGAATTCCTGGAATTCAGCTTTCATTTTCTGCACACAGCAGAAATTACATTGACAAGGTTCAGGCACCCTTGTGTATGAGGTCCTAGGGTAAACCGTGCTGAGGTACTCTATCTTCTGGTTTCTGCAGGTATCTGTGTTAGTATTTAGATATCTCCTGGTGTCACCCAGAAACACCACTGTATCCTAGGCTAAGGCTATACATGGGACTGCAACTTCTGCTCAAGTTGGGGTTATAGTGACACTAAGCAATATTCTTCTCATTTTCCTCCTCACTTCCCTTTGTTTGGCACAAGCAGTGCACATAAGTTGCAGCAGCCATGGTGTGCACTGCTCTATGTACACTACATATCCTATAGCCCAAAGTCCATGTCGGGAGTGAACAAAAGATTGTGGCTACGTTCTTATATACAGTAAGATCACAGAGAATGAACTTGGCTACCCTCTAACAGGAAGTTGGATCACAGCAGCAAAAAAAGGAATTTGGAGATTTGGAAAAGGAGAAGATACTTTAAGCTCTACCCTGTCTAGGTGATAAACCCCTTATCCTGTCATTCTGCTTGAAAATCCTAGCGTCCCCACTGTCCACTAATTGTCTGCCATATCATAGATGAATGTGAAGGGTGGGGGGTTAACGAAGAAAGGGGTATGGCTTAAACTTGACGTGTGAAAAATCAGAGCCTTGTGTAAAGTCTGGTCTACATTGTGGCTGGCTCACACATGGTTCTGCTCCCTGACAGGTCCGATCTGTTTACTGGTCTCACTATCAGCTGTGGTTCCCTGATATTAATAGTATTTCTGGTATTACTCCCTTGCCCACACCTTCTATTTAAAACTCCCTAAGCATCTTGACCCTCCACTCTGATGAAGGGACGTGTCTTCAAAACATTTTAATGGAGGTGCTCCAATTTTAAAAATACAATCTGGGTCCCCTTGCCATCTTTTCAAGATTTGTAGTACCTTGGTTCAAGGTTTACCGTGTCCCTTCTGGAAGAGATGCATCTGTGTCTCTACCCTCTCTTCACGCTGCCTACTGAGAGTGAAAGAAACATTGACTGCTGTGATCTGGTACCCTACAGGGGTTGGCTTCTCCTGGTTTTATGTCTTGATCTAAGTTATCATTTGTAACTGCAATTTTTATATTTTATTGATTAATTTAGGCTTTATCTACACTTTCCAGTGATCTCTGCTTTGCTATTTTCTGTGCTGAGTTTTGGCCCAGGATGCAAGGGGGTCCAAAAAGGGAAAAAGGGGTATATCTGAAGATTAACACAAGTACCTGCAGATCCCCTACACACCCACATACTCTCAAGGCACTGCACTTAAGCACTACTGTTACCTTCAAAATCATTGAGGTCAGGTCAGCACAATATTAATTCATACAGTCTAGAAGAAGGAACTTTTTTTTTTAAATCTCCATAGAACACCCTGGACCCTACTCTCTGCTAGGATATATAATTATTCAAAACTAAAGCATTCAAAAGCCTTATACACACGATCGGACTTTGTACAAACTTTCCTGTGGATTTTTGTACAAAGGGCATCAGCCAAGAACTAGTATTGCATACAAACAGCAGGACTTTTTCAGCCAACTTTCACCAAATCACGTGTTTTTTCTGCTCTTTACCGCCACCTTTGGTCAACTTCTGTATTGTTGTCTGATCTTTTGCATTGGTTCTGAGCATGCGTGTTTGTACTTTGTACAAAAGTCCGATGGTTTTCTGTACACACGATCAGACTTTGCTCCATCAGACTTTTGTTGCCAGAAAGTTTGTCTGTTCGCACAGCCAACAAAAGTCAGATGAAAACCGAAAAAGTTTGTCCGATGGAGCGTACACACTGTCGGATGTTGCTCTAAAACAGCTAATTTGCATGTTTGTTGTCAAAAAGTCTGATCGTGTGTACGGGCCTTAAGAATATTAGTGTATTGCATTACAAAAATTATCCAGTAACCACAAACACATAGGGGTTGATTTTTTTACACTGAACAGTGCAAAATCTGGCACAGCTGTGCATGGTACCCAATCAACTTCTAACTTCAGCTTGTTCAGTAAGCCTCGGTTCACACAGGGATAGCCGGACTTGCAGCGCGACTCTGTAAGACGACCTGCACGTGACTTCAGCGACGACTTGCAAAATGATTTCTGTATAGAAGTCAATGCAAGTCCTCCCAAAGTAGTACAGGACCCTTTTTCTAAGTCGAATCGACTTGAGTCATTCCTATTAGAATGGTTCCATAGTACAGGACAGAACACGACTTGTCAGGAGGCCAAGTCGTCTGACAAGTCGCCCCTGTGTGAACCGGGGCTTAAGCTTTGACAATAAATCATGGAAGATGATTGGTTTCTATGCAGAGCTGCACCAGATTTTGCACTCACCAACTTTAGTAAATCAACTCCATAGTCTTAAATAATTATTGAAATACTGCATGTCCAGTTATCCTTACTTCAAAAGGGGAACATATACCACCTTCATTTGTTCCACAAAGAGGACCTGTCCTTTTTTTAAGTTGACGTAAGTTGGTTGAAGGACAACAATGCTGGATACTTTAAAGTATATCTAAACCCAATAACCAAAAATGTTATACATTACAGCTTACTAGTCCTTAAATGTGTTGGCTACATTAATTATAAGTAAACTTTCTTCAAGTACAAAGTACATAAAATACATGTTCGATTTTGCCAGAAATGCAGTCTCCTTGTAACTTTCCATGAGATGAACTGAAATCTTAATGTCATCTGCCTTCTAATGCCGCGTACACACGACCGGACTTTTCGATGGACTAGGTTCTACGGTCTTCCCGATGAACTTTCGGCGGATTTCCGACAGGCCTTCCAAACGAACTGACTTGGCCACACACAAGCACACCAAAATCCAATGGATTTGAAAGTGACGGACTAGAATAAGGAAGTTCATAGCCAGTCCATCAGACTAGCATAGAGACGAACTGATTTTTCGACCGAACTCGAGTCCGTCAAAAAGATTTGAAACATATTTTATTTCTAGGTCCGTCTCACTTTTGGGAAAAGAAAGTCAGCTGGAGCCCACACATGATCAAATTGTCCGACGGATTTGGGTCCGCCAGACCTAGTCTACCGGAAAGCCCAATTGTGTGTACACGGCATAAGGGCTGATTGACACCTATGCATTTTTAGTGCGTTTTTAGTTTTGCAGGAAACACACCACAGTCCATTTAACATGGTTTCCTATGGATGTAGTTCACATCTGTGCATTTTATGGAAAGGGCCAGGGATTTATTTCCTGTTTTTGATTACATAGACTTCAATGGATGAAAAGCATGTATTGAAAAACGCCAAATGCACCTGGAATATGCAAACTGCATAGGTGTGAATCAGACCTAAAATATCCTCAATCTTCTATAAAGTACAAAACTTCCTGGCTCCCTTGATGTAATAAGAATGAAGAAATGAAGACATGTTTGTAGTCCAAATCCAAGGTGAAGCCTTGGGTGACAACATTGATTCTCCATAGATACAGTGGAGGAAACACTGGGAGAGGAAGCAGTTTTTAATAAAGGGAAAAAGACAGAATATGGAGAACTAAAGCATCCATATAAGGACTAAGCTGCAATATATGAAATGTTTGTTTTTGGATTTAGATACACTTTAAACGTCTTTTCAATTACCTTTGGAAAGCATTACTTGTTTTCTGCCTCTCTCTTAAATTGATTTTCAGACATTGTAAGGTCTATCCTCGAGAGTAATGTATATTGTATATTTTATTAATATTTTTAGACAATAATAAAAAATACAAAAATAATAAAAAAATAATCTTTTCAGTTTACCTCCAGAGTCCAGATGCTTTAATATGCAAACACCAACACTTCCTAGCAGTGTTAAAAGATGATTTGAATACTTTTGTATCTGCCTACTGGCTGCCATCGTTGTTGCTGGCCAGCCTACCCAACCTCCACCTAATAACTGTACCCGAGTCACCTCCATTAGATCATCCCCCACAGCTATTATCTTTTGTACCACCTCCCCTTTCCTTTAGATTGTAAGCTCCATGAGCAGGGCCGTCCTATTTCTGTATTGAACTGTATTGTAATTTTACTGTCCCTTCTCTACATTGTAAAGTTCTGCGTAAACTGTTGGCGCTATACAAATAGTGTATTATAATAATAATAATAAGGTTAAAGTTTGGCGTATCGGCTATTGACACGGCCACAAATTGTTGGTATTCTCATATAGAACATGCCTGTATAATTCAGAGCTCCACAGGCACTCCAGAAGAAGTTTAAAGGGCACCATTAATGTTATGAACTGTTGTCCTGCAACCACCTTCAAATTTTCCCATTGCCAACAGGTACATTTTAAATAAAGGATTTGATTCCGTACCTGTTTTAGCATTGATTGCGAAGAAATTCTGTGGGTTCCCGCTGGTGATCCTGTAAGTCAGTTTATCACTGGTATTAGAATCTGGGTCCACAGCCTGCACTTGCAGCACGGACACGTCTTTTGGGGAGTTCTCCATAACGCTGGGATAGTAGATGGGTTGGGAAGTCAGAGGCGCATTATCGTTAACATCTTCCACTTCAATGTAAACCTCGATGGTACAGAAGAGCGGCACAACACCTCGGTCTGTGGCATAAATTGTGAGCCAGTATGAGTCGGTGGTTTCCTTATCCAGGATATCTGCAGTGTATATGATCCCTAGGAAACAGAAACACAACAGTACACTCAAATTAATATACATGCTTGTCAGGAGCCAAAATACAGGAGAACTTCAGTACTATTAGTAAGTACTAGTAGTAGCTACAATGGTCATATAACATAGCTAACAATTACACTTTTTCTAAAAGAAGCTCACATTTTTATTAATGATCTAGGTGACAAGAAAAACTGTGGAAATGTTTCCCTCCTGCATTTGGCCATCCTCTTCCTTAGTTACATAGTAGGTGAGGTCGAAAAAAGTCCATTAAGTCCAACCCATGTGTGTGATTATATGTCAGTATTACATTGTACATCCCTGTATGTTGCGGTCGTTCAGGTGCTTATCTAATAGTTTCTTGAAACTATTGATGCTCCCCGCTGAGACCACAGCCCGAGTGTCAAATTCTGGGTAATAGCTGTTCTGAAAGAGGAGAGAAGATCAGTGCCGATTGCATATAGTCATTTTTCAACCACATCTAATTAAAAAAAAAAAAAAAAAAACACGTTTATAATTAGAGTTTATGTTTACTAGATAGCTCAGAGTTAACGATTTCCAATAAATGTGATATTGTAAAGCAGATTAGTAGCACACCATACTTTATAAATACTGTAGGGGATCTGACTGGATGGTAACCGGAATCATTGCATCAACATTGAGAACGATTAGCGTTTCCCTGGATAGTCATCAGCCAGTGTGGAGGTGGTGTGACTGAAGGGCAACGCTCAATTATTGTCATGAGCTACACAATGTTTGATACAAGATGTTTTAAATGTTGGTGGACTGGGTATTGTTTTTAGATTAAAGATTGAGCTTTACAATATTACAGCCTTTCTTTTTCATGTACCCATGGATATGCAACTTTTCTACAAGGAACTGTGGAGAAGTGGATTGGCTTATTAACGAATCTTTGAGCAACTGATTCTTATGGCTTACTAGCCTAACCATAAGAGTGGCAGGCAAATAAATTTGGTGAGTTTCCACTTGATGGGAGTGGGTCTGATGCAACACATACGGTGGTGGATACTTTACGGTGTTTTTTCTTAATTAGGACATCACTGGGACTCTCAACACATTTTTTCATTGTTTAAAGAGGACTGCTACTGGACTCGTTTTGTTTTTCTTTTAATGACATTTTCATTTTAATATTTTTTTATAATTTCTTTGCACATGGACAATTATATATATTTGATCATTACATTTTTGTATTGAACACTGAATTAATTAGGTGTTATTGTTGCGCTACTGTGAATTTTGCTAATATGCACTTTGGTATATACATTTAATTTTCACTGGTTTTGATATTTATGGTTGTAAGTAGCAGCATTGGTTGTAATTTTTCTTTGTTATTTGGAGCGCAGGAGATCACTATTATATTATATATATATATATATATATATATATATATATATATATATATATATATATATATATATATATACACTGCTTAAAAAAAAATAACGGTACACTTTGAAAACACATGAGATCTCAATGGGGAAAAATATCATGCTGGATATCTATACTGATATTGACTGGGTAATGTGTTGAGAACTAAAGGATGCCACATCATTTGATGGAAATGAAAATGATTAACCTACCGAGCGCTGAATTCAAAGACACGCTGAAAATCAAAGTATAAAAATTATGCAGCAGGATAGTCCACCCTGCTGAAATTTCATTGCAGCAACTTAAAATGGTACTCAGTAATTTGTATGGCTTGTGTACATGCCTGACAAATTCAGAGGGTTTAAGAGTATAGCCTCAGATAAGTATAAATCAGATGTAGTGTACCATCATCCATAAATTTATTAGAGAATGGAGTTTTTTGGGTGTGCGGGTAGTAAGATAGCTGCTCACGCTAACTTTTCATACCCAACCAAAACCAAAGAGTTGGTGTTGGACTATACCGGTACTTTGTATATAGAAGCAAAAGAAGAGTTAGGAATAGTAATAAAATTTAACACATGTTTAATAATTTACAAAACCAACAGAATACAAAATATCGCAATTAAAATTCTAATACACCCCAGATTAACATATACAAGTACTCATAGTAGAGTTCAATTCTGGTGGCGTAGATGAAGAATTCAAAGTCAGGGCATGCTCCTAATGAGACAATGAATAGTGTCCTGGGGTATTTTCTCCCAGGTCTGGACCAGGGTCTGGACCAGGGCATCACTGAGCTCCTGAACAGGCTGAGGTGCAACATGACGGTGTCGGATGGACCAAAACATAATGTCCCAGAGGTTTTCTATTGGATTTAGGTCAGGCAAGCGTGGGGACCATTCAATGGTATAAATTCTTTCATCCTCTATGAACTGGCTGCATACTCTCACCACATGAGGATGGGCATTGTCATGCACCAGGAGGAACTCAGGACCCACTCCACCAGCGTAGGTTCTGACAATGGGTACAAGGATTTTATCCTGATACCTAAGGTCAGTAAGGTTGCCATTGTCTAGCCTGTAGAGGTCTGCGTGTCGCTCCATGGATATGCATCCCCAGACTATCACTGACCCACCACCAAACCGGTCATGCTGAATGATGTTACAGGCAGCACAATGTTCTCCACGGCTTCTCCAGACCCTTTTACATCTGCCACATGTGGTCTGGGTGAACCTGCTCTCATATGTGAAAAGCACAGGGTGCCAGTGGCAGACCTGCCAATTCTAGTGTTCAATGTCAAATGCCAATCAAGCACTACAGTCCTGGGTAGTGAGCACTGCTGGAGGTCATGTTGTAGGGCTCTGGCAGTGCTCATCCTGTTCCTCTTTGCACAAAGGAGCAGATACTCGTCCTGCCAAAGGGTTAAGGACCTTCCACAGCCCTGTCCAGCTCTCCTAGAGTAACTGCCTGTCTCCTGGAATCTCCTCCATGCTCCTGAGACTGTGCTGGGAGACACAGCAAACCTTCTGACAAGATATCAATGTACCATCCTGGAGGAGTTGGACTGCTTGTGCAACCTCTATAGTGTCCAGGTATCGCCTCATGATACCAGTAGTGACACTGACCCTAGCCAAATGTAAAACTAGTGAAAAACAGTCAGAAAAGAGGAGTAGGGAAAAAAAATGTTAGTGGCCTCCACCTGTAAAACCATTCCTGTTTTGGAGGTCATTTCATTGTTGCACCTTTTGTTCATTTCATTAACACCAAAGCAGCTGAAACTGATTAACAACCCCCTCTGCTATTTAACTGACCAGGTGATTAATATCCAAGGGATTTAATTGACTTGATGCTATACTCTGAAGGAAAAGTGTTCTTTTAAATTTATATATATATATATATATATATATATATATATATATATATATATATATATGTATATACATACACACCGTATATACTCGAGTATAAGCCGAAAATGCTGAAAATGCCCCTCTCGGTTTATACTCGAGTCCTCCCGGAGCTGTGATATATTCAGTCTAGTCAACGTGGCCTCCTCGTCCTTGTTCATGATAGGCTGAACACTGACTCACTGCTGGGAAACCGAGTCAGTGTTCCGTCACAGATGCGGATGAGGAGGAGGCGGGGCTTTGGTACACTGCATGGCCGCCGACTAGACTGAATATATCACAGCACCAGGAGATAATAAGGCTGCAGAATGGGCACAGTGCTGGGATCAGATACACAAGGCAGGGAGATGGGCACAGGGAGGCTGAAGCACAGCTTCCATAATGGCATAACCTGGATATTTTAATGTATATCTATGGATTCCAAACAAGTACGTGTGAAAGCTGAATGCCATTTATTATCTAATATGGATTTTTTATATGATGTGGCCTTATACTATGTGCAGATGGGCACAGTGAGGTTGAGGCATGCAGATGGGCACAGTGAGGCTGAGGCGTGCAGATGGGCACAGCAAAGCTGCAAATTGACACAATGAGGCTGCAGATGTGCATTGTTGACCCTCTTTTCCACTTACAGTAGCTGCTGCATTCTCACTCTAGGCTTATACTCGAGTCAATACATTTTTCCAGTTTTTTGTGGTAAAAGTAGGTGCCTCGGCTTATATTTAGGCCGGCTTATACTTGAGTATATACGGTATATATATATATTTACTCACAATATATATTTAGCCTGCCATTAAGCTTTAATAATCCAATCTGACAGCAATTTGCTTTTAATCAGATATTCAGTCCCGTACCCTCATCATTTCAGTCTTGTGAATATGAAGGCTCAATTCCCACACCAAAATAAGAATCCTTGTTTAAAAAAGGACTGTTATTTTCAGCTCCAAACACAATCCAGTGGGATTTAAAAATGACAGACACATGAAAATAAAGATCCTTGTGTAAAGCTTTGTGAGTTGTGCCTATGGTCTACAGCTATGGCCTTTCCAATAAATGTGGCAGTTCCAGCCTTTTCAGCAATGTCTGCAGCTGGATAGCAAGCGGTACATGAGCACAAAGGAAACAACCATCCATATTCTCTTTCCAAATTGTATTCTGCTCAAGCCCTGGGAACATTTTTTAGAGCTCTCGATGGTGCTGGAAGAGCTGGTATAATGAGACACTTCAGCTTGCCGCTGCTACAAAACTGATGTGCTGGCGTGCACGAGCAGGAAAAAACAAGCGGAAAAGACCAACAAACTCGACCTGCGCACACTTGTTCCTCCAATGGGAATTTAAGCTTGCAGATGCCTGTGTAATCCAAATCCTCCACTCCAGATACATAGGAGTAAGCCCAAAAACAGTAGACACAGACAAAGAGCCAAAGAAACGTGTTCCAGTAATATTACAACGTCTGTGGGAAAGGAAAGGGGATTACGAGCTAGGCTCTGGTGGCGTAACCTAAGCTTACTATATTAATGCTTCAGCTGTCGCAAGCTATACCTGACCAATAACTCTGAGGTGTCTGTGACAGATACTCCAAGCTTAATCACTTCTACACTTGTGCAAACACAAGGGATGTGCTGTTTTACTGCGGCAACATAAACCAGTGATGTATGACGGAATGTCATGGATGTGTACGGAACGCCACGTTACAAGAGCTGCTGAGCTTTGTTGTAGAAGTAATTACTTATTTCTCATCTCTAGGGAGATTTACAAAAGATGTTCTCTCTCATAAGAGTGCTGGTATTTGAGATACATGCTGTCATACAAGTAGTGTTGATGGTATTCTTGCTTGAAAAGAAAGGACGCGGTAAGGGTTTGTAGATGACTGCTCACATCTTAAGGGATGAATGTACAATTAACGTATGCTGTGGGCTGGAAACAGTGAATGTGTTTACTGGAGAATTGTAAATATATTCCAGTATTCGCGGTACTTTTTCTAGAACACCATAAACTCCTTTTTTTTCTGAGCCTCCGCGGTGCAGTGAAACACAAACATAAAACTTAACACCTGATGCAAAAAAAGTGAGCACACAAAAGAGAAGCAACACAACACAGAAAGTACCCTATCCTTGATCCCCAGGGACTGGGGTACTCATGATCCACCCAGTCAAGACCAATTGGACCAATTTCTTCGGGAAGCCTGACGAAGCAAGGCCTACCCAAGTACTAGTTGGGGCTCCCCCAAAAGGGAGATCCCATGGGAGTGGGAGAACCTGACCAAAAGGCCATGTACCCTGCCCTCCAACACTTTCAGGATAAGTTTGAGGACCTACACCTACCAGCCAGGGGGTTAGAAAGCGCAAACGTACTGTGCTAAAAGTATAAGTGACAAATAAAAAAGGTAAGGGGGTAGTGGATAAGTGCTTCAAAAGGGTCCATGTGCTAGGCAATGTCAAGAATTTCTGCCTGAATAAAACATTCCTCCAATCCTAGCCAGAAGACCCCGTCCTGTAGGCAGGTAAAATAAAAATAAAAAGAACATGCAATACTGCAGTGACCTTGGTGTTGAAAAACACATGGTGAGCTTGTCCACAGAAAGAATTTATGACACCCTTGGACTGCCACTCCAGGGGCACATAAACCACAGGCATCTCTCAGCTTGACCCCTGGCCAGACCAGCACAGCATCATCCCTACTAAGAAAGCATTAACACTTAGGAAGCTTAGGGAGAGCCTTGCCTTCAACCTGGGACAAGCCTGGTGCACCACTTCTGTTCCCACTCCCAACATTTCCACTTTATTTCATCAGGCCAGAAACTAGGCAGGACCCCCCCTCGCCAGGGAAGGTGCTATTTTCTCTCTCACAAAAAACTGATGAGAACAGATACCATACTTCATTTCATCTGAGCCAGAAAACTTCTGGTGCCCAGCCTGTGGTCCAGGGGTCTGGATGTGGCCGTTTGGGACCTATTGTGCAGTCCTGAAGATCCCCGTTTCCTTATCTAGGTTAATTAAATAAAAAATATTATTAAACTGAATTCTAAAAGTTAAATGGCTTAATTTTTTTTTCTTTAACATTATCTTACATTTGGTCCTTGGTCTCCAACAACTCTGAAAAATTTTAGTAGCTTATCTGCAGTCGTTGGCAATCCCCTGTCGCATGTCTACTGTACCTTTTCTTTAGCATTAGGTTCACTGAATTTTACTTGTGGTCCTACTCCTTTGGTGATGCCAAGTGTTGCACATGAGGCCCCCTGTATCAAGACAGTTAACAACCACTACCATAAACCATCAGCTTAGATGGGTACCTACTCAGAGCTAAGGATAATGGACAGCATCTGTGCCTGGTCTCCATAAAGTGATAAATAGCCACCCAATCCTACCAGATGACCACCTACTTCTGCACAGGAGAGGCATAATTGATGGCACAGGAATTAACGTACGTTATGCTTTTTTCTACGTATTAAGCTCCTTCATTTCCAGCAGTAGGAGGCCTAATTTGATAACAGTGCAACTCTGCATCATTCAGGGTCGGACGTATAGGGGGTCGCAGAAGTCACCATTGCGACTGGGCCCCATGCTGCAGGGGGCCCGTGTACACCCCCCTTCCATGAGCGGTGACTGCATATGGGACCGAGGTCCCCGATCCTCAGCCGATTCGTAAATCGGCAGTGCAGGAGCTCGGCCACACTGTGTTTACTCTGCCTCCACCTACAGTGCAGTACCCGACATGGAGAGTGAAGGTACAGTGCTGCAGCTGCCGATTTAAAAAAAAGGTGATCTATATATGTTTGTATGCATGTGTGTGCCTGCATGTTTGGGTGTGTGCATGCATATTTTATATGTGAATGTGCATTTATTTGTGTGCATGTTTATATGTGTGTGTTTGTGCATGTGTGTATGTTTTTATGTGTGTGTGTGTGTGTGTGTGTGTGTGTGTGTGTGTGTGCATTTAGGTGTGTTCATGTGTGTATGTTTATATATGTGTGTGTTTGTGTGTGTATTTATATGTGTATGTATATGTGTATGTGCGTACATGTGTGTGTACATGCGTGTGTATGTATACACATTAGTTTTAAGCATGACCTCCTTTTTCTTTACGATCAGAACTGATTTTTTTTAGGACGGGTTCATAATGCCAACAAGAAAATACCATTCCTCTGAAAAGCGATTCAGAGGCATCTGGCAGGCAGTGAAGAGGCAATATGTTGCGCCTTCACTGGTAAAATGTTGATACAGAGAAACTGATCTCTCCTTTTTCCTCCTGCAACGGCTGAAAGTCTGCGGGAGGGAGAGAAGAAGTGGGGGAAATGGAAAGATCAGTTCCTGTATATGCAGCAGCCCCCACCGCTACTCCTATGCAGCTTCTTTCTGCTGCCCCCGTGTGCTCTCCAGCCCCACTGTACTTTTTTTCTGCCCCCTCCCTCTCCTGGCCCCTCCCCTTGTTCCCACAGCTCCGCAGAGTTCCCCCCTCCCCTCTCTGGCTGCTGCAGGGTATCTGGTAGGATGAAGCCTTTTCTGAATGGAGATTCAGTGATCCATACCGACTTGCGCCGGGGCCCTGAAGGTTCTAGTTACTCCACTGGCATCATTATACTGTGAATGGAGATAAACGTGGCGACACCTCCTCAAGGGGGTGGGCCCATGACACCCCACATTCACATTATGTCCACCGTCTTTTGGGTTAAATAAGCAGAAAACTAAAGACACCCTATGGCAAAAATACTTTACTGAAGGGCAAAGCATCAGAAAGGAGTGAGCATTACAGTTTGGTTTGCATTATTTTTTTTAACCTACAGTGGACTTTTTTTTTTAATAAATAACTAGCCTGCAATTGGGTTTTAACAATGACGTGCATTAACATGCATGCAGTAAGATCTAAAAGAGGGCCATAAACCTAAATAGGTACAAATCTGAGCCAACTTACCAAGTGTCTTGAAAGCATTAGACTTGGCAGTCTATTTACTTCTTTAAGTCTTTGTGACTGTTTACGGAATTTTCTGCACTGTCTTCTTGAAATGCTAGAATGTATGAGCTGATTTCACTTTGACTAGCCAGGTGATGAATTCATCTTTATGGATTAGGAGGAAATTTGCAGCTGAATAAGAATCTTTGTGCTGTGTGATTACATTTTAGTAAATATTTACCCCTATTAGGAGATGGAACGTACCCCTCTCTTCTGGTGTTTTGGCTACACAAGGAAAAGGAATAAATGAATGAAGGAATGTGTGGTATAGCGGCTGTTTATGCGTAGTATACTAGAAAACGACCACCCCTGAGTTTTATGTCAATAAAAAAAGCAGCTATGCAGGTGTTTATCTGCAAACAGAGCTGAGCATGTCAACCCATAACATGCCGCAACCCATGTAACTAATAATACATAGGGGTAGTTTATCTTATGGAGGTTGTACAACTTTGGTAAGGAGGCCAAACGGGAGCTGGAAAACAGGACAGCTTATGGCCCTCCCTCTGTGGAGGCCTGGCTGAGTATGGCCTGGGAGATAAAGGCCTGATGTTGGTTTCATTCAGTCCAAGGGGTTTATGCCTTGACTTTTTTGTTGCATATTTTACCACCAGGGCCACATTTGATTGATTTAAGTGAGTTGGCATACAGTAGCTAATTGATTCCCTATTTGTTATCAATTATTGGATTACTTTGGGAGATAATGAGACTGGAATATACAGTAAATGCTCTGTCTTTCTATTCTGCATGCTTGTTCAAGGAACAGGGACTCAAAAAGTATTGAAGGTAGAGATTACAAATTAGCATTTCCAGGAGGTCAGCAATGACTTGACCTTTAAGGGAAACTTGTTCGAACGTCAACCAGTTTTCACAAGCTTCAGTGCATCGAGCAACATTGTCAATATGACATGCTTTGGGTTCCAAGAGTAGGCAGTTCACCTCCTTGCATAGATGGTACCTCCATCTACGCAATTTACATATTTCTAAAGAAAAAACTTTTTTTTCATTTTGCAAAAAATAGTGAAGAGTTAATATCACTGACAGATTTTTTATTGTCATCTGTATCTCATTAGGAAGAATTCCCTTCACTAACCCTACTGTAGACTCAGCAGGAACTGGGAGCATATATTTTCAATGAGAATGAAACCTCTTCTTAGATAGTTGTCACAGGAACAAGTGTCACTACTGGAAGATTTTCCTTTATTTCTGTTCTGGTGGCAACTAAAAATTTGGGATTTACTCTAAAGCATCGTACACACGATCGGATTGTTGGCCAACAAAACCGTAGAATTTTTTTCGAAGGGCGTTTGGCCCAAACGTGTCCTGCATACACGCAACCACATAATTGTTGGCCAACAATTACAAATGTAGTGACATACTACGTTGTTTTTCAGCTATTTAGAGCCACCCTTTGGGCTCCTTCTGCTAATTTCGTGTTAGTAGAAGTTTGGAGAGTGTTGATTCTCACTTTTCATTTCACACTTTTCATTTCGCACTTTTCAGTTTGCACTATTCAGTTCGCACTATTCAGTTCATTTCTGAACGGCCGTTCATCAACCAGACATGTTGCGGAACCGGAGGAGATAACGTGTTATTTATTATTGGCCTTGGAGTTATTGCTTTGACATTATTTTTTTGGTTGAATAATGATTTGATTTGGTATATTTTCTTTATTTTTGGATGCATAGAATGCATTTTTTGGTTAAGTTCTATTGGCAGATAGCATGTCTAATTTTATTTGTATGTGTTTTACTTCAAATGATAGTTTGGGAGTAGGAAGTTACATTTAAAAAAATACAATGTAAAATTGACAAGGGACACTAACATAGTTGTATCTTTGATCTTAAAAAACGACGGGATAATGGTGTTGGGGTAACTTGAATTTTTTTTTTAAAAAAGCATAATAATAATTCTTGATATCACTAGAAAAAAAAAGCCTTGGAAAATGTGTTTGCAATAACTCCATCAGTATCACCAACAAAGCAGCTTCATTATTATCCCATTGAAGAAGAAGAGAATTGTGCGTTGCATTTCGAGATTTCATAATTTTCCACGTTACGAATGTTAATTCTCCATCATGAACGCTAGTTTACAAGACCGACCGCTTCTGGCTTGTCCTTCTAAGCATGCGTGGTTGTACTTTGGACTTTTGTCCAACGGAATGGTGTACACACGCTTGGAAAATCCGACAACACATATTTGTTGCCGGAAAACTTGAAAACCTGCTAGCCAAGTCCGACAACAATTGACCGATGGAGCATACCCACGGTCAGATTTACCGCCACCAGGCTGACATTCACCATTTCCCGTCGGAAAGTCCGATCGTGTGTACGCGGCTTTACCTTCATTCCTGGGGACATTTGTCACAGTGGGACAATTAGAGGGAGTGAATCTCCTTAACGGGGACACAGACAGCAATATAATCCTGAAAGTCATTCTCACTCTATATAAATCTATACCCACACCATTCTACAGTATATAAATCAAAAACATATTTGCCTTTACTTATTCCTGCCAACATTTGAACCAAGTGCCACTTGACTTGTCGAGTAAAAATTGACCAAGTCTGGCAGAAAATGATTGGCCTGAATAGTTACTGCATCCTAACAGATGCAGTACATTTTTGGCAGCACCACAATATTCAGGCAACATCAGGCGCAGCAACTGCCTGAATTTAACAGCTGGCAGTAGGGATACCTCCATCTACGCAATTAGTATGGATGGGGAACCATCTGACTTTCTTTGTTTTAGCCTATGTATGTCTCCTTCAGACAATTGTATGTCTACCTTAGACAATGTATGTCTACCTTGGGCCTTAAAGTCTTGTATGCCTACCTAAGACACTGGGAACGAATATGTTATCATGCAGGTTACATGACCAGTTGTAACAGTGATTGCTGACAAAATTATCTGAATTGGGTAACCATTGTTTTTGGCGAGCCAAATTATTTATATATATTTATTTCAATTCAAAATTTCAACATCTTGTTTCTCCAGTAGACAACACTTAAATAAACTAGTAGTTGGATAGTAGTTGAAAGAGTAGCCGGATGATTTCATCGACTGCTGTATTGTGGCATAATCATACATAGTTATTTTTATTCATGGGGGGGAATAGTAGTGATTGTTTGGTAAAATCCTTTTTTAGAGTATTAGTTAACCAAGGTTGTATTTGCTGAGGTCAAAGATTGCCCACAAACCTAAGACTGTTTTCTGGCCGGATCAGGTGACTATCATTTTACATACAGTATTTGTGCAGCCTAAATAAAAAATATGCAAAATGCATCAAAACAATAATAAAGCAGCACTATCGTCTGACAGCTACTTTGTAGATTTTTTTTAAATAACTGATCACAGTGAAGGCTTCTGGGGGTGTGAAAGATGTAATTAGTATCTTTAAGCTCCCGAGATGACCAGATACACAGATAAACCGTTCTGTGTGCTGCTCTCGACCTTGGATTTTCCTTGTGACATTTTATAAATGTTCCAATTTTGATAACTGCACAATAAAGGTGAAATGTCGGCCTATCTTTCAGCACAAAGACAGAGACACAGTAAAGAATTCTTGAACAAATCTTTCTAACTGTGAAAATGATCCAATTTCTTGATGGCCTCCTTTGAAAATTGCTTGACAATTGACGCTTGTCTAACCTCTGAGTAAATTGTCTGAAATTTTAACATCTTTCATCGTTCCCACTTATCACATGAAAGGAAATCTCAAAACTTGTCATTTTTAAATTTGGGTCAAAACAGCTGAACGCGCAGGAACCTCGTCCCTGATTGAATTACAGTGTGAGGATTCTTTGCTAATTAATAGCTGATGCTAGGTGATAATTGGGAGCTATTTTTATTTGTGTAAACTGAAGTGTTGTAAAAACCCTGAAGGGGCACAGCCAACAATCTGGAGCAGGAACTGTCATTTTTTCACTGAGGTGGGAATGCTATAGGTGCAGAAGCCAGAACAGTTTTCGGGATTTTTGAGCTGGACAGGACCTAACTACTTGAGCTATAGAAGATAATCAATGGTTTACAGAGAAGAAATGTTAGAAGGAAGCCTGCAACACTAATTGTCTCCTTTATCAAAGCTTCTGAAGAGTGAATTCTCACAGTTTTTGTGGTTCCAGCAAATCTGGTTCTCGCGTATTTAAGAGTTGGGTCTTCCAACTTCCATGGTCAATAATTTAAGTCTAAAGTCTAAAGCTGTAACTTAGACATGAATGAAGTGTCCTTCAACGCACTGGATTTGATTTAATAAACCAGTAAACAGGGCTGTGCCGCCCATGAGGCAAACTGAGGAGGCTGCCTCAGGCAGCACTCATGGATACACAGTGGTGGTGGCACTGAAGCTAGAGCGTCCATATTGTACACTCCATCCACTGGGTGCACTTTGCGCACATTTTCCCGTAGCTTATTAAATGGGGTGAAGAGAAATTAAAATTCACTTTGTACCCTACCAAGTGCAGGTAAAGTTTAAAAACAGGATTTTCCTTGCACATAATAGAATGATTAAAGTCTGCACCATTTCCCCTTCTTTAGATCCTCCACATTGAAAAAAACTCTGATTTTAAAACAGTCAATTTAAAACTTTCCCTCGTGGACCTTTGAAGCTGCTGGCACTGTGGAACAATTCATCCCTAAGATTTACAGAAGAAGTACAAAAGCCATTCTCAGCTGATTCACTGCTTGGAGGAGGAAGAAGGGGAGCTGAACTGCTGAATCACTGTTTTTTGGGGGAGGAGGAAGTGCTAAGCTGGTGGGACTCTCCAGGGGAGGACAGAGGAAGGGAAGCTCTCAGCTGGGATAGAGAGTTACTATTGATAAAGCCCCATACACACTATCAGATTGTCTGCTGATTTTTTCCTTCAGGTTTACCAAAACCATGTAGTACAATGGCCTGCCTGATTGCATATTGCACATTGAATCCCCTAAGGTTTGACCTCATATTATATGGTTTTGGTAAATCTGATGGAAAAAATCAGCAGAAAATCTGATATTGTGTATGGGGCTTAAGAGAGGGGGGTTCATCAGCAGTGTCATTGCTGGGAAGAGGGAGAAGAGGTAAGTGAGATAGTGGGAGAAGATGTCAGTGCTTCTGCTGTAAATTTATAAGATGAATTATTTCACAGTGCCTGAAGCTACAGAGGTCAGTGAAGGCTTCTTTTAAAGCTCATTTACTGCCTGATAATGAAAATATCTGAACATATCCTGGCCATAGATTCACTTCAAGCTGCCACACTTCACTATAACAGCACATCTCTGTGCAATGCATTTTACATCTCAAATGCTTTGAAATATTTACACTACAGGGGTTGGCGGGCATACTGCTGTTCCAGGGTTCAGGCCTCCTGGGGTGCTTAGGGGAGAGAGCATCATTTGTTACCTTTGAAGTTCCTTTCTGCTATTCTACTAGTCCATACCTCCTTTTAGACGGCAAGAACTTGACCACTTGGTGCTTGTATAAAAGTTTACTAGGTGCCAAACATTCCTCCTAACTCCTAAACTTATATAAGTTAAAAAAAAATGTAAAATCTCTTGTGATTGAGGAGGAACACATGTAGGATGCCAGTTGGAAATATTTAAGCCTGAATACTGTGTTTCTGTGCAGCTAAATAAGACATTAATGAGAGTTCATTCTGCAGTGTTTTATTGTAATGAAACAAAATAACTCAGACGGCAGGAGTGAGAGATTAACACAAGCCCCTGCTAGGAACAATATTGAGCTGTCATACTTAGCAAAACCTGGAATACGACACAGAAGAAGTTCTTAAGGGCAACCTAAACATTATAACTGTACGGTGCTATTGCAGATAATCTTATAGTGCTTAAACATTTCTCTGCAAAACAGGAAGGGAGGAGAAATCTATAGAAATATTGGGGTCTCCTCCAGTCCTGATTAAACAATGTCTCACTTGGGACAAAAAGTATACCAAGTGTAGGTCCCAAGTATAGAGTGTCTGGATTTCAGGTATAAGTTTCATAATAATATGTTTTTTTGTAGGAATCAGATGATGTCCATGCATGCAGGGATAGATAAAATGCATAATAATAATAATACAATTGTACATGCACATGGATGTATCTAGGTATGAGATAAGCCTATATTCCCACTACTGGGGAGCCACAGGTAGGGCATACTGCCTGTCATAGAAGTGAAAGGCTTTTTGCCCCTATACTCATGTACCTGCCGATATATTGTAATTATGCAGCATTTTTCCTCATAGTTGTGTCATAGGTGGAATTACACTTTAGCCCTTTGTCTACACAAGTACATTTATAAATGTCCAGCTATTGAAGGGATTAAATCAAGCACACAACTGCTACTACAGCCCCGGTATTGCTTTTTTTCCAGCCAGGATTGGTGCTCCCCATCTCCCCACTGAAGCTATCTGCTGCTGCCTACCTTGTTTCTGGGGCTCTCCCTTTTACTTAAGAGAGCCTCGGATGTCAGTAAACTACTTTACAATGTGGAACGGGAGGAGATCGGGGAGCATCTCCTCTTCAATTAATGAACCCAGAAGTGACCATCACTTCTAGGTTCACAAATCTCATTACCTGACTAGGGTGGGCCAGATTAGCAGCTAATCAAGCACAATCTGTGCTTGGCTAGCTGAAGTGGAGGACAGGGGAGACATTGGGGTTCTAAAGGTCTAAATGATGTTTCCATAAATAGAACTTTTCACTGCCTATGCTATAAAAAAGGGGGCTTGCTATAACCCTTTTTGAAGGCAAAAAAGTTTGAAAGTGAAAAAAAGTGTTAAAAATGTAAAGTTATATAAAACAAATAAAAATAATGAAAAAAAAAATAAAAATAAAAAAATATATATACATATGTATATACATAGTAAGGTTGAATAAAGACACCAGTCCATCCTGAGTGAGTGTCTACAATTGTCCCTATCCCTGTACATTGCACACTCACATTGGTCCCTACCCTCAAGGAGCCCATAATCCAGGGTCCCCATTCATATACTAGGTACAATTTTGGACAGAAGCCAATTAGCCTACCTGCATGTCTTTGGAGTGTGGAAGGAAACCCACGCAGGTACAGGGAGAACATGCAAACTCCAGGCAGCTAGTGTCGTGGTTGGGAATCGAACCAGCAACACCTTTTACCGCTAGGTGAGATCCACTACACCACTGATATATATATATATATATATATATATATACACAGTATATATATATATATATATATGTGTGTGTATGTATACACATCTACCACCATCACCAGGTGCATATATGTAAATATACTGTAAATGTGCACACAGGAATCACACGTGTATGTAAACAGCAAATGCTCCACACGTGGGGTATCGACAAAGGAGAGCAATAATTCTTGGGACGTTATTTACAGTAAATTACAAACTGATTAACCTGCAAAGGCTATTATAGCTTCACCTATGAACAATTTCGGGAGCCATAGTGTTTTGCCAATTCATGGGTTTGAGTTTTTTTTTGGTATCTATTTACACAACATAGGCCCATCTTTGATATTAAACAAAAGAAAGGGTATTATTTTGTGTATACTAAAACTAATTTGAGTGTATTTTTTTCCTGAAAATATGGGTTTGATGAACAGTGCAATCATTGTGCAAAATATATTGCTCTGCCACCATTTTATTATACAAAGTGATTTTCTAGCAAACAATTCAGATTTTAACCTGTGCAATTTTTTTTTTTTTTTTAATTGCTCCGTTAGACAAGTGATTTTAATCACCAAACCCTGTCAGTCCTACAGCAACGTCTGATCTGTTGTATTGATATACGTCAAGAGAATAACATTCTTCATAGATTATCACCTGGAAGATATCACAGACAATGCTGGCATTTAGGTAGCACAGGTTTATTCTTGCAGAAAGGATAAGGGAACTTTATTGATAGTTTTGTAAATAAACCATCCAAGAAACAGAAACATCTGTAGTTTAACCGCTTGCCTACTATATTTTAAACCGGCTTTGGGCTTCAATGGCTGTGGGAAGCACAAAGCTCAGAAGATGAACTGAGCACCTATCTTGCTATATGGCTATATATAAAAGAGTGCCCGGTAGTACACTGTAGGCGCAGTGGGGTTGATTTACTAAAGGCAAATAGACTGTGCATTTTTTCAAAGTGCAGTTGCCCTCTGCAAGTGCAATTGCTCCAAAGATCAGTAAATGAGGTAAGGCTTCACTTTGCAAAGAGCACCCAATCACATGCAAGGAAATTTAAAAAAAATGCATTTTTTGCTTGCACATGATTGGATGATGGAAGTCAGCAGAACTTCTGCTCATGTTCTAAGCTCTGGAGCAACTGCAATCTTTTTGCATTTAGTAAATAAACCTCAGTGTGTTTGCTTTATGGTTAATTAGGCTATGTCATAATCTATGACATTGTCAGGATTTAATGTATGGTCAATATTGTGCCCCCTTGCAGTGGTAATCTATTCATTTTAATGGCTCACTAGTATTACTACTACAGAGGTGTACTAGAGGGACTTATCAGTGCTTCTAACTGGATCCACGGCTCCTAGGAGGAAAAGTGCCAGAGAACGTGAATATTGTGATGGCTCCACATGGGCCAAACAATACACATAAATAACTTCGGTTAGGTTATTAAAATAAACCAATACACTAATGTCCAGAATCTCTTTAAATTTATTGCCAGTATTCAAGGCCTGATGACAGAGGCATTTATGAGCCCCCCAAATGTGTTGGCTGTTTGACTTTTTTTCCTGGGAAAAAAAAAATTCTGGACTCGTTAAAGTTGTTCTGTCGCTCTCATCCTTTCAACGCACTTTTGACTACTCCAGGGGCCCCGTGGGACACCCCTGGTTATCAGAGGGCTGCCTCTAAAAGTTGGGCTATTATCTTATGTTTTGGCTTACTTTGGGATCCAGTACCTGGTATCTAGGAGAGACTGATTAGTCCTGCTGGTCTGAGCCAGAGCTCCTAGTACCAGAGCAAGTGAACACTGAGATGGCTCCACGTGGGCCAGGCACTGCCCATAAATAGCTGTGGTTAGGTATATCTAAGGCCTTAAGGTTGGGGCAGAAACACATCAATTCTTTTATATGATTGATACTTTTATGTCTTAATGGATATTGAACAAAGCTTCAACTATTTTATCATCAGTCAAGTCTGCGTTGGATTTCCTACTTTCTTGATGTTTGTCTATGGTATGTACAGTGTATATCCTGAAATAGGCTACTGCACCTGCCCCAGTGGACATTAAATTCAGATTAAATTCAGGGGTTGCAGCACCACAAGGTTTCATTTTAGGTTATTAAAATGATGTCAGTCTGGTGACTCAATGATTGCCTAAGTATTCACATGATGTGCAACTATTGTCCAGATCTGTTTGAATTTGTTGCCAGTATTTAAGCCATAGCCGAAGAAGGTGTTTATGAAACGTGTTGGCTGAAACGTGGAAAATAATTTTTTTAATGGACTCATTCAAGTTGCTGTGATACTCTTATCCCATCGAGGTACTTTTGACTACTCCAAAGGACCCTCTTGGACACCTTGGTTGATAGAAAGCTGCCTCCAAATTTGGACCCTTATGTTAAGACTTGCTTACTTTGAAGTCTAATGCCGCATACACACGGGCGGACTGTCTGTCCAACTTAGTCCGCTGAAACACATTTCAGCGGACAGTCCGCTCGTGTGTGGGCTTCAGCGGACTTTTTCAGCGGACTGTCTGGTGGACTAAGTCTTTCGGAATTTCCGTAATATTGTCCGTCCAACTTTGGTTTCAGCGGACAGTCCGCTCGTGAGTAGGCAAGTTGGACGGACTAAGTATGGCGCATGCTCAGAAAGGATTTACACGGCCGAAGGTTGCATTGCAGTGTATAGGACGTCGTATTTCTAGTCCCGTCGTACGTGCTGTACACGTCATCGCGCAAGCTTTCAACGGACTGTCTGTTCATCGTGTGTGGTCAAGTCCATTCATTCAAAAGTAGGACGGACTGTCTGTCGGATTGTCTGACGGACTTAGTTGGCCAGACAGTCCGCCCGTGTGTACGCGGCTTAACATTTCACCAAAACATTTTCTCTTAGAGGTCATTCAGAGTGGCCTTGGATGCAGACACCTGTGCATACCTACTGCAGGAAAATGCTAATTCCTGGCGGCATACAGCCCACAATATGAACGAGCCCTTGAAGCCAAAGAATCAACATGACAACCAGGTAACGTAACCTTTCTTAATGGGAAGGTCAACAAATGGTGTACCTCACTATGGTTATCTGTCTCCCCTCACATTTCAGTAACCAGTTAGAGAATAACTTAACCCTCTGAACTCCCTGCAACTCAAATGCATGTCCAAATTATAGTATTAAAGTATCTGGTGTAAAAGTAATGCTTGAAGCACATGCTAATCTCTAATTGTAATCTGAACATCCATGTGCATGCTGTATATTGTATCAGTGCGCATACCAAGGGTGACAACACCGCTCCCTACTTAGGAATCCGTTCAGGCAGCATTGTCACTATAGAACTGGTAGTGTCCATGCCACCTGCAGCTGGCAGGATCAATAAGTAAATATATAAGAAAAGGCAACTCATAGAAAACAAGATTGAAATATAAAACAGTAAACCATTATGTTATTCTATATTATTCAAGGCACTTTCACCTTTATCTAACACTCCACCTAGCCTACAGGAGAAGCAAAGAATGTAACATATAAAATTCTTGTATTGAACAATGGTTTGGTAACATAGTATAGCATAGAATTTACGCTTAGCAATTTTTCAGTGTAAATTTTTTATTTATTTCTTTTCATTCTATACAATAACACAACATTCAATGAGCTCTATTAATAAGACCCGGAGGGTTATTTACACAGATTCACTGATACTTTCTCATTTATGAAACAGAACAGTTAACAATAGATTTTGATTCAGCGCTTGATTTTTCTTAATATAATAGCTGTTCCACTAAAAGTCCAATTAAGCCTTAAATATCAGACATGCTATACGCCCACTATGGGCCAATAGAACCTTCTGTACGGTGATACCGCATACACTGACCTCCCTTGTAGACACTGGGTGGGAGGAGGGGGCTGAGCACAGCACATGGATGTACTGTATGCAATGTGAATTAGTAGAAAAAGACACATAGCTTATGCTGGGTGAACTGCACACTATTTCAGTTGGATACAAAGAAATTCTGCTGCCGAACAGTCTGAAAATCGTACATGATATGATCTGTAAAAAAAGACCAGCAAACCGGTCTGTTCTCTCACAAAAAAAAAAAAAAAAAAAAGTTCTAGAAAGAAAAAACATAGTTTTAGAAATACACTTAATGTAGATGTGCATCTTTATCTCTTGAAGCTGAACAACAGGCTAAAATATGTAGTTGTAATATACTGTTCATTATAATGAACAGTCTTACCAGTCAAAAGAGTTGCCATTCTGTTCAGTAAGTCTTGTGATCTGTACACTCCTGCCACATGGCATAGCCAGCTCCCAGACCTGTACTACAACTATGCAGTGAAGCTTGGTATGCGGCATGCCCTTCTATTGGCTAACATCTCCCAGTATTAGTATGACAGCTGACTGACTTATAGTGCTACACCTTCCTCTCATAATCTGTGTCCTGCTGTGCATATATGGTAGATACATTTACTTATTATATTGTATGGCTAGAAACCTTCCCCTACTCCCTTCCCTACATTGCAATCTTTGGAGCAGTTGTAACCTTGGTACCTTATTTTTTGGGTGAAACCATCCCTGAAATGCGTACTAGGCACTGCACAAAGTACTACTGGCGTCTGCCATAGGGCCAATTTGGACAATAGCCAATTAACCTTCACACGTGACTTTGGAGTGTGGGAGCAAACTGGAGTACATAGACAAAACCTACAAAAGCACAAGGAGAACATGCAAACTCCATGCTGATAGTGTAATGACCAGGATTCAAACCAAGGACTTTGGTTAAGCAAGGCATAAGTAATAACTACTAAGTTGTTATGCTGCTTATTAAGTTCCCATGTAACACTTCAGACATTAAATTCCCATTATTGAATGTGCTTTAATATGTGTGGCATTAAAGCTAAGATTTACTACTGTAAATTAACCAGTTCCCGACCGGCGCACGCCAATGTACGTCGGCAGAATGGCACGGGCAGGCATATTGGCGTACAGGTATGTCCAATCTTCAATGCCACCCTGCCATCGCTAGCACGCCGCCGGCGGCACGCCCGCGTGCCAGTCGGGACCCCCGTGAGTCCGGTCGCGGGTCCCGCAGACTCGATCGCCGTGGGCATACCCGCGATCGTCTCATGGGACGGCTGAATGGAGGAAATGCCGTGTAAACAGCATTTCCCCATTCTGCCTAGCAACTAGTGACGCTGATCTCTGCTCCATGTGATTGGAGCAGAGATCAGTGTTCACTAAATGAAAGCCCAGCCCCCGCACAGTTAGTAACACACCCCTAGGAACACTTAACCCCTACACTGCCACCCACTGGTTAACCCCTTCACTGCCAGTGTCATTTACACAGGAATCACTGCATTTGTATAGCAGTTATTACTGTATAAATGACAATGGTCACAAAAATGTGTCAAAAATGTCTGATGTGTCCGCCGCAATGTCGCAGTCACAATAAAAATCGCTGATCGCCGCCATTACTAGTAAAAAAAAAAAAAAAATATTAATAAAAATGCCATAAAACTATCCCTATTTTGTAAACGCTATAACTTTTGCGCAAACCAATCAATAATCGCTTATTGCGGTTTTTTTTTACCAAAAATATGTAGAAGAATACGTATCAGCCTAAACTGAGGGGAAAAAAATGTTTTTTTATATATTTTTGGGGGATATTTATTATGACAAAAAGTAAAAAATAATGCGTTTTTTTCAAAATTGTTGCTCTATTTTTGTTTATAGCGCAAAAAATAAAAACCGCAGGGGTGTTTAAATACCACCAAAAGAAAGCTCTATTTGTGGGGAAAAAAGGACGTCAATTTTGTTTGGGAGCCACGTCGCATGACTGCGCAATTGTCAGTTAAAGCGACGCAGTACCGAATCGCAAAAAGTGGTCTGGTCTTTGACCAGCAAAATGGTCCGGTCTGTAAGTGGTTAAACAGAGAGCTCTCAGGACCCGGATCTGAACCCACAACCTTTGCTGTGTCTGGCGATGTCGGACAGCTCCCTTGACAATTCCTTGAATGACCCTGCCTTGAACCGTAAACCCTTTGCTCCTCCCATGAACTATCTATTCTAGCCATGCCTTTGCACTTCCTGTTTGCCAGATTATTGTGCTCTCTCCGGTCAGTATCTCACACGTGTCACTCCTGTGACCATCTGTATCTTGGCTACAACTCATTAACTAACCTTTGGCTTGTTCATCAACTATGCTTCTGCCTGATTCCAACCTGAAACCACTTGTTACTGACCTTTGGCTTGTTTGCTGACTACACTTCTGCTTGATCCCTACTTGCTATATCTGCTACCAGACTCTGGCTTGCTCATCTCCTGGAGGGGCGATCCTGAGGACTGCGACCTTGTACTAACACTCAGCAAAACCTATCTCCACCATCAGGAGCTCTGGTGAACACCAAATCATGCTTAGATTCTTTATTTCAGGTGAGCCTTCCAGGGAGATTTCCTCTGTAATGCTATAGCTATTGGTCTCCAAGCCTGACTCCTGACAAGAGTGTACTGGCATAGTGAACAAAAGATTGCTGGTGGTAAAGACATGTTTCTCACATAATTTCCATAAGGGACATCTCACCCAACCACCTCATTAGAAGACTAACCTCTAATATACTGGCTAACGTGTCTTGAGGCAACACCTCTTCATCAGAACCAACTTACCAACACTGGGAGTCTCACAGAGTCTGATAAAGAGGTGCTACCTCAAAACGCATACATATATTAGAGGTCGGTCTTCGAAAAAGGCGCTAATGGATAGATGAGATGCTCCTTATTGAAATTATAGGAGAAGCATATCTTTATACCACTTTTGTGAGAACAATTTATTTATTTTAACCAATTAAAAGATTTTTTGTGTCAGTGCACTCTCTGTTTCATTTACAGTTTTTCTGAGGAACCTCTAATCCATCCATTAGTGTTTAATTTGAACACTGACTTCTAATATACTAGAAAATGTGTCTTAAGGCAACACCTCTTCATCAGAGCCAAATTACCAACACTGGGAGACGCTATTGGACTCTAGGAGTCTCACAGAGTCTCCCAGTATTGGCGAGTTTGCTATGATGAAGACATGCTGCCTCAATACGCGTTAGTAAGTAAATTAGAAGTCTGTCTTCAAATGAAGCACTAATAAATGAATGAGATGTTCCTTATGGAAATTATATGAGAAGTGTGTCTTTATACCACTTTTGTGAGTACAAAATATTTAAGTTCACAAATTCAATGACTTTTTGAGATCTTACACTATGTCAGTGCACGCTCCATTTCATTTACAGTTTTTCTGAGGTCTCCATGGTCTGGAGGGAGCTGCAAGAAAGTGGATGTGTTTCCTACTCGTAGATTGTAAGCTCTAACGAGCAGGGCCCTTTGATCCCTCCTGTATTGAATTGTATTGTAATTGTACTGTCTGTCCTAATGTTGTAAAGTGCTGCACAACCTGTCGGCGCTATATAAATACTGTATAATAATAATAATAATACTATATTATGCTGAAGAAAGACTCTGTCTGGCTATGTAATGTATAACTAAAGGCAAAACTTTTTTTTTGTTTCTGATGGTGTGGAGAGGGATTAGAATGCCTGTCAGATTGTATTGTTATCTGTACCCCCATTAACGAGATTCACCCTCTCTGGATGTCCTGTTTACCATTATCATTGCCTGTGAAACTGAGAAAATTCCACATTTTGGGTTGTCCCCAAGAAAGTAATAGAGGGCAAATCTTCCAAAGGAGACACTAAATCTGGTGACCTGGCGCCCCCAAGGGATTCCCTTAATTTTGCAGGGATTTCCTCTCACGTCCAATTTGGGTATGGGACAGAAAGTGAAGGGACATCTCCATGTCAGGTTCACTTGGTGCTCCTGTTCCTCATTCCAGAATCCAGGGTTTTGGCTACGGCACTCCCCTTGTCTGTCTGTTGACCTGCAGGCTGATTAATGTGATCAATTTCTGGGTGGAAACCAAGCCTGTTAATAGCTAGCTCAAACCTCATTTTGGTGCTTGTGATAGTGAGTGATACGTGTGTTATTCCAGATCAAGCTCCCTGTCTTTGGATTTCCCTTTGTATGACTTTGGACCAGATTATTGGACTATTCCCTGATCTCAGCCTGCCTTAAACCTGAACTGTTATAGAACCACGCTATCTGCCTACTAACCGCAAGTATCTATTTACTTTGCTCAGTTTGCATCTGCCCTGGCATGGTGGCCAGGTACTATAACATTGTGTATATGTCCTGGGGGCAACCGAGCACTGGTAGGCCTGCTTGCCTTATGGGGAAGGGGGCTGCTATAGGTGAAACACACAGTAGCCAGCTATAGTGTCTGATCACCTGTGTTGGGGTAGACGTGAAACTCCAAAATGGAACACCGATGGTGAACAAATTTTTTTTTTTTACAGGAGTTATAACCCCCCTTACTCTATCCAAGATGAAAACAAAACATCTTGCCTATAGTTCTACTTTACTATTATAATAGATCAGATTAGAATGCATACAGCCTGTTCATTCTGTCTTTATATTTCGTTCAGTCCTTAAGTTCTGTGCATTACATCCTAGGGCAAATAGCTAATTGAAGAACAATCTTCTGTTTCCGTCAGGGCTTCTAAAAACTCTCTTCCCACTCTTGACATTACATTGACACTGTACTGTGAGATAAAATCTCAAGTTAAAATTGTGTATTCAACCTCTCAGAAGCCCTTTAAAACCATCTTCTAGTCACTGCCAATACATAAGCAGATGCAGAAAAGTCATTTACATCCAACAACTCAATTCTTTTCATGACGGCTAAACAGATAGCTTTATTAAGGTATTCCACAGTGGTATTTGCCCCTTTTTAATTAAAGATGGCGATCTAGCATACAGTCCACCCCCTGCTAAAGTTTCTTTTGCCTGTAATAACGGACTAAAACCCAAGAGGCATAAGTAATATTACAGATCCAAGTCTGAATGAAACCTGAACTTTCCTTTATATTACTGGAATTCCTTGAAGAACCATACTGAATCTTACAGAGGTCCCTTCTCAATTTTTATCTAATGAATCCAGGGATTAAAAATAATAATACTAGCACATGGTGCTCATGAACAGTCTTATCAAACGTCTTACATCAGTTAAAATTTGATGCATAATAACCAACGTACGACTTTGACTAATAATGACCGCTGAAGGCATCATTTTCATTCAGGGACAATCTGTTGTCTTCCACTGGCATTAAAACAAGATTAGCATTCTAAGTTTATTCATTTGTAAAGAGCGGGGGAATTTACGTCTGTTGAAACGTATTAAACAGCAAGACAAGTATTAGCGATGTAGAAATTTACATTCACTGACAAGGTAGCTTTGTAAGAGATGGAAGAATGGAAAAAATGTAATAGCCTAGTAATAGCCTAGTACACACAATGAGATTATCGGGCAAATGGTTGTCCATTTTTATTTTTGCATTCTAGTCACCATATCAAAAATGAAGAGGTTACTAAAATTACGAAAGGATAAAAATTCAGAAGTGATGTAATGTATTGTATTTTCGAATGAAAACGGTATTAAAGCAGAGTTCCACCCAAAAGTGGAAGCACAGACTATCTGTTTCCTCCCCCCAAAAGGTGCCACAGTTGTGCAATGTTCAGGGGGGGGGGGGGGAAGTGGGTACCTGTTTTTGACAGGTACCCTCTCCCCACTCCCATCAGACCTTGCCACGGTGAGGCACATTAGAAGTTTAGCCCCCTCCTCCTTCCCTTGCCTCCGGGCCAGTAAGAGAGCACAGCGAGTAGGGAACAGGCTGTGAAGCCACAAAGCTTCACTGTCGGGCTCCCTTACTATGAATGGCGGTGGCAGCACCCGAGAGCCCATGGAAACATTGGCTGGGGTTGCGACATTGCTGGATTCCAGGACAGGTAAGTCAGCAGCTACAGTATGTGTGAATTTTTTTTGTGTGGGGGGGTGGAACTCCGCTTTAAACAAAAATCGAACAATTTAATATCATAACAAAGAAAAATGTTTGTATTTGTTCCTGTCAGGAATGTGCGCAAAAATCGCCTGCTTTCCTGACACGCACAGAAATATGCTGCCATTTAGCAGATGCATGGTGGTGCCATTAATTGTCAAAGGCAGACCTACTCAACTGCAAACGTATGTGCTTTTAGAAACATGAGATGTGGGATGGCCTGTTTTTGGAAAAGAGTCTAGGGTTTCTTTTCCGCATTTCTTGTGCATAGGGCAGCCCTACACAAGATGTGCAGAAATGTGCCCATCCTCAGACGTACCTGTATGGTGTGAGTCAAACCTTAAAGTAATATTAAAGGCTTGTTTTTTTTTTTGTTTAAAACATCACTGACCATTGTGATCATCATGGGCATGTCATGGGTATCTGGCCTGGTATGGTCCAGGAGGGGGGCACTTGCTCAGCCCTGCCCCTCCTTTCTCCTCATTGGCTCACTGGCTTTGATTGACAGCAGTGGGAGCCCCTGGCGCCATTCAGGAGAGAGAGTCCCAGACAGCCATGGCTCTCATGTAACATCGCTGGATCGAGATGGGGCTCAGGTAAGTATTAGAGGCGCTGAGGTAGACTGCTGCACACAGAAGGTTTTTTATCGTAATGCATGAAGATAAAAAACTTTCTGCCGTTAGAACCACTAAGTTGTTATTGTCCTGCCTTGGGCTTAATTAAGACATTTCAGTGGAAATGCATGTGTTAAAAACACAGAAACAAAGAAGAGTGACACCAGAAAGTCCATTGAGTCTGCCCCTTTTTAAGGAATTCATTTTTTTAACCTTTTTATCTTAGTGTAGATTTACGATTGTCCCAAGTATGTTTAAGGAGGAGTTTGGGGTTTGTAAAAAAATTAACACACATACTCCCTCCTATTCCCTCCTATTGTACGGCATCAGTGTGATGCTGCAGCTGTCCCACATCAGCTATAAGACCAAGAGCTAGATGATCACATGACCACTGATCGCTCAGGTCTCTGTCTGCTCGGAGCAGAGAGCAGTAACTGTTGGATACCGCTCTCCGCTCTTCTCCTCCAGTGCTCACTGGAGCACCAGGCAAGGGAGGAGGCAGGCGCAGCTGACTCCAGTTCTCAGCCATGCCCTGAAAGGCTGAGCCAGCTGTCAATCATGCAACTGAGTGGATCCTGACAAAATTTCAGAGCCTGGATTAGCTCTGCCACATGAGCTGACTCATTTTTTATTGTCACTTCTTCCTACAAAAACAACAACAGTATCAAACAACATAAACCCAACATTCAACCCCGGTATGTGATGAGATGGGGTAACCCCCCCCCCCCCTCCCATCAGGTTATACATCCAAAGTATCAGACCATCTTCTCTATATCCATTCAAAATTCCTTGGACAGCCGCTATATAAAAATATACACTTTTCCTTGACTAAGGTTTCCCTTATTTGTGTCTTCCATTCTGCTATTGTTGGTGGACATGGTGATGTCCTTTTCTGCGCTATAAGCTTACAGGCCTGAAATAGGATCCCGGTTATTGATATCCTATATACCCTCTGGGTTCCCCATTCATCTATGATACCCAAAAGGCATCCTCCCGATTCTGGAGATAACCCGGTCCCAAAAGCACTATTAATCATTAATATTAAAGACTTTCAATTTGTATGCAATTAGGCAGGTCATTGCATTACATAGTTGAAGGTAAATCTAAAGGAAATTAAATAAGAAATTTGTATAATGTATGGCTAGCTGAAGGTCTCCAACATTGGACACAGTATTCTAATTGAGGTCTATCTAAAGAGCTATAAAATGAATAACATAAAATGAGGTTTAGGTGCAGTGGTAAGTTATAAGTATATGCTGTGTTCACATCAGACTTCGGCTTTTTCAAATCCAATTAAGTAAACAGAAGGATTGTCTCACCAGTTGTAGCCCTGGGGTGAGATTGTGTTCCAGGAGAACAGATTGGTGGATCATCCACCTATGCCATGTATATTTTATGTCCAAGACAAGCAGATATGTGTGCCTAACAATTATGTTGGGTTGCTGTCATCCTTGTCAACAGCGATGGTCAAGTTGGCATTACATGCAGATTATTAAAATATCTGGTTGTGCTGGGACAATTTTAACAGAAAGAATAGGCCTGTAATGATATGCCCAGCATTAAGTGTAAGGCCTACATGACTGGGCGTGCAGCGCAGGCTGGAGTTAGGCAGATTAGAAACAAATATTTAAATAGTTGCAGGCCTTAGCTATTGGAGGATAGTAAGGTGTGGTAGGATGGAGCAAGCTGGGTCAGGGTGAGGCCAATGGTGGTCTAGGCAGAGAGGGGAAGTTTACCAGAGTCAGTTGGAGCCAGGTAGAGCAAGTGAATTTTCCCTCACTCCCTTAAGGCCAAGGTTATTTTGTAGGGGGGGGGGGGGGGGTCTTTGGTGTCATAGCAGTGGGCAGGGGTCTAAGGGTTTTCAAGGTGGGCATGATCAAAAAATGTCTGTGGAGAATGATGGGAGGAGCTCATCTTTGGTATGGGTGCCTTCCCGAATAAGTGACGTCAGTAAGGCGAGATAGGTATTGGGGCTGTATCAGGTGGTAATGTGGTAACTAATTGTCCCAGAGTCGGTGTATTTGCGGCTGGGGGCCGTGGTATGGAAATGTAGCTAAAAGGCTTCTATGGCCATTTAAACCCTTTCAACGTTTTCGTGTCTTATTCATATAAGGTGGGTGAGGTACTAGTAAGTTTGGCCACGGCAACCGGTAAGTCTGCAATACACCAGTCAAGGGTTGAACAGGATCTACATAGGATCTGCACATGCTTCAATATATCCCTTGCAACACTGCTTCTTCTTTCCCAGCTGATAAAAATCTCAGTGGGTATCCATCAGCCACAGATGTCGGGGATAGACAAGTTATGGATTGAGATGGTTTAAAGACCATTCACAACAGATGAACAGTCCATGTTTAGGCACCCCAACCCGAAGTTTTGTCATTTCATTTTAAATCCGTCTCTGCTTCAGCTGAAATATGAAATCCTCTATGAATAGGAAAGCACAGTGGTGTAGTGGTTAGCACTCTCGCCTAGCATTAAAAAGGGTCACTGGTTCGAATCCCAACCACAACACTACCTGCCTGGAGTTTGCATGTTCTCCCTCTGCCTGTGTGGGTTTTCTTCCGGTTTGCTCCCACACTCCAAAGACATGCAGGTAGGTTAATTGGCTTCTGTCAAAAAATTGGCCCTAGTATTTGAACGGGGACCTTGGATTGTGGGCTCCTTGAAGGTAGGGACTGATGTGAGTGTGCAATGTACAGGGATAGGGACCATTGTAAAATCTCAGGTTGAACTGGATGGACTGGTGTCTTTATTCAA
This sequence comes from Lithobates pipiens, assembly GCF_037356315.1. Taxonomy (NCBI): domain Eukaryota; kingdom Metazoa; phylum Chordata; class Amphibia; order Anura; family Ranidae; genus Lithobates; species Lithobates pipiens. The sequence continues at coordinate 11,553,380 of NW_027507755.1, forward strand.
CCTTACTAACTATGTAAATACATACCCCCCCCCCCAACTTTCTCAGATGAGAAAAAGTGGTGTCTTTTGGCACAAAGCAAACACCCCCCAGTTATATGTGCCACGAAAAATTCAAATGCAGAAAAATAACCGGAGATACCCATCTGTGAAAAAGAAATACCCAGAACTTCTTGGTATGGAGGAGCATGTGATTCCATTAGTGCAATAACACTGGTGCTTGGTGATTGGCCTATCCCTGTCACACGGAGATCGGTGCAGTCCTCAGCCGACAAGTGAAACTTACAATAGGCTTTCTCTCTTCATTTCTGCCATGTAAAAAAAGTGGGGGGGGGGGGGGGTGAAAAATGTGCATATGTGCAGCCAAGGAAGGAGAAAGAGTATAAAGTGAATGTGTTACTTTTCTTTGCACAGACACAGCATAGGTATACATTAAAGTTGTTGTAAACCCTTACATATACCCACTGAAGTGACTAGCCTCAGGTGATACACCTGTAATCCTCCTACATAAGTTGTACCTATTTAACTGCAGCTCTTCCTTCTCTACAGCCTTCTAAAACACACAAATAAAAGGATTAACAGGCAGGTGGTGGAGATCTGATGTTACACACTGCATAACAGAGTAAAGAGCAGAAGGTAATCAGAGATCTAAGTGGAGAGAAAAAATACACCCCCTCTACACAGTCTCATAGGGAAACATGCACAGCCAAGGCAGTCAATCCCCTTCTGCGTGTTGGGCGAAGGCATCTATCAGGACTCCGTGATATCAGGATAATTTAGCAAAAGTTACTAATGCAGATAGAAGAAGGAAAAACAAAGGAGACAAAAATTACAATATGTGTTTTGAATTGAGGCAAGTACACACTATAGAAGGACATTGACTTATGGTAGCGATGGTGACCAGAATGGACCAAATATAACCAGTGTTTTGTACTTTGATGCTCTACTATCTTTGGTGTACAGTAGGTGGTTATTATTTTCTGTGATATTCCGTATATGTCATTTACAGGTGATCCAGCATTTTTCCACAGCTCTAGGAGAAGCAGTCACAACAGATGGGCAATAAGTAATTGCACATCATACAACGCTGCTCAGTACGACAGAAGGACCAGGAAGGAAAAAAAACACACATTTGGACCTGAATTTGGTGAATAATTAAAATATGATGAAACATTTTTAACTCTGCCAGTCTGTTGTTTCATAAACTCTTGGTGCTTTCTATCATGTGTTTTCTTATAATCAACTTCACAGAATCCCCTCCCACCCCCATCTGTTAATAGGGCCAAAATATGCAATTACCACCCTCCTCCCCCAGGCCCTTATGTTGGAGCCAACACATAAGACAGCTTTTTGTTAGCAAGGTAGGCAGCGACCATCTGCAAGCTTTAAAACTCCCAGATTAAACAAGATACTTTTTATTCTCAGAATACTTGTTTGTGTTTACAATTTTTTTTTATTTTTTTTATTTTTTTATTTTTTTAGGTACAAAATAACTGTATCTGGGATATATAAGCTAAGATTAAACTCTCATTCTAAATAAAGGGAACCCCTGGTAATAACCCCATCCATAAATATGTATAGAAAACTGGCATTTACACTTTTTCTTTTTTTCTTTGCTTAGAAGAAAGAAGAATGTTCCAAAAACGTTCGGTCTTGTGGCAGGAACTGAATTTTGACATAGATCTATTTCTGTGGGTTCCAGACAACATAGCAGCCATTATAAACCACGTAGTGCAACTTAGCTAAACTTTTATGCAGTGCCTTGCAAAAGTATTCCCCCCCTTGGCTTTTTACCTATTTTGTTACATTACAGTCAATTTTTTTTTTTAAATCTGAATTATATGTGATGGATCAGAACACAATAGTCTATGTTGGTGAAGTAAAATTAGAAAAATATATACATAAAACTATTTTTCAGAAATAAAAAAATTATAATTGGCATGTGTGTATGTATTCACCCCCTTTGTTATGAAGCCCATAAAAAGCTCTGGTGCCACCAATTACCTTCAGAAGTCACATAATTTGTGAAATGATGTCTACCTGTGTGCAATCTAAGTGTCATACGACCTGTTATTACATATACACACCTTTTTGAAAGGCCCCAGAGGCTGCAACACCTAAGCAAGAAGCACCACTAACCAAACACTGCCATGAAGACCAAGGAACTCTCCAAACAAGTAAGGGACAATGTTGTTGAGAAGTACAAGTCAGGGTTAGGTTCTAAAATAATATCCAAATCTTTGATGATGCCTGTATAAGGCACTGTATGCTGGAGAAAGTAGCGTGTGTTTGCAAAAATATGTATGAAACATTTGGCAGCCCAACCCATGTCTTGAAAGGCTGCTGCTTCACGCATCTAGAAGTGTGGAATAGCTGTGTTGGCCTAGAGAGTTGGAGCCACTGCATTTCAAGGCACAGTCTGCGAGAAAGGTAATCATGGTGCTTCTGCTTTTTGATCTCTTTCAAATTGGCAGTTGAGGAGTGTTTTTACCTCCCCCTGGACACCCACCTGCTTTGCTTCTCTACTACAACATTTTTAACGTGGGGTGCAACGTTTGACAGGCAGTACCACCAGTCAACCATGCCCACTGAGCTCAACGGGACCAGACACTCATCTGAGTGCACAACAGTCCACCGCGAGTGTGAAAGAACTCTTACAGGGCAGATTTCTGTAAATGACCCTGTGGTGACAGGATCGCATTAAAGTCCAATTAAACTACTAGATATAACTAAGCAGTCAGATAGACAATGCACTAGAAGCTTCACTTTTCATAGTCATATCTCCACTTTCTTGTCAAAGCAGTTTTGATTGGTGCCTAAATATGACTATAACCAGGGCTTTTCTTCTCAGAATAAATGCAGGTACCCTCCCTCCAAGTCACCCCTTGTCTGCACCCCCTACCCACCTCCAAGCACCGTCCCTGATCCCCTGCAGCCAGCTACAATAAACCCCTCCCCATCAACAAAAGATAACCCCAACAACAATAGACCCCCAATGGCAAAATACCCCCCAGTAGCAATAGATCCATTCCAGCAACAATAGACCACCACCAGTAACAATAGCTCTCCCAGCCGCCAGCATCAAGCAATGATAGACCCCTCCCTCAGCAGTAAATCCCTCCCAGCAACATAAGACCCACCAGCAACAACAGATCCCCTACCAGCAACGATAGACCCCCAGCAACAATAGATTCCTGAGTAGCCAGCAACACTAGACTTCCCAGAACACTCCACCATCCCTAACCATTACATACATTCAGTGTTGGAGGTGCCAGAACTGCGTTCTCCTGTGTTCTCTCTGAAAAATAAGCCCTCACTATAACCTAATAGGCACTATAAATGACCCAGTGCACTCAGTAACTTGTATAGAAATGGTCAGACATGCTCCCTTACCCCTTTTAGGCACAGATGGGGCAATACAGTAACTTAGAGGCTAGCTTTCCTTGGATTGAATTCCAACCAGGTCACTATCTTCATGGAATTTGTGAATTCTCTTTGTGCCTATGCAGGTTATGTGGCTTATGTGGGTTTCCTTTGGGACTCCAGTTTTTTCCCAACACTCCAAAGGCATGCTAGTAACTTAATTCGTTTTTGTCTAAATTAGCCCTAGTATATGTATATATGTACGTATGTAGGTACGGTAGATTGTAAGCTCCTTGAGGGCCACTTCAGAGTGAGAGCAGGAAGCAGCCTTATCACTGAGCATGAGGGGTATTTTAAAAGCTTTTCCAAGCAAAAATGGAGGGTGGGAGCATGATTTATCAAACGATAAAATGAAGTGAGATTTTAATTGAATATACAAAGGCTAACATAGACCACTAAACTTAAGATCTAGGCCACAAACCGGATAAAAGATTGAAAAAAGTTCCACACAAGCAACAATTTTAGGAATTGCTGAGAGGACTAGAAGGGCCACCTGAATTTTATTTGCTACCAGTATTTTATGACATAGAGCTTTGCAAAAGATATGTCTCCTGTAAACAAACTCATTAACCGGCCTTTATAGCCATGCATGAAGGGGTTAAACCTCATTATGTCACTCATTTACATAAAAGATGCTAATGATGGTTGCATGCATAAGCATTTTAACAAGCGTAATCCCATTTACCCAGGGTAATTATTTGGGGGGTGAGGAAGACTTAATGAGATACCTTACTCACATGAGCCCATCATTAAAATAGTTTAGTGTCACTCCCCGCCATTTTCACCTCATCAGTACCAAAAAAGGTCGTCAGCGCACAAATTAGCCTCATTTAAATTCACGGCCTGACCCCAAAGTAACTTCACCGTCTCGCCAACAGAAACATGGCTCTCGCTCCACGGTGATGTTGCCCCACACAGATGTTCGTTATGGTCTACTTCTGTAAACATACGGCATTGGTGTGACTCTAGCTAATGCGTTGCAAAACAAGGCGCATAAAGTCTTTGGCAATGGATTTAATCCTCCTGTATTAAGTTTAACATGGTGGAATAAATATTTATATCTGTCATAATTCTTAATGAGGCAACGCGAGTGAGCGCTTATTAAATGATGTCAAAGAAAAATAAATCTTTGACTTGTTCTTGTTTTACTTTGTTAAGTTTAATCCCTGGCTGATTACAAATGCTAATAAAGGCTCTATATATCCTCTGATTTGAATAGGGTGCTATGCTAAGCTGCCATTTTAAAACATGGTCAGCTCCAGTTGCATAGCCTCTCATTAGAAAGAAATCTTCCTCTTTTCCCAAAATTGTTGGTCTTTGTGATCTGACAGAGATACTGTGTTTGCACATTTTTTAGGCTGTGATTAATGTTATATATCCCAGTCTTAGTCCGTAGGGTTCAATATTGAGTTGGCCCACCCTTTGCAACTATAAGAGCTTCAACTCTTCTCGGAAGGCTGCCCACAAGGTTTAGGAGTGTGTCTATGGAAATGTTTGACCATTCTTCCAGAAGCACATTTGTGAGGTCAGTCACTGTTAGACGAGAAGGCCTGGCTTGCAGTCTCCATTCTAATTCATCCCTAAGGTCTTCTATCGGGTTGGGGTCAGGACACTTTGCAGGCCAGTTAAGCTCCTCCACCCTAAAATCGCTCATGTCTTTAGGGACCTTGTTTTGTGCACTGGTCCAAATCATTTGGTGGAGGGGGGATTGTGATGTGGGCTTATTTTTCAGGGGTTGGACTTGGTTCCTTAGGCTGGATTCACACCTATGCATTTTTTGTGCTTTTTGCATTTTGCAGATTTGCACTACAGAACGTGTTCCACAGGAAACCATGTTAAATGGACTGTAGTGCAAATCTGCAAAATGAAAAAAGCACTATGAAACTGCATAGGTGTGAATCCAGCCTTAGTTTCAGTGAAGTGAAGTCTTAAGGCGTCAGCATACCAAGACATTTTGGACAATTTTATGCTCCCAACTTTGTGAGAACCGTTTGGGGATGACCCCTTCTTTTTTCAACATGACTGCGTACCAGTGCACAAAGCAAGGTCCATAAATATTTTATACTTTCTACTGTCATAAGCATTATAGAATGTGGGTACTATGGATGGAACATATTTGTTTACCTTTCTAGTTCTAGTGTGTTTCAGTGGTTTCTGATTTTTATTATATTTTTTCTGGTCATAGACATGCAAGGCTGGATTCACACCTATGCATTTTTAGTGCATTTTGCATTTTGAAGATTTACTCTACAGAACGTGTTCCATAGGAATCCATGTTAAATTGGCTGTAGTGCAATTATGCAAAATGCAAAAAGCACTAAAAATGCATAGGTGTGAATCAAGCCTAAGACAGGTGCTTGGGCCTGAATTCTAACTGTTATAGGCTGCTTTGGATAGGGGTATGGCAGTGGCATGTCTCCTCCATAAAAATGTAGGTTCAGAAGAATTGTCTAATTTTAAGGGTTTATAACCACTTTAAAGAGGAAGTAAACCCCTTCAGACCACTTTGACCTACAGGTAAGCCTAGATTAAGGCTTACCTGTAGGTCCAAGCAATATCTCCTAAACCTATATGGTTTAGGAGATATTTGCCCGAAAATGGGCACCGCTGTCTACGGCGCATGCGCCGTAGACAACGGCGCGCAGGCGCACTAAATGCGGCAAGTCCAAGAATGGATTTGCCTAATTTGTCGACTCCCGTGCGCATGCGCGGGAGTGACGTCATCGCGGCTTCGCCGAATGTCAGCGGCGGAGCTGCGAGACGCGACTCCCGTGCGCATGCGCGGGAGTGACGTCATCGCGGCTTCGCCGCTGTCCTTGGTCGGAGCTGCGAGACGCCACCAGCAAGATGGATGCGGCGGACTACAGGGATCAGCGGCGACTTTGCTGGCTCCTGTGTCAGGTAAGTGACACATAATGAGCTACTATGCGATGCATAGTAGTCCATTATGCTTTACCTTTGCAGGGAAAAAAAGAGGAAGTAAACCCATCAGGGTTTACTTCCTCTTTAAGGCTGGATTCACATGTATACATTTTTAGTGCTTTTTGCATTTTGCAGATTTGCAGTAGTCCATTTAACATGGTTTCCTATGGAACACGTTCTGTAGAGCAAATCTGCAAAATGCAAAAAGCACTACAAATGCATAGGTGTGAATCAGGCAGGGTTATGTATTATTTTGTTAAAGGTTTATAACCACTTTAATGGTTTAATTCTGAAATTGGCCACCTTCAAGAATCTAATTTGTAAAAACATAGCAGCAGATGAGTTGGCTCACTCTGAGGGTAAGGTTAAATACAAGCATTGCGATGGAAGGTTAAGTATTAAGAGCCCACTTTAAGTGGGATTGGGTTAGGTATTAAGAAGACTGTGCCCAGGTTTTGGGGGAACCTATTTCATTTAGCATTTGCAGCAGGAAAATAGAAAAGCAGTGAGATGAAAGGACAAAATTCCATGCGCAACCATCAGTCTCCTCACATGCACTATTAATCTGTTCTTTAATGGCACCAGTCCTAATTCCATTCATGGGCAACCCTCCATTAAGGACAAACTCCTCACACATGGTGATAATTAGTATTGTACCTACCAGTAAAAGACAAATAATTAATGCCAACCAGATTTCATCTCATCTTATTTCCATTCAGTGGCCAAATAAAGCCAGATGGTAATCAGTCTTAGCATTAAAAAACATAAGAAGAAATATCATCCTGAACAATATGAAGACTGCAATATGAGCACTTATTACTAGTGTGAAGTGCAATTGCAATACTTAAATTGCAGTCATCCATTATAGCCAATCAGACCTCTCTGGTCAGCAACTCCTACTCACAGGTTTTCTCCTATGCTGCTATCCCTCTCTGGAACTTACTTTCTCATGCCATTGAGCATTTACCAAGGCTCTATGTAAATTAATAGGTGAACCAGTAACAGATGGTTCTTATAAATCTAAATATCCAGATATTAAAATCCTTAGAACTGTCCAGGTTTACTTCTGAAAGATTTATTTGCACCACCCACCACACAATTGACTTACTGTGTCTGAGGATAACTCTGGAGCTGAAAAGAAAAATATGGAGGCCCTTTAAGGTCTGCCAGTTGGCAGGGCCGCTGATAGGCCAGTACGACTGGCCCTGCTGTACCGGGCCTGACCAGCAGGGGGGCCCGGGCAACCTGAACAGCAAACTAAATTTTCATGTAAAAAAAAAAAATTATTCTCCAGCCACCGATCATCCCATACCCTAAACTGTATTACCCTTAACAGTATTTCTTTTGGATAATCAAACCTATAACTGGCTGGAGATAAACAAATTTCACTTGTAGACAAACCTACACTTTGTTTCAAGGCGGGGTCTGGGGAGGGGCAATGGGTGGGGCCAAGGGTGGGGCTGAAGGAGGGACCAGGGGCGGGGCCAGGGAGGAGCTGAGGGGGGCCCCATCAGGTAGGCTGTACGGGGCCCCATGATTTCTATCAGCAGCCCTGCCAGTTGGTGTTCTTTGAACTCCCTAAACTTATTCTTAAAGTGGAAAGGTGATTTTTAACAAAACAAAATAACAAAACGGCTTGTGTAGCACTTGTATGTTATGCTGATATTTGGGCAAATGCCGAGTAGAAAGCAAAATACATTTTTGAAAAAAAAAAACACTTTTAGTTTTGGATATGGTTTTGTTATAGGCAGCATGGAACATTCATCCAGGTTCTATAGCTGTTTGTTTCCTCGCTTACTCTTTTTATTTGACCAAAATCCTGAACAAGAAGAGAGGGGAAATCTTCCAATGGAGAAGGTTCTAATAACAGCTAAGTCCTTGTATAGACTAGTGTCAGGAACATGGTGCTAGCCATAAAGCTAGGACTTGTTTTTTCCTCGAATGCGTGTGTGCATGGGCATAAGCATAGAAGACATATTGCTCATTTGTTTGCATGTATGGCCATGCCCGCATGTACACTGACAGGCAGCCTATTTCTTGAATCCTGCACTAGTCCAGTGTTGTATGGTCTTCAGGCTGGTCTCCGTGATCCATGCTTGATGCACATCCATGCTCCTGTTACCGAACTGGCTTCCACTCTGACCTTGCTCTTGGATTTTTCTTACCTAATGATGTTTGCTCTCTGCCTCTGCTACCGACCTTAGCCTGGACTACTTGCCATGCTTCTGCCTAGTGACCCTGTACGTCGCTGCCCGATTGTTGCCAATCTCTTTCTGTTCCTGCCTCCGATTCTATGTACGTCCTGCTGTAAGCTATCCAATGAACTTGGTGCTACCACAGAGCCTTAACAGCTGTACCTTTGCTTGGCAGATACCAGCGTTGTCAAGTTCCTGCTCAAAGCGACTCCACCTTGGTAATTGTGCATTTCTGTCACCACTGCAGTCCTTGTCTCACTATCCAGGGCTGCTCAGATGGAAACTGTGCAAGAGGCCACCCTCATCATCTCAGGCTTTGCCTATAGGTACGTGAAAATTAGTGCATGGGAAGGCGTAATAATGCCTGGTTGAGCTGTTTTTTTTTCTCCCCCCATGTCCCCTCCCCCTTACGCTTACAGAGGGGTGTTCACATGCCCAATGCAAACACTATCCAACGTTTTGTGATCAGTGGGTGGTAAGCTCACAGACCACATCCAATTCAAGTGAATGGGGATCTCTGCAAACACCATGCAACTTTATGCAATTCACATCTAAATTTCGCATAAGAGTGGAATTCCCTCAAATGTGGATAGATTTTCTCTCACTTCCTGTTGCATCTTCAAGAGAGAGATCCCCCCAAGTCTCCCCATCTTGCTTCCAGGGTGGATGTGGTCAATCTAAAACCCAGTGCTACCTACGAAGCTTGTACAAGATTTGAGGTTTCTAAAGGCCCATATACACGATCAGACTTTTTGACATGCAAATTAGCTGTTTTGGAGCAACACCCGACCGCATGTACGCTCCATCGGACAAACTTTTTCGGTTTTCATCTGACTTTTGTTGGCTGTGCGAACGGACAAACTTTTCGACAACATAAGTCCGATGGAGCAAAGTCCGATCGTGTGTACACAAAACCATCGGACTTTTGTACAAAGTACAAACACGCATGCTCAGAACCAATGCAAAAGATCAGACAACAATACAGAAGTTGACCAAAGGTGGAGCTGGAGTAATTGAACGTCCTCTTTTGAAGTGTCGTCAGTACGTTAAAAACGTCACTACGCTTGTGTTTGTTGCCTAAAAAGTCAGATCGTGTGTATGCAATACAAACTTAAGGCCAACGCCCTTTGTAAAAAAAGTTCACAGGAAAGTTTGTACAAAGTCCAAACGTGTGTATGGGGCTTTATGTAGGATTAAGCCACTCACTGTGTAGGGAGTTACAGAGTAGACTAGCATTCAAGGAAAATGACAATGATTCTACACCACAGGGCTGGCATGCAATTTGAAGAGAAGCGTCTATTGGATTTTCTGGGAAGGTCAAAGTCTGCAGGCAGCTGTATCTTGGTTTACAATCAGTGTGGCTTTCATATATTTACTTCACATTATACTCCTAGACAAGTCATATATTTTAAAGCAATGATCTTTAATAACACCACAAAACACTAAATGAATATATACTCTAGTTTTGAACAGCTCTGCGGACAATGCCAGCATTATACAGATCAATAATAATGATAAACCAATAAACTTACATCTTCATTGTAACACGAACACCTTCATTCTTTTCATTTAAATGGGCTTGGCCACAACATAATACTTTTGCAGCCGAGACCTAAGTAAATAAAGATCTGGGACCCAACGTGTTCCATAATCTGAGAGATACAGATCAATTTTTATAAAGCTGCTTACGGCCCATCACTGTCAATTTGGAAAGTGCGCGGCAGAATGAGTTAATACGGACTTCTTCAAAAACCCCCAGTGCGGTGATAAATCGATGTGAAATTAAAATGACCTCTTCCTTGCCTACATCGTCACTGAAATCTGCAGAATCTACAATTGTCCTGCGGTCTGTGCCAAGAAAAATCTCTTCTTCATGCGTTGTGTTTTACTCTCATGAAGCAATATTGAAGAAATAAAAAAATTTAAAAAGTAAAGAAAGGAAATCTCATAATCGTGGAAGCAGCTTCAGTGGCATGTTTCACTGTCTCTTCTCTGGATCTCATTAAGGCGGTATTATGTACTGCAAATTAAAATTCAGGGACTGGGATCTGAGGACAAAGTAATGACAAAGCTTGTCCAACGTATGCTGTGAACTTCTCATTAACTTGGATATAAGTTCCTTTGTCATCGTCAGTCACTATACCGTCACCCAGGGGTATTTTCAGATGCAAGAAACGGTATAAAATATTAGTAAATTCCATAGCTTTATCCAAGGGGATGAAAGATTTTCAAGGCATGCCTATTTTTTAACATTTAATATCGGGGAAAAAAATATTAAATATCTTCATGAAATTAAATTCATAAGGTGCTAAGAATGTGTGGAGATGGCATCTGTAATACATTAGTAACCATTTTCTGGGGGGGGGGGGGGACCCAATAAAAAATAAAATGCAATATAAATGTAATTATTTTATAAAGAGAGTAGCCATAAATAAGATATAAAGCAAAGAAATTAAACAGGGCATGTTGTGTTCAAAATATCTCTTTCATTTAAACTAAAGTGTATCAGAGCATTTTTACCAGACCACAGTATGCAGAAAGGTTGTTCATGATAGATGGTTTCATAGTTTCAGAGTTAGTAAGGTTGAATAAAGACATCAGTCCATCCAGTTCAACCTGAGTATCTACAATTGTCCCTATCCCTGTACATTGCACACTCATGTTGGTCCCTACCCTCAAGGAGCCCACAATCCAAGGTCCCCATTCATATACTAGGGCCAATATTGGACAGAAGCCAATTAACCTACCTGCATGTCTTTGGATTGTGGGAGGAAATCGGAGTACCTGGAGGAAACCCAGGCAGGCACAGGGAGAGCATGCAAACTCAAGGCAGGTAGTGCCGTGGTTGGGATTTGAACCAGTGACCCTTCTTACTGCTAGGTGAGAGTGCTAACCACTACACCACTGTGGCACCCTAGGTTGTAGTTGTGCATGTGTATGCAAACATGAGAGCGTGATATTTGAATAAATGATCAACGTATAGGAAACGTTTGTTTGCTCTTTTTCAGACTAGGACAGTGAATAAGGCTATCAATGCATCAAGGTTGTTTTACTTTTTACAATGTGTAAAGGAGATTGAAAAGGAGGATTCGAAGAGAATGTCCATTGAGGGAACAAAGGTATTTAATCTCTGACCATGAAGATTCCTGTTCTATGGAGCATCCCACATTTAAATTTACAATTTATGAGACCTAATTTTATTGTCCTTATTTGGACCTTCAAAAATCATAGCCTAATTTTTCAAATTGCCCATTGTAATTACTGGGATGTGTTTAGTTGGCTAATGGGCAGGGGGGAAATACTTGGGTGGATTTAAATGAAGGAGAGAGCTCAGAGGTAAATATGGAGCCCAGAAAGAAAACGGGAGGGATCTAAGGCAAGGTTTATGTTGAAACCGCCTTAAAAGAATAACTGTACCATGCTCGCCATTCTGAGAGCCCACCCAACAACAAGGCTCTCTTCTTTGTGTTCCAAGCACACACAAGGGAAGGCAGGAACATTCTGTTAAGATCTAAAGTAAACAGAGGCCCAGGATCAGAAAAAAATGAATTGTGTTGGTTCAAAATTATTATTTTTTGCCCTTGCTTAGCAAATATCCCTCCTCAAGCAGTACATAGTCACTTATTTTTGCTTCTACACTTGTTCAGCTGTCAGAACCAGGGAGTGAAAGACCTGTGCAAGGCTCCAAACTGACAAAGCTTACACAGTGCTATGGACTCTTCATCTCGTGGCCTCATATAACAGCACTTGATCAATCACAAGACACCTATCACATGGAGGGGAGTCACTTGCTCACCCATACCTGGAAGCGCCAAGTATTACCCTTTGCTCCCAGTGGCTAAATAGTGTGACATGTAAGCCCAGAAAGGTACGTTTATGCTACTGGTGATGCTTTTACTCTGCTGTGCCTAGGCAACGGATAGGGTTCCTTTAATGTACACCTTTCTATTGATTTATTTGGGTATATTTCCTTATTTGTTCTAACTCCATTAACATCTTTAAGGGCAGAGTTATACCGTAATTAAAAAGCACTATGAATCAAAGATGATTGGAACCCAATCCATTCGAAAACATCTAATCTGTTTATTGCAGTAGCAGACACCACCCACATCACCCATTTGGACCTTTACAGTGACTTTAGAAACTGGTCATGAACAAAATTACTCCAAAAGACCAATTCTGGCAGCTGGATAGCAGCTGCACTTCATATGATAATCTAAGGTCAATGGCCACCTTAGGCTATGAAGGTGTATAACACAGAAGAGGTTGGCAGACGACAAGAGTATGCACATCAATCTACAAAACAATTTGTCAGGTAAAACATGCTTAACTGTGTATTTAGCTTGATTTAGCAGTTTAACTTTTACTTCAACACATTAAACTGACCATATCTCAATTTTACTTCTACAGGTGTACCTGAGCAAAAACAGTAAAAAAAAAAAAAAATGCCAATCAATCTTGGCTTTCAGCACAACTGCTTGAGATAAAACGACTAACAATAGAACAGTTAAAGCTGCAAGTCACCAGAGCTGAAATGTAAAATAAAACACTGGCGGAGGAGAGTTATGTGACAGAAGTGCAATTAGCCATTCCTTCATCTTTTGCAACATTAGTGCGTATGCAAACGAAACATGACAATTCATGGAGTGTTGCTACGCTCCAGCGCACCATTGATTTCCCGGATGATGGTGTTCTATGCAAAAGCCACAAACCTGACATACACCCGCTAAATGCTGAGGCATCCCGAGGCTGAAATAGGCAACTTTCCTCCTGAAATGTCATCGGCAGTTCAGCGGTGTCACTTCTTTTGTTCTCAAATGAAATGTACAGTGGGAGATTTTCCGACACCATTAAGCCTGTTACATTCGGTGACATATAGATTTGACGTGGCCTCGGGTTCATTCTGAAATTAGTGATGTATTTCTTTTTTATAGCTTAATGAGCTGATGAGTTAAAGGGGATTCCAGATCCTACATAACAAAAGAATTTGAAGAAAATGTTATTGAATGATAGAGAAAGATAGTTGGACCTTCTGAACCATGGCACACAGGAACAGTTTCTATGCCAATGTTTTCTATGCTGGGAGTTAACTGATTTAAATTTTTTATTAGATATTTCTAATAAAAATAAAAAGTTAGAAATTCCAGTTAATGTCCACGTTTACTTTTCAATATTTGCTTCCAGTTTATTTCCAAGGATAAGTCCACCCAATAGCGATATGTCCCTCGTAGGTGATTTCTAGCAGATTGTTACCCCTTGGTTTCCTCAGCGACATGCACACTTCTACAATGGACCCAGGTTTTGCTCCTGCCCACCTTGGCTTTTCTTCTTTTCTTGCTATTACAGGTATACCCCATGTTTAAGTACACAATGGGGTTTATTTACTAAAGCTGGAAAGTGCTAAATCAGGCTCCCTTCTGCATAGAAACCAATCAGCTTCCAGGTTTTATTACCAAAGCTTAACTGAACAAGCTGGGGTTAGAAGCTCATTGGTTTCTTTGCAGAAGTGAGCCTGATTTTGTACTTTCTAGCTTTAGTAAATAAACCTCATTGTGTACTTAAAAGCGGGGTATGCCTGTATTTATAGGGATCCCATAGTGCCCACAGTCACACACCAATTTATTTTTTGTTATTAACCTTCCCCGGAGGCATGATTATGTCAGATTTTTGTGTCTCAAAGTGGTACAATTGTTTTGCATAGAAATTTGGCGTTTTATATTATAGGTCTGTAATTCTTAGCAATAACACACTTAAATCTGTCCAAACAAGAGTCTAGTAGACATCCTGGGTATGATAAAGTTTGAAACATAAAATCATGAATTATAATATAACAAATAACTATAAATAATTATAAAAAAATAATAATATAATAACAATAAAATGAATTTCCCCACAAATCCCTATCGCTCAATTCTGCAAGTGTTCTAATTTACTATCGCTGTTTTCTAGCTGGTCTAAAACTACCTTTGATGTAAAGGGGTACTTTTTGGTTGCTATGGACAACCTCAAGTTTCCAGGCAGAAAGAACAGTTTATATAATATAAAACTGCATGCAGGGCACTGGACAAACCACTAGGGACAAAAGGGACGCAAAATGATTTCATACAGTAATGTAATCTGTAAGATTAGTATGTGTTATGAATTTTCAATTTTTTGAATCTGCTGCTGGGCTCCGCCCGGGTGCGTTGCGACGATCGCAGGGAATGGAGCCCGGCACACAGAGGCATCGGGTGGATGACAGAGCCCACAGACACAGCAGGGGGACATCGCAAGATCCTGGGGACAAAGTAAGTATAGTGCACCAGGATCCTGCAATGCAATCCCGAGTGTGGCTCAGGTTACCACTAATGGTACTAAAATTTAACCCAAAGCCACACTCTGGAAAACCACCAGGGAGGTTAAAGCATACCCTGCTCCTGTCATTCAAATCCTGATGATAGGGGGGCATTGTCTGTGTCAGTAGATGCAGACAGAGCGGCTCAAGAGCAAGCCCCGCATGAGTGCCCCCCATAGGAAGCAGCAGGAAGAGGAAACGCCTATCTAGCCAATCACTCTTTATCCATTCAGACAGGCCCTTGCACTACAGAGTTGATGGTAGATCTAAAGGAGGTTGTACAATCAGATTGTATAGTGTACTGCATGTTGAGCTTTACAGAACCAAGTGCACATTTCTCCACTTTTCAATACTACAGCTATGCTCCACATAGGCTATGATCTCATCATTCATTTTCTGCACATTTTAAAATGCCAAATGAATGATCTATGCAAGATTAAAGTGAAAGGTAGTAAAAAAAAAATAAAAAAAAAAATGCCTGTGTATTTAGTGAGAAGGGTGATCACTGATTGATTGCATTTCATTTAAAAAACATGCAACTGGAAATGGGTGGGTAGGTAGGAGGGTGGATGATGCAGGGTGTGTGCTAATGAGGTCAGCTGGTCAACTCCTTCCTGTGTCATGACCTACAGTCTGCCCAGGAAGTAAGGCAGAAGTAAAGGATACAAGTTTAGAAACATCCATGAAGACAGTGGGGTTAGTGCGTGTAGAATAAATAGAAAGCGTTGTTATTTTTGCAAAAGAAGTACATTAATGCTATATTGATGCATAGGGGAGCTGGAATTTATAAAAAATTAAAAGGTGAACTTAGGCTTTAAAGTGGGGTGCCCCCTAAAAATTTTTTTTTAAAAGTCAGCAGCTACAAATACTGCAGCTGCTGACTTTTAATAATCGGACACTTACCAGTCCCAGGGTCCAGCGATGCGGGGGAATGAAGCCCCCCCTTGTTCCCCGCTCTGCTCGCGGCGCCGGCATTCTTACTGTGGGCACCCGGCTGTGGCTTCACAGCCAGGCACCCACTGTGCATGTGCGAGCGGCACCGGGCGCCGTGATACGCCGCTCAGTCATCTGGGACACGTGACAGGTCCCAGATGACTGTGCGGCGCGAGGGGAAATTCTATCACCAGCCCAGGCATTGAAGAAGGCAGACTACGAGGGACCCCCTAGCAACAGGCTATTAGAGGTGAGTAAAAAAAGAAAATCATTTTTTTTTCTTTTTCTATGAATTTTAAGCTATTTTTTTTTTTTGGTGGCAACAAGTCAAGTCACAATACTTGCTCTCCATTTGTCCAACACCCACGAAATGTCCCTTCTCCCCAGTTTCTTTTGGGTGCCAATATTTGGCCCTCTCAATAGGCCAGCACGTGACTGTGTAGTTCCTTCACATGCACAAGAGTCAGTCATCTTGGCACACAGGGACTGCACTGGTGATGTAACGTGCCTTAGAAGACCGCGTGCAGGCAGGTAGGTTTATTTTATTGCAGGAGACACATTGCATGTCTTCTCCCAAACATTGTCATTTTGCTTTTAGTATCACTTTAAGAAACTACAGAGAATTTTAGTTTAGACTATGGTTCTTATTTTTGGTTTTATGTGCCACCTGTCTATACGTCAGCGTTCTGTATTAGGTGTTACACAGATTTTATAAAATCAGTTTTATGCTATTTCCACCAAAACAAGACAAAGAAGAATCAATACAAATTCTCATTGGGGACGTAAAAAAAAAAAACAATCACTGTTCCCTGTCATTGTGACATGAGAAATGAAGTCTATTCAGGAAAAAATTTGGAAAATAGAATTTAAAGTATTCGTGAGACTGTTCAAAGGGGAACAGAAAGCATTGCCTGCCTCCAATTTTTCCTGTTATAACCATGTTTTCTTATATAACTACAGTAGTATAGATTAAAGGTTCCATGGTCTTTATTATTGTACTACCCAAAGCCCCGGGGCTTAATATTGAAAATTTATTAAAGGTTTGCCGCAGCAGGAAAAATACAAATGATTGTACCATGCCACTGCCCCGGGTGTAGAGCTACCCCCATCTGTTTAATCCTCAAACACCATAAAAAAAGTCACACATTGTTTCTGTATTGTATTTATGGGGTTCATTGATATTTTTCTTACACATGACAAAATGAATAACAGGAAGCATATATAGGCATAACGGGGTGTTAGAATTTTAATTACAGTACCAGTACCATGGAAGATATTTCCAGAATGAAATAAGGTGGGGATACACCCCGGTTCACAAAAAAGAAATAGGAAATGGAACGGTGTTCAGCCATGGTTATTGTATCTCAAAATCAAAGGCAATGTTACTTTAGGGAAAACTCCATCCTTATTAAAAACTGATTATATATATATATATAAATTGCCATGAAAGCCAGTTTGTAATATAAAGTTATTAAAGAAGAATTTTCCATTTCTTGTCTGCTGCTAGCTATTTTTTTCTAGATCTGATAAAAAAAAAATCTAATTTCTCTTCTTGCAACCATGGCAACTGTACTATGGTCATATATATAACTTCTCAGACTTAAGACGTTTCATCCGCTTGCTCATTGGATTGGCTGTTTTTCCCAGAAGCCATCTTTAGTGATATACATACAATATTTCAGGACACATAAATAGATGTCGGGGCTTTTTCTTTTCTTATAGAACAGGAAGACCAATCAGGTGATTATAGGTCCAACTTTTTAAAGTGGTAGTCAGTCTGCAAAAAGGATAATGGCAAAGCCTATATCAAACTCTCCAGGAGAGAAGAGAGTAACAATCTTCAAACTATTTTGGAAAAAAAAATTTTGGGCAAAATTTACCCGGAGATTCTTTTTTTACAACAAAAGTGGAGTTAAATTACAGTGCTGGCTGCAAAGTTCTAAAGGCTGTTTGTTGACCTTGAAAATGATGGTTCATTCATTGATGTACATTCAATAACCTTTACTAATGGAGCCACCACAAAAGTAGACTGGGGAAAGTCATAAAAAAATTGTTGGGATGAATAGAATCTTCAAAGGTAACAGGTATTGTAGCGTTGCCTAAGGCTGCATGATTTAAAGGCTGTATGGAGGGCAGGCTACCAGTCTTGTATCCCACCGATGAAGGATGAATATAGGACTTAGAATGGAGATGAGCTAATCTTATCACCTTTGATTGATCAAAGGTGGTAAATAGTTTAAGAATTTCCTTGATCTTTCACCTTTAATTTGCTCTTATGCAAATCGGTTTAGAACAGCCTTTCACAACCTTTTTGTCCCAGAGGAACCCTTGATATAAAGTTTAGGTCTCGGGAACCTCTCCCAAAGCCGATTTCTTGGTGGTCAGTGGAAAAGTTGCCCCTCTTACAGAAAACTATAGAAGAAAACCTGTGTCATGCAACTGGCTCTGCCAAGTGGTGTTGGCCCTACAACTATGGCAGCACCAGCAAATAGGATGTCAATAAAACACAGCTCCACGGACCCCTATCAACTTCTGGAGGAACCTTAGGGTTCCACAGAACCCTGTTTGAAAATAACTGGTTTAGAGTGTCATATTTAATTCTCTAATACCCCAAACATATTCCAGTCCCGCCCCAGTCACATAAATAAATGGGCAGTCAGGTAGACATTTTACTCTCAACCTCCTTATTCCTGCTGCAGAAGTTGTGCAGGGTATTTAAATATGACTGTGCAGTCCAAAAAGCACCAGTGTTAGATCCACCCTTCACATTTTTGTAAATATTTCATTATATCTTTTCATGTGACAACACTGAAGAAATTACACTTTTGCTACAATGCTACAATATTGAATTGCTGAGATCAACATATACATTTTCTTTGTTGCTTTCTTTTTTGGTTATTTGTATGTTTTGTTTGCATTGTGATGTACTGTTGACATGCCACAACCATGGACAGATTTGTAGGATGCAGCACTGCTGAGTTTGGCACTCAGCCACGCTGTGCCTTTACTATCCCATCATTATTATATTAATATTTAATAGGACAGAGGACTCAATTAAATAACTGAAAATCTTTTAAAGGTACGTGATAGCTGGTGATGGCCAATTCCACTCTAGGAGCTTCTGTTAGCATTCCCTTCACCCTTTTTTTTTATTATCTTTTATTATTTTTTTAATTATTTTATTCATGATCAGACCACCCTTACCTTTACACTAAATGCCAAAATAATTCCTAACCCCAACACCAACCCAAACCTTAAACTAAACCCTTTACTTGCATAATCATCTGGTCGCGGCAGCGAATCCTCATAACACCGACACTGGAAGCTTACAATGACAGTTACAGCCTTAATTTTTAAATAACGAATCCAGCCTGACACTGACTTGTATGAAAAAATTTAACATTTGTTTAAATCAGTCATTTTTGCTAATGGTCTTTAGCAGCTGACGACCATAAGCTGCCAAGCAGGCCTTTAAAATATACCAATTTCAAACTAGCAATAGAATTTGTTTTGGAGAGTAAGGGGATTAAAAAAAAAAAAAGAAAAAGAAAAACACATCTCCCCAGTTCTTTAGAAACAATCCCAATTAGACTCATCCAAGTCCCATTTTATCTGCCAGGAGCACTCAGCTTGCAGACTATGAGCAGAAGGCACCCAGGCAGCCATCCTGGATATTAAGAATATCTGTCACATCTTCAGGCTACTAAATTACTTGGCATATTATATCTCCTAATGCATAGTAACAGGACAGAGAAACCATCTTTTTATTGCCCCCCCCCCTTGTTTTTGTCTGAAACGGGATGAAGATTTTGTGGCGTGTGCCAATCAGAACAAATGGATGTCACTTGCAATAAAATAAACATGGGGTAGCTGAGGAGCCAGCCTAATAGTAGCAGAGACACAGGGAGATATTTTACATTACATTTTGCATTTCCATGTTTTTGATAAAAACTGAGAAATAATGAGTAGGAAACTTCCAGGAGGAAAAAGCCATTTCAAAGAGCTCAAACAGGACTTGAAATACTTTTTCAGACAAGACAAATGATAAGAATAAAATTACATGGCAAAGCATTATGGGTAATAAAAGTACTTTTGGCAACCTAGAAATGTTTTATGCAGTGAGACTGCTGAGATAAAAAAATTATCTGCATCTCAAAACAGTTGAAGCTCATACTGCCAATGCATTTGAATACTACTCTGAAATTACTTTTTTTTAAACATATTTTTAAACTAGTGGTCCATTTACATGTAAATTAAGGTTTTAAAGCAAACAAACTAAAGTGGCAAGAATCAGATACTAAAAAATGGCGGAAGAAGCACACCATAAACAAGCCTGTTTATCCTGGAGGAACCCTTAAAATAGTTATTAAATCCCATGAAATCCCCACTAAAAATAATTTAATCAAAAGTAACCAGCACATTAGCATGATTAGTTGTAGCTAGAATAGTAATTAAAATAATTAACCTGTCACTCAAGGCTGATTAATTAAGAAGAATGTCCACTTACATTGGTGGTTATTGGGAAGAACAGACTCTTACATTGGTGATCAGTTGGAAGAATAGCCTCTTACGTTGGTGGTCAGTGGGAAGAATGCCCAGTACAATGGTGATCAGTAGGAAGAATGTCCCTTACATTAGTAGGCATTAGGAAGAATTTTCCTTACGTTGGTTGTCAGTGAGAAGAATGCCTCTTACATTGGTGATCAGTGGGAAGAATATTATTAGTAAGAATTTTCCTTACATTTGTGGTCATTAGTAAGAATTTTCCTTATATTGGTGGTCAGGGGGAAAAATGCCCTCTTAGCCCTTGTCCACACGGTCGGAGATTCCGACAACCAAATCCGTCGGAGTAATTCCGACGGATTCATTCCGGAAGAGGTCCAGAAGTGATGTTGCATACACACGGTCGGACTAAATTGTCGGAAAATCCGATTGTACATAATGTGATGACGTTATTTCGTTACGATGGGACTACGTTCAGGCTAGTAGCGAATAGCTTTGGTCTAGGAATTTGATCTGAGCCTGCGTGGCACTTTGTTCATCGGAGTAGGCTACACATGATCGGAGTATGTCCGATAGGAGCATTTTGTCAGAAAATTTTACCAGCAAGTTGGAAAACTTGGTCCGTCGCATATTCCGACGGAAACAGTCCGATGGAGACCACACACAGTCGGAATATCCCCTCTTAAGGCCCATACACACGATCAGACTTTTTGACAACAAACATGCAAATTAGCTGTTTTGGAGCAACATCTGACCGTGTGTACGCTCCATCGGACAAACTTTTTTGGTTTTCATCGGACTTTTGTTGACTGTGCGAACGGACAAACTTTCTGGCAACAAAAGTCCGATGGAGCAAAGTCTGATCGTGTGTACAGAAAACCAATAGGATTTTTGTACAAAGTACAAACAGGCATGCTCAGAACCAAAGCAAAAGATCAGACAACAATACAGAAGTTGACCAAAGGTGGCGGTAAAGAGCAGAAAAACCACATGATTTGGTGAAAGTTGGCTGAAAAAGTCCTGCTGTGTGTATGCAATACAAGTTCAGGGCCGACGCCCTTTGTACAAAAATCCAAGGGAAAGTTTGTACAAAGTCCTATTGTGTGTATGAGGCTTTACACTGGTTGCCAGTTGGAAGAATGCTCCTTATGTTGAGGGTCAGTGAGAAGATTGCTCCTTACATTTGTGGTCAGTTGGACGAATTCTACTTACACTGAGTGTCGCATGGGAATAAGCTCTTCTTCCATTGGTGGTTAGAGGGAAGAATAAACCTGCTACTTTGTGGATCTGTGCAAAGAATACCCCTTACATTGGTGGTCAATGAGAAGAATGGTTCTTCCATTGGTGGGTCAGTAGGAAGAATGTCCCATGCATCGTTGGTTAGTGGGAAGCATGTCCCCTTATATTAAGAGTCATAGAGAAGCACACCCTTATATTGGTGGTTAGTGGGAAGAATTACAGCCCTTAGACATGAAAAGATCACTGGCATCAGTGTTGATTGAAATTCAGATTTGGTTTCTGGTTTTCAATATTGGCTGTGAACAGAGAAAACTATTTCTATGGTTCAAGCACCCAATTATTAAGTCTTAAAGTGGACATAAACTTCCATCTCTGCATTTTACCTATAGATAAGCCTATAATAAGGCTTACCTATAGGTAGTGTAAATACAGTAGGTGCTGCCGATATTGTGTTTCCAGGACAATGGGATCTCGCTGGAAATCACTGATGGGAGCTGTGCTTCTCGTGCTCGCAGCCCCCACGAGATGCCGCATATCCACAGTAATGTATTGGGGTGGCGAGCAGGAGGAGTGACATAGCTCGGCGCTGGCTCCCACGACAGGCTCACGGGTGTCAATCTTGGCAAGATTGACACAATATCGGCGGCAGCCACTGTATCTCCTAAACGTGTGCCATTAAGGAGATATTTAGTATACATGCAGCCAGTGACATCACTGGCCTTTGCGCTCCAAAGGAACAGCCATTCCTTCAGAGCCCTGTGCCGTTAACGGCGACTCCCGCGTGCATGTGCATGAGTGACGAGTGCGATGCATACTAGCACATTATGGCATTACCTTACAGGGTAGAAAAAATAAAATGCAAATAAAAATGTTTCAGTGGTTTAAAGCCACTTTACGTAAGACCAGGGCAATGGCACATTACAAAAAACTCAGGTAGTTAGCTGTGGCGCCCAATATAGGGATCTGCTTCATTTCAATGATCTGTTAAGAAAACAAGGTGATGGCCAACAATAGTTGGCACCTCTGTATTCAAAATTTCAAATAAAATGTAATTTTATGGAAAAATAATGACAGTTCTTCCATTTGAAATGTGTTGCAACATAAAACAGTCTGAAGGTGCATTAGCATTGAACGATTCCTCCCATTAAAGCAGTGCATCTAAATTAAAGTGCCATTTCTTTGAGTTAAAAGTCCAAAACTGATCCGTTTCCTGTTTGGTGTTGAGCTGCTTTTAAAAGGATATTTATTGTTTTTCATCAAGAAATTCTAAAAGAAAATACTTAGTATTGGATACATAAGCTAATTGTGATGGAAAAGAATCACAAACCAAATTTTCTTACATTATGTGATGTTATCAATTGTGGTGTTACTTTAACCACTTGCTTACTGGGCACTTAAACCCCCCTCAGTCCCCGACCAATTTTCAGCTTTCAGCGCTGATGCACTTTGAATGACAATTGCGCGGCCATACAACACTGTACCCAAATTAAATTTTTATCATTTTTTTCCCACAAATAGAGCTTTCCTTTGGTGGCATTTAATCACAGCTGGGAGTTTTATTTTTTGCTAAACAAACAAAAAAAGATGCAAATAAAAAAAAAAAAAAAATCATGTTTAATAGTTTGTTATAAAATTTTGCAAACGGGTCATTTTTCTCCTTCATTGAAGTGCACTGATGAGGCGGCACTGATAGGCTGCACTGGTGGGCACTGATAGGCTGCACTGGTGGGCACTGATAGGCTGCACTGGTGGGCACTGATAGGCTGCACTGGTGGGCACTGATAGGCATAGTTAAGGTGGCACTAATAGGCACAGATAAGGCGGCACTGATGGGCAAAGACGGGCACAGATAAGATGGCACGGATGGGTGGCACAGATGGGTGGCACGGATGGGTGGCACGGATGGGTGGCACTAAGGGGCACTGATAGGTACCACTGATAGATGGGACTGCTGGGCACTGATAGGTGGCACTGCTGGGCACTGATGGGCGGCACTGCTGGGCACTGATGGGCGGCACTGCTGGGCACGGATATGTGGCACTGGGGTGCATCACCTTTGTTTAGGCAGACTGTGGGCACTGCTGGGTGGCACTGTGGGCACTGCTGGGTGGCACTGCTGGGTGGCACTGTGGGCACTGCTGGGTGGCACTATGGGCACTGCTGGGTGGCACTATGGGCACTGCTGGGTGGCACTGACAGGGGGCACACATTGTTTATTTAAGCAGGCAAAGCAGGGGGCAGGTGGGCACTGACAGGGGGCAGGTGGGCACTGGCAGGGCTGGCCGTGATTGGGACTGATGTCCCGATCACGGCCGCCGGTGATCGGCTTTTTTTTTTTTCTCCTCGCGCTGTCAGCACGAGGAGGAATAATAGCCGATTACCGGCTCCGTTATATCACATGATCAGCTGTCATTGGCTGACAGCTGATCACGTGATAAGGGGTCGGGATCGACCCCTTGCACGGATCGGTGATCAGGCGAGTCTCGTAGACTCGCCGATCACAGAGCGTGCCGTGCGCGCCCCTCAGGGGGCGTGCAGGGCGCTCGTGCACGGGACTACGTCTATTGACGTCGTCCCGGAAAAGGAGATCCGCGCTGTAGCCGTCATTTGGCTATAGCGCGGATCTCAAGTGGTTAAATAATACTGTATATCAAGCTCTACAGTGCATCCGGAAAGTGTTCACAGCGCTTCACTTTTTACACATTTTGTTATGTTACAGCCTTATTCCACAATGTATTAAATTCGTTATTTTCCTCAAAATTCTACAAACAATACCCCATAATGACAATGTGAAAGATATTAGTTTGAAAACGTTGCAAATACTTATTTACATGTGATTTGTTTGTTTTTTATTTTTAATAAAATTTGCAAAGATGTCAAACAAACTTCTTTCATGTTGTCATTATAGGGTATTGTTTTTAGAATTTTGAGAAAAAAAAATGAATTTAATCCATTTTGGAATAAGGCTGTAACATAACAAAATGTGGAAAAAGTGAAGCACTGTGAATACTCTAAGGATGCACTGTATGTAAGCAACAGTAAAGTCTATAGTGACCTATAGAGGGTGCATTTTAGAATTGGGGAATAAACAAGAGGGGAAATGCCCAGCCTGGAGTTATTTCATTAACACTTATGCCTCGTAGACACAGTAAGATTTTCCAATGGAAAATGTTCGATGGGAGCCTTTTGTCGGAAATTCCAACCGTATGTAGGCTCCATTAAACAGTTTCCATTGAAATTTCCGTTGCATAAAATTTGAGATCTGGTTCTCAAATTTTTCGACAACAAAATCCGTTTGCGCAAATTCCGATCGTGTGTACACAATTCCGACGCACAAAGTGCCACACATGCTCGGAATCAAGCAGAAGAGCAGCACTGGCTATTGAACTTCATTTTTCTTGGCTCGTCGTACATGTTGCACGTCACCGCATTCTTGACGTTCGGAATTTCCGACCAACATTGTTTGACCGTGTGTATGCCAGACAAGTTTAACCCAACATCCGTCAGAAAAAAATCCTTGGGATTTTGTAGTCGTAATGTCCGATCGTGTGTATGCGGCATTAGAGGTCTATTAATAAAAAAGATTCAATGTATGATTGTGACAAATATTTACACAGTGAAACACAGACATTAAAATATCTCTGCATTTTGTGCAAGATGATTATTTCCTATGATCATAAGCGCCATTTGGTGGCCAAAATGTGGAAATACCCGAAATACCTAATTCAAGAAAAATACAGCGTTATGGCCACTAGATGGCATTTAAAATCATAGGTTATAATATTACACAAAATGTGGCAATTTTTTGTTACTGCTGTGCAAATGTTTGTTACATTCATACAGTATATATATTTTTTTTAAAAACCCTTAAACTATGGTCAAACCTCTAAGCCCTTGTACACACGGTCGGACATTCCGACAACAAAATCCGTCGGATTTTGTCCAACGGTTTTTGTCCGAAACTGGTGTTGCATACACACTGTC
Source organism: Lithobates pipiens (assembly GCF_037356315.1). Taxonomy (NCBI): domain Eukaryota; kingdom Metazoa; phylum Chordata; class Amphibia; order Anura; family Ranidae; genus Lithobates; species Lithobates pipiens. The sequence goes on from NW_027507755.1 coordinate 11,578,910, forward strand.
GGATAAAGTTGTCGGAAAATCCAATCGTTCGTAACGTGCTGACGTTTTTTAATTATGATGGGACTACGTTCAGGCTAGTAGCCAATAGCTTTGGTCTAGGAATTTGATCTGAGCATGCGTGGCACTTTGTCCGATCTGAATTCTCTACAAACGATCAGACAAAGTCCGATCGGATCATGTTGTTGGAAAATTTTATAGCCCAGCTCTTTAACTTTGTCGGTCGGATATTCCGATGGAAACAGTCCGATGGAGCCCACACACGTCGCATTATCCGATAACACGGTCCGATCGGACATTTTCCTTCGGAATGTCCGACCGTGTGTACAAGGGCTAGCACGCATTTGTAGATTGATCCCTTTTGTACACCCTGGAACATTTTGTAAATACATGGTAATCCTGCCAGTAGAATTAGGGCTTGAGAGTTGAGATCAGACAGGGCAATATTTGATGTTCACAGGGAATGTTGAGCTTTGCTTATGACTTTAGCTGCCTACATTTCTGGATCTTATGGTCCTTTTTCATGCAAATCTCTGCAAAATGTTTATTTAAAGTGGAAAGAAAAATATACACTTTTAAGCATAACATGTAATCCGAACTCCATTGACCTATACCCAGTGAAAAAAAAATACTAACTGAAGACTTCCAACTGCAAATTTTATGGACTGTCTAACCTGATCAAGATGAAAGGAGACTGCCTGTTGGATCACACAGTGTGTTCCAGATGATCCATATTGCTTGTCAAATCTTAGACCCCCAAACCACCTCAAATAGGAGGAAGAGAGATAAAGAGCTCCAAGTCTCCAAACCACTGCACATATTCCCCAAACACAAAGAATACATACTCAGTAAGAGCAGGGTGCTCCAACCAAGGTGCAACCATCCCTTGAGAACTGAACTATAGAGGGATAGAAAATAACAAGAATGAGAAATAGGGGGGTAGAGGAGGGAAGAGAGACAGAGAAGAAACATGAGAGGAGAGAGACAGAGAGGTAGAGGAGAGAGAAGGAGAGAGATGGAGAGGACTGAGATGCAGAGTCCTGAGATGGAGAGTGCTGAGATGGAGAGTGGGTGAGATGGAGAGTCCTGAGATGGAGAGTGCTGAGATGGAGAGGACTGAGATGCAGAGTCCTGAGATGGAGAGTGCTGAGATGGAGAGTGGGTGAGATGGAGAGTCCTGAGATGGAGAGTCCTGAGATGGAGAGTCCTGAGATGGAGAGGACTGAGATGGAGAGGACTGAGATGCAGAGTCGTGAGATGGAGAGTCGTGAGATGGAGAGTCCTGAGATGGAGAGTGCTGAGATGGAGAGTGCTGAGATGGAGAGTGCTGAGATGGAGAGTGCTGAGATGGAGAGTCCTGAGATGGAGAGGACTGAGATGGAGAGGAGTGAGATGGAGAGGAGTGAGATGGAGAGGAGTGAGATGGAGAGGACTGAGATGGAGAGTCCTGAGATGGAGAGGACTGAGATGGAGAGTCCTGAGATGGAGAGTCCTGAGATGGAGAGTCCTGAGATGGAGAGGACTGAGATGGAGAGGGAGAGAGGATGTGGAAAAGAAAAGAGAGGAGAGAGACAGGAAGGCTCTCCTCCTCGGTGAGAATTGGTGGCTCTCCTCCTCGGTGGCTCTCCTCTTCGGTGGCTCTCCTCCTCAGTGGGAAGCGGCGGTTGCAGCTCCTGTGTCTGCTCGGCTCACCCTTAGGCTTCCTCCGCTGTGTCTCCTCTTCTGCCAAAGCATTAGGCATCCAATAGGATCGCCTAATGCTTTAGCAAGTCGTGAGACAGGTCTCACTGATCTACCTGCTGTTTGGCAGGGAGGAACGTTAGTGTGAAAATAGCGAAAATGAATATGCTATGCCACACAACAGGGTGGGATTGGGACGCAGTGCTCTCCCCCCCCCCCCCCCCCAAGCCCACCCTATTTTGAAGCCTATTAAGCCCCATACACATAATCAGAAATTCTGCCAGCAAAAGTCAGATGTGAGCTTTTGGTCAGAAATTCCGACCATGTATATGCTCCATCGGACTTTTGCTGTCAGAATTCCAGCCAGCAAAAGATTGAGCGCAGGATCTCTATTTTTCGGTCGGAAAAATTTCTGATCGAAAGTTCCGATTGTTTGTACAAATTCCGACGCACAAAATTTCTTCACATGCTCGGAAACAATTTTACGCATGCTTGGAAGCAGTGAACTTAATTTTCTCGGCTTGTCGTAGTGTTGTGCGCCACAGCATTCTTGACGGTCGAAAGTTCAGAGAACTTGTGTGACCGTGTGTATGCAAGCCAAGCTTGAGCAGAATTCCATCGGAAAAACCATACAAGATTTTTCCGGTGGAAAATCCGCCTCTGGCTCTAATCACATGCTTTAAAATACACACCCGCCTATCCCCGCCATAGTATTTCATGTGTCCGGTGTCCTGAAAGGGGCCGGGCACATGAATAGGGAGGGCTACTGAGGTGTCGGAGGGCGGTGCCCGCGCACCCACAATGCACAGGCCGCCACTGACTGAGTAGAAGGATAAAGAAGGGGCAGGAATAAAAACAAGAGGGAAGAGAGGAGCTGGGGAGAGGCGTTATGCCGTGTACACACGACTGGACTTTTTTGACAGACTAGGTCCGACAGTCTTCCCGACGGACTTTCGGTGGACTTTCTGAATGAACGTACTTGGACACACACAATCACACCAAAGTCGGACAGATTCGAACGTGATGACGTACGACCGAACTAGAATAAGGAAGTTCATAGCCAGTAGCCAATAGCTGCCCTAGTGTCGGTTTTTGTCTGTCGGACTAGCACACACACGAATGGATTTCTGGGTCCAGCTGAGTTCTGGCGGGATAAATTAAAACATGTTTCTAAAGTCTGCCGGATTTTTGGCAAGAAAAGGTCTGATGGAGCTCACATACGATCAAATTGTCCGACGGATTCGTTCCGTCGGACCTCTATGTCAGGCTATGTCAAAAAGTCTGGTCGTGTGTACGCGGCATAAGTAAGAGGAGAGAAGGTAAAGAATAGATGGGGAAAGAGATTCTGGGAAAGGGAGGAGACAAATGACAGCAGAGAGAATAAATTGATGGCACTATATAAGTACCTGAAATAAATAAAATAAATAAAGAAAAAGACAAGATACAGGAGAGTGAGAAAGATATAAACATTATAGGAACATTATAGGAACATACATCTTTATCTGCAACTGAACTGACAATCCTGAAACATCGTGTCACCAGAATCCACACTTCCAAAAAGACATCTTCTCTACATATCCATAAATAAACCATGCTGACACTGCTGCATTCATTATATGTAATTGCACATTGAGAATGGCTAGAATTATACACATTACCAGTTGTTTAATCACTTGTGGTGCAAATAACCCAGAATATAAAGGCCCAGCCATTGTCATTGTCTAAGACTTGTTTACCGGAGTTTGTTTAGAAAGAGTTTCCTTTCTTTACAATAGAAGCACATGAGAGTACTCTGAATATATCCCAAATGAGATATTAGCAATTATGCTGAAGAATTGTTTTCTTCTTGTGTAATGAGATATAATCACCGTGTTCAGCAGATTAAACTACTAATACAAGCAGCTCATTTTCCTACTTTTAAAAAAAATGGAAGGCGACAGCTCAGAGATATACCTAGCTGGCACATTTTTACAATGTCCTAGCAGTGTGCCAAGTGGGACAGGCAGGTCAGTTAAGGTACCAAGATGGCTAACTGGAAAAACTTTTCCAAGGTCTGTTTATATCTAAACTAGCCATACAACATAGCCCTAATGTATTTTAGGAAAAAATAACACCTTTACTTTTTAAAATAAAAATGTTGAAATCATCATGTCAATGCTTTCACTGATAGTGGTGCGCAGGGCTGATTTTAAGGCAGGGCAAAAGGGGAAGCTGCCCTGGGCCTTGTCATTGTTGTGGGGCCCAAAGCAGCTGCCTCATAGTTGCTAACTATGCAGGTTTAAATTCCCTCAACACTTGAGGTTTTAATCCTGTGCTGTGTCACGATATCTCAGTGTGAAGTGCTGCTACTAATGCTGCCCAGCTCTGCCCCATTATTGTGTACAGATGATTCACCTGCAGACCCTGTGTTTACATGTAAATTACTGGCATTTATATGTAAAGAGCAACAACATCCATATGTAAATAGTGGCGGCTGGTGGCATTGATATATATACCATGCCGCCCTGAGGTCATATCCACAGTAATCTCTAGCAACCAATCAACAAGCAGAAATCATGTGCTGTAACCTCTAGCAACTAATCAGTGAGCCGTAATGTGTGCTGTAACCTCTAGAAACCAGTGAGTGAGTGGTAATGATACACTGTAACCTCTGGCAACCAATCGCAAAATCTGCCTGATCTAATTCAGTAAACTGATTTTAAGTCTAGCTGCTATTTATTGTATGTCTCAAAGCAGGTGGAGAGCGAAACTGCATGGGGGGGCCCAAGAAAAGTTTTGCCCAGGGCCCAATCAATATTAAAGACGGCCCTGGCGGTGTGTACAGACCCCACATGACTCCTACTGACATAAAATAAACCAATGGATGCAAATTCACACATTAGCCAGCCACCCTCCCAGTTCCGGAAACCGATACTATTAAGACTATTAAAATGTTATATTTAGAGACATAGATGGCCCTGCGGAAAGGTTTTGAGAATTCTCCTTTAACCACTTCAGCCCCAGAAGATTTTACCCCATTCCTGACCAGAGCACTTTTTACAATTTGGCACTGCGTCGCTTTAACTGACAATTGCGTGATCATTCAACGATGTACCCAAACAAAATTGATGTCCTTTTTTTCCCTCAAATAGATTTTTGTTTGGTTGTAATTGATCACCTCTGCGGTTTTTATTTTTTGCGCTATAAACAAAAAAATCAGAGCAACAATTTTTAAAAAAAAAACAATATTTTTTACTTTTTGCTATAATAAAATATCTCCAAAATGTTTTTAAAAAAACAAATATCTTCATCAGTTTAGGCCAATATATATTCTTCTACATATTTTTGGTAAAAAAAAAAAAATCACAATAAGCATATCTTGATTGGTTTGCACAAAAAAAGTTATAGCATCTAGTTAAAAAAAATTTGCACAAAAAAAAGGTATAGCGGAAGGCATCCTGCCAGCGGAAATGCATGTGATGTGGCTGAGAACTATGTATATGGCTCATAAAATTATACTACAAAAATGGATATCAAAATATCCGCCAAAGATAGATCAATTGGTTAGGGCAGTGATGGCAGAACCTTGGCACCCCAGATGTTTTGGAACTACATTTCCCATGATGCCCCACTACACTGCAGAGTGCATGAGCATCATGGGAAATGTAGTTCCAAAATATCTGGGGTGCCAGGGTTCGCCATCACTGGGTTAGGGCAATTAATCAAAAACTAAGACGTGAGGAACTGAGATGTAAAACACAGAAGGAGTTCTAAACATTTTTTAAACATTTGTCATTGGTGGTTAGTCTCCAATATGGTTGAAGAATTAGTCGAGTGAAATAATAATACTGATAGAACAGGGAGATAAGTATATATACCCAATTAAGGAGCATCGATGAGATGATCAGGGCCAGATTAAGCGCATCATAGGCCTGGTGCTGAGGATTTTGGTGGGCCTTTTTCCGGAAACAAAATGAAAATGCAAAAATGTTTTGCTAAAACAAATTGAATATACTCTCACCAGGAATATCAGCCGTGCTGCTTCAACAACAGCAACATAGGGCGACCACATTTCCAAGCTGCCATTCAGGGACACCCCCCTTTACAAAAATAGATGAGAGGGGGATGCAGTCTCGGGGTTGATGGGAAAATAGGTGGCGGGGGTGATTTTTCGGGCAAATGGCTGGTGTTAGCACTTAAAATCATTCTGACACTATGCTTGATATGGCGTCAGGATGATCAAATTCCATTATTTCTATTACTAAATTTTTAATATATAGTGAAATAGCTCACCATGATGCAGAATCAGTGGGAACCTGAGCTTGTCACTTCCCACCAGATGCAGCGTGTCACTTGCCACCATTGCCTGCCGCCAGATGCAGCATGCCAGATGCCACCCGCAGCCTACCACCAGATACATTGTGCCACTTGCCACCAGCAGGCTGCCACCAGATACAGTGTGCCACTTGCCACAAGCAGCATGTCACCAGATACAGTGTGCCACTTGCCACAAGCAGCATGCCACCAGATACAGTGTGCCACTTGCCAACAGCAGCCTGCCAGATACAGTGTGCCACTTGCCACCAGCAGCCAGCCACCTGATACAGTGCCACTTGCCACCCGCAGCCTGCCACCAGATACAGTGTGCTGCTTGCCACCAGTAGCCTTCCACCATATACAGTGTGCCACTTGTCACCAGATACAGTGTGCCACTTGCCACCCGCAGCCTGCCACCAGATACAGTGTGCCACTTGCCACCAGCAGCCTTCCATCAGATACAGTGTGCCACGTGCAACCAGCAGCCTGCCACCAGATACAGTGGGCCACTTGCCACCAGCAGCCTACCACCAGATACAGTGTGCCACTTGCCGCCAGCAGCCTGCCCTCAGATACTGTGTACCACTTGCAACCAGCAGGATGTCACCAGATACAGTGTGCCACTTGCCACCAGCAGCCTGCCACCAGATACAGTGTGCCACTTGCCGCCAGCAGCCTGCCACCAGATACAGTGTGCCACTTGCCGCCAGATACAGTGTGCCACTTGCCATCAGCAGCATGCCACCAGATATGGTGTACCACTTGCCAACATCAGTCTGCCACCAGATACAGTGTGCCACTTGCCACAAGCAGCATACCAGATACAGTGTGCCACTTGCCACAAGCGGCATGCCAGATAGTGTGTCACTTGCCACCAGATACAGTGTGCCACTTGCCACCAACAGCATGTGACCAGATACAGTGTGCCACTTGCCACCAACAGCATGTCACCAGATACAGTGTGCCACTTGCCACCAGCAGCATGTCACCAGATACAGTGTGCCACTTGCCACCAGCAGCATGTCACCAGATACAGTGTGCCACTTGCCACCAGCATGTCACCAGATACAGTTGCCACTTACCACAAGCAGCATGCCACCAGATACAGTGTGCCACTTGCCACCAGATACAGTGTGCCACTTGCCACCGGCAGCATGCCACCAGATACGGTGTGCCACTTGCCACCAGCAACTTGCCACCAGATATGGTGTGCCACTTGCCAACAGCAGTCTGCCACCAGATACAGTGTGCCAGTTGACACAAGCAGCCTGCCACCAGATACAGTGTGCCACTTGCCACAAGCAGCCTGTCACCAGATACAGTGTGCCACTTGCCATCAGCAGCAAGCCACCAGATATGGTGTGCCACTTGCCATCAGCAGCAAGCCACCAGATACAGTGTGCCACTCGCCACCCACAGCCTGTCGCCATATACAGTGTGCCACTTGCCACCAGCAGCCTGCCACTCCCTCCAGGACTCTGCCCGGATGGATAGAATAGAGAGGGCCTGCATAGTCAATCAAATCCCTGGAGCCCCCACCCCTCCTGAGCTGGGATGGTATGGCTGTGTGTATGTATGCCAGGAGTATTGATCAGACCATGTTGTAAAAGGGGGGTTGTGTGTGCAAGCCTTTGGGCTCACACTGGTGTGCTGCAGTCGGTTGCACTGCTTATGTATCTGCAGTTTTATCTGCAGTCCTATTGATTTATATCAGGTTGCAGGTTTTTTCTGCATTTTCTGACAAAGCGCCAAAGATGCAGCATGCAGGAATTTTGGTGCGCTTTCAGAAAATGCAGAAAAAACAAACAACCTAATAGAAATCTATAGGACTGTGGGTAAAACGCAGGAAAACTGTGGATACACTAGCAATGGGCCAAAACACAGAAAATCAGTGTGAACCCACCTAAAAGCACAAGGGGCCAAGCACTACCACAGGCTGATGACACAGTTCTAAACACTTTGGCTGCAGTTATAACAGCTACTGCTGGAGAAAAAAAGTAAAAAAACAAGGGTAAGTGATATAAGAGTCCAGTCACTGAGCTCCCATGTGGACGGTCCCTGGAGGCTGATCACTCACAGATATCCAGTTCACCTTCTATCTGCCGGTGTTGTGTTCATAATTTCCCACCCACACGGCTCCTTCACTGCACAGACTTCACAGAGGGAGAGGGGAGGGGAAAGGCAGAGCCAACTCAGCCTCTCCCATTTGTGTAGGGGGGAACTGTGCACTGTGACATTGTAATAACCACAGTGAGCAAACACAGATGCAGCCAGACACCCCTACATTTACACACACTTCTGTCCCATAGAAGTTTATGGACAGAAGAAAATCGGGCTTATGCTGCAGGCTGTGCGGGCCGATTTTAAGACAGGGGCTTGGAGCTGCAGCTCCATCAGCCCCTATGTTAATCCGGCCCTGGAGATGATGGACCATGAGTAAAGATTGAAGCGCAATCTGGTAGGTGCAAACATGGAAGTGTGTGGATTGCCTTCTTTTTTTTTCTTTGAGGTGTGTATGGGTAGGATTATTTGAGGTGAAGGTATATATGTATTGTATTGTTGTTGTATTATGAAAAAAACAAATAAAAATTATGTGATTGAAAAAAAGTAATTTTTCTCCTTCACTGATGTGCGCTGATGAGGTGGCATTGATAGGCACTGATGAGGAGGCACTAATATGGCACACTGATGAGCACTGATAGGTGGCTCTGATGGGCAATGATAGGCAATGATAGGCAGTGCAGATAGGCAGCACTGATGAGCACTGATGAGTGGCACTAATGGGCACTGATGGGCAATGATAGGCAGTGCAGCTAGGCAGCACTTAGGAGTGGGCACTGAAAGGCAGCACTGACTGGCATCACTGATGGGCATAGATTGATATCACTGGTAGGCACTGTTGGGGCAGCCCTGATGATCAGGGCACTGATAACTTGTACAGGTCTCCCCTGCAAGGTGATGCCGCTGATCAGTTCTCCTCTCCTCACACTCTGTCAGATGGGACACAGCCAATCAAATGGGTAAAGAACCACGTCATCGGCTCTTTACTGAGATCGGGGTCGCGCTGTGTCGCCACTCTGCGAGCCCCCGGCAGGCACACAAGATCGGTGGGACTGGAGCGGCAGCCTTTTTCCCAGAACGAGAGGGAATCCCGCCTGCCGTCATTTGACTATACGGCAGGTGAGAGGTGGTTAAAGGCTGTTTATTAATACAGCTATGGCTCTATTGGGTTTGAAAGACACATCATTGTGCAAATGCTCTGCTGGAACTTGCACTGCTTTTACAGTGGCAGCCTGGAGCAATGAATGAGATCTTTAGCTGTTGTATAAGTCCACTTGGCATGCAAAGGTTCATCTTTTCAGTTACGTGAAGCAAAGATTTCACACACCCACATACATTTCCAAATGTAAATTAGCATTAGATATTCCTAATCTGAAATCACTCAACCATATCAACTTATTTCTCACTTACGGAGTCTTATCCAACAACACTTATCATTCCTCTAACATCTTCACACTGCATACCAACGACGGCATACGAGGCCCAGCAGTATACCCAGTGCACTTTTCCCTGGGGTAATAAAGTTCATGAAATTTCGAAACATTTTCATACATTTGTAATATATAAAAGCAAATATTTGAAGATGAGGCTTAAAGCGAGGTAGCACTTGTAGAGCAGCTGGAGAGAAGATTACAGAAGGCACACCAGACCTTGCAATTTTACATTGTTATTATAGAACATCTAGCTGGCCTTTGGTTTTAATGTGTTGGTTCTGCCAGCAGAGCAAACAACTTGGACCGTGCAGGATTTTATACATTTCCTCTAGTTATTAATAAAACAATCTGCTGTCATCCACATTCTGTCTATCAAGTCCCACATTTTTTCCAGAAGCTCGCAAAGGTATCTGTAAATATGGTAAGTTTCAGTAAAAAAAAAAAAAAAAAAAAAAAGAGAGACCTTCTTCTGGCCTACGCGTTTTACAGCATGTTACTGCAACTCGAGTTAGTGCATAGCACTTTATGCGCTTGTAATGCACTGGGACACATACCAATAGCTGGGAAAACATCCATGCTGCAGCACATCACTGTGCCATATGCTAAGTGTTGTGGTGCAATGAGTTTAAAAAAGGGTCATGTATGTTTTTTGGACCCTTACCTTGTATTGGCAGTCTCATTAAAAATGAATGAGCTGCCTTAATGCAATGCATATTAACCGACAATGGCTCGCAAAGATCTAAATGTGGCCACAAACTTTTGCATGTGCAGTGGAGGCAGCCAACCTACAGAGTGCCTGCGACTACTTGGCATCCATTTGGGATAGTTGACTGTGATTTATGCTTTAGGGCCGGTTTCCCTCTGTGCGGTGTGTTTTGTGTATGTTGCTTTTGAGGTGTGCTGCGTTTTACATATATTTTAGATGTTAACTCTATGTAACATGCATTTTCATGAAAGAGCATCAAAGATGCAGCAAGCAGAATTTATTTTTAGGCACCACACTTAAAATGCACAGGTGTGAACAGGGCCTTATCTTCACTTTTGTCGTTATCTTAGGCAGTTTGTATGTTCTCTGGTTCAGAGGAAGCTGGTATAGAGGATTTTCCGACAACAAATGTTGGATGTGAGCTTGTTGGCGGAAAGTCTGACCGTGTGTACGCTCCATCCAACATTTGCTGTCGGAGTTTCCGCCAACAAATGTTGGCTAGCAGGTTCTCAAATTTTTTACGCCAAACAAATGTTTGTTGTAGGAGTTTCTGATCGTGTGTATGCAAGTCCGTTGGATAAAAGTCCACGCATGCTCGGAATCAAGTATGAGCCGGAAGCGCTCGGTCTTGTAAAACTAACGTTCGGAATAGAGATATCACGAACATCTTGTACGTCACTACATTCATAATTTTTGGCCAACATTTGTGTGACCGTGTGTACGCAAGACAAGACTTTTCGAATACAAATCCACGGTTTTGTTGTTGGAAAGTCCGATCGTGTGTACGTGTATTTTATTGTATCCACTCTTTTTCTGTATTAATTCGCATACATGCACCGCAAAAATCCCCCCTCTGTTCTTTCCATTTATAAACTACGTTTCTAATTGGGATGAGGTGCCTACGTTTTATGGGTGTTCTCTGGCAGCTTGGTCCAAAATCAAAAAAACAGGAGAATATTATTTTGCCATAAAAGAGATGAATGTGCTTGGGGCTTTTCATAATATTGGGTAATCTGAAATTCAACTAGTAGATCCTAAAGGCAGACTATGGGGTTACATATATTCATTCCCAGTGTCACCTGTAGGAAGCCAGTTATATCTGTAGGAGTGGAAGAAATCAGCTCTCAGATCCCAATTCTTAAAAGGAAGTGGTGTGGACCTACAATGTAGTTTATGATAACACATATGATGATAAAAAAAAAAAAAAAAAATCACTGGAATAATTGTATCCCTAGAGGAGAGAAGAGAATATATATAGTTATCCTCAAACTTCATCCAGTCATCCATTTTTAATTGAGATATTGAGTAAGTGAGTTGTGCCTGGCCAAATTCTGGTTGACTGTCATGTTGAGAGATAACCCCGTAAAACCACTATGACAGGAAGTTGAAACTATAAAAATAAAGGCCATTAATACAATGTCTAACTGCATATCTATTTGGTGACATTAATTAGGCTCTACACAGTTGTAATATTTCCTGAGTGATTTTGGGAGATAAGCATTCACAGTGAAATGTGAGATTTGAATATAGCTTCCTTAATAGAACCCATATCATTTTTTCCAGTCTAGTATTGTTTCCCAATCATATACATACAGTAGGTGCACACGGTAAAAAAACAGAATACAGTACATTGTCAGAATCTCAGAAATTCTCACATCTAAGCATCTGACACTCCTAGAAGTTCAGAATGCTGAAAAGTCTAGCAGATACTGTGGCGCTAGAAGGAAGGAAGCTAAGAGACATGGACCACCAGATGACTATTATACTGTATCTCCTCTACTGCAGGGAACTGTCACTTTTTTTTGTTTGATAACTGACAGAATAGCTTTATGCCTTGTACACATGACCAGTTTTCCCATCGGAATAAACCATGAAGGTTTTTCCGACGTATTTCCGCTAAAACTGTCTTGCGTATCACACCAAAGTCTGATCGTCAATAACGCGGTGACGTACAGCACATATGATGGGACTAGAGAAAGAAAGTTCAATAGACAGTAGCCAATAGCTTCCGTCTCGTACTTGCTTCAGAGCATACGTCGGAACAGCACACAAACGAGCGGTTTTCCCGATAGGAATTGGTTCCGTCAGAAATATTTAGAACATGTTCTATTTCTAGGTCCGGCAGAATTTTTGGAAAAAAAAATGCACAATCAGAATATACGATGAAAAGCTTCCGTCTGACTTTTTCTGTTGGATATTCCGCTCTTGTGTACACGGCATTTACCTTTTTCTGACGGCGCTCATAAAAAAGGGATAAGATCTCATGCACACTGTATGCTCTTGACGCTTTATTCTCCCACAGGAGTTTAGCAGCTGTAAAAAGCCGCATTTTGCATGGACGTTAATGCATATTCCCGCCTCTAGCAATAACATATTCTATTGGACAGAATTCTCCCCATTAGAATGTGTAAATGTGGGGACATTCCTAGTGTTAACGGCCGTTAATGACCTTTAAAGAGCTTTTGAGTGCTTTTTTATGGTCAAAAGCTCAGCTGCGGAAAATTATGTTTTTTTTTTTTTTTTTTCTGCCTGTAAACTCCCCACTGCCACTAAACTCCTAAAAACACCTATAGGGTGTGGGTACACATAGGCTAAAGCCCCGTACAATTGATCGGAAACCCGCCAGCAAAAGTCAGATGAGAGCTTTTGGTCGTAAATTTCGACCGTGTGTATGCACCATTGGACTTTTGCTGGTGGAATTTCCACCAGCAAAAGATTGAGAGCAGGTTCTCTATTTTTCCAACGGAAATTCCAATCGTCTGTAGCAATTCCGATGGGCAAAATTCCTACGCATGCTCTTAAAACAATTTGACGCATGCTCGGAAGCATTGAACTTAATTTTCTCGGCTCGTCGTAGTGTTGTATGTCACCACGTTCTTAACGGTCCAAAGTTCAGAGAAATTTTGTGTGAACGTGTGTATGCAAGCCAAGCTTGAGCCGAACTCCATCGGAAAAACCATCCAAAATTTTTCTGACAAAAACTCAGATGGCGTGTATATGGCATAACATGGAGGGGTTGGGAAGAATTGCAGGCAGAAAAAAAAAAGCTCTGAGGAAGCAGCTTTTTTGAGTTGTAGTGTGCATGATGCCTTATAGCGCGTACACACGTCCGGACTTTTCGACGGACTAGGTCCGACGGTCTTACCAACGGACTTTCGGCGGAGTTCCGATGGACTTTTCCAATGAACGGAGTTGGACACACACAATCACACCAAAGTCCGAAGGATTTGAATGTGATGATGTACGACCGGACTAGAATAAGGAAGTTCATAGCCAGTAGCCAATAGCTGCCTAACATCGGTTTTTGTCTGTCGGACTAGCATACAGACGAACAGATTTCTCAATAGGAACTGGGTCCGGCGGAGTTCTGGCCGAAAAATGTGAAACATGTTCTATTTCTAATGTCCTTCAGATTTTTGGACAGCAAAGGTCTGATGGAGCCCACATACGATCGAATTGTCCGACGGATTCGTTCTGTCGCACCTTTGCTGTTGAAAAGTCCGGTCGTGCGTACACGGCATAACTTTATCCACCAAACCAATTAGAAGTCAGCTCTCTTCTACTCAAACTGCACTGAAAAATGCCCAACTGTTGTCTGATTTGGCCGTTTTTAGCCCCCCCCCCCCCCCCCCATTTCTTTGCACACCCATTCAGAAGAGCCTTATTGTCTATTTGGCATTACCAAATTATTAAATTTAAAAAAATATATTTACCCTTAAAAGTAAAAAAGAAAGACAACTGTTTGAGGTCTCAGAGCCAAAACACACAGTTAGTGACTCATTTAAAATAATTACAATGTGATTGTTTTTTTCTAGAAATCTTTGCCAGAGATCTTTTGTGAAGCTTACTGTAAATTCTTGGCGAAATGCTGGAAAATAATAAATGGAACCTTTAAATTAAAAGCTCCAGACTCAGCAGAAGATATTAGGAGAGAGACATAAGCCAGCAGTTTGTTGCATCAGTAAATTATGGGTCACTTACCATAACATTTATATTGACAGATTCAGGTCTCTTTGGGAAAGCAGGGGAAGCTGCTCAATTTAACAAGAGATGAATGGACAGTGATCACGGGAGAAATACAAGCTTTATTAATATTAGATGACTTCAGACATTAAACTCCACAGCTTAGAAGCATTTATGTCAATGACATGTTTGGATTGGGTTGGCTGGTCTATTTCATCCAGTGAACTGCCAAACCCCAACAATTACGTATGGCGCTTTGAGATGAATTTGCGCCCTATCCAGTTTTTTTTTTTTTTGTATTTTATACAGCTTCTTGACATTTAAAGGGCCTATTTATTAATATGTATCTAAATCCAAAAGTGCAATATATTGTGATTATTAGTCCTTAAATGTGATGGCTGGATTCCTTTTAGATTTTTAGCCCCTTTTTTATTTTATTTTTATCTGGCAATTCTGCCCATAACACACTTCCTGTTCTAGTATTACAAAATGTGCTCGCCCTTCTATATTAGGACAATAGAAACAGTACAGGACTACTGAGAACTTCCCTTGTCCTTCTGCCCCATATCAGGGGAGGCCGCCCCATTAGGGGCGCCACCCCCCCCCCCCATCCATGCGTCTGGCCCCCCAATCTACATCCAGGGTGCCAGATACATTAATGAATAGTAATGAATAAATGTAGTGCTGTAAATATAGATAAATAAACAACACAAATTCCTAATCTCAATACTCTCTAAATAATAAATAGTCCATTCAATTAAAAGTAAATACAACTCTTCTTATGCTCAGTGTCTCGACACAATTCCAACACTGTGATTATTCATCCTCAAAATGAGTGCACACCACCACCAGTAAAATTGTGCGCTCACCTCCTAGATGAATACAAAAACGTGTAATGGCCTTCTAGACGCGTATCGGCCAGTCACAGGCCTTCCTCAGTAGTTCTACAAGTGTGCTGGGTTACCATTAAGAAAGAGCTATTTGGAGTATCCACCATTGATTGGGAAGAGGAAAAGAGAGCAAATGACTCGTGGGGAGATCCGCTTATGTGTTTTTGTATTCATCTGGGAGGTGAGCGTGCAATTTTACTGGTGGTGGTGTGCACTCCTTTTGAGGATGAATAATCACAGTGGTGGAATTGTGTGGAGACACTGAGCATAAAAGCTTTTTATTCACTTTTTTATTGAATGGACAATTTATTATTTAGAGAGTATTGAGATTAAGAATTTGTGTTGTTTATTTATCTATATCTATACCACTAGGGGGGCGATGAAGGGCTTAAGTGTGTCCTAGAAAGTGATTCTAACTGTGAGGGGGATGGGATTCAGGTCACAACAATGATGATGACAGGGAGCAGTGATCTCTGTCATGACAAGGCAGAACGGGGAAATGCCTTGTTTACATAAGCAAATAGGCTTCTTAAAGGGGACGTACAGGTACATCCATTTGCCCACCGCTGCCATTGTGCTTACGTATATCGGCATGCGGCGGTCGGCAAGTGGTTAAACCTATAAATGCTTTTATTTTACCACTACTATCCCTTTATACTAGCTTTTGACATTTACAAATGGAGCAATTTAGAATTTGGATGAAAGGTTTTGCACTGGAAAACACTTTTGAAAGATAGTTTATTTTATATATGACTATGTACAGTAATACCTTGGATTATGAGCATAATTCGTTCCAGGAGAATGCTTGTAATCCAAAGCACTCGTATATCAAAGCGCGTTTCCCCAAAGGAAATAATGGAAACTCAGATAATCCGTTCCACAGCCACTGCTTGTCTATGCAGTACCGCACGTGGCCAGAGGTGCGGGGGTGCCGGAGACACTTGGAAACACTCAGAGACGCACGGAGACCACTCACAGATGCTTGGAGACTCTTGGGAATGGAGTGTTTCTGAGTGTCCCCGAGCGTCACCGGCACCTCTCGGCAAATGCGATACTGCACATCCCAGCGGCTTGAACTCTGTTTGTCTTGCAAGACAACACTCGCAAAGTGAGTAAAAATTTTAAAAAACAAATAGTTTATATTGCAAAACTTTTGAAAACCGCATAACTCACAATCCGAGGTTCCACTGTTAATCACATCAAAATTATGGACAAATTTGGAGGAAAGAGGGACATTGTTCCAAATCAGGGACAGTCCTTTGAAATCAGGGACAGTTGGGATCTATGTATTAGGATGACCACATACGTTTGCCCATTTAAAGATGCGAAGGTTAGCTATCCACAAGTTTGCCATTAATGTATATGGCTGTCAGTGTCATCGCTGTCCTCTTGAAAATCCTAGTTGCCTAATTCAGGGGAAGTGGAGAAAATCTTAAATTTTAAACTCTTACCAGAAGAGAAATAGGGAGGAAATCTAATAGGAACATCTGCTCCAATGACAACAATCCTCCCACTTCCCGATGTGCCTACAGGATATGAGGTTGGGGAAATCTTGATAGAGTTTTAAACATTCTCTACTCTATTCAAAACTAACAAACAAGCAAAAAATGGGCTTTTAATATATTTTAAAGTAAACCTTTGCCCAAGCTGGGAAAAAAATGAGCACTAATATAATTTGTATTTTCAACTACACGTCTATTGCCTTGGCTAACCAGAGAATGACACACAGCTGATGCTCATTACAGAAAGACCAGGTAACGCTAAAGTGATTTTCAAGATGCAGAAAACGCCATAGTATTGTTTTGCTTTAAGTCTGGCTATAAAACAAGCTAAGAGGAGATCAACCGAAACTCCTAAAAATGAAATCTGAGATACAACAAAGCATTTAGAGGAAAGTCTGTGAGGAACAATAGAGTGGCAATGAAGTTACTGCTGTTAATAAAGGCGCAACCTCAAAAATGCTCTTTGCTTAGTGCTGGGGAATATATACAGACATACACATATATTCAGTATATAGTCAGTGAAGCAAGATTGTGGGATTGCAAATGATATATATTTGTCATCTAGGTTTCTCACCTACACATGGTGAAGGGATCCAGGGTATAAAGATGATGTGGAGAAAACAAACACATTTCTGAGTTCAGGAGTCTGGAGACTTTGTAGAGCTTTGGGTAGGATAAAGCCTCCAGTCCTTGACCCACATCTTACCTGGTAGCCAGACATTTTATTAGTCTAAGCCGTCCACAGGCCTTTATATATAGGTGAGCTCACTGATGCTTGGTCCCTCTCTCTTGCCAACCCTGTTGTGGGAGCCTGATGCTGGGAAAAAAGGCTGATTACTGACAAAACACTAAGGCCTCAAGCACAACAACGTTTGCGGGCATAAAATTAGGTGGGGCATACAGGCAGACATAGAAGTGAATCAGTATACACCCCTGTACTGGAATGCACAAGATAGGCTGCTCATATGAGCCAGAGCAGCAGTTGCCGACCACTGATGGTCCATGAGAAAATGTTAGTGGTCCCTAGGGGTTCTGCTGCAAACCAACATTGTGGCGAATGTTTATCGCCTACTGTTGTTTCCAGGGTTGTTCTCAATGCGCGCTGACAATCAATACTGTCAGCACGCATTGATACTCGATGCCTCCTCTGCTCCGGTGAACTCAGAGGGAGGTGCAGGGAGTTATGCAGAGAGCAAGAGGTGAAGGAGGAGGGGACTTCCAACAGTAGGGAGCATGGAGCTTGAGCACATGGCTAGATAAGGAGGTGAGATCCAAAGATTAGTCTGTATAAGGTAGCACTGTGATCTAGAGTGCAGGGGGTGGGTTGGTCAGAGAGAAGGAGCATCGTGTGTATAAGGGCCAGTGTGTTTCAAGGGGAGGGGGGCAGAAAGGCAGAGCATTGTGTGTATAAGGCATGTAAAATTCATATTAGTGGTAAGCAGGACTCAAAATCGTGAGTTTAGTGGCCCGTGAGGTCCAAAAAATTGGCGACTACTGAGCTAGAAGATCTCTGGGAGGGGCAACAAATATAGTGTATTTGAAGGAGAAGAAGCACCACACCAAAAGTTTAATAGTTAAAGCGGAGGTCCACCCTAAAGTGGACCTCCGCTCATCGGAACTCTCCCCCCCTCCGGCGCCACAATTGACACCTTTCAGGGGGGAGGGGGGTGCAGATACCTGTACAGTACAGGTATTCTGCACCCACTTCCGGGATAGCTCTCTGCGGAAAGGGGCGTAGATTACGCCCCTTTCCGCAAGTGCCCGCCCCTTTCTGCAAGTGCCCCGCTGCCTGCTGGGAAACACACAGATCCCAGAGGCAGCGGGGACCGTCCTTATTGCGCAGCGCGATTCACGCATGCGCAGTAGGGAACCGGGAAATGAAGCCGAAAGGCTCCATTTCCTGATTCCCATACCCAAGATGGCGGCGGCAGCACCTTACAGACGATCTAGAGATCGGCTTCGGGTGCCGACATCGCGGGCGCGCTGGACAGGTAAGTGTCACTATTTTAAAAGTCAGCAGCTGCAGTATTTGTAGCTTCTGGCTTTAAAAAAAAAAGTCCCGGCGGACTCCCGCTTTAAAAAAAAATTGTATTTTTTTCTTCACATAAGTCAGGTACTTGGCCAATGTGAAGATAAATAAAAAGACCTTTTGGGCTTTTTCAGTGTGATGCTTCTTTTACTTCAAGTACTCATCTAATGAGTATGGCTAGCTTAACACTTTGTCCTAAAATTTAAATGTAAAGAAAGATAAAACTGAAAATATAACATTTCAGGTTTATATCTCATTAAAGCAAAGAAAGTGAACTTAAGCTATGTCCACAGTATATAGTAACCAGTCCACTCTTATGCTGCGTACACACGATCGGAATTCTCTTCGGAAAAGCTCTGATGGTTTTCCCGTCGTTATTCCGCTCAAACTGTCTTGCCTACACACGGTCACACCAAATTGCGACCACCAAGAATGCGGTGACGTACAATACGTACGATGGGACTAGAAAAAGGAAGTTTAATACCTAGTATCCAATAGCTTCCATCTCGTAGTTGAATCTGAGCATACGTGAGTTTTTGCGTGTCGGAATTGCATACCCATGCTCGGAATTTCCAATAGAAAGTTTTTCCATCGGGAAATTTAAGAACTTGCTATCAAATTTGTGCTGGCGGGAATTCGGCCAGCTAAATTCCGATGGAGCATACACACGGTCACATTTTCCGATGAAAAGCTCTCAGTCTTTTGCTGGCCGAAATTCCAATTGTGTGTATGCGCAATAACACTGCCTGGCTCTGCCGATGGAACTTCTGCTACCTCCAGGTAGATGGGTACTTGCGACATCCCCTGCCTTCACCAATACAGTACTGGGCGACTGGCAATCAATCACCATGACAGAGGTCTATTGTGGACTCAATACTGGTGCAGATCAAGAAACAAATATAGTCATCCAGCCATATTTTCACTATGACCTCCTTCTCCTCCCATAAAAGAAACACAAATACACTTGTTCCAAAGATTTTGTTATCAAAGAAACTGAATCTGCGGATGCTAAAGATAACTATAAAATCCTTCTTAAAATTCCCCAACCTTCTCACCTTTTTTCCGTTGAAAACCAGCAGGCAGAATTCATGCTGGAACTGAATCATTTGAAGTTGAAATATATATATATATAGCTTCAAGAAGAATGGTACCTGCCTTGATTCACAGTTCTAACAATTTGACCAGACAATGCTCTGTGTCTGCATTTAATCATGTCCAAATTCCCTTCCTATTGTAGCTCTGCCTGGCATAGCCAAGAATAGAGACAGGAAGAATGGCTGTGTATGAACTGGCAACCTTGTGTTAGTTGTAGACTTTCATCAAGAGGAGACAGGTCACCACAATATGATGATAGCCAAATAAAAAAAAGAAGCCGAAATGCTGTGTCCGCCATTGTGATGCAAATTTTGCAATCGTGTACCAACTGAATGAATATGATGAATGAATAAATGACTGCTTTCAGAAAGCAGGAGGGCGTCATTCACATGGCTGCTGGGTGTAGAAGCAGAGTTAACTATGTGTGATGGGACCCCATTGTAAAACCATTAAAGTGTTTGTAAACCCAAAACAGAAATAACTTAAAGTGAGTCATTCATATAAAGAAAGTTTATGTGTTAACACTTTTTTTCTCTACTGCTTGTCATTGCCAATAAAATAACTGGTGATGGTGCCAGGTTCATCCTCAACCTTGGTTGCAGCGGCAGCGCTACCCATAGTAAGCTCTCTCTCAGCATTTCTGACCCTGTGCAATAACCCTACCAAATCAAATGAAAACTGTGCCTATGCACTCTGTGCTCTGTGTTCCCCATACAGAGCTGCCCGCCTCACAGACAGACAAGCCCTGGTTGGGTAGTCCTCATCTATTGTTTGAAAGTGGCGCCATCAGGGTGTCTTGTTATCATCCAATCACAATAGCTTAGTCCCATCCACTGTCTTGGTCCTACGGAGCACAGTAGCTAAAGTCAAGTGACAACTCAATAAATAGCCGAAAAGGGCACTTGTTGCATTTTATTACACTGCAATTTTAAGAGGGAATGCTTCCCCATTGTGCGCCATCACAGTACATAAGTACATAGGTACATCTACTTTAAGCCACCCCCACCATCAATTCTCTATTCTCAATCTGAAGAAATTCCCCTGTAGTGATAGAGGATAAAAATCCAATTTATAGCAATCATATAGAGGTTCCTGAACTACATATACATTAATTGAATTCAAATATATCTGACAATTTCTATTTCTGCATACCTAAATTCCTGTATAAAACTTCTTAAAAAGAAATACTTATCACCAGAGTGGTACTGTGGATACGATATACAAGTAATATTTGCCACGTCCTGATATTTGAGAATATTTAAGAAAGGGAATTTTTTGGAATGATGGACTTTATAGACATAAACCAACAACTTATGTTGAACAAATAAACAAAATTTATTACAAATTTAAAAAACACAGACACATAGAAAAGCTTGCATAATTTACGGTAACAGAAAATGCCTATGAGCACAATGATCATACTATCAAACAATTTAAAATTGGATAATTAAATCAATCAGATAACCAAATAATATACTTGTAAAACAATTATGCAGTATGTAGACAATATATCATATGACTCAGCTTAACTTGCTCTTGCTCTACATGCTACGCGTTCGTCAGGAGCTTTGGCAAATTCTATAAATACGTATAAAATAATATTTATATATATATATATATATATATATATATATATATATATATATATATATATATATATAATAAAAAAATAATAATTTTGTTTTTTTTGGGGATGGTTTACGCTCGCTGGAGGCCATGGTAGCAGCAACTCAATGTTATAATTTATTAATATATATGTTGTGTATATATAAACTGTTATGAATGTATGCATATTTTCTTATTTATAGAATTTGCCAAAGCTCCTGACGAAGCGTTATTAAATGCGTAACATGTAGAGCAAGAGCAAGTTAAACTGAGTCATATGATATACTCTCTACATACTGGATAATTGTTTTACAAGTATATTATTTGGTTATCTGATTGATTTAATTATCCAATTTTAAATTGTTTGATAGTATGATCATTGTGCTCATAGACATTTTCTGTTAAATTATGCAAGCTTTTCTATGTGTCTGTGTTTTTTAAATTTGTAATAAATTTTGTTTATTTGTTTAACATAAGTTGTTAATTCCTGCATAACCATACAGCATTGGGGCTATGCAGGAATTATAGATACGTGGTTTGCTATGGCTCTAGCTTGGCTTTTGTACAGAGGGGTGTCGGGCAACCAAGGCTTTGAGGTCCCTGGTGACAATGTTCTTCTGGAGAGCACATTGGGAGGTGAAGTTCTGCTCCGTACACCCATTCAGGGACAGCAGCTGGGGACACTAGACAGGTATTGGAAACATCAGGTTGGTGTTCCATTTCGGCATTTGTCCGGTGCCACCAAAGGGGTATTCCAGGATTGGGCATTGGGTAAGCATGCTCTGATTTGACAAGGTTGACATGCTGGTCAGTGACATCATCCTCTCCACCTCATCCAATCGGAAAATGCTTTGCATTTATTCAGAAAATGCAAAGGGCAGCCACTCAGTACGTATGCCATGTAACCACAGTATGTATGAATATCCATAACTGGAATTCTTCGTTAACCCTTTGCCGCCAACTGTACACATATATGTGGTCTGCCTCCATGAAGTGGGTTTTCTTCTGTGGGGCCACACGTACGCGTACATGTGATTGTTCTATCACAGTGATCAGTCACTGTATGGCCTGCCCCTGTGTGAGTTTTCTCCTCTGAATGGAGAGAAAGATACATTGTATCTCTTTCTCTTTGCTAGAGGAGAAAAACAGAAACACACAAAAGTGTGTGTAAAAAAAATAAAAAAAAATAGCTAGATCAGGGTTTGATCTAGGTCAGGGCACAACAAGTCTCAGGTGCCATCGCGACTAGAAATTGCAGTCTGGTGCCTAGGCTTTTGTCAGCAAAGCTTTTTTTCTTCACATACCGGCACTCCAGACTCCAGTCTGCTATGTGCGGGGTTTTGGCACTCTCAGGGAACACCAGGCCCCTACTTGCCACCTCTCCATCAGCCGGTTCCTGAGTGCCAGTCTGGGGGGGGGGGGGGGTGACCTCCTTCTACTCTCCTCGGAGGCTGTACCCAGACACCCCTTCTGTTTCTGCTGTCACCCATCAAGGATCAGATCTGGGTCAGCGTTCAGGGCGAGAGACCAGAGTCTGCGTGGTGTCGGCAGATCTGAGGGTGCCCAGGCTGTGTTGGAGCAGATCTGGCAGGAGGCAGAAGATCACAGAAAGCCAACTACCATGTCGTAGGAGGAGAGGTGAGTGAGCCATGACATTGAGCAAAGGCCGTAGTGGGGTTCGAATTTGTGATGAGGTGGGGGATTTGTGAAGAGTGGATCGGGAAATTTTTGAAGGGGGGTTTTTGAAGAGTGTGGGGGGGATTTGTGAAAGGGGGGGGGGTTGTGATGAGTGTTGGGGGGGGGGGGAGTTTGTGAAGAGGAGAGAGCTGTGGAGGGGGAATTTGTGAAAATTGCTGAGAGGGCAATCGGCACAATAATAGGTTAGGTTTTTATTTTCATTCTTTCCAGTCAGCCTATAACCTTGGCGTAATGCCATTATGTTGGGATTATTGACTGGCCGCTCTCCTATAAGTTAGGGCTTGGGGGGTGCAAATTACTTGCCTTTCCCCAGAGGCTGATAACCCATGCTAGGCCACTGCCCACACTCCCCTTTCCTTTGGCATTAGCCAATTTGTAAACATTCTTTTTTCTAATATTAGTGTCAGTGTATTTTAGATATGAAAAAAATCGAAATATTCAACATTGTCTCTGGGCCCTACTAAAGATACAAACAACACATAACATACACATATGTGGTATTGTGGTGATCGTTGGGAGCAGGAGAATTTAAATTGGATTGTTCCTTGTTGGTAGGCATTGGTAATAGCAAGAAATCTACAGCTAAATTAAGAAAAATATTTTTTTTACTATTTTGGCCTAGTTTTTCTTTGATAATAAAAAATAAAATCAGAATATATTCAATATTATTTATGATACCAAATGAAAGCCCTATTTGTCCTGGAAAAAAAAGTGGTATAATCACCCTGGATACACTACATAGTCGCAATGGTAGGTACAGTTTTATTTAAAAGTTGCAAAATTGTGTTCAGGCATTAGGATTATTTGTTTTGTTGTCATTAAGTATTTAACATATACTGTATGCATTTCAAATATATATGTATCCTTTTCCCTAAATGAAATGTTCTGTAAGGTTCCAAGGCTCAGTAGCAGCCCTGTATCCTTCAATACAAAAATGTCGGATCCTAACCAGAAAGGGTTCGTTATGATTCAGCAGCTGAAAAACTCTGACGGAATGAACGTTTTTGTTGGATTTTGCTGCTGCCATTATGTTAATGGTTTCCTGAGATTCTGTAGAACAAAATAATTGCATGAAGTTTGTTCAGGTTATTTTTGCTATTTGAACTTTGTCACACTGTGTCGGTACATTCACTTTACCAAATGTAGTCTTAGCACAAGAGTGAGAACAAGAATAAAGAGCTTTTTGAAAAGAACCCATGAAGTCAGTCAGAAAATAAATGATAGATTTAAGAAATATTGACAGGTAAAGCAGAACTCCGGGCAGAGCGATTTTAAAGCAAAGTTCCCCCCCCCCCCCCAGCAAAAAACTTAAAGTCAGCAGCTACATATACTGTAGCTACTGACTTTTAATATTAGGGCACTTACCTGTCTTGGAATCCAGTGATGTCGGTACCCCAGCCAATGTTTCCATCGGCTTTCGGGTGCTGCCACCGCCATTCATGGTAAGAGAAACTGGCAATGAAGCCTTTTTGGCTTTACAGCTGGTTCCCTACTGTGCATGCACGAAGCATGCTGCACTTTCTGAATGGCTTGGTGGCGGGGGAAGGAGGAGGGGGGCCAAACTTCAGAGTATTCTCGCCATGACGAGATCTCTCGGAAGTGGGGACGGGTACATATCAAAAACAGGTACCCGCTCCCCCCTCTCTCCCAAATGTGGCACCAGAGGGGGGGAGGAGGCAGATAAGTGAAGCTTCCACTTTTGGTTGGAAATTCGCTTTAAAGCCCAACTCCAGGATATTAGCAACCCTCTTATCAACCCTATCTACCACCCTCTCTGCCATGCCTCCAGCGTATACTTTATCATATTTGTTGTTTACTTATTCAATTTTGTCTTGGGTTCCACCTAGAAGTCAAAGTGTGCAATCCTACATTCCTTAATGCAGGGTGTCCAATTCGTGGCACAAGAGTTCAGCATGCCGCCCAGGGCATGTCTGGAAGAACCCCATGCAGAAGAGCCATGGTGGCTAGCACATGTGAAGGGATGCAGGGGATGTCATGTATACCTATTTTCATACAAGCCGCGGTGGCAAAGAGAATGCAGGAATAAGCACAGCTAAAGGGATGCTGTTTTTGTAAGAGCACCGGCAACAGCTGAAGCATGGATTCTGATGGCGGCAGGCAAAGTAAATGCCACTTGGCTGTATTGGGGTAGAGAGATGGGGGCACTGTTGTCTACAGACATACAGAGTGTGGCTTGGCCCCCGTCCCCATTCCCTCTTCACATGATTTGACTGACAGCAACAAGAGCCAATTGCTTCTGCTGCTGCTGAGTCTCCTGTGAGAAGAGAGAGAGGGGAGAAGAGTTGCTGAAGATGGGCACAGCGCTGAGTCAAGATTGGGCTCAGGTAAGTATTTAAGGTGTGTTTTTTATCTCAATGCAGAGAATGCATAAAAAAAAAAAAACTTTTTGCCTTTATAATCACTTTAATGAAAAGTACCTGCAAAAATGCTCTATTTTTCTGCTGTGGTCAGACAGTCGTTGGGCTTTACCATTAAGAAAGCTTACCATTGGACTTTAGTTGGACTTTTATGCCGCGTACACACGAGCGGAATGTCAGATGGAAAAGTCAGATGGGAGCTTTTCATCGTATATTCCGATCATGTGTATGCCTCATCTGACTTTTTTTTCGAACATTCTGATGGACCTAGAAATAGGAATTGGTAATATTTAGAACATGTTCTATCGGGAAAACCGCTCGTCTCTATGCTGTTCCGACAGACCAAAATCGACGCATGCTCTGAAGAAACTACAGGGTACTAGGCTTGATCCATAGAACGTACGGTCCAAGAAATCATACATCATATGGAAAAGAGAGGGACCATAGCGTAATTCTGTAATGCAGGACAATTTATTATAAGAAAGTACCAAGTACCAATATTTTTTATAATAAATTGTCCTGCATTATGGAATTACGCTATGGTCACCTTCTATTCCATATGATGTATGATTTCTCGGACCGTACGTTCTATGGATAAAGCCTAGTACCCTGCAGTTTATGAGAGGCATCCCTGTGATCTTCCATTCAGATGTCAGAGGCCGTAGCTAGGTTATAGCCGAATGCTGGTGTGGGTTGGCCCTCTGTTAAGCAGCTTTCCATGTGGTGGTGGTTCTTCACATTCAAATTGTGGATCGGTGTTTCTATTCAACCATCTATTTGGACACACATTTTGATGAGAGACTGTTATGGTTTTAATCCATTGTGTTTAATAACCAAATTGGACGAGACGGAAGCTATTAACTACTCACTATTGAACTTCTTTTCTAGTCCCGTCGTACGTACTGTACGCCACTGCGTTCTTAACGATCAGACTTTGGTGTGATCATGTGTACGCAAGACAGTTTCAGCGGAACTACGTCAGAAAAACCTTTGGAGTTTATTCCGACGGGAAAACCGGTCATGTGTGTACAGGGCATCCCTGGCAGGAACACCAGGAATTTCACACAAAGGAAGCAATACAAAGAGAAAAGTATACTTTTTCATACAATACATGGTACAGAAGCCACATATCAGGAATTTGAAAGTTCGGGTTTACATATTCTTTAAAGAATGAGGAAAATTAGGTACTGATGGATTTACTGAGAATAAAATCAGAATTGAAGTACCGCAAATCTACTCCATTGGCGCATGTACTAGTGAGATGATGATCAAGTTGTATCTAACAGCAGTTAGGAGGGAGGCCAAGCTGCATGGTGATGATCAGGTGGCAGATATAAACCAGTACTGGTTACTGAACGATTGAAAATGTTGAATGTGCCTTCCGTGCAGATGGCGGAGGGCTGTAAATGTTTCAGAGTGTGAAGCTGTATCCATCTATTTAATAACTTACTGAGTTAATAGAATTTCATTTTTTTTTCTAGTTGCCTATAAAATCTTGCACCTGCAAAGGGAAAATAAGCCCTGATACAGCCATAAAAATAATGTGCAGACCTAAATAACTGCAAAAAATAAAATTAAAAAAAGATGCTTACAATCTTAACTGAAAAATCAACTGCGATGAGTGTCAGAGACACAGGATAAACAGTCCGCTACCTGCTGCTTCCCAACCTTTATAGGAGCTTGGCTACAAATTCGGGGACTCACTAACTGAATCTGAACCACCCAGAAACATGGAAAAACTCCAAGAACTTAATATACAATACTGCCGAAAGTTCTTCACTTTTACTTAACAAAGGACAGCATTGCTGCAAAGTCACATTATATTTTGGGGCTCATTATTCCTTTTAATCCCCTCTTGCTTGTCATGTTGGGTTGTCTTTAATTAGCATACTCATGGATAAAGAAATTCAATAAAAAAAAAAATTATTGGATATATTTTATAGCAGAAAGTAAAAAACATAGTTTTTTTTTTCAAAATTGTCGCTCTTTTTTTGTTTATAGTGCAAAAAATTAAAACCGCAGAGGTGATCAAATACCACCAAAAGAAAGCTCTATATTTGTGGGGGGAAAAAAAGGAATACATTTTATTTGGGTACAGCTTCGCTCGACTGCGCAATTGTCAGTTATCATTTAAGGACTGGAAGGATTTGCCCCCTTAATGACCAGGCCATTTTTCGTTCGACGCTGTACCCAAACAAAATTGATGTCCCTCTTTTCCTACAAATAGAGCTTTCTTTTGGTGGTATTTGATCACCTTTTAGTTTTTTTTTTGTTTTTTTATGCTATCAACAAAAAAAGAGCGGCAATTTTGAAAAAAAATAAAACAATATTTTTTACTATTTGCTATAATAAGTATCAAAAAAAAAAAAAAATGTAATAAAACAAATTTCTTTCCTGGTTTAGGCCAATATGTATTCTGCTACATATTTTTGGTAAAAAAAAAAAAAAAAATTATAGATGGATAGATTTATGGCATTTTTATTATTTTTTTTATTGCGGCAGACAGATTGAACACTTTTGACACTTTTTTGGGACCAGTAATGATTATACAGCGATAAGAGATAAAAAAAAGCCACTGATTACTGTATAAATGTCACTGGCCTGGACGGGGTTAACACTAGGGGGAGATCAAGGGGTTAGGTTTGTTCCAGGGGAGGTGTTTCTAACTGTATGGGGGCTGGGCTGACTGGAGGAGGAAAGCAATCGCTGTTCTTGATTACTAGGAACAGACGATCTCTCTCTCCTCCCTCGACAGAATGGGGATCTGTTTGTTTACACTGACCAATCCCTGTTCTGCTCATCTCTGGAGTGATCGCGGGTGGCTGGTGGACATCGAGTCCACTTGACCCGCTGATTGGCTCCCCTGCTCCTAGAGTTCCCACCTCATCCCTATAAACCCAAACTCCTTTGAATTACACAGGTTCTGAGGCTAATTAAAGCGGAGTTCCGACTGTGAAAAATTGTTTGCTTATGTTTTGGATGAATATCTTTATTTTTAAAGACTTATTACTAGCACTCACTTTTTTTTTTTACATCGCTGCTCGATAGCCGATTTAATTGAGCATTATATGTTTTATTTCTTCTTGCCACTTTCCATCTTGCTTGTGGGCATGTGAAGCCCACAAGCACTCTCTTCCGGGCTCTGGTGTAGCTGAGCGACCAGCATGCACCGCCCTTTCTTGTGCATGTGCCATACACTTCTGACATTGCCATCACAACGGGTGTCGTAGTCGGAAGTGCCGCCCCTGTTGTGATGGCAGTGAAGCCCTCGGTGCTGCCCAGCAACTCCTGGGAAATGATGACAGACATCTCCCAGGAGAACTAGCGAGCACAGGCGCCGAGGCAAATGAGGTCAAGCGCCTTGGAGAGGAAGAGGCAGATTAAGGGAACCCCTAGCAATAGACCTGTTATTTGTATTTCATGCAGCTGAGTAATCTAAAATGTGTTTTGTGACTGGAAATTCACTTTAAATGCAGATAAGGCACCGTGTACGTTTAAGTACCACCTTAATCAGCCACAGGACCTATGTAAGTAATATATGTTTGGGTGTTAACCGCTTGTGGACCAGCCACCACAGTTTTACTGCGGCAGGTTGGCTCCGCTGTGAAAAATCACGTTGTATTACATGATCTCACGAGGCTTGCATAGCAGGCGCGCACACGTGCATGCCCGCCCGCCGCGAGCTCCATGAGTCTGACCGTGGGTTCCCGCAACCGTCTAACTGAGTGGTAGAACGGGAGATACTAATGTAAACAAGCATTTCCCCGTTCTGCCTAGTGACAGTGTCACTGATCACAGCTCTCTATAATCGGGAGCGGTGATCAGTGTTGTGTCACAGCTAGCCCATCCCCCCTACAGTTAGAATCAGTCCCTAGGACACACTTAACCCCTGCAGAGCCCCCTCCCGGTTAACCCCTTCACTGCCAGGGACATTTTTACAGTAATCAATGCAATTTTATAGCATTGATCGCTATATTAATGCCAACGGTCTCAAAAATGTGTCAAAATTGTCCGATGTGTCTGCAATAATGTCACAGTCCCGATAAAAATCACTGATCGCCGCCATTACTAGTAAAAAAAATATATATTAATAAAAATTGCATAAGTCTATCCCCTATTTTGTAGACGCTATAACTTTGCGCAAACCAATCAATAAACGCTTATTGCAATCTTTTTTACCAAAAATATGTAGAAGAATACGTATTGGCCTAAACTGAGGAAAAAAATATATGTTTTATATATTTTTTGGGGATAATAACAAAAAGTTTAAAATATTGCTTTTTTTTCAAAATTGTCGCTCTTTTTTTGTTTATAGCGCAAAAAATAAAAACCGCAGAGGTGATCAAATACCACCAAATGAAAGCTCTATTTGTGGGGAAAAAAGGGCATAATTTTGTTTGGGAGCCACGTCACAAGACTGCGCAGTTGTCAGTGAAAGCGACGCAGTGCCGAATCGCAAAAAGTGCTCTGATCTTTGGCCAGCCCAATCCTCCGGGGCTGAAGCGGTTAAAAGGATAAGGTGGCAGCCATACCCGCTCCTGAATGAAGGCACGTGCGTGCCAATAAATCGCAGTGTACGCACCCGATGTACAATGATGGCGATTTGCCCAGGGGAGCCAACCTGCTGCAGTGAAACGGGGTGGACTGTAACTAGTTAAAATAACGCAGTGCTGTATCGCAAAAAAATGGTCTGGTCATGAAGGGAGGGAGGGTAAATCTTCCAGAGCTGAAGTGGTTAATGTGTTAAAGTCAGCCCCTGGCTGTTATAGCAGCGCTTCCATTCGTGTGTGATCTCACTAATATTCTGCACAGCAATGCCCTAAAGGCTTGACACCTGTCTGTTGCAATGGCAGAGTTAGTACAAAGCAATGTCCCAACACATCATACATCTCTTATACAAGCGTAGGAAATGGCGGTCTAACTTTCTACGAGTAGGAACACCAGTTAATAAACCGTTCTGCTGTGATTACAAGTTTATGTATACAATTCGACAATAATAAGAGGTTAATCACGTCCCTACAAAGCTGCAATAAGCACAACATGGGCAGAACACTGTGAATGAGCCTAAGTATTATTTAATTGATGTGGTATTTTCTTGCGCGGCATTGAAATGTGTCAGGTTGATGAATTATTTGTGTGAACAAGTCAGACCAAGAAATCTCTAGAACATTAAAATAATGTCCCATTGACTTCCTTTGTAATAATTACAATGTCCATGTGGGTTGATAAGAAAGCTGGGCCCTTAATTAAATAATGAATTACTAACATCTTAACAAAACGGCCTTACACAACGGAATACAAAAAGAACAGTAAATCATTTATTCGCCAAGGCCCGCAATGAGCTTCCCATAACTTCATTTACTTTTAATAACCCTCGGTTGTCACAACCACACAACTAAAGAGTTTAAACAGAAAACCCATATAATTACCGTAATAATTTGTATGCCCGTAATGAGCACCAAATGGAGCTTCACCTTCATTGTGGTGTGTCTGCAACCATAATCGTGAGGCAATGATATCACTCTTCTTAATCTAAAAGAAATGCCATGTGCTCAATTTGAATTTCTTAATGGACAACATCTTTATTAACAGGAACAAAAGCTGTACTAGACAATCTTTGAGGGTACACATCTACGCTGTTGTGCAAGAGTTTTAGGCGGTGTGAAAAAAAAATGCTGTAAATTAAGAATGCATTCAGGAATAGAAGAGTTAATAGTTTATTTTTTATCAATTAACAAAATAAAAAGTAAATGAACAGAAGAGAAATACAAATCAAATCACTATTTAATGTGGTCGCCCTTTATCTTCAAAACAGCATCAATTCTTCTAGGTATAATTGGAGTCTGTGATGGATCTTGGCAGGTAGGTTGTTCCAAACATCTTGGAGAACTAACCACAGATCTTCTGTGAATGTAGGGTGCCCCAAATCCTTCTGTCTTTTCATGTAATCCCAGACAGACGGATGATGTTAAGATCAGGGCTCTCGGAGGGCCAAAACCGCTCTATTCACCTCACTTTTGGGTGCGAAGGTGCTGCAAACTGGATGCTTTAGTTCATGATATTCATCTAGCCAAGCATACAGGCAAGGAGCCCTTATTTTTCTTTATGCCATTCTCCGTCTCCTTGTTCTTCGTTACACTGAAAATAGTTCTTAAAGAGGAGCTGCACAAAAAAAAAAAATATTAAAAGCCAGCAGCTACTAATATTGCAGCTGCTGACTTTTAATAATATCACACTTACCTGTCCCAGGTTCCAGCGATGTCGGCGGCAGATGACGAGCGATCGCTCGTCTCGCTGCAGCCACCGCCGCCATCCTCTGTCAGGGAATCGGGAAGTGAAGCAAGAGGGCTTCACTGCCCGGTTCCCTACTGCGCATGCGCGAGTCGCGCTGCGCTGGTTCCCCGCTGTGTCTCTGGGAACTGTGTGTTTCCCAGAACACAACGGGGGGGGGGGGGGGGCGGAGCCATGTGGCGGTGGGCGGAGCCATGCGGCGGTCTGGCCGGAAGTGGGTGCAGTTACCTGGATTATCCAGGTAACTGCACCCCCCTCCCCCCCGAAAGGTGCCGATTGTGGCACTGGAGGGGGGGAGGGATAATACTAGCGGAACTTCCCCTTTAGGGTGAAGAACCGCTTTAAAGTGGAGTTCCACCCAAAAGTGGAACTTCCGCTGATTTGTCTCCCCCCCCCTCAGGTGCCACATTTGGCACCTTTCAGGGGGAGGGGGGAGCAGATAATTATCTTTGATAGGTATCCTGTTTCCGGTTCCGGGAGTCTGGGCCGTAGCCCATGACGTCACTGCTCGGCTCCCTTCTCCTCCCACTGCCACCGGGCTAGTAGGAGAGAGGAGCGGGGCTGTAGCTCAAGAAGAGAAGAACAGAAGGCGGTGACAACGCGGCGACAGAAGACCGGGCCACCGCTTGTAAAAGAGCTAGAAGAAGGCGCGGTGGCCTGGCAAGAAGAACCAAAGAGGGGGACAAGACCCCCAAAGTCAGAAGAAGAGGGCGGTGGCGAAGAAGAAAGCCGGGCACCTCCGCTAGTAAAAGAGCTAGCAAAAGATAGCGGAGGAGTCCGGCGAGAAGACCCCCCCAAGACGGAAGACCCCCGGAGCAGTGCAATAAATTATTTTTAAACCTTGTGTGTTGTGTTTTTTTAACATTTTTTTTCACAGGTGAATGGGTAGGGGTACATTGTACCCCATACTCATTCACATAGGGTGGGGGGCCGGGATCCGGGGGCCCCCTTATTAAAGGGGCTCACAGATTCCAATAAGCCCCCCGCCCACAGACCCCGACACCAACTGCCAGGGTTGTCGGGAAGAGGACCTTGTCCTCATCAACATGGTGACAAGGTGCTTTGGGATGGGGGGGCACGCGGCCCCCCTTCCCCAAAGCACCCCCCAATGTTGAGGGCACGTGGCCTGGTACGCCTCAGAAGGGGAGGGTGCTCACTCGCCCCCACCCCCTTTCCTGGCCAGCCGGGTAGCGTGCTCGGATAAGGGTCTGATATGGATCTGGGGGGGGACCCCCCACGCCATTTTTTCGGCGTAGGGATTCCCCTTTAAGTCCATACCAGGTGACAGGGCCAGCGACGCCTCCTTCGCTGGTCCCGGCTACCTGGAGCCACGCTCAAAATGAACGGACTTTCCTCCGTGTGTGTGGGTCCGTTCATTTCAAAAGTACGGCGGATAGTCCTGCGGTACGGCGGATAGTCCCGGCGGACTTAGTCCGCCGTACCTAGTCCGCCGCAAAAGTGCCGTGTGTGAGCAGGTAGCTCGTTCGGCGGACAGTCTGGTGGTTTGCCTGCCAGACTAAGTCCGCCGGATAGTCTGGTACATGTGTACGCGGCATTAGTAGTATGACACTCATATAAACAGTCATGTTTCTCAAATAGCATTTTGGTTATTTCTGGAGGAACTTTGGATACAAATGATCCTTAGCGAGGTGCTGGTGTCACCTATTAAGAATTAAAGTACCACTCCACTTTGTCCACAACCCATGCTCCCTCCCTGAAGCACCCTGGGCTACGCTTTATATGCTGCAGTTCTCAGGCCAGCCAAATGATATCACAGGTCCTATCTTTTCTCTGGTGGAGGCTGCAGGTGACCTTTCCTCCTGGAAAAGCTGTCAGCCCCAGTCAGCATGACATGAGTGTCCATGATGGCCTTGTTTCACTGGAAGAGGGTTGGATGATGCTTGCCATTGTTTAACCCAAAAGATGAGCAACATTCGGCAATAGAATTGCAGTGGGTGGGAGTATTAGGGTCAGTAAGTATTTTTTTGTTGAAAAGCTGCTGAATGACTTATTTTTTGATTGATCTCCAAAAGGTGGAGTTGAGCTTGAGCTTTAAAGGTAGCCATAACAATGAATAAAAAAATGTTGAGCGTATGGTTTGCTAATGTCTTTCACACACATTCGTCTTCCCAGCCAGGTTGATAGTAAATCCCTCTCAATTGAGATATCACCTATCAGCGCAAACATGTCAAAAGTGTGTCACGTACTTCCTGTGTTCTGTGATGACTAGCTGACCCCGAGGTGAAAAAACACCTGCTAAAAACACTGGAAAAGCACAGAAGAGGGCCTTTCAAGCCTCACTGATCTCGTGAAAGAAAATAATGGAGATCTGTATGGAAATACAGATAAGTCCTTTTGTCAAAGATAAATATTTTAACATCCACATTTGCAAAATATTTTACTCATGAGAAAATATGTATTGGACATTTGTGGATAAAAAGAACTCAGGAGCCAACCCAAGATTCAACAGGTATATCTAAGGAGAAATTCACAATATAAATAGATGGTAAATGGTAATGTAATGTTGGCTACCCAACTCCTTGGATTAGTTAAGCCTTTGTTAAAAAATAAATAAATACATTATATATATATATATATATATGTCGCTGTAGATCCGAGTGGGACATGCAAAGAAAATAAAAAACAGCATTTTAGCTTACACATGATTTGATGATAAAATCAGCAGAGCTTCCCCTCATTTCAGATCTACCACTTAGTTTTAGAGCACGTGCATTTGCAGTGCAAAGTGGATTTGCCTTTCGTAAATAACCCCCTCACATTTTTGTAAATATATTATTCAATTTTTTCATGTGACAACACTGAAGAAATGATACTTTGCTACAATGTAAAGTAGTGAGTGTACAGCTTGTATAAAAGTGTAAATTTACTGTTCCCTTAAAATTACTCAACACACAGTCATTAATTACTAAACCGCTGGCAATAAAAGTGAGTACACCCCTAAATGAATATGTCCAAATTGGGCCCAAAGTGTCAATATTTTGTGTGGCCACCATTATTTTCCAGCACTGCCTTAACCCTCTTGGGCATGGAGGTCACCAGAGCTTCACAGGTTGCCCCTTCCACTCCTCCATGATGACATCACGGAGCTGGTGGATGTTGGAGACCTTGCACTCTTCCAGATTCTGTTTGAAGGATGCCCCACATATGCTCAATAGGGTTTAGGTCTGGAGACATGCTTGGCCAGTCCATCACATTTACCATCAGCTTCTTTAGCAAGGCAGTTGTTGTCTTGGAGGTGTGTTTTGGGTCATTATGTTGAAATACTGCCCTGCAGCCCAGTCTCTGAAGGGAGGGGATGATGTTCTGCTTCAGAATATCACAGTACATGTTGGCATTCATGGTTCCCTCAATGAACTGTAGTTCCCCAGTGCCGGCAGCACTCATGCAGCCCCGGACCATTACACTCCCACCACCATGCTTGACTGTCGGCAATACACACTTGTCTTTGTACTCCTCACCTGGTTGCCATCACACACGCTTGAAACCATCTTAACCAAATAAGTTTATCTTGGTCTCATCAGACCACAGGACATGGTTCCAGTAATCCAAGTCCTTAGTCTGCTTGTCTTTAGCAAACTGTTTGGGGGCTTTCTTGTGCATCATCTTTAGAAGAGGCTTCCTTCTGGGACAACAGCCATGCAGACCAATTTGATGCAGTGTGCGGCACGTGGTCATAAATCTGACAGGCTGACTCTCCACCCCTTCAACCTCTGCAGCAATACTAGCAGCACTCATACGTCTATCTCCCAAAGACAACCTCTGGATATGGCACTGAGCATGTGCGCTCAGCTTCTTTGGTCAACCATGGTGAGTCCTGTTCTGAGTGGAACCTGTCCTGCTAAACTGCTGCATGATCCTGGGATCAGGGACTTCTTATAGCCTAGGCCATCTTTATGTAGAGCAACAATTTTTTTGTTTCAGATCCTCAGAGAGTTCTTTGCCATGAGGTGCCATGTTGAACTTCCAGTGACCAGTATGCGAGAGTGAGAGTGATAACACCCAATTTAACACACCTGGTCCCCATTCACACCTGAGACCTTGTAACACTAATGAGACACATGACACAGGAAAGGAAAATGGCTAGTTGGGCCCAATTTGGACATTTTAATTTGTACTGATTTTGGTTGCCAGCGGGTTAGATATGGCTGTATGTCGAGTTATTTTTAGGGGACAGCAAATTTACACTGTTATACAAGCTGTACAATCACTACTTTACATTGTAGCAAAGTGTAATTTCTTCAGTGTTGTCACATGATAAGATATAACAAAATATTTGCAAAAATGTGAGGGGTGTACTCACTTTTGTTAGATACTGTATTTTTTTTTAGTGCTTTCAATAAAATAGATTTTAAACAATAAGAAAACACGCCATAATTTAAAGACTAATCAATATCAAAGGGTACAGTACAGGTGGGGAGGCAGAAAGGCACAGTACAGGTCAGGAGGGAAAAATACTGGGATCAGGAGGGTGACAGCTTAGTAAAAACTGTGACTGTCCCGGCACATCCGGGGCAGTTGGCAAGTACAATGTAATGTAAAATGATCATGAGGCCACGTGCATCTGGGGACCCTGGGCAGCGCCCAGGCATTAAAGCGGTTGTATGGTCAATTTTTTTTTTTTACTTTTACCTACAGGTAAGCCTATAATAAGGCTTACCTGTAGGTAAAAAAAATATCTCCTAAACCTGTATGGTTTAGGAGATATTCCCCTGGCAATGAGCCGCCGTCTGCAGTGCCGCATGCGCACAGGGGTTTCTCGGCTGGAAGCCCAGCAGACACCGGACCCTGCCAGAAAGAAATCTCCCACGCGCATGCGCGGGAGTGGCGATATCGCTGCTCTGGCCACTCACAGCGCTGGAGCCGCGATATCCGGAAGACACGCCGAGGGAACGTGTCAGCTCCCTCAGCGTGCATCGGGCGATATGTCGGGGCCTCGTTCTAAGATAAGTATTTCATAATGAGCTAGTATGCGGTGCATACTAGCTCATTATGCCTTTTCCTTTACAGGTAAGAACAAAATGAAATAGATTTCAGCGGGTTTACTACCACTTTAAGAAGCCCCTGACCACATGCAATGTACATGGTTGCGGTGCACTAGTGTTCAAGTAGTTAAAGTAGGTAGTGAGGAGGTAATCACAAATCACTCTTCTGAGATCAAAGCACGTGTGAATGAGCACTTACCTGTTAAAAACTAGTCACTTCTAAAGTCAGTTGTTAATAAGAACAGACAGACGGCATTATCAGAAAGATGCAGATTCCATGTTTCTACTAGGAAATTTGCGAACAGCTGATTGATTGGCTTTGAACCAAGTAGTGATCGGGAGCAGAGATTAGTGACGTGTCACATGTAGCCATGCCCCCCCCCCCCCCCCACCACCACCAGTTAGAAACACTCCCCAGGACACACTTAACCCTCACACCGCCCCCTACTGGTTAACCCCTTCACTGCCAGTGTAATTTACACAGGAATCAGTCCTTTTGTATAGCACTGATTGCTGTATAAATGACAATGGTCCCAAAAATGTGTCAAAAATGTCAGATGTGTCCGCCGTAATGTCGCAGTCGCAATAAAAATCACAGACCCCAGGCCATTACTGGTAATAGTAGTACTAGACTATTACTGGGCAAGGGAGGGGGTTGGAAACCATTTTTCCATAGATCCATATTTTTCCATAATTCCCAAAAAAAGTGAAAAACTCCTCGGAGAAAGGAGATGATAGATTTTCATTCCATGAATAATAATAACCACTTTTTATCAATAACTTGGGAAATCACAGATAGATCTAACAGATTCTCAACTTTCACATCAATCTAGAATGAATTTCGGGGATTTTCTCAGCCAACAGAAAGCTCCCCACTGCCAATCCATCTGCCTGGCGATAAACAATCGCTGGCTGGAGGTAAGTATGAGTAACATTCCAAACGCCAGGTGCCTGAAGAGCGACTGTTCAATTTGTGGTGGTAGTTGAAGCAGATAAAACATAAATAGCAATTCAATCATGATCACAGCACCAGATCAGATTCACAGACGGAAAGTCTAAATCCATGTCAAAGGAATGTTATTT
Source organism: Lithobates pipiens (assembly GCF_037356315.1). Taxonomy (NCBI): domain Eukaryota; kingdom Metazoa; phylum Chordata; class Amphibia; order Anura; family Ranidae; genus Lithobates; species Lithobates pipiens. The sequence goes on from NW_027507755.1 coordinate 11,616,620, forward strand.
TTCCCTGAAATTGTTATCTTTTTTCAGTTTTCCATCTCATTACCAGATGCAAGGAGCATTTTCTCTCTTAGAGAAATGAGATAAGCACAAGCGGGTTGGTAATAGAAAGAAATGTGTAACGAGACAACAAAGCTATTGGAGCGGGATTTAAGCATGTATTATTCACACAAAATGCTCCAGCGCCGCTTAAAACATCTTCAGGAGTACATTTGAAAGGAGTTGATATTTTATGTGTGGCATTCTAACGGCACAAAGACTTACGCTTAAACTTTTTTTTTAAACTTACCTGGCAGGGATGAAAAGGAAAGCCAAGAATGGAATACAGAACACTGACGGTGTGTGGGAATAAGTCTGCTTTGACAGCCAGCCTTTCAGAAAACTATATTGAGAAGCTCAAACAGTATTTTTAAAATGCAAGCAATGTATGTCCCTGATCATGACCTGGTATCAGTATCTCACTGCCTCTGTACAGCAGGGTTGGAGTGTGAGAGCAAGAAGCAGCACAAGGAACCAATCAGATCATATGCTAAGAATCATGCTGATGGAAGAAGAAAGCAGAGAGACGGAGAGATGAGCTCTTCACTGTGCTGCTTCTCCTTTCCCTATGCAATCACAGGCAGGTGCCGGTGTCCTATCACATTGTGTCCCCCATCGGATAATGTCCGTTGTGTACTGCGCATGCGCAGTACACAGGACACACAGATTCTGAAAATAGCCGAAGATGAACGGCGCCTGCGCCATGAGTCCAGGCTCTAGCCCCACCATCCAAGTGGACATAGAGTTGGAACAAAAAGAGCCAAGCGCAGCGAGGCCGTGCCCGAAGCGTGGCGAGCGGCCCTCTAATATTTCCAGCCCTATGTCCACTTGGATGGTGGGGCTAGCACCTCCACTCACGGCGCAGGCGCCATTCATCTTCTGAGATTTTCCGAATCTCCTTCTGCTCAGTACTGCGCAGGCGCAGCGCTTGTGCAGTACGGAGCAGAAGGAGATTCGCAAAATCTCCGAAGATGAGCGGTGCCTGCGCCGTGAGTGGAGGTGCTAGCCCCACCATCCATGTGGACATAGGGCTAGAAATATTAGAGGGCCGCTCGCCACGCTTTGGGCAAACACTATCCGATGGACGGACACTATATGCCAGAACACTGGCACAGGACAACCTGGGCTCAGAGGACATGTGTTGAATGATGCTGGCTACAAGACTGAGGACATGTGGCACCAGAAACATTAATGTATGGGAAATGGCTAGATTGAATGGTAGAATGAATATTGCACCAAAAGTTTGTAGGTGGGGTGCAGCAGCAATACCACGCACAGTCCAAGTGCGATGAAAGAACTTGTATTGAAATAATGCAATGACAATTCTCAATAAACAGAGTGGGAAGGATACCCAGCCGGGAACGCTCATAGGTAAAACAGTGTGCAGAAAGCAGGATTCAGTCAAACTGACATTGCCTGTTGAGAGGGGCAGTATTCGACCTCACCATCTTGTGCCCACACAGGCAGGTGTCCAGAGAAGTTGTGAGCCCTATGCTCTCCCTCTTCATCAGAAACCTTTCCCTGTCATTAGTACTGTCCCTATCAGGCGGGGTACCTGTCCCTTCTCTACCCACTTGCAATATACGTGTTCCAAGCCTGGGAGCCAGAGCCTTAAATAGACTCTGCCTGACCCAAGATGGCTGCAAGTGACATTGGGTGTCAGCATTCAATTGGATAGTTTCCCCAGTAACCCAGGAAACCATAGAGGAACCATGTTCCACTTGACTTCCTCTCCAACTGCAATTCTGCTGTGGAAGGGTGACACCTGCAGAGAAGATAGACTGCACGTCCCTACAAGTTGATTTAGCGTTGGCCATACTTCTAGCTGTGCTAGCACCTTCACCTTGGTACTGCAGTGGATGGATCGCTGATTGCTCACTTGGAGCGGCTTTGCTAGTGCTTGGCCATACGTCTTTTAATTCAGATTCCAGGTGGAACTTACACAGGGGAGTGTCTCCCTGCCACCATGTCAAAGTGCTGGGCCAATCATTAAGAACTGGTGCTGTCATATAGGATGAGTCAAGTTCTCCTCCATAATCCAGAAGTAAGGGATATTTTCATCACTCCCAGTGGCCAAATGGAGTGTTAGTGGAGCAAATGAAAGGTGAGTATATGCTGCAGAGGGTCTGGGCCTTACACCAAACCTGAGCTGCATAGGAAATTCTTAATTTCACCCTAACCTAATTTACTTTACTTTAATTTACTTTTACAGCCAAACTCCAGGCAAACAGCAAAATTGACTGCCTAAATACATTTATGGCAATTGTCTAATCCAAACACCCCCACAAGACAGTGCAACATGCCCCTGGACCTCCCTGGCTAACACCCATAGTTTCCAAAAGTTTGTACCACAATGGACCTATAGCTCTTAATTGATGATGAGCTATTATAAGGCAATGAATGACCAAGGCTGCACCTATAACTGTATACACGAAAAAGAACCATTAGCCTCTTCTATAAGGGGAAAAACAGAATGCAGAACTCAATTCATCCCTACACATACTAAAACCTAAAGCTTAGCAACTTTTATTGAACTTCCAATACACTGAATGGTATTACCAGGGCTAATCTGGCCAACACTTTGAGGCGGTTAAAGCTCAATTCCTGTCTTATTCCTGCAAGTGAGGTGTGACTAGTCTGGAAAGTTTTCTGATGCCCCATATGATTTGTGGTTTCTCTCAGGTTATAGTTTCCCCCATTCTTCTATTTCTTCACTGATAAAGTAAATCGTCATTTTGGTGACAGTGTCTTTGATATCCATACCTCTTCAATGAAGGCCAATGTTGTACCATTAATGGTTAAATGCCTTGTTATGATGACTATTTATAGGTCTGTATATATATATATACTGGCTTTGTGGAACCTAAAAAACTGTTAATAAAAAGTTTCCTAAGCTTGGTCTAAGATCTGCCCCAGTTTGTGATTGGACAATGAATGAGCAGATGCATACTGATTAGGTCCCACTCTTGGATGCATACAACATCACCTCCTGCTGTATACACATATCTCCACACCAGTGTCTCCAACTATGGCCCATGGGCCTGATGCAGCCCTTTACTCTGACTCGTTGGGCACTACACCCTCCCACTGATACAAGACATTATTCCTCCCACTGATACAAGACATTATTCCTCCCACTGATACAAGACACTATTCCTCCCACCGATACAAGGCACTATTCCTCCCACCGATACAAGACACTATTCCTCCCACTGATACAAGACACTATTCCTCCCACTGATACAAGACACTATTCCTCCCACTGATACAAGACATTATTCCTCCCACTGATACAAGACACTATTCCTCCCACTGATACAAGACACTATTCCACCCACTGATACAAGACATTATTCCTCCCACTGATACAAGACACTATTCCTCCCACTGATACAAGACACTATTCCTCCCACTGATACAAGACACTATTCCTCCCACTGATACAAGACACTATTCCACCCACTGATACAAGACACTATTCCACCCACTGATACAAGACATTATTCCTCCCACTGATACAAGACACTATTCCTCCCACTGATACAAGACACTATTCCTCCCACTGATACAAGACACTATTCCTCCCACTGATACAAGACACTATTCCTCCCACTGATACAAGACACTATTCCACCCACTGATGCAAGACACTATTCCACCCACTGATGCAAGACACTATTCCTCCCACTGATACAAGACACTATTCCACCCACTGATACAAGACACTATTCCTCCCACTGATACAAGACACTATTCCTCCCACTGATACAAGACACTATTCCTCCCACTGATACAAGACACTATTCCACCCACTGATACAAGACACTATTCCACCCACTGATACAAGACACTATTCCACCCACTGATACAAGACACTATTCCACCCACTGATACAAGACACTATTCCTCCCACCGATACAAGGCACTATTCCTCCCACTGATACAAGACACTATTCCTCCCACTGATACAAGACACTATTCCTCCGACTGATACAAGATACTATTAGTCCCACTGATACAAAACACTATTCCTCCCATGATTCCTTTTACTGAGATCAATGATGGGGCACTATTTCTTCTAATGACACCAACAATGGGGCATTTTTCCTTCTACTGACACCAAAGATGAGGCACTATTCCTTCCATTGACACAAAGATGAGGCACCATTAGTTTCCACTGACACCAATGATGGAAGACTTTTCCACCCACTGACACCAACAGTGGCATAATTAGAACCCTCAGGGCCCCGATGAAAGAAACCATGAAGGGCCCCCTGACACCCGGACAGGGCCCTTTACTCCAAGCCCAGTGGCAGAACAACTGGGTCCGGTTGCAAGTGGGTGGCTGCATATAAAAGGTACCGATTTCTCCATTTCTCCTCGCTTCTCCTCCCCCCCCCCCCCCCCCCGCAGGCATTCAGCAGCTGCAGGAGGAAAATTGAGAAATCCATTCCCTATGCCAGCGTTTCTCAATCTTTGAAGTATATCCCTGGGTGAATGGGGCTGCAATGCAACCACTCTGCAACTATGTGAATTGCATGCAGTTGTAGCATAGTGATGATGCATTTAAGGGGTTAAAACAAGCGGTCAGGAGGCAACATATTGCCCCTTTACCGGTTGTCAAATGCCTCTGAAAGCGATCTGAGCATGGATCACTTTTCATTTTGTTGCTGGTATTATCAACAAGCAAGAAATAAAAACAGTTCTGATTGTACACATATATGGGGTCAGGATTAAACACACATACATGCAATGTTCATACATACATTTAAAACACACACACATCCACACATATAAAACACACATATACATACATACACACACACACACACACACACACACACACACACACACACACACACACATATATATATATATATACACACACACACACATATATATATATATATATATACACACACACACACATATATATATATATATATATATACACACACACACACACACATATATATATATATATATATATATATATATATATATATATATATACACACACACACATATATATATATATATATATACACACACACACACACATATATATATATATATATATATATATATATATATATATATATATATATATATATATATACACACACACACACATATATATATATATATATATATATATATATATATATATAAAAATGCACATACCCACATACATGCACACACATACATGCACGCACATACATGCACGCACATACATACACACACATAAATACATTCAGACAGATAACCTTTTAAAAAACAGCAGTCCTTTACCTTATCTCTTCCTGCTGGGTACTGCACTGTAGGGGGAGACAAAGAACACAGCACACACCGTGCTTTCACTTTAGATGTAATCAGTGTGACGAGCTTCCCGCACAGTGCAGATTACAGTTCCACTGAGGATCAGGGAGCTCAGTCTCAGCTGCCCTTGTCGCTCCTCCTATCGAGGCATACAGGGGCCCTCAAGGGCCCCCTACAGCATGGGGCTTGGTCGCCATGGCGACCTCAGTGACCCCTATACTTCCGCCACTGGACGCCAACAATGTGGCACTATTCCTCGCACTAATACCAATAATTGGGCACTATTCCTCCCAACAATACCCATGATGGTGCATCCATTATTACTACTGATGGGGCGCTATTCCTCGCACCAATACCAATAATTGGGCACTATTCCTCCCAACAATACCCATGATGGTGCATCTATTAAGACTACTGATGGGGCTCTATTCCTCGCACCAATACCAATAATTGGGCACTATTCCTCCCAACAATACCCATGATGGTGCATCTATTAATACTACTGATGGGGTGCTATTCCTCGCACTAATACCCATAATTGGACACTATTCCTCCCAACAATACCCATGATGGTGCATTTATTAATACTAATTATGGGGAGCTATTCCTCGCACCAATACCAATAATTGGGCACTATTCCTCCCAACAATACCCATGATGGTGCAAAACTAATGATGGGGCACTATACAAGACACTATTCTCCCATGATCCCTTCCACTGATGTTAACGATGGGGCACTATTCTTTCCACTGACACAAACAATGAGGCACTATGCCTTCCACTGATACCAAAGATGGAATACTATTCCACCCAATGACACAAACCATAAGGCACGGTTTCTTCCACTGACACCAACAATGGGGAATTATTCCTCCCACCAATACCCATTATGGTTCTTACTAATACCAATGATGGGGCATTATTTCCCAATCTTACTACCTACAGAAGTAAAAAATAAAAATAAAAATTCTCCCACTGCCTACCAGGCCTGATGAAGTGTTGTTTACTCCTGCTGACGCATGGGGCATTTTCTACTCTCACTGGCTACAGGCCATTTGTTTAGAAAGCTTGGACAGTTGAGAGCTATGCCTTATGCCCTATACACACGGACAGAAATTCAGACGGAAAAGGTCAGATCGCATTATATTGTTGGAAAATCCGATCGTGTGTGGGCTCTTTTCAGTCGGAAAAAAATTTAAGAGCAGGATCTCAAATTTTCCAACAAAAAAATCCGATCAGACTTTTCCCGACCATATGTAGAGAATTCCGATCGGACAAAGTGTCATGCATGTTCAGATAAAATTACAAGACCAAAGGTATTGACTAGTAGCCTCAACGTAGTCCCGTCGTACATCACCACGTTCCGAACGATCAGAAATTCTGACAACTTTGTCCGACCGTGTGTATGCAACACAAGTTTCAGACAAAATCTGTCAGAAAAAAAATCGGACGGATTTTGTGGTCGGAATGTCCAACCATGTGTACAAGGCCTAACAGTGGGGTAGTCGGGTAGACGCATGCAAGTTTCAGATTGTTTATAATGAGCTCACTATAGATTTGCTGTATGGTTTGTGTTTCTCTAGAAACGTGTAACTTGTATAATTAAAAAAATTAAAATAAATTGACTTTTTTTTTTTCCATTTACTGACTAATAGCCATTAGCTCACATTGCTAAAAGTTAGTTATTGTTCTACATTGTGTCAAACCGTCCTAAAAACATGGCAGAAAAACTGCAGCTGGCCAATTACCCGATGAATACAACTTCCTAAGTGTTCCCCTATTCACACAAGCCCTCGTCCAATCACACGGCTCCCGGTAACTAACTCTGGGAAAGCAATTAGAAACTTGCAGAGTCCCTACTGTGTATTAAAAAGTCTGCGGAATAATCGTTATTATGTTACTTTAATGAATTCAAACTGGACGCTTTAGGAAAAGGTAATGTTTTTTCTCTAAGCTTGTATTAAAATGACATTAAACGATTTATACTAAGGACTTTTAATAAGGTTCCGTACATGTATATTTTCACGTGTGGTGCCTCATAATGTATATAGCATATATTCCTACTCCTTTCATTGTATTTTATATACACTGTGGGTTAAATAAATACAATGTTAATTGGCACGCAAAAGAAAACCAAGGCAGAGGTCTGGATTCCAACAGGCCTGTAAAAATTAAAGTTCAATTCCATGCAACAAGTAGTAAAACAGGTTTAGTGCTATCGCTACTCCAGGGACATTGCCACCATGTTAAAGTAGACATGGCCTTGTACACACGGTCGGACATTCCCGACTACAAAATCCATCGGATTTTTTCAGACGGATTTTGGCCAGAACTTGTGTTGCATACACACGGTTGGACAAAGTTGATCATTCGGAACGTGGTGGCGTTCGTTGCGTACAACGGGACTATGTAGAGGCTAGTAGCCAATAGCTTTGGTCTCGTAATTTGAACTGAGCATGCGTTGCACTTTGTCCGTCGGAATTCTCTACAAACGATCGGAAAATTGGTGGAAAATTTTAGATCCTGCTCTCAAATTTTTTCCATCTGAATTTCCGATGGAAAAAGTCCGATAGAGCCCACACACGATCGGATTTTCTGACAATATAATCTGATCTGACCTTTTCCGTCAGAATTTCCGACCGTGTGTACAGGGCATAAGGCATAGCTCCCAACTGTCCCTGATTTTTAGAGACTGTCCCTGATTTGGAGCAATGTCCCTCTGTCCCTCATTCCTCCTCATTTGTCCCTCATTTTGGTCTGATCTATATAGATGTATATAAAATGCACTTTTTATCTACCAAAAAGTGTTTCCCAGTGCTAAACCTTTCATCTGATTTCTAAATTGCTGCATTTGTAAATTCCAAAAGCCAATATAAAGGAATAGTAGTGGTAAAAAAAAGCAAAAAAAAGTGTTTAACCAATCTTTTTTTTTTTTTTGTACAATTCTCCTTTAAGGGGGCGTGGCAGGGGGGTGTGTCCTATGCCTGCATACTTTTTCCGATATGTGTCCCTCATTACCATCTCAAAAAGTTGGGAGGTATGCTAATGCAGCCTTGCTCAATGTGGATTCTTTAGAACCTTAGGGTGGCCATGAATGCTTCGATTTTAGAACCTGATTTATATGGCATTCCATCAAAACAATGGAATCCACAAACAATCGGATAGTTATGAGTTATGCTGGCCATACACTATACAAAAAAATCGGCCAAACCCGTTTAAAAAAAAAAAAAAAACATTTGGTCATGAGCGCAAACGATAGTGCCATCATGTGACGACTGATAAAATTGTTCAGTGGACACAAATGCATTTTTTATTTGTTTTATTTTACATATACCTAGTGGAAACAGTTCAGACTTGAAACACATTAACCTTTCAATTTATTGCTCATTCGGCAGAAAATTTCCCAAATTGTCCTTCGTTTTTTTTGGCTAAAAAAAGCTCCCAACGATTATCGATTTTAACTGGCCGAAAAACTAACAAACTGTCTAAATGACCGAATTTCAGACGATTTTTCGTATAGAGTATGGGCAGCATAAGACTCAGTTTTGCTCAGATTTGATCAAACTGAGTTGAACAGCCACGGCGGAAAATCTTTGATCATTTTGCATCAAATCGGTAGTGCTAAGAACGTACTTTCACAGGTAACATTATGAGATTACTTGGTGGAAGCATAGATGGGATCAAGGTTTGAATCTTGGTTGATTCAGCAGGCACCAGCCAAAATCTGAGCCGTTAATAGGCAGGCTGAATGTACCAAGTTGATCAATTGATTGATTGATTAACTTGAGTACAACCAGGCCAGCGGATTCTCTACTATAGCCGCTAGCGATAATCACTGTTTTCTCCCAACGGGGATGGCTTCCTCTGCAATGGGAGTAGACACTTGCTGATTCCCCCGTCAGCACTGTCTGTGTTGAATGGGGATTTGTGCAAATTTGTTTCCTGTAACCCGTAGGGGCTGGGCACATGGATTAGGGGGGTGGTGCCCTTAATGAGCAGCCACCACTGTAGGATAGAGTGGAGATGGATTAGAACACCTGTCAGGTTTTTATTGCTGTCTGTGCCCCCATTAAAAGCATTTGTCACCCCAACACTTCATATTCCTGATATGTTTCTACTGTACCATGTACTTGTATGAGAAAGTATCCTGTTCTCTTTGTATTGCTTCCCGTAAAATCTGTGGTGTTCCTATCAGCATCTCTGCTTTCCTATTAAAAACTGACCACACTAAGCAGTAGAACACACTGTGGTCAGTTCTCTAGCTGTGCTGGGAAGTCAGTGTGCGCTCCTCTAATGATCAGACTTGTCCTGACATGCCCTCGCTGCACAGCCATTCACAGGGAAGCTCAGTGTATTGCTGCTTCTCCCCCACCTAGCTTTTATGCAGCTGAGAACAGAGGGAATGTGATCACCTATAAAAAAGGGAAAAAAGGTATACATAATGTTTTTTTTTTTATATGCATACACAAATGTTTTACCTTTCATTTCTATTTTAAACTGAATAGGTTGTTTTATAAGGTGATCGTTTACATTCACTAAGGAGACTCAACCTCTCTGTTTTTCCTGTTTACCATTATCATTGAAAGTGAAAGTAAAAGAAAAAACAAAATTTTGAGTTGTCCCTGGAAAAGTAATAGAGGGTAAATCTTTCAATGGGGACGCTAGTTCTGGTGACCAGGAGAGTCCCTTAATTTGCAGGGGTTTCCCCTCCTCCTCCTGTTGTGGCTATGGGACAGGAAGTGAAGGCAAATCTCCCCATTGGGACAAAGATAACAAAAATAAAATAAAATTTTCCCTATAGGTCTACTAATTATCTAACTAATTATCATTCAAAAGCCACTTCCCTGTGTGTTGTATATTAGTCGAATGGGTTGTTGACTATAGATCGATTATTCCTATCAGAAAAGATTGATTGGAAAAGAAATGGATCATTTATCGAAGCACTATTAATAAAGTATATCTAAAGGCAAAACTTTTATGCCCCGTACACACGATCGGATTTTCCGACAACAAATGTTGGATGTGAGCTTGTTGATGGAAAGTCCGATGGTGTGTACGCTCCATCGGACAATTGTTGTCAGACTTTCCGCCAACAAATGTTGGCTAGCAGGTTCTAAAATTTTCCACCAACAAATTTTAGTTGAAGTAGAAAAGATGTAGCTGGATAGCCGCACTCCGAATTATTCAACTTTATTTAAAAAATGTAATTAAAATCATAGCATCTAGGCTGGTAAACAGACTAACTGCACAGCCGCTGACATGTTTCACACCGAACACGGTGCTTAGCTATGACTAAGCACCGTGTTCGCTGTGAAACATGTCAGCGGCTGTGCAATTAGTCTGTTTACCAGCCTAGATGCTATGATTTTAATTACATTTTTGAAATAAAGTTGAATAATTCGGAGTGCGGCTATCCAGCTACATCTTTTCTACTTCAGTTCCTGTTGCAAACAGAGCCAGCACCCTGTGGGATTGTGGAGACAGCCGTTTTGGGAGAAGTCATTACCTTAGAGAGGTAATTCTTTGAACAAATTTTAGTTGTCGGACTTTCCGATCGTGTGTACACAAGTCCATCGCACAAAAGTCCATGCATGCTCGGAATCAAGTATGAGCCAAAAGCGTTCGGTCTAGTAAAATTAGCACTTGTAATGGAGATATCATGTACGTCTTGTACATCACTACGTTCGTAATTGTTGGGCAACATTTGTGAGACTGTGTACATGCAAGACAAGTTTGATTTCGTTTTTGTTGTCAGAAAGTCCGATCGTGTGTACGGGGCATTACAGTCTAGCATGACCGCACAACTGCCATTCAAAGTGTGACAATGCTAAAACCAGAAAATTGGCCTGGGCAGGAAGGGGGGGAAAGGTGCCCAGTAGGCAAGTGGTTAAACTTCCATTTTAAGGTATAGTGGCCCTAAAAGTTGGAGATAACAGGTCCACTTTACGGTGGCTTTAGGTCCAGAACTAAGCTTTCTTTACTATAACCCTTCCAGTGACGTGACATTTTCCCTCTTTCAGCCGCGCTGGTTCCTGGAGATGTATAAGACGTCAAGCAGATGGTACCCGAGCGACGAAGTTCAAAACGAAATAATAAAACGGATTGCTTTAAAGTTCAGGCTGCAATAATAAAAGTGATTAAGTTGGAAACACTTTGAAAAGTTTAATGAATGGCTATTAACCTTTCCTTCCACCATGATGGTGATACTCCTTTATGTTCTGAATGTGTCCCATCAGTACACCCACCTCGTACAACGATCTGGTCTAGAATTTAGAAAAGACCTATTTCATTTGTAACTCCGACCAAAGCAGTAAAGGTCCAGCTATAAGGTGAGCCTGGGAAGGAATTGTGACCTTACTGGGCCATTTCAGGGGCTCTGGGGAACTAGTGACAAACAACATTAACATTTATACAGGATGAAAGTCAAAATGTTATCTGCTGGGAAGAAAAAAAGAAATATATCTTATAGCTATGGACTCCGACCTTTATTAGCCAGTCAACCGTACTCAGATATGCTGTGTTATACCAAGTCATGTTAAAGTATATGTAACCCTAAATTTATTTTTCTGTTTCAATTGTTTTTATTCAGTTTTAACAAGTGGTTAACCACTTCAGCCCCGGGAGATTTGGTTGCAGAATGACCGAGCCATTTTTTTTGCGTTTCGGCACTGCGTCGCTTTAATTGACAATTCCAGTCAGGCTTCATAAGATATGTAAATGGCCTACATCTATAGCAAGGGCGATATTCAACTTTATTCAGAGATGCACAGGTTGTTACAGAGGTCCCTTATGTGCATAGGTGGTTTTGTGGTAAAGGTGAACTTGGCAACATCCTTTAAAATTTTGCTTTAAGCCGGGGGTCTCAATCTGGCGGCCCTCCACCTGTTGCAAAACTACAAGTCCCATGAGGCATTGTAAGGCTGACAGTTACAAGCATGACTCCCCACAGGCAGAGGCATGATGGGACTTCTAGTTTTGCAACAGCTGAAGGGCCACCAGTTTAAGACCCCTGCTTTAGGGGGTCTTTCAGACAGGTGGTCGAAGGACAGTGAAGACAGATGGCCGAGCTGCAGTTTTGCTGCCCCCAGCCACCCACCTGAATTGTAACAGTACAGCAGATCAGGGCTCTACATATTCCACAGCCACAATGCTTTTCTTCGTGGCGACACCATTTTTATCTGAGAGTGCAGAGTTTATAGTGGAACCTTCTTTTGAACTCGCCGATTGAGGCTGACCGTATCTGCAAGCCAAATGCTAATTTCGCAGTTGCGTCAGAGTCCCACAATGTAAAATTGCTGTTTGCCGATTTAAAATTAAAGGTAATGAAAATAAAAATAATAAATTCAGGAGCAGTAGTGTCTTCTGAACGACTGTCAGATGGTTGTATACCACCCTCTTAAAAGTGATCCTTGGTGGGTGGTAAGCAGTACCGCTAATAAGTGTTATATTTACAGCTCACAATACATTAGTGTGATGGTAGGTGGGAAGAATGCACTACACATTTATGATCAATGGGAAGATTTCCCTCCTTTGTGGATAGCTAATAAGAACACTGGTGTCAGTGGTCACTTGTCAGAGGAACCCTTAGCAACCTCTAGAGCAGTGGTTCTCAACTTCTGTGCTCAGGACCTACTAACAGGCCAGGTTTGCAACATAACTGAAATACCTACAGGTGATATCGTTTGGTGTTCAGTGTTTGCAGTATTCTAGTCTTCATCTCCCCAAGGTAATACTTAAAATCTGGCCTGTTAGTGGGTCCTGGGGACAGGAGTTGAGAACCACTGCTCTAGAAGAACCTTAGGGTTCCACAGAACACTGGTTGAGAAACCCTGCTCTAGGACAATAAATGGAAAGAATCTTCTCCAACGGAACACAAGGAGCAAAATATAAACCCTTAAGGGTTTAGCAGGAGGCAGGCGATGCCATAGGTCAATGTATCCTGTTTGAGTGGATTATACCTTTAAGGGACATTTTTCTGTTACTTAACTTGAAAAACAATGGTAATTTTCAGTAATAATTGCCTGCGTGTCTAAAATTTGACAGATATTTTCGCAGAAGAGAAATGCTTTCAGCACGCTTGGCAGCTGTCCTCTTTTTGTTGACTGTAATGAATTTTTATGGAGAAAAATATACGTATAAGGTACATGATCTGCATGTAATGAGCAGCATTTAAAATGCCTGTACAGATATAGCTTTTATGAAATAAAAAGGAGATGCAACACATTCTATAAGATGCCACAGTGAGAAGCTCCTGACGCCAGAGCGGATTAGCACAGTGAATTCTTACTTGTGTATGTTGCTGACCAAAATGGAAACCGGCAGAAGGCTCAACATTGGATCTATTTTAGTAAAGGATGAAACATTAGGCCCACTGTCACATAAGGCTCATTAGGTCACGTGGAGGTAACAGACCTTGTTAAAGTGAATGTAAAGCCCAAACAATTGAGAGTACCAAGGGTTAAAGCTCTTGCCAGTATCTTTTTTGCTGTCTATGTAACATTGAGAAAATTTCCCCCTTACGTCCTGTCCCAGAGACACACTAGGAAGTAAGAGGAAATCTCCCAAACTTAGAGGCATTCTCTGCTTAACCCTCATGCTAATCAGTTTTCTAGCGTACAATTCCTAGCACTTTCCTATGTCCAAGGAGGTTCAGGTGTCACATACAGCCACCAAAACAAGCCATATTGGCTGTACGCAGCTGTACTCGTGTAGATCAGAGATTAACTTCATAAGCGTGTATGGCTTATTTCCTCAAACATGCCACTTTTGCATTGGGGAAATATGCTGTAAGCACCTGCCTGTGCAAAGACGTTGCAGAAGCGCAGTCATGTACAGCCATTCACTTGAATTGGTTTTTGTATGTGGCACATATGGCTTTCAGTGATTTTAAGTTTGAAGACTTATGCCACTTCCGGAGCCTACTCTGCCCTCCCCCCGTTGTCTTCTTGGAGACAGAAGACAGCAGGGACCAGTGAAGACACGCAGCGCGACTCGCACATGCACAGTAGGGAACCAGGAAGTGAAGGCTTCACTTCCTGATTCCCTTACTGAGGATGGCGGCTGCAGCAGCCGAGAGCCGACGGACAGATCGGCTTTGGCTGCCCACATTGCGGTCTCCCTGGACAGGTATGTGTCCATATATTAAAAGTCAGCAGCTGCAGTATTTGTAGTTGCTGGCTTTTAATATTTTTTTAATTTTTTGGCGGACCTCCGCTTTAAGCTAGAGTAAGTGAGTGCCTTTTAAACAGAAACAAACGAGTCAATATATCATAAATAGTGTGATGTTTAATGAGACTTTATCACTTTGATCATTCAAGGCCAGGGATGAGCTCAGGCAGGTTCTGATCCTAGTTTGAACACACATAAATGATCCCCCCCAGGGGGCTGTCACTGTCCTTGGCCAATCAAAAGCAGTCTAGGCATTCCCTGTTCCGAAGCTAAATGTATACATACCCCTTAAATATGTGTGACTGCAGGGCGGAGATTGCTTTGCCCGCTCATGATTAGCAGTGCGCAGAGAAAGCTTTCTGAAGGAATAGCTCAGGTGGGTTCCGACTAGGATGCAAACATGTCTGAGCTAATCCCTGTTCAAGGCAAAATGGTAGGTGAATGCTGATTCTCATGTATGATGTGCTCCCCTGCCTTTGTGTTGCAGCAGTCAGGAAATACCGGGTGTTTCCAAGTAAGGAGGAGCATATCACCTCCTCTCCTTCCTCCTAAGATGCAGTGCTTGAGGCTCAGAAGCCAATCACCAGGTTTGAATACTGATACGTACGGGACAGGAAACAGTCAAAAGCTGACGCCGTCCGACATGGAGCTCACACAGGGTTTGGACCGCCAATTCCGATTGAGGAACGGTTGGCGGGGAGTGCAGAAAAGAGTCCTAGTTGGTAAAAGTGTTTCTTTAAGTTGTTAGATAACACAAACAACATGCAGTTCCATTTTAGAAAATGGTTCTCTTTAAAAAATAATCAGCTCTATTAATTCCCAGAAAACAATCCTGTGCTTCGATTGCTGTATTCCCATAGAATCCACTGAGTTCATTTGGAAACAACCCCCTGATATTCTTTAAACCTAGCATCTCAATTTGTATCAAATCACGGCAACAGATCAATCTTCGTTCCCTCCTAATTCTCTGGCAGAGCAACACCTTAGCGATTGTCAAACACAATAACGTCAGTAGATTCCCACAGGGAGACGTAGAAACAGTGTCTCATTTGGGGACTTAAGTGCTCGCTGCTTGCTCTAATAGCTCCACAAATACACCAATGGAAGTGTTTTGGGAGACAAAGCAGAAGACACAGAGGGACTGAAAACAGGGCCATTACCCATGAGGCACTTGCGGCCTGTTCCACGGGCAGAGGTAAGAGGGTGCAGATCTAATAAACAACATTTACAGCTTGTATTCGCAGTTTCCATTTATTTTTAAAAAGGGTGTTAGGATATCTGCAGAAAGCACAAGACTCAGCATGTAAAAAGCAATCGTTTTTTTTTTTATTCATGTTGTACGATCCAGTGCAACTTTCTGTACAATCCAGTGCAATTACAGCCTATTCAAATGAATGGCACAAGAATGTGGACTGAGTTTCTGGCCCTTAGAGCAACAAGAATAAAAAACTTCAGCAAAACAAACAAAAGAGATTCCAAATAAGTCCATCAGAGACCAACATATATCAAAGTCCCTCTTAGATCAGAAACCCTTCCTACATGAGAGTCCCCATCATTGTCTCCCTTTACATCAGGGTCCCTATCAGAGTCCCATCTTACATTGGAGTGCTGGATAAAATTTTGCAATGGGCCGCAGTTTGGCGACCCCTGATTTTGTACTCCCCATGTACATCTTAAGGTTTGATTTTCAATCAGTGTTCCCCCATACATCAGATTTCCTGATGCATCAAAGTCCCCATCAAAGTGGCTCTTAGATCAAAGACTCCTCCTACATGAGAGTTCCTATCAGTGTTTCCCTTTACATCGGGGTCCCCATCAGAGTCCCCTCTTATGCTGCGTACACACGGCCAAAATTTGACAGCAAAGGTCCCACAGAACGAATCCATCGGACAATTCAATCGTGTGTGGGCTCCATCAGACCTTTGCTGTTCAAAAATCTGATGGACTTTAGAAATAGAACAAGTTTCAATTTTTTTCGACAGAACTCCGCTCCTATGGAGAAATCCACTCCTCTGTATGCTAGTCTGACGGACGAAAACCGATGCTAGGGCAGCTATTGGCTACTGGCTATGAACTTTCTTATTCTAGTCAGGTCGTACGTCCTTACGTTTGAATCCGTCTGACTTTGGTGTGATTGTGTGTGGCCAAGTCTGTTCGTTCGGAAAGTCTGTCGGAACTCCACCGAAAGTCGGTCGGGAAGACCGTCGGACCTAGTCTGCCGGAAAGTCCGGACGTGTGTGCGCGGCATTACACCAGAGGGCTGAATAAAATTTTGTAGTGTCGGCCGTAGTTTGGAGACTCTTGATCTTGTGCTCCCCATGTACACCTAAAGGGGTTTTTTTTCAACCAGGGTTCCCCCATTCATTAGATTTCCCCCATATTTCCCCCATACATCAAAGTGTCTCTTATTTCAGAGACCATTCCGACATGAGAGTTCTCATCAGTGTTTCCCTTTACATCAGGGCACCTATCAGAGTCCCGTCTTACATTGGAGTGCTGGGCCGCAGTTTGGAGACCCCTCATTTTGTGTTCCTCATGTACATCTCAATGTTGGATTTTCAATCAGAGTTCCCCCATATATCAGATTCCCCCATGCATCAAAGTCCCCATCAAATTGCCTCTAAAGCCCCATACACACAGATTTTCTGCTGATTTTTGTCTTCAGATTTACCAAAAACATATATTATGAGGTCAAACCTTAGGAGTTTCAATTTGTGTGCAATCAGGCAGGCCCTTCTACTACATGGTTTTGGTAAATCTGAAGACAAAAATCAGCAGAAAATCCGATAGTGTGTATGGGGCTCTAGATCAGAGACCTTTCCTACATGAGAGTTCCCATCAATGTTTCCCTTTACATCAGGGCCCTATCAGTGTCTCCCTATGCATACATTTTTTTTTTGCAGTGGACCATACTTTGGAGACCCCTGATCTAGGCTGTGCTCCCAATGTACATCTTAAGCCTCGTACACATGATCAGACTTTCCGACAACAAAACCATGGAATTTTGTCCGAAGGGTGTTGGCTCAAACTTGTCTTGCATACACACGGTCACACAAATGTTGGCCAACAATTTACGAACATAGTGACATACTAGACATACTGAGTGGTTTTTCAGCTCTTTAGCACCACCTTTTGGGCTGCTTCTGCTAATTTCATGTTACTAGAAGTTTGATGAGCAGTGATTCACGCTTTTCTTTTTGCTTTTCTTTTCACGTTTTTCATTTAGTGCTTTTCAGGAGGCGATAACGTATATTATTGGCCTTGGAGTTATTACTTTGCCATTATTTTTTTGGTTGAATAATGATTTGATTTGGTATATTTTCTATATTTTTGGATGCATAGAATACACTTTTTGGCTAAGTTCTATTGGCAGATAGCATGTCTAATTTTTTATTTATTTTTTGTTAATGCACAATAATAAAACTGTGTAGAATAATACTCGGCTATGTGTTTTAGTTCAAATGACAGTTTGGGAGTAGGCAGTAACAGTTTAAAAAATACAATGTAAAATTGACAAGGGACACCAACATAGTTGTAGCTTTGATCTTAAAGTGGTGGGCCAGCTGAATTATAATTTTTTTTTTTTAAGTCAGCAGCTACAAACACTGTAGCTGCTGACTTTTAATAAGCACACTTACCTGTCCAGGGTGCCCACGATGTCGGCCACCCAAGGCTGACCCGTCCCTTGGCTCTCGGGTCCCGGTGCCACCATTCGAACTAAGGGGAACAGGCAGTGGAGCCTTGCGTCTTCACTGCCCATTTCCTACTGCGCATGCGCTTTGTGAAAGGCTGGCTGTGTTCTGGGACACACACAGTTCCCAGAACATACTGCACCACTTTCCTCAGAAGACAATGCCAGGAGGAGACGACTGAAGATCACCGCGGTGTAGGAAGTGGCAGATTAGGATGACCTGCCTAGCAACAGCTGTTTCTGGTAAGTAAAAACTCTAAAATCTTTTTTTCACATTTTTAGGAGCATTTTGAAGCAATTTTTATTTTTAGGGTGGCCCTCCACTTTAAAAACTAGGGGATAATTTCCAATAACTCCATCAGTATCACCAGAAAAGCAGCTTCATTATTATCCCATTAAAGAAGAAGAGAATTGTGCGCTGCATTTGGAGATTTCATAATTTGCCACGTCACGAATGTTAATTCTCCATTACGAATGCTAGTTTACAAGACCGACCACTTCTGCTTCCGAGCATGCGTGTTTGTACTTTGAACTTTTTTCCGAAGTACACACAATCGGAAAATCCGACAACACACATTTGTCCGCGGAACATTTGAAAACATGCTAGCCAACATTTGTTGGCGGAAAGTCAGACAACAATTGTCCGATGGAGCGTAAACAGGGTCAGATTTTCCACCAACAGCCTGTCATCACACATTTCCCGTCGGAAAATCCGATCGTGTGTACGAGGCTTTAAGGTTTGATTTTCAGTTTTGACAGGAGCATGCCTTTAACATGCAGACAGTACGATCCTCAGCCCTGTCTAAATATGGGTGGTTTCAATATCCCAGGTCACTTTCTTGATATCAAATGCCAGATCAAAGCAAAACATTCTTACAAAAACTCATTTATGCTCAGAAAGGGGAAAAAACTGATCCTTTTCTCTAAGGTGCGGCTTCAGCCTCACTAGAAAGATAAGTAGTACTGACAAGTCAATAAACTATGAAGGAATAATAAAAATTTCATTACTATGCCAGCTTGCAGCAAAAAAACATCAAACACTGAAGGCAGCGATAATCTGCTTCCACGAGCTGCCTTGAAAAGACTGGCCTGCAGCCCAAAAAACCAGAGATATTAGCCGCTCGGATTAATTTCGCCTGACTAACAGGAATAGTCATACTGTATTTAAAAAAGGGGATGGGGTGTCATGGCTCTTTATTGGCGGGACAATTACTCAACAGCGACAGCGGTTAATGTGCGCGGCTAGATTCTGAAGATGTTTCAAAGGCTAGATCAGGAGATGGGTATCGATCAAGCCTGGAGTGAGCTGTATACACTGCAAGCTAAGGGCTTTTACTAATGCCTTACCCACCCCCCCACCCCCTCCCCCTTCCATACCGCATAATCCATACTTTTCAGGAACATAGTAACTACACAAGTAAAATAAAATACTACACAATCATTTTGTTCCCTGTTAACCATTTCAGAATTCACAAACATTCAACAGTCATTGGTATCTCGATAGGTATTTTTAAACTCAACCAACACACAGGACTCTCATCATTCATGTAAGTACTATACTGTACTCCATATATATATATAAATGTAGCGGCCATAACCCTTTGCAGGGCGGCCTTAACTTTTGGGCTTACCGGTTACCTCCAGTTGGCTTGTTCTTCCGCATCTAGAGGTTCCCAGGGTTGATACCCAACAACTTTGGACGCTGACACCAATAAAGTCCTTTTGAAAGGTTTTTATTTGCAGGGGTAACATCCAACAACACAGTATCGTATGGGAACAGAGGGCAAGGGTGAAGAAACTCAGGCACCTTGAACTGCAGATATAACAAGTCTCTAGTACCACCCAGAGAGTAGCCACTCGCAGCTGGGTACTTCAAGGCTGAACAAATCTCTAGCCAGAGATTATGGCAATCAGCACTTTGACTTAGAACTTGTGAAATCTCTGACCTTGAACAAGTTGTAACTGAAAGTGAATAGGAACCTTTTTTTCTCAGTACCTGGAACGTTCTCTGTCTCCTTGACAGTACTGGAAAAAGCGTGGATTCGTCAATGTCCTTCACAACTCAGTAACCAGGCACTTCTCAGGAAGCCAGCTTGTTGGCCATCCTCCAAAGAGTCCTCCCCCGGACACTTGCACGAGCTGCGGTGCCCCTCCAAGCCGAAAGCACACCCGGACACCTTGAATCCTCCCTCAGTTACTGCGCCTCGGACCAGCCGGTTCCGAGACTCGGGAACAGACGGATCCTTACCCCAGACCAGGCGGGTCTATTGGTGTTAACCAACTGAAGCATGTTGCGGAGCAACAAACGCTCCCATGACAGGGACCCCTCGCGGGGCTACCCGGTCCAGAATCAGGAACAGACCGCTAAGGCCTCACGAAACGAACCACCCATAACACGTGACCTCAACATCTTAAGTACCCCTCCCCAGACTTCTCAGCGGGGCCCGGCACACCCACTGATTGGCTCAGAGGAAGCTGATACCCAAAACGTCCAACCAGGCCTGGTTCTGGCCTGTCATGTGCACCTCACTGTACACATGACCAGCCAGAACTCTAACACAGACCAGTCAAACTGATGTCAAAGTTAACCTACATAATTAACCCTCAGAACCCATTACCGTTCTGAGGTAAAAACTAAATTTACACATAAATGACACTTTGTCCAAAATGTCACCGCTACATAAAGAATAATTAAACAAACTTTAGCTTTAAAGGGTTAGTTCACCATTACAGAAAAAATGTAAAGGTGAACTAACACTGGACATACTCTCCATTACCACCCCACCCCTCCCCCACCCCCAGTCCTCAATATACTCAGTCAATGCCCACTGGTTTGCCAGATTGATTCTGATTGGTCACAGGGACAGTGCTGACCAATTAATCTGGTCCATCCTAAAAGTGCAGACAAAGAAGAGGAAGTGGAATGGTGGTGTGGAGACTTCAAATCACCCAACCACTGGGTGCGTTGACAGCTGGGCAACCCCAGAGGTAAGTGGAGTGAGGACTGGCAGCATGTCTAGTGCTAGTTCACTTTTATTTATTTTTTTCTGTAAAGGTAAACTAACCCTTTTAAAGTGAAACTGTCAGACAACCTTCTCCATGGGCCTCTGGAAGGGAGTGGAAATCCCTCCACAATGAGGCAATCCTGGAGTGGCACCAGAATAACCAAAACTAGTGTTCCCATTGAAAGATTTCCCCTCTACCTCTGCTTTGGTGACAACCCAAAATTTGGGATTTTATTTGCCTTTTTGGTGATATTGGTAAACAAACCACATAGGTGTTCATTTATTAAACCTGAAGAATGCAAAATCTGGTGCAGCTTTGCATAATAGCCAATCAGCTTCCACGTTTTTTTTAAATCAAAGATTAATCGAACAAGCTGAAGTTAGAAGTGGATTGGCTACCATGCACAGCTGGACCAGATGTTCCACTCTCCAATTTTAGTAAATCAACCCCATAGAGAGGGTGTATCTCCCTAACAGGGGCAGAAATGAAATCCTGACTAGTGTTCTAACCCCTCTCCACTCTATCCAAAACTAAAAATGCCTTTTGCCTTTAGTTATACTCAAAAGCATAAAGTATGATTTGCCTTTACATGCTCTTTAAATTATTTTTTTTCCTTTATGTTATTGCAGACCAAATTCAATACATATACCGCAGGACCTCATCTCCTATGCAGCTTGTCTTCAGCCGTCTCCTACTTCCGCATAACATAAAACTGGGCAGGTGCTTTATGCTTCACATAACCACATTTATGGGAAGAGCTATAAAGAGCAAGTGCTTTCCTGTGTAGCGTTATGACATTTATGACTGGATGCAATACAGTGGATCTGCCCATTATTCTATTGTTTTATAATTTATGTCTAATGTGTTTTAAATACCAGCCCAGAGACTGAGCTTTTAGGAGCACAATATGGAGTAACTCAGGGCCCATCCATCACTTTGAGTGCCTCGGATGGGGACGGCAATGACCACTAGTCCTGGAATAAAGTAGACCAAGAGATATTCTATAAGGAGGCAATGGATTTTAGAAGGAATTCTCAGACAGCTGCATTAGACTTTTATTGAGAGAATAATGGTGGCTGCCACCAAATAAAGTATTTCTCCATACTTATATGACACCACTAAAATTTCCTGATAAAACGGCAGCTGGGGAGCCACTATTGAGCTTCAGAAGATGTTTGGGATTTTATTTTCAGAAGAGCAAGGCATGCCTTTGTTTTGTTTTTTTATTGGTTATTAGGATGATATTGGGTTTTGGAATGCTAATATTTGCCTCTGTCTTCAGTATCGATTAAAGAACAACACTATGCCCAAAAAAAATGAAAGGCAGAGGTCAAAGGAAACAGAACAAGGGTGCACACACCGCTTCGGGCAAAAAATGGACACACCTGGTCCAAGGTGCTAATCCCGGCTCATCACCGCAATATCAAGAAGAGAACAAAATATTGATTGCACACTTGAATCCAAAAGCTGTAGAAATTTCTTTATTGTCATGACCCAGACAAAATTGCAATGATGATCAGTTGACGCGTTTCACGCGAAAAGAACCGTGCTTGTTCACAACAACGTGAGAGGGCAAAGGATTAGTCACCAATATTGACTGTGTTCTCCATGCAGTTGATCTCTCCTTCATTACTGACATACCAACCCCAAAAAGCCCCATTTTGAAGGCAATAGGTTCAGGGCCTCTGCTAAGGGGGTAGCAACTGCCCTCCTGTATGGGGCCCAGGCCCCATAAGTTAAACAGAGGGGCAGGATTGAGAAATTGTGTCCTCAATATATTTCTCAAAAGGGAGATGTTGGGTGTCTGTTTAGACCCCTAATATTTCACCAACCCCCACAGGGCTGTTAAAAAGATGTAAAAATAAATAAAATAAATAAAATTGTAAAAAACAAAAACAATCAAAACAAAAAATCATAATTAAGGTCTCATTCTCACAGGTATTCTTATTGCACAAATGAGTGGTTTGTTCATGCAGCTTGAGGCGCCTGTTAGACTTGGTTGATTGTTCCTATCAGCTAGGTTGTGTGGGGCCATTTTACATAGAGCACTTTCTAGTAAACCCTGCAATATGCAGTCACCCATAATAATTATTCAGAAATCATCCCCAACTGATCTATCAAGAGTAAACTGAAAGCTCAATAGGTTTCTATGAGTTTCTATAGGTTTCTATCGTAATTCAGCCAGTTCCTGCTGAACAGTCAGGTTTTTTTTTTTTTTTTTTTTGCCCGATCACTGCTGGTGGCTATGGCCGTCCGCAGTAATCATTTTATTCTCTGGGTGGGGAAGGCTCCCCGCCGGCAGAACACAGTAGGGCTGCGGGAGGGATTTCCCCATCAACACTGACTGTGTTGAAGGGGGAACCAAATAATTTTCCTTTCTTCAACCCACCCTTGAAGGAAAGAAAATTGCATATTGTATGGCCTGTCTAACATTAGTAACCAAGGGCAACACACTATAATAAGTCCCGTTCAGGTAGCTAACAACATGAGAAAAGATGCTCTGCAACTCCTTGCTACCTTTTTAAAATCTTCAAAATGTATTCATTCTCCATAAAAGACACAGTAACAGATAGCAGATGTAAATGCGTTTCAGCCTTGTGGGCCTTGTTCAGTTGTAGCTTCCTCCCACACTCCAAAAGCCTCGTACACACGATTGGACTTTGTACATAATTTCCCGTGGATTTCTGTACAAAGGGAGTTACCCGTGAACTTGTTAAAGAGGAAGTAAACCCTGATGGGTTTACTTCCTCTTTCATTCCCTGCAAAGGTAAAGCATAATGGACTACTATGCATCGCATAGTAGTCCATTATGTGTCACTTACCTGACACAGGAGCCAGCAAAGTCACCGCTGTCCCCTGTAGTCCGGTGCATCCATCTTCTCGGTGGGGTCTCACAGCTCTGCCGCTGTCATTCGGCGAAGCCGCGATGATGTTACTCCCGCGCATGTGCACGGGAGCCGACATGCGCGGCAGCTCCGTCGTTGGAAATGCCACGCTCAGTGCGCCTGCGTGCCGCTGTTTACGGCGCATGCGCCGTAGACAGTGGTGCCTGTCTTCGGGCAAATATCTCCTAAACCGTATAGGTTTAGGAGATATTTCTTGGACCTACAGGAAAGCCTTAATCTAGGCTTACCTGTAGGTCAAAGTGTGTTGTAAAGGTTTACAACCACTTTAAGCATTCACACGATCAGACTTTTTCAGCCAACTTTCACCAAATCACGTGGTTTTTCTGCTCTTTACCGCGACCTTTGGTCAACTTCTGTATTGTTGTCTGATCTTTTGCATGTGTGTTTGTAAAGTCCGATGGTTTTCTGTACACACGATCAGACTTTGCTCCATCGGACTTATGTCGTAGAAAAGTTTGCCTGTTCGCACAGCCAACATTTGTCCAATGAAAACCAAAAAAGTTTGTCTGATGGAGCGTACACACGGTCGGATGTTGCCTTAAAACAGCTAATTTGCATGTTTGTTTTCAAAAAGTCAGATCGTGTGTACGGGCCTAAAGACATGCTTGTAGGTTAATTGGCTTCTGTCTAAATTGAATATGAATGTGAGTTGGGGACCTTACATTATAAGCTCCTTGAGGTTAGGGACCGATGTGAACGTATATGTAAAGCGCTGCGTAAATTGACAGCGCTGTATAAGTACCTTAAATAATAATAATAATAATAATAAAGGCAAGTGTCCCAATACATTTGACAATATAGTGTATTATACCTATATATTTACAAGTAGCATAAGGATTAAAACTTGTTAATGGTGATTGAGAGTTTAATTCCGCTTTAAGAGCTCATTCTGGTGTGCACTGTGAATGGTGCGGTGCTGATGCCTAATAATTATGCATTGCATGGTTTACTTTATTTGAAAAAAATCATTTACATTTTATGCACCATGGTAGGCTGTGATGTGGTGTAGTGCGTCTCAGCGTGTCCTACTTTTTTTCAGTGCAGTGGTGTGAACAGAATTCATAGGACTCAAGGCAAATTTCCTCATCCATGCATTGGGTCTGCATTAGGCATGGCTGCCCATCGCATTTGGTGTGGACGGGCCCTCATTTTAGAGCAATGTAGAGAGGAATTAAACTGTGCTAAAAAAAATAAATGAAATTTAAAAAAAAAACAACTCAAAAAACATAATATAGTTCATTAATATTTAAACTACGCTCTTTCAGCATTACAGGCTATTCAATTCACACAACAAGATATGAACAATGTACCATTGCATACATATTGTCTGTATGAATAGAAATCTCACCTAAAGTCAGACTGTTCTTGCAAAATGAAAACATAACAGAAAGCTGCGAGTGGTAGAAAATCACGAACGCGTACAAGCGTGACAGACGTTTGTACTATAATTCAAACCCATGGGGCAAGTGACATCCTGAAAACCACCGTACCTACTTTTATTCTTTTTTTCTTCTTCTTAAGAATAAAAGCTTTTGTACGGCACGCTATGCTTCTTTTTCTCCCACTCAAAACAAACACACATGTAACATTTGATAAAGCGTGTAAGAGCAAATGTCTCCTTTATAAACCCAACACAATGCGGAGGAATCGGGGGATAGCGGACGGCGTCAATAGGCTGCACCGTCAGCCACTCCTTAGTCCCATTTTCCTTCTCACAGCTGGCAGCATAAAAACGCAGCAAAATAATCGCCTTCCACTTTGCGCACTGCGCCACAAAGTTATTACCCTATCCATAAAAAGTTTAAAAGATTAAAGTAAAAAATTCAAATGGGAAAAACAGAGCAAAAAAAAGGACAAAAAATAAAAGAATGGAAACGTAAAAGAACAAACAAACTAAAAACAATTCAGAAAAAGCTCCCCTCTAGTTAAAACATGTATTATGCCTGTGTAAGTTGCACAAATTAATGATCACGTTTTTAGATTGCGACGATGTTGGCGGACACAGCAGGATTCCCAATTATATTTATGGTTAAGAAGATCAGTTATTCTGTGTATGAGCATCCCTTCCAGCTTTTAAAACTCAGATAAAATTTGTAATTTCCTATAATGAGATATCGGCGTTGCCAAAAGAAAATTTTGTTTTGGTTAGATCGCAATACCCTAATGCGGAACTTTACCCATAACAACTTGATAAAAAAAGAATGTTCTTTAGCAAGGGGAACATACATTCCACATTACGCTACCAAACGTAGGGTGTGCTGTAAATTGTCGCCAGCATTGTTCTGGTTTCTCCTTCCTGGAGGCTGCCATTTTATTGAAGCCCTGGGCAGTAGAGATGGGCCGAACACCCCCCATGAAGTGATCTAGCATGACTTAATTTTCTGACTAAAGTTAGACTTAAAAAGTGCATCTATTGTAAAGTATCATTAAAGTGGTTGTAAACCCTTACAACCAACTTTGACCTACAGGTAAGCCTAGATTAAGGCTTACCTGTAGGTCCAAGAAATATCTCCTAAACCTACACGGTTTAGGAGATATTTGCCGAAAGACAGGCACCGCTGTCTCCCGCGCATGCGTCGTAGACAGCGGCGTACAGGCGCACTGAGCACACCGCGATCAACGGCGATATGCCGCGAGTGGCGGGTCCCGTTCGCATGCGTGGGAGTGACATCATCGCGGCTTTGCCGAATGACAGCGGCGGAGCAGCGAGACCCACCGAGAAGATGGATGTTCCGGACTACAGGGGACAGCGGTGACTTCGCTGGCTCCTGTGTCAGGTAAGTGACACATAATGGACTACTATGCGATGCATAGTAGTCCATTATGCTTTACCTTTGCAGGGAATGAAAGAGGAAGTAAACTCATCAGGGTTTAGTTCCTCTTTAAGCCCCATACACACAATCCGAAAGTCGTACGCAAAACGCCGCATTCGAATCGATCGTACCATAATCAGATTGTTAATACAGAGCTTTTGAGAGCTTTTGAGATCCGATCAGGACAGTTCATCCGATATTATTCGGACATGCACGGAAATCTTTTTCAGATTTTTGTTTAATGAGTACAGCTGCCGTTCAAAAATGCAATACTAATGCATCACAACACATGACATCATCACTTCTGAATTTTTATTTTGTCGTACGAGAATTTTCGTGACTTTAGTAAATTTATCAGATTCGACGTGAGATTAGCATGCAAAAAAAACGGGCGATGATTAGTCCGATTATCGGACTTATCATCGCCCGTTTTTTTTGGTTTGTTTTTGCATTGTAATCTCACGTTGAATCTGATAAATTTACTAACGTCACAAAAATTCTCGTACGACAAAATAAAAATTCAGAAGTGATGTCATGTGTTGTGATGCATTAGTATTGCATTTTTGAACGGCAGCTGTACTGATTAAACAAAAATCGTACGATCTGGCATCATACGAAAAAACTTTCCGTGCATGTCCGCATAATATCGGATGAACTGTCCTGATCGGCTCTTGAAAACTATTAACAATCTAATTATCGTACGATCGATTCGAATGTGGCGTTTTGCGTACGACTTTCGTATCGTGTGTATGGGGCATAAGTCAACTGAACAAAAGATAACTTATGAAGTAGTCACATTCTGAAGTAAAGCCACGCCTATGATAGACCTGACATTATTTTTTTTTGTGTGCAATGTATGGCAGGTGGGTTGCCCCTTACTATAAGGGTCAGTTCACACTGCCTAGTCACTTCAGCCCCCCGGAAAATTTTTCCCCCTTCCTGACCAGAGCACTTTTTGCGATTCGGCACTGCATCGCTTTAACTGACAACTGCGCAGTTGTGTGAAACTGTACCCAAACAAATTTGGCGTCCTTTTTTTCCCACAAATAGAGCTTTCTTATTGTGGTATTTGATCACCTCTGCGGTTTTTATTTTTTGCGCTATAAACAAATAAAGAGCGACAATTTTGAAAAAAAAAACACAGTATTTTTTACTTTTCGCTAATAAATATCCCCCAAAAATATATAAAAAAAAATGTTTTTTTCCCTCAGTTTACCGATATGTATTCTTCTACTTATTTTTGGTAAAAAAAAAAACACAATAAGCGTACATTGATTGGTTTGCTCAAAAGTTATAGCGTCTACAAACTAGGGGATAGTTTTATGGCATTTTTTATTATTCATTTTTTTTATTAGTAATGCGATTGTGATTTGTGTTTATCTGGACTGCGACATTATGGCAGACACAGCGGACACATTTGACACTATTTCGGGACCATTGTCATTTATACAGCGATCAGTGCTATAAAAATGCACTGATTACTGTGTAATGACACTGGCAGGGAAGGGGGTTAACCACTAGGGGGTGATGAAGGGGTTAAGTGTGTCCTAGGAAGTGATTCTAACTGTAGGGGGGGGGGGGTGGGCTTCCACTGACATAACAGTGATCACTGCTCCCGATGACAGGGAGTGGTGATCTCTGTCATGTCACAAGGCAGAACGGGGAAATGCTTTGTTTACATAGGCACTTCCCCGTTCTGCGGCTTTGTGACACGATCGCCAGGAGACTGGAGGACATTGAGTCCGCGGGTCCCGTCACGTTGTACGTGGTGAGTGCCCGCTAGCCCCGCAATTTAAAGGGGACATACAGGAACGCCCATTTGCCCACAGCTGCCATTGTGCCAACGTGTATCGGTATGTGGCGGTTGGCAAGTGGCTAGAGACAATTTAATGCGGGCTGCATGGCTGCAGTGAGCTGGCTGCAGGAGGCGGTGTAATGAATTTGACCTCATCACACAGCTCTTTTTTTTTTTGTCAACTTTATGTAAAGTGACATTTTATTCACATCACCATACAGCAGCATGATGTGTTGTGGTACTGTACAGTGACATGCAGTGCCTTCCTGTGTGGAATTTCATCGTAAATTACAGCACAGCAGCTCCAGAAGAGTTGCAGTGCGAACAGGGCACATAGTAAACAATTGTCTTTTGTGTCTCCTAGAAGTAGTGTTCATCCACTGAGGAAATATGCCGGTCACCTCATGTAAACAGACACTAATAGTTCTTTTGGGGCCTTTCAAAATGCATGGCACTGACACACACCACAGTACATGAGTTACCACAAAGCATAAATGTGAAGAGGCCCTTGAGGCCTAACTACAGCAGAGAGGCATTTTAGCAAAAGTCACAGTTAGAGAAGCTCACAGGGTGCAGTGAAATCAGAGTAAGCAATAACAGTTTGGGAGAGGAGCCTCTACAACTGTGCAAGATTGGAGAGAAGACTGGAACTCCGATTTAACCACTTGCCAACCAACTGCCATAAATGTACTGCGGCAAGGTGGCTCGGCTGCGCAAATCGGCGTACCGGTACGGCGACTCATGCACTAGCTTTCGTGGGCGCTCTTGGCCAGTGGGGGAGCCAATCAGCGGGTTCGGTGGACTCGATGTCTGCCAGCCGCCCCCTATCAAACCCCACAGAGACAGAATGCTATAAATCTATTGCCCATTGTGTAGACGCTGTAACTTTTGAGCAAACCAATCAATATATACGCTTATTGGGATTTTTTCTTTACCAAAAATATGTAGAAAAATAAATATTAATATAAAATATGTAGAAAAATAAATATTAATATATAATATTAATAAACCGATGAATATATATATATATATATATATATATACACACACACACACACACATGTATATATATATATATATATATATATATATATATATATATATATATATATATATATATATATATATATATATATATATATATATATATATATATATATATATAGATATAGATATATATAGATATATTTATATAGATATATATATATAGATATGTACTATAGCAGAAAGTAAAAAATATTGTTTTTTTTTGTTTTGTTTTTTAAATTGTCGGTCTTTTTTGGTTTATAGCGCAAAAAATAAAATGAGGTGATCAAATACCACCAAAAGAAAGCTCTATTTATGGGGGAAAAAGAACATGAATTTTGTTTGGGTACACTACAGCATCACACAACCGTGCAATTGTCAGTTAAAGTAACACAGTGCCGTATCGCAAACAAATTGCCTGGTCATTAAGGGGGTAAATCCTTCTGGGGCTGAAGTGGTTAAGGACACTTATGCAATGCATCATGTAGTGTCACTTGTCATGTCATGCAGTGTCACATAGTGCCACTTGTAATGTAGTGTCACTTTAATGGTATGTATTGTCATTTGTCATCTCATGTACTGTCACTTGTCACATCATGTAGTGCCACGTGTCATGTAGTGTCACTTGCCATATCCTGTAGTGTCATGTAGCTTTACTTGTCATGTTGTGTCACTTTCATGTCGTGTCATGCAGTTTCATGTTATGTAGTGTCACTTGTCATGTCATGGTCATGTAGTGTCATCTAGTGTCAATTGTCATGTAGTGTCCCTTGTCATATAGTGTCACTTCCATGTCATGTAGTGTCACTTATGTCATGCAGTGTCATGTAGTGTCACTTATGTGGTGTCCCGTGTCATGTAGTGTCACTTGTTATGTCATGCAGTGTCATGTAGTGTCACTTATGTCATGTGGTGTCCCTTGTCATGTAGTGTCACTTTCACGTCATGCAGTGTCCCTTGTCATGTCATGTAGTGTAACTTATGTCATGTAGTGTCATGTAGTGTCCCTTGTCATGTCATGTAGTGTCCCTTGTCATGTCATGTAGTGTCACTTATGTCATGTGGTGTCATGTATTGTCACTTGTCATGTCATGCAGTGTCACTTGTCATGCCATGCAGTGTCACTTGTCGTGTCACTTGTCATGTCATGTAGTGTCACTCATGTCATGTGGTGTCATGTAGTCACTTGTCGTGTCATGTAGTGTCACTTATGTCATGTGGTGTCATGCAGTGTCACTTGTCATGTCATGCAGTGTCACTTGTCATGCCATGCAGTGTCACTTGACGTGTCACTTGTCATGTCATGTAGTGTCACTCATGTCATGTGGTGTCATGTAGTCACTTGTCGTGTCATGTAGTGTCCCTTGTCATGTCATGTAGTGTCACTTGTCCTGTCATGTAGTTTCCCTTGTCATGTCATGTAGTCTCTCTTATGTCATGTGGTGTCACTTATGTCATGTCATGTAGTGCCATGTTCTATTCAAAAGCTGCTATGTAAAAGAAATGAGCAATAAATCTGGCAGGAAGTGAAAACAATCTTCCCAGAATCCCTCTGGCCATGCACACCTATCGCCATTAGGGTGGGAGCTCAGAGAAGAGGAACACAGAACAACACTGAACAAAGACAGAGCACATTTCTTACACAAAGGGTGGAAGAAGAGGAGGGGATCGGATCGGATCGATGAGGTTGGAGGGATATTCTAAGGGAAAGCAGCGCATGGGGGAGAAATCTATTATTAATAGTGCGTTTGGCTTATGTGTTCACAGATGGAAGGGGAGTGTTAATTGTGTGCCCTGCATTTGATGGGGATCATTTATCAAGAACATTTGCTGCACATTCTAATCAGTTTCTTCACAGCTTATGCATTAAAAGAAGTTTTGCTGCCCATAACAACCAATCAGAGTCCTTTGTCATTTTCAAGTTAAGACTGCAGAAAAGACAGCTTGAAGCTGATTGGCTACTACAGATACCAAGACTCCCTTTTTCATATATAAGGCCCCATGTATTGGCTGAAGGTTCATAAGAGTATGAAAGCATATTTTTCTGGTGTTGTGCACGTTTTCATACACGCACTTCAAGCTTCAGACGTTTGTATACACGACTGGGCAAAGAGAGGAGAGCAGTGCAAAAACACGTGCAAGTCACACATTTATGCCGCGTACACACGACCGGACTTTCCGGCAGACTAGGTCCGACAGTCTTCCCGACGGACCTTCCGAACGAACGGACTTGCCCACACACGAATGTACTTGGTCCGTTCCTTTTGAACGTGATGACATAAGACGGGACTAAAAAAGGAAGTTCGATAGCCAGTAGCCAATAGCTTCCTTTGCATCGTATTTGGTTCGTTGGACCAGCATAGAGACAGTTTTCCCGATAGGAATTGAGTCCGTTGGACAGATTTGAAACATGTTCTTTTTTTAGGTCTGTCAGATTTTTTATGTGAAAAACGATTGGATTAGCCCACACACGATCGGTTTATCCAATGGACTGATTCCATCGGACCTAGTCCGGTCGTGTGTACGTGGCATTACAGGCACATCCACCGAAGTCTATGGGAGCAAAAATGCCTGAATACACAAAGCTTGTGTGCTTTTCTGAGAGTAGAGCAGGGGAGCGAGCGTACAGGTGCGAACGGTTCCTGGCGTTTATTTTTCAGGCATTTTGGGGCTCATTCACACATACTTTGGTCTCTGAAAAGTGATCTGATAAGGAGAAGTTGTATCACCCCCTCACCACCAGTTTTAACCTCTTGTTTGCTGCACTAGCAAGCCGCACCCACGTGCATTTCCAGAGGCTGCACAGCAGCCACATTCACAGCTACAGGCTGCGTTCAGTGGGCGCTATGGCAGCCAAAAATGACAGGGGGCATAATTCCTGCTATGGCCACACAGCATTTGTACATCCCTGCAGCTAAAGAGGGTAGTAGTTTGGTGGCGGTAAAATCGCAGCACAACTGCGGAGTTTTACGTCTTTACTTTACGTTATAGTACTTCATCTATGGGTTTAGTTACTGGCCTGGTGTTCGGTTTTATTTGTTGTTTTTGCCTTGCGACTTTATTTTCTATTTGTAGAAATGTAGCATAGCCTATTCTGCGGTGTTTAATCTGCTCCCATCCTTCTGTACAAATCACTGGGCATGCAATGTGAATGGAAGGTAAACATATGGTGAACGTGGCTCCAAAGCAATCCATTTTTCCTGGAAGACCCTAAAAGCTCACTTTCTCATGGTTGAATCTGACTTGCTTCTGAGTCTGATGTCTGTGTAGAAAAGCCAAGGAAGAGTACTGATCACAATATCAAAAAAAAACACAATATCAGAAAATAACAACCCTACAGCCTCGTACACACAATCGGATTGTTGGCCAACAAAACCGTGAACTTTTGTCCGAAGGGCATTGAGCCAAACTTGTCTTGCATACAAACGGCAAGGGATTGTTGGCCAACAAATACGAACGTAGTGACGTACTACAACTTTTCAGCTCTTTAGCGCCACCCTCCTTCTGCTAATTTCGTGTTAGTAGAAGTTTGGCGAGCGTTGATTCGCGCTTTTCATTTAGCGCTTTTCAGTTCACGCTTTTTAGTTTGTTTCTGAACAGCCGTTCGTCAACCAGCCATGTTGCGGAAACGGGGGTGATAACGTGTTATTTATTATTGGCCTTGGAGTTATTGCTTTGCCATTATTTTTTTGGTTGAATAATGATTTGATTTGGTATATTTTCTATATTTTTGGATGCACAGAATGCACTTTTTGGTTACGTTCTATTGGCAGATAACATGTCTAATTTTACTTGTTTTATTTTTTTAATGCACAATAAAGAAAATTGTGTAGAATAATACTTGGCTACTGTATGTGTTTTACTTCTAATGACAGTTTGGGAGTAGGCAGGTACATTTAAATAAAATACAATGTAAAATTAACAAGGGACACCAACATAGTTGTATCTATGATCTTAACGCGGAGCTCCACCTTAAAAAAAATATTAAAAGCCAGCAGCTACAAATACTGCAGCTGCTGACTTTTAATAAATGTACACTTACCTGTCCAGGGTGCCCGCGATGTCGGCAGCAGATGATGAGCAATCCCTCGTCTCTCGGCCGCCCCAACGCCATCCTCGGTCAGAGGATCAGGAAGTGAAGCGTTTTCGGCTTCACCGCCCAGTTCCCTACTGTGCATGTGCGAGTCGCGCTGCATGTCTTCACTGGTCCCCATTGTGTTCCGGGGACTGTGTGTTTCCCAAAACACAACAGGGGGGCAGGCATCTGTGGATATTCTGTGGCTATCTATGCCCGGAAGTAGTATAGTAGTATATGTAGTATGAAAAGTGTAGTACTGAAAGGTGCCAATTGTGGCACCGGGGGGAGGGAGGAATCGGATGAGCGGGAGTTCCACTTTAGGGTGGAGCTCCGCTTTAAAAACGACGGGATAATGGTGTTGTGGTAACTTGCCCAAATAAAAATAAAATAAAAAGCATAATAATATTATTCTTGATATAACTAGGAACAAAAAAGCCTTTGAAAATGTGTTTGCAATAACTCCAAAAGTGGAGTTACCCTTTAAGTATTCTTTAAGGTCAAAATGTACATTTTAACATGACAAAATGGAAAAAAGAAAAGAAAAATGCCACCGGCAACAACAAAGTATAAGTCCCTTTACAAATCAATGCTTCCAGGTTTGTTCTTTACAATCCTCTTAAAAGTTACTTGTGCCACATTTGATATTTCTCTCAGCAGGATCAATCATAAAAGATCAGAGAGAAAAACACATCGAATGATAAAATGAATGGACAGCACAGAAAATACACCATGGTATGAAAGAAATAAACCAATCCGTTTATCTGCTACAGTAGAAGTCAGGCTGAAGAAGATATTTCCTTCACTGGTGTGAGCAACTAGGTAAGGAAATATCAGACTACTGCCTGCAGGGGGCCCAGGGGTGGGCAGTAAGTGCCCTAAGGTTCCAGGCTGGGCACCAGGGGATTAGACCAGTGGTCTCCAAACTGTGGCCCTTGGGCCCCATGTGGCCATGTGCATGCCTTTATCCAGGCCTTAGGGGCACTGACACTAACAATGGGGCACTATTACTCCTACTGACACTAACAATGGGGCACTATTCCTCCCACTGATACCAATGGTGGGGCACTATTCCTCTCACTGATACCAATGATGGGGATTATTGTTTCCACTAATACCAATGGTGGGGTACCATTCCTTTCAATTACATTAACAATGGGGGACTATTCCTCCCACTGACACCAATGATGGGGCACTATTCCTACCACTGACACCAATGATGGGGCTTATTGTTTCCACTAATACCAATGGTGGGGTACTATTCCTCCCACTGACACCAATGATGGGGTAATATTCCTTTCACTGACGCTAACAATGGGGCAATATTTCTCCCACTGATACCAATGATGGGGCACTATTCTTCCCACTGACACCAATGATGGGGCACTATTCCTTCCACTGATACCAATGATGGGGCACTATTCCTCCCACTGATACCAATGATGGGGCACTATTCTTCCCACTGACACCAATGATGGGGCACTATTCATCCCACTGATACCAATGATGGGGCACTATTCCTCCCACTGATACCAATGATGGGGCACTATTCCTCCCACTGATACCAATGACGGGGCACTATTCCTCCCACTGATACCAATGACGGGACACTATTCTTCCCACTGACACCAATGACGGGACACTATTACTCCCACTGACACCAATGATGGGGCACTATTCATCCCACTGATACCAATGATGGGGCACTATTCCTCCCACTGATACCAATGATGGGGCACTATTCCTCCCACTGATACCAATGACGGGACACTATTCTTCCCACTGACACCAATGATGGGGTAATATTCCTTTCACTGACGCTAACAATGGGGCAATATTTCTCCCACTGATACCAATGATGGGGCACTATTCTTCCCACTGACACCAATGATGGGGCACTATTCATCCCACTGATACCAATGATGGGGCACTATTCCTCCCACTGATACCAATGATGGGGCACTATTCTTCCCACTGACACCAATGATGGGGCACTATTCATCCCACTGATACCAATGATGGGGCACTATTCCTCCCACTGATACCAATGATGGGGCACTATTCCTCCCACTGATACCAATGACGGGGCACTATTCCTCCCACTGATACCAATGACGGGACACTATTCTTCCCACTGACACCAATGACGGGACACTATTCCTCCCACTGACACCAATGATGGGGCACTATTCATCCCACTGATACCAATGATGGGGCACTATTCCTCCCACTGATACCAATGACGGGGCACTATTCCTCCCACTGATACCAATGACGGGACACTATTCTTCCCACTGACACCAATGACGGGACACTATTCTTCCCACTGACACCAATGATGGGGCACTATTCTTCCCTCTGACACCAATGATGGGGCACTATTCCTCCCACTGATACCAATGACGGGGCACTATTCCTCCCACTGATAATAATGATGGGGCACTATTCCTACCACTGACACCAATGATGGGATAATATTCCTTTCACTGACGCTAACAATGGGGCACTATTCCTCCCACTGACACCAATGATGGGGCACTATTCTTCCCACTGACACCAATGATGGGGCACTATTCTTCTCACTGACACCAATGATGGGGCACTATTCCTCCCACTGATACCAATGATGGGGATTATTCTTGCCACTAACACCAATAATGGGGCAC
Source organism: Lithobates pipiens (assembly GCF_037356315.1). Lineage (NCBI taxonomy): Eukaryota > Metazoa > Chordata > Amphibia > Anura > Ranidae > Lithobates > Lithobates pipiens. The sequence continues at coordinate 11,653,121 of NW_027507755.1, forward strand.
TATTGCTCTCACTGACACCAATAACGGAGGACTATTCCTCCCACTGACACCAATTATTCTTCCCTCCAATACTATCTCCTATTGCCCACAGGCGTTATAAAATTATTTTACCCCCAATGGCCACAAAGTCTGAGGCATCTTCTACTCCCACTGGCCCTTTGCTTGGAAAGTTTGGAGACCCTTGGTTTAAAGTGGTTGTAAACCCTAATGCCGCGTACACACGACCGGACTTTTCAACATCAAAAGTCCGACGGAACAATTCCGGCGGACCATTCGAACGTGTGTGGGCTGCAGCGGACTTTTGATTTGCAAAAGTCTGACAGACTTTAGAAATGGAACATGTTGCAAATTTTTCCGCCAGAACTCCGCCGGACCCAGTTCCTACCGAGAAATCCGCTCGTGTGTATGCTAGTCCGACGGACAAAAACCGACGCGGGGGCAGCTATTGGCCACTGGCTATGAACTTTCTTATTCTAGTCCAGTTGTACGTCATCACGTTCGAATCCGTCGGACTTTGGTGTGATTGTGTGTGGCCAAGTCCGTTCATTCGGAAAGTCCGTCAGAACTCCGTCAGAACTCCGTCGAAAGTCTGTCGGACCTAAGTCCGGCCGTGTGTACGCGGCATTACGAACCACTTTGACCTACAGGTAAGCCTAGATTAAGGCTTACCTGTAGGTCCAAGAAATATCTCCTAAACCTAAACGGTTTTATTTGCCGAACGATTGGCACCGCTGTCTATGGCGCATGCACCGTAGACAGCGGCGCGCAGGCGCACTGAGCGCGCCGCCGTCAGCGGCGATATGCCGCGAGTGGCAGCTCCCGTGCGCATGCGCGGGAGTGACGTCATCACGGCTTCATTCAATGACAGTGGCGGAGCAGCGAGACCCACCAAGAAGATGGATGCGCCGGACTACAGGGGACAGCGGTGACTTCTCTGGCGATGCATAGTAGTCCATTATGCTTTACCTTTGCAGGGAATCAAAGAGGAAGTAAACTCATCAGAGTTTACTTCCTCTTTAAATGATCAGGTAATCTGCATATCAGCTGCCCTACAAGCATGCTACAGTGAGGTAAAAATGTTAGTCACTTCATTTTTGTTTTGGATGTAATGAAAAAATGTTAATGCTAAAACTTTCACTTAAATATATTTCTCAGTAGCCACAATGAATAAAAATTGACTTTGTGTGCATCAAATGTCTTTACAAACTAAGATATTGCCTTGTAAAAGTAGCAGTGACATCATCACTATGCTGTTCATAGCCTGTACAGATAGCGGGACTGTGGGAGGGGCCCAGTAGGCTCCACCAATTACAGCCTCCCTGCAGAAAATGAGAGGAGTGGGCGGAGACAAGACCAGTCACCCTGTACACAGAGAGAGAGCAACAGTGAGTGGTCTTTACTAGAGTAAGCTCCGGCACAGAGCTAAAGTCTTTCACTGGATTACCGCACAGATCTGGAAGAAATACACAAAACACACCAAGATTGTGCTGTGTGGATTCTACAAAAATGAAGCATTATGCCGTCCTTGGTAGGTGTTATCACTGCTGGATGCAACCCCAGCAAGTCTAAGAGGCAGTGGCATGGTAGTGTGGCATATACAGGGCCAAATGCCCTCCTAAGAGCAACCCAACGTGGAACGAGCCCTATTCACAAGGCAGTGGCTAAACGTTGTCAGCCTGCAACATGAAGTGTGGTTACTGGCAGGATCTCCAGGTAAGAAACGTTGCAACAGATCAAAATACAAAAAAAATAAAAATATCCTTATAAAAACCATATGCTGTGACACACAATGCCCAACTTACTGAAAAACATATTTATAGTTTACATACCCTTTAACCTCTTATGAACATCCCATGCGGATATACTGCGGCAGGGCAGCGCTCCTGCCCAAAATCACATATCTGTATGTGATTTCATGCACTGCTTCTGACATCGCCTGCGACCCACTCCCGCTGTGACTGGACACAGCAGGAGCCAATCAATGTGTCCGGCCGACCCACAGATCATTCTCAAAAGAGGCAGAATGCCGGTCTGCCTATGTAAACAAGGCAGACCACCGTTCTGTAAGAGGGGAAGATGGAGATTTTGTGTTTCTGCTAAGCAGAAACTTGGATCTCTGTCCTTCCCCCAATCAAAGCACCTCCCCCACACACAGTTAGAAAGCACATTTAACCCTTTGTGAAATAAAAAGGTTATGGCGCTAAACCCTATTAGTGATGAGATGAGTTAACTTATCAAATCCTAGTTTTTAGTTTTTTATATAAAAAGAGAAAGAAAAAGAAAAAAACTGTTGGTGATACCGTGCAAAGATATCCTAAAGCAATTTTATCCAAAACAAATTGTGTGTGATTAATGTGGAGTCAGCATTCATGTTCCATTATAATTAAAACCAAAAATGGGTATTAAATTATCCTATACGTATCAACCTACTAAAAACATGTAAACCTTCATTGAATGTGCAAAATAGTGGAAATAATGTTAATATTCGACAATATGTTAGGGTAAAACAGATTGTGCAAACATGTGCAAAAAATGTGCAAAAAAGCAACTAAAGGTCAGAACAACCAAGGATCAGAAATAATTCAACCATAAAATCGCATGAAGGCGCTAAATGTGCGAATAGACAATATTTTCAACCAATAATCGCATGAAGACGCATCTGTGTCCAATATAAGTCCAAAATTAATATTTGGCTTGATAGTACTGCCTCTTCAGACTATTGTTGTAATTGTTACAAAAAGTCAATGGGGGGTATTTGATTCACTCGTGCAAATAGTGCGGTCTTTCAATTAGAGAACTTCATCCCCGGTGTGCCACTCTGTGCTATAGTATGTGAATGCTCTCACCAGAGTTAATGCCCCTGTGGGGCTGGATGGACCTTCACAATGTAAGCCACTGTGTCGCTCTCTGGCTGCTGCTGGTGCACTGGGTGAAGCTGGAGCGCCGCTATGGCACACACGGTGGCATCACTTGCTTGCCTCGCACTGACCGCTCGCTCCGCTGCTCAGCGTCCTCGCGGCGAGGACGCTGAGCAGCGGAGCGAGCGGTCAGTGCGAGGCAAGCAAGTGATGCCACCGTGTGTGCCATAGCGGCGCTCCAGCTTCACCCAGTGCACCAGCAGCAGCCAGAGAGCGACACAGTGGCTTACATTGTGAAGGTCCATCCAGCCCCACAGGGGCATTAACTCTGGTGAGAGCATTCACATACTATAGCACAGAGTGGCACACCGGGGATGAAGTTCTCTAATTGAAAGACCGCACTATTTGCACGAGTGAATCAAATACCCCCCATTGACTTTTTGTAACAATTACAACAATAGTCTGAAGAGGCAGTACTATCAAGCCAAATATTAATTTTGGACTTATATTGGACACAGATGCGTCTTCATGCGATTATTGGTTGAAAATATTGTCTATTCGCACATTTAGCGCCTTCATGCGATTTTATGGTTGAATTATTTCTGATCCTTGGTTGTTCTGACCTTTAGTTGCTTTTTTGCACATTTTTTGCACATGTTTGCACAATCTGTTTTACCCTAACATATTGTCGAATATTAACATTATTTCCACTATTTTGCACATTCAATGAAGGTTTACATGTTTTTAGTAGGTTGATACGTATAGGATAATTTAATACCCATTTTTGGTTTTAATTATAATGGAACATGAATGCTGACTCCACATTAATCACACACAATTTGTTTTGGATAAAATTGCTTTAGGATATCTTTGCACGGTATCACCAACAGTTTTTTTCTTTTTCTTTCTCTTTTTATATAAAAAACTAAAAACTAGGATTTGATAAGTTAACTCATCTCATCACTAATAGGGTTTAGCGCCATAACCTTTTTATTTCACATTTTTCATTTCCCTCTCCTCCCCAATAAGGAAGTGAGGGCTTCAGGCACAGGCAGCTCTAACCCAGTATATTTCCTTTTCTCTCTCCATTTTTTAATTTCAATTTATTTCACATATTTCTATCACTTAGGAGATTTGATTTTTCCATAGCGCGACTTTATTTATTTATTTATACATTTAACCCTTTGATCGCTTCTGATGTTAACCCCTTCCCTGCCAGTGTCATTAGTCTGAAGTACCCCTTGCCGCCAAACAAATCTTTGTTGTCGGAATTTCCGATCGTGTGTACACAAGTCCGTCGCACAAAAGTTCATGCATGCGCAGAATCAAGCAATAGCACTGGCTATTGAACTTTCTTTTTCTCGGCTCATCGTACGTCTTGTACATCACCGTGTTCCCACGTTGGTAATTGTTGGCCAACTTTTGTGTGACTGTGTGTATGCAAGACAAGTTGAAGCCAACAATCTTCGAACAAAAATCCACGGTTTTGTTGTCGGAAAGTCCAATGGGGTGTACGGGGCACGAAAGTGCATTTTTTTTTTTAACATTGATCACGGTATGGGCGTCACTGGTCCCCATAAAGTGTCACATAGTATCAGATATGTCCACCGCAATGTTGCAGTTCCGCTAAAAATCACTGACCGCTGCCATTAGTAGTAAAAAAATAATGAAATAAATAAATATTCCATAAATCTATCCCATAGTTTGTAGAAGCTATAACTTTTGCGCAAACCAATCAATACCGTATACGCTTAAGGCGATTTTTTTTCCTTTACCAAAAATATGTATCAGAATACATATTGGCCTAAAATTGATGAGTACAGTTGATTTTTTAAATTTTTTTATTGGATATGTTTTATAGAAATAAAGTAAAAAAAAAAAAATATATGTATATATATATATAAATATATATTACATATACATATACATATATATATATATATATATATATATATATATATATATATATATATATATATATATATGTATGTATGTATGTGTGTGTATATATATATATATATATATATATATATATATATATATATATATTTATTTATTTATTTATTTTAAATTGACACCCTTTTTTTTTGTTTATAGCGTAAAAAATAAAAACCCAGCGGTAATCAAATACCACCAAAAGAAAGCTCTATTTTTGGGAAAAAAAGAACATCAATTTTATTGATGTCACAACCAAGCACTTATCAGTTAAAGTAACGCAGTGCCGTATCACAAAAAATGGCCTGGTCATGAAGGGGGGTAAACCTTCTGGGGCTGAAGTGGTTAAACTCAGCTGGATCCCAGATTTTGACATGGATTGGATGGTAAGGACTATTGGGTGTTGCTATTGATTTTTATTACGTTTTTTTAAGTACAACATAAAATTGACTTTACATAGGAAAGTTACTGTAAAGTAATGTAAGTGGTTACGTTTTCCAGTAAAGACATTTCAAATGATTACAGGGGTGGAGAGGAAGAATCCCCTCAGGGGTCACTGCGGCAGAGGCGCCCTTAGTCATGTGGTGTGACGGGTCGAAGTTTTCAGAAGTGTGGAATTAAAAAAACAGATGTTGAGTGTTTTTCCCCCATGTATATATAATGCCGACGTCTCTCAATTTAAATATACAGTAGAAGATTGATTTGGACTTTAAAGGTATAATACTACAAAATGTATAGTATATATAAAAAAAGCATTCAAATTGTATTTATCACATGGCATAAAAACATATTTTTTTATAAAATATATGAAGAGCTTACTCCCTTAGGAGCTGCTGGATTTTTGGGTCTTTCACAGCCAGGCAACAGGAATTTCCACGCGCTTTCATAGGCTCAATAACCGGTTCAGGCAGTGGCGGTGCATCCATAAGGGCGCATGGACGCCGCCCCCTCTCTTCTGCCACCCCCCTCTAGCACTGATAGATTCATGCATTGCATGAATATATCTATGGCCGCAGCTGCCACCCCCTATTCAGGCATCAGGCCCCTTTTCGACAGCAGCGGGGGGTGGTTTTGAAGCACCTGATTAGAGCCATAGACTCTAATAAGCATCAAAAAAGGTGACCTGCGAGTGCCATACTGGGAACTCGCAGGCCACTCAGCTGTGTTAGAAAAGCAAAAGAATATTTGCTTTCCTAACACTAAACCACTCTCTGACCATCAGGTGCTCGGATCTGTTACCCGTCACCTAATTGGGTGAAATGCCAGGCGCTGTGATTGGATGCCAGGTGTGCAATCATAGCAGAGGACGGGAAGAGAGGACGGGAGAAGGCAGGTAAGTGCAGACAGCGGGCTGGCGGGGGGGTGGCTGGGGGTACACTGGCAGCATTTGATATAGCACAGTGGCTGCGTTTGATGGGGCACAGTGGGAGAAATTGATGGGCACGGTGGCGGTAATTGATGGGCACGGTGGTGGCAATTGATGGGCACAGCAGCGCAGTAGCGGGAATTGATGGTGACAGTGGGAGTAAGTGATGGGCACAGTGGGAGCAATTAATGGGCACAGTAGTGGCAATTGATGGGCACAGTGGTGGCAATTGATGGGCACAGTGGCTACGTTTGATGGGGCACAGTGATTGCATTTTATGGGGCACAGTGGCTGAATTTGATGGCAGTGTCTGCGTCTGATGGCACAGTGGTGGCAATTGATGGGCACAGTGGCTGCGTTTAATGGCACAGTGGCTACGTTTGATGGGGCACAGTGATTGCATTTTATGGGGCACAGTGGCTGAATTTGATGGCCCAGTGGCTGCATTTGATGGCACAGTGGTGGCAATTGATGGGCACAGTGGCTGCGTTTGATGGCACAGTGGCTGCGATTGATGGCACAGTGGCTGCGATTGATGGCACAGTGGCTGTGATTGATGGCACAGTGGCTGCGATTGATGGCACAGTGGCTGTGATTGATGGCACAGTGGCTGCGATTGATGGCACAGTGGCTGTGATTGAAGGCACAGTGGCAGCGTTTGATGGCACAGTGGCTGCGATTGATGTTTTTTTTTTCACAATTCTTCAATTTGTTCACGCCCTCCCCAAAAATTTTGAGCACCAGCCGCCACTGGGTTCAGGGGATGTTTTGTTTTATTTAGCTTGGAGAGGGAATAGGGATGCATGCAATGCCCAGAACTGGAAAACTTGAATAACTTGAGGACTTGCTAACATCTCGGGCTGCTACAAACTGAATTCAACAGTGCTGCCCACCCCTGGGATTGATGGTGCAACTAAGATAGCAAACAAAGAGTTCCAAACTGAAGAATCTGGGTGTTGTTTCAGGAAATGCCAAAGCTCCTGGAGACTGCCACCCTAAGCTAGAGATAAGGGGTTGCTTTTGGCTGCTTTGCACTGGCTCTAAGCTGCCCCCTGGTTCTAGACATACGAAGTATTGCACCTCACCGCCTTCTCTACACAGACTTGAGGTAGTTACTCACTGTCCCATTAATTGAATCCTGGAGTCCAAGAGGCTGCTGTACTGGCACACTGCTACACAGGCCGGGTCTTGTCTGTCAGGATGGCTCCAGCTAAGCCTAGCTGAGGCTGGTAAAGGGTGTAAGGCTTCCAACTGCTTCTACTCTCTTTCCTTATGCCTAAGGGCAGACTCCCCCAGCACAGGGGTCCCCTCCAGATGACTGGACCCTGGACTCTGCCCTCTGACTATTTATGGGACTGTTCCCCCACCTACTGAGCCCTGCCCACTCCCATTGGTGGGAACTCCATAAATATTCGGGCTGCAACCCAATGTAAAACTGAAGGTAGGATTGGAGGTTGATCAAAGGAGGGAAGGAGGGGTTGGGGTGGGATGCCCTGGCCCTTCCATGGATGAAGCACAAAAGTATGGTATGCCACCTTCATCAATCTAAGTAAAACTGAGGGCAGAGTCAAAGAAAAGGGCAAGGGTTGGGGCTCCATCCTGCAATTCCATTGTATCATTTAGTATAGCAGATCATTCTTCATTGATTGTTATCAAGGAGTGTTTGAACTTGACTAATTCAAAATGAATGGAAGGAGTCTTCCAAAATCTGGCAATAGTGATTCTAGCTGCTATGAAAATGAAGGCAATCCATTTTCTGAAGTGTTTGGGGGGTTTCCTTGTTGATGGATTGGTTTAAAATGTACTTGGGCATTGTTTAAGTAGTGCTCCAAATCAATATCGTTACTGCAATTTGTCCTTTAACAACTTTATTGTTAAACTGTTGAGCTGTTGAACATGGGTGCCGCTTTTGTTTCACATGTGACCAGTTTGATGATTACATGACAGGTCCTCATTAAACAGCTACTGAAATCTGGGTGAGCGTGGCGGTCATATTTGCTAATCCTGGAGGAACTATGGCTTTGTATCTATAATCCATTCATGATTCTCTAGGCTGGAAAATAAATAAGTTCCACCAACTAACTGACAGTAAGTGGCATTAATCATCACAGTTAATTACGCTGCAAATCACTTTGGTCTCCTTCTAACGAGAAAGCCGTGCCTTGTTATTTAAAATTTTAAGACATAGCTGGGCTGTGTACAAAACAGCAATTAGTCTTCTCTGTGGCAATATTATGTGCTGCATCTACCGATGGTTTAAAGTGGCACTCCAGTCAGCCATGTCTGGAGTTTCAAAGAACTAAAGAGCGCATTTTTACCAATTGTGGTTTTATTTCTGCCTTCGTCCTGTCGTTTTGGCTGTCCTATGAGCTACATCAGTGGTCATCATCCCTGTCCTCAGGGCCCACTAACAGGCCAGGTTTTATGTATTACTTTGGGGAAATGCAGACTAGAATACTGCAATCACCGAGCAGCAACTGATATCACCTATGATGTATTTCAGTTATCTTGCAAACCTGGCCTGTTAGTGGGCCCTGAGGACAGGGTTGATGACCACTGAGCTACATTACTAGTAGATGGACTTCTTTAATGGCTCAGATGTCTGATTCTGAGCGCTCACCCCTATTGTAGCTCTCATAGAGGGAGCTTGCACAAGAATCACGTGGCCAAGAAGTAGCCATACCCATAAGCATGGTAAAAGGTTTGTTAAATGTGGTTATAGCTGTATATATTGAATGTTAAATCACATTTCCTTGCAGGCAAATGTTTTCTTGCATCCTGACCATTATCAAAAAAATAGAGGATCTTTAGACCCCCCCCCCCCCCCCCCCAAGAAAACATCTAGAAATATTGTAGCTGCTGACTTTTAATAAAGGGACACATAACTGTCCAGGGACCGAGTGCTGTCCTCACCTGGGCTGGTTCTTCACCAGTCTTCGGGTCCCCGGTGCCCCCATGTCTAGTGTGGGAAGCACTCTATGACTCCTTGTGACTTCACAGTCAGTTTTCCACTGGCTGGACCTGATGGACTTGTGTCTTTTTTTCCGACCTCACCTACTATGTAACTATGGAACTGCACATGCACAAAGCCACGATGTGCTTTGTGAATGGTTCCACAGCCCATCACAGGTCCCAGAAGGCTGCGGGCAAAGGGGGGGGGGGGGGAGGGTGCAATTTGCTTAGATCGCCTAAGCCAACCTATAAAAATTAGGTACCTTCCCCCCGGAAAAAAAATGGCCAAAAGAATTCCGATCGTCTGTAGCAATTCCGATGCGCAAAATTCCTGCACATGCCCGAAAACAATTGGACGCATCCTCGAAAGCATTGAACTTCATTTTCTCCGCTCGTCGTAGTATTGTACGTCACCACGTTCTTGACGGTCGAAAGTTCAGCGAACTTTTGTGTGACCGTGTGTATGCAAGGCAAGCTTGAGTGGAAAACCCATCCAAGATTTTTCCGACGGAAAATCCGCTCATGTGTACGGGACATAATAGTTGAGTTATTATTAGTTAGTTATTATTTCAGATTTTATAATTTTCAGGTTTTGGGATTTTCAATTTGCGAATTTTCAGAAAATTTTGTTAAATGAGTTTTCGTTCATTCGGATATTTACGAATTAACTAATTAGTCAAAATGTATTTTAAAAAAATTTAAGAAAACAAATTGCACATGTCTAAATCTCAGCTTGTTCAATTAGACTATGGCAGTGATGGTGAACCTTGGCACCCCAGATGTTTTGGAACTACATTTCCCATGATGGCTCATGCACTCTGCAGTGTAGTGGAGCATCATGGGAAATGTAGTTCCAAAACATCTGGGGTGCCAAGGTTCACCATCACTGGACTATGGCAATACAACCTTCAAGCTGATTAGTAAATAAGCCTGATTGCATGTTAATGGCCTTTAAAAACAAAAACTGTCCCAATATCTGTCCCCTAATTGCTCAGTGCAAATTATTCTGAACAGTACAATCTGCTTATAGAGTCCTATGTATAATTCTGCTTCAAAGAAACAAATAGCAAAGGTAAGAAATATGTTTTTTCATTATTTTTAGGCATGCTGTGTGAATAGGTGACAGCAAAAAGTAAAAATGCAATTTAAACTGATGTTTGATAAAATACTTTTTTGTTTCCAAGTCACTCAATCTGTTCCTAACAACAATATTTACCCATTAAATTTGATTCTGTAATACGCAATGTAATAAACAAAAGTATTCCTTCCTAACGACTGTAAATCTCTGCTGGTCTCAGTGCTGATAAAGAAGACAAAAATACGAGAGCTGCCAACTTTTAACAGAATCCAACAGAAGTACAACTACAAAATGTAAGACATGCGGGAATATTCGCTGCCGAGGTTCATGTTCTTTTTCAAATTGCAGAACACCTACAGCTAAATATCGTCACAGAATAACAAAAAGTTAAACTAATAATAAGCTTTGGCAGAATTCCTGAATCCGGCGTTCAATGTTAAAATGTATCAGCATGGAACTGTCAAAAAAAAGAGCAGCCAACGTGCTAAAGATTTTCATACCTTTTATCTTATGCAATGCCTCAGGCCTTATTACTTCTACTTTTCTACAAATGTCCAAACCTATAATGCGCTGTTCTAGTAAATGTCATGTGTACACACAATCAGTGACAGTTAAAGACAAGCTTTGATGGAAAGCTAGATTTTTGTTAAAACATATGGAATAAATAATTGCTAGTCGTTTGGAATTTCATTTTAATTATAATAAAGTGACACACACACAAAAAAAAATGTTATACAAGTATGTATTCTTAAAGTGGGGGGCCAACCTAAAATAAAAAATTACATTAATATTTTCAAAAAAACAAAACAAAACAATTTTAAACTTACCTGAAACAGCTGTTGCTAGGCAGTCTTCCTCATCTGCTTCTTCCTATTCCGCGGCACTTCCTCCTCTTCGACGATTGGCCCGTTGCCTTCTGGGACATGTGTGTGCCCTAGAAAACAACGGGGCCATTCACAAAGCAGTGGGAAATGGGCAGTGAAGCCGCAAGGCTTCACTGCCTGTTTCCCTTCGTTAAGATGGAGGCGCCAGATGGATCGGCCTCGGGCGGCCGACATCGCAGGCTCGCTGGACAGGTAAGTGTCCTTATTATAAGTCAGCAGCTACAGTGTTTGTAGCTGCTGACTTTTAAAAAAAAATTGCGGCCGGAACACCACTTTAACTCAAATAAGTCCCTCCTATTGCTCAAGGCCTGCTTCCTTTTTTGCTGTGATTCTTCCACTTCCTGTTAGAGGGTGGCTATGTTTGTTCCAGGCCGCCAGTGGAGCGGCACTAGCACAACTGCTCCTACGCCCCCATACCATGGCACAGCACAGCACTAGCACCCCTAGCAAACCCCCACCACCACCTGCTGTCCTTAACCTTGATGTAGACGATGAGAGCAGCGGCTGGAGCTGATGCAGTCATCTTCCAGCCCTGTCCTTAAGCGCGACAGGCTCGGGGAAAGCTGCTCCAGTGTTCTCTCCGATGCATCTCATCTCTGCTCCTCCCAGCACTAGGTGTCCAATAGGATCGCCTAACATTTTGGCCAATTGGGAAACGGGTTTCATATCGGCTTCCCGATTGGCCGGGAGGGGGATCAATGTTGCAACAGTGAATACGGTGAGTTAGTAAGCCTTTTGTCTGTAGTGCCTGTTTTGTTGGAAGGAATTTACACAAGAGCCATCCTTGACTCTGGTGCTCAGATGACCTTGTTGAACAGGTCATATGTATATGTCATATTCATTTGCTGTTGCAACACACCTGGGTGGGCTCCAGTCACTGTGACCCGAGCCCACCCTATTTTGAAGCCTAGTAGAGCCTCTGGCTCTAATCAGGTGTTTAAAAAAAAGAAACCCTGGCCGCTGTAATTCATGCTCTCAGTGCCCTGAAAGGTGCTGGTCACATGAATAGGGGGCAGCCGCGGATAGATTCATGCTATGCATGAATCTATCCACTGCATATAGGGGGTGGGAAAAAGAGAGGGGGCGGCGCCTGGGCACCCCTAATGGATAGGCCGCCACTGGTGTTTTCCCCATGCTCCCACTGTATGTAGGTACATAGGCACACTCTCTTGCTCACTCCCAATATCAAGTAGGGACTATGAAATTTGTACTGTGCATAGAGCAGTGCACATGGCCGCACCAAACTTTGTATGTTCTTGTTACAAAATGTATCTCACTTCCTGCCTGGTGAACTATCACTGTGACAGGACGTGAGGGAACATCTCTTTATGGAAGCCCTGGGTAGCAGTAAAAACCTGAAAAGGATTCTAATCCTTCCCTACTATTTCAAACAAAAACAAAAGTTTTGACTAGACGTACACCTAAACCATTAGCACCTGGTGTTTGCCTATGTTCCGTGTGTGTAGAACATATCTCTAGAAATGTAATTTCCTGCCCTCCCATAAAGCTTCACATATACAACAATTTGCCGATAAGTATTCTCCAAATGTAAAAACAAGGAAGTATGCACATATTGATATAAAACTACCCACCATGGGCTGTTATCCACATGAACGGAAGATTCATATATATGAAAACATCTTATCAGGCCAACCAATTTGAAATTGATGTTTATAAAAAAAAAAACTCTTCTCAATGGTTAGATTTAGATGAGCTTTCTTAGGCCGCGTACACACGGGCGGATTGTCTGCCCAACTAAGTTCGTCAGACAATCCGACAGACAGTCCGTTCAAAATTTGAATGAACGGACTTGACCACACACGATGAGCAGACAGTCCGCTGAAAGCGTGCATGATGACGTGTACAGCACGTACGACGGGACTAGAAAAACGATGTCCTATACACTGCAATGCAACCTTCGGCCGTGTAAATCCTTTCTGAGCATGCGCCATACTTAGTCCGTCCAACTTGCCTACACACGAGCGGACTGTCCGCTGAAACCAAGTTTGGACGGGCAAAACCAAGTTTGAACGGACAAAATTACGGAAATTCCGTAAGACTTTGTTTGTCAGACAGTCCGCTGAAAAAGTCAGCTGAAGCCCACACACGAGCGGATTGTCCGCTGAAACACGGTTCAGCGGACTAAGTTGGACAGACAATCCGCCCGTGTGTACGCGGCCTTAGTCTATGGCAGGGCCATAGATTATGTGATTGGTGATTGGAGGAAAGAAAATCGCTTGATTCCCCCATCAACACAGTCAGTGTTGATAGGGGAATCCCTTCCGTCCCTGCTTGGAGAACACAATGATTATTGCTAGCACTTATCATACTGACAAGAATCACATACTAGAAATCTGAAATGCCGGTTGTGCTCAAGTCGATGGATGGATCAACTTGGGTACAATTAGGCTGCCCATAGATGGATCAAATGTCCTCCTGTCCCCATCGATGGCCGGCTTAAAACCCCTTTCACATGGGCATTCTGTTCATTCAGTCCATTTTTGACATGTAATTAGACAGATCAAAAGGGGACTGCTATGAATCTTTTATCCATTTACATCCAGGTCTATTGAGGTTTAGCAGACAAAATTGAATAACCTGTCCAGGTTCAAATTTGCTGACCTGATTGGAAAGTCATGGATATACAGTATATAAGGATACACATCTCTTTACATCAGGCCTTACATCAAAAGATGGAGAAAAAAATGAATGGAAGTATAATGGAGATGGGTGCCACAGATGAATCTGCTGCTGAGTTGGATCAAAATTAAATTGTTCTTCCATCTTTCGATGGAAGGTATCATGGACATGGGGTTGCAGGAGAACTATTGCCCGGAGATCTCTGTTTTACTGTGTTTTCAAGTTATCCCGAAGGAGCTGATCACTAGTTGACTTTTATGCCCATCCTGACTTCCATCTAGCCTAGGCACTCCATCACCACTTCACTAGGTCCTAGCCACATTCGCATGGAACAGTATAGTGGTTAGGACCAGTAGGAATACCTGCTAACTTTTCTAGGGGTTGCTTAGAAGGTCCATTGTCCTGCCACGTCACTCTTTTGGGACTATGTTCTCTTTTTGGTGAGATACGGGCTAGGGTGTTTAATGAGAGGGAGCTTGCTTGGGAACCTCAGAGTTATGTCTCAACGGGGTATGGTAACAACAGCTATGAAATCATTGCCCGGTTAGCCCACGAACAGTGCCCGAGTACTTTTAATCTGCTGTCACTCTGGCCCTGTCCACGGAACATGATGCTTTTCGTATAATATCATGTTGGGGCCTGCGGCTATCAAATGGTATCCTGGATTTGCCGTGCTCTCTCGGGATCACTTCAAAAGAACTATTGTTGTAACATGTGGCTTCCTATGTTTAATGTATTCTTGTGTGGGCGTCTGACTATCTGAGGTGGGCATTGTATGTAATAATGTGATTAGTGATCTGATGGTTTTCTGTATAAATTCAGTGTTTTTTTCTAATACAGTAGTTCTTGTTTACTGCAAAAACTGGTGTTGACTAGTTCTTTGGGGTAGTTACAGGTATAGTCACTCGTCTCATGTTCCAGAGCTTGGGAAGCAGCTTCTTGGAGGAGATACCTAGTCAGGGTATCTGGAGTCCATCACAGAATACCTTATCAATATATATATATATATATATATATATATATATATATATATATATATATATATATATATATATATATATATATATACAATTCTTTCTATTCAGTTCTGCAAATTCAAAACCTGGATGCAAACATATAGGGTTTGGCCTGCCGAACCTAAATGGACCTGGATGTAAATGGATATGTATCCATTTACACAAGGATACATTGAAGTCTGCTTTTGATCCATCTAATCACACATCAAAAATAGGCTGATGGGACATCCGCGAAAGGGGTCATTTCATCTAAAACAATTGTTTCCTTTGTGGATTTCCTTTGAGCATGAAGGAGAGGTTCTGTCATAAACAATCATTCCAGATGCCAACAACCAACAGATTTCAATTGAAAAGTTGAACAGTCTGATAAGATGTTTCCATATCTTCTGATAAGATGTTTCCATATCTCCTGATAAGATGTTTTCATATCTTCTGATAAAATGTTTTTTTATATCTCCTGATAAGTTTTCAATTGTATATTGCCATCATTTGCTAGTCTGTCAACTTAAGATCCCACCATTCAGTAATGACTAAGGCCGCAACAAGAATTTTTTTTTTTCAAAATGACTTTAGAAAAATGAATGTCCTTTTAAGTTGCCTCTTACCAAAACATACCCCTTAGGGAACTTTACTTTCTGTTGCTTGCTAAAATTGTGATTAATGTCTCCCACTGATTAGTCTTTCTGCCTCATTAACTCTAATTTTTAGCAGTAAAATAATTCTAGATAGAGGTGACAAAACTGAGAATTTTTTTTTTTTATTTCAGCAAATTGCACGCTGTAATAAAATATTGCAGTCATGACAATGCTAATGGTCAAAAGGTCATGAAAAATCTTTAAATGTGGCGATAATACTAAAAGCAACCGGATTTCTGCCAAAATTAGCAAGTCATTTTTTTCTAGTAGGTGAGAATATGTAACTCAACTTTCATTGGTTGCTATGGTAAATAATTTTACTTTCTTTTCCCCATGTTTATAGACAGTTGTTAAGCTGGTCTCACACAATAAAATCTGATATTTAGCATTTGCTACATTTAGGCTTAAAGCGATATTAAAACCAAAACCAAAAATGTAATACAGTATACTGCAGCTTATCAATCATTAAATGTGGTGGCTTCATCAGTTATTATTTTAGGCTTTTTTTATCTTTATTTTCACCTAGTGATCTAGCCAATAAGTCTATTGCCCGTACGCATGATCAGACTTTCCGACAACAAAACCGTGGATTTTTGTTCGAAGGATGTTGGCTCCAACTTGTCTTGCATACACACGGTCACACAAATGTTGGCCAACAATTATCAACGTGGGAACGCGGTGACGTACAAGACGTACGACGAGCCGAGAAAAAGGAAGTTCAATAGCCAATGCGGCTCTGCTTGATTCTGAGAATGCATGAACTTTTGTGCGACGGACTTGTGTGCACACAATCGGAAATTCCGACAACATAGATTTGTTGGCAGAAAATTTGAGAACCTGCTAGCCAACATTTGTTGGCGGAAAGTCCGACAGCAAATGTTCGATGGAGCGTACACACGGTCGGACTTTCAGCCAACAAGCTCGCATCCAACATTTGTGTTATGAACTTAGTAATGCACAAGACGTACATGATATCTATATTACGAACGATTCTGAGCATGCGTGGACTTTTGTCGGATGGACTCGTGTAGACATGATTGGAAAGTCTGACATCAAACATTTCTTGGTGAGAAAAGTTGAGAACCTGCTAGCCAATACACGGTTGGACTTTCCGCCAACAAGCTCACATACAACTTTATTTGTCGGAAAATCCGATTGCGTGTACGGGGCATATTACTTTTCAACTTTCTTTAATAGACCAACTGTCCAGCAAAGGTAGTAGTTAGTGGGTTGAGACAAACCATGTAACACCAACAGGGCTGATTACAATGGTCAGCTTTTATTTATTTAAATAAAATTGTTATCTCAAAAGAAATGTTTTACCCTCCACTGTGAATCGCTGCCATCTCTGAATATCCAAGAGTGAGCAAACCAACTAAAACAAAACCAAAGCACATACAATAGCAAAGAATATAATAAAATAAAATGTAGTGTTGCCCTTTCTCTTACTTAAATCAAGCCCATAACATATCCATAAAGCAGTATTGTCACTGACCCAAAGTTGAATATAGTACTCTACCCTTTTCTGGCTGGCTTAATGGGAGCTTGGAGGAGCGTAGGATTGGACAACTAAAAAGGAATGTCCAGGAGTGGCATTCCTCAAATAGATGGACTTAGAATAATTTCTTGCTGTACTGATGCATTTCAGTTATACAAAATCCTTTATCAATGTTAACCATGTAGTGTATGGCAAGCCTTACCAAATACACATTGTATGGATCAGGTAGGCCCCCACATCATATAGAGTTGGTAAATCTAAGCGGTTTTACCAAGATTGTCCAATGAGACATAAAGCCTCGTTGTACTGCTTAAATAAATATTTTTCTTTTTTTCCCCTAGAGCTGCCATTTTACAAAAGAATTCTAGGTCACCAGGTCTTGGGCACTTGTAAGAGCCACAAACGGCACAAGTCTGGGCACCTGCATATACCTTCAGGCATTAAAATCAAAGACACTAAAAAAAATGCATATATCAATATAATCTATCATGATATAATGGTATTTTAAATCCGCACAAAGGTTTCACTTGTTCTATAAGCAAAATGCAGAACTTGTGAGGACATATGGACCTATTTACTCTTGTTATGCCCTCAGGATGTCCACAGTCCTTTCAATTGACCCAAGTTTTCTGCATGTTCTGGTTAAGTAGAATAAAATATCCATATAAATTAGCTGCTCTTCAAATTGCTTTCAGCTTTGCAGCAATTTTTTATTCCTCACTAAAGATGGAATGTGTGAGGTTAGAGATTTTTTTTTTTTTATATTACATCTCTTTAAACAATACTCAACGTTGCCTCTTTTTGTCTACTTCCCCATCGGTTCTTTTTCATGTCACAATACAGTGAAAACCTAGGCCTTCTTCCACTATCTCGGTACTATGGAAATATCAGATCTTATAAATATAGACAATTCAGTAATCACAGTGATTCATAGTGTCAGCTGCCGCTTAAAGTGCAAAATGCAAAACAATAATCCCTATAGTAAAATGTCTACAGGTACTCCAACGGTACCTCTGATTACTAAAGCGGTGCCACTGTCATTGCTTATTATGATCAGCTTTGATATGGTAATGGCACATGAGAAAACTGAAGAATGACAGATGGTGATAAAAGTCCAGGAAGACACAGATGGTGGTCCTAATGTGGTATAAAAGTTGTGTGCCTCACACCAGAATCCTCAAGCCACACATCTCACTCCCCTTAGGGGTTCTCACTCACCAGACTATGAACACATCTCACTCCCCTTAGGGGTTCTCACTCACCAGACTATGAACATATAACACTTTAATATGTTAACCACGGCTGTCTTCCACATCATGGAGGGTGTCAGAGCTTGTGCTGGATCTCCCACAGGTACTTGGACAGAAAAAAGGGGCTCACATACCGTAATTCCATTTTTCTCTTTGTCTATTTTAAACTCAATATGACATGTTCCATAAAATCCGTCAGTCAATCAGTACTTAAAAT
The DNA here is from genome assembly GCF_037356315.1 of Lithobates pipiens. NCBI lineage: Eukaryota > Metazoa > Chordata > Amphibia > Anura > Ranidae > Lithobates > Lithobates pipiens. Next base: position 11,671,450 of record NW_027507755.1, read on the forward strand.
AATCAGCACTTAAAATGATCATCATTAAAAAAAGCATCCTACACGGCACAGGACCCACAAGACTCACAAAACTAAGGAAGACAGTGTCCACCGCTTACTTCTGGTTGTCTCTTCCTGGCCGTGGAACGCAAACATCACTTCTGGTCATCATAAGGTCCAGAACTGACGCATTTCGTCATCACAAATTCCCCTGAGGGCATTTTTTTCATGTCTACAACCATCTCTCCAGCATTTTATTACCGTTCCTGACTCAAGGCATTATTTTTCCCCACATTTGTTTTTGGTTTGCTACACATTTTCAACCTTATTTCAATTTCATGTGCTGAAAAGAAAAAAAAAAAGAAAAAAATCCATAGAATAATACCAAGAAACAGCCAAAGTCTTGGACACTTCAATAGCAATTGAAATGTCAACACTTTAAGAGCTACATTACGGCACATGATCTACTCTAAGAGGATACAATTTCTGTACAGAAGATCTCACAGAACCCTTTAAACAGGATTGCCTAGACGGGGAACTTTCACACCACCAAAAAATATGCATTACTGGATTTGCATTCATAGACCGGGTCTTTGGAATGGATTGAACGGAGCTGTTGAGGTATGGAACATCTGTGTAGAGTTTGGGCTTTTTCTTAGCATGTTCACATCCATTACTGGGGATCTCACTTGATACAGTACTGATTATTATAAGAAAGTGTTGAAAGCAATAATGGCTCGAAAAAAAGAGAGAGGGTGGAAAGAATCAAAGCAAGGAATTGCTTTCAATATATTACAGCACACAAAAGACAAAGGAGCAGCTGTGAATAGGTTGTAACTATGAACAAAAGGCAGTCTTTATACTGACCCTGCTCAAGAACCGCTAGGGCCACCACGGTCTACTATAGTTTAAGAGTCTGTTGCATTAGTAAGACTGTTTCATATAATCTCAGTGCTACAAAAATAAATTAAATTTCAAAGTGAAAACCTTTCTGGATCACGACATTCTGAATCCTTATTACATTTATTATAAATTCATGTTGTAAAGCGCTGCGCAAACTGTTGGCGCTATATAAAACCTGTATTATAATAATAATAATTATAATAATATATTATAATAATTACGGTTATTACGATAGATCAAAATTCTAACGGGGTGATATTTAGTTTGCTAAAGCACTGTGCATCAAAATGTACATTTTTGCTGTAAAATACTATCTTTCACTTCTGTATTGCATCGTTTGCATTTTTGGTGCTTTTCTCCTCCATCCTTTTTTTAGCGATTTTGTGTCTAGATGCACTCTCTATCGAGTGTAAGCTGCTCATCATTGTTCTGGACTGACTTTCTGATAGTGATAACTGTAGCCCAGGTTAGAGCAGTGTAAGTCAACATGGCTGCTTGTAGTCTTTGGGGTGCATTTGTGACAACACAGGAGCACAAGCATTCCTATCCCATTACAGGAAGTGTATGAACAAGGACCTTTATGGAAGGATCAAAAAAGTATTCTAATTAAAAGCTGCATTTTTAAAAGGTATGGGAAAACAACTTTTGAAGTCACATTAACATTTAAGGGCTCATTCACACTAGAAGTTGAAGGGCGGTAAAACCCTGCCGTTGAGCCTCGGTTTTATTGCTCTCCAACAGTTCCCCTTTAGCTCCAGTGGCAGCAGCCTGGGGTGCACTGATGCTACAGCCGCATCAGGAATTATACCCCCCCCCCCATTTGCTTTTGGAGGGCGTTCCTACCTTATTAGGACCCATTTAAGTGAATGGGTCCCTTTTGCAACTGTGCGCAACGCACAAGATTGTTACATACTACAACCTCCACAACATCTCCAAGATATGCCCCCTACTAACCAATGGCACCGCAAAGCTCCTAGTTCACTCACTGGTTATCTCTCGCATCAACTACTGCAACTCCCTTCTCATTGGCTAATCTTTACATAGGATATCTTGCTTTCAGTCCATTATGAATGCTGGTGCCAGACTCATTCACCTTACCAACCTCTTAGTGTTTGCTACTCCTCTCTGTCAATCCCTCCACTGGATTCCACTCACCCAACAAATTAAATTCAAAATACCAACAACTTACAAAGCCATCCACATATCAGCCCCTAGCAACATCACTAACCCAGTCTCAAAAAATGTCAATCTAATCGTTCTCTTAGTTCCTCCCAAGACCTCCTGCTCTCTAGCTTACTTTTTCTATCGGTTGTAGATGTGTCTTTTTTTTAACTTGATTAACTCAGTAACTCTGTAGTGCAAAGTCCTGTCTGACTGGACATAGATTGAATGGAAAGTTGAGCTTGGGCCCATATTACATTGTTCCAGTAAATCTTAGGTTGATTGTACATATTTGTACAGTCATATTTTAACATGTATGATGATCCTTAGTATGAGCTGTGCCCCCCCCCCCAACTTTGATGCATCCAAGGTGGCCACCTCTTCTGCTTACCCATAGGCCCATTCCTGGTTGGCGGTACATTTTATAACTGTGCAGTGCTACTTTCTGCAACTAAAGGAGTAATTTATGAGTTAAGTTTATCTGCCTCATAACCTATCCCACTGTTTTCCAATTCCTTCTTGTGAGGCATGATTGATAAATCTTTCCATTGTTTTTTCGGAGACCACGGTTCACTTCACCTGACTGTACAGCATTTAAAAGCCACCATGAAAGAGAAAGTGCAGGTTTTACCTTGAAGTTGAACAGTGCATAGACCTTATCTGTAGCAATTAATCCCAACACAGCTGAGCCAGAATTCAAGTTATGCTCAACTCCCTAGGCCTGCAAAAATTTATTACTTCAAGACCTTTCCAAGGAGGATTAACACTTTCATCTTCTGAAGGCTTCCAGATTCATTTGCTTCCTGGATTTTAATAATTTCATAACCCAGAGGAAAAAAATAACAGCCATAAGCTCAAATACTGAAGTTAAATGATTGGTGGTAGGATTCTACACCACATCCAGTCATGTGTATTGCTTAAGAACTGTGTACAGTTCTATTGGTGCTATTAACTCCCTTTTTTTTTTGTTCTGAATAGAGTGGGGAAGAGTTAACATTATTATTATTATTATTATTATTATAATACATGATTTATATAGCGCCAACAGTTTGCGCGGCGCTTTACAACATGGGGGCAGACAGTACAGTTACAATACAAATCAATACAGGAGGGACTTGAGGGCCCTGCTCGTTAGAGCTTACAATTTAACATCTAGACAAACTGTTATTTCTGTGACGACATTTTATGTAACTGTCCATCTGACAACAGGACGAGAACTGTGGCTGTCACTAGAACAGCAAGGTATAGACATAAAAAAAAAAAAAATGTCAGAAGTTCTAAACCCTCCCAACTCCATTAGAGATGTGTTTTTTCTGGGTCCCCATTTAGGAGATTCCCCATAATTTTCTTAGGAGTAGACCTCCCCAAAAGGAAGCCACATGAGAGTAGCCAATAGAGGTTCTAATTCCACTCCAGTGTAGCCAAAACAGAATCGTTTTGGGAGAAGTTGGGCTTTAAGCTGATTCTACATCACAGATGTACTGGACATAAAAGCAATTAATCCCCCAGTCCATACAGAAAAAAAAATACTCTTGCAGGTTCCCTCATCCTGCACTGCAAGAGTTAAACACTTGTTAGGGGTAGAAGAAAAAGCTGTCATACTTATATTATTCCTTGCATAGACAGGATTCCTCTATGCTGTGTGGCTAGTCTTTCGAAGCTGCTTCTCTTTATTGCTCCAACAGTAGCCACACTCTGACATCATCACATACAATACAGGACCAACAGTTCTACATTGTATGTTCAGATGGTGAGAGACCACCCACAGCCCTGGGCAACAGAGAGAAGAGGTGACTGCTGGCTAACAGGAAAGTGAGGAATAATATAAGCATTACATATGATTCCTCTACCCCTAGTGACAGCATTTATCCCTTGCAATATCGGTGGGTGGTGGAACAGCAATGATATTATATATATATATATTTTTTTTTTATATATTTTTTTTTATTCCCAGAGTTCAGTTTTAACAGTTACAGGTGTATTTCAGAAGTATTCTTTTGCTTACAAAATGATCACTACAATAAAACTTTGCAAAGAACAATGTATAGACTTCACAACTAGAATCCACCTTATTAAAATCAGAATAGATGAGTTGCTTTGAGTATTGTGCTTTGCATGGTTTTAATGAGAAATCCTATTTACTTTCTTTGCAACGGGACAAAAGCTAATATGCAAATAAAACAATAAGACTGTGCCTACCACTGAGAAGAAAGAACAACCATACATCTATGTTTCATGGGGAAGAAGCAACCACACATAAAAGACAAAAAAACTAAACTAAAACAAATGTATACTCAAATACTTGATAGTTTAACAAAAGACGTCAACTCAAAAATTTAAGATTTGCTAACTGTGCCTTACCAGTTTTTGAAAATGTATATTTCTTCTTAATTCTTATAAAAAAAGTGAAATTCCTGTGTCTAGGCACTTTTGTTTCTTGAGCCTTCTAGCTTTATATCTGCTGTATGAGAATAAAGGAAGTCGCTGATGCTTTTGACTGCTCGTTTCACCGGATTTGGAGTGAGATTTGGTGATGTTGCTACTGTGCTGTTCACTGTTCTCCTTCCTGGAGAGAAAGTTGTTTCTATTCATCTGATGTTCAAGCATCCGCCTACTTGTGCCTCATATGTCCTGTCCATCTGAGCTGCCTCCACCTTCTCTGCTAGTTTTTGAATATTGCTTCATCAGTCATCTGATCACAGTCATGGGGAGGTGGCACTGATATGAAAAAGAAAAGTCCTGCTTCTACCAAGATGGCTGCCTCTACACAGAGACATAGTGCAGAACAAGATCTAGTAAGTCAGTGAGACCCCTTTCAAACAAAGGGTCCGATCAGGTCTGTCTGTCTGTCAGTTTATCAGGCAAACTGATTGGACCCTCCATTCACCCCAATGGACTTGCAGGTGTAAATGGACTTGGGTCCGTTTACACCTGCCTACCTCCAACTTGATCTTCCTTCTCCATCTAGATGGATTGGATCGGACAGCCACCCACTGAGTAGAGCATGCTCGGTCCACTCTGCAAAAACTGAGCAGACACAGACCTTTCATCAGCCCACTCTGCTCTGATCAGCGGGGGATCAGCAGAGATCCATTGATAATCCAGATTGAGTCTGCCGTGTGTGTGAAAGGGGCCTAATGGGGAAAAGAGCAGCTGTCTACATGTAAAACTGGTGACTAGTCCCTTTTAAACTTTGGAGGCTGTGTCTAAAAAAGCAGAGGGCAGTTTAGGTCCTCTTGGAAGGTATGGGGGTAACGAAAATATATTTCCTGTTTCAAAATGGGGTTGCAATTTATTCTTTTATAAAGTGTTGTGCAATGGAGCCATCATAAAACACACATTAGTACTTACTGGAGATCTTTAAGAAAACCATAAACAAGATATAATGCATAGGCACCGCCAGCCTTCATTAACTGCCTCGGCTAATAACCTGTGACACATCTGGATTTGCGGCAAACCTTTAACCTAAAATCGATGGCCACTTCATAATGAGCACATGAGCTAAACAAACGGTAAATAAACAGCCCTGTCAGTGTAAAGTAATTCAATCTGTGACTCTCTCTCGGTAACGAGACAGAAGATTAATTATTCAGAGGTGTTTTAGCTGCCACCGGGCAAATAGCAATCCACTAATGACTTAAGAGTATCACAGATCATATTGCCAAATGGCTTTCACACATATCTCAGTGGGCAGCCATCCAAACTGCCAAGCTGACTCAGCCAAACTTTTTGGCCTGGCCGAAATGAAACATTTAAAGGTTAATTCTAGATTATTAAATTTATTAAAAAAAAAAAAAACACATTATTTATTAATGCTTTGCTGTTTCTTTTGTTGAGGGAACAGAAAAAAGTCAGCACAGCAGCAAAACTTATTTCAAGAGTTAACTTTGAAGTTAATGTTGGAAGACCTTTCTTCTCTTTACCCTCCAATCCCTCCCTTCTATTCACACACAATTATTTTCCTACCTACATTGGGAAAAGCTACAAAATATCAAAAATATCTCAGGCCAAGCTATTGATTTATCATGCTTTGAAGTAAGTCAACTCTTGTAACAGTTTGCAGTAACTGTCCCTCAAAAAAAGTTAGAACTTGCACCTTTAGCTAAGGGGCAACTTAACTTCAATCAAGAAACAATCCATGTGTAAGCAGAAAAAGACTTTAGAAGCAATACAAAGCAATTTTCACAAGCTGTATAAACTTTTAGATGGACGTATGCTTTTAAACTCCAGTATAGACAAAATAATATCCGCTATAGCAACTGTATTGTTTAAAAGGGATATCACATAGGAGTAGCCATTGATCAGCAGTTTCCTAATGTTACAATTTGGACATGGTAAGGTCGGTTTACTAAAGACAAACAGTCTATTCACTTTGCAAGGGGATTTTCAAGAAGGCTTGAGGAGTTGGACAAAGCTCTTCTGACTTCCATCATCCAAGTATTTCCAAGCAAAAATGCTGTTTGCGTAATTTCCTCTGAACGTGATTGGGAATTCCTTGCAAAATTTCATTACAAACACTGAGCTCTGGGGCAAATTTCCTTGAAAAGTGTAACTCGTCTTGCAAAGAGAACAGCCTTTTGCCTTTAGTAAATCAACTCTATTGGTGTTGAGTTTGGGATTTTTTGGGTTGTTACAGGCTGAAGAGTTATCCTTGAACCAACTTCTGCTGAGACAGCACTGCAATCAGCAAAACTCCCTGCTGATTGGAGAACCCAAGCTCTGACTCAGCAGGAGGCATGTTGGAAATCTTCAGAGACCAATGTTTCCACACAGAGAGCAAGGCTTTTTCTCCTCAGCATGCTGGCGGGGATCAAGCTGGCAGTTGGGATTTATAAGTAATTATTACTCCTGTCCAGCTACTGCTTAGATTACATTGGTGGTCTGGTCTGGACTAGAGAAATATAGTGGCAAATTAATAATTGATGCATTTTATGGTCTCACCACAATACCAAATTTCACCCGTAGGAGGTGCTCGAAGTTAAATCTGTCAATACAGTTGTTGTCCTACCAAAACCATGCCCAAGCAGCTCTGCTTTAGAGATTGGAACCCATGGTTGCAAATATTGCACATTTACAATTTTTCTATAACCCCCCTTAAAGAACACTTTTGTCTGCTTTTAAACAATATGAAAGAAATACTCTTTGCAAAATATAAGAGCCACAGTTGTATTTTATGCTTACATTAGGGGGTAGTATTAATATTATAACAAATATACACATTAGGCAGCATGGGTTGCTTAGCGTTTAGCTCATCCTTTTAGCATGCACCATCTAAAAAGCAATGTAAAGCTGAAAACATTTTCATACACTTACCAGTTTCTTCATCAATGCTAAATCTTCCCAGTCCACTGCCATCTCTTATAGAGTACTGTATTTCCCCATCACGGCCATTATCTTCATCTCTCGCCAAAACTTGCAAAACACTAGTTCCAATACGTGAATTCTCCTTTACAGATCCTGTTACAGCAAAATCCGTAAAGTAAGGAGTATGCAGATTTTCATTAACATCCACCACTTCAACCTCCACAAAAGAAACAGATGAGAGAGAGACTGGGCGTCCCTTATCCTTAGCCCTTACTGTCAAATTGTAGAACTGTTGCTTTTCATAGTCCAACTCTTTGTTTAAGCGAATAGCACCACTGGTTTTATCAATTTCAAATCTTCCATTGTAGTCATTTACCAATGAGTAACGGACTTGACCACCGAGGCCAAGGTCAGGGTCTTGCGTCTCAAGCCAAGAGATGACAGTACCAACTGGAAGGTCTTCAAGCACCCTAGCAGTGTAGCTAACAGGGATGAAAACTGGAGAACAATCATTGACATCATCTAAGTAGACCCTTAATGTAACGACTGAAAAAAGCTGCTGGCCATTTTCTGCTTTGTCTCTCGCCTCAATTTTCAAAGTGTAGTTGGACATAAGCTCTCTGTCCAGTTGGTCAGCTATATATACTATTCCAGTAGAGCTGTTAATAGCAAATTTTTTTGTGTCTGTTAAAATAGAGTAAGTGACTTCACCGTTCGGCCCAAGATCTTTGTCCCTAGCTTCTACCTGAATCAATTCTGTCCCTATGCTTGTGCTCTCTAGGGCATTAGCTGAATAACTTTCATGGAGGAAGATGGGATTGTTATCATTTGCATCATTTACATGGATAGTTAGCAATCGCCATGAAGACCTCTGGGGATTGCCTAGGTCATATACTGTAATGTTAAGTAGATATTTATCAGTTGTTTCTCTGTCCATCGGCATTAAAACACTCAGTTGACCCGATTCCAAGTCAATAGTAAAACAGCTATCCATATTGCCATCTGTAATTGTGTAAAGTACCTTTCCATTAAACCCTGAATCTGGATCACTAGCTTTAATCCTAAGGATAGAAGCTCCCACAGAGAGGTCCTCCTTCACTGATACATCCGAAGGAAATGACTTGTCAAACTGGGGTGGCTGTCGGTTTACTGAATAGAAATCAAACAAACCATCTTCATAATTAAGCTTGGCATTAGCTTTAGACTTTTTTAGAAGCTTCTCTGCTAATTTCTGGGCAACCCTTGTTTCTTTACAATCAAAATACTTTGACGGTACTTTGCCATGGACAATGGTTATGTTAACAAACATGGGGTCTGCAAAGTATTCCCCATCAGTAGCAGTGATCTTAAGAGCAAAATTACTGTTTCTTAAACCAGAACTAATAAAAGATTTCTTAAGTTGTAAAACCCCAGAATCAGGATTCAAGTAGAAAAATCCAAGCTCATTTCCAGAAATTATCTTATACTTGACAAGCTCTAACTCATCTATATCGATTGCAGAGACTGCTGTGATATGTCCACCAGTTGGAAAGTCAAAGGAGATGACTCCTTGACAAGCTACCTTTTCAAACAATGGTTTATTATCATTTACATTCCCTATATGAATGGTTATGTTCACTTCACTCTCATGGCGATATGGGGAACCCCAATCAGATGCTCTCACAACGAATCTGTAACTTTCAGGAGAAGACTCAAAGTCGAGAACATCAGAGGTGCTAATAGTTCCCGTAAACTGGTTAATGGCAAAAGGCAAAGAATTCAGGCTAGCTATGCTGTAAGTGATATAACCATTTTCTCCTTTATCCATATCAGAAGCAGAAACGATCAAAATGCTAGTTCCAATGGGAACACTTTCATTGACAAAAGCCTCATATGAACTTTGCTGGAACTGGGGAATGTGATCATTGGCATCTTCTAGCCTGATCATGACTTTTGCTTTACTATCACTGCCTTTTTGTACAACTGTGATTTCATATGTATCTTTCCCAACCAAGTTTAGATGACGGGCTGTGGTGATAAGACCTGTTCTTGCATTTATCTTAAAATATTCAGAATCTTCACTCTCAGAAATTTTGTATTCCACAGATATGGTCATGGGTTCCACCTTCACTACTGCAACAACAGCACCAGGGGGCGAGAACTCACTGACAGTTACTTCATAAACATTTTGTTCAAACTCAGCTTTCACCTTTTCCTTTTTAGGGCTAGCAATATGTACATATTTCATTTCAGAAGATCTCTGAGGAGACCCTTTATCTTTTGCCTGAAGTGTTAGGTTAACACCATATGGAAAAGTGTCCCAACCAATAGGACTTTTTTGTTTGATTTTATACTCGTTCATCCATTTGCCCTCTTTAACCAAAGAAAACTGTTGCAATGCATCTCCTGCCACTATTGAAACAGACTCAATGTCACCATTTGCACCTTCATCTATGTCATCAACGGTAATTATGGCATAAGAAGGATCCACGTCCAACATGGAAGGAATGTGAGTGACCACAGTGATTGTGGGAGCATGTTCATTAATACGTTCAATGTGAACAAAAAGTTTGGCAGTGCTGCTTACGCCATTGTTGCCATATAATTTCATCCCACGATCTACAGCCAACACTTCTAGGTCATATCGGTTTTTCTCATCATAGTTTAAGCGTCCACTTAAGGAAACAACCCCACTAGTGGGATGAACAGAGAATAGATCTACCTTGTTCTTAAAATAATAATAAAATTCTCCATTGGACCCAATATCGGCATCCGTGGCAGTAACTTGTGCAATGCTAGTCCTTATCGGTGTACTCTCGGCAATTGTGACAGAGTAGGTTGTCGGGGAAAACAGAGGTCTGAGATCATTCATATCCAAGACTTGAATGTTAACTTTTGTCCAAGCCTCTAAGTCTTCTCCCCTCACTGATGCTTTTATTGATAATAAATAGCTATCTTGAATTTCTCTGTTCAGGATGGCAGAATTTCCACCTTTTGTTCGAATCCTTAAAAAACAAAAGTCTCCGATTACAACTTCTTCCGCTTTAAAAAACCCTTCTTCATCTCCAGACATGATCCTGTACTTGATGTCCCAGGATAGGTTGGCTAACTTGATTCCAATTTTCGTTTGACTGTTGAGGTACGTCCGGGCAGCAGAATTTTCGTAAACAGTGGCATTGTATGTGGGGTATGTAAACTGGAAGATCTGTGGTGAGGGTCCTTGGATACCAATGCATAATTTAAAAAAGAAATTTAAAAACAAGAAGATCATATAGGAGGGAGATATCGATGTGTCTCCCAAGATATCCATGGTTATAGCCATTCCATCATTTTCTTTCTTCCTGGAACAAAAAAATAAATTAACATTAATAACATTTAAACATTATATATGTTATATTTATTTACTGTGTATATATATATATATATATATATATATATATATATATATATATATATATATATATATATATATATATATTATATTCATTTATATTTTTCTATCGTTACTCCACATGCTATGGTCCCGAGTAAGCTACGCAGTAGGTTAAAATGCGTTGACCTATGAATTCGGAACTACACACTTCTATCCACTTTGTATAAGCTACTTTATATAAGTGACTTCGCTTTGGTCCCTTTGGGGTAATACCTTCTACTCGACTCTTGTGTGAAGCAATGTTTCCTGATTTGTAAACTATGTGTAAATGCACAAAATGTTTTTATTATGAATTGTAGATAAAGATTTTTTATTTTTCTTAATATAAGGGTTACGTTTAATGCCAGTGCCATTAAAGTCCAACATTGTTGTAGGATTTCTTCCTATGTATTTTTTGCATATACCCGACAACGTTACTAAGGCCGCGTACACACGGGCGGACTGTTCGCCCAACCTTGTCCGCTGAACAGTGTTTGGGCGGACAGTCCGCTCGTGTGTGGGCTTTCAGCGGACAGTTTCAGCGGACAGTTGGACGGACAAAGTCTTTCGGAAATTCCGAAAAACTGTCCGCTGAAACTGTGTTTGAGCGAACAGTCCGCCCGTGTGTGGGCCTGTCCGCTGTACTTTCGAAATGAGCGGACTGTTCCCGCTCGGAAAGTCCGCCCATTTCGAGCGCGTGTACAGGTAGGCGGGGCCCGCGAAGGAGACGTCGCGGGCTCCGCCTCCTGGAATGGGCTTAAAGGGGAACCCCAACGCCGAAAAAAATCGGCGTGGGGGTTCCCCCCAAGTCCACACCAGACCCTTGTCCGAGCACGCTACCCGGCCGGCCAGGAAAGGGGGGCGAGCGAGCGCGCCCCCCCTCCTGAGCCGTACCAGGCCGCGTGCCCTCAACATGGGGGGTGCCTTGGGGAAGGGGGGGCCGCGCGGCCCCCCCACCCCAAAGCACCTTGTCCCCATGTTGATGAGGACAAGGGCCTCTTCCCGACAACCCTGGCCGTTGGTTGTCGGGGTCTGCGGGCGGGGGGCTTATCGGAATCCGGGAGCCCCCTTTAAGAAGGGGGCCCCCGGATACCGGCCCCCCACCCTATGTGAATGAGTATGGGGTACAATGTACCCCTACCCATTCACCTGTGAAATAAAGTACAAAAAAAAACACAACACATGGAAAAAGTATTTTATTGCACAGCTCCGGGGGTCTTCCGTCTTCGGGGGTCTTCTCGCCGGACTCCTCCGCTATGTGTGTGTAGCTCTTTTACTAGCGGAGGAGTCCGGCTTTCTTCCTCCCCGCCGCCGGCCTCTTCTCCCGACTTCGGGGGTCTTGTCCCCCTCTTCGGTTCTTCTGCCGGGCCACCGCGCCTGGTCCGGTGGCCCGGTCTTCTGTCGCCGTCTTCCGTTCTTCTGTCGCCGCCTTCGGTTCTTCTGCCGGGCCACCGCGCCTTCTTGTAGCTCTTTTACAGGCGGTGGCCCGGTCTTCTGTCGCCGCTGTAGTCGTCGCCGCCGCCGCCGCCTTCCGTTCTTGTTCTTCTTGTTCTTCTTCTTCTTCTCCTGGAGATGTTGACTCGACGAGCTCTCCGGCCGGAATGCCAGAGCCGCGCTGTGCGGTCACTTATATAGTGACAATGGGGCGGTGTCACATGGTATATGTCACATGGGTTGGTCACATGGTGACCCCGCCCCCTTACGATGTCATAGTCCCCATGTGACATCAACCCATGTGACCAACCCATGTGACATATACCATGTGACACCGCCCCATTGTCACTATATAAGTGACCGCACAGCGCGGCTCTGGCATTCCGGCCGGAGAGCTCGTCGAGTCAACATCTCCAGGAGAAGAAGAAGAAGAACAAGAAGAACAAGAACGGAAGGCGGCGGCGACGACTACAGCGGCGACAGAAGACCGGGCCACCGCCTGTAAAAGAGCTACAAGAAGGTGCGGTGGCCCGGCAGAAGAACCGAAGGCGGCGACAGAAGAACGGAAGACGGCGACAGAAGACCGGGCCACCGGACCAGGCGCGGTGGCCCGGCAGAAGAACCGAAGAGGGGGACAAGACCCCCGAAGTCGGGAGAAGAGGCCGGCGGCGGGGAGGAAGAAAGCCGGACTCCTCCGCTAGTAAAAGAGCTACACACACATAGCGGAGGAGTCCGGCGAGAAGACCCCCGAAGACGGAAGACCCCCGGAGCTGTGCAATAAAATACTTTTTCCATGTGTTGTGTTTTTTTTTGTACTTTATTTCACAGGTGAATGGGTAGGGGTACATTGTACCCCATACTCATTCACATAGGGTGGGGGGCCGGTATCCGGGGGCCCCCTTCTTAAAGGGGGCTCCCGGATTCCGATAAGCCCCCCGCCCGCAGACCCCGACAACCAACGGCCAGGGTTGTCGGGAAGAGGCCCTTGTCCTCATCAACATGGGGACAAGGTGCTTTGGGGTGGGGGGGCCGCGCGGCCCCCCCTTCCCCAAGGCACCCCCCATGTTGAGGGCACGCGGCCTGGTACGGCTCAGGAGGGGGGGCGCGCTCGCTCGCCCCCCTTTCCTGGCCGGCCGGGTAGCGTGCTCGGACAAGGGTCTGGTGTGGACTTGGGGGGAACCCCCACGCCGATTTTTTTCGGCGTTGGGGTTCCCCTTTAAGCCCATTCCAGGCGGCGGAGCCCGCGACGTCTCCTTCGCGGGCCCCGCCTACCTGTACACGCGCTCGAAATGGGCGGATTTGCCTCCTCCTTGCGTGGGCGAGTCCGTTCATTTCAAAAGTTGAGCGAACTGTTTGCCCAACCTTGTTCGTCAAACAGTCCGCTCGTGTGTGGGCAAGTCCGCTCATGCAAATTTTGAGCGGACTGTTTGCCCAAACTGTTTGACGAACAAGGTTGGGCAAACAGTCCGCGCGTGTGTACGCGGCCTAAGCCTTCCACATTCTATCCAAACTTTAAAAACAGTTGTGGCTTTATATACACTTTAACACCAACAGGTAAAAATCAGGCTCAGAAAGGACTTTGTTGTGTGGCAAAGCTGGTTAAATCTTAGATCTGCATGGAGAAAAATACAACATCTCCCTTATATGTCTTCCATCTGTGTATTTAGCCGTTTGCCAGGATAAACTGCTTTAACCACTTCAATACAGGGCACTTAAACACCTTCCTGCCCAGACCAATTTTGAGCTTTCAGCGCTGTCGCACTTTGAATGACAATTGCGCGGTCATGCTACACTGTACCCAAATGAAATTTTTATCATTTTTTTCCCACAAATAGAGCTTTCTTTTGGTGGTATTTGATCACCTCTACGGTTTTTATTTTTTGCGCTACAAATAAAAAAATACTGAAAATTTTGAAAAAAAAAATGTTTTTTTTTGTTTCAGTTTCAAAACTTTGTAAATAAGTACGTTTTCTCCTTCACGGATGGGCACTGATGGGGCTACACTGATGGGCACTGATAAGGCGGCACTGATGGGCACCAATGAAGTGGCACTGATGAGGTGGCATTGATGGACACTGATAGGCGGCACTGATAGGCGACACTGATAGGCGACACTGATAGGCGACACGGATGGGCGACACGGATGGACACTGATAGGTGGCACAAATTGGCACTGATAGCTGGCACGTATTGGCATGGATGGGCGGCACAGATGGGCATGGGTAGGCGGCACAGATGGGCATGGGTAGGCGGCACAGATGGGCATTGGTAGGCGGCACAGATGGGCATGGGTGGGCACTGATAGGCGGCACAGGTGGGCACTGATAGGCGGCACAGGTGGGCACTCATTAGCGGCACAGGTGGGCACTCATTAGCAACACAGGTGGGCACTCATTAGCAACACAGGTGTTATACTGTACTAATGGATGCCAATCAGTGCCAAACAATAATGCATGCCAATCAGTGATGCCCATTGTGGGCACTGATTGCCATCCATTATGGGCACTGATTGGCATCCATTGTGCCTGACTGGCATCCCTGGTGGTCTAGGGAGGATTACCTCTGCTGGGCATCCCTGGTGGTCTGGTGGCGTCCCTGGTGGTCCAGTGTGGGCATCCTCGGGGGGGCTGTGCTGATAATCGATCAGCACAGACCCCCCCTGTCAGAGGAGCAGCCGATCGGCTCTCCTCTACTCGCGTCTGACAGACGCGAGTGAGGAAAAGCCGATCACCGGCTCTTCCCATTTACACTGTGATCAGCCGTGATTGGACACGGCTGATCACGTGGTAAAGAGTCTCCGTCGGAGACTCTTTACCGAGATCGTAGTTGCCGGGTGTCAGACTGACACCCCGCAACAACGATCGCCGCGATGCGCGCCCCCGGGGGCGCGCAGCGGCTCATAATCCTGATCACGTCATATGACGTCCGGTTAGGATTATGAAACCACTTTGCCGCCGTCTATTTGTAATAGGGCGGGCGGCAAGTGGTTAAAAACGTGAAAATGAATATATACAAATGGAAAAAATAAAGCATTATTTTAAAAGATCAGGGACATCTGACAAATTTTAGAAAGCTTTTACAAGAAAATAAAATGGAATAGAACCTTTGTGATGATAAGCCAAGTTATACAAATATGCTTCTTCTGACTTTTGGGTGGGTTGACAAAAGGATGCATTCAAACATTTCATCAAAGGACCTTCACTCTCTTCACCCACTTTCCATTACAGTGCCTTGAAAAAGTATTTATACCCCTTGACATGTTCCACATTTTGTCATGTTACGTAAAAGATAAATGTATTTTATTGGGATTTTATGTGATAGACCAACACAAAGTAGCACATAATTGTGAAGTGTAAGGAAAATGATAAACGGTTTTCAACGTTTTTTTTTACGAATAAATATCTCAAAAGTGTGGCGTGCATTTGTATTCAGCCCCCCTGAGTCAAAACTTTGTAGAACCACCTTTCACTGCAATTGCACCTGCAAGTCTTTTGGGTTATGTCACTACCAGCTTTGCACATCTAGAGATTGACATTTTTGTTTATTCTTCTTAGCAAAATAGCTCAAGCTCTGTCAGATTGGATGGAGAGCATCTGTGAACAGCAATTTTCAAGTCTTGCCACGGATTCTCAATTGGATTTAGGTCTGGACTTTGACTGGGTCATTCTAACACATGACTATGCTTTGATCTAAACCAGGGGTAGGCAACCTTAAAGAGGTGGGGATCTACCTAAACAACAAGGGAGAAGTAAAAAATCACTGGGGCCAGTTTTTCCCAGTGTCACCTCCTCACACCTGATTTAAACCTCGATTTTTTTGTACTACTGTGTCGCAATTGCGTGCATTGCACGACAATGGTGTTTAAATCAATTGGTGAGGAGGCAACACATTGCCTCCTCATCACCTGTCAAACACACCCAGATCACTTTTCACTCTTCTTTCCTGCTGCTGGCATCACTCTGGAGGCCACGATAAGAGGTGGAGTGCAGTTGGTATCTCTCAGAGGAGGCATTGGCTTATGCAGCTCTTGCAACCTACTACAGCTCTAACTATACAAGCAGTCCCTCTGCATTGCACTCTGTGTGATGCTCTGAAATGGCGGGCCAGCAAGCTCAGACTGTGATCTACCAGTCACCTGTCCATGATCTACTAGTAGATTGCAATCTACAGGTTGCTGATCCCCAATATAAACCATTCCATTGTAGCTCTAGCTGTATGTTTAGGGTCATTGTCCTGCTGGAAGATGAACCACTGCCCCAGTCTCAAGTCTATTGCAGACTAACAGGTTTTCTTCTAAGATTGCCCTGTATTTGGCTTTATCCCTCTTCCCATCAACTCTGACCAGCTTCCCTGTCACTGATGAAGAAAAGTATCCCCACAACATGATGTTGCCACCACCCTGTTTTACAGTGTATTCAGGATGATGTGCAGTGTTAGTTTTCAACCACACATAGCGTTTTGCTTTTAGGCCACAAAGTTACATTATGATCTCATCTGACCAGAGCACCTACTTCACCGTTTGCTGTTTCCCCCACACGGCATCCCGCAAAATGCAAGTGGGACTTCTTATGGCTTTCTTTCAACAATGTCTTTCTTCTTGCCACTCTTCCATAAAGGCCAGATTTGTGGAGTGCATGACTAATAGTTGTCCTGTAGACAGATTCTCCCACCTGAGCTGTGGATCTCTGCAGTTCCTCCAGAGTTACCATGGACCTCTTGGCTGCTTCTCTGATTAATGCTCTCCTTGCCTGGCCTGTCAGTTTTGGTGGACGGCCATATCTTGGTAGGTTTTCAGTTGTGCCATACTCTTTCTATTTCCGGGTGATGGATTGAACAGTGCTCTGTGAGATGTTCAAAGCTTGGGATATTTTTTTTTTATCTAAAACTGCAATAAACTTCTCCACAAGTTTATCCCTGACCTGTCTGGTGTGTTCCTTGGCCTTCATGATGCTGTTTGTACACCAAGGCTCTCTAACAATCCTCTGAGGGCTTCACAGAACAGCTGCATTTATACTGAGATTAAATTCTATACAGGCGGACTCTAGTTACTAATCAGGTGACTTCTAAAGGCAATTGGTTCTACTAGATTTTAGATGTAGGGGTATTAGAGTAAAGGGGGTTGAATACAAATGTGCACCACACATTTTAGATATTTATTTGTAAAAAAAAAATTGAAAACCATTTATCATTTTCCTTCCACTTCACAATTATGTGCCACTTTGTGTTGGTCTATCACAGAAAAACCCAATAAAATAGATTTAAGTTTTTTGGTTGTAACATGACAATATGTGGAAACTTTAAAGGAGTATAAATATTTTTTTCAAGGCACTGTAAATTACTTCCCTCCCTGCTACTTTCACAGTCACAGATTGTGTGCTGTTTTTTTTTGTAAACACTGGTTTCTTGCCTATGATAACGTAATAATTCCCCCGCTGCCTCCTAGGATACTCATTTCATCCGTGGAATCTCTGGGGAAATCCACTGCATATGCACCATGATACGACATCAGGGTTTTGGCTGTGCATGTGCATCATCAGGGTGTTGGCTGTGAATGTGTGTCATCAGGGGGCTGGCTGTGCATGTGCATCATCAGGGTGCTGGCTGTGCATGTGCATCATCAGTGTGCTGGCTCTGCATGTGCATCATCAGTGTGCTGGCTGTGCATGTGCATCATCAGGGTGCTGGCTGTGCATGTGCATCATCAGGGTGCTGGCTGTGCATGTGCATCATCAGGGTGCTGGCTGTGCATGTGCATCATCAGGGTGCTGGCTGTGCATGTGCATCATCAGGGTGCTGGCTCTGCATGTGCATCATCAGGGTGCTGGCTGTGCATTAGAGTCATCAGAGAGCTGGCTGTGCCTGTGCGTCATCAGGGTGTTGGCTGTAAATGTGTGTCATCAGGGGGCTGGCTGTGCATGTGCATCATCAGGGTGCTGGCTCTGCATGTGCATCATCAGGGTGCTGGCTCTGCATGAGAGTCATCAGAGGGCTGGCTGTGCATGTGCGTCATCAGGGTGTTGGCTGTGAATGTGTGTCATCAGGGGGCTGGCTGTGCATGTGCATCATCAGGGTCCTGGCTGTGCATGTGCATCATCAAGGTTCTGGCTGTGCATGTGCATCATCAGGGTGCTGGCTGTGCATGTGCATCATCAGGGTGCTGGCTGTGCATGTGCATCATCAGGGTGCTGGCTGTGCATGTGCATCATCAGGGTGCTGGCTGTGCATGTGCATCATCAGGGTGCTGGCTCTGCATGTGCATCATCAGGGTGCTGGCTCTGCATGTGCATCATCAGGGTGCTGGCTCTGCATGTGCATCATCAGGGTGCTGGCTGTGCATGTGCATCATCAGGGTGCTGGCTGTGCATGTGCATCATCAGGGTGCTGGCTGTGCATGTGCATCATCAGGGTGCTGGCTCTGCATGTGCATCATCAGGGTGCTGGCTCTGCATGTGCATCATCAGGGTGCTGGCTCTGCATGTGCATCATCAGGGTGCTGGCTGTGCATGTGCATCATCAGGGTGCTGGCTGTGCATGTGCATCATCAGGGTGCTGGCTGTGCATGTACATCATCAGGGTGTTGGCTGTGCATGTACATCATCAGGGTGCTGGCTGTGCATGTGCATCATCAGGGTGCTGGCTCTGCATGTGCATCATCAGGGTGCTGGCTATGCATGTGCATCATCAGGGTGCTGGCTATGCATGTGCATCATCAGGGTGCTGGCTATGCATGTGCATCATCAGGGTTCTGGCTGTGCATGAGAGTCATCAAGGAGCTGGCTGCAAGAACCAGGAAGAGACAGCCGGCTCATGGTGGTATCATAAAAAATGATAGCAACATGGAACTGGTGTACAGCAGCAGAATGGTGGATGGGTGAGTATGTTAGTCATGGATAACCCAAGTGAAATAGATACGTGCCAATTTACAAAAAAAATACATATTAATATTTATAGATAAAAACACCAGCTATTTTTGATCCAGGGAATATCTGTTTGCCTTCTGAGGGATTAAGGACCCATTCACACCTGCAAATAGAGCCATTTGCAATGACATGCGGGAGACCCAGCATACAGTTTGCACTCAGGGCCAATCATTCACGGGTAATCGCTCCATCAGCGATTACGTGCGAGTGGCCACAATTCACTGCGGAAGCTGTCAGACTCCCAGTGCTTTCAATGGGGCTTCCACCTGCATCTAATTACAGAGAACGCCTGCTGGGTTTCCTGCATGTAACTGCAGTTGTGAATGGGGCCTAAGAAGGAATTTATGTTTCCCCCACTGGAGCAAATTGGACCATATTTTTATATGTTTTTTTTTTTTTGCCTTCTTCTGGATCAACTGTGGGTATAGGATTTTGTATATGGAGGTTTTCTATTTATATATTATATTTTTTTCTACTTTTTTTCCATCCTGTACATCAACTGCAGGTATAGGATTATGTACGGTATATGGTGGTTTTCTACATATTTATTGTATTTTTTTTTTTTTTTATGCCTTCATTTGGATCAACTGTGTGTATAGGTTTTTAAATATGAAAATGTTCTTTTCATTTATTCTATTTATTTATTTATTTTTTCTATCGGTTGAACTAGATGGACTTTAAACTGACTAACCATGTAACTATGAAGTGGTGAAGATCCTTTTTCAAGAACACTCGAGCCTGAACATTGTCTCTGCTGCAACAATTACACTCCGACTACAGTGATAATGATTAACACAGTGACACACAGTTCATGAACTGCATTGTATACAGTCTAACTTAGCCAAAGTTTCAAATTCTATATGAGAGCTTTATAATCGAGGAAACTAGTGTTTTTTTTTAATGTTTATTTTTTTACTTCTCTCTCACTTTGTTTTCTTTGTCTTTCAGTGCATTCTGGCCTATTCAACTGAAAAACAAACCAATTTAAAATGCAATTAGCGTCCTCAATGAGTGCATTTAAGGCTTGTAATGATGCTAAGTGCATTACTTAGCTACAGATGCACTCAGTAACCAACATCATGCTGGTACTTCTTTATGTGAGTGGCTGGTATTTAATGAAAATCGCAGAAGCAAAAAGATGACAAGGCATGGAAGGGAAAAAAATCTTGTAAATACATTCAATACAAATTAGATAAAGAGTATGTTTAATAGACTGGAACAGGGTTTCTCTACCAGGGTTCAATGGAACCATAAAGTTCATCCAGAGGTTGCTAAGGGTTCCTTGAGCAAAGAGCAATTTCTGTCGCTCAGATAAGTTCCCACTGACACCACTGATCTTTTTAGCTATCTGTAAGAAGCATTCTTCCCACTGACCATCACACTAAAGTATTATGAGCTGTACATATAGTCATTTTTAGCAGGGGTTCCCCGAGACTGGAAAGTTATTTCAAAGGTGCCTCTGCGTTGAAAAGGTTAAGAAAAACTGGACTGGAATGTGCTATAGACTGCTCAGGATGACTTCCCAAATTTCAGTTTGTGAAGACTTGAACATGGATTCACCAAAAAGCTGTTATTCTAATGCCGCGTACACACGATCGAATTGTCCAGCGGATTTTTTCACCGTAAAAGTCCGTCGGACTTAGAAAGTAGTTTTGACTCCAAATATGTCCGCCGGACTTGGCTTTCAGCAGACAATCCGTTCGTCAGTGTGCTAGTCCGGCGGACTAAGAATGACGCATGCTCTGAAGCAAGTACAAGAAGGAAGCTATTGGCTACTGGCTATTGAACTTCCTTTTTCTAGTCCCGTCGTACGTGCTGTACGTCATCTCGTTAGCAATCGCAGGACTTTGAGTGTCCGTGTGTGGCCAAGTCCGTTCGTAAAAAAGTCCGGCGGATTGTTTGCCGGACCAATTCCGCCGGACAATTCGATCGTGTGTACGCGGCATTAGATTACCAAGTTCAGCAATCTTTACTGAATATAGAATCTGGAACCATAGATGGAAACGACAAGATAACACAGCTTGATACCAATGGCTTACCACCCAACTTTTTGAGATGGGAAGAGGGATGCCTTTTAAAACAACATATGCAGGCAAAGGACATACCCCTGCTCTGCCCCTGGTTTTGTGGAACTATAAAGAGTAAAAAGGCAAAAAAAAATGGTTAAGCCCACAAATGCTTTTTTTACCAATTCCTTCCTGTATACAGGATTTTAAAATAAGAATAGATACAATCATTTAGATCAGGGTTTCTCAACCAAGGTTCTGTGGAACCCTAGGGTTTCTCCAATTGTTGCTAGGGGTTCCTTGAGCAATGACCAATTTTCTTTCTCGCAGATAAGTTCTCAATGACTTTTTAACTATCTGTAGGGGAAAATTCTTCCCAATAACCACAAATGTAAGGAACACTCTTCCCACTGACCATTACACTCATCATGAGTTGTGATATAGTCATTTTTAACAGGGGTTCCCTGAGACCAGAAAGTTATTTCAAGGGTTCCTCTGTGTAGAAAAAGTTGATAAATTCTGATTTAAATATTAGATGAAGGGTTAAGTGTAATATAGCACTACTGGTAGTTATTGTAAATACATCAGGGCTTGAAAAATTAGCTTTAAATCTAGGAGCCAGTATATTGTCACATATGGCAACCCATCACATTTGGCTACCCGCTGGAGTGAGCATGCGCGACGCCGTCATATGCGTTCCAACGTCAAAACAGCACACTAAAATCATCAGATAGTGTGACGGAACTGACGTTGAACTGCGATTGCACAGTTATTATGTGGCTCCACCCCTAAGTCCAGGTTCAAGCCCCACCATCCAAGTGGATATTGAGTTAGATAATAATTATGCCGTGTTAAGCAAGGCCGTGCCCGATTCGTGGCGAGGGGCCCTGTTGCAAAGTGGTGTCTTACAATCAAGAATTATACAGAAGAAGTACTTGTCTGTAATGTCACCTCCGTGACATTATTTAACGGTTTCACTGCTCCGTATTGTCGTAAAAACATTTGGAGCGCAAATTGGCAAGTTACGCATGCGCAGTGCGAAATTTCTCAGCGGATCGTCACTTCCATAGCCAAATGTGATGGGTCACCATATGTGACGAAACTGTTAAAAAGTTAGGAGCCAGGATTTTTTTAAACTAACAAATCTTACGGGCGGAACATGTAGCATGTTCCTGAAGGGGGAATTTATCCTTTAACCCTTTCACAGCCAGAGCCGTTTTGTGTTTTTTGCACACGTTTAAAAAATCATTTTAGGCATGAATATTACATAAAACCCCCAAACATTAGATATTTTCAGATTTTCTGAAAGCAAACACCTTGAATAAAATATTAGTGATAGTTTTATGCCACACGATATTACCGAAAAGGTTTAGATTTTCAAAATTTCAGTAAAAAAAACACATTAAAAGTTAACTTAAGGGGGCACAAAACACAATAAATTTCCCAATTTTTTGGGTAAAATATAAAAGCCGAGGTTTCACCAGGTAAAAAGATACCCAACATGTCAAACCTTAAACATGTCATCACCCTATATTTTCCACAGGTAATGCTTTAAAAGCCCCCTATAAGTCATCAGTTTAGCATCACGAAGGAGGTCTGCTAGAATTATTGCTCTCACTCCTGCGTGCCGGCGATATGTAACATGTATATCGCAATCAATAGGCGTAGGTGCACCGCCATATGTGTTTATGTTTGTATGTAGGTATATGCGGCGGAGGGAGAACTCAATTTTTTTACAATTAAAATAAACATTTTTTACTAAACCATTTTCTGGTGACAGGTTCTCTTTAATGAGGCATGCAGGTTCTAAAAGACCCTGCATGTCTCCCCTCCACTCCACTGAATGTAATACAATGCACATTGCACTACTTTACATTTTTTCCTGGCCTTAATGGCTGGACAAACTGTCAACAGGGACTGTCATTATGTGTTGTCACTTCTGGGTCAACAACCACCTCTACCCAGTGGTGGTGTGGGGAGTATTCGGGCAGTAGCCCAGGCACCAGGATGAAACTTCTTTTCGCCTGGGGTTTGTTGAGCCCTTACATACACATTGGGTCTACACACTCGATTCTGCATGGAGTACGCATGTCCTCCCTTAGCTTGCAGGTATTCTGGTTACCTCCAAAGATATGCTGGTAGGTTAATTGGCTCCTGTCTAAATTGGCCCTAATATGTGTGTAAAAATTGGTTAAGCACGTGTTATCACCTTCCGCATGCTGAGCAATTGGAGAAGGTTGAGGAAAGACGTGACAACCTACCTCGAAAAAAAAATCACCAATAAAATGTTATGGAAAAACTGTATCTAATATGGAGCCCAGATAGTTGGACCATAAAATCACCAAGAGTTGGACACAACTAAGCATTTATATACACACATACATCCATCCATTAGACTAAAATGAGGAACAGAAGATTTTGATTCCAGGAGAGGGACAGTTGGAACCCAAGCTGTGATCACTCAACGTGTAAATCCACTTTTGTAGGGCTTACATATAATGTGCTCTAATAACCACTTTGATGAACCCTGACAAGTGATGTCTCCTCTCCACTGAGAACCTCACTGCTTGTCACTGGGAAACCTCTTCATTAAAACTTCACCGGCAGGTCCTTTTTCCCAGCACATGCATACTAAGATTTCTGTTTATTCCAGTAGGACATCTAAAGTCCATGGCAGAAACTGGGCTACTGAGCATGCCACGTGCTAAATATCTTGGTGGATCTTGCATACTGTTGGTAAGTGCCTGGCTTTTCAGGAGTGATAAAAGAGAACATCAGAACCCGCTACATGTAAATACACTAAAAGTGGACTAAAGCTAGCCATACACGGCCCAAACCGTTGAATCCTGCTAAAAATGTGAACGCCTGGCTGTCTGTAGCTTTAATATGTTTTATGTCACTGACATGGAATAAGCAAGCAGATCAGAAAAGTCAGAGTTAAGTCAGAACTTCTGCCCTGGATACCCGTTATAGATCAATCTCCAAAAACAAAGTTTTGAAATCAATGATTCAGTCACGCAACTAGCATTTTCAAAAGGAGGTCAGCAGTGGCAGCCCCTGTAAAGCAGATCATATTTGGAGTCTGTCGAACAATGCAGAATCTGGGTCAAGTGAAGCTACTGAGGGAGGTTAATAGACAATTACAGTAAGATAGAGATAAGAGCCCTCAAGCAATGATGGGTCCCTGGAACACGAGACAGCAATAAAAATATTGCCACAAGTTCTAATCCTTCCTCACTATAATAAAACACACCCGTCTGTGTCCCCGTTGGAGAGATATCCCATCACTTCACACACCACTATCCTGACATGAGATCTTTCCAAGGGGGGACACAGGTGGCATTAAAAATTGGCAGAAGCTTTAACCTTTCTGCTCTATCTAGAAAGAAATAACACGTTTTGGCTGGAGCTGGACTTTAAAGAATACGTAAACTCAACATTTCATATTTAATTACAGCTTAACCCAGCTTCTTGTCTAGTAAAAAGTTGTCAGCAAGAACAGTAAGTGAGGGGATATGTCTTAATGGGGCCCTGCATGGTAGTAAAGCCTGACAGGGGTTCTAACCTTTTCTCTTTCTATCTAAACAAAAAAGTTTTAGGTTTAGATCAATTTTAATGTCTTCCAGTTAAAGTGGTTCTAAACCCTCACATATACCTAGTGAAGTGACTGGCTTCAGGTGATACACAGATATTAAACAAATCCTCCTACATGAGTTGTACCTGTTTATCTGTGGCTGCTTTTCCTCTACATCCATTCAAAGTGCAGAATGTACACAGGATTAGTGATGGACGAACTTCCGACGGGACGTTTCGCGAACGCGAAACGCGAACGGACACAAACGTTCGCGAAAACGACCGTTCGCCGCGGGCTCCATTGACTTCAATGGGAGGCGAATTTCGCAAACCTTTAGGTCGAATTTGCGGCCACGGGGTAATTATTAGGGGGTAGCACGTAGTCCCACCACCTGGACAATAGCATAATACATGTATGAGGTGAATTTGGGATCGATAACTACAAGCATTTTTTTTTTATTTGGGAAATTGTTCTGACAATTCAGGACTATGGAGCTAATGAAGGCAATGGAGGAGAGGGAAGGTCAGGGACCAGGGTAGGCAAACAAGAGGGTGCAGGAGATACAGAGCACTGACAGCAGCACCGTAATACAGAGCACTGACATCAGCACCGTGACATACAGCGCTGACAGCAGCTCCGTGACATACAGCGCTGACAGCAGCTCCGTGACATACAGCGCTGACAGCAGCTCCGTGACATACAGCGCTGACAGCAGCTCCGTGACATACAGCGCTGACAGCAGCTCCGTGACATACAGCGCTGACAGCAGCACCGTGACATACAGCGCTGACAGCAGCTCCGTGACATACAGCGCTGACAGCAGCTCCGTGACATACAGCGCTGACAGCAGCTCCGTGACATACAGCACTGACAGCAGCTCCGTGACATACAGCGCTGACAGCAGCTCCGTGACATACAGCGCTGACAGCAGCACCGTGACATACAGCGCTGACAGCAGCTCCGTGACATACAGCGCTGACAGCAGCTCCGTGACATACAGCGCTGACAGCAGCTCCGTGACATACAGCGCTGACAGCAGCTCCGTGACATACAGCGCTGACAGCAGCTCCGTGACATACAGCGCTGACAGCAGCTCCGTGACATACAGCGCTGACAGCAGCTCCGTGACATACAGCGCTGACAGCAGCTCCGTGACATACAGCGCTGACAGCAGCTCCGTGACATACAGCGCTGACAGCAGCTCCGTGACATACAGCGCTGACAGCAGCACCGTAAGCAGCCCCAGGAGGAAGTCAGCACAGCACAGGGATGGTGTGATCCCCTCATAATAAGAACCCCCAGGAGGAAGTCAGCACAGCACAGGGATGGTGGGAGCCCCTCATAATAAGAACACCCAGGAGGAAGTCAGCACAGCACAGGGATGGTGGGAACCCCTCATAATAAGCAGCCCCAGTAGAAATATGACACCGCTCAACCTCTTCAAAGAGGAGGGTAGGGGCATATAGTACGGTGTGCTTTTTTGGGTCAGGGAAGTGAGCCAAATGAATTAAGAAGGTCTGTGTGCTTGATTCCAAAAATTGTTTATAGACATATACATGGTCTACTGATCACATGTGTTGAATTCCTCCGAGATCCATGCCTCATTCATTTTTAGAAATGTGAGGTAGTTAACACTGTGGTGAGCTAGGCGAGTACGCTTATCGGTCACAATCCCCCCTGCTGCGCTGAACGTCCTTTCGGACAGGACACTGGATGAGGGGCAAGCCAACAGTTCGATTGCAAATTGGGCAAGCTCTGGCCAGAGGTCAAGCCTGCCCACCCAGTAGTCTAGGGGTTCATCACTCCTCAGAGCGTCCACATCGGCCGTTAACCCAATGTAGTCGGACACCTGACGGTCTAGGCGTTCCCTGATGCTGGATCCGGATGACACCTGTCGATGGGTCGGCTGAAAGAATGACCTCATATCCGAAGTCACCAACACATCTTCAAACCGGCCTCTTCTTGCAGGCGCTGTTGGATTGGTACCCGCAAATCCTTCTCTGGGAGTGGGAATTGCTCCTCTGCCAGCGCACGCAAAAGCAGAATGCAGCATTTCTCGAAGCAAGGCCTGGAAGTGCTGCATTCTGACAGCCCTCTGCGACGGCGGTAACATTTCCGCCATTTTGTGTTTGTACCGGGGGTCTAAGTACGTTGCCACCCAGTACTGGTCCTTGACCCTCATGCTTTTTATACGGGGGTCCCTATTAAAACACTGGAGCATGAAGGCCCCCATTTGCACTAAAGTGGAAGCGGTGTGGTGGCCTGGCTCCTGCTCATCATCCAGGATAATGTCGTCCTCTTCATTCTCCTCTCCCCATCCTCGCACAACAGGGATCCCAGAAAGGTTTAAAGCATGCTCTTCTTGCTCCTGCTCATCCGCCCCGGCACCATCCTCCTCTGACTCCTCATCAGACTCCTGTTGTTGACTTGTCTCAGATAGAGTAGCCCCCCCTGGGAATTCATCCAGCATTGCGACTTCCTCATCTTCCCGCTCCTGCTCCTCCACAGCCTGATCAATGACACGACGCAATGCACGCTCCAGAAAGAAGGCATAAGGTACCATGTCACTGATGGCGCCATGGCTGCGACTGACCAGTTTGGTGATCTCCTCAAATGGCCGCAGAAGTCTGCATGTGTCGCGCATGAGCAGCCACTGGCGCGGTGAAAAAAAACCCAGCTCCCCAGAACCGTTTCTTTCGCAGAGTTCATACAGGTAGACGTTAACTGCACGTTTCTGCTGGAGCAGCCTATCAAGCATATAGAAGGTTGAGTTCCATCGCGTCGGGCAATCGCAAATAAGACGTCTGACCGGCAGATGGTGTCGCCGCTGAATGTCAGCAAGGCGAGCCATGGCCGTGTAAGATCTTCTGAAATGGGCCGAGATTTTCCTTGCCTGCCGCAAGATGTCCTGGACCCCAGGGTATTTGACAAGGAATCGCTGCACGACCAAGTTTAAGACGTGTGCCATGCACGGCACGTGCGTGATTTTGCCCTGTTTCAATGCGCTAAGCAGATTGGCACCGTTGTCACACACCACTTTACCAACTGTCAAATTGAGCGGTGTTAGCCACTCATCTGCCTGTGAACGCAAAGCTGAAAGGAGTGCCGGGCCAGTGTGGCTCTTTGCTTCCAGGCACAACAGACGCAGCACGGCATGGCAACGTCTCACCTGGCATGTGGAATAGGTTCTGGGGAGCTTGGGCGGTGCAGTGGAAGAGACGCTAGCAGCGGAAAAGGAGGAGGCAGCTGAGGAGGAGAGGGAGGAGGATGGAGTAGGAGGAGGAGAAGAAGAGTCAGGCCTGCATGCAATCCGTGGCGGTAAAACCAAATCTACACGGGTGCCACGGGTTACATGCTTGACGGCCGTCAGAAGGTTCACCCAGTGGGCAGTAAAACTGATATACCTTCCCTGCCCGTGTTTGCTAGACCACGTGTCTGTGGTCAGATGTATCTTGGCACCGACACTGTGTGCCAGAGATACATTCACTTGCCGCTGAACATGGCCATATAGCTCTGGGATGCCCTTCTCTGAGAAATACTTCCTTCCTGGGACCTTCCATTGTGGTGTTCCAATGGCCACAAATTTGCGAAAGGCCTCCGAGTCCACCAGTTTATATGGCAGTAGTTGGCGGGCTATGAGTTCTGACAAGCCAGCCGCCAACCGTTGGGCAAGAGGGTTATCCGGCGTCATCATTTTTTTACGCTCAAACATTAGGCCCACGGAAGCCTGCCTTTTTGCAGAAAAATGTGAGCTTGGCGTGATGGAAGGTGGAGTGGAGGACAATTGTGAGGAGAGAGGAGAAGGAGAAGTAGAAGACGAGGCTGGACGGTGAGAGCCTGCAGTGTGGCTTTGTGTGTTCCGTTGCTCCCACTGGGCTCGGTGATGGCTGCTCATGTGCCTTCTTAAGGCGGTCGTCCCTAGGTGAGTATTGGGCTTACCGCGACTAACGCGTTGACTGCAAAGATTGCAGATGGCAACGCTATTGTCAGCAGCGGACACGTTAAAAAAAGCCCACACTGCGGAGCCATGTGCCGGTGTCCTGGGAGCGCCAGATGTGACCGTACATGGTCGATGACTCGCTCCTGATACATTTGCAGTCTGCTTTGTCCCTGCTGTGCAATGTAAGTCATTGCTGCTTCTCCTCCCTATCTGCTGGTCCATATCTCCCTCTGAACTCCCCTCCTCTTCCTCTCTTGTGGGCACCCACGTGACATCACTAGACACGTCATCATCAACGTCACCTTCCCCACCGCTATAAGTAGAGTAGGCAGCAACACCGGGGACCAACCTCCTCCTTGGGCTGATCTGGGTACTGGCGTCAGACTGCTGAGTAGCGCTTGTTGCTACCTCCTCTTCCTGATCCAATACCAAGAGTGGCTGCGCATCAGAAATGTCCTCTTGATATGGATCGGAAAATAATTCCAGTGACTCAAGCGGAAGGTATGTGGTGGTGGTGGTGGTGGTCGTGTTGTTGGTGGTAGTGTCTTTGGGGGTGCACATAGCAGAGAGTGAAGAAGAGGGTGCAGATCGAGAGGATGAGGAGGGTGCAGAAGAGTAAGGCTGAGCGAGCCACTCAACCAAGTCTGGTGCATCCTTTAAAGTAATTGAACGCACCTTCTGCAACTTCCCACTTTGGCTCAAGCCTGTTGCTCCTGCCCTACCCCTACCACCCCTGCGGAAGGGCCTGCCTCTTCCTCTGCATGTCATTTTTTAAATGACCCTGTGACAAAACTCTTAGTCCCTATACCGCTGAAGGACTGCTGCAGTATAGGTGAGCGGTCAGCAGTGGTGCACGTCAACCCTATCTATTGTGGACCTATAGCGGTCCTTACAGAACAGCAGACTG
This sequence comes from Lithobates pipiens, assembly GCF_037356315.1. Classification (NCBI taxonomy): domain Eukaryota; kingdom Metazoa; phylum Chordata; class Amphibia; order Anura; family Ranidae; genus Lithobates; species Lithobates pipiens. The sequence goes on from NW_027507755.1 coordinate 11,700,969, forward strand.
TACCGCACTCAAGCCTATGTACCGTAGCACCCTATACCAAGTTACCAGTCCTTATAAGAACTTTTGTGGACCAAGCAGGTTGTGTATTAGTGTTTAGCAGACTGTACGTCAGTCCCTATACCGCTGAAGGACTGCTGCAGTATAGGGCAGCGGTCAGCAGTGGTGCACGTCAACCCTATCTATTGTGGACCGATAGCGGTCCTTACAGAACAGCAGACTGTACCGCACTCAAGCCTATGTACCGTAGCACCCTATACCAAGTTACCAGTCCTTATAAGAACTTTTGTGGACCAAGCAGGTTGTGTGTTAGTGTTTAGCAGACTGTGCGTCAGTCCCTATACCGCTGAAGGACTGCTGCAGTATAGGGCAGCGGTCAGCAGTAGTGCACGGCAACCCTATGTATTGTGGACCGATAGCGGTCCTTACAGAACAGCAGACTGTAACGCACTCAGGCCTATGTACCGTAGCACCCTATACCAAGTTACCAGTCCTTATAAGAACTTTTGTGGACCAAGCAGGTTGTGTGTTAGTGATTAGCAGACTGTACGTCAGTCCCTATACCAATGAAGGACTGCTGCAGTATAGGGCAGCGGTCAGCAGTAGTGCACGGCAACCCTATGTATTGTGGACCGATAGCGGTCCTTACAGAACAGCAGACTGTAACGCACTCAGGCCTATGTACCGTAGCACCCTATACCAAGTTACCAGTCCTTATAAGAACTTTTGTGGAACAAGCAGGTTGTGTGTTAGTGATTAGCAGACTGTACGTCAGTCCCTATACCAATGAAGGACTGCTGCAGTATAGGGCAGCGGTCAGCAGTAGTGCACGGCAACCCTATGTATTGTGGACCGATAGCGGTCCTTACAGAACAGCAGACTGTAACGCACTCAGGCCTATGTACCGTAGCACCCTATACCAAGTTACCAGTCCTTATAAGAACTTTTGTGGACCAAGCAGGTTGTGTGTTAGTGATTAGCAGACTGTACGTCAGTCCCTATACCAATGAAGGACTGCTGCAGTATAGGGCAGCGGTCAGCAGTAGTGCACGGCAACCCTATGTATTGTGGACCGATAGCGGTCCTTACAGAACAGCAGACTGTACTGCACTCAGGCCTATGTACCGTAGCACCCTATACCAAGTTACCAGTCCTTATAAAAACTTTTGTGGACCAAGCAGGTTGTGTGTTAGTGTTTAGCAGACTGTGCGTCAGTCCCTATACCGCTGAAGGACTGCTGCAGTATAGGGCAGCGGTCAGCAGTAGTGCACGGCAACCCTATGTATTGTGGACCGATAGCGGTCCTTACAGAACAGCAGACTGTAACGCACTCAGGCCTATGTACCGTAGCACCCTATACCAAGTTACCAGTCCTTATAAGAACTTTTGTGGACCAAGCAGGTTGTGTGTTAGTGATTAGCAGACTGTACGTCAGTCCCTATACCAATGAAGGACTGCTGCAGTATAGGGCAGCGGTCAGCAGTAGTGCACGGCAACCCTATGTATTGTGGACCGATAGCGGTCCTTACAGAACAGCAGACTGTACCGCACCCAAGCCTATGTACCGTAGCACCCTAGACAGACCAAGTTACCAGTCCTGATAAAGAGCTTTGTGGAACAAGTGAGTTGTGAATGATTAGCAGACTGCAGCAGAAGGGCAGCAGTCAAGTATAATATTCTTTCTATATTTGGAAGAAAGAATATTATACGTGTACAAGCCTATTACCGTACCACTGATACCAGTCCTGAAAAGAACCTTTGTGGAACTAATAGTAACAGCAAGTCTTTAAAATTATCCTCACTGCCTGACACACTGCTTCCTGCCTGTCCCTATACAAATTGGCAAAAAAGAGTAGGCTGGAACGATTAGCTGGAACAGCTCTTTTGTGGACCTGATAGTAACAGCTAATGATGATGATGATGATGATGATGAAGAAAGACTAATCTGGCTGAGCTGTCCCTAAAATAGCAGCATACAGCGCTCTGTCCCTTTATCTAAACTGACAAAAGAAACTCAGGCTGCTGACCTAACACCTATACCAGTCCTGAAAAGAACTTTTGTGTACCAAATAGCTAGCGTTTTCTCTGTCCCTACTCCACACAGGATCCTTTCCCTACAGTGACAGAAGAAAGAATGTAAAATGGCCACCGGATCGGGTGTATTTATAGGTTAGGGGGAATGTCCAAGTGTCCATGAGCTGTCATGTCTCAATTGGTTGTCCTGTAACACATGATAAACGTGTCACGAAAGGTTAAAGTTCTTGTATACATTAAACACGTAAGTCCGCCGGGGCGAACGACGGAAAAAGGCGTTCGAACCCGCGGACGGCGAAAGTCGGAAATTCGCCGCGAAACGACCGCCGGGCGAACCGTTCGGCCATCACTACACAGGATCTCTCTAGCTCTGAGAATCAGGGGGCGGGGAGCTGAAGTTACATAAGTGAGAAGAGTTCTGAGAGCTGATTGGAGGGAAGGGAGACACACTCTATACACAGGACATAGGAACAGAGCTGAGGCTGTCAATCAGCTGGAGGTCCCTCCCCTGTCACCATTTTTTTCTTGGCATCAGGAAAAACTTGTCAGAGGTGACCCATGCTTAAAGGAGAGGAACAAAGCAGCAGACAGAAATTATATTTTGTGCTCGTAATAGAGACAAACACACACTACAGAGGGATATGCTTTGTTCATATTTTATGTCTTAGGTTTACAACTACTTTAAGGGTTTAGGTTTACTTTATTGATGTCAAGCAGGGGCAACATTGTACCATTGGAACACACATTGAGCGGGAGCATTCCAAATCTGTGTACCACCCACCAAGAGAAAAGTCCATGACCCTTGCGGTGGGGGGGGGGAAAGGAAATGGTCACTCCAAGATACGTGTACAACTTTTATTGCACAAAGATTTCAGTTTTGTTTTATTTCAAATCCCTTTCCTCCTCCTTTTCTGCCAAACTCTTCAACATTTGACAGCAAAAATTACAAATTCAAACATTTTATTAGATTTTGGTGTTTTATACAGACCACAAATATCCAAGGCTTTATTAATATTTATCGCATGGCGGTCAACTGCAATGGAATACAGAGGGGGAGAAACTGGGAATGTAACCTAAGGATGAGGAGCGAAGGGACCATGACACAAGAGAAACCCAAAACGGAAAAAATATGATCGGCACAGGGGCTTCGGTTCATTCTAGATCAGATTGTGTGGTAAATTGAGAGCTAATAGCTTTCCCAACAAGAAAAGAGGAAGACAATGCAGAGAATGAATCAGAGATCTGCCAGTTAAGCTGGAAATAATCAGGGCATACAGGCTAGTCAGCATTATAAAGGCGTAATTCTAGACTGCCCCAAGGAACCTCAGTTCAGCCGCCATTCACCGCTGGCTTCTGATTCCTTCTCTCACTTTTCCATCAGGTGCTGGGAATGCTTCCATACGCTGCGATCATCAACTTATGTCAAAGGGGAAATCATCAGCAAATATGAGAGCATGGGTTTATCGGCTACTGTCCTTAGGGAGGCTGATTGAAATAATTGAAATAAAATGGGGGCGGAAGAATCAGAATGGTTAGGTTAAACCTAAAGTGGCCCTTTCCTTTCCCTATGCTGGGCAAAGTAAAAGAGTCACTTGAAGTGTTATGTATTTAGTCGGCTTTAGCATGGAATGTCCTCTTACCAATGCAGCATGCAGCTCTTCCCTGCATTCTAGCCATTTCAAAGGATCCATGAGAAAATATAGCTTTTAGCATATATGACATTTTTGCTTGAATTGTAATGGTTTGTGGCCACCTGCTGATTTTAATAGCCTGGCTGCAGAGACAGCATTTGTATAATGGCATACAGTATATATTTAATCATGGAAACATAGAAAAGTAATGGCACTCAACCTCTCCTAGAGGTCTATTCTAAGCATCAACAGCAGGTAAAGCAGTGGTGGCTGAAATCTTTAACCATAGAACAGATTTAGTGATCTAAAGCCAACTGAACCAACAGAGACGGACCTGGACCAGCTGATTTTTAGGGCTTATTAAGGGAACTGCAAAGTATGGTACTCAAAAGCAGCTTTTCTGAGTCAGTTAGTGCAAGGGAGGTTTGACTGGGTTGAGACCAGGCATCTCTGGGGCTACCACACTATAGTATTAGGCTAGGATAAGTTGGGAGGAATACAGATCTGAATTGTTAGCACTAGTTGGTGACCATTAGGGAGCAGGCATTTTCTATGGTAGAAGAGACATTTTCTAGTTTTGGATAGAGCAGGAAAAGGAAAGGGTGCATTTAATACTGTGAATGCTGCCTGGCTGCGATTAACTACGAGAACCCCAGCGAGGGTTCCCACAATTAGCTGCAGGAAGACAACCCCCTTGAGAAGAGACTGCCTGCATCCAGGGTCAATCATTTTGAAGTAATCGCTGCTTTAGAGATTACATGTAATGCCCCGTACACATGAGCAGAATGTCCGACAGAAAAAGTCAGATGGGAGATTTTCATCGTATATTCCGATCGTGTGTATGCCCTTTCGGACTTTTTACGTCAAAAATTCTGACGGACCTAGAAATGGAACATGTATTAAATATTTCAGACGGAACCATTTAACCATCATCTATATGCTGTTCCGACGGACCAAAGACGCTGCATGCTCTGAAGCAAGTACAAGACGGAAGCTATTGGCTACTGGGTATTGAACTTCCTTTTTCTAGTCCAGTCGTACGTGTTGTACGTTACTGCATTCTTGACAGTCAGACTTTGGTGTGATCATGTGCAGGCAAGACAGTTTCAGCGGAATAGCGACTGAACTCCGTCGGGAAAACCTTCAGAGTTTATTCCGACGGGAAAAATGGTCGTGTGTACGGGGCATAAGTGGACACGATTAGCTGCAAGAGCCGGCAGTCTCTGATTGCTTTCAATGGAGCTGCCTAATCGCAGCTAATTATGGGAAGCCGCGCTGGAGTTCTCGCAGCTAAATGTAGCCAGAGTGCATTCACAAGTGTAAATGTACCCTTATACTCTGCAAGGGTTTTATTGCTGTCTGTATCCCCACTGGGAAGATTTACCCCACTCCCTATCCTGATGGTTTCAGTAACATGAACAAGTCCAGAATATTGTTGCACTCCTTGGTATCTTTATTGAAGAATTAAAATTATATGACAGGAACATTAAAAGGTGATGCATTTCGCGATAAATTCAGCGCTTACTCAAACCTGGTTTGAGTAAGCGCTGAATTTAGCATGAAACGCATCACCTTTTAATGTTCCGGTCATACCTGTAATGTAATGTTAATGCTTCAATAAAAATATTAAGAATTTCAGCAATATTCTGGACTAATGCAATTTAGTGAATCGGGCTGTGCAGCACCCTGGGTTCCAGTTCACAACATGTGAGAGTCAGTTAAAGCGATTACCCACCACTGGGACAGGAATCAAAGGGAAATCGTACTTTCCAATTCTCTATCCAAAACTAAAAATTGGAAACCCTTGGAAAATAAAATTAGTTTTCCAGAAAATATAACATACAGTTAATTCTTTGTTAGCGTTGCTGTTTGATTATTTAACCACTAGGGATTTTCTCCTTTTTTGTCATTGCTGCAGTTGGTTCCTATCCTCTGCCCCTACAACTAAGCTAAGCTCTCTGTAACCTTACAATTATTTGTAATGCTGTTTTCTGTATCTTCGCTTGCTCAAAAACCTACAAAATGAGACATCTCCTATATCTATTCTAGGCAAATAGAAAGCCTTTAAATGGCTATTTAGAATTATGGATTGTTTGATATTACCAAGTTGGTTTACTTTTATATGTTTGCATGAGATGTCTTTCTTTGTTGCCTTTTTATAAATGTTGTGGTCATTTTTCTCTGGCTCCCTTTGGTTGGCCCGTTGCCTGTCCTTGTGACCTCGGGGTACACTTTAGGCTGGTTTCTTCCTATGTGGCCATGCAGGCCCGTCCACCCTGTCATTTGGCCGGGTGCATTGCGATTGGTGGGGCTGTTGGTTGTTTCCATTGGCCTCCTTCCTAGCTTACCCCCTCTGTCGCGATGGCCAATCAGAGCTGCGTTTGTGACCTTTCTGGCCCATGCACGATAGCTCGGGCATTCCTGATCATTGCCGTTCCTTTGGAACGATGTGGCCACCATCTCGAGCTCTGGGAGGTCTGTGCCTTCCTCCCACCCCACCTCTGCTGCTGTTCTATTGGCCATTTATCGCCACAATCACGGCGGTTTCCAGCACATAAGCGGTATCCTGTGGCCAGTCCAACATTGCGTCACTTCTGGTTGGAGTGACGCACTTCCGGCCAGGACGCAGTTATATATGGCTGTTTGAGCTTATCCTTCAGACTCTTTCCTCCTCCTGCTACGCATGGCTCTGTCCTCTGTTATATATTTTTATATGCTAGATATTGGTTATTTAATGCAAGATTGCGTTAATCTTCAAGGGTTACTCTCCTATAGTCATTAGACTTCTATATTTAGCCTTTTCTCAATCCATATCGGGATGTTGGCACATTGTTATTAGTGTATCCACAGTCTCACCCTGTGAGGATGCACGTTCAATTTCTCTAAATCCTTTTGACATTTGATGATGAATGTTGCTCAAAAGTACTTCAAAATTTTGTTTACAACATTTAATTTCTGAATAAATGTAATTTCCCGGAATGAAAACCACATTCGCTGTTGGAGAAAGTTTTCCTTGTTCAATTTGTTTATCAGGATAAGAACAAGGTACAAGATAATGCAAACCTTACATCAAAATATAACAGTCTTCAGCAAAGTACAAAAGCACCCATCGGGGTACACTGGAATGATGTTGATAGAATGTAGATCTCAGGCACAAGACATGGAGGAATAGAGAAGATAACATCTCAAAGATGTAGAATGGGCTACATGAGACTGGTATACATATAACAAATAGGTAAAACTGACTAGTATGAGTGTTACGGTAGAGGATATTCAAATATTACGGTAGCATGCCTGTGCATGGAAAGGGTCATTGACCCTGGTGGTCCTTTGAACAGGAAGCAGGGAGAAATAGAAGAATAAGAATAGTTTGGAATTGAAAGCAAAGTAGAGGAAAGAAAAGGGGATGAAGAGGGGGGTAGAAAGGGAGGGGGTCCATGATAATGGGGTAAAAGAGGAAAGTTGGGGCGGGGAACCATGGGAGGCTGATGGAAAAAGGAGGCTTCAATGCTTCAGCATCCAAGTGAAGTATGTTGCATATTTAGGGGAGCAATAAAGGCCTGTCAAAGTCCTTTGGAAGGTAATGTGTCAGCCAGGGACTCCAGAGGGCTTCAAATTTGTGAACTTTGCCTGTGAGAACAGCCTCAATTTAGGCATGAATCATAGCTTGCCTTATCGTATGTTTTACTGCAAGAACACAAAGGTTAGGGGTCTTCCAGGTCTTCTCTAGGATCTGTCTGGCTGCTATAGTAGCCTGCAGGATAAGTTTATGTTGCCGGTGTGTTAGTTCTGTGGGCTTCCTATTGAGAAGCACTACAGGTGGGCCTGGGTGAGTAGGGGGAAAAAACATTTCCATCCACTGCCTTCAAATTTTCTCAGCATTGCTGTAGAAAATGAACATCAACTTGACTTGAACAATTCAAAAACTAAAACAAAAGTTGCTCACTTTCTCCTCTTTTCTTGTCTGCTGGGCTCTCCTAAAAAAACATAGATACACACCTAGCGAATCCAACGCTGTCTGGTGTAATCCACCACTGTGGCCATCTTCTCTTCTTCAACAGGCAGCTGGCTGTCTCTTACAAACAGCTCCCTAATGACATTACCTGCCACATGTGCAATATGATTGCCTATAGGCCTTTTGGGATGTATGATGTGCAGGAAGCTGTGGGCAGCTGCGGCAAAGTCATTTTCACGGAGGTGAGAAATGTCGAAGCTCCAGTTATTTTGTAAAAACAAAAAAACAAAAAAGACTATTTGCAAAAAAAATATTAATTTGCGAATGTGTTAAAGGAGGGGGCAAGAAGAATGATGGTTTAAACTAAACCAAATTCTGCAAAGATAAACTTGGAAATGCAACCACATACAGTATCAGCTATTTTATTTAAATTTTTTTAAAAAGATCTCAATGGCTTGTATAAAACCAGCCACTATAGGAAAATAATACACAAATGTGTAATCAACTAACGTAAAATAAAAATAGTGCTCATACATTTACTCAGACCCCAAACAGCTGTGAAATCAATCACGAGAGACGGATCTGAAAGCTTAACATAACCTCATCTCATCTGTTAATGCTTTTAGCTCGAAAACGCATTTGGTGGATGTGTTTTCTGACTGAAGCCTGTGTCAGTGTAAATACTAACAAACATTTAACTTTGTATTTGTTGCCAAGAAAATGTTTTACAGACGCCACAATGACCTCCATACAAGAGTGCTGAACCTTTCGAGATTATGCAAAGAAGAGTTTTAGTGGAATGATAATCTCTATATAGACTACATTGAAGAGGCTGCGTAGAAAGTTTCCCATAAAGTTCAGAGAAAGCTCACATCGGGGATCGTTTCAATGTCTGTAAGGCCTTTCACAAAATTTCCAGGCTAAGCCTGGCTGACTATTCTCATGGGGACAAAGCTACCGGCTAGATATTTTCCCAACCGAATGCTAGGTGCTTATGAGCTCTTCCCATCTCTTCTCCATATCCAAAAACACTCATGAAAAATGATCTAAAGTGTATTTAAAGTCAAAAACATTATTTTAAAGTTTTGGAGGAGGAAGGATTAGAATCCCTGTTCATTTTTTTATTATTATTTTTGCTTGAAAAATGGAATTATGTACCGGTAATGTCCTTTTCCAGGAGTCTTTCAGGACAGCCACCTTTGAGAGACACTGGCTCCTCCCCTCTTAGGAAACACTGCCTTCATTTTCATGATTTAAGCCTCCTCCTCCCTTCGTTCCTCAGTTCTTCCAGAGTACCTCCGGCCAACTGGGGAGACACAAGAACACGTCAAACAGATAAACTTTTAGTCTTACCTGACGGTCTCATGTGATGAGTTCCCGATGATCTGCAAAAAACTTGGGTGGGAACCGGTGCTGTCCTGAAAGACTCCTGGAAAAGGACATTACCGGTACGTAATTCCATTTTTCCCCAATCGTCTTTCAGGACAGCCACCTTTGAGAGGATAAGCGAGTACCTTGTCTTAGGGTGGGACCTACTGCTTGCAGCACCTTGTGACCAAAGGGCTTGGTCTTTGGCTGAGAGAAGATCCAATCTATAGCGCTTCACGAACATAGAAAACTTGAACCACGTTGCGGCTCTACAGATCTGTTCAGGAGACGCACCAGCCCACTTTGTCTGCGGAGTTTACTCACTTTCCTTGCCGTAGTGATCGCCACCAAAAAAACAGTTTTGAGAGTAATCAACCATAACAAGCCAGATTCTAATTGCTGAAAAGGTTCTTTGTGAGAACCTGTAAAACGAATGAGCGACCCCGACTGGGGAGGGGACGACCAAAGGCTTGGTCTTTGCCTACTTAAGGCTCTAAGAACCTTACTATACCAAGGTCTGATATTAAATGCCCTTCCAGGAATACGCTAAAAGCGAAAACCTGACTCTTTAATGTTTATGGGGCTAAACCTTTATCTGCCCCTGACTGCAGGAACTCTAGAACGGCTACAAGGCTGTGCACATTGAAGGAGTTCTCTGAGCACCAGCTGTTGAACCGCCTCCATACCTTCAAGAAAATGGTCTGAGTTTCTATTTACCTGCAATTCAGAAGAGTGGCTATTAAACAGTCTGAGACCCCTTTGCCCTTCGGCAATTCCTTCTCAGTAGCCAAGCTGCAAGGATCCACCTGGGGACCGCAGATTGGACCCTGGGAAAGGAGACACTCTTAGACCGGGAAAACCCGGGGGGATTCCACTGACAGACCCTTCAGAATGGAGAACCACGGCCTCTTGGGCCCAAGAGGTGTGATTAGAAAACATGTAGTAATCTCCACCTGAAAACTTCCCTGACCCTGCAGGAATCAGAACGGGAGGGGAGAAAGCATAGCACTTAGAGAAACCCTAACTCTGTGCTTTAGTATGTCTGCTCCCGACCTCCCCTCTCCCCTGTTCATGGAACAGGAGATGGCTTCCTTTGCGTTTTCCCTTGAGAAAAAAAGAGGTCTATCCAAGGAATCCCCCAACTCTGGGTGATCCGTTCGAAAAACCTCCTGCTTGAGAACCTGGTTGCTCTGAGGAAATCTAATATCAGAATTTGCTCTCCTTTCAAACAGATCACTGGAAAGACAGGATTTTAATATTCGGCCCATCTGAGGATGGCCTTCGCTAGGACCCATAAGGATCCGCTCCAGGAGTCCCCGTCCTGTCGACGTAAGCCACTGCCAAGGGATTGTTTCCATGACTCTTACATGAAGTCTCCAGAGAACTCTCTGAAAGGTCCTGAGAACCAGATCTACTGTTCTCAACTCCCTCCAATTTGAGGATCTCTTAGATTCCTTCCTCTCCCAGGTACCCTGTACCAAACAGGAGTCTAGGTGTGTACCCAAACCTAAGCCATTCGTATCGGTTGTAACTGCCCTGGATACTGGCAAACTCCATTCTAGGTCTTGTAACAAACGTGCTCCCTTTCCCAAAGGGACCTCTTTACCTGAGTTGGAACCGAAACCAAAAAGTCCCAAGACCCCTGACTGTGGTCCCAAACCTTCAAGATAAATAGTTTGCAGAGGACGGTAACATGACCCCGTCCACTGAACTGTTAGGAGCGTGGCTGTCAGTAAACTCAACCTGCCTGAGTTTTTGACGGTTGCCCTGGAGAAAACAACAGTGTTTTGTCTATCTTCTGGATCTTCTCCAAGGAGGGAAGACCTTTTGTTCTGTTGAGCCCAGCACCTACCCCAGGAAGGTGACCCCCTGGTAAGGAATTTAGGTTGGGTTTCTCTAGGTTCAGAGGCCAACCCAGGCTCACCAACAGGTCTTTTGTTACCTGTGGATCCCAAATCGACTGCGCCAGAGAAGGTACAAACAGGAGAAGATCGTCAAGACACACGATCACCGAGACTCCCCTGAGACGCAGGAATGCCAGAACTTCTACCATCACTTTGGTGAAGATACGAGGAGGAAAGGGATAGCCCAAAAGGGAAGCCAGGAGTCCCCGTCCTGTTTTGAACTGAAGGTGTAGCACCCCTACAGAAGTTATCACTGCCAGCCTAAGGAAACGCTGGTGGTTCTCTGCGATGGGAATATGCAGGTATGCATCCTTACTATCCATGCCCTGAAACAGTTTTGGTGGAGGAGGTGCCCTCACCCAGTGACCAAAACCAACGAAAGCCGTCTGTAGGTGACTAAGACACACAGACGCTTCAGGTTCAGGATGAGCCTGAACTTTTTCCAAAGGCTTGTGAACCACAAAAATGTGAGAATAGGAGCCCTTCCTATCTATCCTGCTGGGACCTGTATTACCACTTCCTGTTCCTCTAACTCCTGAAGAGGAAAGAAGGGCACATTTTGGCAGCTCAGTGACAAGGAGTCTCAAACAGGGGGGAGTTCTAAAAAACTCCAAACGGTAACCTCTTCTGATGATCCTCATTACAAACTAATTGGAGGTGATCATCTCCCACTGGGGGAGGAAGGCCCCTTTTTATATATTTCCTCTTAAGGGAAACGGCCTTTATCTTATCAGCCGTGCGATCTCGCACTGCTTCAAGACCTGGCCAAAAACAGCAGGTCTCCAGTAAAAAAGGATTACACAGAGCTTTTGCATTGGACACCTTGACCCCCTGCCATGTCTTCAGCCTTAAGGCCCTCCAGGCTGAGTTGGTCAGAGCTGAAGATCTTGCATACATTCGCCTGGATTGAATCGAAGCAGCGTATGCCAACTCCTTAAGCAGCGTGGGAAAGGAGGATAGAAAGTCTCCTCTGCCGTCATTGCTTCATGCATTAATCTGGCTAAGCCGACACTTCATATTATGAGCCACCCCTGTGGCCGCTATGGCAGGCTTAGATATTTTCTTAAGAGAAAAAAACCCATGCATCCTTCAGAAGTGAGTCCATCATTTCAAACCATAGGGTCTGAAAGTATTCCCATGTCCCCGAGGACAGGTCAGTATGCCTGGACATCTGAAGAAAGGTAGCCTCTAACCTGGGAGATTTTATTCCAGACAAGAGCTTCCTCTTCCGCCCAAGAAAAAACCTTTGTTTTAATGCACCAGAAAAGAAAGGTTTTCCTTCGGGACCCCGCCATTTCTGATGGCATCGATCAAGACGCCATGAACCGGGAACACCCGCTTCCCCCAGGCCCTAGTACATCTGATCGTGGGGTGACAATGCCTTCTTTTTCTTTTGTATGCCTAAAGTGGTATGAATAGCTCCCAAGAGCTTATCCACTTCATCCAGGGGGAAGTTTACATCGTGAGGTTCTTTTTGGGTTCCCCACCCAAGCCCTCACCATCAGATTCCCTTGAGAGTCTGAGACGGCACTGTCAACTTCTTCCTCAACTTCCTCTCTGGAACCCTCTAGACTCTCCCTTAACCTGCAGGAGGAACATCCATCGGGTTAGGTGGAACACTCTGCTGTGCTGGTGAAAGAGTGCTCTGGAGCTGAGGCCACTGGAACTTTCACAGAAGCCGCCAGATATGCACCGTGTTCTGCTGCCTGTTTCCTGATGGCGCTCAAACAGGGACCTGACCCTGAACCCTTAGGTTAAAGGTCTGACTGAGCTAACCGGTGCTTCAATACACTCTTTACCAAGTGCCCTGAACCAGGGATTCCCCCAAAGAGGCTCTATATGAAGGACGCTCCCTCCTAGAACCAAGGGGAGATTTGCTCATGTCCCCTACGGCACCTGGTATTCCCAGGCGGTCTCCCATCCAGGTACTAACCAGGCCCGACCCTGCTTAGCATCCGAGATCAGATGATATCGAGCGCATTCAGGGTGATGTGGCCGTAGGCTTCTGAGACATAGAGATAAAAGAGCAGCATAAAAAAAAGAAACACCAGCACTACTTAAGAGGACCACCGGGAGTGCCCTCCCCTAGGATCAATCTCCATCTGGATCCCAGACGCACTGCCCTTCCCCCCGACCACCTAGGGGGAAAAAACACCAGTGGACCTACTGGTTGTAAGGTAAGGGAACCCCTCGCCAGGGCTTTTACCTTTGAGTGGCTGGTGCCGTTACTCCTGGAGCTCCTGAAGCCACTGCTTCGGACATTCTCCTGTTGAGGAAGAGTGGTACGAACGTGCCTCCAAAGCTACCTGTGCAACTTAGAAGAGAGGCTGCACCAGCCGAACGCTTGGTCCTCCTTCCGTCCGCGTCCGGAACCGGAAGACGCGGGTTCAACGAAGACGTCCGCCCCCACCAGAACTGACGTCGCCCGTCATCTGGTCCGGCCTCCAGCTCCAAGCCGACTGCAAACACAGGGGGACCTAGGACGTCCTGTTGCAGCGCCCCACTGGGCGAAAACAAATGGATGGACCTCCCTAAAACTTCCTGCTTTCCCCAAGCGAAGATTAGAGTGCGTGTAAAAAAGGTCAGTACAGAGTTCAGCTCCCCAGCCGACCGGACTGCCTATCCCGTTGAAGCACCCTCCTGCGGGCGAACGAAGGGATGAGCCTCTAAAAACTTCCTGCTTTCCCCAAGCGAAGTTTAGAGTGTATGGACAGTCCAAAAATTCAGCTCCCCAGCTGACCGGACTGCCTATCCCGTTGAAGCACCCTCCTGGGCGAACGAAGGGATGAGCCTCTAAAAACTTCCTGCTTTCCCCAAGCAAAGTTTATGTTAAATTTTTTAAGTGTATGGTCAGTACGAAAATTCAGCTTACCAGCTGGCCGGACTGCCGAAAGTAGACCGATATACGATCGGACTGCCGAGTGGGGCCAGAGCTCCGCTCGGATAGCTTCAGTCTCTCCAACTGATTCAGCTAAGGTTCCTTAGCGGTGTCTCCCCACCGGAGGAAACACCATAACTGAGGAACGAAGGGAGGAGGAGGCTTAAATCATGAAAATGAAGGCGGTGTTTCCTAAGAGGGGAGGAGCCAGTGTCTCTCAAAGGTGGCTGTCCTGAAAGACGATTGGGGAAAGTGCACTTCCCATGCCTTGCATCTCATAGCTGTATATCTGCAGAGAAATACTGCTTTTGACTGCTAGTTTCATTGCAGTGCTCATTGTTCTCCTTCCTGGAGAGGAAGCTGTACTCGAGGACCAGCAGCGCAAGCATTCCCCTGCTCATTCTTCATTCATTCTGTGGACCTGTGCGTCCTTCACCTCTCTGATTCTTAAATTCTCAGGTATATATATGTTGCTTAAATTAACTGATGTAATAATTATTACAGAGTTGTTTTAGTTTGTGTCTTTTATATCTACCTAGAGTTTATCTTTAAATGTTTATTTGTAAAACAAAGGGGTTGAAAATGGAAAGTACAGCTGTGCATGGTAGCCAATCAGCTTCTAACTTCAGCTTGTTCAATTAAGCTTTGACAAAAAAACCTTGACGCTGATTGGTTTCTATGCAGAGCTGCATCAGATTTTGCACTCTCTAGTTTTAGGCTAAGTTTCCACTATTGCCACCTGAGTAACGCGATTTTGCTGCAAATGTGATGTGACTTGAAGCAATGCCTGTGTATTCTTGAGGTCTATGGACCTCAAGTCGCATCAAAGTGGGACCAAAGTAGTGCAGGGACTACTTTGAACTTGCTGCGACTTGAAGTAGCACAGATATAAACGGTACTCGTTGGAAATCATGGGGTATGACTTGTCATGCGACTTTGCAGTCCCAAGTCGCATGGCAAGTTGCGCTAGTGGAAACCAAGCCTAAGTATATCAACCCCTATATGTATATAAAAGGAATTGTATATTATATATGTAACTATTCCAGTTGTCATAAATCTGCTTCAATCTTCCATACTGTTCTTGACAACAACACTGCTATATTCCCATGTCCTGAACTGTGTATATATACATATAAAATTGAAAACCTATCTTCAATAGATATCGGTCTGGAATGAAGTGTACTTATTATAAACAGGATATAAAAACTCAATTAAACAACCTTAAAATAGGAAGCATTCCATTGTCCAATCTCTCAAAAACAAAAGGACAAAAGAAATTCAAAGCACAAAAAAAAAAAAATCTTCAGAACTGTCACAGCCCCAACACTAGGGATTGATGTGAACTGTGACAATGGCAGAAGTATAACAAGGTCAACCAGAGCAGCATGGGGACTAAATGGTTAGCACCCCTGCCTTCTACTGCTGGAATGCATAGCTCCTTATTGTCTCTCATTTAGAAGAACTAGAGAAACATAAAAAATGATGGCAGAAAAAAAAGACCAAGTGATCAATTTGTTTTTTGTTTTGTTTTTTGTTGGTTTTGGGGTGTTTTTTTTTTTTTTTGCTATATTATTATAGCCTAGTGTTTGTCCCAAGCATGTTTGAATCCCCGTACTGTTGCCTGACTCACTACCTCTGCTGAAAGTCTATTCCAAGCATCAACTACTCTTTTGGTTTAATAATACTTTATAACAGGTGTAGATAACCTGGGGTCCTCCAGCTGTTGTGGAACTATATTTCCCATGAGGCATTGCAAGGCTGGCAGTTACAATTACTCCCAGAGGCATGATGGGACTGGTAGCTATGCAAGAGCTGGAGGGTCCCAGTTTGTCCACCCCTGCTTTATAAGGTTAGTTTTGAACTTTCCACCTGCTGGTTCGAAGTCATGTCCTTGTGTTCTTCATCTTGCCATTCACCTCCGTCATGTATTTAAAGGTTGTAATCATGTCGCCACATTCTCTTTTTAAATCCCTCACTCTTCCTTAGTTGTTCCTCTTTTCGGAAAGATGCATACACCTCTATAAAAAATGTCTTTAACTACTAAGAGCAAAGCGCTGCGCAAACTGTTGGCGCTATATAAATCCTGAATAATAATAATAATAATAATAAGAGTGCTGGATTAGAAAAATTCCTTCACCCAAACTCAAAATGAGCCCTGCTCATTCATTTTACTCAAAAAGGACCCTTAAAATAAATTTCAGGCCTTGAGAACCCTTGCTAAAACCAAATCATCAGAGATCAGTGGGAAATTGTAATTTTCATTGATGGGCATTGGACAGAATATCCCCCTTACAGCAATAGCCAGTGGTAAAAATAGCCCCTTTCAATAGTGGTCAGTATGCCACTCTTATAGGCAGCTAAAAAGATTATTTATGTTATGCTGCTGGCTCCTCCACGTGACACTGGCCCGTGCAGATGAGAGGTCAATCAACTACTACTCAAGGAACCCCTAACAACTTCTGAAAGAACCCTGGTTGGGGAATGGCTACTCTAAAATATTGCATGTGTTACACTGAAAAGCTATCATAGTAGTGGCCAAAAAGTATGTGGAAAGGTGCACCATGAAGCAGCAGAAAAAAAACTGCAGTGCAATAACTAGAATATATTGTAATTGGCAGGAGAACTCAGAAGTTGTAACAGCAAAGTGGCAGTAGAGTGGTGGACCAAGTTGCGACAGAGTCTGTCTCGAGGAGTGGAATCTGGCCTGACTGGCCTGCACCCAAAGGGAAAGGCTTCCAAAAAGGATGGCATGTCCCTGCACTTTCACTACTTCTCAAGAACGCTAAGCACTGTCCATGACAGACGGGTGACCTGTCTCTACTCTAGCCACTCACAAAATGCGTGCCAAGCTCAGGAGCCAGGGTCTTAAATAGACTCTGCCTGACCCAAGATGACTGCTGTGACAGAGGAAACCACCGAGGAACCAGGTTTCTCTTGACTCCGTCCTCCACTTGCATTTCCCCTGCAGATGAGCACCACCTGCAATGGAGAAAGCAGACTGCACATGCCTACAAGTACTAGCGCGTTTAACCAATAAAAAAATGTTGTGTATTAATTCTACATGGTCGTGTAATTAGGTGTATGGCAGGGTGTGTTCTTTTTCTACATACTTTCTTTTAAAATTTGTCCCTTCTCATCTCTGATTTAGGAGATATGGAAATTCTGGTCTTGATTGCTGCTAAGGATATTTGCATGGAGTTTTTATGTGCTTCCTTCGTGTGGCCTCCGTTTCTCTCTCCTAATCCCCAATGAAAAAGCACTGGTAGGCACTTGGCTCTTTCCTAGTTGGACCTCCTGTGTTGTGGGTATGTAGGAACATTATGCCCCGTACACACGATCGGACTTTCCGACAACAAAACTGTGGATTTTTGTTCAAAGGATTTTGGATCCAACTTGTCTTGCATATACACGGTCACACAAATTTTGGCCATTATTTATGAATGTAGTGACGTACAAGATGTACGTGATATCTCCATTACGAACGCTAGTTAAATCTCCGTCTCGTACTTGATTCCGTGTGGACTTTTGTTGGCTGAATATTTGAGAACCTGTTAGCCAACATTTATGAACGTAGTGATGTACAAGATGTACGTGATATCTCCATTACAAGCGCTAGTTATATCTCCGTCTCATACTTGATTCCAAGCCTGTGTGGACTTTTGTTGGTGGAAAAATTTGAGAACCTGTTAGCCAACATTTGCTGGCGGAAAGTCCGATGGAGCATACACACGGTCAGACTTTCCACGAATAAGCTCACATTGAACATTTGTTGTCGGAAAATCCGATCGTGTGTACGGGGCATTAGACTGTGGATTCCATCATAATGCTGTAAAAAAATGCCATCTATAAAAAAGCAAAATACACAAAGAGTTTGTCTGTTGCCTAAAATGTTTGGCACTACATAAAAAAAAACCTTATCCTCACCTTAAAAAGTTGAGAAGCATAACAGACGTTTGGCGCCCATGCCAAAAATGCTCATGCTGGAGTGCAAGGCACAGAACAACGGTAAATAGAACGAGAGACACAACAACATCAGACGATGAGGAAACTAGTTCAGCATGTCACTACTCCCCACAAACTTCTTTCATGCTTCTCCCATCACTGTACACAGTTTCCAGTTGAAAGGTTTTCAAAGGTGCCCATCCCCCCCAACGCACTGCCGCACCACCTCAAAGATCTCCCCGGGATCTGTCCTTTTAAATGCTAAGTAGTATCCAAAGGCTTCTTAAGATTGCCACCAGCAATCAAAAAGAAACTGCAAGTGTATGCTTTGTTTCCAGTTCCCTCCCTCCCTCCAATATGCTGAGGTTTTAATTAACCCCTGTGGGGGCAGGAGGGAGCCACATCGCCCCACTTACATGGCGTCTCCTCGCCTTGGAACCCTTCTCTCCTCTGATTTCATTCCTATGCACTAGACTAGACTCCGCACAAAAGGATTACGCCGTCCATGTGTCCTTAACATAAATGAAACACATACTAGAAGAAATGTATGGCTTTAGGACAAGGGATGGAACGGGGATTTTGGTATTTGAAAGATGTAATTTCTTTGCCTCCAGGCGCAAGCTGGCAACTAATGGATAAATGGAATCTGGCGGACATTTGTGGTCCTTTATTGTGTCGATATTATAGAAGGAATACTTTTCAGGGGAAAACACAATTCCAGCTGAAGATGAGGGGATCTCAGGATGAAATCCATAATTTACTGCCTGGGTTTACTGCATTTGATGTTAACAGAATTAAATCTCACACCTACCACAAGGGAGAAATGACAAATGATCTGATACTGTTTTATTTAAGAGGGTACAAAAAAAAAAAACCCATAGGAACTAATCAATGTTGTTTTTCCTTGTTTTGTCTCAAGTAAGCTGAAATTTGATTGGTTACCATGGATAAGACTCTGCACACCATTATTGCTTTTTGCCAAAAATATTCACTTTTTCAATATTATAAAATAATTGCTCCTGGGGCACTTTTCTGCTGAGCTGATGTGGCTAAATTTACTCCGCTTAATGCTGCCTTGAAGGACCACTGTATATTCAATCATGTGAAACCTATGGAAGAGCGAACTCTGCGTTTATAGAAAAAAAAAAGATGAAAAAAGATTTGATGGAGCACGACCAGCTGTGATCTGGCACATCCAAAGCAATGGTGTTATAAGGTATGATTGTCTCTGTCTAAGCCCCCATTCACACCGGTGCCATTTCTCGCGTGCTTTGATAGTTCCAAATCGCATGACAAGTTGCAGCCCATTCTCGGCAATGGAATCATTAAAATTGCCACGACTCATCTCATAGCAACCTTAAAAGAGAAGAATGGGATTTGTGTTTATTTAAAGTGGTTGTAACCCTTTTGTGTGACATTTACCTAAAGGTAAGCCTAGAATAAGACTTACCTATAGGTAGTGGAAATATCTCCTAAAGTGTGCAGTTTAGGAGATATTTCACTTGTATCGCTCTGATGTCGTCACCGGCGCATGCGCTGTGAAGAAACGGACCACCGTGCCATTTCTTCCCCAGCGTGCGCCGTGACTCACAGTTCCCACTCGCATGCACGGGAGTGACGTCACGCGGCTCTGGCCAGTCACAGAGCTGGAATCTGCGGCCCTGGCATGAAGAGAGGCCAAGATGGATGCACCTGCACAGGGGACAATAGGGGCTTCGTTTGCAGGTAAGTGTCATACAAAGGGCTAGTATGCAATGCATACTAGCCTATTGTGATTTTTATTTGCAGGCCTTGCAGGGAGCAAAAGAGGAAATAAAACCTATCAGGATTTACTTCCTCTTTAAGAATCATACTTACTTAGGTGGATCCTGCATCTGTCCCCCCGCCGGCTCTAACACTGAGAACCAAGCAATCAAACACCGCCAATCGCTCAGTTCTCATAAAAGGTTGCAACCATATGGTCGGGATTCGCCCACATGCCTGGACCTGCACAGCTCAGTCTCTCAGCAAGTCAACGAGAACCTGAGCCGGCCACTTCCACGACCCCCCCAGGCCCAGCACTCCAGTGAGGGGGGGGGGCAGAGTGGAAAGCTGGTGACTGTCAGTCTCCAGCTATCTACAGCTCTCTACTCTGCCCCCCCATGCTCACTGGAGCGCTGGGTCGGGGGGTTGCGGGAGTGGCCAGCTCAGGCTCTCTGCGATTTGCTGAGAGACCGAGCTGGGTGCAGGTCCAGGCATGTGGGTGAATCCCAACTATATGGTTGCAACCTTTTCTGAGCCTGGATCAGTTCTGTCAGAAGGATCCCCCTCAAGGATGCCTGACTGGCAGCTGGCTCAGCCGCTGAGTGTGCAGCTTAGAGTCAGAGCCACCTGCTCCCGCCACCTCCCCGACACAGCGTTCCAGTGAGTGCTGGTGGGGCAGAGCAGAGAGCAGGTGACTGACAGTCACCAAAGTATATATATTTTAAAAAATGGAGCGTTGTTCCTAAATTAAATATTGTGACTTAATTTAATGAAGTGTAATAAATAAAGTGACTAGTGCAGTCACTGCTCATTGCTCAGAGTCAGCGGAATCAGCGGTCATGTGATCTCTCAGTTGTCTGGATTAGAGCTGGAGGGGGACAGCTGCAGCATCACACCACATCCAATGAACGGTAAGGGGCAATATAATACATTTTTGGTTTTGAATTTAATACCACTCTAAAGGCACTATGTTGTGTTTGAGTTAAGCTCTCATCCCTATCTTGCTTCTTGCTGAGATAGTTTGTAATAAAATTATTTTGTAATACTGTAGAGGCGCATGGGGGGCACCGTATAATTTGCAGCACTCAGAGGTGGCTAAATGCAGCCTCTGGATGCAGCAACACTGTGTTATGGCTACATTCAAACGAGCCGATTAGCTGTGGCCAGCTTGTACGTGGCCAAAACTCCAGACAAACTAAGCCTGGATGCACACTGGTCGTGCAGAGGCTCCATCTGCATGTAACAACTCATATGCACAGTTACATGTGAACAGTGGTGGCACTGGCCATTGATCTGCACAGGGTACAAATCTGGCAGCCGTCACTGACAGCTGCTGCTGGTTGCATATGCTGTGTACAAACAGCATTTAGAACTGCTGACAAGAATGTAAAGGGTTACTAAAGCCTCGTTTTTTGCTTCTTTTTTTTTTAAATAAGAAACATGTCATACTTACCTCCTCTGTGTAGTTGGTTTTGCACAGAGTGGCCCTGATCCCCCTCTTCTGGGGTCCCTCAGCGGTGCTGGTGGCTCCTTCTCTTCTCTAGTGGCCCATTGGAGAAGCGCTCTCCTTCGGGACACCCGTGTGGGCACGCTTCCGAGTTCTGCTGCTGCATCTAATGCATACCTCCCAACCATTTGAGGGACACCTATCAGCAGAAGTATTCAGGCATAGAACACGCCCCTAGCCACACCCCCTTAAAGGAGAGTTGTATGAAAAAACAAAGTTAGGTAAACCCACAATTGCTTTTTTTACCACTACTATTCCTTCATATTGGCTCTTGGAATTAAAAAATGCAGCAATTTAGAAATCAGGTGAAAGGTTTAGTGCTGGAAAACACTTTTTGATAGATAAATCTATATAGATCAGACTAAAATGAGAAACAAATGAGGAGGAATGAGGAACATTGTTCCAAATCAGGGACAGTTCGGAGCTATGTCTATTGACACAGACGGCAGGACTCGGCCCCGCCCCCCGGCGCCAGCATCATTGGATTTGATTGACAGCAGTGGGAGCCAATGGGTGTGCTGCTATCAATCTATCCAATCAGGGCACGTGACACTGGCCGAAGCTGGTGCGCTCGTTCCCATTGTGGGAATTACGGGGCTCAGGTAAGTAAAAGAGGGGGCTGGGGGGGGGGGCTGCTGCATGACAGAAGGTTTTTCACCTTAATACATAGAATGCATTAAGGTGAAAAACCTCAAGGGTTTCCCACCCCTTTAATTACTTACTTCCCATGACTAAGCTCTGTCGGCTGGGTAAAATGCGTCAGTGGCCTGGATGGAGTATAGGCTGAGGCTGCTTCTATTCTTTGTACAAGGCTTTTGTGTGATGTGCAACTCTTGGGATTTCCTTTCTTTCCGTGTTGATTTCTATGGAGCTGAGACAAGCCCTTTCTCTACCTGCACTTACAACAGTCAATAGCAGATAAAGGACCCATTAGAGTACGAATCACTACCCTTAATTTCTTTGTATGGGGACAAGAATCTACTGACTTACACCAGTGAACACCCCATGCGGCCATGTGAATGTAGCCACGGCCAAAGTCACATCATTAATCCTGTTGCTGGTGAGAATTCACCATTGACAAGACCACTAGAATGTTCAAAGAAAACACTCACCTGCTTGTATGTGTTGCTGCTTCCCTGAAATGCGTCAGTTTAAGTCGCTAGGCAGAGAGCACCACCTCGGCATTGGAGTGACACATACAAGCATGCACTTATTTATTTTCTCTTCTGTGTCCCACATAGCGATCCTAGTTCTCGCCATCCACAAGATCACTGGCCTGACATCTGACTTAGTAATTAAAAGTATTTTTGTTCATAGACAGACAAAGAATGATGTTGAAAATGAAAACAGCCAGAGATTCAAAAAGATTTGAATGTCAAACACAATAATGGGGTGATGTAGAAGTTAATTAGAGAGCATAAATCCTAGGTTTTTGAGCATCAGAAGCCTTCATTATTGAACATAGCGGTTATCCAACGCATAATAAAATCTCTATGCATATGGACAATGATTAGTCCATTCTTTTTATTGAGAAAAAAAATGAACAAAGATTTGATGTGCGACACTGACGTGTCAGCCAGCTCTGGGTGAAGAATGCTGGTGGCTCCACAACAAGTACTATCAGTAGGCAAGGACAGGCAGGTGCCCCACCACTTGTTATATCTAGGTCCCATCTCCCCATCTTTGGCTTGTAATGTTACTACTGTATCCTTTGGCCAAATGTTTGTCGGCACCTGACCATCAGCCCATCGATGGTCACACTCCTCCAAATATTGAGTGTTTCTAATGAAGGGAACAGTTATGCCGCGTACACACGATTGGAATTTTGGTTGGAAAAAGCTCTGATGGTTTTCCCGACGGAATTCTGACGGGATTTCGCTCAAGCTGTCTTGCATACACATGGTCACACCAAATTCTGACCGTCAAGAACGCGGTGACGTACAACGCGTATGACGGGACTATAAAAAGGAAGTTCAATGCCCAGTAGCCAATAGCTTCCATCTCGTAGTTGAACCTGAGCATGCGTAAGTTTTTGCGCGTCAGAATTGCATACATACAATCAGAATTTCCGATAGAAAGTTTTTCTGTCGGAAAAATTGAGAACATGCTCTCAAATTTTTGCTGGCGGGAATTCGGCCAAATAAATTCCGATGGAGAAAACACACGGTTGCATTTTCCGATGAAAAGCTCTCATCATTTTTGCTGTTGGCCGAAATTCCGATCGTGTGTAAAGATGTCATTATAGTGCTGCAGAATACAAAACATAATATTCTGTATTATTGTGCACTTCCAACCTTCTGGCAAAAGTCTGGAGGAGGCCCTATTCTGACTCATTATGACTATGCCCCTGCTATTCTCTGCAATATTAAAACATGGGCCCATCTCTCAATAGAGGAGATCCCTAAACAGACTATTGCTAGGGCCCTCTTTCAAGCCCCCAAAATGATTCTGAGGCACTGGAAGTCTACAGAACCTCCCAAAATGAAAGAATGGATTACCCAAATGGGTGAAACCATCCGCCTAGAGAAGCTTATCTATCAACATAGAGGCAAACGAGGCAAGTTTGAGAAACTATGGTCCCCATGGCTAGAGGTACCGGGTGTAGCCCCGATAGACCTGGTTATGGATAGAATATTCTAACAATTGATAATCTATCTACAGGGCAATTTAGGGAGGACATAGTGGTGCTGGCTCAACAGTACCCCAAGGTGTTCAGTAAGGCTTTCTTTGAATGTGTGGGTAAGGACTATGATCATATTTCAAATGTGGTGGACAATGTATTCATTCCTTATATGTTAATATCTACAGTCCTTACGGATACAATTTTACTGTGGAGAATGTATGCCTTTTATTTTGTGTTTACTAAAAATCTTTTTGTTTGAGAAAAAAAAATCTGGGCCCATTTTTGGGTATTCAAACTCTGTCCCTGCACACGAAGAAAGACAAAATCAAAACATAATTTTCTGGTCTGCAGCACTTACTGTCAAGGGCAGATACAAAAAAATTGCATTTGCAGTGATCTGAAATAAAGGGCAATTACAAATGCAAAATCACAAATAATGAGTGCATTGTTCACAGGTTCACAAGTACCGTGCCCTTGAATCTAGCCAATGAAAAGGTACAAGATGTTCGCTGATGCCTGGTGAGGATTCTGAGACTTTTGAGATAAGCATATGCTTACAGGCGTCACTTCAGATGTTACAGAAAATGTTTGATTATGAATAGCTGGTGCTTGTTCTTAAAACAAAACTCCAGCCAAATATAACAAGAAAAAAAAAAAAGAATGACCCATTAAACAATAAAATAACAAAATCAGCTTTGCTGCAATAATCACCTTCAATCCATATATTTTTCCCGCAATACTTTGTCTTTGCCACTTGATGTCTTCAGTTTGAGATCAACCTCAGTCAGCCCTCTAAGTCCAGGTCGTCCTAGATCCCTCCAAGCCTGCAACTGGACAGCAAGAGTAGAAGCAGCACAGCGATAGGCTAAGCCAAAACCAGTGCCGGGACATGGCCGTAGAGTGCCCAGGGCAAAGATGTCAAATTGACCCCCCCCCCCCCCCCCAGCCACTTATGATGTGCAATCCAAAGAGATCCTATGCACAGCAGCCTCTTGCTTGTCAAAAATCACTACTGCTGTCACTACTCCTGTCAGCCTTATGACAGAAGAAAGTCTCCCTACAATAAATCATTGCGCCCAGGGCAGCTGACCCTCCCACCCACCTCTTCCCCCCGACCCTGAGCATATCTTTCTATCACTTAGCCCTTGTACACACGGTCAGACATTCCGATGGACAATGTCCGATAGGACCGTGTTGTCGGATAATCCGACAGTGTGTGGGCTCCATCGGACTGTTTCCATTGGAGTATCCGACGGACCAAGTTTTCCAGCTGGGCTATAAAATTTTCCGACAACATGATCCGATCGGACTATGTCCGATCATGTGTAGAGAATTCCAACCGGACAAAGTGTCACGCATGCTCATATCAAATTCCTAGACCAAAGCTATTGGCTACTAGCCTGAACGTAGTCCTGTCCTAACGAAATAATGTCATCACGTTAAGTATGATCGGATTTTCTGACAACTTTGTCCGAGTGTGTGTATGCAACAGTTTCGGACAAAATCCGACGGATTTGGTTGTCGGAATGTCCGACCGTGTGTACAAGGGCTTAGCATTTACCTCCTATCAGCATTCTCCTTGGTAACACATGATCTGATTAGCTTCTTGTACTGTTTCTTCCTCTTCCAGTCTGAGCCATGTAATAACACTACAAAATATTGATGTATTACTGGTTACAGAGCTGGATTAATTCATGTCTTAATTTGCTCAGAGTTCAGCTTTCAAGTGATAGTAAAGTCTGCTTTTTATCTTGTACCTACAGGTAAGACTATAAAAAGGCTTACCTGTAGGTACAGTAATTATCTCTAATGGTGCACATGTGTAGCATCCAGTGATGTCACTGGCACATGCACACTGCCATTTCAATGGACAGCATGCTGTCCATTGAGAGAGTTGTGCCGCAGCCATGACTCCCACGTGGATATGCGGGAGTGACATCATCACCGCTTAGCCGTTCAATCGGCTGGAGCCCGCGAACCCGGAAGGAAGACCGGGTGAAGATGGATTCCCTGTCAGCAGGGGTGACACACCACTGGAGCAATTCTTACATGGAATGCAAGAGTGAAAGCTTTCACAAGCATAAAGAACACACTCACATTGTGGACAAAGGTGTAGGGCAGGAGTTTCCAAATATTTTTAAACAAGAGCCAGTTTACTGTCCTTCAGACTTTACGTGGGGACCAGACTGAGGTCAGTGGGAGTAAAAACTTACATAACATTTATGGTCAGTAGGAGGAGAAATAGTGTCCCGTAATGGGTATTAGTGGTAGGAATAATGCTCTATTGTTGTTGTCATTGGAAGGAATAATGCCCGATAATTAGTTTCAGTGAGGGGAATGGTGCCTCACCATTGGTGTCAGTGGGAGGAATAATGGCCCATTGTCGGTGTCAGTGGGAGGAATAATGGCCCATTGTCGGCGTCAGTGGGAGGAATAGTGCCCCATCGTTAGTGAGCGGACCAGTGCCCCATCATTGGTGTCAGTAGGAGGAATAGTGCCCCATAACCAGTGGGAGGAATAATGCCCCATTGTTGATGTCAGTGGGAGAAATAATGCCCCATTGTCAGGGTCAGTGGGCATAATAGTGCCCCAACATTTTTGTTAGTGGGAAGAATACATTGTTGGTGTCAGCGGGAGGAATAATTCCCCATTGTCAGTGGGAGGAATAGTGCCCCATTGTCAGTGGGAGGAATAGTGCCCCATTGTCAGTGGGAGGAATAATGCCCCATTGTTGATGTCAGTGGCAGGAATAGTGCCCTGTTGTCTGTGTAAGTGGAAGGAATAATGCCCCATCATTAATATCAGTGGAGGAAATAATGTTTCAAAATTTATAAGAGTAGGAGGAAAGGCACTTCATATCCGTGTGCAGAATCCCCAAGAGCCGGCTAAAGGCAAGGAAAGGGCCACTTCTGGCTTGCGGGCCGCAGTTTGGAGACCACGCATGTGGGAGAGATTACAGGTAAATACGCAAAGGGATAGCAACTATGCACAGAGTTGGGGCATAAAGTCTACTCACCCATACACCTGTCACAGTTTATGTGTCCTTTCCACAAGGCCATAGATAAGAGATAGCTGGATCTCCCTATAAACCGCTTATTTTATCACCATTAGGTTATGTGATGGTTGTGATAATGGAGCAGAACTGGGAAGTCTGGTGGAAATATCTCATGAAAGGCTAAGACTATAATAAGGCCTCATGTACACGGCTGCTGGTAAACGGACATTCAGAGGCAGTTGGCTGCTTTTTTCAGCTGCCCCTGAACTCATCCAATGTTATCTTATGTGTACATGTACACAGGATCGTTTAATGTCGTTTTTAGGCAGTTGAGTATAGAGGACTTTTTTGGAAAGCAAAAAAATTAGTTCAGATGCGGAATTTAGAGACATTTCAAGTGCCAAATGCTTCTAAACGCTGTAACTCACGTTTCGTTTACAGGCGTTTTCGTTTTTGGCTATTTTGAAAAAAAATATTTTTTTTTTTTCAAATGCTTCAAAACGTAAACGCGGCTAAACGTTGCATGTAAACGTGGCATAAACCAGCATGTGATTCACTTTCCCAGCAATCATGCAAAACTAAAATATTGGTTCTTAGTGAAGTTGGCCTTTTTAAGGGTAAAAAAATAAACCTTGCTAAGCAAAAAAAATAAAGAAAGAAAGGGGACAGCATGCATAAATACTTGCTAAATGTGTAAAACTTGCATGTTTTCAGATGCAATCATTGATGTGTATTTGCCCGAGGCTGCAAAAGTTTATTTTAAAAGGAAAAAAAAAAAAAAAGAAACCAAATTCTTGTAGCTTCTGCAGCCCTTGTAGAATCCCCCATGATACAGACACACTCTGCATTCCAGAATCGCATACACACACAAGCTGGCTCTGTCTCTGGTAAACCTATGCCCTCCCAGCTGGAGAAAGCTACATCGCTTTCAGACACGTGTGATGATTTATGTTTTTTCTCCCCCAACAGAGGATCTGCAAGGGCAGCATATTATGATAGTATGTGAGCATTTCTTTATGTATATAAATATTCATGGAGGTGCGCTCTGAGTTTGATTACTTTAAGTCAGTGGTTGCACAACCGCAATGAACCTTCAGACATCCGTGATACAGAACATCAAGCAATCAAATGTTTTGCGGGCCCTTGTGTTCAACAAAAGAAGAAGGGAAAAAAACAAAGAAATTGCAAAGATGGACTTTGTAGGCACACACAGAGTAAAAAGTTATGAAATTTGTATTGGATAAAGTTAAAAAGGTAATATACAAAACATAAAAAGTACACACATCATACTAATGATGTCATTATTAGTATGATGTGTGTTCTTATTATGTTTTGTATATTACCTTTTTAACATTATCCAATTAAAATTTCATAATGTTTTACTCTATGTGTGTGCCTACAAAGTCCATCTTTGCAATTTCTTCGTTTTTTTCCATTTAATATTGGGACGTTGACACGTTGCATCCACAGTATCACCCTGTGAGGATACACATTAAATTCAATTCCAGCAAGAAGACCGATCCAGCAATCCGTGAGACAAATACAATTTTGTTTTGCTGGTGCCAACTTGAGCTGGGGATTGGCTTTACTTTTTGTCAAACCCAAAACCATTAAGGCACTTTGGCAGGACCTATCCTACCCACATCTAACAAATATATTTTCATTTTCTCCATCTGATCATCCCCCACAGCTATTATCTTTTGTTCCGCTTGACCCTCCCTTCTAGATTTTAAGCTCTAATGAGCAGGGCCCTCTAACGAGCTGAGTACTCCTGTATTGAAATGTATTGTAATGCCTCGTACACACAAGCAGACTTTTCGACGGACTAGGTCCGATGGTCTTCCCGACTGACTTTCAGCGGAGTTCCGAAGGAATGGACTTGGCCACACACAATCACTCCAAAGTCCAACGGATTTGAACGTGATGACATACGACTGGACTAGAATAAGGAAGTTCATAGCCAGTAGCAAATAGCTGCCCTAGCATCGGTTTTTGTCCATTGGACTAGCAAATACACAAGCTGATTTCTCCATAGGAACTGGGTCCGTGGAGTTCCGGCGAAAAAATGTGAAACATGTTCTATTTCTAAAGTCCGTCAGATTTTTGGATAGCAAAGGTCCAATGGAGCCACACACGATCGAATTGTCCAACAGATTAGTTCCGTCGTACCTTTGCTGTGGAAAAGTCCAGTCGTGTGTACGCGGCATCAGTGTACTGTAAAGCCCTGCGTAAACTGTTGGTGCTATATAAATCCTGTATAATAATAATAATGGCGTGGGACTTGAAGTTCAGTTAAACTGATGTAAGCATATCCCAGACAGGCTAGTGTGATTTTATTTTACCCCAACCAATAAATGGACTCCTTTCTTACTTAGGAATGATATAGGTAAAAGGTTACTTTTTTTTTCTTTAGCTGGTGGATTTCCCTGTCTTTGTAACTGTTGCATTAGTAGAAAGACTTTCCCCCCATTGCTCTAACAAAGTGCAGCGTGGTAGTAGGGGCAAGAAATTCCGTGGCTTCCTCAACTCCAGTGGAAAGTACTTTGTGAAGTGAGGATATAGGGGTTGATTTACTAAAGGCAAATAGACAATCCACTTTGCAAAGAGCAGTAGCACTCTGCAAGAGCAGTTGCTCCAGAGCTTAGTAAATGAGCAGAAGCTCTGCTGACTTCCATCATCCAATCATGTGCAAGCAAACAGCCTTTTTCTTTATTCTCCTCGAACATGATTGGGCAGTCTTTAAAAAGTGAAGCTTTACCTCATTCATGAAGCTCTGGAGCAACTGCACTTACAGCACTTTTCAAAGTGCACAGCTTATTTGCATTTAGTAAATCAACCCCATAGACTCTGCTTTCAAAACAATACTCTAAAGCTGCCCAAACATTTTTTTTCCTGTTCAACCAGCAGGTGGAGCTGATCAAGCAGAAATTTTTAAACAGGGCGGATGTTAGCAGATCAACTTCTGTGCAACCAACCTGTCTATATATGGATCAAAATCCAGCTGGTCCCTGCTGGACCGGGCAAATTTTGATCCATGAATGGGCAGCTTAAGGCTAGGTTCACAATAGTCCATGGTTTTCTTTTCAGAATGCACTTAAGCAGCTGCTGTCAGGTGTTCAGGAGGCAATATTGCCTTCTTATCTATTTTATGCCGAACAGCAACTATGGCACAACCTTATTGAACTGAATGGCCAAGTTTAACAGGCAGTGCCGTCTGTCAATTTGACATAATGTAATAAATTTACTGCAATGCAAAGCAGCATGGCCGTAGTATGTGCACAGCCTCCTCTGGCTATATTGTAGACTTTAGCAGTGTAGTCGTGGGGGGGGGGGGGTGCAACATATGTAAATATGTTGCACCACTTAGGTTGGGAAATGCTGTTGTTGGTTGATCCCCAAGTAAAGCGCAATTATGAGACCCAAAGTCTTGAAAGGCAACACAACCAATCAGAAGTCATTTTTCTTGGTTGCAGTGGGTTACCATTAGCTTATGACTTTCTGAATAAGTATGTTAGAGTCTTCTTGTCACCAACTTAAAAAGAATTATCCTTTTTATTAGGTAAAACAATAGTCAGCTTTCCAGTTTACTAGGAATGTACTACTGCTAAGCTCACCCCTGCATTCGGGTTTACCCTTTTCTTGGGACCAAATGGCCTTCAAACCTTCTAAGGTATGAGTTTGCTAGCATTGCCCCCAATTCCCCTAATACCAGCCAGACCAGTAAATTGTCATTCAAAAGCTTGCCCTCCAGGGGTCTAAAATTACTAATTTGTTGATGTTTTTCTCCTAATTCACAATTTTTTTAGTTGAGATAAATTTTGAAAATGTGTGAATCCTGGATGAAAGTCAAGTGAAACATTTATAAATAGACCAGTGTTGCAGATGTTATTTACTAAAAATAGAGCACAGAGGTATGTAAGAAGAAGGTCATCGGGGCGTATATGTTGTGTATGGCCAGAAAAGGGGGAACAGAAATTCAAGTTGACGTGGAGAGACGATCACAAAGTATGATGACGCAAAGGAGGGTAAATTAATTACACACAAGAGTAGAGACGCACAAAAAAGCCATCCAGACAGACAGACAAAACACAAAAAGTGGAGTCAAGAGAAAACACAAGAGGCTAAAAAGGTGACAAGGTCACACACATCAGCACAAGCCTACATCTTACCATCAAGGGGACTTGGTCACTAAATGCTAATTTAATGAACAGAATTGCATGATTGTGGTGTCAGCCAAAAAAATAGATAAGACTTTTGCTAATTTTTGCTAGCTGGCTTTTTTCCAGAAATAGGTTGAGCGCATTTCTTATTATACAGTCATCGACCATTTCTTGGTAAGCCCAGGTTCTAAAGATTGGAATATATTTTTACATTCTTGGATCCTTGGAATATTTTTGGCTGGAAGTATCCCTGGTTTTCATTAGCTTTCAAATGTACCATAAAATGCCTCTTTGTTCTGCGTGCTGGATTCAGTCCGTATCTCAATTTTTTGAAGAATTACTGAGGTGCAAAATAAAAAGTTTATTTTTAAAGAATATGTAAACCCAATAACTAAAATATCATTCAAGATTTAATGTTTTTTAAAAGAGATTTTCATTCTTAAACTAAAGCTTTCATTACAGTTATAGCTAGAGTGTTTGCCAAAAAGGTCTTGATCAGCACCAACTGTTAGCCCATTAAACACGTGTTCAACACATCACAATTGTGCATTAGGTGCGTTGGTGTTAGCGTTACACTTTTTTACAAGTGTAAAGTTAGACTACTGTCCCCGTCTCCCAGTTGTGCTCCTGCATTTTAACTTTTTCCATGGGCAACTACAAGTGGTCACACCAACACATTGGGCAGGCAAGGTCTATTGTCCTCACTATCACGAAATCCCACCCTGAGAAATGCCATTACTGGAGTGTATGTAGATAGGAATTGGCTGCACGCAGGCTAAATAAGATCAGCAGCACTGAGATGGAACAAATGATAAAAAGCAAGTATTTATTTTATTTTTTTAATGGCAATTATTTGTGATACACACTGCTTTAGTATCTGGCAACATAACGTGTTTTATCCTTCAATTGTAAGAGCTTTTATATACATAGAAAGAAAGGTTCCCGGTGACAACACTAACCTGGCCCAACAATAAAACCTCTTTAGCCTTTTCCATTCCCCCCCCCCCAACCTCCCATTCTTGCTGCTGTCTGTCTAGACACAACTTGGCTGTACTTCTCTATTCTCATGTATAATCAAGCTGACCCTCCTTGCTTCATCCCCTTGATTGTCTCCCCACATGTCAACCTAGAAAACCTATTCCATTTTAACATGGTTCTTCATATCATACATCCTTCAAGGGTACTTCTGTAATTCTACTTCTGGACATTAGGGATGCAAGTCTCACAAGCTTTGTGGAAGACTCCATAAAGCTACAAGGTTGCCTCTATTGAGCCAGCCAATTTAAGTTAATTCAGAGGGAAGGAGAGAGGAGGTATTTTGCACAGGCAGATAATGCTAAAGTCTTTCATTTCATGAGAAAACAATAATGAGTGGAACAGGGTTTGTAATCAATGTTTCTACCCCAAGAGCTGTCAATCAGGGGCTGTCTGAGACCCTTGGCCCAATGCTGCTGAATACAACCAGAATGGAGATGGCCATCACATAGGCGATGCTCCCTGCATCATTGAGGACCGCCCAATGGCGGTGAAGAGGCAAAGAGAACCCTGCTCATCACTTGAAAACCTCAAAAAAAATATAAGATATCGATACAAATAATAATAATAATTGAGGCAGGGAAATGGTTTAGGGCCCAGCAGACTGGAATTGGGTTGGGTTGTACAGTAGTATTCTAATTCCAATAACTCAAATCCTATATAAGCTTTCCCATTTCCAATGTCATTTCAAATGTTTTCAATCTTGCAAAATCTATAGCTTTAATTAGAATGTGTGGTGATCCTAACGTAAAGGTCATTGTTCAGGTACTTCCTGTTACTATGTAGTATAGTGGTTAAGTGGTTATCACTTCCATCTAGTATTACTAGGGTCGTCCGTTCAAATCCCAACCACAGAACAGCCTGAATGGGGTTTGCATGTCGGTAGGTTAACTGACTCCTGTCTATATTGGCCCTAGTATGTTTATGCATGAAGTGAGTTAGGGATCTTAAGGGCAGAGACTGATGTGTAGGGTACTATATATGTAAAGTCCTGTGTAAATCGATGGTGCTATATACATAACTGTAACAAAAAACTAAGTTGTTACATTATCCTATATGCCCTTGTTAGAGACTGCAAATGGTTGTGGCTTGTCAATGTCAGGTAGTTGGACCAAACCAATAATATGCAGCCGACACTACAGCCAACCACAACATACCTGAATAGTGTGAATAGGTCCTAGGTCATAGGTACGAGGACCATTGGCATGGGTAAGCATACATTTTATAGCCAAAATTCAAATGTACACCTGATGATTCCATGGGGTTAATAAAAATGTAAAGTGCAAAATCTGGTGCAGCTGTGCATGGTAGCCAATCAACTTCTAACTTCAGCTTGTTCAATTAAGCTTTGACAAAAAGAAAACTGAAAGATGATTGGTTTCTATGCAGAGCTGCACCTGATTTTGCACTCTCCGGTTTTAGTAAAAAAACCCCAATGTGCTTTGGTCTTCTGGGGGCCAAAATAATCATTTGTTTTTGTACTCTTTAAAGAGTTTAGATCCACTTAAACAATGCCAAATTGGACTGAGCATTCCTTCTCCGGATAGGGCAGTCCACTTGCATGCGATGGTCATCTGATCCATCTGAAAATAGCCACCTTGAGAGCAGTGGCGGTATGTCCATAAGGGTGCACGGGTGCCGCCCCCTCTCTCCAGCCACCCCCTCTACGACCAATGGATAGGAGGATGTTTTTGAAGCACCCGATGAGAGACATAGGCTCTAATAGGCATCAAAAAAGGTGACCAGCGAGCACCATGCTTGGCGCTCACAGTTCACCCAGGTGTGTTAGAACAGCGAATGAATATTTGCTGTCCTAACACTGAACCGCCTCTTCGCCAATCAGGTGCTGGGGGTCTGTTACTTGTCACCTGATTGGCTGAAATGACAGGTACTGTGATTGGACGCCTGACGGGAGAGTAAGAGAGGAGACTAATGGAGGACACCACTCACCGCCGTCACCCGCGACACAGTGGCAACGTTTTATGGCACAGTGGCTTGGTTTGATGGGAACAGTGGCTGCGTTAGATGGGCACAGTGGCTGCACTTGATGGGCACAGTGGCAGCATTTGATGGCACAGTGACAGCATTTGATGGCACAGTGGCAGCATTTGATGGGCACAGTGGCAGCATTTGATGGGCACAGTGGCAGCATTTGATGGGCACAGTGGCAGCATTTGATTTGCACAGTGGGGGCATTTGATGGGCACAGTGGGGGCATTTGATGGCACAGTGAGGCTGCAATTGATGGGTTTTTTTCTTCAGTATTTTTCAGTTTGTTTGTGCCCCCCCCCTGCTTGGGAGATGTCTATCTCAGGTCTTCAGCCAACTTTAGGTTTATGGCCTAATTTACATCCTGCAGCAGCCAAGTTTCTCTGATTCATCTCTGCCTTGTGGACAATTTGCTCTCTCACATTCTTCTCTAGTAAATCATCCTCTTATCATACTTCATTGGTGTGCTGGTGATAAGGGAACACATGGAAGTAATTGACATGATGGGGAGGCGGGAATGCAAACTTCTGTAGGTTTGAGCACGAGCTGCTGCGCATAAACAAAGCATTAAGAACGTACACAAATACACATGTTGGCGTTTCCACACCTTGACGGGACTTGAGATAAATCAGATTTTATGAAAACCCTCCCGGGCTCCCATACCCCATCTCCAGCAGTGAGATCTCTGAGTTTGTAGCTTACCCCATGCTGAGTGTTGTCTGTCTTCATGTTTGAGTTTTCAGTTATTTTCAATTCAAACAAAATATCAATTTTAAAGTAGGCTAAAAATCAAAACTGACTTCAGTTCCACGTACCTCTCGTGCTGCCTGCTTCAAAAAAAATCTAAAAATAGTTCCTGTTACTCACCTGTCAGAACACGTTCCTCCTAGGTAAATCTTCAATAATTCAAATGCTGTGGCTAAGGGACTAAAAGTGTGAGATGCTTGTTTGTTGCCTAATAGTGATGGCCGAACGGTTCGCCCGGCGGTCGTTTCGCGGCGAATTTCCGACTTTCGCCGTCCGCGGGTTCGAACGCCTTTTTCCGTCGTTCGCCCCGGCGGACTTACGTGTTTAATGTATACAAGAACTTTAACCTTTCGTGACACGTTTATCATGTGTTACAGGACAACCAATTGAGACATGACAGCTCATGGACACTTGGACATTCCCCCTAACCTATAAATACACCCGATCCGGTGGCCATTTTACATTCTTTCTTCTGTCACTGTAGGGAAAGGATCCTGTGTGGAGTAGGGACAGAGAAAACGCTAGCTATTTGGTACACAAAAGTTCTTTTCAGGACTGGTATAGGTGTTAGGTCAGCAGCCTGAGTTTCTTTTGTCAGTTTAGATAAAGGGACAGAGCGCTGTATGCTGCTATTTTAGGGACAGCTCAGCCAGATTAGTCTTTCTTCATCATCATCATCATCATCATCATTAGCTGTTACTATCAGGTCCACAAAAGAGCTGTTCCAGCTAATCGTTCCAGCCTACTCTTTTTTGCCAATTTGTATAGGGACAGGCAGGAAGCAGTGTGTCAGGCAGTGAGGATAATTTTAAAGACTTGCTGTTACTATTAGTTCCACAAAGGTTCTTTTCAGGACTGGTATCAGTGGTACGGTAATAGGCTTGTACACGTATAATATTCTTTCTTCCAAATATAGAAAGAATATTATACTTGACTGCTGCCCTTCTGCTGCAGTCTGCTAATCATTCACAACTCACTTGTTCCACAAAGCTCTTTATCAGGACTGGTAACTTGGTCTGTCTAGGGTGCTACGGTACATAGGCTTGGGTGCGGTACAGTCTGCTGTTCTGTAAGGACCGCTATCGGTCCACAATACATAGGGTTGCCGTGCACTACTGCTGACCGCTGCCCTATACTGCAGCAGTCCTTCATTGGTATAGGGACTGACGTACAGTCTGCTAATCACTAACACACAACCTGCTTGGTCCACAAAAGTTCTTATAAGGACTGGTAACTTGGTATAGGGTGCTACGGTACATAGGCCTGAGTGCGTTACAGTCTGCTGTTCTGTAAGGACCGCTATCGGTCCACAATACATAGGGTTGCCGTGCACTACTGCTGACCGCTGCCCTATACTGCAGCAGTCCTTCAGCGGTATAGGGACTGACGCACAGTCTGCTAAACACTAACACACAACCTGCTTGGTCCACAAAAGTTTTTATAAGGACTGGTAACTTGGTATAGGGTGCTACGGTACATAGGCCTGAGTGCAGTACAGTCTGCTGTTCTGTAAGGACCGCTATCGGTCCACAATACATAGGGTTGCCGTGCACTACTGCTGACCGCTGCCCTATACTGCAGCAGTCCTTCATTGGTATAGGGACTGACGTACAGTCTGCTAATCACTAACACACAACCTGCTTGGTCCACAAAAGTTCTTATAAGGACTGGTAACTTGGTATAGGGTGCTACGGTACATAGGCCTGAGTGCGTTACAGTCTGCTGTTCTGTAAGGACCGCTATCGGTCCACAATACATAGGGTTGCCGTGCACTACTGCTGACCGCTGCCCTATACTGCAGCAGTCCTTCATTGGTATAGGGACTGACGTACAGTCTGCTAATCACTAACACACAACCTGCTTGTTCCACAAAAGTTCTTATAAGGACTGGTAACTTGGTATAGGGTGCTACGGTACATAGGCCTGAGTGCGTTACAGTCTGCTGTTCTGTAAGGACCGCTATCGGTCCACAATACATAGGGTTGCCGTGCACTACTGCTGACCGCTGCCCTATACTGCAGCAGTCCTTCATTGGTATAGGGACTGACGTACAGTCTGCTAATCACTAACACACAACCTGCTTGGTCCACAAAAGTTCTTATAAGGACTGGTAACTTGGTATAGGGTGCTACGGTACATAGGCCTGAGTGCGTTACAGTCTGCTGTTCTGTAAGGACCGCTATCGGTCCACAATACATAGGGTTGCCGTGCACTACTGCTGACCGCTGCCCTATACTGCAGCAGTCCTTCAGCGGTATAGGGACTGACGCACAGTCTGCTAAACACTAACACACAACCTGCTTGGTCCACAAAAGTTTTTATAAGGACTGGTAACTTGGTATAGGGTGCTACGGTACATAGGCCTGAGTGCGTTACAGTCTGCTGTTCTGTAAGGACCGCTATCGGTCCACAATACATAGGGTTGCCGTGCACTACTGCTGACCGCTGCCCTATACTGCAGCAGTCCTTCATTGGTATAGGGACTGACGTACAGTCTGCTAATCACTAACACACAACCTGCTTGGTCCACAAAAGTTCTTATAAGGACTGGTAACTTGGTATAGGGTGCTACGGTACATAGGCCTGAGTGCGTTACAGTCTGCTGTTCTGTAAGGACCGCTATCGGTCCACAATACATAGGGTTGCCGTGCACTACTGCTGACCGCTGCCCTATACTGCAGCAGTCCTTCAGCGGTATAGGGACTGACGCACAGTCTGCTAAACACTAACACACAACCTGCTTGGTCCACAAAAGTTTTTATAAGGACTGGTAACTTGGTATAGGGTGCTACGGTACATAGGCCTGAGTGCAGTACAGTCTGCTGTTCTGTAAGGACCGCTATCGGTCCACAATACATAGGGTTGCCGTGCACTACTGCTGACCGCTGCCCTATACTGCAGCAGTCCTTCATTGGTATAGGGACTGACGTACAGTCTGCTAATCACTAACACACAACCTGCTTGTTCCACAAAAGTTCTTATAAGGACTGGTAACTTGGTATAGGGTGCTACGGTACATAGGCTTGAGTGCGGTACAGTCTGCTGTTCTGTAAGGACCGCTATCGGTCCACAATAGATAGGGTTGACGTGCACCACTGCTGACCGCTGCCCTATACTGCAGCAGTCCTTCAGCGGTATAGGGACTGACGCACAGTCTGCTAAACACTAACACACAACCTGCTTGGTCCACAAAAGTTTTTATAAGGACTGGTAACTTGGTATAGGGTGCTACGGTACATAGGCCTGAGTGCGTTACAGTCTGCTGTTCTGTAAGGACCGCTATCGGTCCACAATACATAGGGTTGCCGTGCACTACTGCTGACCGCTGCCCTATACTGCAGCAGTCCTTCATTGGTATAGGGACTGACGTACAGTCTGCTAATCACTAACACACAACCTGCTTGGTCCACAAAAGTTCTTATAAGGACTGGTAACTTGGTATAGGGTGCTACGGTACATAGGCCTGAGTGCGTTACAGTCTGCTGTTCTGTAAGGACCGCTATCGGTCCACAATACATAGGGTTGCCGTGCACTACTGCTGACCGCTGCCCTATACTGCAGCAGTCCTTCAGCGGTATAGGGACTGACGCACAGTCTGCTAAACACTAACACACAACCTGCTTGGTCCACAAAAGTTCTTATAAGGACTGGTAACTTGGTATAGGGTGCTACGGTACATAGGCTTGAGTGCGGTACAGTCTGCTGTTCTGTAAGGACCGCTATCGGTCCACAATAGATAGGGTTGACGTGCACCACTGCTGACCGCTGCCCTATACTGCAGCAGTCCTTCAGCGGTATAGGGACTGACGTACAGTCTGCTAAACACTAATACACAACCTGCTTGGTCCACAAAAGTTCTTATAAGGACTGGTAACTTGGTATAGGGTGCTACGGTACATAGGCTTGAGTGCGGTACAGTCTGCTGTTCTGTAAGGACCGCTATAGGTCCACAATAGATAGGGTTGACGTGCACCACTGCTGACCGCTCACCTATACTGCAGCAGTCCTTCAGCGGTATAGGGACTAAGAGTTTTGTCACAGGGTCATTTAAAAAATGACATGCAGAGGAAGAGGCAGGCCCTTCCGCAGGGGTGGTAGGGGTAGGGCAGGAGCAACAGGCTTGAGCCAAAGTGGGAAGTTGCAGAAGGTGCGTTCAATTACTTTAAAGGATGCACCAGACTTGGTTGAGTGGCTCGCTCAGCCTTACTCTTCTGCACCCTCCTCATCCTCTCGATCTGCACCCTCTTCTTCACTCTCTGCTATGTGCACCCCCAAAGACACTACCACCAACAACACGACCACCACCACCACCACCACATACCTTCCGCTTGAGTCACTGGAATTATTTTCCGATCCATATCAAGAGGACATTTCTGATGCGCAGCCACTCTTGGTATTGGATCAGGAAGAGGAGGTAGCAACAAGCGCTACTCAGCAGTCTGACGCCAGTACCCAGATCAGCCCAAGGAGGAGGTTGGTCCCCGGTGTTGCTGCCTACTCTACTTATAGCGGTGGGGAAGGTGACGTTGATGATGACGTGTCTAGTGATGTCACGTGGGTGCCCACAAGAGAGGAAGAGGAGGGGAGTTCAGAGGGAGATATGGACCAGCAGATAGGGAGGAGAAGCAGCAATGACTTACATTGCACAGCAGGGACAAAGCAGACTGCAAATGTATCAGGAGCGAGTCATCGACCATGTACGGTCACATCTGGCGCTCCCAGGACACCGGCACATGGCTCCGCAGTGTGGGCTTTTTTTAACGTGTCCGCTGCTGACAATAGCGTTGCCATCTGCAATCTTTGCAGTCAACGCGTTAGTCGCGGTAAGCCCAATACTCACCTAGGGACGACCGCCTTAAGAAGGCACATGAGCAGCCATCACCGAGCCCAGTGGGAGCAACGGAACACACAAAGCCACACTGCAGGCTCTCACCGTCCAGCCTCGTCTTCTACTTCTCCTTCTCCTCTCTCCTCACAATTGTCCTCCACTCCACCTTCCATCACGCCAAGCTCACATTTTTCTGCAAAAAGGCAGGCTTCCGTGGGCCTAATGTTTGAGCGTAAAAAAATGATGACGCCGGATAACCCTCTTGCCCAACGGTTGGCGGCTGGCTTGTCAGAACTCATAGCCCGCCAACTACTGCCATATAAACTGGTGGACTCGGAGGCCTTTCGCAAATTTGTGGCCATTGGAACACCACAATGGAAGGTCCCAGGAAGGAAGTATTTCTCAGAGAAGGGCATCCCAGAGCTATATGGCCATGTTCAGCGGCAAGTGAATGTATCTCTGGCACACAGTGTCGGTGCCAAGATACATCTGACCACAGACACGTGGTCTAGCAAACACGGGCAGGGAAGGTATATCAGTTTTACTGCCCACTGGGTGAACCTTCTGACGGCCGTCAAGCATGTAACCCGTGGCACCCGTGTAGATTTGGTTTTACCGCCACGGATTGCATGCAGGCCTGACTCTTCTTCTCCTCCTCCTACTCCATCCTCCTCCCTCTCCTCCTCAGCTGCCTCCTCCTTTTCCGCTGCTAGCGTCTCTTCCACTGCACCGCCCAAGCTCCCCAGAACCTATTCCACATGCCAGGTGAGACGTTGCCATGCCGTGCTGCGTCTGTTGTGCCTGGAAGCAAAGAGCCACACTGGCCCGGCACTCCTTTCAGCTTTGCGTTCACAGGCAGATGAGTGGCTAACACCGCTCAATTTGACAGTTGGTAAAGTGGTGTGTGACAACGGTGCCAATCTGCTTAGCGCATTGAAACAGGGCAAAATCACGCACGTGCCGTGCATGGCACACGTCTTAAACTTGGTCGTGCAGCGATTCCTTGTCAAATACCCTGGGGTCCAGGACATCTTGCGGCAGGCAAGGAAAATCTCGGCCCATTTCAGAAGATCTTACACGGCCATGGCTCGCCTTGCTGACATTCAGCGGCGACACCATCTGCCGGTCAGACGTCTTATTTGCGATTGCCCGACGCGATGGAACTCAACCTTCTATATGCTTGATAGGCTGCTCCAGCAGAAACGTGCAGTTAACGTCTACCTGTATGAACTCTGCGAAAGAAACGGTTCTGGGGAGCTGGGTTTTTTTTCACCGCGCCAGTGGCTGCTCATGCGCGACACATGCAGACTTCTGCGGCCATTTGAGGAGATCACCAAACTGGTCAGTCGCAGCCATGGCGCCATCAGTGACATGGTACCTTATGCCTTCTTTCTGGAGCGTGCATTGCGTCGTGTCATTGATCAGGCTGTGGAGGAGCAGGAGCGGGAAGATGAGGAAGTCGCAATGCTGGATGAATTCCCAGGGGGGGCTACTCTATCTGAGACAAGTCAACAACAGGAGTCTGATGAGGAGTCAGAGGAGGATGGTGCCGGGGCGGATGAGCAGGAGCAAGAAGAGCATGCTTTAAACCTTTCTGGGATCCCTGTTGTGCGAGGATGGGGAGAGGAGAATGAAGAGGACGACATTATCCTGGATGATGAGCAGGAGCCAGGCCACCACACCGCTTCCACTTTAGTGCAAATGGGGGCCTTCATGCTCCAGTGTTTTAATAGGGACCCCCGTATAAAAAGCATGAGGGTCAAGGACCAGTACTGGGTGGCAACGTACTTAGACCCCCGGTACAAACACAAAATGGCGGAAATGTTACCGCCGTCGCAGAGGGCTGTCAGAATGCAGCACTTCCAGGCCTTGCTTCGAGAAATGCTGCATTCTGCTTTTGCGTGCGCTGGCAGAGGAGCAATTCCCACTCCCAGAGAAGGATTTGCGGGTACCAATCCAACAGCGCCTGCAAGAAGAGGCCGGTTTGAAGATGTGTTGGTGACTTCGGATATGAGGTCATTCTTTCAGCCGACCCATCGACAGGTGTCATCCGGATCCAGCATCAGGGAACGCCTAGACCGTCAGGTGTCCGACTACATTGGGTTAACGGCCGATGTGGACGCTCTGAGGAGTGATGAACCCCTAGACTACTGGGTGGGCAGGCTTGACCTCTGGCCAGAGCTTGCCCAATTTGCAATCGAACTGTTGGCTTGCCCCTCATCCAGTGTCCTGTCCGAAAGGACGTTCAGCGCAGCAGGGGGGATTGTGACCGATAAGCGTACTCGCCTAGCTCACCACAGTGTTAACTACCTCACATTTCTAAAAATGAATGAGGCATGGATCTCGGAGGAATTCAACACATGTGATCAGTAGACCATGTATATGTCTATAAACAATTTTTGGAAT
Organism: Lithobates pipiens; assembly: GCF_037356315.1. Taxonomy (NCBI): domain Eukaryota; kingdom Metazoa; phylum Chordata; class Amphibia; order Anura; family Ranidae; genus Lithobates; species Lithobates pipiens. The sequence goes on from NW_027507755.1 coordinate 11,742,711, forward strand.
CAAGCACACAGACCTTCTTAATTCATTTGGCTCACTTCCCTGACCCAAAAAAGCACACCGTACTATATGCCCCTACCCTCCTCTTTGAAGAGGTTGAGCGGTGTCATATTTCTACTGGGGCTGCTTATTATGAGGGGTTCCCACCATCCCTGTGCTGTGCTGACTTCCTCCTGGGTGTTCTTATTATGAGGGGCTCCCACCATCCCTGTGCTGTGCTGACTTCCTCCTGGGGGTTCTTATTATGAGGGGATCACACCATCCCTGTGCTGTGCTGACTTCCTCCTGGGGCTGCTTACGGTGCTGCTGTCAGCGCTGTATGTCACGGAGCTGCTGTCAGCGCTGTATGTCACGGAGCTGCTGTCAGCGCTGTATGTCACGGAGCTGCTGTCAGCGCTGTATGTCACGGAGCTGCTGTCAGCGCTGTATGTCACGGAGCTGCTGTCAGCGCTGTATGTCACGGAGCTGCTGTCAGCGCTGTATGTCACGGAGCTGCTGTCAGCGCTGTATGTCACGGAGCTGCTGTCAGCGCTGTATGTCACGGAGCTGCTGTCAGCGCTGTATGTCACGGAGCTGCTGTCAGCGCTGTATGTCACGGTGCTGCTGTCAGCGCTGTATGTCACGGAGCTGCTGTCAGCGCTGTATGTCACGGAGCTGCTGTCAGTGCTGTATGTCACGGAGCTGCTGTCAGCGCTGTATGTCACGGAGCTGCTGTCAGCGCTGTATGTCACGGAGCTGCTGTCAGCGCTGTATGTCACGGTGCTGCTGTCAGCGCTGTATGTCACGGAGCTGCTGTCAGCGCTGTATGTCACGGAGCTGCTGTCAGCGCTGTATGTCACGGAGCTGCTGTCAGCGCTGTATGTCACGGAGCTGCTGTCAGCGCTGTATGTCACGGAGCTGCTGTCAGCGCTGTATGTCACGGTGCTGATGTCAGTGCTCTGTATTACGGTGCTGCTGTCAGTGCTCTGTATCTCCTGCACCCTCTTGTTTGCCTACCCTGGTCCCTGACCTTCCCTCTCCTCCATTGCCTTCATTAGCTCCATAGTCCTGAATTGTCAGAACAATTTCCCAAATAAAAAAAAAATGCTTGTAGTTATCGATCCCAAATTCACCTCATACATGTATTATGCTATTGTCCAGGTGGTGGGACTACGTGCTACCCCCTAATAATTACCCCGTGGCCGCAAATTCGACCTAAAGGTTTGCGAAATTCGCCTCCCATTGAAGTCAATGGAGCCCGCGGCGAACGGTCGTTTTCGCGAACGTTTGTGTCCGTTCGCGTTTCGCGTTCGCGAAACGTCCCGTCGGAAGTTCGTCCATCACTATTGCCTAATACCTCATACACACGATCAAACAATCCGGTGGAAAAGTCCGTGTGTGGGCTCCGACTGACTTTTTTTACCCAAAAGTCCGGCGGACTAAGAAAGTATTTTTGCACTCCAATCTGTCCGTCAGACTCGCATTTCGGCAGACAATCCGGCCGTGTGTGTGCCAGTCCGCCGTACTTTTGAAATGAACGGACTTTTCCCGCCCGGAGAAAAGTCTGTTGATTCTGAGCGCGTCTCCAGGTAGCCGGGGCCAGCGAAGGAGGCGTCGCTGGCCCCGTCACCTGGTATGGACTTAAAGGGGAATCCCTACGTCCCCCCAAGGGCCATATCAGACCCTTATCTGAGCACGCTACCCGGCCGGCCAGGAAAGGGGGTGGGGATGAGCACCTTGTCCCCATGTTGATGAGGACAGGGGCCTCTTCCCGACAACCCTGGGCATTTGCTGGCCCCGGCTACCTGGAGACGCGCTCAAAATGAGCGGACTTTCCTCCGCGTGTGTGGGCGAGTCCGTTCATTTCAAAAGTACGGCGGATAGTCTGGCTGACTTAGTATGCCGTATTAGTCCGCCGCAAAAGTACCATGTATGGGCAGGTAGCTCGTTCGGAAAGTCCGCCAGACTAAGTCCGCCGCATAGTCTGCTATGTGTGTAAGTGGCATTAGTCTGCGCAGCAAATCAATGTCTTTATTTCTTTGACCACAGCATTAGGTGGTCAGTCTCCAAAGACTGGACATATCTGCATGGACGTATATACATAACAGATTTTCTGAAAACGATTAAGGACCAGTTAATGTTGTAAAGTGGTGTGGGAAAGACGCGTTCCATGCACGTTTCGCACACTGCATGTGAACACGCTTCCCTTGCAAAATGCGTAAAGGTGCCATTAAATGTTAATGACACCCCAAACACAGCACCTTTGCAGCCACCAAACTGTGTGGCACCACAGTACCATGCAGTTTAGCGAGCCATGATTTGTAAAAGCAGTGCTTGCAATACTTTTTATACATTCCTGTAAGTTCGACAGCCCATTCAAATGAATGAGCTGTCAAAACTGGAACATGTGGGAATGTGCACGTTACAGTGTGAACCAGCCCTGAGAGTGCATTTATATCTTTCTTTTGCGCTAGCAAGCGTGTTACCGCAATGCATGTTACATTTCAGAAAGGTATATTTATACGTTCATCTCTTCTTAATTAAAACTGAAAAGGTGAGCTAACTCACAACACCCTCTGCCGTCCTCCCCCAGTTTCCACTTAAATTAGCTGTTTTAAATGCCATCTCTTGCCACCTATTACAACTGGTGCAATGGGCCAGCCCAGAGTCCACGTAGCATCATGATACTCACAATGGCTAGCTGTTATTGGTCAGTGAACCAATGGCAATGTGCTGACCAGTGAGACAAAGAGAACCCGGGATGGAGGAGCATTTAAAGTCATTTAAAGTCCCAATTCCCTCCATATACTGCATGTGCTGACCAGTAAGTATATCTTCTTTCTTCAAGGACAGCAGCTCAGGAGAAAAAAGGCTCAGAAGATATACTCGTTGGTCAGTGCAGTCAAGTGGCCGTGCTAACCAATGATCTCTAGCTGACTAATTTGCGGCCAACATGATGCTACATGGTTTGGCCTAGTCTGTCTAGCCTGTTACACTTGTAGGTGTGGGCAGTGGGAAATTACATTTACAACATCAGGCGGGTCCGGACTGGCCATGTGGCATACCAGGTATTTGCCCAGTGGCTTGGGCTGCATTTCCTAGGCACGGGACAAGGTATGGGCATAGGGAGAGGGGCCAATAGTGTTGCTAGTACTGGGCATCCAGCCGATTCCCTGCTTCAATCGCTGCCACCCGCATCATCCCTTACCCTCTGTCATGCTAGTCAAACAGACCCAGGCAAGCTTCCCCTAGGCCAGTGGTTCTCAACCTCAGTCCTCAAGTACCCCAACGTGCCATGTTTTGGGAACTTTCCTTAGATAAACTAGCTCTTATCAATACCATGTCATTGAAAACATGGGGGTACTTGAGGACTGAGGTTATAAACCACTGCCCTAGGCACCTCCTTGACTCTGATATGGGCTATGAGAGAAGAAAATGAGGAGCCTGGAAGGACAAACATCTCCCACCCCAGCATTGAGCAGCAATGTATACACAGTCTGAGAGCTGTGCATGGAGGTAAATGGCAGTGGACTTTAATCACTGACCAGTGGCATCATTGGGGGGGGGGGGGTGTGGGCCACACCTGGGGGACACCCGTCAGAGGGGTGACACCCGTGGCTAGCGGCACAGCTAACAGCCCTCACTGCCCTGATTATCTGCTCCTCTCGCTGTGTCCCTCAGTGGAGCGGACTGAAGCCACCTCCTCCTCTGTTTACATCCAACCAGGAGGGGGAGGAGCCCAAGGGACACACATTGCTGTGTGTATACATCCGTCCGCGCTGTTCTGAGGCCTGTACACTCTATTATAAGTAGATGGACATGTGTGGGGGGCACTATGGGAGGGGAGAGGCGTGTCTATACTGATGGAGGGGGTCTGCACTGAGGGGAGGTGTCTATACTGATGCTGGTCTGCACTAAGGGGGTGTTTATACTGATGGGGGGGGTCTGCACTAAGAGGGGGGATTCTATACTGATGGGGAGTCAACACGGAGGGTGTCTATACTGATGGGGGTTCTGCACTAAGTGGACTGTCTATACTGATGGGGGGTCTGCACTAAAGGGTCTATACTGATGGGAAGGTCTGCACTGAGGGGGGAGGTCTATACTGAGAGAGGGGGGTCTGTAATGAAGGGGGAAGTCTATATTGATGGAGGGGGGTGTGTACTTAGTGTGTGGGGGTCTATACTGAGGAAGGGTGGGTCTGTTCTTAGTGAGGGTTATCTATACTGAGGGAGGGGGGTCTGTACTGAGTCAGGAGGTCTATACTGAGGAAGGGGATCTATACGGAGGAAGGGGATTTATACTGCGGGATGGGGAGTCTGTAGTTAGTGGAGGTTGGGTTTGTACTGAGGGAGGACTATAGTTGGTGAAGGGGGGGGGTTGACACCAATTTTTTCCACACCGGGTGACACCAACCCTAGTGACGCCACTGTCGATGACAGAAGAGTAAAGGAGAAAAGGTATGGAGGGATATAGAAGAGAATGATCATAGAAAGGTAGAGTAGGCACAGAATGATAGTGACCAGAGAGGGAAATGGCGAATAGGAAGTGGATGGAAGGGAAGGGGAATGATTCAGAAAGGAGAGTGGCAAGGATGAAGGTAAAGGAGAATGTTCAGGGTGTAGAGCATGCTTTTTTAGAGCAGGAGGATCAAAAAGTAGAGAAGAGTTACAGAAGGAATGAGAGTGCCTGTGGATGCAGGAGGGAGGGGATAAAAGGAGTATTAAACAGTAATTACATTTTTAACAATTATACATTTTTTTACAAGCGTTTAATACTACTTCAAGTTTAAAACATTAAATTAAATTAGGAAATCTCACGATCCAATTTAAATGTGTATAGGCCCCATTAAATGCCTATGTTCAGTTCTTCAGCTACCCAATCAAAAAAAAAACTTGTAGGAGCCCCCTAGAGAACGAGTAACATGTAGAAAACTCCTCAGCTGTGCAGTATTAGTGAGGTTCCTTGTAATATGAGATTTCATGCTCTGCGATACCTCTTGGGAACGACGTAGCATTCAGCTCCTCTCTATTCACTGGTGACAAGAGAGGTCCCAGAGGCCCCAGAGTACGCACACAACATTGACTCAACGATGGCAAGATTCGCAAGAAGGCCACACACAGTGTGACAACACGTAGTGTGTCTCCGAAGGGCAATAAAAAATATAGTGCTGAGCAGGAGTGTTGCTGTTGGATGTTACATATTCCTTACATCACCTAATTCCTGTCGAGTTGCTAATTCCCGTGTTTATTACCTATATTATGAGCTGAAGTTTCCAGTCAGGATGTTGGTGTTGCAGGAGCCCAGTGTTAAAGTCTACCTCCTAAAAAGGGGATTACATGCCCACGGTATAGCCGGTTTTATATAAGCAGGTGTTTTAAGTCCAAATTTAAAGGTAAACCACAACTCAAAGAGATACATCACTTGTGAGTGGGCACCAAGAGACTTTGAACTGTGAGTCTTCTTACAAGGCTATGATAAAGGTTTAACTTTCTTTTGAAGATTGACTATCGTTTGGGTTTGTATTGATATTCCATATGGGCAGAAAAAATTATAATGCGGATATATCGTCAATGGAATTTGGAAGAGAAAGAATTATTATACAGGTTTATAATTATACAGGTTTTATATAGCGCCAACAGTTTGCGCAGCGCTGCCCCGATGGAATACAGAGAACCCTGAGTTTAGGCCCACCTTCTGCCACTAAAAGGGAGATTATATGCCCATGGTATAGCTAGTTTTATATAAGTAGGTGTTTTAAGCATAAATCTTAAGGTAAACCACAACTTAAAGATCTATATCACTTGTGAATGGACACGAGGAGACGTTGAACTGTGAGTTTTCCTGCCAAGCCATGGTACTTTCTTTTGGAGATGGAGTATTGTCTGGCTTTTTATGGACATCCCAGACAGGCAGAGGAAATTTTAGCATAGCTATCTAAATGGAATCACAAAAGGGACAGACTGGCTTTCAATGCCCCAATGATGTGCAGAGAACCCTAAGTTTAGGCCCACCTTCTGCCACAATTACTACTGATGAGTGGGATCATCCATAACAGCACCAATATTAAGGAAGGGAACATGCCCAAGCAGAGTTGCTCTGTAAGCTGTCAAGGGCACCTAGAGACTTTGAACTGTGAATTTTCTGATAAAACATGATTGAGGTGTCTCTTTCTTTAGAGGATGGACCATTGTTTGGCTTTTTATGACCATTCCACTGGGAATTATAATTTGGATATCTTGCATTGGAATCCCAGAGGCAGAATGGCTTCTAGAGCCCCAATTGCATTCAGAGAACCCTGAGTTTAGGCCCATCTTGTGCCATTTACTATTGGTGATTGGGATCATCTATCAATAGTGAGTGGGCATGCTCAAGCAGGGCTGCTCTGGAACCTGTGAAGGACACCAAGAGACTTTGAACTGCTAATTATTTCCACAAGGCCATGATAGAAAATAGGATTTTTATATACAGCTTACCTGTAAAATCCTTTTCTTGAGAGTACATCACGGGACACAGGAGCTTCATTACATAGTGGGTTATATAGACACCTCTGGTGATTGGACACTGGTTGACCCAATTAAAGAGAATTCCTCCCCTATATAACCCCTCCCATTAGGGAGGCACCTCAGTTTTGTAGCAAAGCAATAAGAAACCACGTAAAACCCAAGAGGGGCGGGAGCCCTGTGTCCCGTGATGTACTCTCAAGAAAAGGATTTTACAGGTAAGCTGTATATAAAAATCCCATTTTCTTGATCATACATCACGGGACACAGGAGCTTCATTACATAGTGGGATGTCCCATAGCAATGCTCAGGTTGAGGGGAGGGAGACACAGATCATAATTCTAGACCGCCAGGGACCTGAGGACCTAAACTGCAGCTTGCAGTACACTGCGCCCGAAGGCGATATCCTCTTGCCCTCTGACATCCACCTGATAGAATCTGGTGAATGTGTGGACTGATGACCAAGTCGCAGCCTTACAGATCTGAGCCAGGGAGGCCTGGTGATGCACTGCCCAAGAAGCACTGACAGCCCTAGTAGAGTGCGCTTTCACCTGAAAAGGAGGAATCTTCCCCTTTAAGTCATAGGCCTGAGAAATAACCTGTCTGATCCACCTTGAGAGAGTGGACTTTGACGCTGCCTGACCCCTTCTAGGGCCTTCTGGCAGAATAAATAAACAGTCAGTTTTTCTTATCTGAGCAGTTGCTTGAAGATAAAGACTGATTGCTCTAACCACATCTAAAGTGTGTAAGGATTCTTCCTCTGTGGACTGAGGATTTGGAAAAAAGGATGGTAGGATTACATCCTGATTCAGGTGGAAACCTGAAACTACCTTAGGTAGAAAGGACCTGTTGGGACGCATGACCACTCGGTCCTTATGGATAATTAAATAGGGCTCTTTACAGGAAAGAGCTGCCAATTCTGATACCCTTCTAGCCGTGGATATGGCTACTAGGAAAACCAGCTTCTTTGTCAGGAGAGTCAAAGAAGCTAGATGCAGAGGTTCAAATGGTTGGGCTTCTAAGGCCGAGAGAACCAAATTCAGATCCCAAGGGCATACCGGAGGTTTGACTGGCGGTCTCATCCGCATAGCCCCCTGGATAAAAGCCCGTACTAGGGAATGTGATGCAAGCGATCTTTGAAAAAAGACCGATAGGGCCGAAATCTGCACCTTGATGGTGCTTATGGCCAAATTCATTTCAAGGCCTGACTGGAGAAAGGCCAAGATTCTGCCAATGACATACCTTCTAGGATGCCATCTCCTGGGTTCACACCAGGAAACATATGTCCTCCAGATCATGTAATAGATACGCCTGGAGGCCGGTTTTCTGGCATTGACCAGAGTGGAAAGGACTGGCCCCGAAAGACCACAGCCTCTCAAAATGTGGGTCTCAGCAGCCAGACCGTCAAATTCAGACTGCGTAAAGCAGGATGGTAAATTGGGCCCTGTGAGAGCAGATCTGGCCGGAGAGGGAGGGTCCATGGCCTGCCCACTGCCAACTTCATGATTTCTGCGAACCATGGTCGCCTGGGCCAAGCCGAGGCCACTAGAAGGACCGGCTTCGTCTCCCTCTTGACCCTTCCCAGGAACCTCGATAGCAGCGGGCTCGGGGGGAAGGCATAGATCAGATTGTACTGATCCCAGGGAACTGTCAGAGCATCTGACCCCTGAGCAAGTGCATCTCTTGTCCTTGATACAAAGCTGTCCAGTTTCCTGTTGAATCTGGACGCAAACAGATCCACGTCTGGAGTGCCCCACTTGTAACATATGTCCTGAAACACATCGGGGTGCAGAGCCCATTCTCCTGGGCACAACTGCTGGCGGCTGAGATAATCCGCCTGCCAATTGTCCACTCCTGGGATGAAGACTGCAGAGAGGCACGGAACATGCTCTTCTGCCCAGACAAGTATGCGATTCACCTCCTTTTGGGCCACCAGACTTCTGGTACCGCCCTGGTGATTGATATAAGCCACTGCGGTGGCATTGTCGGACTGAATCCGAACCGGGAAACCTCGCAGTCTGTGAGACCACTCTCTGAGTGCCATGTAAACTGCCCGAATCTCCAAGATATTTATGGGCAGCAGACTTTCGGTCGCAGACCATTTTCCCTGCGAGCATGTTCCCTGTAACACGGCTCCCCAGCCTGTCAGGCTGGCATCCGTGGTGACAATCTTCCATGAGAGGGGAAGAAAGGTTTTGCCCTTCAGCAAATTTTTGGTCTGTAACCACCAGACAAGACTTTTGCGTGCCCGAGGGGATAAACGCATAGGAAGATCCAGGGATTGGGGCTTCCTGTTCCAAATCGCAAGGATGCATCTTTGCAGGGGCCTTGAGTGGAACTGGGCGAATGGAACGGCCTCGAAAGAGGCGACCATTTTTCCCAACAGTCTCATGCACAACCGAATGGAGGAAGATCTTCTGCCCAGAATCAGGCGCACCAGATCTCCAATGGCCAAGGCCCTTGGCTTTGGAAGGAACACCCTGCCTTGAGCGGTGTCGATAATCAGACCCAGGTAATCCAACCTGGTGGTCGGTTGTAAAGACGACTTTTCTAGGTTTATAATCCAACCTAGGTGGCCCAAATGTTCTAGCGTTTTGGTGACGCTGCGACTTAGGCATGTTGCAGTTCTCTCTACGAGAAGCAAGTCGTCTAGGTAAGCCATGACGGCTATGCCCTGAACTCTTAAGATTGCTAAGAGAGGGTCTAGAATCTTCGTGAAGACTCGGGGGGCCGTGGCTAGGCCGAACGGCAGGGCCACAAATTGAAAATGGCGCTGCTCTACCGCGAACCTCAGAAACTTCTGGTGTGCGGGAAATATTGGCACATGAAGATATGCGTCTCTGATATCTATTGATGCCATGAATTCTCCTCCTTGTAGGGAGGAGAGCACAGTGCGTATTGACTGCATCCGGAAGGTCTGGATGTGTAGAAACCGGTTTAAGTCTCTCAGATCCAAGATAGGTCTGACACTTCCGTTTGGTTTTGGAACGGTGAAGAGATTCGAATAAAAACCTGAACCCTGATCTTTCGGGCTCACTTCTACTATCACACCCTGGGATAGTAATTGATCTAAGGCCAGAAATAGCGGTTTCTGCTTTATCGGATCCCTGGGGATCCTTGACCTTAGAAAACGAGAAGGTGGAATCTCCTGAAACTCTAGCCTGTAGCCCAGACACACTGAAGAGATCACCCATCTGTCCTGAATCTCCTCCCGCCAGGCGCCTGCAAACTGCAGGAGCCTTCCCCCCACTCGGCCGAGCGGGGGCGCCCCTTCACAAGGAGGTCTTGGAGGTCTGCTTGGCAGGCTTCCGCCCCCAAGTTTTCTTCTGTCCCTGGGCTCGGCCCTGAGGCTTTCCAGCCGAGGAGGGCTGGGAAGGCCGTCGCCACTGTTTAGAGCTTGATGCTTCGGGAGAAAGAGTACGCCTGAATGAAGGACGTTTACTCTTCTTGACTGGAAGGAGTGTAGATTTACCTCCCGAAATATTTTGGACGAATTTATCTAATTCCTCTCCAAACAACTGTTCCCCTTTAAACGGGAACCCAGCCAAATGCTTTTTGCATGACATCTCATCAGCCCAATTTTTTAGCCATAGAGCCCTACGCATGTGTACCAACATGAGGGACAAACGTGATGCTTGTTGGACAGAATCCAAAATCGCATCAATTATGAAACATAAGATATGAGGCATTTCTGCATATTTCTCTACTTCCTCATTGGGAAGGAGTTCAAACATCTGTTTAACCTGTTCCTTAAGGAACTGACACAACCCCACGGCTGCGACTGCAGGTTGCACCACAGCGCCGGCCATGGAAAAGGAGGCTTTTAACAAGGTTTCCAGCCTTTTGTCAGCTGGATCCTTAAATACCTGCGCATTATCCAAAGGACAAGTTAGGTTTTTATTCACACAAGAGATAGCCGCATCGACAGATGGGGCCCCCCATTTCTTGGTGAAACTTTCCTCCACGGGATAATACATAGAAAACCTCTTGGGAGGAGAAAACAGTTTATCGGGATGTCCCCAGTCCTTATACATCAAGTCAGCCATTAAAGGATGAATTGGAAAGGAACAGGCAGTCTGTGGGGCTTTCCTGACTCCCAGGGAAGAGACAGAGGATGTAGCGATTTCAGTAGCAGGCATTCTGAATGTGGTACGCACCAATTCAGTGTAATACTGCACCTGCTTTCTGAGTGCCTGGGAGGAGGGGACTAACTCCTCATCCTCTGACTGATCCGACTGCTCATGATCCCTATCCAAAGATAGGGATCTCTCCTCATTTTCAGAACAACTGTCTGAGAGAGGGATTTCAGCAGAGGGAGGGGATCTACCCCTTTTTCTGCTATCTTTTAGGGAAGCAGAAATAAAATTAATTATCCTCCCTTCAAAACTCTCCAATGAAGCCCTAAGGGAGTCCTCAGTGACATATACCGGGGCTGCGACATTAGGAGAGGCTGCAAAGCCTGAAAGGGGCACTGACTCGTCTTGAGATGCAGGCTCCACTCTTGCAGAGGGGGATGGTAATCTGCATGCACTTTTGGAACCCCTGGACCTAGGCGGTGACCTGCCAGTGCTTTTGTTACCTGCCCCTGAAACCCTCTTACGAGGAGACATAGTACTGAGCTACAAAGCAGAGTTACTAATGTAAAATGCAATCACTTGTTTGTGCTTAAAGTCTCACAATAAATCAATATTAGCTTAACTGCACAATATGATGCTGAGTAGGTGTCTTAAGGTTCGCCTGGATCCAATCCCACGGATGCTTACAGCCCACAGCTCCTGTGTCTCACCTTACAGTCCCCTGACGCTCTGGGCTTTTAAAAACGGACGTTTTGGCGCCTGCACTGCAGCATAGAGCACCTGATTGTGCACAGCTGGCAACCACACCCCCCCCTTTCCCCATTAGGCCGGGAGCGCGCCCGGCGCGCGTGCACGCGCCCGCGCGCGTGCACGAGGACCGCGGGATCCGGGGGGGGGGGAGGAGAACCCAAAGGGAGTGACATGGGACCCCCTGATCTGCGTGGGACCCCTCTTTTACCTTTATTGTGGCAGGGACTGCAAGGAGACGTGAGTAGCTGGGAGGACCAGGCATTTCACTGAGCGTGTTTGTTTGAAAGGCATGTAAGTATGCATCAGGCTTGCTCTTACTCACTCAAGTGGTGGAAACCAGGTAAGACATACAACTACTCACAATGAAGAAATCCATTCATATATTAAATATATAGGATGACTTCCCATACCTGTTCCCCGCCGCAGGAATTGCTGTGTTCAGACCAATTCCAGCCTTCACCCATCACGGCGGGTATTGTTAGCCAACCTTCAGGCGTATCTGGGGTTCTTACGAAAAGATCCTCCTACCTGGGCCTTGTAAAAAACTCTGCCAGAAACTTACGGGCGCCCTGAGTAAACAGTACCCCAAGTCTGGTTGTCCCAGAGTCCAGTCTTCCAATGGAGAGGACTTACAGGCAAAACCTCGTGTCTTCGGCAGACGAGGCCCGGGTACCATACCATCTTGGGAGTCAATTATCGGCCCGAGGTATGGATCCGGTTTGTTGTAGCCCTTCGGCCCTCGCCGGGACCCGCATAGAGCTAAGTTTTACGTGACCATCGACCAGACACTGGCGAAAAAACTGAGGTGCCTCCCTAATGGGAGGGGTTATATAGGGGAGGAATTCTCTTTAATTGGGTCAACCAGTGTCCAATCACCAGAGGTGCCTATATAACCCACTATGTAATGAAGCTCCTGTGTCCCGTGATGTATGATCAAGAAAAGTTATTTTCTTTTAGGGACAGTCCACTGTTTGGCTTTTTATGGCCACTGTACTGGGTAGCACTGGGCATTATAATGTGGACATTTCACCACTGGAATTCTAAAGAGAAAGAATAACTTCTGATGCAACAATAACATGCACCGAACCCGGAGCCTATCTTCTGCCACACTTACTGTGGGTAAGTGTGGTCATCCATCACACACATCCATTACTTAGGCAATAGTTAGGAGCAAGCCCATAAAATGGTGCTCTGAAAGCTGTCAAAGGATCTATTTCCCCTTCCCTTCTCTACTTTACCTTCACCGTGTTCTGATCTTTGGTGCAGTTCAAGGCTTGAAACCTTGCTTTTTCTATGGCTCCATGTCTAATATGCATACCAGAGTTGCATTAGCCACTCAACAGAGTGTTACCAGGGTCTCTCATAGGAGGTCACATTTTATTTTTTGACCCATACACACACACGAGGGCCAATTTAGAGAAGAGCAAACTAATTAATGAAACTACCAGCACTTCTTTGGAGTGTGGGAGGAAAACTGAGTATCTGCAGAAAACCCAAGCAAGCACAGGGATAGCAGGAAGGTAGTGTCCTGGCTGGACTTCACACCAAATACCTTACTGCTACAAGAAACAAGAGCTAACCACTAATCCACTGTGCTTTATTAGCTTTATTCCTGGATCCATTTCCATCAATATATTTGTGGCAATGGGAAGATGTGTACACTTAGCCCCTGTACACACGGTCGGAGATTCCGACAACCAAAGCCGTCGGATTTTGTCCGACGGATTTTGTCCGAAACTGTTGCATACACACGGTGGGACAAAGTTGTCGGAAAATCCGATGTGATTACGTTATTTCGTTACGACGGGACTACGTTCACGCTAGTAGCCAATAGCTTTGGTGTAGGAATTTGATCTGAGCATGCGTGGCACTTTGTCCGATCAGAATTCTCTACACATGATCGGAGTATGTCCCATCAGAGCATTTTGTCGGAAAATTTTACCAACAAGTTGGAAAACTTGGTCCGTCGGATACTCCGACGGAAACAGTCCGATGTAAACCACACACAGTCAGAATATCCGACAAAACGGTCCGATTGGACACATTCTGTCGGAATCTCCGACCGTGTGTACAAGAGCTAAGACCTAAATTTCAGGTATTTGACCATGAATATGCAATATTCATCTTCTTTCTGCCGCTGTCCCCCACAGACTCATCAATCTGCTATCCAGTGCCAGTCCTCTTCCAGGCTCAGAATAGAACTGGCACTGTCAGTCCAAAGCTACTGAGGATACACTCCCTGTGGGTACATAATAAAGGGGTCCTGGGCACACAGGAGAATGCTGCAGGGAATGACACCACTGCCAGTGGAAGAGGACCTGTGACTTCATGTGACCAGACCAAAGGTCTCCAAAGAAAAAGTAAGATATGTGGGGTGGAAGGGAGCCTCTGGCAGTGGGGAGACTGGGGTGGAATTAATGTGGAATTGGGCTTTAAGAAAACACCAGTTAAAAATTCAATAAAAAGTGCATTTTTATATACAATTAGTGTAAGTCCTTAACCTTGTCTTGATATCAGTCTCTGTCATTTCTACACAACAGCACTCAGACTGGGAGAGGAAAGGGCAGTACTAGAAGCCTATATGACTCTGCCACAGTGCAGATGTGCTCACAGAGAACAGACTGACAGGAAGAAAACCACAAGTCCATCATAGTTTTGTCTTGAAAGTGATGGAGCGGAGATCAAGTATCTGGCTGTGCTGTTTACCAGGGGAGGATCAAAAGGCTGGCTGAACAGGATTATATATTATTTGGCAGGTAAAACATGCTGTATATATTTCAACTGTGTATTTAGCTGATTGCCTGGACTTTAGTTTTAAAGGATATGTTCTCTTTAATAAAAAAAAAAAAGCACCAACCCTCTTTAGCCTAATCTATCCCAGAATTTCCCACCTCTAGCATTGGAATACGGCCCTATTTACAGTCATCAAGTGGAGAAAATATGGCACAACAGTTACATTACCAAGAACTGGACCTCCCTCCAAAATTGATGAAAAGACAAGAAGAAAACTGGTCAGGGAGGCTGCCAAGAGGCCTACAGCAACATTAAAGGAGCTGCGGGAATATCTGGCATGCACTGGCTGTGTGGTACATGTGACAACAAACTCCCGTGTTCTTCATATGTCTGGGCTATGGGGTAGAGTGGCAAGACGGAAGCCTTTTCTTACAAAGAAAAACACCCAAGCCTAATAAACACATCTGAAGTCTCCCAAAAGCATGTGGGAACATGTGTTATGGTCTGATGAAACCAAAGTTGAACTTTTTGGCGATAATTCCAAAAGATATTTTTGGTGCAAAAACAATACTACACATCACCAAAAGAACACCATACCCACAGTGAAGCATGGTGGTTTCAGCATCATGCTTTGGGGCTGTTTTTCTTCAGCTGGAACGGGGACCTTAGTCTAAGGTGACCAGATTTTTTAAATGAAATCCAGGGACATATTCTTTTTTACTAGTAATGGCGGCAATCAGCGACTCTCTGCCCGCCCCCGCCCGCCTCACAGCCTGTCAAGCCTTACTCTCCAGGCACCAGCTACTACTGGGTTGGTAGTGGAGGAAGATCACTCCGCCACGGAAGGCAAGGAGATAAGTAGGTAGGTGGCTGGCCGGGACTTGAGCCAAGGCAGAAGAACATGGACACGATACTGAAAAAAATATTCCCTGCTGTCCGACCAGCACAGGATCATCAGAAAGGGGCACAGATAATGAAAAATTACATCCCCCTAGGGATTTCAGGAGGTAGTTTAATGGGACTTTCCAGGTGCCAAATACACAGACAAAGAAACCATATAACTTATAAAGATATAACAAAGTTTATTCAACAATAACACAGACATGTAAAACCAATAAAGATGGCTATACCAAACATTGTGCAGTACAGTTACACATCAGAAAGTATAGATGGATTGAAGTTTTTTCAGGAATCGTGTCCCGACATGTTTCGCCTCTGGGACTTCCTCAGGGGATATTTGTTGAAAGACAAAATGGATGTGTAAATACGCACTGATGAAAAGCCAATGATAACTGGAATGGAAGGGCGGGCACTAGGGTATGCTCGAAATGGCTGACCAAAAATGGCCCAAGGCCAGGGCCAGTAGATCGCAATGAGCAAAATTTGAAAAGAGGGAGACCAGGTGTGCTGCAATATTTTGTAACACGATCGTGTCTTAGATTGGATGGTAAGGTAAACATGACACCCCCCTAAGCTAGTAGGAGTGGCGGAGCGGGGGTGGGTAATTCAGAATTTTTATTTACATTTTTTTTTTAGGATTTTGAAATTGCCCCAGCCTCTGTTCAAATCTAATCCAGGGACAAAACCGGGGACAGACTTGGTCCGGGGACAGTGTCCTCAATCTGGGAACTGTCCCTGGAAACCGGGGATGTCTGGTCACCCTACCTTAGTCAAGGTAGAGGGAATTATAAACAGTTCCAAATACCAGTCAATATTGGCATAAAACGTTCAGGCTTCTGCTAGAAAGCTGAACATAAAGAGGAACTTCATTTTTCAGCATGACAACGACCCAAAGCATACATCCAAATCAACAAAGGAATGGCTGCAACAGAAGAAGATGAAAGTTTTGGAATGGCCCAGCCAGAGCCCCGACCTGAATCTTATTGAAAATTTGTGGGGTGATCAGAAGAGAGCTGTGCACACGAGATTTCCTCGCAATCTGACAGATTTGGAGTGTTTTTGCAAAGAAGAGTGGCCAAATATTGCCAAGTCAAGATGTGCCATGCTTATAGACTCATATCAAAAGGTGCTTCAACAAAGTGGGAAATGTTGGATGTCAGGCTGTTGGAGAACAATCCGATCATGTGTATGCTCCATTGGACAATTGTTGTCGGACTTTACGCCAACAAATGTCGGTTAGCAGGTTTTCACATTTTCTGCCAACAAATGCAGGGTGTGCACACTTATGCAACCATATTATTTTAATTTTTTTTATTTTTACTTCCCTCCACCTAAAAGATTTCAGTTTGTTGTTCAACTGAGTTGTACAGTTTATAGGTCACATTAAAGGTGGAAAAAGTTCTGAAATGATTTATCTTAGTCTCATTTTTTTATATCACAGAAACCTGACATTTTAACAGGGGTGTGTAGACTTGTTATACCCACTGTATGTGTTCTCAAACAGGAAATCGGGAGAAAACTATATTTCTGGCACGTCAACAGTTCTCTTTCTATATCTGCAGTGTGTGAAAATGAATAAAACATGTGAAATGTGAATGCATTGATGAGATGTAATAAATATATTTTTCTTTCCCTTGACATATACTTTAAGGTGAAAATCCTCATTTATAGTGCATCGAATGTGGACTGGGAATACCGATGGAGAAATCTCACAACTGGGGTCCCTGAGAGATATAAGAAGCCAGCGTGTAACTCAACATGTCTGTAAGCACACCAAATAGAAACTTCACTCTAAATAAGCCCCACTATATATGTCCATTTACAGGTCCCAGGCACCCCATAAACACATAGGAAATTAAAAGCGGACCGTATCAAGAACAATATGATAAAGATACAAGGTAGTAGAAAAACAGACAGGAATCTGGCCAGACGGTCGCACCTGTTGAATATTATTACAAGTTAAAGGAAACAAGGGGCAGCGGCTTTAAAGAAAACCCAGCAGGAGCGGCTGTAGATGCAGCTGTTGCGGGTGTGCAGGCGAGTTCATGGTCATCAATCTTTCTACATGGAGAGAGCGCAGTTGTGTTCAGAGCAATGGCCTCTCTTAGTTCTGGAGGCTGCGTCCCCCTCCTCCCATTCTTCCATAACAATTTTTGGAATTTTTAATATGCAATTAAAAAAAAAAGTGTATATGTTAAAGTAAACCTGTGGCCAACACCACAGTTGAAAGTCTCTACGTAGCAGATGAAAGTGAGGACAGTTCAAAAGTTTTAGGTGTTGAAACACTGATGTCCTAGCGTTCACCTTTCACCAAACAATAGTGTTCCACCTCGTGACGCACACTCCCCCAGGGGGTCAAACTCACCAGAAGCCTCTAATAAGCAAGCGTTTAAGTATAGGTGTACATCATCCACTTTAAAACTAGGTCGTCATCAACAACAAGGTCCACTGGCAGAGGGGCTCCAAAATTGTCATAAAACACTAGAATAATAGCATATAGCGTAATCCTGTTTATTTATGATAAATTCACCCACATACATCAGAGGCCCCCTTAATACTAGCTACGTACATTTTACCAGAATAAAACAAGCATAGATAATAGCCCAGAGGGCGCTGTCATCATTATCAGCCGTCCAGGAAGGAGTGTGTGTTTCTCTGCAGGCACCACACTCACTAGATGGTCAAGGACGGTGGAGCGCAAGCGTCACTTCCGGCATGTCGTGTTTGTCACACCCTACGTGTTGCAGGCCTTATTTTATACACCCCCTCTGTTCATTAAAGTAAACCTGTTTGAAACTCAGCCAATATAAACTTGATATATGGTGAAATAATGACATAAGTGGAGGATTATAATTGATGAAAAAGGCAACACTTGGTAATGTGTGGTAAAAATGTATGCGTTATTGCAATGAATGGTACCACACCATCATAGCTCACAACTGTCCCTGATTTCAAGGGTCTGTCCCTGATTTGGATAATGTCCCTCTGTCCCTCTTTCCTACTCATTTGTCCCTCATTTTGGTCTGATCCATATAGTTGTATTTAAAATGAACTTTTTATATCTTTAAAAAAAGTGTTTCCCAGCTCTAAACCTTTCATCTGATTTCTTAATTGCTGCATTTGCACATTTTAAAAGCCAATATAAAGGAATAGTAGCGCTACAAAAAAGTCCTTGTGGATTTATTAAACCTTTTTTTGGTTAATTCTCTTTTAAGGGGGCGTGTCCTATGCCTACATACATTTGTAGGTGTCCCTCATTCACACCTCAAAATGTTGGGGGGTATGCACCATGGGCGTGTCCTATGCCTACATACATTTGTTAGTAGGTGTCCCTCATTCCCATCTCAAAATGTTGGGAGGTATGCAACATGGACGTGTTACTGTGCAGCCGCACCATTTTGAATGGGACTCCAATGTACCTCCAGCACCCAGCTGCGTTATCGCACACCACAACACAGTGCAATGTGCTGCACAAAATATGCAGCATTTTTGTTGTTGTGTGTTGAGGTGCATTACAACCTATGCGTGTCACAGTGTCCCACTTCACAAAAAGGAGCAAGATGCATTGTGGTGTGAAACAGGCAGGAGATCTAGGAATAGAGGACGTGACCAGCAAATCACACCTTTTCCTGGACAGGTCAGCCTTGGCTTAATCACTTTTTTGCAGACTGGAGGTCTTCTAGGGCACAGGTCCCCAAACTTTATAAACAAAGGGCCAGTTTACTTTGGCTAGTGGAAGTAGAAAATAGCTTAGGCTTGGTGGCCAGTGGGAGTAGAAAAAGACATGGTGCCTGTGGTCAGTAGGAAGAGGAATAGTGCCCCATTGTTGGTATTAGTGGGAGGAATAGTGCCCCAACATTTTTATCAGTGGGAGGAATAGTGCCCCATCATTGGTATTAGTGGGAGGAATAGTGCCCCATTATTGGTATTAGTCGGAGGAATAGTGCCCCATTGTTGGAATTAGTTGGAGGAATAGTACCCCATCGTTGATATTAGTGGGAGGAATAGTGCCCAATCATTGGTATTAGTGGGAGGAATAGTGCACCATTGTTGATATTAGTGGCAGGAATAGTGTCCCATCATTGGTATCCGTGGGAGGAATAGTCCCCCATAATTGGTATTAGTTAGAGGAATACCTCCCCATGGTTAGTATTAGTTAGTGGAATAGTGCCCCATCATTGGTATCAGTGAGAGGAATAATTCCCCATTATTGGTATTAGTTCGAGCAATAGTACCCCATGGTTGGCATCAGTAGGAGGAACAGTGCTCAATCATTGGGAGAAGTATGTCTATCATTGGTGTCATTGGACGCAATAGTGCCCATCATTGGTGTCAGTGTTGGGAATAATGCTCCATTGTTGGTGTCAGAGGCAGGAATATTGCCCCGTCGTTGGTGTCAGTGTTGGGAACAATTCTCCATTGTTGGTGTCAGTGGCAGGAATAGTGCTCTATCATTAGTGACAGTAGAATGAATAATGCCTCATTGCTAATGTCAGTGGAAGGAAAATTCTCTCCATTGTTAGCATCACTGGAAGAAATACCGTGCTATCATTGGTGTGGTTGGAAAGAATAGTAGCCCATTATTAATGTCAGTGGTAGGAAAACAATGTTCCATCATTGGTGTCAGTGGATGGATTAATACCCCATCATTAGTGTCAATGGAAGGAATAGTGCCCTATTGTGGTGTCAGTGAGAGGAATAGTGCCCCACTGTTGGTATCCTTGGAAGGAGGAGTGCCCTTCGTTGATATCAGTGCCATTGTTGGCATCATTGGGAGAAACAGTCAGTTGTCAGTGAAAGGAGTAATGCTCCATCATTGGTGTCAGCATACGGAATAGTGCCCCACTGTTGGTGGCAGTGTAAGTAATGCTGCCCCTTTGTTGGTGTCAGTGAAGGCCACTGTTCTAGGGTTCCGTTTTTGTCACAGGATTAGATGGATCAAAACAGACTACAATGTACAGTGGTGTGAAAAAGTGTTTGCCCCCTTCCTCATTTCCTGTTCCTTTGCACGTTTGTCACACTTAAGTGTTTCGGAACATCAAACCAATTTAAACAATAGTCAAGGACAACACAAGTAAACACAAAATGCAATTTGTAAATGAAGGTGTTTATTATTAAAGGTGAAAAAAAAATCCAAACCATCATGGCCCTGTGTGAAAAAATGATTGCCCCCCTTGTTAAAACATACTATAACTGTGGTTGTCCACACCTGAGTTCAATTTCTCTAGCCACACCCAGGCCTGATTATTGCCACACCTGTTCACAATCAAGGCATCACTTAAATAGGAGCTGCTTGACACAGTAAGGTCCACCAGAAGATCCTTAAAAGCTACACATCATGCCGAGACCCAAAGAAATTCAGGAACAATTGAGAAAGAAAGTAATTGAGATCTATCAGTCTGGAAAGGGTTATAAAGCCATTTCCAAAGCTTTGGGAATCCAGCGAACCACAGTGAGAGCCATTATCCACAAATGGCGAAGACATGGAACAGTGGTGAACCTTCCCAGGAGTGGCCGGCCGCCCAAAATTACCCCAAGAGCGCAGCGACGACTCATCCAAGAGGTCACAAAAGACCCTTGTCCTTGACTATTGTTTAAATTGGTTTGATGTTCCGAAACACTTAAGTGTGACAAACATGCAAAGGAACAGGAAATGAGGAAGGGGGCAAACACTTTTTCACACCACTGTATCTCTATAGGTGTCCAGATGTAAGAGGACATGTGTCTGTTCACATCCACTTACATCTAATGCTTTCGGGTTCCTCGGACTGAACAGAAAAAGTTAGCGTCCACGTCCACTGTTACTGACATGACCAGGCGTGGCTGTATACAGGCAGCTTCACATCCACTTACTTCCAGCCGCCCATAGGAAGTACATGGGACCAATGAACACAGATGTCATATCCATTCCCATTCTGATATGACTCAGCAGGGGATCAGCCTAGGATCAGTGTAGGGATCCCCTATTGTGATGGAACAAACAGGTGCCTGTGAGAATGTGGCTTAAGGTGAAAAAAAAAACCATGCTGCACAAAGAGAATAAGGAGGCTCTCCTACTTTTTCCTTCCGGCTATCATGCTGATCCAGGCGATTTAATGCATCCTGAGTGTCTGACCCCAAATGGTTTTGCTTTTTCAGATCTGCACCCTTTTTTCAGCTCAGCGTCTCAAAATACTGAAGCTAGAGACAACCAGGCCCTTAGCATTTTTTCAGAAAGAGAGCAACAATGGCTTTCAAATAAAAGTGTGCTGAATCAAGAAATCAATCATTGATGGTCTTATGGCTATGGGTATGTTATTTTTTACTGTATATTAGTCTAGGCTCACACCGAAGGCGGGTTTGAAATTGTGCAAGTTCAGCTGAACTCGGGCGATTTTAAACCCGCATTTCAGTCCAATTTCGGAGCGTTTTCGGAGAAATCTGTGCGGGTTCCTGCACAGATGTCTATTGAAATCGCCCCCAAAGTCGCCAAAAGTAGTGCAGGGACTACTTTTGGGAATTGGCATCGCACTCATTCAGACGGTGCCGTTGACGGTAATAAGCGGCGATTTGACATGCCAGATGTGAACGGGGCTAAAGATACAAGGTAAAAGAGGTGAAGCTGTACTGAATCTGTTTCAGGTGAAGCTGTGCCAACTCCAATTATCCAATTATGTGCGATTTAAAATCCTGTTTTTTATTTTTACTTTACTTGAACATAATTTGGTATCCTTTGCTAAGTAAATTTATACTTATCTTCCCTTATCTTCCCCTTCGCTGTGCAAAGTGAAAAAAAAAATAAGGCTGCAAAGCCAAGAGGCTCTACTCCTTTAGTAAATCATCCCTTGTCTCTACATTTCCTGAGCTTATCCCCAGACAGACTTTCTGAAGACCCATGAATAGGTCAGCCTAGCGATGACTTAAATTCTGACGTATAATCAAACTCGCTATGTGTAACGGTTTATTGAACGCCAACGTCTCTCATCCTCGTAAATTAACGTGTATCCACATTATTGGTAATTAGTCAGCGTTGTGAGGATTGTCAGCCGCAGGGAGGCCCCTGAATCACCGGCAGGACACCCCACATAAAATAGCTCAGATTTATTTCCACCATGAATGAACAATGACTGCAAGTGAGAGAGAGTAAAAAAAAATGTTTGACATAAGAAGCAGACATAAAGAAATAATGTTAACTTAGGAAGACTAGGAAGACACCTGAATCAACAGGCATTAGTATGGAAAGATAAAAAGGAAATACTTTGCTCTAGACTAATTTAGTAGGCTAGAGGAGCACTTCACACCACCAAGAGTGTATCTCTAGCCAAAACTTTGGATAAAACCCCTGTCAAGTCTTTATTAACTCCTTATAGATAGTTAAAAATGCAACAATCCTTGTTTACAGTAGGTATATTTAGTTGGGATCCTTTGTAGGCAGAGGAGCCAAGGTTAATTGGTTTAGAGTTAGCTGGCAGAGCCCCAAGGGCCTCCCCCTGGCTTCTAGAACTGTTTGAGAGTTCTAGAACTTAGAGGGCAGAGATAAAGCCTGAATATTATGAAATCTCCTCCAATCCCTGGATGAGGGTAGCCCAGAAGGTGGAGAGATAGCCCATAAATATTCTGGAGCCTGGCCATTTGGGAGCAGAGTCCTGGGTTGTGTCACCTGGAGGGGGACTCTATGCTTGGGGGGGGGGGGCTCTGTCTCTGGGCAGAAGAAAGGAGCCAAAAAGAGAAAAGAGAGAGAGAGAGCACTGCAGAGGAAACCTCCCACTACTTCAGCCTCAGCTAGGCTTATCTAAGAGACCCAGGGAGCCATTGGGAACTATGGAGGCCTGTTCAGCAGTCACCACATGAGCTACAGGTTCTTTCGAAGAGACTGAGTGAGTAGCTTTAAGTACTACGCCCCAGAGTCTAAAGAGGAGAAAGAGCCAGGTGCAATACCAAGCTAGCTATTTAAGAGGGACAGCTTAGAGTCATCCAGAGCCAGCATAGCTACCCTACACCTCTTGCTTGGAGATTCCAAGGAGAAGCCGGGTGCATTGGCAGTTTCAAAAGGAGGAAAGCATCTGTGTTCAGTGTTTCAAATCCTTTTTTAACAAGTGGAGCTGACCAGTTTATTCTACAGGAGGACAGCCGTGTGATTTTTGATAGCAGAGACAGTTTCTAGTCCTCAAGTTACATTCAACCACAGTTCTGGGCATCCCATATCTTCCCATCCTCATTCAAAGTTATTCCCCAATAAACTCAAAACAAAATACCCTGGACTGGTTTTTGACTACTAAGTGAATGACTGAAAATTCATGTTGCCTGGCTGTGTTTGCGAAGGGGGATTTCTGGAATTTCTATTAGCAGTAAATAATTTTTTTTACAAGAAGTGCAAGTTTGGAAAAAAATTATATTCTGGCTGTTGTGTCTCATGACTGAGTAATCCGTTCTCAGCCAAATTATGAAGATGTCTACAATTAAAATGCAATCAACAAATGAGTGCAATTTATCACTCATAAATATGGCAAATGGATACCGTTAAATGAGAAAATTGCAGTAAAAGAAGAACTCCGTGCCCCATTGCTGTACAGCCCTTCAACTTCAGCAGTCTGTAGCGGGAACATTGATTTCTAAAGGGGCAGTAATGGCACTGATGACTAGCAGTCTCCTGTAATATGTCCCCAGTCCCTTACTGTCTCTTATAACATGTCTCCAGTCTCCAACCACACCCGTTGTGAGTCTGCTGTCTCTAACCCTCTCCTCTAGTAAGTCTGCAGTCTCTGATAGTCTTCTATACATAACATATAATGAATTCTATGTGTGGCCCTTTGGGGGAAGTTGAGGCCCCCCATTTCATAGTGTGGTGAGTTGTGCTGCCTTTCATTGGGAATAATACCCCAATGCTCTGTCTTATAGATAGTTAAAGGGATCACTGATGTTACTGGTTACTTATCTGAGAGGCAGAAATTGCTCATTGCTCCAGGAACCCCTAAGAACCTCTGGAGGAACCCTAAGGCTGGCCATACATTATGCTGATCCAAAGTTGGAGGTATTCAGGGCTGCCTCCCCAGCATGCAGGAGAAGATGGAAGGACCCGTGTATGTGGAGTCTTCTTCCATCCAGACCTGCTCTGCCGCCCACTCCCTGACTTTTCGCCACGCATGAAGAAGGGAACAAAAACACCTGAAATAAGTGGCACTTCTTAAAGGGGTCTCCTGATGTGAACGTGGAACTCTAATGTGAAGGGGAAACTCTGATGTAAATGGGGACCTTAATGTGAAGAGAGGACTCTAATGTGAAGAAGGGCTTGAATATAAGGGGGACTCAGATGTAAGGGGGGAACTTTAATGTAAAGGGGGACTCCCCCTGCGTCACCAAGTAAAGGGTTCAACAAAATTGTGGCCATCTGCACACATACACCAACTGCCTGTTACATGATGAGTGTGAATGAGATGAGTAAAAGATGGCTTCAGCTCCTGTTCTCCACCTGTAGAGAACTTCTGACATGTTATGCCCTTGTTGGGTCTTACTCGTAGAGGTCTTACTCTGAAAAGGGCGAAACATATCTGAGGAGTTCTCTGCAGGTGGAGAACAGGAGGTGAAGCCATCTTTTACCCACTTCATTCAAACTCATGCAAAAGGGAGTCAGTGTCTGTGTGCAGACAGCCGCCATTTTGTTGAAGTCTACTGGAGCCTGACAAGCCAATCCTGTCTGTTTTACACTAGTCTATCTACATGCTGCTCTGACTGATACAGGTTTGGGGGGGTTTCAGCTGTACTATTTTCATTTTTTCGGGCTACCAAGAATAGGATAACATCATCAATCAGTGCTGATATCAGTGTCCTTCAGTCCATTCAATACATTTGAGTTGCCCCCATACCATACCCCCCAACTGTCCCTGATTTAGAGGGACTGTCCCTGATTTGGAGCAATGTCCCTCTTTTGTCCCTCATTTTGGTCTGATCTATATAGTTGTATATAAAATGCACTTTTTATCTTTCAAAAAGTGTTTCCCAGTCCTAAGCCTTTCATCCAAATTCTAAATTGCTGCATTTGTACATTTTAAAAGCCAATATAAAGGAATAGTAGTGGTAAAAAAAAAAGTCTGTGTGGATGTAGTTAACCTTTTTTTTGGTTAATTCTCCTTTAAGGGGGCGTGTCCTATGCCTACATACGTTTGTTATTAGGTGTCCCTCATTCCCATCTCAAAATGTTGGGAGGTTTGCCATACTCTGCCCCCTACTCCATCCCTGTGTCTTATTTTTCCAGAACAAAGGTGGCGACTCTTCCTCCAAAACAGGAAGTCTGCTCTGGTCAAGCTGATAGCAGCCATGTATTTCCACATTTGCAGTTTCATGTCCCCATTCACATTACATCATTTTAAAAAAAATGATATAAAAATTACAGCTTGCCTTTTTTTTAGATGTTCTATTCTGGACCCTCCAGCAAGGAAAAATGCTACCTAGTTCTCTTTGTTTATGAGGGGGCTGGGCAGCTGTGTTTGCCAAAATTAACCCTATCTGTGCTGTGCAGGCAGATCTTCATTATCAATATAACTAGATTTGAACGCTGTCTGCCCCATGGATATGCAATTCGTATCACCCGCCGCTCAGGACATGCAGTCCCAGGTGCTGGGCAGGTAATTTTTCTCTAGATTGCTGGCAAGCAACAGGGTTTACTTTTCAGGTGGAAGCATACAGGCTGGTTCGTTCCTCCCGACTGCTTCCACACACTCCAGTAAAGTACCCCCCACACGCGTGCTATGTATCCCGGGCACCGCTTGCCCATCTACGGGCCTGGGACTGGTGTAGCGGGCCCCGTCAGGTAAAGGGGAGGATCTCTATCTTATTTCTGACCCGGAGCGACGTGTATGACATCATTTATTTTGAACGGCAGGGACGTGCTGTCTTTCTGCCTGGGGGTTCTCAGCTCTTGATTGGATAGATTGATAGCAGCGCAGCCATTGGCTCCCACTGCTGTCAATCAAATCCAATGACGCGAGCGGGGGGGGGGGCAGGAGGCCGAGTCCTGCATTTGGCCTCTATGGACGCCGAATGCTGGACTTGGGAGCGCGCCCGCAAGGTAACCCCCTGGGAGAGCGCTTCTCTGAGGGGTTATCAGATGCAGGGAGGAGCCGCCAGGGGACCCCAGAAGAGGATGTTCGGGGTCGCTCTGTGCAAAACAAGCTACACAGTGGAGGTAAGTATGATATGTTTGTTATTTTAAAAAAAAAAAAAAATGTACCTTTACAGTCACTTGAAGGAATAAAGTTTCTTTTTTTCTTCTCATTGAGGACGGCGCCTAATTTACTCGCTCAGCAGATGCGTTTCCACTGTGCGTTGAGAGCCCGACACTCCCCTTTCCTGACAACCACCCAATCGGGTCTCTCCCCTCCCTGCTAGTCCCTGGGTGCGCTGCTGGAGACAGGCAGGGAGGTGAGGAGGAGATAAACAGCGCAATGTTAAAAACATTTAAAGTTTAAGTTGCCATAAAGCCTCTTTGTTTGTTTTTTTTTAAAAACCCCAAAAAACTCCTAAATGCACCTTACGGTTTTGGTTAAAAAAAATGTAATCAGGATAAGTAGATTAGGACCTCGATTTGGTCCCTTGGACTAGTGTTTTTTTTTTTTTTTTTAAATGTCCACACCCCTGTGCTCTAACAAAGGGTTAGAGTTTTAGGGGCTGGGCTTTGTATGCATTGTATATTAACGAGGACAGACTTGGGACAAACTTATTTTAACATTTAAAAAAAAAAAATTGTAGTCAGCCATAACACCTTGTCCTGAGTAACATCTAAAAAGGTAGCAAATGTTTTTTTTTTGTTTTTTTGTTTTTAGGTATGCCGTGTCAATGGGAACACCCAACATATATATATATATATATATATATATATATATATATATATATATATATATATATATAGTACATATGTATATATAGTAGGGTTTTCTCAAATGTTACTGCAAAAGTGGACATATGCCTTAAAACACATCAAATATAGCAGGAGTATGCTTGAAAATATAATGAGGTACCCGGCCAAAGCAGAGCATGCTGGGAGTTGTAGTGAAAAAAAACAAAAAAAAAACAATTGTCTGCTTTACAGAAGGGGTGAGGCGGAAATCAGTGGGATGTGATAAGAAAACACAGATCCGGCTATGC
Organism: Lithobates pipiens; assembly: GCF_037356315.1. Classification (NCBI taxonomy): domain Eukaryota; kingdom Metazoa; phylum Chordata; class Amphibia; order Anura; family Ranidae; genus Lithobates; species Lithobates pipiens. The sequence continues at coordinate 11,769,769 of NW_027507755.1, forward strand.
GTCGGCAGTGGGCGCATAGAGCCCTATAGAAATGTGACAATGACGCTGACAGCTCACACCTGGCACAAGCATATGCAAGTCACAGAGCGGGTGAATGAGCACAAACATCCTTCCAATTAAAGATGTCCCAGTGGATGTGTCTAATAGCTTGTTCACAGAGTGTAATGTAATCCCCATATTATTGTAAACCCAGTGGAAGATCCAATCTAAAATATTATTAATGGGAAATGTATGGGGGGGGGGGGGGGGTTCATTGTATCAGAAATTAATTGGTTAGCATTCCAATACGCTAGCATAAGAAAGACAATGTGAACATTGCAGAGATGGGTGTTAAAGTAGATGTAAATCCGATCACTAAAATCTCATATAAGCTCCGACATGTAAACATTTTTTTTGTTTTGTTTTTTAAAGCTGAACTCCAAGAGAAAAAACCTTTTATTTAAATATATTCTTAAATATTCTTCTGTGTGCACCAAATGCCTTTGCAAACCTAGTTATTACCTTGTTAAAGTAGCAGTGGCATCATCACTTTGTTGTAAAAAGCCTGTGCAGAAGGCAGTACTGTGGGAGGGACCTAGCAGGCTCCACCCACTACAGGCTGCCCGCAGAGAACTACAGGAGGGGGTGGGGACAAGACCAGACACCCTGCACATGGAGAGAGAGCAGCAGTGAGTGGTCTTTACTACAGGAAGCTCCTGCACAGAGCTAAAGCCTTTCACTGGATTACCGCACAGATCTGGAAGAAACACACAAAACACACCAAGATTGTGCTGGGTGGCCTCTACAAGAATTAAGCACTATGATGTCTTCGGTAGGTGTTATCACTGCTGGATTCCACCCCTGCAAGTCTAATGCCTCATAAACACGATCAGATTTTCGGCCAGCAGAAGACCGATGTGAGCTTTTGTTTGGAAAATGCGATCTTGTGTATGCTCCATTGGACTTTTGCTGCCGGAATTTTGGCCAGCAAAAGATTGAGAGTATGTTCTCAATTTTTGCGGTCGGAAAAAGTTCCTATCCGAAAATGTTGTGTGTATGCAATTCCGATGGATCACTGCACAGATCTGGAAGAAATAGGCACACCAAGGTTTCGGTGAAATCAGAGCTCCACCCAAAAATTGGATGTTCCACTTGTCTGCACCCCCTTTCCTCCACTGTCACACTTGGCACTTTTTGGGGGGAGTGGGTACCTGGTTTTGACTGATACCGACTTCAATTTCCAGCTCAGATCGACACACGATCAGATCTGGAAGTGTGGCCCCTCCTCCTTCCCCCACATTCTGCTGGGGCACATCAGAAACATTATTCTTTTTATATATTTTTGGGGAATATTTATTATAGCAAAAAGTTAAAAATATTGCTTTTTTTTTCTCAAAATTGACGCTCTTTTTTTGTTTATGGTGCAAAAAAATAAAAAAATAAAAACACATAGATGATCAAATACCACCAAAAGAAAGCTCTATTTGTGGGAAAAAAAGGACGTCAATTTTGTTTTGGTGCAACGTCGCAAGACCGCGCAATTGTCAGTTAAAGTGACGCAGTGCCGAATTGCAAAAAGTGTTCTGGTCAGGCAGGGAGAAAAAAAATCTTTCGGGGCTGAAGCGGTTAACCTCTTCACGCCGATTGCCTCCCGGCCCTTTAAGAGTGCTAAAGGCTGGGAGGCGGGCGTTCGAGTCATGTGAACACTGTAGTTGGCTGTTACAGCGGTCACATGATCTGAGCTTTCCGTTACCTGCCGGCTACCATGCTGGGAAGCGCACTCTCAGCACGGTAAGTTGTTTTAATAGGGCCGCATATACAGTATATGCATTAGGGCCAACCTGCCAAGCGCCCACATATTTGTGGTTAAAGGGGTTAATTAGTTATTTTCAGTCATTTTAAATTTGCTGCTTTTATAAAATAATTCCTGATAAACCTGCCATGAAGGAACTTGTGCGGGCACATTTTATTATAGGGCGACAACCCCCCAGGGCTGGTCTCTCAATTTACAATCTATGACAGACACAGACTAGAAGTGGCCATTTCTACAGAGTATGGGCAGAAGTGTTACACTGATGCCACCATCAGAAAACCCTTCCTGGAAAATGGCACACAGCCATTCACTGGAGCCTCATGAAGTGGATGTAAAGAGGCAGCAGGAGATCAACAACACAGATTCAAAAAAAGATGCATAAAAAAAGGTTAAAATAACGATTAAATTATTTAAAGACGCGACTGTTAACAATACGCAGTGCTTACAGCTGAACTCCAGCCTCTCCTTAAAGCAGAGTTCCACTCAAAAGTGGAACTTTCGCTTATCCGCCCCCCCCCCCCCTTCAGTGCCACATTTGGCACCTTTCATGGGGTAGGGGGGAACATGTATAGGGGGTCCCCGGGTTACGAACCTCCGACTTGCGAACAACTCCTACTTACTAACGGCAGGTGGCGCCGGCAGGCACATCGGAAAACAACGTTGGAAAACAACGTTGGAAAACAACGTTGGAAAACAACGTTGGAAAACAACGTTGGAAAACAACGTAAACCGCTGGAAAACGCCGTTCTGTGCATGCATGTCCGAACTATGAACAAATCCGACTTAGGAACAAACAGGCAGTCCCTAACCCGTTTGCAACTTGGGGACCCCCTGTACCTGTTTTTCAACAGGTACAGTTATCCACTATGGCTCCATATCTCGGAAGTTTGGCTCCCCTCCTCCATCCTCTGTAAATTGGAAAGCTCAGCGTGCTTTGCGCATGCGCATTAAGGTTCCCTTACTAGGAATGGCGGCGGCTGCACCCGACAGCCAATCCGAGATCGTCTGCAGTGCCAAAATCACAGGCTTCCTGGACAGGTAAGTGTCCATATATTAAAAGTCTTTTAACTTTTTTTTTTAATTCATAAGCAAAGCATTACAGTGCTGCCAACTGATGCAACACAATCAACAATATTCTGCACTGGCTGATCAACTCATCAGCGATCGAATCCACTACAGAACAAGTTTACATCGATTGGAAGGGAAGTTATGGCTATTTGCTTGTTTGTCAATTCAATTCTTTTGATCAATTCACACATCAATCATATAATAAAATTGAAGCGTGTATGACCAACCTGTGACAGCTGTCACCAGACTAAGTGTCAGACACGCATGCGCAGTGTGTACTCTCTCCTGTTGTTACTGGTGAGCTCAATCTTTATTTGTTAGGAACAACAGATACAACCAACGCGTTTTGGGAGGAAAGGACTCCCACTTCTTCAGGGCTTGATAAAAGGATTTGTAATGCAATCGAAGGAAATAACATTGAAAGGGGGAATTCTTCCCACTGACCATCATGCTAATGAACCGTGAGCTGCAGATATAGTATTTATTAACGGGGGTTACTTGACACTAGAAAGTACTGAACAATTCCAGACAACTGTATCTACACATAAGATAGATAGATAGATAGATAGATAGATAGATAGATAGATAGATAGATAGATAGATAGATAGATAGATAGATAGATAGATAGATAGATAGATAGAAGAGAGGGAGAGAGATAAACAGATTGAGAGGGATCGAGTGAAAGAGAGAGAGAGAGAAGTAGAACGTAAAAAAGATATCTTTTTAGAGTTAAATAGAGTGAATAGGATAGGAGAAGATGAAAACAGAGAGAGAGAGAAAGACATATAAAGTGTAGGAGATAAACAAATAGAGAAAGAGAGAGAAACCTAGAAAGAGACATATAGAAGGAGAAAGTGAAAAATAACAGAGAGAATGAAAGAGCCATAGATACTGTAGAATGTAGATAAATAGATACATCAATGGATAGAGAGATGGATGGATATATCTATGAATGGATGAAGAAATGGATGGATGGGTGGAAGAAAAGATAATTGAGTGGATGGATGGATGGATGAACTGATACATTGATGGACGAATGGATAGAAGGATGGGCAGACTGATAAATACATGGATAGGTGATTGGATGGAGAGAGGGATTGAAACTAGAGTGAACGGATGAATGGAGAGAAGGATGGATAGATACATGAATGGATAGAGAGACTGAGAGATACATGGATGGATGGATGGATGGATAAATGGATGGATAAATGCGTGGAAGGATAGAATAATGGATACATGAGTGGATGGATGGATGGATAGATAGAAAGATGTATGGATGGATAAAAGCGTGGATGAATGGATGGATAGATACATGGATGGATACATAAGTGGATGGATGTAGGGAGAAATGGATTGATACATGAGTGGATAGAGATGGACAGATAGATAGATACACTGTAGATAGATAGATAGATAGATAGATAGATAGATAGATAGATAGATAGATAGATACACTGTAGATAGATAGATAGATAGATAGATAGATAGATAGATACACTGTAAATAGATAGATAGATAAATAGATAGATAGATAGATAGATAGATAGATACACTGTAGATAGATAGATAGATAGATAGATAGATAGACTGTAGATAGATAGATAGATAGATAGATAGATAGATAGATAGATAGATAGATAGATAGATAGCCTTTACAATAACCAGAACTCTCTCATTGACCACAATATCGAACAGTGGTCAGGCAGTGAGCTCACCTTCATTTATAGTCCGGTGGGAATGGAGTGGAAGGGTAGAGAAGTCTGGGTCAGGCAGTAAGTAAAGGAAACCTTCACATTTAAATATTCTAGGAGCAGGCATGGTTCTGTGGGTCACATAGACTGTTTCCTAGAAGTGAGCAATGTCTGTCTCAGTCTTTTTGACAATGGAAGAGGCTCCCAGCACCCAAATGTAGTAAAAAACAGCCCCAAAGCCCCAGAACTCCAGGTTTCTCTTGCTACCACCAGGGGGAGCATCAGACAGAATGTGATGAGAAGAAAATACTTTACCAAACACATGTATTAGTTATTTCCACTTAGTGCAAATTCAGTACAACCGTTCAACTCATTTGTCAGGTAAGTGCTCAATAAGCATTGGGACATACATTTCCATCACACTGGGTCTTCAATGATAGTTACAGTTGCACTAAAGTATTACATTACAGAAACTGCTTTTACTTTATATATTTAAGCTGTGGTTGCTGAGTAATCAGCAGTGGACATTATGCATCTCCAATGGTTTCTATTTAAATTTCAGAACACCGCATTCGGTAAGGAGGTCAGAGCAGTGTTCTGGGACTGGACACCACAGAATATTATTTGAAATGGTCTCTTCCATGCTAAATTCACCCTAAAATGACCAAACAAATGTGGACACAGACTGACTAAGGCTAACAAGAGACATCTGATGATGTAAGAGGCTGGTGATGATCTCATTTCTATAGGTGCACCTACATGTGTGCAAGACCTAGAGTGATCCAGTGCTCTACCCCCTTGTCCTGAATGAGGTCAGAGCGATCGTAACGATCATTTCTCCAGATTACTCTCACCCAATTTGCCTACATAAAGAATGTGAGTTCTGCCAATAAACAATCATCACTTGTGACTCCCCCAAACTGGGGAAAGATGAAATCTGATGGCTTGCTTACCGAGCATTGCACATCATTACTGCTCCTTGTACTGTTATTAAATAATCCCAATAGTGTCAGCTCATCAATATGGAAAACAGTTCCTGGGCTGCTGGAATGATACACAGCGGGGGGCGACCCGCATCATCCACATTACTGAACAATCCCAGGCAACTGTGTCTACATATAGGAGAGAGAGAGAGAAGAGGATAGAGAGAGAGGGGGGTAGAGAGAGAAGAGAGAAGAGATGGGAGAGAGAGAGAGGGGGAGGGAGGATATAGAGAGAGGGGGGTAGAGAGAGAAGAGAGAGAGAGAGAGAGGGGGAGGGAGGGAGGATAGAGAGAGAAGAGAGAGAGAGAGATGGGAGAGATGGGAGAGAGAGAGGGAGAGAGAGAGAGGGGGGGGGGGTAGAGATAGAGGGGGTAGAGAGAGAGATGGGAGAGAGAGAGAGAGAGAGAGAGAGAGAGAGAGAGAGAGGGGGGGGGTAGAAAGAGAGGGGGGTAGAGAGAGAAGAGAGAGAGAGAGAGAGAGAGAGAGAGAGAGGGGGGGGTAGAAAGAGAGGGGGGTAGAGAGAGAAGAGAGAGAGAGATGGGAGAGAGAGAGAGAGAGAGAGAGAGAGAAAGAGGGAGGGGGGATAGAGATAGAGGGGGTAGAGAGAGAGATGGGAGAGATAGAGAGGAAGAGAAAGAGGGAGGGGGAGAGAGGAGAGAGAGAGAGGGGGGTAGAGGGAGAAGAGAGAGAGAGAGACGCGATAGAGAGAGAGAGAGAAGGGAGAGATGCAGAGGGAGAGGGGGAGGATAGAGAGAAAAGAGAGAGATAGAGAGAGACAGAAGGAGAGGGAGACGGAGAGGGGGGAGAGAGAGGGAGAGAAAGAGGGAGATAGGGAGGGAGAGAGAGAGAGAAGAGAGAGATAGAAAGAGAGAGATAAAGAGGGAGACGGAGAGAGGGAGAGGGGGAGAGAGAGAAGAAAGTGAAAACTAGTGACAGAGAATGAAACGCAATAGATAGATAAATAAAAGAGAGGCCAAGAGAGAGAGAGAAAGAGAGAGAGAGGAGAGAGAGAGGGGGGAGAGAGTGGAATGTGAAAGAGAGAGAATGAAAGAGGGGGAGAGAGAGAGGGGGAGAGGAGGGAGAGAGCCAGAGAAGAGAGAGAAAAGAAAGAAAGAAAGAAAGAAAGAAAGAAAGAAAGAAAGAAAGAAAATAAATTAAAGTAATAGATAGATAGAAGAGAGGGAGAGAGATAAATAGATTGGGAGGGAGAGAGAGAGAAAGAGAGGAGAACTTGAAAAATAGACATAGATAAAGTGAAAGAGAGAGAGAGAAAGAAAGAAAGAAAAAAGAAAGAAAGAAAATAAGAGAGGGGGGGGGGTGAAAGAGAGAGAGAGAGGGGGGAGAGAGAGAGAAGTAGAATGTGAAAAAGATAGATAGATATAAATAGATTTAGAGAGAGATCGAGTGAAAGAGAGAAAGAAGGAGAACATGAAAAAGAGACAGAGATAATGAAAGAGAGACAGAGAGAAAGGTAGATAAATAGAAAGAGTGAAAGACAGAGAAAGATAAATACATACTGAATGAGAGAAAACAAAACGATAGATAGATAGATAGATAGATAGATAGATAGATAGATAGATAGATAGATAGATAGATAGATAGATAGATAGAAACACTTACATTAAAACTGACAACAAATAATTGGCAAAGGATAGAATGTTTTTCAACAAATCAAACAAGAAAAGAAATAGTAAAAACATAAGTGATGTTAAATTCCTTGATTCTAGCAATGACATAGTAGTAATACACACATATATATTTACAAACACACAAAGCACACGTATATACTATACAATATGTATACTATGTACATTAAAAATACATCTATATGTGTAATTTTTATACACACATATATGATATATATAGCCCCAGACATTATATAAATATAGCTACAAGCAGCAGTGATATGGAATAATGTGAATAGTGCTGTGAGGCGGGTGAAAGGAGGACACACTGTAATGTATGTATGGATCTCCATAGACCGTAGAGCTGTGACCCGGTACTCCCCTCCATCATATACAGGGTGCTCTCCTGTGTCCCATACAATGACAATGACACAAACTGACTCCTGGAATGATACATAGTAAAGTGACAGAGTTGACATTTCCAGAGACATTCCTCTCCACTTTGAATAGAGCCACTTCCCATCTGTCAGTTAAAGAGGTGATGCAGCAGCAGCGGCAGTATGGGGGCCCCAGGAAGATGGGGGTCCTTACCTTGATATGAGTGTCTGGTCCCTGTGTCCATCACCTATGGATCCCCCCTAGTAGAAGTGACACCATCCATCTGGCACTCCGGAGATCCACGCTACCAAGGTAACCACAGGAACATCCCCTGGCTTCGCTCCTCAGAACATTGGACTTAAAGGATGTGTTCACATATAAAATCCCTGAGCGGTGGACGGTGCCGGTGTGGTGTTCTCTGAGGCAGACAGAACTTGTCCTGGGGAAAGCAGCACTTTCAAAGTTGCCATCACCTCTGTGAATGTGCACATGTAGAAGAAAAGGGAAAGCAGAGATTTACAGATGGGGGAGGCTGGAGTAGGGTGGTGGGGGAGGAGGAGAGGACGGGAGGAGGGGGATATGGAGGATAGTGCTGTGATGTGACATACATAAGGAATGAGCCCAGGAACAATACTGTCAAAGCAGGCAGGGCGGCCGCCTTCCACAACACACAAGTTTTGGGAAAGCCAAGGCTGGGGGAATTCTATCCGGATTTCCAGGGAGGGTCTCCAGAAGATCGGAAGATTTTGTCCCTGTACAGGTTTCTGTTCGCACTGGGGGAATTTTTCCAGATTTTCAGGAATAGTTTTTAGGTTGGAATATTTTGTCCCTAGAAATGTTCCTGTTCAAATCGGGGCACATATTCCAGATTTTCAGGCATAGTTTTTAGGTTGGAAGATTTTGAATTCTTCTAGATTTCCAGGGATGGTCTCCAGATTACAAGATTTGTCCCTGGAAATGTTCCTGTTCAGTTTGGGAGAATTCTTCCAGATTACCAGAGATAGTCTTTAGGCTGGAAGACTTGTCCCTGGACATGTTCCTGTTCAAATTGGAAGACTTATTCTGCATTTCCAGGGATAATCTCGGAGTTGGAAGATTTTCCCTTGGAAATGTTATGTTCAAATTGGGAGAATTCTTCCAGATTTCCAGGGATGGACTCCAGCTTGTACTATTTTGTCCCTGGAAATGCTTCTGTTTAAATTGAGAGAATTCTTCCTGATTTCCAGGGATGGTCTAAATACCGTACTGGTGACTCCACAATAGAGATAAAACTTTTTTTGCGGAAGGAAGTTTAACAAGATACGTGGCCACTCATTAAAATTAGAAGAAAAAACTACATAGAGGTTTTTTTACTGTAAGCCCTTGTACACACGGTCAGAGATTCCATCGGAATGTGTCCTATCGGACCGTTTTGTCGGATATTCCGACTGTGGGTGGTCTGCACCGGACTGTTTCCGTCGGAATATCCGACGGACCAATTTTTCCAACTTGCCGGTAAAATTTTCAGACAAAATGCTCCTATCAGACATACTCCGATCATGTGTAGCCTACTCCGACGGACAAAGTGCCACGCATGCTCAGATCAAATTCCTAGACCAAAGCTATTGGCTACTAGCCTGAACGTAGTCCCGTCGTAATGAAATAACGTCATCATGTTATGTACAATTGGATTTTCCGACAACTTAGTCCGACCGTGTGTATACAACATCACTTCCGGACCTCATCCGGAATTAATCCGTCGGAATTACTCCGACGGATTTGGTTGTCGGAATCTCCGACCGTGTGTACAAGGGCTAAGAGTGGCAAGGATGTGGAATTCCCTTCCACAGGCGGTGGTCTCAGCGGGGAGTATCGATAGTTTCAAAAAACTATTAGATAAGCACCAGAAAGACCACAACATACAGGGATATACAATGTAATACTGACATATAATCACACGCATAGGTTGGACTTGATGGACTTGTGTTTTTTTTCAACCTCACCTACTATGTAACTAAAAAACTATGTCTTCAGGTTGGAGGATTTGTCCTTGGACACATTCCTGTTTAAGCTAGGAGAAATTTTCCAGGTTTTCAGGCATCGTTTTCGGGTTGAAAGATTTGTCCCTGAACCTGTTCCTGTTCAAATTGGGAGAATTCTTCCAGAATTCCATGGACGGTCTCCAGGTTGGAGGATTTTGTCCCTGGAAACGTTGATGCTCAAATTGGGAGAATTATTCCATCTTTCCAGGAATGGTCTCTAGGTTGGAAGATGTTGTCCCTGGACATGTTCCTTTTCTAACTGGACTGATTATTTCCTCATATCTCAGCCTAAAGCAGATAGAGACTCCAACTGGAAGACTAGATCTAGTTTGCCAAAGCACTGTACACCATAAACAATTGCCAAACTCCACAGTACTTACCTCTCCTTCAACATTCCAAGATCCCTCACCAGCACTGGTATCTTCTACCAAACTCAGGGTGCCAGTTGAGGCCATCTTTGCTGGCTCGCACAGGATGGCGTCCCAATTTCCATCATTCTGGCACACTGGATCTGTGCCAGAATATAAACTGAACCGAGCATGCACAGCTCAGTATACATTCCAAAGAGTACTGGGGGCAGGCCTACACTGTAGGTCTATTTTATTGCAGAAGAGACATTGCGTGTCTTCCCTGCAATAAAGATCTGACTGCTCGTAGCTACAGCCAAAAAGTGGAACTAAACTCCCAAATATATTCACTTCCTTCCAGAGATGTGGTGGTCACATCCCTCATCGGCCGCTATCATCTCCTCCCTGGCTGCTGGTTTGGAGTTGGGTTTTGGTATGTTGTAGGCAACCATGATTAACGTTACACCTTACATATGGGTCATATGGGTTAAACATGGGCAAGAACTTTAAGAAAACACGGTTTTCGCTTTATTATGCTTTGTAGCATTTAGAGTCCTATAGACTCTTTCTGCCCATATGCACTTGCTCCAGCATTGCCTGGACTCTCTGAGCTGAGCTGTGAGTTGAGCCTGACACACTAAGGCTTTATTCACGCAGCTGTAAATATACTGCATATACAAGTGTTCTTATTATAACGGATCTAAATGCAGCTGCATTGTTTTCAATGGAGCCTTCACACATGTGCGTAAACATGAGCTGCTTTCACATCCGTAACCCAAAATCCAAAGATCTGCATCTAAAAACATGCAGTTGATGTGCTTACATGTATAAAGCGTTTGTAAGTGCATACAGGCATACCCCACTTTTAAGTACACAATGGGGTTTATGGGCAAAATCTGGCTCATTTCTGCATAGAAACCAATCAGCTTCTAACCTCAGCTTGCTCAATTAAGCTTTGGTAATAAAACATGGAAGCTGATTGGTTTCTATGCAGAAGTGAGACGGATTTTGCACTTTCCAGCTTTAGTAAATAAACCCCATTGTGTACTTAAAAGTGGGGTATGCCTGTATATTATGCCTGAACAAAGGGGAAAAATAAATTATTTTGAAAACAAATTATGTATGTATATGCGTCAATATGCATCTATCAGTAACATTTTTACAGCCATATGAATGAGGCCTTAGATGGGAGACCTTAATACACATAAACATGAGTTGAGCCTCATACACATACACTCACGGCCACTTTATTATGTACACCTATTTAATTGCTTGGTAACACAAACTGATAATCAGCCAATCACATGGTAGCAACTCAATGCATATAGACATCTACACATGGTGAAGACAACTTGCTAAAGTTCAAACCGAGCATCAGAATGCGGAAGAAAGGGGATTTAAGTGGCTTGGCTGTTGGTGCCAGACGGGCTGGTCTGAGTATTTCAACTGCTGATCTACTGGTATTTCCACGCACAACCATATCTAAGGTTTACAGCGAATGGTCCAAAAAAGAGAAAATATCCAGTGAGTGGGAGTTGGGCGGAGGAAAATGTCATGTTGATGTCAGAGGAGAATGGACAGGCTGGTTTGCGATGATAGAAAGGCAACAGTAACTCAAATAACCACTCATTACTCGTACCAGCCAAGATATGCAGAATACCATCTCTGAACACATAACACATTGCCTGGTCTGATGAGTCGCGATTTCAGCTGCGACATTTAGATGGTAGGCTCAGAATTTGGCGTAAACAACATAAGAGCATGGATTCATCCCATCTTGTATCAACAGTTCAGGCTGGTGGTGGTGTAATGATGTGGGGGGATATTTTCTTGGCACACTTTGGGCCCCTTAATACCAATTGAGCATTGTTTAACCACTTCCCGACCAGCGCACGACGATGTACATCGACAGAATGGCACGGGCAGGCATATTGGCGTACAGGTACGTCCAATATTCGAGGCCGCCCTGCCATCGGGAGCGCGCCGCCGGCGGCGCGCTCCCGCGCTGGTCGGGACCCCCATGAGTCCGTTCGCGGGACCCGCGGACTCGATCGCCGCGGGCATCCCCGCGATCGTCTCACGGAGCGGCCGATACAACATTTTTCCATTCTGCCTAGCAACTAGTGACGCTGATCTCTGCTCCATGTGATTGGAGCAGAGATCAGTGTACACTAAATGAAAGCCCAACCCCCCACAGTTAGTAACACACCCCTAGGAACACTTAACCCCTACACTGCCACTCACTGGTTAACCCTTTCACTGCCAGTGTCATTTACACAGGAATCACTGCAATTATATAGCAGTGATTACTGTATAAATGACAATGGTCCCAAAAATGTGTCAAAAATGTCCGATGGGTCCCCGACAATGTCGCAGTCACAATAAAAATCACAGATCGCCGCCATTACTAGTAAAAAAAAAATAATAAAAAATTATTAATAAAAATGCTATAAAACTATCCCTATTTTGTAAACGCTATAACTTTTGCGCAAACCAATCAATAATCGCTTATTGCGATTTTTTTTACCAAAAATATGTAGAAGAATACGTATCGGCCTAAACTGAGGGAAAAAAATGTTTTTTTATATATTTTTGGGGGATATTTATTATAACAAAAAGTAAAAAATAATGCGTTTTTTTCAAAATTGTCGCTCTATTTTTGTTTATAGCGCAAAAAATAAAAACCGCAGGGGTGATCAAATACCACCAAAAGAAAGCTCTATTTGTGGGAAAAAAAGGACGTCAATTTTGTTTGGGAGCCACGTCGCACGACCGCGCAATTGTCAGTTAAAGCGACGCAGTGCCGAATCGCAAAAAGTGGTCTGGTCTTTGACCAGCAAATTGGTCCGGTCTGAAAGTGGTTAAACACCATGTCCTACCTGTGTATTGTTGCTGCCCATATCCATCCCTTTATGACTACAGTGTACCCATCTTCTGATGGCTCGTTCCAGCAGGATAATGCACCATGTCACAGAGATCAAATCATCTCACCACTGTTTTTTTGAACATGGCTATGATGTCACTGGACTCCAATGGTCTCCACACTCACCAGATCTCATCCAATAGAGCACGTTTGGGATGTGGTCGAACGGGAGATTGGCATCATGGATGTGCAGCCAAATCTTCAGCAACTGTGTGATGCCATCATGTCAATATGAACCAAAATCGGATGGCATAAAGAATTAAGACAGTTCTGAAGGCAAAAGGGGGTCCAACCCAGTACTAGCAAGGTGTACCTAATAAAGTGTCCGGTGAGTGTACTGTAGATGTGAGCTGAGCCAACCTGAAAAATCACTTTCTTTTTGTCTGTATTCCTATTGAAGATGTATGGTGGAAATGTACACATTTTTCTCCCATTTAACAAAATACAGGCTAATACAGTCGTATCCAATCCGTGTATACTAGACAAGTTCATTCATTCTGGTCGGGAATATTCCAGAACCCGGTGATTCTATAGGCGACTGCACATCATCACTGAACTGCAAATTTACTAAAATAGCAAACTAAGGCAATATCTGTACGTTTCAAAGGAAGAAGGTGTTGTGTTATTATCTAGAAATAAAAATAGGAACATCGTAATCGTGGGAAATGCACTGGATCACCTACATATCATAGAGACGAATGTTCAGTCATTAGTGCTGCTTAGTCTGAGCTCTGCCACCTGTCAATCAATAGACTTCTCCCTCTGTCCAGGGCTATGATGGGCCCCGAGCAAAAATGATAACGGGGTCCCTATGATGGAAATGTGTGGTAGGACTATAACACCATAAAAATCTATAAAAACAACATACTATATAATGTATATATATATATATATATATATATATATATATATATATATATATATACACACACACACAGATTGTAAGCTCTAACGAGCAGGGCCCACTGATCCCTCCTGTATTGATTTGTATTGTAAGTGTACTGTCTGCCCTCATGTTGTAAAGCTCTGCACAAACTGTTGGAGCTATATAAATCCTGTATAATAATAATATCTATAGCTATCTATATAAATATACACTAATTATATATATATATATATATATAGTGTATAAACCCCAGCTGTAGTGGTATCCGCCTCCTTGCATCTGATTGATTGCTTGCAATAATCAATTGGAAGCCAGCGTGCAATGGCTGCCTGTCATTTAAACCATATATTAACCTCATGTAGACGCCATTGTTGTTGAATGCCGTCCTTAGCATTCAGATGCAGTGCTGCTCAAACACAAAACAAAGCAAAGGCTCCATTTGACCTGCTTTTCTTGCAATACCAACTGATCTCAATAGGACCTGCTGAGCCCACAGAATCACAAAGCAGGACAAACGCAGCCCATAGACATCATCTACATTACAAAATTAAAGTAGATGGGAATCTTCAGATTTGGGCTTCAGGTGTACAATAAATACAGAAAAACAACGCTATACATGAACCCTTAAAAGGGTGTGGGGGTGCGGTGAGGTCAGTGGCTGGTGAGGCACTGGGCAGTATCAGAGCCAGATACACACAGGTTACATACGCTGCAATCGTTAGAGCGAGAGCGATAATTCTAGCACTAGACCTCCTCTGTAACACTAAACAGATAATCTGTAAAAAAAAATTAAAGCATCACCTATGGAGATTTTTACGTACTGAAGAAGGCATTCCACAAGTGTACGCAATTTTAAAGCGTAACATGTTAGGTATCTTTTTACCTGGTGTAACATCATTTTTCACATTATACAAAAAAATCGGCTTATCTTTCGTGTTTTTTTTTTTTTTTTATACATATATTCATGAAACAGTTGAAAAAAAAAAAGTCAAATTGAAAAATTGCTGGGCAAATACTGTGTAACATAAAAAGTTGCAACAACCACCATTTTGTTCCCTAGTGCAGTGATGGTGAACCTTGGCACTCCAGATGTTTTGGAACTACATTTCCCATGATGCTCATGCACTCTGCAGTGTAGATGAGCATCATGGGAAATGTAGTTCCAAAAACATATGGGGTGCCAAAGTTCGCTATCACTGCACTAGGGTGTCTGCTAAAAATATATATATATATATAATTTTTGGGGGTTCTAAGTCATTTTATAGCAAATAAATGATGAGAGAAGTATCAAAATTGGCCTGTGTAGCAAGGGGTTAATTACCATAAGTAATATACAAATAATTACTATATATTGCTTTTAAGGTAATTTACTATATTCAAAATCTGTTTTTAAGAAGGTGGTTTAACGGACAAATTACTGAAGTTTGAAGTTATAACTTCCAACCAGTAATTTCACAATAAATAGATAAATAATAAATAGTTATCTTATAACAAATAGCCTATATATGATTTAGCTTGATTGTAACATTACATTTTGTACAGTAGCAGATTCTCATTCTCTCTCTGAACTGTGTGAGAAAAACATGGGATTGTGGGTAAATCTTAGGCCCCTTTCACACTTGTGTGACTTGTCCTGCGACTTGGGTCTGCAAAGTCGCATGACATGTTGTACCCCCATGATTTCAAATGAGTACCATTCATATCTGTGCGACTTCAAGTCGCACCGACTTCAAAGTAGTCCCTGTACTACTTTGGTCTGACTTTGATGCGAGGTACACAAGCATTCCCTGAAATCGTGGCAAAATTGCATCCGCAAAATCATGGTAAAATCTCGGCAGAATCACGCAACTTTGAAGTCGCGGTAGTGTGAAAGGGGTCTTATACACAAACACATGTTTTTTCCTTGTAGATAAGATGACTGGG
The DNA here is from genome assembly GCF_037356315.1 of Lithobates pipiens. Taxonomy (NCBI): domain Eukaryota; kingdom Metazoa; phylum Chordata; class Amphibia; order Anura; family Ranidae; genus Lithobates; species Lithobates pipiens. Next base: position 11,785,407 of record NW_027507755.1, read on the forward strand.
CTGGAATTTGTCTTTTGGACACATGCCCCTTCTATGACACTGCAGTGAGAGGCGTGCCTCCACTGCTGCATTTTTATTGGACAGCTTTTTCCAATGGTGCTTTACCATTGGTCCAAGGCTCCAAGCTGTCCATTCAGCTCAGTGCCTCTGACAAGAAGTGAGGAGAGGCACTGTGAGCTCATCCTCTCAGTCTGCTGCAAACAGCATGTGCCTGCTTGTATTTAAACTGGTTGCTCTGTATGTAGCTTCTGACAGGCTGCTCAAGGAGCCCCATATCTCAGGAATGGAGTAGGTGGTGGGGTAGGACTTAGGCCACCTATCCACCAAATTTGGGGTCTCTGTGACCTCAGGTCGTCAAGCTACAACCCTCAACACTCAATTATTTTTTTATTTTTTAATGTTCATGGCCTCACCTGCCTCCCCTGGCTGCATGTCCCTGGTGTGGAGGGCTATGCACCCGGCAGTAATAGAGGATGGGGCTCTAGAAAGCATGAGGGCTGTTAGGGATATAGCTACCCAGATTGTCCCTTTCCACACCACAAAAATGCCTGCCATGCTTCCTTCAATGTAGACCATTAACACCAGTCAGTATATTTGATCACAGACACACGGGGGGGGGGGGGGATTTACTAAAACTGGAGAGTGCAAAATCTGGTGCAGCTCTGCACAGAAACCAATCAGCCTTCAGGTTTTATTGTCAAAGTTTAATTGAACAAGCTGAAGTTAGAAGCTGATTGGCTACCATCCAGAGCTGCAACACATTTTGTACTCTCCAGTTTTTGTAAAACACCCCCACTGTTTTACTGATCAGACCCCATTAGGAATTGTCAGTACATATACAAATTATCCACTGCAGATGACAAAAATCCCGGATGTACTGTTCCTGAGGATATACAATCTTCTAATCACCATCTAAGTTGCAGACACACACAACACAATCAGATTGTACAGTGTGTTTCTTGGATCCACCACCAATGGACTGGGTCGTTTAGGTTTTATCCCATAATGCATGAGATTTTTAAGGCTGGATGATTTGTTCAGAAATTGGACAGTCAGATTGTACAGTGTATGGCTCTTATCAGCTTTTTTGAATATATTTTACTGATTTCTATACATTTATTTTTGTTGTGTCCGAAATTCTAACCAGAACAAATTATTTTAGAATAAGTATCATTATTCTTATTATTATTATCACTATTATTATTTATTTTATTTTTTCGTGTATCATTCTACAATTATACAATCAGATTGTATAATATATGGTTCAATTAATACATATTTTACTCATACATTTATTCATTTTAGGTCAATTTTATGAAGCCTGTATCAATTTAATGATGGTGATTATTAATGCTATTATTATTTTTGTTTTTTAGCAACACTTTACGATTGTATGATGTCTGGTTCAAATTATATATATATATATATATATATATATATATATATATATATATATATATTTTACTCATTTATATACATTTTTCTCATTAGGCTAATTTTTTACAGAGAATGTCTCATCTTAATAATAGTGATTGTTATGTTGCTATTACTATTAATATTATTATGAGAATTATTATTATCATTATTAATATTTTCTTCTTCTTCTTCTTCTTATTATTATTATTATTAGTAGTAGTAGTAGTAGTCCCCGTGAGCTCACGCAGCAAAGAAAACGCACGTGCAAGTCGCGCCCGCATATGTAAACAGTGTTCGAATCACACATGTGAGGTATCGCTGCGATCATCAGAGTGAGAGCAATAATTCTATCACTAGACCTCCTCTGTAACTTGAACTTGGTAACCGTTAATTATTTTGAAAGCGTCACCTATGGAGATTTTTAGGTACCGTAGATCGTCGCTATTCCGGGAGTGTGCGCAATTTCAAAGCATAGCATGTTAGGTATCTATTTACTCGGCATAACATCATCTTTCACATTTTACAAAAAAAAAAAATTGGGCTAACTAGTTTTCTTTTAATTCATGAGAGTGTCTTTTTTCCCCAAAAATTTAGTTTGAAAGAGCGCTGTGCAAATACAGTGTGTATAAATAAAGTATTGCAACGTACACCTTTTTTTTTTTTCTAGGGTCTTTGTTAAAAAGTAAAATAAAAAAATTTATATATATATATATACACACATACACACATATATATATATATATATATATATATATATATATATATATATATATATATATATATAAATATATAGGTGTTCTAAGTAATTGTCTAGCAAAAAAATACAAATTTTAAGGCCTCATACACACAGACGTTTTTAACAGGGGCTTTTTTGAGCTTTTTTTGCTGCTTAAGAACGCTGCTCCATATTATTCAATGGGCTCATACACACCATGGCGTTTTTGAGCTCTAACAGACATGGTCGTTTTTAAGCTCCCAAAAAAAAAAACAAGGTTTCTGAGGCTCCAGCGCTAGACTTGTTTTGACGCCGACACCTAAAAAAAGCTCAAAAACGCGCATTAGCGCTATACCGACGTTTTTTAGCTGTGAAAATGTTTATGTGGGTAATTTGGGAGTGGAAAAAAAGCAGAGGGTTTTTTTTTTTTTAAAACGCGCCTAGCGTTAATGCTTTCAAACGACATTAAACGTGCATTGACGCCAAATCAAAACGCTACTAAAATCACGTTTTTAACGCTGCTTTTTTTCCAGGCGTTGTTACTAGCTTTACAGCCCATCTTTTAAAACGCCCGTGTGTATGAGGCCTAACTTGTAAGCGACAAATGTCAGAAATAGGGTTAGGCATAAAAGGAATAAAATTGTAAAATTGTCAGCACTATACAAATATATATTGATAAGAAAAATGTGTGACATAAAGGCCAGCCAGTAGTTTATGGCTCTGCTCAAGGATCTGATTAGCAGCAGCATGTTCATTCTGTGTTAATCTCCCTATTCTTTAGTTAATGAAAAGTCAGGCAGGGAAAAAAAGTATTTTGCTTCTGCCAGGAATTCTATGTACCCCTACCTACTTCTAAACTCTCACACACCATCATATAAAAGAAAACACTTTAAAGGCGTTATTCAGTCTGTCACTATCCTTTATAATATAATATTGATGATTTATTTTCCTGCTGCATTGTGGAAGCTCAGCCCTACAGGTATCCATGAATTCCATGTGTGCAGAAGGTGCAGATGCATTGTCGGAATTCCTACACAGGCTGGTGGGATTGGAAGAGCTTTATGAGCGTGCACAAGGGCAGCACATGTCCTGAAACAACAGTTGGAAATATCTGACCAACAGCTGAAACTCCAACCAACCCCACCAACGAAAAGGGAGAGCAACATTCAAGCGTAGACATTGACACCGATGCAGAGACGGCACAAAATACACTACAAATTCTTATAAAATCTTCTACTGTCTTCTACTAAAATCGACTAAAATTTACTGAAATGCATATCTTCTGCTAAAATCTGATACTGAATAAGAGTGAATGAAAATCTTTTCTGGTATCTAAAGCCTCTTACACACGATCAGATTTTCTGCAGACAAAACCTCAGACTTTTGCCCGAAGGCGAGTGCCTGGATTTTGTCTTGCATACAAATGGCAAGGAATTGTCAGCCAACAAACACGAACGTAGTGACGTACTATGTGTTTTTTTTAGCTCTTTAGCGCCACCCTTTGGGCTCCTTCTGCTAATTTCGGGTTAGTAGAGGTTTGGTGAGTGTTGATTCGCGCTTTTCCTTTTGCGCTTTTCAGTTAGTTTCTGAACGGCCGTTTGTCAACCAGACATGTTGCGGAATCAGAAGAGATAACGTGTTATTTATTATTGGTCTTGGAGTTCTTGCTTTGACCCAAGTCCAGTCTAGGAAGAGGAGAAGAATTAATTATTGGACCAAAAATTGGTTGCTTTATTAATCGTGACCAATTATGTCATATGCCTTTGCTGCGGGAGCTCCAGGAGAATAATCCAGATGAGTTTCGGAATTATCTCTGGATGACGGACCCCTGCTTTCACCAACTCTTGGCATTGTTGACCTCCTAAATTAAGGATCAGGACACATGCATGAAGCTTTTATTTTATTTTTTGGTTGAATAATGATTTGATTTAGTATATTTTCTGAATTTTTGGATGCATAGAATGCTTTTTTGGGTTAAGTTCTATTGGCAGATAGCATGTCTAATTTTATGTGTTTTCTTTTTTTAATGCACAATACAAAATTGTGGAGAATAATACTCGGCTATGTGTTTTACTTCAAATGACAGTTTGGGAGTAGGCAGATACATTTAAAAAGATACAATGTAAAATTGATTATCTTAAACACTACGGGATAATGGTGTTGTGGTAACTTGCCCAAATAGGGAAAAAAAAAGCATAATATTATACTTGATATCATTATGAAAAAAAAATCCTTTGAAAATTTGTTTGCAATAACTCCATCAGTATCACCAGCAAAGCAGCTTCATTATTATCCCATTAAAGAAGAAGAGAATTGTGCGCTGCATTTGGAGATTTCATAATTTGCCACGTCACAAATGTTAAAGCGGGAGTCCACCGGGACTCCGCGTTTTTTTTTTTTTTTTTTAAAAGCCAGCAGCTACAAATACTGCAGCTGCTGACTTTTAAATAGTGACACTTACCTGTCCAGCGCGCCCGCGATGTCGGCACCCGAAGCCGATCGCTCGCTCGGCTGCCGGGTCCCGCCGCCATCTTGGGTATGGGAATCAGGAAATGGAGCCTTTCGGCTTCATTTCCCGGTTCCCTACTGCGCATGCGCGAGCCGCGCGGCGCAATCCGGACGGTCCCCGCTGCCTCTGGGAGCTGTGTGTTTCCCAGCAGGCAGCGGGGCACTTGCTGAAGGGGGCGGGCGCTTGCGGAACGTACGCCCCGTTCCGCAGAGAGCTAGCCCGGAAGTGGGTGCAGTTACCTGGATTATCCAGGTAACTGCACCCCCCTCCCCCCTGAAAGGTGCCGATTGTGGCGCCGGAGGGGGGGGGGATTCCGATGAGCGGAGGTCCATTTTAGGGTGGACCTCCGCTTTAATTCTCCATTACGAACGCTAGTTTACAAGACCGATCTCTTCTGGCTCAGAAGCTGAGGACTGGAAGCTCCTCCCGCTTATGTTTCCCTGCAGACAGGGTGGGAGAGAGCTGGGTCATGTGACAGCTGTATATTGATTAGGAAAACTGTACTTAGATTTTTTGTTTTATTAAAATAATTACAGTGGCATCATCCACATACAGAAATAGAAGGGAAAATGAAGACTAAACATTGTGTGTTTAGTATCACTTTAAGGCCAGGGCTGAGTGGATCTTCAAAAAAATTGGTGTTAGCAGGTACCAAGGAACATTTGCTTAAAGCGGAGGTCCACCCTAAAATGGACCTTCCGCTCATCGGATTCCCCCCCCTCCGGCGCCACAATTGGCACCTTTCAGGGGGGAGGGGGGTGCAGTTACCTGGATAATCCAGGTAACTGCACCCACTTCCGGGCTAGCTCTCTGCGGAAAGGGGCGTACATTACGCCCCTTTCCGCAAGTGCCCGCCCCCTTCCGCAAGTGCCCCGCTGCCTGCTGGGAAACACACAGATCCCAGAGGCAGCGGGGACCGTCCTCATTGCGCAGCGCGACTCGCGCATGCGCAGTAGGGAACCGGGAAATGAAGCCGAAAGGCTCCACTTCCTGATTCCCATACCCAAGATGGCGGCGGCAGCACTCGAGTGTCGATCTAGAGATCGGCTTCGGGTGCCGACATCGCGGGCGCGCTGGACAGGTAAGTGTCACTATTTTAAAAGTCAGCAGCTGCAGTATTTGTAGCTGCTGACTTTAAAAAAAAAAAAAAAAACGCGGAGTCCCGGCGGACTCCCGCTTTAATGTGCATGGGCTATGCTAGATTCAGAGCAAGCCAAGAATTGCCCCATGCCCACTTTGATTAAATGTGACTCTGACACTAAAATGAATACCTAAAGCAACCTTTTTGAGAATGGTTTACCTAAAATAATCTTTCCCATGCAAAGAATTTAAAACTCGGCGCTCCTGATGATTGTGTTGCCAATCTCTTCAGTAGTGATGACAATCTGCCTGTTAAGCTCCATACACACTATCAGATTTACCAAAGCCATGTAGTGCAGGGGCCTGCCTGATTGCATACAAATTTAAACTCCTAAGGTTTGACCTCATATTATATGGTTTTTGTAAATCTGAAGGAAAAAAAATCAGCAGAAAATCTGATAGTGTGTATGGGGCTTTAAAGACTCTTCAGAGACTGACACTTCCAGGAGTGTTGGTCTGCTGGTCAACCGCAGAACTCAGAGGCCAGATATTACTATAGGTATAGGACATAGTAGTGATGTAGGGGTCAGCAGACCGGACCATTGATCTCAGTGGTTCACCAGGGATCCAAAACTCCTAGAATTCTGAGGCTACAGTGCTGGAATAGAGAAGAGGAAGGAAAAAAGGCAACCAGAAAGGTGAATATACATCATTTTCTTATTGCCAAGGACCTTCTGGATTGACAAATGTTGAGATCTCAAAGGATTTCTTTAAAGCTTCAGCCTTAGCTTCGGACTAGAATGGTTATACAGACTGCTCTCCTGTATTGAAATGGCTTACATTGATACCACTGCACACTGAGATTTTTTACAGTGTGCCTTAGAAGCTGCAGCAAATCAGAGAGAACCTGCCTCATTTACTGGCTGGAGGATGTCCGGCCAGCCTTACTGTCCCTGGCTTGCCCCGTTCATTCGTTGGTTTTCAGCTCTTTCAGTTATGGAGGCTGAGCATTATATGTAGATTGTACCTAGTGTCATTTGGCATGCAAACGAAACCTGCTTGGGAACAGCCAATACTTCAGAATGATATCCGACCATCCAGGGGCAGACTAACAACTCATGGGGCCCCCGGGCAATAGGAGATTATGGGGCTCCCAGGCGATCAGAGATTATGGGGCCACACAGTATACACAAACACACAGTATACACAGATATGTTTCTATTGGCTGAGAAGGTACTGGAGAGGTGGGGCAGCTATAATCTTGGGATTTTTAGACCAAAAGGCTGTCGGTAAGGGACATTTCAGAGACAGATATAAATAAAACACAGATTTTTACATACTGTCCCTGGTTTTACTGAGGCTGGCAACCCTGATGGGGCCCTCTAGTGGCCTGGGGCCCTCGGGCAATGCCCGAGTGGCCAAATTGTCAGTCCGCCCCTGCACCCATCAAGGCATTTTGATATCTGCACTCCTTCCAAAAGCCAGCCCACTGCTTGCATCAGGACTTAGGACTCTGGGGAGGAGTACTGAGGCATGGGGCTGTAATGTTTTCAGGAAGCCTCCAGCCATGATGAGCCTGCATTGCTTAGAGAAGCACAGAAACCCAGTATTAAACACCGGCCGTTATAACTGGGAATTGAGATATTAAGTGAAAAGGAGCACTTATGAGCTCTGGAATTGCTCACCTTTAGTAGAAATGTTCCAAATCTCTGATTGTTGATTGTTCATTCTCCGATTCCCCATAGAAAGTGGGGGGTGATACTTCCATCACACTGACGCTGCAATCATACACCATAGAAATTTTCCAGCAGCATGCATAGGCAGACTATTGGTCACCCAACATCTATGGGTGGTAAGAAATTGGCTGATTTTCACCCAAATAAAGTCAGGCCACAGTTCTCCATCCAAGTTGGCCAATGTTATAAACACAACGCACATGGGCTGAAAAGACATGGGCTACTGCAGGGGTGCCCAACCTTTTGAAGCGCAAGGGCCACTTATGCGACTTGGCCACAATGAGTGGAGCAGGTGGATGGCATGTCCGTGTCCACTCTGCATTTGGAGAGCAGACACGGACGCAGCCCATGATACTTTTTAGCGGATCGTATTGGAGGTAGAACACAAGTTGGTTTATGTCTGCCACTACTTAGAGGTGAATGGAGGGTCTGTTTGGTCTGACTGTCGGAACTGACCGTGTGAAAGGGATCCAAGGTTGCTTTCACACTGATGCGCTGCGGTTTACCCGCACCACGCGTGCAATGCAATGTACCTTTGGCTTTCCTGCAGTTTTGCAATAGACTTCTGTTATATTCTGCAGGTTTGGTGCACTTTCAGAAAGCTCACCAAACTAGCAGGTAATAATAGAAGTCTATTGCTTAGTGCAGGTAATTGCTCTACACCTGCGGATCAGTTTGAAAGCAGCCCAGTAACCACTGCAGAAAAGATATGCTACACTATGATTTTAGTAATAAACTGACCTTTAATAACAGTATTCTTTCTTTTCTATTCCAGAGCAGGAGGTCGCGGGCCACATCAGAGGGCTCTGCGGGCCACATGTGGCCCCCGGGCCACTGGTTGGGCACCCCTTGGCTACTGGGATCGTCCAGCATTAAAAAAAAAAAAAAAGAAAATTGCGTGGGATAATGAGCGCTTCCAATGCTCATTATGGCTAAATTGTTAGCCTGTATATGGCAATACTCAAATCTGTTTCATCGCTTGCTTTTACTCCGCAGAGCCTCTCCAAAACAATACACTGTTGTCTCTCCCTGCCGTCTTCCATCTCCCAAACCAATTTCACCTGCTCGGCATCATTAAACAAAATCTATCGGGCTTTGAATACATCAGGCCAGGTTCTCCTGGAAAAGACACAATCACGCTGGCACAGCCAGAGGAACATTATCTGTTAGTCTTATCTGGATGTGTAAAGAGAAAAAAAAAAACAGTCTGAATCATTAGATATACCCATCTATTCTCACCCTTGCTGCTAATCAAATAACGTATTACAAAAGATTCACCCATACTTAATTTATCAGCCTCTTTAATATACAGAGTGTGACCACAATGAGCAGCAAGGGCAATCAATGCACCCTGCCTCTGGCCACAGATTAATGGCTGTGACTTCCCGGTCAATAATTTACAACACCCACAGCCACTGCTCAGGTCGGAACACAATACAGGGCTTGAAGAAATCTCATCACCATTGTAAGCCGGGGTGCTCCTGCCATGTACCAAGCACACTACAATTAAAACCAGACAAGTATGAAGATAAAATTGATACATTTATATTTGCATCGGCCATTTATAGTTTTCAACATCATTTTTTTAGGAGGGCCTATTCCAGAATTTCATTAATAATGTTCTTTTTTTTTTTGTATTATGAATAGTGGTCTGTTTGCCATGCCTTTTGTATATTTATTTCAATGCACAAAATGAATGCTATAAAATTAATATTGAACCCCAATCAAAGAGCAGTTAAATTATAATATATATATATATATATATATATATATATATATATATATATATATATATATTACACACAAATACTGTGTACAGGATCTTTTTTATTTTATATATATATATATATATATATATATATATATATATATATATATATATATATATAGATATATAGATATTTATATTATTATTATTTATCTTATCTAGATATATACACATATATACATACATACATATATATATATACCTGCTTTATATAATATATATATATATATATATATATATATATATATATATATATATATATATATATATATATATATATATATATATATATATATTGTTTTATCTTTTCCATCTTTTCCATCCAGTCCTGAGATGTAATACTTTCCAGCCAGACTGTAATTGGGAAATTGGAAAAATTGCACTGGACCCATAAGGTTGTCCTATCAGTATTGATATCCAGTAGTGTTGTGATGATGTTGGTGGAGGTGATCTGGTTACTAAGCAGCCAGTTTGTACTCTCAGTGGATTTGCTGGGTTTGTAGAGCAAAGCAGAAAGAAGTGAACAGTCCAGGTGCAATTTTATTTCAGTAAGGGTCAAAGGGACAATACATTTTTATCTCAACTATTGAATGGTGGTGGGGTGCTTTCAGGGCTGAGACAAGGGGTGGGCAGGAGGGACGTCTGCCCTTGGCACTGTGGTATTCTGTGTGAGGTGGGGGGGGGGGGGGGGCACTGCAAGAAGATTGAGAGGGGAGAGGATTTGTGTTGGGAGGAGGATTCAGCGGGGGAAAAGAATTGTTCTAAGAGGGTACATTTTAAGTGCTGATTCAGGGGGATGGGGAAGAGGATTTGTGGTAGGAGGAGATGGGGGGTTTGAGCTAGAATAGATGATATGGTGGAGGGGGGGGGGAATTTATGTTAGGAGGTGAATTCCCCTACCCCCCAATCCCCCCTCTACCTGTCCCCAAAATGTTTTTTCTGGAGCCTTCTATGACTCCTCCCTCGTTTCTACACAGATCAAAACAAACAGGCCTAGCGTTCAGCTAGGCCTGCCTAAATTTACCTGCACTTATTAAAATCTCTATATCTAGCACTTATCTAAAGTAGAGGGTGCTACCCGCGCATTACTGTGAAAGGTAAACGTAAACAGGCCCCTTTCTGAGGGTACTATTTGCTATCCAAAAACTGTCACTGAATCCAGATAAAAAATGACATCCAGATGAAACAATGATTACCCACCATCTCTGGGTACCTCTGGTCTGCCTAGGGTGGATCCAGTAATTTTATATGGAAGTAGCTAAATCCTTTATGTGCCTTCAAATAAGAACTTAAATGGCAACCACGTAGAATGAACTCCATAGTGTAATGTCCATTGCTTGACCTTTAACACAGAAGCTTCTGTAGGTTGTAAGGCTGACAGATGGGTCAGGCATTTCATTCCCTGGGGTTGCTGTAGATAAGAGGGCTGCAGAACGATCATAGAATATGAGCAGAATCTTCCTGTGTTTTTAATGATACCTATAAATCAGTGCAGGTCCATTCAGATCTCATAAAAAAACATTCTGATATATGCCGGCTATATGGGACATGGATGATACACATATGACTATAGATCATGCCTAACTGCTGATTTTTACAGTAATTGGATATATTTCAATCTTAAATATGGCTTATTGAGTTTAAGGCAAGTTGCAATAAAAAAAAAAAAAAAAAAAAAAAAAAACTGTTGATATTTATACACCCAGATATTTTCAAGAGCTGCACACACATCAATGCCTTGTCCCTTATTGGATGGCTCGATCTAAAGTATAAGGGCCTGTTCACACCATGTATTTGCAGCAATGCATGTCCATTAGTATGTCATCAGGTGCATCAGGGGGGGGGGGGCATTCAAAAGCAATGACAGCATAGCATCAATGCACTTAACCACTTCCGAAACACCCACCGCCAGGGCGGCCCAGCTGTGCTAAATCAGAAACCTGTACCTTGATTTGCACGCATACGTGCTGCCAGGGCACCGCTCCCGCTACAATTGGACACAGCGGGAGCCATTCAGCGGGTCCAGCAGGCGGGATGACCGCCACGGCTGATCGTTTAGTGGAGAGATGGAGCAGCAGTGTGTAAACAAGGCAAACCACTGATCTGTCAGGGAGCAAAAGAGAGATTGTGTGTTTCATCTAAGCTGAAACACTGATCTTTCTTTTTCTCCAATGTATCCATCCCCCACACAGTGAGCCCACGTACACACGGTCGGAGATTTTGCCAACCAAATCCGTCGGATTTTGCCCGTCGGATTTAGTCCAACGGATTGTGTCCGAAACTGTTGCATACACACGGTCGGGACAAGTTGGCGAAAAATCCGATCTTTCAGAACGCGATGACGTAATTTCGTTACGATGGGACTACATTCAGGCTAGTAGCCAATAGCTTTGATGTAGGAATTTGATCTGAGCATGCGTGGCACTTGGTCCGATCAAAATGCTCTACACATGATCGGATTAGGTCCGTCCGGCCCAGTTGGTCGGGAAATATTTCCAACATGTTGGAAAATTGGGTCGGACGGAGATTCGGACGGAATCAGTCCGATGCATACCACACACAGTCGGATTATCTGACGACACGGTCCGATAAGACTCATTCCGACAGATTCTCCGACTGTGTGTACAAGGGCTTAGAAAGCACCTCCCAGGGACACACTTAACCCCTCGATCACCCCTGGTGTTAACCAGTGTAATTTCATCAACCAAAATGGTTAAAACATTTTAGTCGACTAAATGAATACTATTTTAGTTGACTAAAATACGACTGAAACTAAAACAATTGAGATGACTAAAATACGACTAAAACTAAAATGGCATTTTAGTCAAAAGACTAAAATGGGACTAAAACTAAAATGCAATTTTAGTCAAAAGACTACATCTAAAGCTAAATTGAAATTTGACTTAATGCTGTGTACACACGGTTGGATTTCCCAGCAGAAAAAGTCAGACAGAATCATTTCATTGGATATTCGTAAATTTGTAAAATTTGAAAATTCATAAAATTTGTAAATTCATAAATTTGAAAATTCGTAAACCCAAAAATCCAAAAATAAGAAAGAAAAACTGAAAATTTTAAAGAATAACTAGCTAACTAATAATAACTAACTATTAAATTATAGATATTGGAACTACCTTTCAAATTTGGCTGTTAGTGAACATTAGTGAGCATTTCTGGTCTTCTTGGATTACTTTTTTTTCTACTGGAGCCAGTGATTGTTGTAATTAATCTTTTGTTTTTCTTTTAATTGGATATCTGCGATACCATGTTTGTATTATATTGTAAACAAATAAAAATAATCCCCCCCCCCCCCCCGCCCAAATAAGTGATTGTAAACAATCACCATGTAAAACAACCCATTCAGTTTAAGGGCCGGTTCACACTGCAGGCGAGGCGACTCCGACTTGCCTCGCCGCGACCTGCCGCGACCTCAGCGGCAACTTGCAGATGACTTCTGTATAGAAGTCAATGCAAGTCGCCCCGAGGTCGCCCAAAAGTAGTACAGGAACCTTTTTTCTGAGTCGGAGCGACTCGAGTCGCTCCTCTCAGAACGGTTCCATTGTACAGAACGGGGGCGACTTGCGAGAAAGAGGCGAGGCGAGTCGTGTCGCCTCGCATCGCCCGCTGTGTGAACCGGCTCTTAGGCCTCATGCACACTGGACGTTATAAAAAAGCCAGTAACGTCAGCAGTAGAAATCTGTAGCGCTACAGTGAGTTTTTCTTTTTTTTTGCACTAGAATTTTTCAGTGTTTTTTAGCTGTTGTTTTTCTTAGCAAAACTATACTTGCATAAAAGCTTATGGCTCGAAACCGCTGATAGCTTTTGACGTTTTTAACCACTTAAGCCCTGGTCCATTTTGCTGGCCAAAGACCAGAGCACTTTTTGCGATTCAGCACTGCGTCTCTTTAACTGACAATTCCCAACGACGTGGCTCCCAAACAAAATGAATGTCCTTTTTTCCCCACAAATAGAGCTTTCTTTTGGTGGTATTTTATCACCTCTGTGGCTTTTATTTTTTGCGCTATAAACCAAAAAATAGCGACAATTTAAAAAAAAAAAAGAAGAAAATTGTCCTTTTTGCTATAATAAATATCCCCAAAAAATATATAAGAAAAACATTTTTTTTTCCTCAGTTTATACCGATACATATTCTTCTACATATTTTTAGTAAAAAAAATTGCAATAAGCATTTATTGGTTTGCGCAAAAGTTGTAGCGTTTACAAAATAGGGGATAGTTTTATGGCATTTTTATTAATATTTTTTTTTTACTAGTAATGGCGGTGATCAGCGATTTTTATCATGACTGCGACATTATGGCAGACACATCGGACAATTTTGACACATTTTTGGTACCACTGGCATTAATACAGAGATCAATGCAAAAAAATTGCATTGATTACTGTAAAAATTTCACTGGCAGTGAAGGGGTTAACCAATAGGTGGCGCTGTAGGGGTTAAGTGTGTCCTAGGGAGTGATTCTAACTGTGTGAGGGGGCTGTGTGTGACACGTCACTGATCTCTGCTCCGATTGCAGGGAGCTGTGATCAGTGACAATGTCACTAGGCAGAATGGCAGAATGGGAGATGCTTGTTTACGCCAGCATCTCCCCATTCTTCCTCTCCGTGAGACGATCGTGGGTATCCCCGCGGCAATCGAGTCCGTGGGACCCGCGATCCCGCTCACCAAGCTCCCAACGGGCTCAAGCCACCTCTTAAAGGGAAATGTACAGGTATGTCAATCTGCCTGTACGTGCCCTTCTGCTGCAGTATATCTGCGTGAGGCGGTCGGGAAGAGGTTAAGCTGTTTTCAGCTATTTTCAGAGTTAGAGAAGTTTTAGAGCTGAAAAACTTCTCTCAAAATCCACTAATTCTGGGGGGTTTCTCCAGCCAGAAAATGCCCCAGCCAAAAACTGCTCATAACAGCCTATGTGTGCATGGACACATAGGATAACATGCTGGGAGTTCATTGGCTGCAGAAAAAAAAAGTCAGAAGCCAAAAACAGCAGCTGCAAAAAGTTGAGTGTGCATGAGGCCTACAATTGAATTGAAATGCAAAACATGTGTATAGATATATATAAAATTTTTTTTTTTTTTTCTAAGTGATCACATACCCATTGTTCCCTCTGTTCTCAGCTGCATAAGAGCTGGGGGGGGGGGCAACATTACACTGAGCTTCCCAGTGAATGGCTGTGCAGGGGAGGTGTGTCAGGACAAGCCTGATCAAGAGAGCAGGCTGAGTTCCCAGCACAGCTAGAGAACTGACCACGATGTGTTCTCCTGCTTAGTGTGGTCAGTTTTTAACAGGAAAGCTGAGGGGCTGGCAAGAGCACCAGGGATTTCACGCAAAAGAAACAATACAAAAAGAACATGATATTTTTTCATACAAGTACATGGTACAGCAGACACATATCAAGAATATGAAGTGTTGGGGTAACAAACACTTTAATATATCCCCACCCACTTTCAGATGCCATGATACAAGATCATCAATGTTATTCACTTTACCTGTCGGTGACCCTAATGCCTATGGATGATTGGTGTAATATATATGTATTAGTGACATATAAGAGCTCCAGCGTGTATTTATAGCATACCTCCCAACTTTTTTTAGATGGGAATGAGGGACACCTATCAGCAAAAGTATGCAGGCACAGGACACCCCCCTTGCCACGCCCCCTTAAAGGAGAATTGTACAAAACAAGATTGGTTAAACCCACAAGTGCTTTTTTTTACCACTATTATTACTTTATATTGGCTGTTGGAATTTACAAATGCAGCAATTTAGAAATCAGATGAAAGGTTTAGTGCTGGAAAACACTTTTATAAAAAGTGCATCTTATATAAAACTATATGGACCAGACCAAAATGAGGGACAAATGAGGAGGAATGAGGGACAGAGGGACATTGCTCCAAATCAGGGACAGTCCCTTGAAATCAGGGACAGTCCCTCTAAATCGGGGACAGTTGGGAGCTATGTTATAGAAACGGGTCTGATGAAAAGTGGAGGGGACAGGGGACGGGGGACTTTGAAGAAATTCCAATTCTGACCTACATTTTATACCCTTTTTGGTTGAAGGGACCTTCTTGTGACATATAGAAATAAATGTATAGTATACATCTACAGAGCTTATAAGTGATCTTGGTCTGTAATCATCAGGTTGAAAAGTGACAACACAGAAAAAAGACCATGTTCATTGAAACTTGATGAGGTTCTCCCAGTGACAGGGGCCACTGTGATGGCTATTCATTCTGGACAACAATGGTGAGACAAAGTGATTGCTTCATATTTCTCCAGAGAAGCCCACCACTGATTACACCCACACTATCTCCCTTGATAAATACCCAGCAATCACTTTCCTTCACAACCGCACCAATTGTTCTGATAAATAACCCAATAAATACCGGTTTAATTAAAGGTACTGGTGGTTTATCTATTGTGCACCTGTTCTAGTAAAAAGCACAAAAATGTAGGATTTCCAATGAAGACTGGAGATTGTGTTTGATTTAAGAAATGTATAGTCTTTTCAAATGTTTTTTTATTTTTTATTTTTAGATATACATGCAGGAGATGAGCTGTATGTAAATATTCTAATCAATGTATGATAATGTATTAATACTCTGTCTAAAAGGCATAATTACACAACTTAGTGCTCAGGAAAAATTAAGTTCCCCAAAAAAAAAAAAAATATATAGAACACATACACTTATATACCGTATATACTCGAGTATAGGCCGACCCGAATATAAGCCGAGGCCCCCAATTTACCCCCAAAAAAACTGGCAAACTTATTGACTCGTGTATAAGCCGAGGGTAAGACATGCCTGTCCATCCCTGTGTGTGTGTCCGTCCATCCATCCCTGTGTGTCCGTCCATCCCTGTGTGTCCGTCCATCCCTGTGTGTCCGTCCATCCATCCCTGTGTGTGTGTGTGTCCATCCATCCATCCATCCCTGTGTGTGTGTGTCTCCATCCATCCATCCATCCATCCCTGTGTGTGTGTGTCTCCATCCATCCATCCATCCCTGTGTGTGTGTGTGTCCATCCATCCATCCATCCCTGTGTGTGTGTGTCTCCATCCATCCATCCATCCATCCCTGTGTGTGTGTGTCTCCATCCATCCCTGTGTGTGTGTGTATCCATCCGTGTGTGTGTGTGTGTGTGTGTGTGTGTGTGTGTGTGTGTGTGTGTCCAGCCTACCTGTGTCCCGAGCCTTTGTCCCGAGCCTCCGTCCCGTGCCGAGCCTCCTTGCCTCCGTGCCTCGCCGCCGTGCCTTGCCTCCGTTCCGTCCTGTCCCGTCCCGTCCCGTGCCGTGCCTTGCCTTGCCTTGCCTCCGTCCCGTGCCCTCTTCGTTCGTCGGCGCCTCGGCGGCCATTGTAAAATTCAAAAGCTGCGCCGCCGCCTTCGCCTGTGATAGGCGGAACACTGAATTTCCCAGCAGCCTGTGTTCCGCCTATCACGTACATCGTATCATCCTCGTCCGTAGTACGAGGATGATACGATGTCCGTGATAGGCGGAACACAGGCTGCTGGGAAATTCAGTGTTCCGCCTATCACAGGCGAAGGCGGAGCCGGAGGCGCGGCTTTTGAACTATAGAATGGCCGCTGTCTGTCTGCTCGACACGCTGATCGAGCGGGCAGACAGCGATGACTCGAGTATAAGCCGAGGGGGGCACTTTCAGCCTCAAAAAAGAGGCTGAAAATCTCGGCTTATACTCGAGTATATACGGTAATGTATATTAAACAAGTCAATGTACATAAAAGCAGAAAATAAATAAAAAATAGAAATATGCATGCAAATAAAAAGAACAGAAATATACACGTCAAAAAAAGTCCTTAATCCATATAGACCAGGGTTTCTTAACCATGGAACTATAGGGTTCCTCCAGAGGTTGCCAGGGGTTCCTTGAGCAATGAGCAGTTTTTGCCTCTCAGATAAGTTCCCACTGACGCCAATGATCTTTTTGGCTATCTACAAGGAGGTAATTCTTCCCAATGACCATAGTTATAAGGAGCATTCTTCCCTATGACCAGGGCCAGATTAATTTAGGGGCTATTGGAGCTGCAGCTCCAGGCCCCTACCTTAAATAGGCCCAGCAGGGTTGGGCTGACCATTTGGGCACTGCTATTGCCCTACTGATGCCGTCCACTGCCAAACCCAGCCCCAAATGCATTTAAAAAAAAATAATTGTAAAAAATTATTAAAAATGAAATAAAAATATTTAAAAAATTGCTGACACTGACTCCATCCACTGTCCCCCCACACCCCCAAAGCATCGTGGAAAAAAATACTAAAAAGTGAAATTGTAAAAAAAAAAATATATAAAAAACAAAACAAAAATAGAGATGTAAACCATAAAAGATTGCAACAAATAATTAAAAAAAATGTAAAAAAAGTATAAGGAAAATTCGGGCTGATTCACACGTCTCTCTTGAACATACAGTGTGAATGAGCAGTTTGTTAAAAATATCTAATTTGTATTAATCAAAATTTTTTGTGTTTAATTCTATTATGAACCATAAAAACGTCCCTCCAAAATCCTCAGCACCAGGCCCATGATGCTCTTAATCTGGCCCTGCCTATGACAATCACATTCATTTATCATGAGTTTTAGATAAAGTAAAGTCGTTTTTAGCAGGGGTTCCCTGAGGCCAGAAAGTAATTTAAGGGTTCATCTGTGTTGAAAAGGTTGAGAAAGGCGGATATAGACAAAGTTCCAATACTCAAAGCAGCACTCCAATCAAATAAATGAAGTATGACCAGCGTTCACATGTAAAGACATGAGAAATTGGTAGTATGTTGCTAAGTGATGAGACAGTTCAATTGATAGGTGAAGGATTCTACTTAATGATTGATAGGCATCTACCGTCCACCAGAGTCCATACCACGTGAGACACACTCCCCTAGGGGTTCACACTCCAAAAGCTCTGAACACACCAGGTGTCTCCCATTTGGTCCAGTTATCTCAAACAGCTCATCGCCCAGGATGGTTTAGTCATGTAAAAAAAAGGCTCCACATAGCGTGATACTGTTTTAACAGTTTATTTAAGACAACCACGCCCCTAAAACCACACTTACACAACGTAAATTGTAACAGGCATTTGGTTGGTTGAATAATCAAACTGTTGGTTATCACCAATCAGTATGGAATGCCGTCTGCAATCTGCACAATCCACTGCATTGAAAGTATCTGCCTGTTTCTTTTTGGTAGTGACACACACATGTCACTTCCAGTCGCTGTAGGGTCATGCCGCGTTTCGTCATTACGACTTCAACAGAGAGCTCTGTGTCCAGAAGGTGACGTGTGCATTTCACTATCCTCAGAACTTTGTTTTATATATATATATATATATATATATATATATATATATATATATATATATATATATATATAGATAATATCTGTATATATCTATATGTAAACCAAGGAACTGAAGGGTGCTATACACATGCAATGGAACTCTTATGGTTCAAAAGAACATCGTAATATCAGCCGACATGTTTCAGGGGACATGCCCCCTTCTTCAGAGCAAAACTCCTCCTTTGCTCTGAAAAAGAGGGCATGTCTCTCGAAACACATCAGATTTGGTTCCTTCGTTTATGTACAAGGCTACAATCTGCAAGTTTATTAAATTGTTCCTAAATTGTATCTAAGCTCAATGACAAAAAAAATATTGCATTTGTGTTTGTACTCGCCCTAAAATTCTTTTCTCTGTGTTCACTGGACTTGAACAAATGGAATTAAAACTGTTGAGGCTGCAGTCACCCAGAATTGATGGTTCTGCTGGCCGGAGAACCTGTCATGGTCGGAAGTAGAGGGAAAGCTTTCGCCACTAAAGGACCAACCTTATTACCAGGGAACACAGTGAGTAGCTGAAGAAAGTACTAGAGCAGCATTCTCACCAACCGGGGATGGTGAAGAATTGAGAAACTTCAGCAGGTGTCAAGCCAGGGACCCAGCCAGCAGAGGTGATGCTTGCAGAGCAGATTTGTGTGTCAAGCCAGAGACCGAACAGGCCAGTGGGGTGAAGCTTGAGAAGTTTCTTGAGTGCCAAGTTGGGGACCCAGCAGAGAAGCGGGGGTGACACTTGAGGAAGACACTTAAGTGAAGATTGGAAGAGCTCAAGGGATTCAGTGACAGTGAATCAGCAAGTCTAGTGAGAGAGACTGGGAGCTCAATGGGTTGAGAACCTACACAAAGTGATTATAGAGAGAGTGAAGGAGTTTGTTACAACTTGTGTTAGGAACTGTTCTAAGACTGTTGCCATAGGAGACAGCATTCCTACACATGCAGTGGTGTCTTGCTGGATGCCTTTCCCTGTATCGCTATCTACCTGTAGAAGTCTCTGAGTCTGCCAATTAACAATGCAACTACCTAATGCCGCGTACACATGACCGGACTTTCTGGCAGAAAAGGTCAGACGGAATCATTTCAAACGGATATTCCAATCGTGTGTGGGCTTCATCTGACTTTTTTTCTCAAAAATTCTGACGGACCTAGAAATAGAAAATGTTTTTGTTGGAATCAATTCCTATCGGGAAAACCATAGGTCTGTATTCTATTCCGAAAGACCAAAAACGATGCAAGGGCAGCTATTGGCTACTGGCTATTGAACTTCCTTTTCTAGTACGTCATCATGTTCAAAACTAAAGGACTTTGGTGTGAACGTGTGTAGGCAGGCCCGTTTCAGTGGAACTCCGTCGGAAAGACCGTCAGAGATTATTCTGACGGAAAGTCCAGTCGTGTGTACGGGGCATTAGGGTTTCCTGATCCTAACCCTCTCTCCCACAGTTCTGTACAAGAGAAATAAAATCTCTTTGCATTCAAGACGTGCCTGGTGCCCATGAATCTACCTTACGCTACACCCACTATGCCTTACAACCCACTCTATATGGAAGGATGCCAGCCGCTCTTGGCTCTAGAGGTTCTCATTAGACTAAAGGAGGCCTGGGACCTTGCTACACAAGCGCCTGTGTTATTACATTCATGTATCAGATATATGTGCATCGGACAGGGTGCCCAGAGACCTGGGCCATATAAAAACCTCAAATAGCACTACTGATTGGATATCATGTACACACTTGTCTTAGATTGTAAGTTCTAAGGAGCAGGGCCCTCTGATTCCTACTGTAATAAAGTGTATTGTATTTGTACTGTCTACCCTCAAGTTATAAAGCGCTACGTAAACTGTTGCCGCTATATACATCCTGTATAATAATAATATAGAGATGGCAGAAAAAAGCAGAGTGAGCAGCAGGATAACCTTATCAGTGTGCTACATTGTCCATTACTAACCAAACTGTGTTGCTGCTTCAATGATGGTCAAGTACTTGGCCGTGCTGTCACAAGATTAGCTGCAGAGAATCCCAACAAATTTGGCAGCCAAAATAGCCCCTATGCATGCATTTCCAGTGTGTGTATGGATTTCCCCAGGCTGGAATTCAGCCTTAAATGTCTGATCTGAAAAAAAATAAAAAAAATGGAAATAAGTCCACCACCACATTGAATGACATTGTGCAAACTGGCTCCATGCCCACAGGCAGGGAAGATGGTGTCACGGGCACATTTTGAGTGGTTACAGTCAAAACACTGGAACAGAACTGTCTTTCCTTCCAACCGGTGCATCCAAAAACAATTACAGAGGTGCGATATTTCATTTTTAAAGTTGCCCGGAGTCCTTTTTTTTAAGGAGGACAAGAGAAAAGATATTTAATCAAAATAGAAGACAAATCTACCGATAAAAATTCATTGTGAGAAAAAAATAAATAAATAAAGGATTATGTGCCCCCCGAGGAATAACCCAGCGGTATAGAGTGTCATAATTCCGACAACAATAGATAGGAACCAGCTGTGTATTCATCTGAATTATGGTAGCGTATATATCACAAGGGAGATTGCCAGACTGATGTGGCGGGTACTCGGAGGTAATGAGCAAATTCAGTTCCACTGGAGGGCGAGGGTAGGGGCATGAAAGGCAATAAGGAAATACGAGAAGAAGGATGTCAAAACATTTTGTGAATGATGTAAACACATGGCGGGTCTGTCCATGGAAGGAAGGGGGGGGCGGGGGGAGGGGGCGCTCCCGAAGAGTGGGGCTCGCCGGCCTGATGGAAGACATTGACATTCATGAATCTTATTTAAAATTCAAGGTAAAGTGCTGATACAAAGAGGACATTGTCGCGGTGGTAATAGGGGATAGTCTGGGGATCACACTGCGGAATTTAATCTCTAATAACAGGCTAAGCAGCTGCTGGGAGCCCCAAACAGTCAAACTGTTAATAGTCTTTAGAGAAGATGTCTGCTATGTAAATAGCTGCCCTTATCCTCGGAGTATTGTGTGCGGCTAGTAGGTTAAGAGGAAGGAATAAAAATAATGATGATCTTTATTTTTAGCATGGCTGCCGTTCAGGGACCCGGGGATGGCTGCAGCAAAGTAAGATTTGGGATTCTGCAAACACTGACTTCTGCAATTTTTAAGTGCCTTTTTTTTTCTTATTTTTTTAGAATGATTATTTAACCATTTGCTTACTGGGCACCTAAACCCCCCTCCTGCCCAGACCAATTTTCACCTTTCGGCGCTGTCACTCTTTGAATGACAATTGCGCACTGTACCCAAATGAAATTTTTATCATTTTTTTTCCCACAAATAGAGCTTTCTTTTGGTGGTATTTGATCATCTCTGGATTTAAAATTTTTTGTTAAAATTTTTTTTAAAAAGACCGAAATAAAAAAAAATATATACAAAACCGTTTTATATTTTGTTAATGAACTTTGCAAACATGTAATTTCTTTCCTTCATAATGTACGCTGATGAGGCTGCACTGATGGGCACTAGTAGGCTGCATTGATGGGCACTGATAAGGCAGCACTGATGGGCACCAATAGGCAGCACTGGTGGGCACTGATGAGGTGGCATTGGTGGGCACCAAGAGGTGGCATTGATAGGTGGCACTGAAGTGCATTAATAGGTGGCACTGATAGGTGACACTGATAGCTGGCACTGATCGGCACTGGTAGGTGACACTGATTGACAGCACTGCTGTGTGGCACTGTTGAGGCATTGATTGGCACCACTGGTGGGCGTTGATAGGAGGGACTCATGGGCGTTGATAGGTGGCACTGATTGCTGGCACTGTTATGCACTGGTGGGTACTGATTCATGGCACTGTGGGCACTGGCAGGTGGTACTGGTTGGCACCACTGGTATGTATTGATAGGTGGCACTTGTGTTCACTGATAGGTGGCACTGATTGCTGGCACCATTATGCACTGGTGGGCACTGGCAGGTGGCACTGGCAGGCGGTACTGGTTGGCACAGATGAGTCGGCTTTGCCTCTTCATCTTTGAGACAGATGTCCCTTGCACAGAAGCCGGTGATCAGCTTTTTTTTCTCCTCACGCTGAGAAAAAAAACGATTACCGATCTTCTGTTCACATCACATGATCAGCTGGCATTGGCTGACAGCTAATCACGTGATAAGGGTCGAGAAAGACCCCTTACTCCTATCTGTGATCACCCAAGTCTCATTCTTGTTCACAATCTGTGTTCACAGCACGCTCTGCGTGCACCCTGCAGGGAGCACACTGGGAGCGTGCCAAGGGGAGGACGTCTACTGATGGCCTCCCGGCAAAGTAGGTCCTCGCTGTAGCTGTCATTGATCTATAGCACAGATCTGAAGTAGTTAAAGCGCAATTTCATTTCGCAGTTTTTAGAACAAAAGAGTATGCATAACCTATTATGATATATTTTATGTATGATTTATGTTTTAGCCTTGGTTCACTGCATGCAAGGAAAAAACTAAAAACAAAAAAAAAAGCATTTTTGCTTGCACGTGATTGGATGATGGAAATCAGAAGAGCAACTGCTCTTGCAGAGTGCAATTGGACTTTGCAAAGTGCACAGTCTATTTATCTTTAGTAAATCAACCCCTATGAATTGCACCACTTTCTTGTGCAATTCAAATGCGATTCAGCGATCGTTCACATTCGGGGCAGGTTTGAAATCGTTGGAGTTCAGCTGAACTCACACAATTTCAAACTGGCATTTCAGTGTGAGTTTGGGGGCGATTTGAAAGACATCTGTGCAGGTTCACAGATGTCTATTGAAATCGCCCCGAAGTCACAAAAAGTAATGCAGGAACTACCTATGGTAATCGGTGCGGCACGACAAATTCAGCGTTGCACCGATTCGGATGGCAATAGGCTCAGATTTATCATGTCAAATGGCATGTCAAATCGGCCCAATGCTTAAGCCTATTCATTTTGAGGGCCCATTCGCACTAGGAACTGCACGTGAATCACACCAGAATGCTTTGTGGTTCCTGTGCGATTCACACGCAGTTGTGCGCAGTGCAATTTCAGCCAATTAATTAGCATGCACTACTTTTGGAAACGCACTGCAACCAAGTCGCATTGTACTTTTGTACCATGTGATTCGGTGTGGGCAAACGCACTGCGTTTGCAGCCTGCATTTGGACTGCCATTAACTTTGCACTGACACCCACTGCAACAGATCGCAAGGGCAGTGCTATTGGAATACGTTGTAGGAAACTGGCACACAATATGGCTTTCCTGCACAGCATTCTAGTGTGAATGGGCCCTAAATGGGCTCAAATCGCACCGCATTGTACCAAAGTAGAATGCACCAATTTTAGAAATGCATTGCATTTAGTGGACTGCAGTAGTTTTGTACCATGCAATCCTGGTCTGGTCACGTGATCTGACTCCCCTGTGTCAGCCAGCAGCTGCTGCAGGAGAGAACGGGGAGTGCCGACAATGGCTGGAGCATAGGACGACTATCAATGACACCACTGCTCCCATCATTGAGCGTGCTCTATTCTCCCCTGCAGCTGCCACAAGGGATCATGTGACTGGAGCAGGCTGAAAATAGGCAAGTATACATATTTTTCTTTTTACACAAGTTAGTCAGCATAGGTGTTAGGAAGGGGGGGGGGGGGGGGGGGGAGAGAAGAAATTTTTCAGACTTGCTAGGTTCAGGCTGGAAATCTACTTTAAGTTATAGCCAAACTCCAGATAACGAGAAAACTATTCCCTATATCTAGTAAACGGGAAAAGCAGTTTTACTAACCCGATCCTCTACTCTCCCAGCAGACATCTCTCCCCCATTGTTCAAGTGGTGGATTGTTCCCTGCAATCCTCACATCTAATGCAGGGCTATTGGGCCACACAATGGTCTTGATGACTGCGAAAGCATATGGAAGAATGGGCTATGACGACTGGTCCTGCAGTGTGGAGGATCAGGTAAGTTAAAGCGGTTTTGAACCGCAGATGTTTAAAAAAAAAAAGCCTGCAAGGCAATGGCATAATATGCATAGCATACTAGCACATTATGAAATACTCACCTTGGAATGAAGCCCTCCAGCGCTGTAATGTCACCGCTGAGAGGGCACACATGTCCCCTGTATCTTTCTTCCGGCGAATGGCCAGAGCCACAATGATGTCACTCCTGTGGTTCCAGCACAAAGCTCTGAAGTTCCGGAAAAGTATGCCGGACCTTCAGAGCGCATGTGTCAGTGATGTCGCTGTCGCATGTCTCCTAAATGGTGTATTCTACCAGTTTACAACCGCTTTGAAGTGCCTAACCCCAGGGGCAACCTCATTGCAAGGGAAGTGAAGATCTTTACTTTTCCCTGAGTACAGCTTTAAGCAACATAACAGGGGGTGGCACCACAAAAGTGCCCCAAACAAAAAAAAGCTGGGAAGCCTCAGCCCCAGGTGCCCTGGGGGCCCAGCAGCAGCAACAAATTTGGATGAGCTCATCAGTCTCCTGCTTTTTCACTGTCCAGTCCCAGTCTATGGTAAGTGAGGTGATGCCAATAGATTTTTATAAATGTATTGTGTCATGAATGATCAATTTCCCTATGTCCATGTATTCATTCACCTATCTTGTCTCTCACTAAAACAGACATGGCAACTTCTTGCTTCGGGTCACACAGCATCTAGTGCATGACTCTGTGTTGCATCACAAATTTGAGAGTGCTAATGATATAAGACACTGCATGGTAATCTCTCTGCTAATTGTTCTAGCTGTTTGTGTCCGTATCTAATCTAATTACTGTTTAGCTCTTACCTGCAGAGTACTGGACTGAGGGACCCAGAGATTGTGGTATATTTTGTTTCTTCACAGGAAGTGTCAGTTCTCATACTACAGACCGAGGTCCTAAATTAACCTGTGCAGTGTGCGAGCTGCATGCCTCATGTTTTGAACACAAACTTCTGACACTGGAATGTGAAGAATTATTCTACTACAGGATGTGTGAACAGGGCAAAAAATTCCACCCTCAAACTACAAAATCCATGCACACCTTATGTGGATAAAGAAAAAAAAAAAACAGGATGCAGGTAGGAAGGGTAATAATACTCTTTCACTGCATTTGTGGCTTTGGGGAGTTTGCAAAAATTCAAGGTGGCTGCTGTATAGATCTGACAAGCTGACTATCGGCTGTCAGATGGAGGCAATTCAGTGACTGTGCAGCTGACAAAAGCCTACCACATGCCCCAGTAACCATGCTGGCCCTCTGCATGCGTGCCCCCGCCATGTTTCCTGGGCTCTGTGCACCAGTGGGTGGACCTGAGACCAACATGGTGGGTAAAGGGGAGGGAGATCAGCGAATGTCTGTTTGCTAATCTCTACTCCTGTCAATGACCCCGAACATAGAAGTGTAAATTTATGCGGGCACCTAAACGAATGCTATATATCGTCGTTCACACCAGAATATGACCAATAATTCTAGACCCATTATTCCCAGTTAACTCTAAACTGATGATCTGCAGGGGCTTTTAAGTAAAATATAGGATACTGGAGTTTGTCAAAGCAAGATAAGTTGCGCTAAAAATGATAAACATAAATTGTTCAAAATGTGCATAAAAGTGTAGAAAAGCATTTCTATGAAGTCCAAACGCACATAAGGCTATGATCACAAAGTCAAATGGCTATGGAACAAACGGTAGAAATTCCTCATAAAGAAAAACTTGAAGGGGAACCCTCCACCTTACGAGAGCCACCATCACACAGGTTAAGATGTACTCTTACCGCAAAACAAGGACCCTCTAATTACGAAAGGTCACATAAGCCTTAGTACATCCACCATTGACAAGCTCCAAGGAGAACAACGGTGATGGTGTGCAAACCATATGTGGTTCCTTCTGATTTGGACTCTGGTCATCCGGACATTCCAGCAGTGAACCAAATGAAAACAAAAGGATCTCCAATAGTGTAAAACAGGAGTTTTTATTGGGCTAAAAATTGCACTTGCACATTCCCAAAGAAGTACGGGCAAGATAAAAACAGCAACAATCTGCAGCAGATTCAGGAATGCGATGACAGGTAGGTGTTCTTCTGCCTGACCGATTTCCTCACAAATGGACTTCTTCCAGGGCATCTGAAGTTTGTCGCTATTTCATGGGCGCACACAATTGTAAGGTTCACATGTTGGTTATTTATTTACTTGGTGCAACCTCATCTTTTAAACTTTACCAAAATATTGGGTAATCCATTGTGTTTGTGTGCTCTAAAATTAATTTTACTGTTATATATATATATTTTTTTTTTTCAGGAATTTTGCTTTTTTGTTGTGCTAATATCACGGGGCACAAAAAAATTGGAAGTACCACTATTATATTCTCTATGGTGTGCAATGCAGAAATGTCTCTGGCAGTGAAAGGGTTATATGTAAAACTGATCCGTCTGGCTATACCGATTGGCAGAGCTGTGAATCTTAACAAAGTCATAGCTAGAAATATAAATTCATTGTCAGAAAATATAGCAACCTAATATGTACGGTATTTCTCCTGTGCATTTAGCTTCTTGCCTAAAGCTCGGCTATAAATAGAAAATGCTTAGATACATACAATTATTGTTTTAATCAATTGCTGTGTGGGAGGACCAGCATTAAGGCCTAGTATACACTTGCGGTCAGCGGTAGGGGGGTAAAAGTAGGGTGTTGAGCAGCAATTTTACTTACCCCGAACCACCTCCCTTTAAGTTGAAAAGGCAGTCAAATGGAGTTGTACACATTCTACAGCAAAACTTATACCCCCAGTACTGCCCTCCGAGTGCAACCCATTCAAATGAATGGGCCTTGCCACAACCACCCTGAAACTTTGTTCAATACACATGGTTGCAGTACAGAGGAACTTAAAAACAGGCAGTGAGGAGGTGACCTATCGCCTCCCAGGTGCCTACCAAGCGATCTTCGAAAAGCAAACACATGCAGATCGCTTGGGGCTGCATGTGTAAATAAGCGCTACTAGTGCTGATATTCAGCATCATTTGGTGCCTATGACTACCTGTGTTAGCTTTAACATTCATGTAAAACCCCTCGGGTCTTGGTTCCAGAAAAAATAGGACTGGGGTTGACTTGAGTAGAAGTCATGACCCTATATACAGCCACGCAAAGGATTCAAGAGGGTTCTGCAGGGACAGATTTACAGACGTCCTTATTGATGCCACCTTGGAAACGTGTTAGACCAGGTTAGGTTTACTTAAAAGTACAACTCTCGGTTCACCTTTCAAATATATATTGTTATTCTGTTAGGCCAGTCTTATGATTGTCAAGAATCTGACAAATCCCATGACCAGGCACGTGACATCACTATTTCCTGGTTCAGAGTTGAAGTTTTCCCTGCCTTCAGCCTGTCCATTGGATCATGTATCAGCATCATCTCACTGCAAATAACTGTTCAATAAGACAGGTGACAAAGGGATTTAGACACTTCACTGAGGACAGTATGGACATTCAACCCGGGTGAGTACACAGTATAGGCATCCGGCCCTGGTGAGTACACAGTATGGACATTTAAACCCATTGAGTACCCAGTAAGGACATCCGGCCATGGTGAGTCCACAGTATGGACATCCGGCCCTGGTGAGTACACAGTATGGACATTTGGCCCCAGTGCATACATAGTATGGACATTCGGCCCCATTGAGTACACAGTATGGACATTCGGCCCCAGTAAGTACCCAGTATAGTAATTTTGCCCCAGGGAGTACTGAATATGGACATCTGGCCCTGGTGAGTACCCAGTATGGACATCCGTACTTGTTGAGTATCCATTATGAACATCTGGTCCTGGTGAGTGCCCAGTATGGACATCTGGCCCCGGTGTGTGTCCGGTATGGATATCTGGCCCGGTGTGTGTCCGGTATGGATATCTGGCCCCTGTGAGTGCCCTGTATGGACATCTGGCCCCAGTGAGTGCCCAGTGTGGACATATGGCCCTGATGAGTGCCTGGTATGGACATATGGCCCCCGATGAGTGTCCAGTAGGGACATCTGGCCCCGGTGAGATCCCAGTATGGACATCTGACTCTGGTGAGTGCCCAGTATGGACGTCTGACCCTGTCGAGTATTCAGTATGGTCATCTGGCCCTAGCAATTGCCCAGTATGGACATCTGGCCCTGGTGAATGCCCAGTATGGACATCTGACTCTGGTGAGTGCCCAATATATACATCTGGCCCTGGTGAGTATTCAGTATGGACACCCGGCCCTAGCAATTCCCCACTATGGACATCTGGCCTCGGTGAGTACACAGTATGGGCATCCGGCCCCGGTGAGTACACAGTATGGACATTCAACCCCATTGAGTACCCAGTAAGGACATCCGGCCCCGGTGAGTCCACAGTATTGACATCCGGCCCCAGTGAGTATCCAGTATGGACAGCCGACCCCAGTGAGCACCCAGGATGGACATCCAGCCCTGTTGAGTACCCACTATTGACATCTGGCTCTAGTGAGTGCCCAGTATGGATACCCGGTCCTGGGGAGTGCCCAGTATGGACATCTGGCCCCAGTGAGTGCCCATTATGGACATCCAGCTCTGGTGAGTGCTCAGTATGAATATCTGGCACCGGTGAATGGCCAGCATGGACATCTGGCCTTGGTGAGTGCCCAGTATGGACATCTTGCCTTGATAAATGCCCAGTGTAGATATCCATCCCTGGTAAGTGCCCAGTATGGAAATCCAGCCTTGGTGCTTCCCCCACCATGACTCCACCAGTACCGCCTGGGTTGGTTGACTCAGCTGGCCTCATTGGTGTTATGGCCCTGCCTCTGGGACAAGGAGACTGACTTCATTAAATCTCATTAAGTTCAGCCTCACTGTAACAGTATGCAGCACCAAATTATGGACAGCTTCTCTCCCAGGCTTACAGCACAGGTATTTGCTACAAGACAGACCCCCCCCTTTATTGTTTAAATGGGGGAAAAAAATAAATCTCTCCTGAGGGTGGTGTGAGCTGTGCCACGTAGGACTAGCAAGTACACTGAGGTTTGAGTGAGTCCAGAAGCCATTTTTTCTGAATCTGAACCTCGTATGTTAAAAATGTATTACATTTTACAGGTGAACTTACTGTTAGTGGTGGTTTGGAGGCTCCAAATTGTAGTTTTTTTTCATAATTCAGGAAAAACGCTTATCCTCCAGGCGGAGTCTGCAATGTATTATTTTTCACATTCCCACATAATAAATAAAAAAAAAAAAACCTTTAAACCTCATAATAAAACAAAACATCGCCATAACCTAATGCTAATCTTAGGCGGATATATATCTCTCGTTTTAATCCACTGTCTGCAGCATTCCTATCATCAAAGATACTACGCCAAGGTCACGTTTAATGTATCTGCATGATATATAAGGAGAACTGTGCAGGATTATAGCCTCTCGGGTCCGTCTCAGGAAGCCATGGTTTTTGCATCAATGTGTAGGTTGGAGGAAACAAAAGAATTAATGAGCTGAATTACTTAACCAATTTAAATTATATATCGCTTGCATGTGTTTTTCTTTTTTTTTCTGATTATTTTCCTCTCAATGATTCAGTGCATACTAAGAGGACCTAAAAACCAGGTGATAAAAAATAAGAGCTGATCGATAGCAGTTTGTATACCGTCATAAGTAATTTAACACAATGTCATTATAACCTACTGAGGAGTGCTTTGCCATTAAGAATAAAGTACGCCTGTCATAGTACAAGTATGGGAGCTACCATAGTTGATTGAAATGCCTACTGCCTGGCTGTCAAGCTTCTATAGGTCTTAGCCGGCCATACCAGGGCCGTCTTTAAGGCAGGGCAAAAGGGGCAACTGCCTTGGGCCCTGTCATTGTTGTGGGGCCCAAAGCAGCTGCCTCATACTTGCCAACTATCCCAGTTTAAATTCCCTTGTCTTTTAAAGTTTTAGTCCTGTGCTGTGTCCCAAAATCTCAGTGTGAAGTGCTGGTACTAATGCTGCCCAGCTCTGCCTTATTGTTGTGTACAGATGACTCACCGACGGACCCTGTGTTTAAGTAACTAGCTGCGACCGGCGGCATTGATATGTATATCATGCCACCCTACAGTGAGGAGATGATGTGCTGTAACCTCTAGCAGCCAATCAGTGAGCAGTATTACTGTACAGTACTCTCCAGCAACCAATTAACAAACAGAAATCATTTGCTGTAACCTGTAGCAACTTATCAGTGAGCTGTAATATGTGCTGTAACCTCTAGCAATCAGTCAGTAAGCAGTAATGATATGCTGTAACCACTGACAACCAATCACAATTGCTGCCTGATCTGAAAAAGTAAACGGATTAACCACTTCAGATCCGCGCTATTGCCAAATGACGGCATTAGCGCGGACCTACATTTCCGGGACTACGTCTATTGACGTCGTCCCGGTTACGAGCGGCCTGCGCGCCCTGTGATCGGCGAGTCCGTGAGACTCGCCTGATCACCGATCCGTGTAAGGGGTCGATCCCGACCCCTTATCACGTGATCAGCTGTCAGCCAATGACAGCTGATCATGTGATAAAACGGAGCCGGTAATCGGCTAGTATTCCTCCTCGCGCTGACAGCGCGAGGAGAAAAAAAAAAAGCCGATCGCCGGCGGCCGTGTTCGGGACATCAGTCCCGATCACGGCCAGCAATTCAAGCGGACACCTGCCCCCTGCCAGTGCCCACCTGCCACCCGCAGTGCCATCCTGAAATAAAGTAAGTGCCCCCCTGTCAGTGCCACCCAGCAGTGCCCATAGTGCCCACAGTGCCACCCAGCAGTGCCCACAGTGCCACCCAGCAGTGCCCACAGTGCCACCCACAGTGCCACCCAGCAGTGCCACCCACAGTGCCACCCAAAATCTGCCTCAAAGGTGCTGCACCCCAGTGCCGCCCATCAGTGCCCAGCAGTGCCGCCCATCAGTGCCCAGCAGTGCCGCCCATCAGTGCCCAGCAGTGCCACCTATCAGAGCCACCTATCAGTGCCACCTATCAGTGCCCATCAGTCCCATCTATCTGTGGTACCTATCAGTGCCCATCCGTGCCACCCATCCGTGCCACTTATCCGTGCCACCCATCCGTGCCATCTTATCTGTGCCCATCTTTGCCCATCAGTGCCGCCTTATCTGTGCCCATCGGTGCCGCCTTATCTGTGCCTATTAGTGCCGCCTTAACTATGCCTATCAGTGCCCACCAGTGCAGCCTATCAGTGCCCACCAATGCAGCCCATCAGTGCCCACCAATGCAGCCTATCAGTGCCGCCTAATCAGCGCACTTCAATGAAGGAGAAAAATGACCCGTTTGCAAAATTTTATAACAAACTATTAAAACATGATTTTTTTTTTTTTTTTTTGCATCTTTTTTTGTTTGTTTAGCAAAAAATAAAACTCCGAGCTGTAACTAAATACCACCAAAAGAAAGCTCTATTTGTGGGAAAAAAATGATAAAAATTTCATTTGGGTACAGTGTTGTATGCCCGCGTAATTGTCACTCAAAGTGCATCAGCGCTGAAAGCTGAAAATTGGTCTGGGACTGAGGGGGGTTTAAGTGCCCAGTAAGCAAGTGGTTAAAGACCATCTCTTGACGAAATAAAAAAAATGAAATCCCTTCCAACCATTTGCCACATCCAGCCTGCTCCAAAATTGTATCCGGCCCCCAGCTAAGGTTAGTGGCATCATATACTCAAAGTGCACACATTGAGGATTAGGGTATGCAGGAGCAGCCCATGGTCTACATAAGGCCACTGATTTAAGGGGGACTCTGATGTTAAAGGCGACTCTAATAGGGGCCCTGATGCAAAAGGATTCTGATGAGGACACTGATGTGAGTGGGGACTCTGATAGGAACCCTGATGTAAGGAGGGACTCTGATGGGTACATTGATGTGAGTAGGGACACTGATGTAAAGGGGACTTGGATGGAAACTTTGATATAAGGGGGACTCTGATAGGAACCCTGATGTAAGGAGGTACTCTGATGGGTACATTGATATGAGTAGGGACACTGATGTAAGGGGGACTTGGATGGAAACTTTGATATAAGGGGGACTCTGATAGGAACCCCAATGTAAAGGGGGCTTTGATGTGAACACTGATGTGAGTGTGGACTCTGATGTAAGGGAGACGTTGATGTGAGGGGGACTTGGATGGAAACTCTGATGTAAGGGGGGCTCTAGTGGGGACACTGATTCGAGGGGGAGCTTGGATCTCAGGGAACTTTTGAGGGAAACTCTAATGTAAGAAGGTCTCTGATAGGGCCACTGATTTAAAAGGGATTCTTATGTTAAGGGGGAATGTGACAGGGACCCTGATATGGTCACTGATGTAAGGGGGCTCCTATGGGCACACTAATGTGAGTGGGGACTATGATTTAAGGGGAACTTTGATGGAAACTCAGATGTAAGGGGAACTCTGATGTGGAGCCTGCTGCAAACGGGGACTCATGCAGACTTTGATGGAAGGGGGGATTTTGATGGGGACACTGATTCAAGGGGGAGCTCGGATGTAAGAGGGACTTTGAGGGAAACTCTAATGTAAGAAGGTCTCTGATAGGGCCACTGATTTAAAAGGGACTCTGATGTTAAGGGGTATTCTGATAGGGAACCTGATGTAAGGGGAATCTGATTGGGACATTAATGCGAGTGGGGACTCAGATATGGTCACTGATGTAAAGGGGGACTCTGATATGGTCACTGATGAATAGGGGGACTCTTATGGGAACGCTGATGTAAGCAGGGTCTCTAATGTAGGGGGGAACCCGGATAGGGACCCTGAAGCAAGGGGGGACTAATGGGGATTGTTTTTTGACCCAAGAATATTCAGAAATATACGATGTGGCCTTCATACTGACAGGTTTGGGGACACCTCTGTTCTACACAATAGCTATAAAAAGAGTTACTGTTCTGTATGACTACAGAATGTCCTCTGAAATGGAGATCAAAGGGGCCCCTAAAGGTATTTCTATAGGTCCCATCACACAGGTGTGGCCTTTTGCCAATATTAACCAGCTGCTGTTTTCCAGTATATTTTTGATACTTTTAGGCTCTATAAAACGTTTTTATAAATGATGGCTATAAGAAATCTTTTAAATATACCCCAAATTCTTTGCACATACACTATATTACCGAAAGTATTGGGACACCTGCCTTTACACGCACATAAACTTCAATGGTATCCCAGTCTTAGTCCGTAGGGTTCACTATTGTGTCGCCCCACCCTTTGCAGCTATAACAGCTTCAACTCTTCTGGGAAGGCCGTCCACAAGGTTTAGGAGTGTGTCTATGGGAATGTTTGACCATTCTTCCAGAAGCGCATTTGTGAGGTCAGGCACTGATATGGATGAGAAGGCCTGGCTCGCCGTCTCCGTTCTAATTCACCCCAAAGGTGTTCTTGAGGTCAGGACTCTGTAGAGGGCAATGAAATTCCTCCACCCCAAACTCATTCATACATCTCTTTATGGACCTTGCTGTGCACTAATCCAAATCATTTGGGGTGGATATGGTGTGAGGTTTATTTTTCAGGAGTTGGGCTTGGCCTCTCAATTCCAGTGAAGGGAACTCTTAGCCCTTGTACACACGGTCAGAGATTCCGTCGGAATGTTTCCTATCGGACTGTTTTGTCGGATAATCCGACTGTGTGTGGTCTCCATCGGACTGTTTCCAGTATCCGACGGACGAAGTTTTCCAACTTGTCCGTAAAATTTTCCAACAAAATGCTCCGATCATGTGTAGCCTACTCCGACGGACAAAGTGCCACGCATGCTCAGATCAATTTCCTAGACCAAAGCTATTGGCTACTAGCCTGAATGTAGTCCCATCGTAAGGAAATAACGTCATCACGTTATGTACAATCGGATTTTCTGACAACTTTGTCCGACCGAGTGTATGCAACAGTTTCGGACAAAATCCGTCGGACAAAATCTGTCGGATTTGGTTGTCAGAATGTCTGACCGTGTGTACAAGGGCTCAAGGCTTCAGCATACCAAGACATTTTGGACAATTTTGGACACTTTCATGCTTCCAACTTTGTGGGGAACAGTTTGGGGATGGCCCCTTCCTGTTCCAACATGACTGCACACCAGTGCACAAAGCAAGGTCCATAAAGACATGGATAAGTGAGTTTGGGGTGAAGGAACTTGACTGGCCTGAACAGAGTCCTAACCTCAAACTGATAGAACACCTTTAGGATGAATTATAGTAGAGTCTGCAAGCAGGCCTTCTCGTCCAACATCAGTGCCTGACCTCACAAATGTGCTTCTGGAAGAATGGTCAAACATTCCCATAGACACACTATTAAACCTTGTGGACAACCTTCCCAGAAGAGTTGAAGCTGTTATAGTTGCAAAGGGTGGGGGTAATTCAATATTGAAACTTACAGACTTAGGCCCCTTTCACACTGAGGCGCTTGTAAACTGCCAGTAAAACACTGAGCACTTTTGAAGATCTTTCCAGATGCTTTTGAAGAGCTTTCCATTCATTTCAATGGAGAGGGGCGTTTTTTCACCACCCTACCAGCGCACTGCCCCAGTGCAAAAGCGTTCATTGATTTTAATGAAAATAGGTTTTCGTGAGCTTTTCAGGTGATTTCTTTAGAGTGAAAGCTCCTGAAAAGCCCCTCAGTGTGAAAGGGGTCTAAAGTCTTGTACACACGATTGGATTTTGGTCAGGGAATTGTGTGCTGACAGACTGTTGGCCTAAAATCCGACCGTTAGTACACTCCATCAGACAATTATTGGCCAACTTTCCACCAACAAATGTTGGATGGCAGGCTAGTTAACGTTCGGCGGACAACGTGACCGTGACTGTTGTCAGATTTTCCTATCGTGTGTAAAGTCCGTCACACAAATGTCCAAAGTACAAACATGCATGCTCAGAATCAATGCTCACCAAACATGACATTAGCAGAAAGTGCCCAAAGGGTGGCGCTCAAGAGCTGAAACTCCACGTAGTACATCACTATGTTCATATATGTTGACCGACAATTGTGTACCGTTTGTATGCAAGACAAGTTCCTGGCACACGCCCTCTGGACAAGTCTGATGCCCCGTACACACAATGGGATTTTCCGACAACAAATGTTGGATGTGAGCTTGTTGGCGGAAAGTCTGACCGTGTGTATGCTTCATTGAACATTTGTTGCTGGACTTTCTGCCAACAAATGTTGGCTAGCAGGTTCTCAAATTTTCTGCCAACAAATTTTTGTTGTCGGACTTTCCGATCGTGTGTACACAAGTCTGTCGCACAAAAGTCCACCCATACTCGGAATCAAGTACGAGCCTGAAGCGCTCAGTCTTGTAAAGCTAGCATTTGTAAAGCCTCATGCACACGATCAGACTTTGTACAAAACTCCACAGGAAAGTTTGTATAAAGGGCGTTGGCCGTGAACTTGTATTGCATACACACGATTGGACTTTTTCAGCCAACTTTCAACAAATCACGTGGTTTTTCTGCTCTTTACCACCACCTTTGGTCAACATCTGTATTGTTGGCTGATCTTTTGCATTGGTTCTGAGCATGAATGTTTGTAAAGTCCGATGGTTTTCTGTACACACGATCGGACTTTGCTCCATCGGACTTATGTTGTCGAAAAGTTTGTCCGTTTGCACACCCAACAAAAGTCAGATGAAAACCGAAAAAGTTTTTCCGATGGAGCGTACACACAGTCGGATGTTGCCTTAAAACAGCCAATTTGCATGTTTGCTGTCAAAAAGTCCTATCGTGTGTATGGGCCTTTTCCGATCGTGTGTACACAAGTCCGTTGCACAAAAGTCCACACGTGCTCAGAATCAAGTAGGAGCTGGAAGCACTCAGTTTTGTAAAACTAGCCTTTGTAATGGAGATATCACATACGTCTTGTATGTCACCACGTTTCGTAATTGTTGGCCAACATTTCTGTGACCATGTGTATGCAAGACAAGTTGGAGCCAACAACCGTTGAACAAAAAGCCACGGTTTTCTGGAAAGTCCGATCGTGTGTATGGGGCCTTACTCTTTGTTGGCCAAAAAAATCAGATCGTGTGTACGAGGCTTAAGACTGGGATGACATTACAGTTCATGTGTGTGCAAAGGCAGGCGTCCCAATACTTTTGGCGATATAGTGTATAATCGCTACATCTGACACGCAAGACCATAACTCATCCATTGTGGTTCTGGTGTCCTCCTATCTCCTAGAAAAGCCCCATTTAGCTCTCTTCTTTCTCTCCAGTTCTAGGTTCTCTCCTATATTTATCCCAGCCATTGGTTGCATATTTATTTTG
This sequence comes from Lithobates pipiens, assembly GCF_037356315.1. Lineage (NCBI taxonomy): Eukaryota > Metazoa > Chordata > Amphibia > Anura > Ranidae > Lithobates > Lithobates pipiens. The sequence continues at coordinate 11,822,152 of NW_027507755.1, forward strand.
GAGAAGGGGAAGCTCTATAATTAGTCAGTGAATAGGCAACACTTGACAAAATGTAACTGCTCTTGAGTCAGATTACCCAAACACGGGAAAATGTGAAGATTTAAAAACCCATTACTTTAGCATTAAAGAGCTTATATATGGTGATGCCAGGGTGGCTCTGGGGTGTAGGAGAGGGGTGAATACTTGCATAGCACTTGACTACATAAGAGGTGAACCACAAGAACTGCTAATCTATACGGCAGGAGGAATCGGAAGTGTTCTTGGCTGCCAGCGGTTCCTCTACCGCCAAGGATCCAGCACTCAGGAAATGCTGATAGAAAGAAATTCTCTTTGGGTTTTGTGCTTTTACATTTTCTCTTTTGTTCTTTCATTTCTGAATATTTATTTTTGCGAAGCCTCTACATGGAGGAAGCAGCCCCAGTCTTCTAATCATCAGATCCCAAACGCACAGCGGATACCCTCATCTGTTTTTAAGGCTCATTCACACTGGAAACCTACGCTCCACGATTGTTCCCTGCACCGCGTTCAAAATGCACTTGGTGTGCGATCTGCTGCTGGTGCCAATATAATCCTTAAGCCTCATACACACGATCGGACTTAGTACAAACATTCCCGTGGACTTTTGTACAAAGGGCATTGGCCGTAAGTTTGTATTGCATACACACGTTCTGACTTTTTAGGCAACAAACACGAACGTAGTGACGTTTCAACGTACTGACGACACTTCAAATAAGGACGTTCAATTACTCCAGAGCCACCTTTGGTCAACTTCTGTATTGTTGTCTGATCTTTTGCATTGGTTCTGAGCGTGCGTGTTTGTACTTTGTACAAAAGTCCGATGGTTTTGCGTACACACGATCGGACTTTACTCCATCGGACTTAAGGCCCATACACACGATCAGACTTTTTGACAACAAACATGCAAATTAGCTGTTTTGGAGCAACATCCGACCGTGTGTACGCTCCATCGGACAAACTTTTTTGGTTTTCATCGGACTTTTGTTGGCTGTGCGAACGGACAAACTTTCTGGCAACAAAAGTCCGATGGAGCAAAGTCTGATCGTGTGTACAGAAAACCATAGGACTTTTGTACAAAGTACAAACACGCATGCTCAGAACCAATGCAAAAGATCAGACAACATTACAGAAGTTGACCAAAGGTGGCGGTAAAGAGCAGAAAAACCACGTGATTTGGTGAAAGTTGGCTGAAAAAGTCCTGCCGTGTGTATGCAATACAAGTTCAGGGCCGACGCCCTTTGTACAAAAATCCAAGGGAAAGTTTGTACAAAGTCCTATCGTGTGTATGAGGCTTTATGTTGTCAAAAAGTTTGTCCGTTCGCACAGCCAACAAAAGTCAGATGAAAACCGAAAAAGTTTGTCCGATGGAGAGTACACACAGTCGGATGTTGCTCCAAAACAGCTCATTTGCATGTTTGTTGTCAAAAAGTCTGATCGTGTGTACGGGCCTTTACAATACCCTAAACGCAGATCACAAATGCAGTGCGGTTGCCTGCATCGGATTTCATGGTTCTACAGTAAGCTCTATGCCCCATACACACGGTCGGACATTCCGACAACAAAATCCATGGGATTTTTCCTACGGATGTTGGTTCAAACTTGTCTTGCATACACACGGTCGCACAAAGTTTCCAGAAAATCCGATCAGTCTGAACGCGGTGACCTAAAACACGTACGACGGGACTATGAACAGGCCAGTAGCCAATAGCTTTAGTCTCATCATTTATTCTGAGCATTCATGGCACTTTGTCCGTTGGAATTGTCTACACACGATCGCAATTTAAACGATCAGATTTTGTTGTGGGAAAATTTTAAATTCTGCTCTCAAACTTCGTGTGTCGGAAATTTCAATGGAAAAAGTCTGTTGGCTTTTTTACTAGTAATGGCGGCGATTTTTATCGGTACTGCGACATTATGGCGGACAAGTCGGAACAATTTTGACACATTTTTAGGACCATTGGCATTTTTACCATTATCAATACTATAAAATTGCATTGATTACTGTGAAAATGTCACTGGTAGTGAAGGGGTTAACCACTAGGGGGCAGTGAAGGGGTTAAGTGTGTCCTAGTACGTGTTCTAACTGAAGTGGGGATGGGGACTGTGCAGGGGAAATGACAGATCGTCTGTTCATACTTTGTATGAACAGACAATGTGTCTGTTCTCCCCTCAGAGAACTGGAAATTGTGTGTTTACACACACAGATGATGCCGGTTCTCGGTGTGTCCCGAGTGGTCAGGGGAGCCCCCTAGTGGCCGTCTATGGTACCGACGTACCATGACGGCGATTCGTGCAGCTGAGCCATGTTGCGGTGGCTGGTCGGCATGCGGCCAAAAGTGGTCCCAGCAGTGCATTCGCCACAGGATCGCCTTTAGAGGTGGCGCCCGCTGCTTCCCAGACATTTCTCAGCTTACCAGAGATGCCAGTAAGCACGGAAGCATTCCAATGTGAAAAGATAGCCCCCACTTGGCTCTATGCCATTGGAGGACTGGAGCAACCTCCGATGTCACTTCTGGTTCTTGTGCTTAAATGCTTCCCGGGACGCCCACTGCATATATACTGCGGCAGGGCAGCCCTTAAGCGCAAAATCAGGCACCTGTACGTGGTTTTGTGCATGAGATCTGTGGCGCGCACGTGCGTCGCCGGAGTCCTGCTCCCGCTGCTTCCTGGACATTTCCTAGCTTACCAGAGCTGCCAGTAAGCCCGGACACGCTCCAATGTGACAAGATAGCCCCCACTTGCCCTTGGAGGACTGAAGCACCCTCCAACGTCACTTCTGGTTCTTAAGCTTAACCGCTTCCGGACCGCCCACCGCATATATATACTATGGCCCTTAAGAGCAAAATCACACACCTGTACATGGTTTTGTGCACAAGATCTGGAAGCGCACACGTGCACCACCGGAGTCCCGCTTCCACCGCTTCCCGGACATTTCTTAGCTGACCAGAGCTGCCAGTAAGCCCGGAACCATTCCAACGCAACAAGATAGCCCCCACTTGGCTCTATACATTCGAATCCGTCGGACTTTTGGAGTGATCGTGTGTGGCCAAGTCCATTCGTTTGAAAGTCCGATCGTGTGTACGCGGCATTAGGGTCAGATTTGTCCACCGCAATGTCGCAGCCCCATTAAAAATCGCTGATCGCTGCCATTAATAGTGAAAACTATAAAAAAATAAAAATAAAAGTCCAAAAAATCTACAGTATCTGCAGTACCGTTGTTTGTCGCCATTCCACGAGCGTGCGCAATTTTAAAGCATGACATGTTAGATATCGATTCACTGGGCGTAACATCATCTTTCACATTATACAAAAAATTGGACTAACTTTAGTGTATTTTTTTTTATTTTTTTTAATTCATTAAAGTCTATTTTTGCAAAACAATTGCGTTGGAAAGGCCACTGTGCAAATACAGTGTGACATAAAATATTGCAGCAATCGCCATTTTATTCTCTAGGGTCTCTGCTAAAATTTAAACTTGTAATTTAAACTTGTAAACATAAAGTTCCAGAAAAGGCCTGGTCAGCAAGTGGTCAACTCACCCAAAGCTCTGCTCCTGCAGGTTATGCCACTCTGCCAGACCAATCATGGCAGCTGTGTAAGGTCCTCTAACACCATCAAGGCCTGATACAGGTACCATAGCCCTACATTGGACGTGAGGATGTCGAGAGACAGTCCATCACGGAAGCAAAGGGGAACACTTTATGTTGGGGAAACTGGGCATGTATAAGTGCTTTTACTATCCCCTAGACCAGGGGTCTCCAAACTAGGGCCCTCCAGTTGTTCAGGAACTACAATTCCCATCATGCCTAGTCATGTCTGTGAATGTCAGAGTTTTACAATGCCTCATGGGATGTGCAGTTCTGCAATAGCTGGAGGGTCGTAGTATGGAGATTCCTGCCCTAGACCTAAACTATGTGAGCATGTTAACTCTTACAGTGCAGGTCCAATGCAAGGGAAGACAATTTTTGTTTTCCCAAAGTTTAGCTTTAATTTTGATAAATGTATGTAAAAAATTTATAGCAAGGACAATGAAAGTGATGTAAATGTGAAAAAAATTTAATTAAAAACATGCAAAGTGAAAAAATAAAATAACATTTTATCTGTTTTAAATTTTTTTGTTGCATGCCACAGATCTCCTGCAGCCTCTTTGAAGCCACTTTCTATCTTCATGCACTCCAGAGATGGCTGCATTGCATTTCTCATTGCGGATCTCACGCGCTTCCCTAATTTGTGTTAAAATGTCCACTTGCCGTCTCTTGGAAGTGTGACTGGGAGACGGGGACAGAGTGCTGTCACCCTATAACAGGAAGTGCTTAAACAAGGACCTTCATGGCAGGAACACCAGGTATTCTATTAATGAAAGTAGCAGATATAAAAACACTGAACATGACTTTTGAAATAATACCGATGTCAAATCTTATATGGGATTTTAGTGACTTCCTGATTTATGGACTGAATAAAAGCATGCAGCCAGTGAAGTCAGAGAGGTTGGAACTCGCAAGTGGGTTCTGGATCAGTGTCTTAAATATTCAAAGCCACTGAATAAGGACAGCCAAGGACAGCTAAACTACTTAGCACAGTTTTTCTTTAAAATATTAAAGACTGGTAAAAGACCGAGCAATGACTCAAAACTGTATTGGAGATGAGGAATAGTGCCCCATCATTGGTATTTGTGGGAGGAAGAGTACTCCATCATTGGACTTAGTGGGATCAATAATGCCCTATCATTGGCATTAGTGTCCCATTATCAGTATCAGTGGGAGGAATAGTGCCACATCATTGGTGTTAGTGGGAGGAATAGTGCCCCATCATTGGTGTTAGTGTGAGGAATAGTGCCCCATCATTGGTATTAGGGGGAGGAATAGTGCCCCATCATTGGTATTAGGGGGAGGAATAGTGCCCCATCATTGGCATTTGTGTCCCATTATCAATATCAGTGGAGGGAGTAGTACCCCATCATTGGCATTAGTGGGAGGAATAGTGCTCCACCATTGGCATTAGTGTCCTATTATCGGTATCAGTGGAATTAATAGTGCCCCATCATTAGTATTAGTGCCTCATCATTGATATCAGTGGGAGGAATATTGCCCAATCATTGGTATTATTGGAGGAAATAGTGCTCCATCATTGGTATTAGTGCCCCATCATTGGCATTAGTGGGAGTATTAGTGCCCCATTATTGGTGTAGCACTAACCCCCGAAGGAACTGCTGGTTATTTTTGGGCTTACCATTACCTTCCACTTCTCCTTGTTGCACGTCTAGGGGATGTCCCGTGGTAGGTGACCCAGTAACTTGAGATTGACAATAGATCCAGTTGAATGGATTTTATTTGCAAACTTCAACCATTGAACAGTCTTTAACTTGGGATCAGAGGGTTGGAAAGGAATTCAGGCACTCTCAATGTCAAAGTCTATAAACGTTAAGGAACTTGCTTACTTTGACTGCATCCAGAGAACAGCCATTCGCAGCTGGATGAACACTCAGGTTGGACAGTCCCTCTCTCACAAGGCCTAGCAGCCAACAAGGTGCTTACTCAGGAGCAAAGTGTTTGTCACAGACGTTGTTGCAGAACACGTAGGGAAACTAAGCTGTAGAACACTTGTAGGATACCTGGATCTTTCAGCCTACTTGGTGATATCCACAAGACCGGATTCTCTCGGTTACTTCAGCCCTTCCAGGCTCTCGTTAAGAAAACCAACCCGTACATGGTGTTCTTCTAAAGAGTCCTCCCCTGCAATGCTTGAAGTTCAATGGGTCTCTCCCAGACCGGAGACGACACCCAACCACCTCAGAATCCTCCTCTAGTTTCCATGCCTTGGGCTAGCCAGCCCTGAGGCATTAAAGTCGGGTGGAATCGCACTCCAGGACCATGTAATCAGTACTTCATACTGGACCGGAAACCCCGAACCACGTAACTTCCATATCTTAAATACTCTCTCCCAGAGGCCACAGCGAGAGGCCACTCCTACTGACCTGACTCCGAAAGAGATTAATTAAAGCTCCTAACCAGACCATAGTTCCACACCAGAGACAGTGCCCCCTGTGGCCAGGCTGAATATCTCACAGTCCAGTCAGACTGACACAGAAGTCAAATTTAGACAAATAGACCCAAACCAAACTGCAGTTTTGGTAAAGTTTTAACTTTGAAAGACATAGCGTGTGCTCTTCAGGAGCCCGGCACTACATTGGCATCAGTGGGAAGAATAGTGCCTCATCTTTGGTATCAGTGTGAGGACTAGTCCCCCATCATTGGCAGTGGTGCCTCATGATTGATATCAGTGGAAGGAATTGTGCCCCATCAGTGGTGTTAGTAGGAGGAATAGTGCCCCATCATTGGTATTAGTGGGAGGAATAGTGCCCCATCATTGGTATCGGTAGGAGGAATAGTGCCCCATTGTTAGTATTAGTGGGAGGAATGCTGCCCCATCATTGGTTTCAGCAGGAAGAATAGTGTCCCATGATTGGTATCAGTGGGGGGAATGATGCCCAATTGTTGGTGTCAGAGGGCAAAACACTGCCTTGTACCAGTGGGAGGAATAGTGTCCCATTATTGGCATCAGTGGGAGGAATAGTGCCTCATCTTTGGTATTAGTGGGAGGACTAGTACCCCATCATTGTCAGTGGTGCCTCATCATTGATATCAGTGGGAGGAATTGTGCCCCATCAGTGGTGTTAATAGGAGGAATAGTGCCCCACCATTGGTATTAGTGGGAGGGATAGTGCCCCATCATTGGTATTAGTGGGAGGAATAGTGCCCCATCATTGGTATTAGTAGGAGGAATAGTGCCCCATTGTTAGTATTAGTGGGAGGAATGGTGCCCCATCATTGGTATCAGTGGGAGGGTAGTGTCCTATGATTGGTATCAGTGGGAGGGTAGTGTCCTATGATTGGTATCAGTGGGAGGGTAGTGTCCTATGATTGGTATCAGTGGGAGGTTAGTGTCCTATGATTGGTATCAGTGGGAGGTTAGTGTCCTATGATTGGTATCAGTGGGAGGGTAGTGTCCTATGATTGGTATCAGTGGGAGGGTAGTGTCCTATGATTGGTATCAGTGGGAGGGTAGTGTCCTATGATTGGTATCAGTGGGAGGGTAGTGTCCTATGATTGGTATCAGTGGGAGGGTAGTGTCCTATGATTGGTATCAGTGGGAGGGTAGTGTCCTATGATTGGTATCAGTGGGAGGGTAGTGTCCTATGATTGGTATCAGTGGGAGGGTAGTGTCCTATGATTGGTATCAGTGGGAGGGTAGTGTCCTATGATTGGTATCAGTGGGAGGGTAGTGTCCTATGATTGGTATCAGTGGGAGGGTAGTGTCCTATGATTGGTATAAATAGGAGGGTAGTGTCCTATGATTGGTATAAATGGGAGGGTAGTGTCCTATGATTGGTATCAGTGGGAGGGTAGTGTCCTATGATTGGTATCAGTGGGAGGGTAGTGTCCTATGATTGGTATCAGTGAGAGGGTAGTGTCCTATGATTGGTATCAGTGGGAGGAATGATGCCTAATTGTTGGTGTCAGAGGGAAAAACACTGCCTTGTAAAGGGAGGAATAGGGCCGCCTTCAGCCTGTGGACCACTGTTTGGAGATCCCCGATCTACAGTCTTCAAGGGCCACTAAAGTTAAAATAGATGTTAACCCCAATCACTAAAATCTCAAATAAGCATTACATATTAGTACAGGGCTAATAATTGAACTACATGGCAGCAGCACACTGAGTCTGCTCAGCCTTGGAGGTCTGAATGCCTCCTGAATTCCTCCTGTCACGTCCCTCATAAGGCAGCCAGTTTTAAAAATTTCCTTGGCAATTATCTCGTCCCTATAAAGCACATTCTCAAGAAAATTTGGCTCAACAAACATGAACAACACTAAAACATCCCCCACTATCGTGCTCGCTAATATTGCAGTTGCTGCACATACAGTACTTTATACACAAGACCTGATATGTGAAGTTCAGAAAGATGTCGCCCTGGCCATCTTCCAACCATTAACTCCCTTGCAAGCCGTATACTTCATAGTGCTTACCTGCCAAATATCCGACTTCAGGGTCGAGCCCTGCTGCCCTGGTCTTTTCTTAATATTCCCCGTCCTTGATCTCCTCCAGCATTAGTAAGACCTGCAAAGGACAAAATGGATATGAGATCTAAAAACCCATTAAAGTTTGCTTTCAAGAAGAAGGAACTAAAAATACAAGGTCATTGCTCTATGGCTGGCCGCAGAATCTGAAGAGCAGTTTGCAGATGTTTACCGTACTTCAATGCTGTGACCATTTTACTAATATTACATTATGAACATTTCAGAAGGAGCGTTGAAACTTTTCCTGTTGCAATAAGAGGAGTGGAACTCCATGGACAAGGAGGGTGGGGTTCTGAGCTAGGAACTTCACACAAGGGATCTTGCTACAGACCTTCCCAAAATATAGAAAATGGTGATTAATTCAACTTAACAAGATCAATCCATAATGGTAATATAAGGACTGGTTTCAGCAAAACTGTAAGGGCTAAGTTAATCTTTTATATAACCTGGCCCATGCACACAGGGGACCTTGTAGCTTAAAATACACTATGCCATTTGTAGACCTCTAGACCAGGGGTCTCCAAACTGTGACCCAGGCCTCAATGTTGCCTTTTTCTTGCCTTTTTCCAGCCCCTGGGGCACTTTTTATACCACAGATGCAAGACACTATTCCACACACTGACACAAACAATGGGGAATAATTCCTGTTACTGGCAACAACAGGGCACTATTCCTCCCACTGATGCCAATGATGGGGCACAATTTTTTCCCACTGACACCAACAATGGGGCACTATTCCTCCCACTGATACTAACAATGGGCCATTATTCCTCCTACTGACACCAAGGAGGCACTATTCCTCCCACTGATACCGATGATGGGACACTATTTCTCCCAGTGACACCAACAATGGGACGCAATTCCTCCCACTGAAACCAACAATGGAACGCTATTCCTCTCACTGAAACCAACAATGGAACTCTATTCCTCCCACTGAAACCAACAATAGGACACAATTCCTCCCACTGAAACCAACAATGGGATGCTATTCCTCCCACTGAAACCAACAATGGGATGCTATTCCTCCCACTGAAACCAACAATGGGACGCTATTCCTCCCACTGAAACCAACAATGGGACGCTATTTCCTCCCACTGAAACCAACAATGGGACACTATTCCTCCCAATGAAACCAACAATTGGGCACTATTCTTCCACTGATACCAATGATGGGGCGCTATTCTTCCCACTGAAACCAACAATGGGACGCTATTCCTCCCCACTAAAACCAACAATGGGATGCTATTCCTCCCACTGAAACCAACAATGGGACACTATTCCTCCCAATGAAACCAACAATTGGGCACTATTCTTCCACTGATACCAATGATGGGGCGCTATTCTTCCCACTGAAACCAACAATGGGACGCTATTCCTCCCACTGAAACCAACAATGGGATGCTATTCCTCCCACTGAAACCAACAATGGGACGTTATTCCTCCCACTGAAACCAACAATGGGACGCTATTCCTCCCACTGAAACCAACAATGGGATGCTATTCCTCCCACTGAAACCAACAATGGGACGTTATTCCTCCCACTGAAACCAACAATGGGACGTTATTCCTCCCACTGAAATCAACAATGGGACGTTATTCCTCCCACTGAAACCAACAATGGGACACTATTCCTCCCAATGAAACCAACAATTGGGCACTATTCTTCCACTGATACCAATGATGGGGCGCTATTCTTCCCACTGAAACCAACAATGGGACGCTATTCCTCCCACTGAAACCAACAATGGGACGTTATTCCTCCCACTGAAACCAACAATGGGACGTTATTCCTCCCACTGAAACCAACAATGGGACGCTATTCCTCCCACTGAAACCAACAATGGAACATTATTCCTCCCAATGGAACCAACAATTGGGCACTATTCTTCCACTGATACCAATGATGGGGCACTATTCTTCCCACTGAAACCAACAATGGGAAGTTATTTATCCCACTGAAACCAACAATGGGGCACTATTCCTTCCACTGATACCAAAGATGGTGCACTATTCCTCCTCCTAATGCCAAAGATGCACTGTTTTCTCCCACTGTCACCAAGACAATTTCTACTTCCAATGGCCACAGACTGGCTCCCTTCAAGTCTAAAGAATAATAAACTTGCCCTGTGTTTAGAAAGTTTGAAGACCCCTGCTCTAGACCCTTTGGGGGACATTTACTAATATTGGTGCGCACAGAATCTGGTGCAGCCATTTGCAGTAACCAATCAGCTTCCAGGTATTATTGTCAAAGCGTAATTGAAAAATCTGAAGTTAGAAGCTGATTGGTTACTATGCACAGCTGCATCAGATTCTGTGTGCACCAGTATTAGTACATGTCCCCCAAAGGGTCTAGACCAGGGGTCTCCAAACTTTCTAAACAATGGCCCCGTTTATTGCACTTTAGACTTAAGGGGAGCCAGTCTGTGGCCATTCAGATTAGAAATTGTCTTGGTGACAGTGAGATAAAACTGTGCATCTTTGGCATTAGAGGGAGGAATAGTGCACCATCATTGGTATCAGTGGGAGAAATAGTGCCCCATGGTTGGTGTCAGTGGAAGAATAGTGCCCAATTGTTGGTGTCAGATTCTGAGTGCACCAGAATCAGTAACTCTCCCCTTTCTGTCACTAAGCCTGGCAGAACTCCCAATGTTTACAATCCTACATCCGGGCTTATTTCAACTGTTGTTGAGCATTCTTCTCCAGCACTGCAGGAGGGAGCAATCTTCCTGATTAAAAATCTGTGCATGCACTTGTCCCGTCGCATTACTGCTGAGGCGCAATGGGCCCGGTACAAATTAAATGTAACATAATGTATAGAAACACCTTCACCCTTGCCCCTTCACCCCATTAAATCAACACACGTACAACCATTAGGTTGGAAAGGGCAAGGCTACAGCTTTATTAAAATCCAACACATAACATGTTAACACTTTAAACCAGTGCCAGTCACAGTTGTACTGTGCGCACACAATTCCAAAGGGGTGCCTGTCCTTACCATAAGTGCTGGACAGGTCACCTACTTCTGATTTCCATCAAGGGCATAGCCCATTACAGCCACTTTTATGCTGGCAAGGTCAAGGAACCGCAGCAAGTTGTGACATACCATTAAAAAAAGGGGCGGGAGGGTGGGCAGCTCTTCCAGCCACGTTCCTCGAAAGACCCAGAATTCCTTTGGAACAAAACTTTCCTGAGCTCAGGCCCAGCCTATCTCCCATAGCAACCAATCCATGGTGATCAATCAGCGACCTTGTCCTGCACCTGGCCATGCCCCCATCAGTCAAGGCTCTCTTTCCCTGGTGGGGGGGGGGGGTCAAGAGGCCTTCAGTATATACTCTCTAGTCGCATATCCCCACCAGTATTCTTAAACTGCTGTAGCCCCCTTCTATTGCATAATCTGAACTACTACAAAATGGCTATCAAGCTACCTTCTTTGAAGACAACTAAAGAGATTATCACTTTAGTTGTCCTTAAAAGAAAGAGGACCAGTGGCAACTTTGCTGTAGACCATGTCCTGGAAATTAGCTAGGACATAGGAATGCAAATATTGGACGTATTTCGGCCAGGTTTCACATCTGACAGAAAAGGCCTACTGGTATAGCATTGGCTTTAAACAATATTTTAAAAACAAAATGGAACAATACATTTTAAGCTATTGGGGCCCCTTGTCTGCATGGGAATGTTTATGTAAGGGGTGAAGGTAACCTTAATCACATGCAAACCTAATCAAGTGGGCGGCACAGTGGTGTAGTGGTTAGCACTCTCACCTAGCAGTAAGAAGAGTCACTGGTTCAAATCCCAACCATGACACTACCTGCCTGGAGTTTGCATGTTCTCCCTGTGCCTGCGTGGGTTTCCTCCGGGTACTCCAGTTTCCTCCCACACTCCAAAGACATGCAGGTAGGTTAATTGGCTTCTGTTTAAAATTGACCCTAGTATATGAATACCTTGGACCTTGGATTGTGGGCTCCTTGAGGGTAGGGACCGATGTGAGTGTGCAATGTACAGGGATAGGGACAATTGTAGATACTCAGGTTGAACTGGATGGACTGGTGTCTTTATTCAACCTTACTAACTATGTAACTATGTAACTATGTAAGTTAAAGTGCAAAAAATCTACAGTAAGAACCTTTTGATGTGACTTCAGTATAAGTCCAGTATTGAATATCGAATGTCGAATGGTTTCTTTCAAGTAGACACCATCTCTTTAAGACTATGAAGACATCCAACTATATTTAAATATTCATATTTATTTTGTATTTTTCAAAACGCTATTTATTAAAATGTAAAAAAAAAAAAAAAGTTCTCTCCTAGGCTTTTTCCAATCATAGAAATGATCAAATATGCATATATTTTTTTCGGCACAAGATTGGCGTGTATTCATACAGAAGCAAAGCCTTGTATCTAAATAACCTGATAGTGGGGGTAGTTATTCTAATCCTCAAGGGGGAAGGGTAGTATATAAGAATTTGTATCAATAAGACAAATTCTCTGGGTTGTCATGGAAACCTAAGCCATGTGATTACAGTGGAGTTACCACGTGACCATTGCCTACTTCAAAGCAATCGCACTAGGAAGCACTCATGCAATCACCTGTGAATTTAAAGGTACCATGATGTAATTATTCTATGCTCCAAAACCTTTACCCAGTTACCATGGGAACTCCAAGTCAGTTTCCTGACTCCATTAAGTACTATTTGCACCTAAATGGTCAAATAATATAAACCTCTTCTGTTGTATGAAGATCTCCAACCCCCATACCCTTCTACCAAACACAAGGAGGTATTAGACATTTGTTTCCTGCATCTAAAAGCTCCTTCTTAATACGCCATCAATTAGGTCTGAACCAGAAAAAAAAAAAAAGAAGTACCCTTAATGCAATAGAGGCGTTTTCCAATTTGCTCCTTTACGAGCTGCATAGTCAATAAGCGTAATCTGATGGGAAGGTGGGTCAAAGCACACAAAGGGGAATTTATTAAATTGGAGCAGACAGAATCTGCAGTTTGTTCAGTTAAACCAGGGTATTTCGAATGGCACCCCAACACACGAAGGCAGTGCACCTGTGTTGTGGTGCACCATAATGCACAGTGGTGCATTGCTTTAGAGAAAAAGAGTCATGTGCTAGGGTGCGTTGGCAGCAGGGCCAGCTATCTGACCTGGGGGTGCACTAAAAAAGTCAAGCGGCATAATATCAGCTCGGTGTAAATCACAGTGTGGCAGAGATACAGGGAACCAGTATTTACTGCTCATTTGTCATGCTTCAGAAGTAATATGTGACAGGTAGTGCAGAGGTAGTGCATGAGTGAACAGGGAGTATAATCATTAGATTATGATGATTAAACAGAACCTGTGTCCCTTTATATCATGTGTTACTATCACAGTCTGCCTTTACATTGGGGTCCCCATCAGAGTTCTCAGAGTTCCCCCTTACATCAGATGTCCCCATCAGATTCTCCCTTACATCAGGGTCCAAATCAGAGTGGCCCCTCCCATAAATTGTTCCCATAAGAGTACCCCTTAAATCAGGTGTCTTTATGAGCGTACTACCTTACATCAATTGTGTCCATCAGAGTGCTCCCTTACATCAAATGTCCCCATCAGAGTTCTCCTTTACATCAATTTTCCCCATCAGAGTTCCCCTTACATCATTTGTCCCCATCAGAGTTCCCCCTTACATCATTTGTCCCCATCAGATCTCCCCCTTACATCAATTGTCCCCATCAGAGTCCCCCCATACAACAATTATCCCCATCAGAGTCCCCCTTACATCATTTGTCCCCATGAGAGTTCCCCCTTACATCAGTTGTCCCTTACATCATTTGTCCCCATCAGAGTTTCCCCTTGCAGCAATTGTCCCCATCAGAGTTCCCTCTTACATCAATTGTGCCCATCAGACTGCCCCCTTACATCAATTGTCCCCATCAGAGTTCTCCTTTACATCAATTGTCCCCATCAGAGTTCCCCTTACATCATTTGTCCCCATCAGAGTTCCCCCTTATATCATTTGGCCCCATTAGATTTACCCCTTACATCAATTGTCCGCATTAGAGTTCCCCTTTACATCATTTGTCCCCATAAGAGGCCCCCTTACATCAATTATCCCCATCAGAGTTCCCCTTACATAATTTGTCCCCATGAGAGTTCCCCCTTACATCAACTGTCCCCATGAGAGTTCCCCCTTACATCATTTGTCCCCATCAGAGTTCCCCCTTACATCATTTGTCCCCATGAGAGTTCCCCTTGCATCATTTGTCCCCATCAAAGTTCCCCCTTACATAATTTTTCCCGTCAGAGTTCCCCCATTACATCAATTGTCCCTGTCATAGTTCCCCTTACATCAATTGTCCCCATTAGAGTCCCCCTTACATCAGTTGTCCCTTACATCATTTGTCCCCATCAGAGTTCCCCCTTACATCAACTGTCCCCATCAGAGTTTCCTGTTACATTACCTGTCCCCATCAGTGTTCCCCTTACATCAATTTCCTGATTCATAGTGCCCCCTTACATCAATTTCCTGATTCATAGTGCCCCCTTACATCAACTATCTCCATCAGAGTTTCCCTTTACATCAAGTGTCTCCATCAGATGTTCCCTTTACATTATGTGTCCCCATCAGTGTGCCCCCTTACATCAATTGCCCCATCAGAGTTTTCCTTCACATCAAATGTCTCCATTAGATTTTCCCTTTACATCAGAGTGCCCCCTTACATCAATTTCCCCCTTCATAGTGCCCCCTTACATCAACTGTCCACATCAGTGTTGCTCTTCACATCAAATGTCTCAATCAGAGTTTCCTTTTACGTTACATGTCCCCACCAGATTGTCCCCTGACATCAACTGCCCACATAAAAATGCCCTCTTACATCAAATGCCCCCATCAGGGCCCCCTTTACATTAACTGCCCTCATCAGACTGGCTATGGATCAGCAGATGCACTCTTAGCAACCTGGGGAGGGGCAACCTTTATCTGGGGGGCAGCAACTCACTCCAGGACCCACCTACATCTGAACCTGGCTGCCAATCTATTCACTTTGAATGGGTTGCCTTAAAGTGGTTGCAAGCCCTTACATGCAGTATACACTGAATAAAAAAAAATTCTCCTAAAGTTTTACCTGTTTATCTGCAATCTCTACATCCGTTCAAAGTCCAGAATTTTTAAAGCTTGTCTGAGCTGTCAAAAAACAGGGGGCGGAGAGCTGAAATTACACTCTGCAGAGCTCAGTGAGGAGAGGTCTGAGAGCTGATTGGAGGGAAGGGACACGCCCCTCTCACACAACACACAGGAACAGAGCTGAGGCAGTGAATCACAGGCTGTGTGTTAGAGGTCCCTCCCCTGTCACCTTTTTTTTTCTCTTGGCGTCAGGAAAATTTGTCATCAGAAGTGACTCATGAAGATAGAACAGGAATGAGGCAGCAGGCAGAAATTACACTTAGTGCACTTAATTGAGACAATGACAAACTATACAGGGATTTACTTTGTTCATATTTCATGTCTGAGGTTTACAACTACGTTAACACAACCCACAACAAAGAAGAAAATGGGCCCTCAATAAAACCTGCAGATTTACATTTTGAAAATGGCTTTTTAATTTTTATTAACATGTTGCAGCTTACCGTATGTGAGATTTTTAGTGATCGGGTTTACATTTTAATGACATTTCCACATTGTGATAATTATAAAAAGCAGAAACTATCTTATTTCCCCGCTTTTTAGGATTGATGTGATTAAGAAACAACACTGGGCTTATGGAATGCAATCAAATGGGATCCAAATAGTATTTTTTTTTTAAGAGAAAAATAATGTTGGATTCAATTCTCATTAATATTAACCAGAAATCAACAAAGTGATACTTAACAGGCCCTTCCATATATTTTTTTTCCAACAGCCAGATTACAGTTATCAGAAATTAACTCAGCCAAATATTTTTTTAAGGAAGACAAGTAGCAGTCAATCCTGCATTGTGTAGATAATTGATCATTATACTTGTATTACTCTGGGCCAGAAGACTGATCTTATAATTAACTGGGACTCGGATCCTAATTAGGATATTTGTTATTCATGTTTGGCAGGAAGAATCAAGTACATAGAAATTAACATAATGCCTCTACCTAAAAAAATAAAAAAAAATAAAAAAAAATCCTTGTAGTAGATTTGAACTTATGAATAATAATCAGAGAGAGACATCAAGGGAACGCATGATGAGAGGGAAATATGTTCCTGATTTGTGGAGTACTGGAATACAGGGCTAATGAGAAACAGGCCTGTTATTGTTGACCTTATCCCACCTGTCATCACAGTTACGACCCCGGGACAAAATTCTTTCTTAGCCAGTCAAATGTCAAAGTATTTGTTACATTTGTAGGTGCGCTGGCAGGGAAGACGACTGTTGGATGACCATCTGCCAGCTGGTGTGTTGGTGTATACTTTTACTACAGGCAGACCACAGGCTGTGTTTCACGCCTAGCTCAATGTTCTTGGGCTTTGATGATATTAAAAAAGGAAGAAAAAAAAATCAGCTTGGGCTTCTGGTCTTTCCTCTACATCCTATATTTCCATACCTTCATAGTCCTCCCATTCATGTAACCCTACAAACTAACCCCATAATCTTCCACGTGCAACATCTTCACCCTCTGTAAATTAGGCAACTTGTCTACTATACAAGGGCAACACCACCCCCCTTCCCCTTCTTTCCCCTATGTACAATTATCTTCTCAACCATAGCACTGTAAAACTAAAACTCACAGCCAATGATCGCATACCATATGCAACCCCTTTCAGCAATAACCACTAACCACATTCAATTCCTTTAAGTTATACAACCCCGTAGACCTAAAACCCACAATTAATAACCACCTAAAACGTTCAACTCCTTCACCATCCACGTTCAACTCCTTCACCATCCACATCCAACTTCTTCACTATCGACAACCCTGCTGACTAAGAACCCCCCAACCAATAACCACCTATCACATTCAACTCCTTCACCATCCACAACCTTACAGATGTAGAACCCCCAACCAATAACCTCTTACCACATCCAACCCTTCAAAATACACAACCCTGCAGACCTTAAACTCCCAAATAATAACTGCAGAAAGATCCAAAGACTGGACTTCTCTGCAAAGAGGGGAAGCCATGTATACCAGTCACTAGTGCATCACTTTATATTTCCCGGACGAGCCCCCAAACTGTTAGGATGTTGATGGTCTAGGGGTAGATAGACCCTTGATACCTCTGTATAAGGTGTGCCTTCCAATCTGCACAGGCCTGTAAGATTGCTTGGAGAGACCTTGTCATTGTCTTCTGTCCAGTGGGCTAATCTCACAGGCCTGTGGGGATTGGAAGTCACACCTTATACAGAGGTATCAAGGGTCTATCTACCCCTAGACTATCAACATCCTAACAGTTTCCACATCCCTGCAATAACCATCTACCACATCAATCTCTAACATTCACAATACTGCAGATCTAAAACCCCCAATCAAAAACTACCTACCACATCCAACTCCTTCACCAGCCACAACCTTGAAGACTTAAAACCCCCAATTAATAATTGCCCACAGTACCATATCTAACTCCTTCACCACACACAACTCTGCAAACCTAAAACTCCCAACCAATAACCACCTACCACATCCAACTCCTTCACAATCCACAACCCTGCAGGCCTAAACCTTCCAACCAATAGCCACCTGCCATATCCAACTACTTCACCATCCACCACCCTGCAGATCTAAAACCCCCAACCAATAACTACCTATCACTTCCACTTCCTTCACCATCCATAACCCAGGAGATCTAAACCACCTATCACATCCAAGACCTTCACCATGCACAACCCTGCAGACCTAAAACCTCCAACCAATAACAACTTTCTACATTCAACTCCTTCACTTTACACAACCCTGTAGATCTAAACCCTCAACCTTCTACCACATCCAACTTTTTCACCTTCACAACCCTGCAGACCTAAAACTCCAACCAATAACCCCCACCACATTTAACTACTTCACCTTCCTGAACCATAGAGACCTAAAACCCCAACCTATCACTTTCCTCAACATCTTAGACCCCAAACACACTATTAGATTTTCTGCAGATGTTTGTTTTCAGATTTACCAAACCCATATAATATGAGGTCAAACCTTAAGAGTTTCAATGTGTATGCAATCAGGCAGGCTCTTGCACTACATGGTTTTGGTAAATCTGAAGACAAAAATCTGCAGAAGTTCTAATATGCCGCATACACACATTCGGACTTTCCGGCAGAAAAAGTCAGACGGAATAATTTCCTCAGATATTCCGATCGTGTGTGGGCTTCATCTGACTTTTTTTTTCAAAAATTCTGACAGACCTAGAAATAGAACATGTTTTAAATCTTTCCAACGGAATCAATTCCTATCGGGAAAACCGTTTGTCTGTATGCTATTCCGACGGACCAAAAACAACGCAAGGGCAGCTATTGGCTACTGGCTATTGAACTTCCTTTTTCTTATCCTGTCGTACGTCATTGCGTTCTAAACTAATGGCCTTTGGTGTGATCGTGTGTAGGCAAGTCTGTTTCAGCGGAACTCCGTCAAAACTCAGTCGGAAAGACCGTCAGTTTATTCTGCTGGAAAAACTGGTCGTGTGTACGCGGCATTAGTGTGTATGGGACCATTGCTCTCCCGTATTGTCTTTACCTTCCCCCATCTAGCCCCCATTCCCATATTCTCCTGAATCAAACACAGGCACCCCTACATTTCCTCACACACAACAACTTTCTCCAGCATGTAACACTCTTACACCCCGCATAACTCTAGCACCTTCATCCAAACAGCCCAACCCCATACCATCTCCCACATCTAACAGTTAAGAACCCCCTCCAAAATCCAACACCCTCACACATCATAAATATGTTGTATAATACAACATTTATAACCCCACCAATTAGCTCAAGCCATCAGCTTCCTCCAGCTCCCCAAATCCCCTACCTCCTACCGTCTGGTTTGTTACTCAAAGTGACATCCTCTATAACACACCAAACCTAATGCCTCATCTTCTAACCTAACCTATCTAAATATCTACTACTTCATCATTCCACAATCACCCTTCCTTACCACAAATTTCTGTTACAATATTTTTATTGAAGAACATGAGAAAGATAATAAAGACACAAGGGTGCTTGAAAAAGTATAAGGTCTGGAACTTCTCATAGGAGGTAGGTTACTTGATTTAACAATGTAATACAAATGTGATCAGGAATGCTTAGCGGCACACCATAGAGTGCAAAAGTTTAATTATTGTAATATAGAAATGGGGAAATAACTTCTATGCAGTAATGTGAAGGTTTATTAGTGTTTAACCTTAGCTGAATTAACTATTTCTGGGTTGTAGCTAGTACATTCTACATACAGTAGGAGATAACTGGAAAACCTTACCTAACATTTCAACACCCCAATACCACCCATATCCCCACATTTAACCCCTAAATATCCACTACCATCAATCGTAATCGTGTGCACATTTACCATCATCACTTAAGCGCACACTAAAGCTGGCAAAACATGGTTAGCTTTTCATCCAAACAATTGTACAAAATTCTGACAAATCGTCAGGGCATTTGATGATGCCATCATTGAGTCAACTAAGTTTGTTAGAAAGCCCTTAATTATTTTCTAATTCTTGAGCTGCTATCTCTTTTTTTTAAGCATACATAATAAAACCCAAGAGCAAAAATGTAATGCATTGCAGTTTTCCAATCCATGGATGTGGTGGCCAGAATAGTTTTAATTTTTCAGGCTTTGTTTTCCTTTCATTTTCACTTGGGGATCCTACGAATAACACACATTGTGGCTACACTTAATTTATCCCTGTATCAATGGATGGATTGATGGTTGTCACACAGGCTGGACTTCAAACATGTCTGTCTTTGTTCAACTTCATTATGTGGTGGCTTAATGGGACTAGGAGTTAACACAATAAAGATAAGGATGTTTGCACTTTCTTTTCAGCTCATATGAAGTGACAAGGACATTATCTTTCTGGCAAGATCACCAGGAATTTTCTTCAGAAACAAATACAGCTACCACAT
Source organism: Lithobates pipiens (assembly GCF_037356315.1). NCBI lineage: Eukaryota > Metazoa > Chordata > Amphibia > Anura > Ranidae > Lithobates > Lithobates pipiens. The sequence goes on from NW_027507755.1 coordinate 11,842,316, forward strand.
CTAAGAACTGGTAAAACTGCAATACATTACAGTTTTGTTTTTGGGTTCAGATACATCTCTGCCAGGATAAAGGGAAACGCTTATGTCTCTCCTCTGAGTCATTCAGCTGTCTATTTTTAAAGTGGTTGTAAACCCTTACAAACCACTTTAACCTACAGGTAAACCTAGATTAAGGCTTACCTGTAGGTCTAAGCCCTTGTACACACGGTCGGAGAATCCGTCGGAATGTGTCCTATCGGACCGTGTTGTCGGATAATCCGACTGTGTGTGGTATGCATCGGACTGATTCCGTCGGAATATCCGTCGGACCCAATTTTCCAACTTGTTGGAAATATTTTCCGACAAACTGGTCCGATCGGACATACTCCGATCATGTGTAGAGAATTCCGATTGGACAAAGTGCCATGCATGCTCAGATCAAATTCCTACACCAAAGCTATTGGCTACTAGCCTGAACGTAGTCCCGTCGTAACGAAATAACGTCATCACGTTCTGAATGATCGGATTTTCCGACAACTTGGTCCGACCGTCTGTATGCAACAGTTTCGGACACAATCCGTCGGACAAAATCCAACGGATTTGGTTGGCAGAATGTCCGACCGTGTGTACAAGGGCTAAGAAATATCTCCTAAACCTACTCGGTTTAGGAGATATTTACTAAAAGACAGTCACTGCTGTCTACGGTGCATGCACCGTAGACAGCAGCGCGCAGGCGGGCGCACTATTGCTGTTAGCAGCATGCCGCTGCTAAAGGCGATATGCCGTTAGTGGCGGCTCCCACGCACATGCGCGGGAGTGACGTCATTGCTGCTCCGGCGCTGTGAGTGGCCAGAGCAGCGATACCCGGAAGAAGATGGACGCTCTGTACTACAGGGGACAGCGGTGACATTGCTGGCTCCTGTGTCAGGTAAGTGACACATAATGGGCTACTATACGATGCATAGTAGCCCATTATGCTTTACCTTTGCAGGGAGACAAAGAAGAAGTAAACCCATCAGAGTTTACTTCCTCTTTAACACAACAGTTGTATAGAGTCTTCTGTGCTTGTATAGGAATGCCCCCTGCTATATATACATATTTTCATTCCATTTTTTTAATCTGTGAACTGGGGGCATGATGGTGATTTAAATTAGATGGCTAACCCATTGTCTTTTAGTGGAGGTGTGTGACCATTTAATGTAAAAGATTAGGCTACACAACACACCACCTTTTAAATTCCTCATTCCCACTATTCCCCAATGTGCTGCATAACTTTTAGAATAAGGCACAATTTAATCCCCCCCCCCCCCCTTCATTTTTCTATGTGGTCACGTGACCAAAAAGTTTTGGCTCCTCTATTTACAGGGCCAACAAGACTGAATTCCAAAGAGCAGATACATCACCCAGTAGCTTCCACTGCTCTGTTGTTGGGTTGTTGGAGGGGAAGACAGTTCCCTCCCGCCAGCTGCAAATTACAGAGGAGATGGAGCTTTGCGGTCATGTGACTACATAGAAAAACTAAAATGAAAAATAATTCAATGCTAAATTGTATGCAGTACAGTGGGGAGCATTGGGGATGCAGCATTTAAAAATGGGATGTTGTATAGCCTAATCTTCTACGTTAAATGGTTACTCCCTTCCGCTAAAAGACAGTGAATTAACCCTTTAAAGTGGTTGTAAACTCTATACAACCACTTTTACCTACAGGTAAGCCTATATTAAGGCTTACCTGTAGGTGCTAGAAATATCTCTTAAACCTGCACGATTTAGGAGATATTTACAATATACGTGTCCCCCGACGTTATCGGCGCATGTGCACTTTAGAGAGGGATCATGCCGTGACTGGCGGCTCCCGCGTGCAAGGGTGGGCGTGAGATCACGCGACTCTGGTCAGTCACAGAGCCAGAGTCCACGGCCCCGGAAGGAAGAGGGGTGAAGATGGACGCTTCCAGCCAGCGGTGACATCGCAGGCTTCGTTTTCAGGTAAGTGACACATAATGGGCTACTATGCAATGCATAGTAGCCCATTATGCTTTATCTTTGCAGGGAAATACAGGGGAAGTAAAACCCATCAGGGTTTATGTCCTCTTTAAGAATTGCTGCCCATACCCATCCATGAAAAAAAAAAATTCTCCTCCAGAGGAAGAGAGAGCATTCGCTGATTTAGTGTTTATTGCCTCGCCCTTCAGATGGAAGCAAGCTAAATCTTCTTAACACCATTAAAAAAAAAAAAAAAAAGTTCTCCACAATGGTTTATGGCAAATGAGCAAATGAAAACCATTGTAGATTTGCTGATGGAAGCACATTAAAGATGCAGTTATTCTTTTCTCCCAATGATCTGTTAGAAAAAGAGACAAATGTAATATACTTGACTCTTGCCCTTTATAAAAAGAAGTCAGTAAAAGAAGGTGAGAACATTTTTTGGAGCTGACTATAACAAAGCCTGGAAAGAACACTTGTACCGCTGTATGACGGACTGTAAAACACGTATGGGGTTACTGCAAGAGCAAAGTGTGCTAACCCATAGCTACAAACCAGGAATATTCCTTCATTGTTCTTACTATAAGACATTGAAATCTGATTGGCTGCAGTCACTCACAACGTGCTTTTTACCTACCTGCGGATGATGCTGAACTTACCTCACCTAAAATGCAGATGGGCATCGGTTTTGCAACATTATAAAAGGCAAGGCGATTGATGGACATTTCACCTCGCATGCGTTCATTTACTGAGAACTAAGGTGGAATCCAGTCCGGGTTTTACCAGCCATCTTGGCAGGGTTGGTTCCAGACCAGATTTTTTTTGTGGTCCACTTGTGTCCACCAACAGGTGGTATAATTTAAGCAGAACTAGAGAAAAGGATTGCTCTTGGACCGGGACTCGGCAAACAAAAAAGAAAAGGAAACCAAGAAGATTCCCAAAGCAATTCTTCAGAAAGGAACCGGAAAATAAGTTCAAAAATTGTATAAAGTATTTATTACAAAATTCACTCAACACTAAGCAAACGATAGAACATACCCCACCCTATTTACTAAAATTAGGCAAAGTTGTCTAATTTTAGTAAATGTGGTGGGGGTATGTTCTATCTTTTGAGTAGTGTTGAGTAAATTTTGTAATAAATACTTTATACAATTTTTGAACTTATTTTCCGGTTCCTGTCTGAAGAATTGCTTTGGGAATCTTCTTGGTTTCCTTTTCTTTTTTTTATGCTTAGTTAATTCAGACTTCTCATGTAGATCTGTTCTGTGGTGAGGGCACATGGGAGCTGGGTTGAGGAATTACCATTGATTTTTTTCCTCTTGGCCCCAATCACCAATTAACAGAGGTGGAGCCTTTGTGTCACTTTTATCCCCCTTTTCTGGGACTCAGCAAGCCAAAAACCCGAGAGAGCTGCTTATGTGAATTTTGCTTTGTAAGAGAAAAGGTTTGTATTATCTTTGTTTTGTGGGTGACTGGGAAAAGCCCTTCAAATGTTGAGTTAGAAACATGTAATGTTCAGTTAGTGCCTAGATGGCAAGGATTTATTTTCTGTTTTTGTTTGTGTTATTTTCATGCAACCTTTTACATAAAACTGTCTGGCTACAAGTCAGATTTCAAGAAACCTGCCGTTTGAACAACCTTTTTCCCAGGGGAGTTGATCCCCTTTGAGCTAACCCCTGACATTTTACATGGCCATACTCAGGCCAATATTGACCACCCAGTGTTGGGCATCACCAACAGTTTTACCAAACCCTCAGCAGGCATCCGAGGGGCTGATCCGGCATATAAGACGACCCCCAATTTTTGGCCAGTTTTTTTAAGTGTAAAAGGTCGTCTTATACGCCGGAAAATACGGTATTGAACACATTACCATTTTTCTAGTTAAATATATTTCTAAATGTGCTATAGACATGACATATTTACCCCATGCCGGAAACAACCCATGCAAGAGATATATATATATATATATATTTACACACAAAAAAACAAATAAGTTCAGAAATTAAGAAAAGGAGGTGCAAAAAGGCATGGAAAGCCAAGACACCAGCTGAAATCTATCAGTAATTAGAAAGCAATCCTTCCCCTTGTTAGTGAAAATTAATTTCAGCTGGTTCAGTCTCAACTTATGGCCTATAAAAAGTTGTCTCATTACCAAGGTGTCACACAAGAAACATCTCATGATGGGTAAGAGCAAAGAACTCGCTCAAGAGCTTCACAACCTTATTGTTGCAACATATACTGATGGCATTGGTTACAGAAGGATTTCTAAACTTCTAAATGTTCCAGTGCACACTGCTGGGGCCATAATCCGGAAGTGAAAAGAACATCATGTCACCATAATCTGTCCATGACCAGATGCTCCTCACAAGCTTACTGACAGAAGAGTGAAAAGAATTATCAAGAGCCAAAAAACATTTGTGGAGAGCTTCAGAATGACCTGGAATTAGCAGGTACAATTGTTTCAAAGAAAACAAGTAATTCACTAACCGCCATGGCCTGTATGCACGCTCTTCACACAAGACTCCAGTGCTGAAGAAAAAGCATGTTGAAGCTAATTTAAAGTTTGCTGCACAATATTTAGACAAACCTGTGAAATACTGGGAGAATATAATATGGTCAGATGAGACTCTTTAGATGCCAAAATACACACCATGTTTGGAGGTCAAATGGCACTGCATATCACCCCTAAAACACCCCCATACAAACAGTATAGTTTGGAGGTGGGAACATCATGGTGTGGGGCTGTTTTTCAGCATAAGGTACTGGCAAACTTCATATCATAGAAGGAAGGATGAATGGAAACATGTACCAAGACATTCTTGATAAAAATTTGCTGCCATCTACCAGGATGATGAAGATGAAACCAGGGAGGACGTTTCAGAAAGACAATGGTCCCAAACACAAAGCCAAGGAAACTCTCAGCTGGATTCACAGAGGGAAAATAAAGCTGCTAGAATGACTTAGCCAATCACCTGACTTGAATCCAATATAATATCTATGAAAAGAACTAAAGATCAGAGTTCATAGAAGAGGCCCACAGAACCTTCAAGATTTGAAGACTGTTTGTGTGGAAGAATGGACTAAAATCACATGCAACTCGTTTCTCCATACAGGAGGCGTCTTGAAGCTGTCATTACCAACAAAGGATTTTGTACGAAGTATTACATTTCTGTTAGCATGTTCAATACTTTTTCCCTGTGTCATGCAGTTGTATTACACATAACTTCATTTCTGAACTTTATTTTATGTTACGGACGTGGTGAAAATGTTATGTCAATAGCACCTTTAGAAATATATCTACCTAGAAAAATGGAGACTCGTTCAAAACTTATTTTACCCACTACTCGAATCAAAATGGTATTTCAGGTACCATATAATGCCTCTCGGGAGGTAGGTTCCCTATACTCTTGTGTCAAGGGAGTTGCATAGTATGAGGACCCCTGGAGGCTGTTGATGACTGCAGTCCAGTGCAAGCTTCAAGCATGCCCCATATTGTCTTCCAATGTGTAGCAGAAAAGGTCTCAAAGGTGCCAACAGCATGGCACCTGAAAAGTCCCATTTTGTTTGTCCTCTCTGTTGGTATATAGTACGGGGATGTGGTGCAATTAAATGTATAGCCAGCCACTTCTTCCAGTTTAACTTGATACTTTATCGTTCTTTGGTTGAGGCTACAACATTATAAAATACGTGCGCCAGCATTTATTCATAAGTCTATCTGCACTTACATTTTCTCTTACTTCCCCTGCAAAAACCCACAAATATCTGTTAATCCTACCAGTGAAGCCCAGCTAATGCAGCTTCCTATGATGGGGTGGCAACAATGCTGCACAGCTTGTGAATTCAGAGCAGAGTTGCCTCTCTTATGTAAGTTGTTTCCACTTATATTACAGTGGGATGAAAATACATTGCAGGGGACATGGCTGTCAGCATTGTCACTGTGGATTCATAGCCTGATCCATGTGTGAAAAAAAACATATTAGACAATAAAAACAGTAAAGAAACAATGCAAAAAAAGCAGCATATAATAATAAAATAAAGATTTTTTTCTTTAATCTTCCTGTGCACAAGAGAGAGAGAGAGAAGAAAAATTTAGGAAGAATTTTTTGCATGGGACCTGAGAGGGAGAGATGGAATGCAGTGCTGAGAGGATGAATGTATATGCTTTTCTCAAGCATGGAGGTCTTAGGCATGCAGTTGAAAAAGTTGGAAACGGAGAACCTGAGAGGTTACTATGCACCATTAACATTTGTATCACAGCACATTCGCTCTCAAACCCCCCTCTTGACACCCATAATGGGAAAAGTATTGTAAGCATTTTACAAATATGTAACTGCCACTTTGCCCTAAGTGTGAGACAGTTTTTACCCTCCTCATTGACACTTGTTTCCCTTACAATTGGACTCAGTCTACCAAATTGCGGGACAATAATCCTGCCATTTGTATGGAACTATGTTAGGCCATATATTTGGGACTATATCTGCTAAGTGTAAGCTCTAACGAGCAGGGCTCTCTGATCCCCCCCTGTATTGAATTGTATTGTAGTTGTACTGTCTGCCCTAATGTTGTACAGTGCTGTGTAAACTGTGACCGTTATTTAAATCCTATATAATAAAAATAATAAGTGCTGTTAAAGTGATGCACCATGTGTTCACAACGAATGTTCATTTCCAAGTACAGCTTTCTGAAAATGAGAAAAACCTCTGTTTCTGCATTAAAGTCTTAGCATGTACAGTGGGCGTGATTGCTGCATTGCTGCAGGCAGTAAGATAACAGCAAGGTAAACTCATAATATGCTAGACAAGTAATCAATGCACAAACCTTAGAGATGGCAGTGTAATTTATATAGACAGCCAATACTAGGGGAGTGTAACCTGAAATAAGTGCAAACCTGATCAGCCTAGGAGCTGGTGGTGGTGGTAGTGGTAAGGGGTCATCCTCCTGGCAGTGAGAGAAGAACTCAATGGAGCATGCCCCAGTTGACTGGAGTCCCACCTGACCCTAGGTATTTACTTGGATCTATTGATCCTTAATCTGTGACAACATACAGAATGCCAGGCCCTGCATGAAGAAAACCATGGATATGGATCAGGGGGTGGAGTGGAAATGGTTTCAGAAGTACTTTCATTGCATGCAGATATGGAACTCTGCATGGGGTGCTTGAACTGGAAATTGGCTACACAATCTGGCCCATGGGTGACTCTATTTACTGCAGGCTATTAGCTGCAGGGTCCAGACCACATGGGGAAGTTAGAAGGCACCTACAAGTGCAGATGCATGTATATCTAAGTGCTGCAGTATATATACGTTTTTATTTATTTTTTTAATATAAAGCAATAGTTCTACTTTTAGTTTTAGAGTTTACCAATAAACAAAAAACTGTTTCCTAGAACACTGTGTGGTTAGAACTGGAGAAATATTTAAAATTTCCGGTGGTAAATGTTCTAAAATTGACTACGTTATATTAACACCAATCATTCATAATGCACAAAGGGTTGGATTGCGTAAATAATTCATCCAATGTGATAAGAATTAATACCACAAGTATGCTTTTAATGCATATTTGATCACACTACTGCATTAAAATGTTAAAATGTTTTTCACATAAGATTTTATAGTAAAGTTCACTAGATCTATAAAAGGACTACTAATACATCTAAAGCCCCATACACACGATCGGACTTTGTACAAACTTTCCCGTGGACTTTTGTACAAAGGGCGTGGTCCACAAGTTTGTATTGCATACACACGATCGGACTTTTTGACAACAAACACGAACGTAGTGACGTCACAACGTACTGACGCCACTTCAAAAGAGGGACGTTCAAGGACTCCAGCGCCACCTTTGGTCAACTTCTGTATTGTAGTTCGATCGTTTGCATTGGTGCTGAGCATGCGTGTTTATACCTTGTACAAAAGTCCGATGCTTTTGCATACACACGGTCGGACTTTGCTCCATCGGACTTTTGTTGCCAGAAAGTTTGTCCGTTCGCACAGCCAACAAAAGTCCGATGAAAACCAAAAAAGTTTGTCCGATGGAGCATACACACGGTCGGATGTTGCTCCAAAACAGCTAATTTGCATGTTTGTTGTCAAAAAGTCAGACCGTGTGTACGGGCCTTAAGACTGATATTTTCATTATAGGTGGACACAGGATAAATCGAGTTTTAATTCTATCTATTTGTCTATCTTTTAATAGCAATGGGGGTTTGTCAATGCATGTCCAAAGGAATAACGAGTATGGCGACATACCCTTTTTGAGCCATCTGTCAAATGGTGGATGGCTTTTCATAGGGGTGGCAAACACAGTGTCATATGTAACCAGGCCCTTAGAAATTGACTAAAAGCAACTTTGTAGTCGATGTTGTGATCTCTAAAAATGAATAACTCCTCATAAGCAGCTAGAGTAGTCAGGGATAGCTTGTGTTAAAGCTCTTTTAATGCTGAACTTCAGGAAATTTGAACTTCCCTTGCAGTGGGACTCCCTCCACTGCAAGAGTTAAATGCTCAATTTTGTCTAGGGTACCATTAAAAAAAACACTTTTACTGCACTCCCACAGGCTACCACCTCACTGTGCCACCATACCTTAAAGCTTTTTCTCTTTGGTGCTCCATTAATTACTCTCTGATGGCATCACATACAATGCAGGACCAGCAGGACCAATCAGTTGCTCTTTAATGGCATCACGTACAATGGAGGACCAGCAGTCCTGCATTGTAAGTGAGGATATGGATGTCCTTAGAGGTCATGTCTTTGACACAATGGCCATTAGCGGCCAAGTCTTTGACACAGTGGCCATTGGAGGACAGTTTTCGACACAATGGCTATTGGAGGCCAAGTCTTTGACACAGTGGCCATCAGAGGCTAAGTATTTGACACATTGGAGACCAAGTCTTTGACACAGAGGCCATCGAAGGCCAAGACTTTGACACAGTAGCAGAACACCACTAGAGGTGCATATCGGCACAGCACAGAGGGGCAACATAAAAATGCCATCAGAGTAGTAAAACCAAATTGTTTCAAAACTTAAAAACAGTTTTATGTGAATTTACTGGATCTCTAGTTCCAAATACTTAGAGAGGTGTAAGCTATTTCACACTCCTGATCAGGTATTCCAGAAAGAACACAAAAACAGCAAAAGAAACTAGCCCAAATCAATGCATATTTAATTACATTCACAACATTTAACTTGGCCCCTTATAAAGCCACAGCACTGTGCTGTAATATCGAGGTGAGGCTGTGTATAAATGCAGCAAGGATTTCCTCTACTTGTCTCAGCAGCCAGCAGATAGGATTTTACAAGGGGGAGACAGGGCTCTCACAATGAGACACCGATACTCTTTAAGTTGAAAGTTAATAAAGAAAACAGCTGTGTGTACACGAGGTCAGATATAAGTCCAGAGACAAGTGGAATTACGGCTCACGGAGGCAGTTGTGGAATGTTTATGGGTGTAGTTCTGAAGAAGATGAAAAATTAAGCTCTATGCAATATACCAGGGGAAGAGGATTCGCTGGGCGTCTTGCTTTTCAAAGGAATCTACATGGTATTTTTTTTTTTTTATGTTATCTTGGTATTAGTCTGGTATATGGAAGGATAATAGTATCTACAGTGGTGTGAAAAAGTGTTTGCCCCTTCCTCATTTCCTGTTCCTTTGCATGTTTGTCACACTTAAGTGTTTCGGAACATCAAACCAATTTAAACAATAGTCAAGGACAACACAAGTAAACACAAAATGCAATTTGTAAATGAAGGTGTTTATTATTAAAGGTGAAAAAAAATCCAAACCATCATGGCCCTGTGTGAAAAAGTGATTGCCCCCCTTGTTAAAACATACTATAACTGTGGTTGTCCACACCTGAGTTCAATTTCTCTAGCCACACCCAGGCCTGATTATTGCCACACCTGTTCACAATCAAGGCATCACTTAAATAGGAGCTGCTTGACACAGTAAGGTCCACCAGAAGATCCTTAAAAGCTACACATCATGCCGAGACCCAAAGAAATTCAGGAACAATTGAGAAAGAAAGTAATTGAGATCTATCAGTCTGGAAAGGGTTATAAAGCCATTTCCAAAGCTTTGGGAATCCAGCGAACCACAGTGAGAGCCATTATCCACAAATGGCGAAGACATGGAACAGTGGTGAACCTTCCCAGGAGTGGCCGGCCGCCCAAAATTACCCCAAGAGCGCAGCGACGACTCATCCAAGAGGTCACAAAAGACCCCACAACAACGTCCAAGGAACTGCAGGCCTCACTTGCCTCAGTTAAGGTCAGCGTTCATGCCTCCACCATCAGGAAAAGACTGGGCAAAAATGGCCTGCATGGCAGAGTTCCAAGGAGAAAACCACTGCTGAGCAAAAAGAACATCAAAGCTCGTCTCAATTTCTCCACAACACATCTTGATGATCCCCAAGACTTTTGGGACAACATTCTGTGGACCGATGAGACAAAAGTGGAACTCTTTGGAAGGTGTGTGTCCAAGTATATCTGGCGTAGAAGGAACACTGCATTTCATAAAAAGAACATTATACCAACAGTAAAATATGGTGGTGGTAGTGTGATGGTCTGGGGCTGTTTTGCTGCTTCAGGACCTGGAAGACTTGCCGTGATAAAAGGAACTATGAATTCTGCTGTCTACCAAGAGATCCTGAAGGAGAATGTCCGACCATCTGTTCGTGTACTCAAGCTGAAACGAACTTGGGTTCTGCAGCAGGACAATGATCCTAAACACACCAGCAAGTCCACTACCGAATGGCTGAAGAAAAACAAAATGAAGACTTTGGAGTGGCCTAGCCAAAGTCCTGACCTGAATCCTATTGAGATGTTGTGGTATGACCTTAAAAAGGCCGTTCATGCTCGAAAACCCTCTAATGTAACTGAATTAGGACAATCCTGCAAAGATGAGTGGGCCAAAATTCCTCCAGGACGCTGTAAAAGCCTCATTGCACGTTATCGCAAACGCTTGGTTGCAGTTGTTGCTGCTAAGGGTGGCCCAACCAGTTATTAGGTTTAGGGGGCAATCACTTTTTCACACAGGGCCATGATGGTTTGGATTTTTTTTCACCTTTAATAATAAACACCTTCATTTACAAATTGCATTTTGTGTTTACTTGTGTTGTCCTTGACTATTGTTTAAATTGGTTTGATGTTCCGAAACACTTAAGTGTGACAAACATGCAAAGGAACAGGAAATGAGGAAGGGGGCAAATACTTTTTCACACCACTGTATATGGTTTCCTCCAGTTTTTGTAGGGTTGTAGTTACTCTTGTTTCTAGAGCCTGCATACTGTAAGGGGTGACTTTAGAGGGTACAACTTCTCTAGCCCTTTGGACTCAAAGAAAACCAAGCAGAACTCTTTTATATCTACTTCTAATTTACCAGCTGCAGGGCTGGGACAAGGGGTGGGCAGGGGGGGGGGCACTGTGGTAGGGGGCACCACAAGGAGATTGGGGGGAGGTAATTTGTGTTGGAAGGGGGTATGTATTGTTCTAGAAGGGGACATTTTGGGGAGGGGGGTGCTAAGAGTGGTGATTTAGGGGGATTTGTGTTGGGAGGGGAGAACTGAAGTGTGAGGGGTAGAAGATGTGTGCTAGGAGGGCACATTTTAGGTGTAGAGGATGTGTGCTAAGAGAGGTGATTTTTTTTGGGAGGAGGGGGGGCATTTGAGCTGGGGAGATTTGGGAGATGGGGGGGGAAAGATTTGTGCTTAGAGGCGGGGGGGATTTATTCTTATGGGGTAAGCATGCAGTTTAATGCTCAGAGTCTTTGAGGGGGATTTTGTCTGACATATAATGCTCAGACATCTTGAGGAGAGTATCAGGGAATATAAACATCAGGAGAGTATCAGTGAAGTTTGCCAGGTGGGGAGCATCGGGAAAGTTTGCCACAAGGAGAGTATCAAGGAAGGGTGATATGAGGCGAGTATCGGGGAAGGGTGCCCCTAAGCAAGTATCGGGGAAGGGTGCCCCTAAGCGAGTATCGGGAAGGGTGCCACGTGGCGAGTGTCAGGAAAGGGTGCCGCGAGGAGAGTAATCGGGAAAGGGTGCCTCGAGGAGAGTAATCGGGAAAGGGTGCCCCGAGGAGAGTAAATCGGGAAAGGGTGCCCCGAGGAGAGTAAATCGGGAAAGGGTGCCCCGAGGCGATTATCGTTGAAGGGTGCCACAAGGAGAGTATTGGGGAAGGGTGCCACGTTGCGAGTATTGGGGAAGGCTGTCCCGAGGCGAGTATCAGGGAAGGGTGCCATGAGGCGAGTATTGAGGAAGGGTGCCACAAGGTGAGTATCGGGGAAGGGTGCCACAAGGTGAGTATCAGGGAAGGGTGTCATCAGAGGAGCATCAGGGAAGGTAATGTCACTGGAACAAGCCAAGCAGGACAAATGTCTCCCTGTCTATCACACTTTAGGAAACCTTAAAATTACTTTTCACCCTGTTATACTTTCAACATTTTACAAACCCTTAATATTGATGGCATACAAAACTGTGCAAAAAAGTGGTTTTCATATTTGCCTGGATTTCCACTAAACTCAAACAATTATGTTACCACTTTTGGATGATTTAGTGTTTAATAGGTTAAGCTGCAGAGATTATCATTTTAATGCTGCCAAGTACACATAGTATTTTTTTATAAAATAAATACTGGCAAATAGTGAATCCTACCCCAGCAAAGAGTGGGTTAAAACCAACAGTGGAGGCAAGAATAGAATAGAAGCTAAACTGTTTTCGGATTCAAAAACAGCGAGCAATTTCATCATGGCCGATGTAACGTCAACGTGAAGGCTTCCTAGATCCAAACCATTCTAGCACATAATTAAATTAGCCGAGATTCCCTCTAGTATTTCAGGCGTTCATGTCACCCAATTAGAACACCTGTAAAGAAGCTCTGTAACTTCAACTTTTCAAGCTTGCAAATCCTATTAAGATATGACAAGCAACAATAAGGTCATTATTGCAATTTCCGCACCTGGGCTAAGAAGCTCATTCCAATCCTCCACTGTTTCATGCTCATGTCAAAGTCTATCTGAACCATGACTTTGAATACCTAGCCAGGACCAGCTTGGCTTGTAGGCCTCCTCGATAGATAGAATTGTTGCTGCAATAAAAAACTGTAATGACTGTCTTGAGAAAGCCTCTAAGGAAGAAGCAGGTCAGATATAGTGATTGGGATAGGCGCCAAACTTTTATATTTGCATATACCTGGATACCCAGGAATAACATGATGGTCCTAAAGCTTGGAATACACTAGTAGAATGTCCCTCGACATTTTGTGTTCTATGAACATTCATTTGTTTTTCAACATTAGGGTCAATCTGATACTCATTTTTGACCCTAGTAATCAAAAAAATTGAAGGAGCAGGACTCAAAATACTTCTCAAATGTATGAATTTCTAACAGTGTATGTGTTTATTGTTCAGTAAATCCATTCATTCCAAAATTAAATATTGAAAGCAAACTAAACCTTTTGAATGACATTCGAATGTTCTGAGAATTTTCATTTTTTTGTTCAAAATTCTGCTAGTGTACACCCAGATTAAGTATGAAGGATCTACAGCAAAATGTTAACACAAGATCAATATTTCTAACGACAGCTTGCCTTTTCCGGGTCTGCATTTCTAATTTAAAGAAGATGTAAACCTAACCAAATGACATTTACTTTGCTGAAGCATTGTGTACCATAAACAAATGCCATTTTTCTTTTTAAAAAATATATATATTTGTTTTTCATCCTTTGTTGCATCTCAGCGATGCTGATTTCCTGCAGCCATTTCCTTTCTACATGCACTCCAATGATGGCTGCATTGCATTTTTTCAGGGCAGGGACCATGTCTGTATGTTGTGTGTTCAGAAAAAGACACTTGCTGTCTCCACTGAAAGCCAAGTTGACAGGATGACACTACAGAGACACTATTGGGAGACAGGGACAGACCATCACCGTATAACGGGACATGCCTTAAAGCGGAGGAAAAGACTAATGCCTTGTACACATGATCTGACTTTCCGCCAACAAAACCATGTATTTTTGTTCAAAGGATGTTGGCTCAAACTTCTCTTGCATACACACGGTCACACAAATGTTGGCCAACAATTCCAAATGCGGTGACGTACAAGATGTATGATGAGCCAAGAAAAAGGAAGTTCAATAGCCAGTGCAGCTCCTTCTGCTTGATTCCGACCATGTGTGAACTTTTGTGCATCAGACTTGTGTACACAAATACAAAATTTTGTTGGCGGAAAATTTGAGAACCTGCTAGCCAACATTTGTTGGCGGAAAGTCCAACAGCAAATGTTCTATGGAGCATACACACAGTCGGACTTTCCGACAACAAGCTCACATCCAACATTTCCAGTTGGAAAATCCGACCGTGTGTACGTGGCATAAGTCTATCTATTCTTAAAAATGTTTCCTCCTCCTCCCTCCTACCTAACCTGTATGAAAAAGTTGTGTGTACTTACCTATATTTAATCTGCTCCGGTCCGGGCACGTGATCCTGGAGCTCCGGCTTCCCTGTGTTAGTGAGCAGCTGCTGCAGGGGAGAGGAGAGAGTGCTGACAATGACTGCCCTATGGGACATCCTGGCTTCTGGAATTTCAGCTGCTGTCCCCTGAGCCAAGGCTGTAGGTCTATGTGACTGGACCAAAGCAGATTAAAAATGGGTAATCACACACATCTTTTTATACAGGTTAGGCAGGAAAGAGAGGGACATTTTTACGAATAGTTGGACTTATGCTTTTCCTCCAATTTAACAAAAACATTAATAGCAGGATCACCAGGTATAATTGTAATAAAAGCTGTAGATTTTATAATCTCAAAAATGACTTTTTACCTCTAGGCAAAAACTTTTTTTTTAGATTTGAGAAGATTTAGACCCCCTGCAAAGTTCTTATTGCTGTCTGTGTCCCTGTTATTATTATAATACAGGATTTATATATCACCAACAATTTGCACAGTGCTTTACAATATAAAATGAGACAATATAGTTACAATACAATAAAATACAAGAGGATTAAGGGGGGCCTGCTCAGAAGAGCTTACAATCTAATAGGGTGCGCAGGTGGTACAAAAGGTTATAACTGTGGGGGATGAGCTGATGGAAGTGATAGGAGATTAGCTGGAGACATGATAGGCTTCCCTGAAGAGATGAGTTTTCAGGGATCGCTCGAAGGTAGCGAGAGTAGGGGATAGCCGGATCAGCGGATGTAGTGAATTCCAGAGGATGGGAGAGACTCTGGAGAAATCCTGGAGACGAGCATGAGAGGAAGAGATGAGAGAGCTTGAGAGTAGGAGGTTTTGAGAAGAGTGGAGGGGACATTTTGGGTGATATTTGGAGACAAGATATACAGGTTCACTCTTCTATTTGTACTTGTGCCAATTGTCACCAAGACAGAAAGAATTCCCAAATTTCAGAGTTGCCCCCAGAACAAGGGCAAACCTTTCAATGTCGACACCAATGTTGGTACACAGATGTAGAAATGACTGGGCAGCTTTACAACCACCCAAATTACTTTTAATACAAACCTAACCGAACAGCTCACTGCAAAAATGTACACAAACTGGCTGCTATAGTGGCCAGGAGTTTATTTACCTGTTGGCAGCCAAAGGGTTACAATTTATGAGATTTTGGGGATTTTTGGTACACAAACTGAAAAAACATGGCCGCCAGATGCTCCCATACACGCCCCCAAAGTTAGACAGAGAGGTCTTTTTTTTTTATGCTTACACTGGCTTACACAATGTTTGCAAGACATATAAACAGAGCTTATAGCGCATCCTTCAAGCAAATATATAGATTCCCCCCCCCCTTTTTTTTTTTAAAGATCTACCTGTATAAGTGGTCACCTCCCCCCATAAAATATATATATATATATATATATATATATATATATATCTATAATCAGTGTATATACTCAAATTATGTGCTGAAACAACAAAAAATATATAATTACACTTTAAAGCTGCTGTTTACATTATCCGTTTCCAAATCATAGGCGTGAGCAGGGCTAGTGCCAGGTGTGCCTGGGCACATGCTAATCACTCTGTGCAGTGCAGATTCCCCCTGCTGCCTGGGCTTCCCCCTTTGCTGCGCCCCCGGCAGTGCTGCTGGCTTCCCTTCTCTCCCCCAATTGCTGCATGGGATGTTTATATATTATATACCGGTCCCTTCCTTTTTCCAAATGAACACAGTTAACATACTCACTGTGTTATTTCATAACTGAAGCATAGTAAACAGTGTTTACTAAGCTTCAGTTTGTGCCGCTCAAAACAGAGCACTTTAAATTCATTTGGTTGACCTGGATGTCTTTTTTCAACCAGATTAACTGTAACTATGTGGCTTCACAGAGCCTGGGGACCTGTCATTCACTGTTCAGTGCAGCTAAGGCTGCTGAGAAAGGCATGTGTGTGTTTGAGGTTTAGGGTACACACCCTGATCCTAATAGATATTAAAATCATACACACTAAAAAACATGCTACTTAAGATTAATAAAAATGATAAATAAAAGCACCCCTAAAAATTTTTTTTTCTTAGGTGTTTTATTTGAAAGCATAGAATACTGAGTGCAGCAGCCTCCCTCGGCCCCCTAATACTTACCTGGAACCGATCTTCCTCCAGCGATGTGCATGAGTGCCTCGGCCTTCCAGGACTCTCCTTCCTGATCGGGCTGAGACACAGTAGCACTGCTATTGGCTCCTGCTGCTGTCAATCAAAGTCAGTTAGCCAATCAGGAGAGAGATGGGGCGGGGCCAAACCACAGTTCTGTGTCTGAATGGACACATAGAGCTGCAGCTCAGCTTGGGTGTCCCCCATAGCAAGCTGCTTGCTGTGGGGGCACTCAACAGGAGGGAGGAGCCAGGAGAGGCGAAGAGAGACCAGAGAAGAGGAGGATCCGGGCTTCTCTGTACAAAGACATTACGCAGAGCATGTAAGTACAGTACAACATGTTTGTTATTTTTAAAGAAAAAAGAACGAGACTTTAGCATCACTTTAAAGTGTAAGTAACCCCCCCCCCCCCCCTATCTTTTTCAGCCAAGGAAGCTGCCATTTTTGCCTCTGTTTAATCTACAACTGCCATGATGCTGCACATGTGATCAGTTTAGACACCAGCCATTGGATGGTTTGACAGTTTGATTGAGAGCACAACCAATGGGAGTGTTACATTTCTGGCATGTGCCGGAAATGAAACTATTTTATAGATGGGTTTACTTCTGCTAAGTGTGTGTGATCATCAATACGTGGTCATGTTTTTATAACACAGTAAAACCTTGGTTTGGGAGCCTTTTGCAAGACGAGCAACATTTTTTTAATAAAAAATTTGACTTGATCTACAAGTAGCGCCATGTCATAACTGAGTATAATTGAGAAGAGAGGCGCCTCTAATGCCGAGTACACACGATTGGCATTCTCATTGGAAAAAGCTCTGATAGTTTTCCCGACGGAGTTTTCCCGACGGAATTCGGCTCAAGCTGTCTTGCCTACACACGGTCACACCAAATTCCGAGTTTATAACACGGAGACGTACAACACGTATGACGTGACTAGAAAAAGGAAGTTCAATACCCAGTAGCCAATAGCTTCTGTCTCTTGTTGAATCTGAGCATGCGTGAATTTTGGCGTGTCGGAATTGCATACACACGATCGGAATTACCGTAGAAAGTTTTTCCGTCAGGAAAATTGAGAACATGCTATCAATTTTTGGCTGGCGGAAATTCGGACAGCTAAATTCCGATGTAGCCTACACACGGCCGCATTTTCCGATGAAAAGCTCTCATCGGTCCTTTACTGGCCAGAATTCCGATCGTGTGTACACGGTATAAGTGTAGTAATATGGTTACATTTATTGAAGGTACAACATTTAGCAACATATTGCTACACTTAGAGGCGCCTCTCTTCTCTTTTATACTCTGTAGCTCCTGCTGGATTTTGCTTCTAATGCCCTTGTGGAGGCTTCCATTTGTGGATAGACGTTTTATGGTTACACAACCTGGTCACATTGCTATAATCTTTTTATATGGACTATAAACTGAAGGACTTATGAATAAATGATTGTTTAACAAATCATTTGAGTTTGCATTATTTCTTATGGGGAAATTTGCTTTGATATACAAGTGCTTTGGATTACAAGCATGTTTCTGATACGAATTATGCTCGCAATCCAAAGCTTTACTCTACTTTTTTCAGTATAGTTTGCAATTATGCATATGGGTGACCATGTTTGCTATATGTGCAGGCTCTACTTCCTACTCTACTCTCCTGTGCTTGCTTCTCAGTGGTTGGCCTTTGCGGCTCCCTCTCACAATGCAAGTTTATAAGTCGGTTGCGAATAATGTACTCCCCTGTGAGGCTCATTCTCAACAGATGATAATACCCAATTCCATATAAAATTTTATTTTACTGATAGTAGGGATGGGTCCTCACCACATGCTGTATCTCAGTCCAGCAGTTCCCACGTCACTACAGGACAAGGCACCTAGTGCCTACCAATAAGGTAAGTACATTTTTTCAGGGAGCTGCTTTATTTAATTTGTTATATTTTTTTTTTTTTGCAAAAAAAGCCACAGAGTCTATTTAAGACCATACATCGATTAATGGAAAAAACGTTGTTTCACAGTGCGAGAACAGCGCTCGTACAGATTTTCTTGCGTTCAGAACGGAGTGAGCCAGATGTTCTTGTTTTGGTTTTTCATTGTCGTATTGTGTGGGAGCAGAAGACAGAGAATAGAAAGGAAACCTCCATGTCTCCAAGTTTTGAAATGTGTACTAGAGAGGATACTATTTTTGTAGGCTCTTTTCCTAGAATGGTGTTAGTAGACCTATTAGTTCCTGTATTTCTTGCAGATACTTGCTGATGCATGGCAGCCATATCATAAAAAAGGTGTCGAACCTGATGGATTGCTAGCTGTAAGAGATATATTCCATATTGTAAATCCCTTTATTTTCAGCAGCTGATTGCTGTTTGGAAATAGAAGGGATTTTCCAGGTTTTGGCAATGATACCTCCTGCACAAGCACAAATGGAAGAAATGAGTTTATTTGTAGGTTTACTCAGGCCCGGGACTTTTCCAGCACAAAGTATCGTCCAAGAGATATTTTTAAGTGATATCTAAGCTTTTTATTTTACAGATAGTCTTTCTTCTTGTTATTTCTATCCCATGGGGGAGATTTGCTGTCACTAGGCACTGCAGAAAATGAGAATTCTCTCAGAAATAAGGAAAATGCCCTCTTATGCCGCGTACACACGGTCGGAATCTCGGCCAGCAAAAGATCGATGCGAGCTTTTCGGCGGAAAATGTGATTGTGTGTATGCTCCATCGGAATTTCCGCCAGCAAAAGATTGAGAGCAGGTTCTCAATTTTTACAACAGAAATTCCAATTGTGTGTATGCAATTCACGCGCAAAAACTCACCCATGCTCAGATTCATCTACGAGACAGAAGCTATTGGCTACTGGCTATTGAACTTCCTTTTTCTAGTCCCGTCGTACATGTTGTACGTCGCCGCGTTCTTGGCGGTCGGAATTTGGTGTGACCGTGTGTATGCAAGACAGCTGGAGTGAAATCCCGTCGGAATTCCGTCTGGAAAACCATCAGAGCTTTTTCCAACCAAAATTCCAATCGTGTGTACGCGGCATCAGGTTCATTTACACTGCATTCATTCACACTGCAATACCATGTGCCCCATTGCATGTGTTTTTGTGCGCTGATGTGCATTATGTTAGGCAGCCCATTTCAAAATAAATTGCACTGTAGTGCATCAAACACATGCAATGCATTGCGAATAAGCAGTGCTGTGCTAGTAAATAGATGTGAATATGAGACAAATGTAATTATTTATTGCAGGTACTTATATAGCACCGTCAATTTACATATATTGTACATTCACATCAGTCCCTGCCTTCAAAGAGCTTAGACTCCAAGGTCCTTAACTCACATTTACTCATACTAGGGCCCATTAGATAGTAGACAAGGAACCTATCAGCATGTCTTTGGAGTGTGGGAGGAAACCAGAGGAAACCCACACAGGCTCAGGGAGAACATGCAGACTCCAGGTAGGTAGTGAACTGAACAGAATCTCCACTACCAAAGGCCACAATTACAGGGAAGTCATAGACAGAACGTGCTTCTGTGTTAGCTGAGATATTAATGCCCATGTACTTTCTCCGTCAGTCTCCACATCTCCAATCATTGTCAAACAAATGATAGGAAACAGATGCACCACAGTGTGAAATCCCATATATTAAATGTATTAAAACCTAAATTGCACTTACTGAACAAAGCACTGCACAATGAAAAAAAAAAGAGATTCAAGCCACAAACCGACTCTCTTCCAGGTCAATTCTGGTAGCACTATAAAAGCAGCATAAGGCTCCACCCCACACTCTTCGTCAAATGAGACGTCTTCCAGGGCATGGGCATTATCATGCATGGCAGTAACATGCAAGTTTTACCAGGCATGTGTGAAGAGGCCCTGAGACTATTGTCTTTGGAGAAAGTGCCCCCATTGAAAGTTTTCTCCTCTGGAAAATTTTGCACAAATCACAGCAGAAATATAAAACAAAACAACGTTTTGGCTTTAGTTAAACTTTAATAAAAGCTGAGCTCCAAGCATATATAAGGCCTTGTTTACACTAGCAATTGGGGGGGGGGGGGGGCACAGTGGATCCACAGTTTTACCTCCCCTCCAACTGCTCCCCCTTTAGCCACAAAGGCAACGGAAGGGTGAGTACATATGGCATGTCCATTAAGCTTTACATCACAGAGAGGTAAACTCACCCCCGCTGTCTTGTTTAGCTGGCAACCCAATTAACAGAATGGGAGTGCCCACAACCGCCCTGCCCTGTGCACTAGCGAGGAAGCCAAGCAATGTGTATCTGTGTATTTAGCAATTTGCCTGGAGTTCTGCCTTGTATATAACATGATTATGTATAGGTATTTTACAATTGCCTAGTGTTCTCTTTAAATTTTGATTTTCTTTCACAGATCCTTCCAGGAAAAGGGAACAGCGGTTTGTATCCACCTCTTCAACCAGCCGCCTTCTAGATCCGTTAAACCGCTCTCTTCTCAGATTACGAGAACTTGATTATCCATCCGTCTAGCGCCGGTACAAAAACAAGAGCCTCGAAAACCAGATCTAAGTAGACTAATTAAACACACTCAGGCAATTATGTTAAGACATAAAACAAACCGTTTAATTTCAGCAATTGCGCTTCAAACAAAGAGACGTAATTTGGCGACATACACAATGTTTTGTGGAAAGTCGTATGGCACATTCTGCTACCTATAACCCCCAGAATATAAATATATGCTTTAGTGGGGACAATAAAGCTATTTAAGTAATGTCATTTCAGAGAAATGCTTAGTACTTACATCCCGGATTATTTAATGAGAAAACGTAACGTATAGGGACTATAGACCCAAGTGCTGTGACCCAAGGCAACCAATTGGATGCTTATTTTTCCTCACTTGATGGCAGTAAATTGAAGTTTGGTTACTACGAGCTCATGTGTTTTCCACATAGTCATTGCACTTTGCACTGACATCATAAAAATATCAGTAACTGAGGCCCAATTCCAGTTTAAGATAATAAAAAAAAAAATACATTGGCCAACAGTTATTACAACTAAAAGCATTGCAGCTTTCACTGCAATACTTCCTTTTTTTCTGGAACGAGTGAGCGCTTTCCTCTGTACCTTTCTAACACTATTCAACCTAGCTTTTGTAAGTCCTGAGTGTCAAGGGCCCAGCCCCTCGAGGTTCCTAATTTTGGTGTCCCGGGTTCACAGGAGAAGCTTACAGAGGACATTGCTCACTCTTTAGGCAACCACCATCCTCTACAGCACCGTTTCTCAACCAGGGTTCCTCCAGAGGTTTCTAGGGGTCCCTTTACCAATGAGAAATTTCTGCCTCAGATAAGTTTCCACTGACACCATTGATCCTTTTTCTTCCCAACGGCCACAAGTTGTAAGGAGCATTCTTCCCATTGACCATTACACTAATGTACCATTAATCCACTGAGCTTGGAAAGTTATTTCAAGGGTTCCTCTGTGTTGAAAAGTTCGAGAAAGGCTTCGGCATTTGTTACAGCATACTGCCAAAGAAGGAAGAGGATATGTGGCGGCACATGACTGGACCCTCAAAAAGAAGATATACGTTTGGCTTCAATGTGTTAGTGGATTTAAATCTGCTAGTACATGTACCACTTCCCTTCCCCCAGGCTGACAATGCTGCTGTCCTCCTCTGCTCCTTCATCCAGTGGGGGCACTCTAATACAGGAGGTGTGTTACTGGCCAAATCACCAGGTGAAAACAGAGGGGAAAAACTAAAATTGGTGCCTGAATATTCATGGTATTATGACCCAATGACCAGTGGTTTTTTTTTGTGTGATTTTATTGAGGTTCTTTTATCTCACTTGTTTAGATGCCAAAAGTGCTTATAAAAATGGTCTCTCTCACAACACAAGTTCGCAAACAATAGACTCAAAGGTAAGCAAAATATAATACCGTATTTTTCGGACTATAAGGCGCACGTAAAAGCCTAAATTTTCTCCCAAAAACGACCGTGCGCCTTATAGTCCGGTGCGCCTTATATATGACCTGTTGACATCGCTGGAGTTCTTTGTTAACAGTATCTGTCATCTTGACGTAAACCTTCGGACTATAAGGCGCACGTAAAAGCCTAAATTTTCTCACAAAATCGACCGTGCGCCTTATAGTCCGATGCGCTTTATATATATGGAAATATCCATTTTATCAGCCGGTCGTTGCTAGTGCGCCTTATAATCCGGTGCGCCTTATAGTCCGATGCGCCTTATATATGGAAATATCCATTTTATCAGCCGGTCGTTGCTAGTGCGCCTTATAATCCGGTGCGCCTTATAGTCCGAAAAATACGGTATGCATCAAATCCTTCTGAGTTGCTTTAACGTTCCTCTGAGCTACTTAGATTTGCTTTTTTTATAATTTTTTTTATTAAAGTTTTGCCATTTTACAGAAAAAGAGAAAGCAATACAATATTTAACAAAAGGTCATTTTATATGTCTTGGAATGTGACACCAAGGATATAAAAGAAAAAACAGTTATCTATAAAGTCTTTTCCAGTTTGTAAAGTTTGTCAATTCATAAATGAATAAAGCATTGGTACCGGACTCATAAATCATGGAGATGACATGAGTTACAGACCTCCATTCATTTTAAAGAACATATAGAAAAAAGACATAGAGCAAAGTAAAAAGAAATAAACATTTGTCCAAACACGAGAACATCTTAGTGGACGTAAGGGCATCCATTAAGATCCCAGTTCCCGACAATATTTACAGTACATATTTCATGTAACAAAGAAAAGATACTGTAAAATTATTAGGGCACCCATTTATTCAGGGTATACAATATTGTGCCTGCTTTGGAGTCAGATCTTAGTGGATAGTCACACGGAGGTGGTATTATAGGAGAACAAGCCAAAGAAGGAGTAATCCCATGGGGCCTATATGTTATTGAAGTCTTCCAAGCAGTCACTCGATATAGCAGTTTGATTTTCCAACACTCATACATCTGCAATGGCAGAGAGGAGCTGTGCATGTGATCTCCAATGCCGGGGGAGAAGTCTCCTAGATTTTTAGAGTTTCTAGAAATGCCTGAAAGGGGCAAACCAAGAGCCAATGAAGTGGGTCTAGAGGCAAAAAGGTACCTAGGATGTACTCTAAGCCCTTGTAAACACGGTCGGACATTCCGACTGAAAATGTCTGAGCGGACCACGTTGTCGGATAATCCGACTGTGTGTGGGCTCCATCGGACTGTTTTCGTCGGAATATCCGACTGACAAACTTTTAGAGCTGGGCTATAAAACTTGACATGATCCGATCAGACTTTGTCCGATTGTGTGTAGAGAATTCCGATCGGACAAAGTGCCATGCATGCTCAGATCAAATTCCTAGACCAAAGCTTTTGGCTACTAGCCTGAACGTAGTCCCGTCGTAATGAAATAATGTCATCACGTTCCGAATGATCGCATTTTCTGACAACTTTGTCCGACCATGTGTATGCAATACCAGTTTCGGACAAAATCCGTCGGACAAATTCCAACGGATTTTGTTGTCGGAAATGTCCGACCGTGTGTACAAGGGCTAAGATCTGTTGTACGGATGCCCAAAAAGGTTGTATGTGGGAACACAGCCATAAAATATGGGCTAATGTAGCCCTCTCTCTCTTACATCCCCAGCATACTGTAACTCTGAAACTGTCAGATTCTCATGTACCTGTCTGATGAGCCCAATAGTGCAGAGGAAGGACTCCCTTATGTATCTGACTCATGGCCCCTGGTAGAGCAGACAGAAGGGACGGGAGTGCATGGTGGTATGAGTTTGGTTGCTGGAAGGACGGCTCCAGGGTCCCAAAGGCTGTAAAAGGTGACCACCAACTGGAAGGAAGATCCGAACAGCAGGCAGGCTGGAAGCTGGAGCACCCAGTATCCACGCCCAGAAATTGAATTACCAGTCCCGTACACAGTTCAGCGGTTTGTGGATTCCAGTGGAAGCAGGCAGGCTGCTTAATGCACAGACAGGTCATGCGGGGGCAGGAGCTAGGCGGACAGGTCAGGTCAAAGGCCGTGTCAACCATGGACAGGAAGTGAGGTATCAGAGGATCAGGCAGGTTCTAAGTCAGAAGCAGGCCGAAGTCAGGTGCAGGCGGAGAGCAGGGAGAGTCCAAAGGTCATGTCTGGTCGTTTCAGGAGATCAAGCACACAAAAGGCAGATAAACAGGAGCAGGGGTCACAGGGAGCTGCAGATCAGCACTTATCTCATGTGCATCCCCAGTTTAAGTAGGCTGCTTGGCCCTGAGTGCTGCGCGAGCGCACGTGCATCGGTGTGCTCCGGCGCGCACAAGTTCGTGCCAGAGCGGCCAATATTGTGTCTTCTAACGGGACTATCTGATTGTAAGTGTTCAGAACATCAAAATTTGCTTTTTGAGTTGCTGATGGAGCTGATCTAAGCTGCTTCTGAGTTGCTTTTGGGTTCACATCGAGTTGTATGGGGGAAGAAAAGCAGCATCAATTATATTAGTGTACATAAGATCATAAAGCTTAGCTCCAGCCAAAACATTATTTTTTTTCCATTTTGAATAAAAAGAGGAAGAGCTAGAACCTCTGACATTTTAGTGGCTGTCTGTGACATTTGGGGATGTCCTTTCTTATGAGATCAATAGGTGATAAGATTCCCCTCAATGGGGATAAAGCCAATAATTATGGAAAAGCAGAACTACCAGGACTTCTTATTATGTAGGTCTCTATAGGTTTTCTGCCCACCATAAAACTGGAAAACCTAAACCCGTCCATGCTCTACTAAAATAAAGTTTAAAACTGCTGTATGTACCCGCTTGATGGATTTCTACTAATTTCTTGTCCCAAAGTCCACCGTCTCTTAAACAGTGAGAGGAAATTCTGTGGTTCTAACCCTTCTGCACTCCATCCAAAGCAAAACGTTTTAGTTAACGGTCTACTTTAATTCAGCACTTTCAGTACAAAGCCAACATAAATTGCTACTGCGGTAGAAATTTCTTGTACATACTCAAACATTAAACATCTATTTAAGCTTGAGAAGATTAGGTTCAATAACTAGTAATCATACCATGTAAAACAATGCTTAAAAAAATGAAAACTTAATGTACGTATCGAAGTTTTCCAGAAGCCATGGTCTGATTAATTAAGCTGAAAACTATCCACATTGACAACTTTGTAATTGCCATTGACTAAATATTCAGTTACGCCTCACTTCTCTGGGTTCTTGCAGTTGTCTGAAGGCTTTTTGCTTTGCGGCATCATTAATCAAGGTCGTTTTGGGCATGACATAGGCAGTGTACCTGTTCTTTATCACCATGGTCTCTGAAGGAATATTCCACTTACAAGTATGTATTCTTAATGTCATTGAGCTCAGAACACAACCTTTTGTTTTGGCTCATTTATCTTTTGGACTCTCTAGGGCACACGAGTCAAAAACAAGGCCCTGTGTTCTGAATGCGGCCCTCGCACCTCTCTGGCAACTGTGGCATCGCCCTCATCCTTGCTACTACCAGCAGCAGAGAGGAGAACAGAACTCCTCCACCAGATCCAGCACTTCTCCATGCAGTTCTCCATGCAGTTACAGAGAGGGTTATCTCTGCCCCCCCCTCATCTCAATAGACAACAGCAGAGAGCTAGACATGAGAGATCCTGCGCCTCTCTATACAGTTGTGGTACCTACTTGTCTCCGCCTCCCCTGGTCTCAGCATTTAGCAGCTCCGGCAGCTGACTGCAGCCCCCCTCTGGTCCTCCTTCAGACCCTGCACTTTCTGCTTGCCAAATCTTCTTCCTGATAGCAGCACAAGGGGGTACACTGTGACGTCAGGGAGGGTGGGGGACTTTTAACTTCTGATGGTGGGGGACTCTTGACATCTGATGTAAGGGGGGTAGGGTGCTCTGGACATCTGCTAATAACAAGAATAACACTATGGTAGAACCATGTTATAATATAATCACACACAGTTTGGACTTGTGTCTTTTTTTCAACCTATCCTACTATGTAACTATGTTCTGTCTAAGCAGTCTCCAATTAAGAATTTTGTGGATGATACCACAGTGTACGACACTCCTTTTCATACTTTAATTATCTGCTACCGGAGTGTGAGTGGGCTCAATGCTGGTCTGCACCCGTCCTTCAATCTTACGTTATTACTAAAACCAGTAATAATCAAATGCAGAAGCAATTACTTAATATGATAAAAAGTAGATACATTGATATAGTCTTGCAGATACAGCCAGCCCTTTTAGAGCAACCATAATGTTGATGTGGCCTGCAATGAAAGTTTGAAATCTCTGCTCTAGGGCATAGATTTATTACTAATACTGTAAAATCCCACTCATTGGAGGGAAGACGTTGGACCAGGTCCGCACTGGTAGACCTGCAGCACATGGCCAAGTAAAAACATGTTTGGGTTGGCCTGTTGCCTCTGATACCCAACAGGATATGAGTACTAAAGATGGATTAAAGTTGATCTCTAGCCACTTACCGACCATATACTGCACATAAAATGGCATCAAAGCGTATCTCCTGCGCAGGATCACATACCTAGTACATGATCCTGCACTTCCAGGGTGCCGCAGACGCGCCGCCAGTGACCCACTCCTGCTGTGATTAGACTCCATTCTGGCTCTTTGCCTATGTTAACCAGGCAGATTGCTGTTCTGTCATTCAGGAAGGCGTTGATCCTGTGTTCCTGCAAAGCAGAAACACTGCATTCCTCTAGTAAAATCAGCACATACACACAGTGAAAAAAGCACATTAGGAACACAGTTAACCCTTTAATCGCCCCTGATCTTAACCCCTCTCAGCCAGTGTCATTAGTACGGTGATGGTGCATATTTTTAGCACTGATGACTGTATTAGTGTCACTGGTCCCCAAAAAGTGTCAAACGCTTCAGTGTCCCGATTTGTCCGCCGCAATAGCGCAGTCCCGCTATAATTCGCTGATTGCTGGTTTTATAGCAGAGAGTTAAAAAAAAATTGTCAGTACTTTTTTAATAGCGCAAAAAATAAAAACTGCAGAGGTGATCAAATACCACCAAAAGGAAGCTCAATTTGAAAAAGAACATACATTTTTTTTTTTGGGTACAGCATTGCATAACTGCAAAATTGACAGTTAAATTAAGGGCTTTGCCATATCGTAAAAAATGACCTGGTCATGAAGGGGGGTAAATCTTCCGGAGGTCAAGTGGCTAGTCAATGCTCTTATTTATTTTATTTATAATCAGTGTAAAGATCCAATCCATTTGTCCTAGGAACCAAACATCTGGTCCTTAGGCAATTCAAAATGTTGCAGTTGTCACTGGAATAGGAGGTAAGAGGAAATACTCCAATGGCAGCGATGACGGCAAGTATACAGTCAGTGAAATGACCTTGAAAGCAGTTATATTTAACGATTAGCTGAAAATCTTAACAGCATGAATCACTTTACAGAACAAGGCTAGCGATTTTCTTGAGTTCAGCAGTCAAGGTTCCTGTCACAAAGCTAGAGGGCCTTCTCTTTAAGCAAATGACGAATGCCAACACACCCTACAAAGCCCAATGCTAAAACACCTGCAAGTGATCAAATGGCTTGCAGTGACTTTAGCTTTCCCATACCTCCATATATAGAAGGCCATAGAGTCAATGGCAATTTAACAATGGCTCCGCTTTTGTCTGCACGTAGTGTATAGAGAGAGGATATCTCTTTCTACAGAATAGGATTAAAAAGACTTCAATGCATTGGCATGAACAGACTATAAAGAATATGAGGCCTGAGAAAAGGAAGACGCTCATCATTAATGATTTCTTTTAGCAAGAAATGTCATTCCATAAAATTTGCTTGAAGTTGTTATTCCCTTTTAGGCATGTCCATGCCATCCAAAATTCTAGGTTTGGAAAATGGAATGTATTTGATCACACACCCTTTATGTGACATACATAGAAAAGACAAGGAACCCTTGGCCTGAGGGCAAGCATAACCAATTAAACCTTAGTGATTTCTTTAGCAAGATCTACCATTCCATAAAATTGACTTAAAATGATAATTCCCTTTAAGCATGCCCATGCCATCCAAAATCCTAGGTTTGAAAAATGGGATGTATTTGACCACACACCAGAGAAGGACTGGGAGCCATTGGATTGTGGGGCAAACATGACCAACTAGCCATTTTATGACATGAAAAGATTCCTGTTGGCTAAAGAATAGGTACCCTGCTAAGTTTGCCACAGTACTGCATTGACAGGCAGGCTTGGTGATATTATTATTATTATTATTATACACGATTTATATAGCGCAGTTTACAGTTTACGCAGTGCTTTATAATGTAGAGGGGGGACAGCACAATTACAGTTCAATACAGAAGGGACGGGAGGGTCCTGCTTACATTCTAAAGGGAGGGGGTGGAACAAAAGGTAATAGATGCGAGGAATGATTTGATGGGGGTGGCTCAGGGACAGTTGTTAGGTGGTTGTGGGATAGGCTTCCCTGAATAAGTGAGTTTTCAGGCATCTCCTAAAGGTGGACAGGTTAGGGGCTGATCGGATATAGCGGGACAGGGAATTCCAGAGGATGGGAGAGGCTCTGGAGAAGTCTTGAAGGTGAGCATGAGAGGAGGTAACAAGGGAGCTAGAAAGCAAGAGGTTCTGGGAGGAGCGGAGGGGAGGATTTGGTCGATATCTGCAGATGGGGTTGGTGATGTAGATGGGGGCGATGTTGTGGGTGACCTTTTATGTTGTGGTTAGCATTTTGAATTTTATACGGTGGGGTAGGGGGAGCCAGTGAAGGGATTGGCAGAGAGGGGCAGCATTCACGATAGGTTAGTGTTTCTAAAAGACATGGTTTTACCGTGACAAACCTTTCCACATCTTCAATCACTTGCTCTCTTTGCAGAGTGTGGCATTCAATCAAAGGAACTGCAAAGGAAGTCTGTTCTGAAAAAACCCACTCGGATCAATGTCTGAATTGTGAAGTTTTTCCATTCAGGACCACCAGCCTGACATATCTTATCAGTACTGACCTGGGCGAAAATGCCCCCCACCCCACAGCCGTGATTACAAACTGCATATTCCAAGGCCAGCCACTGAAAACAGTCTCTAGTCCCCTTATGGTTTTAGGACTAGTTGAGTTTTCATGAATTTCTTACTACCCCCTCCACAAAACTTTTACACATTAATAGCCTCCCCAAAGATGTCATGCTGGGAGAACAGTTTATAGGGGAATGAACGCAATGCAATAAAAAAAACATGTATGGTTCAACTGTACAGCAGAAAAAATTTTATCTTGCAAATTAGCACTCTTGTCTTGCTGTAAACGTGTCCTCAGTTTGAATTCCAACCAGGACACTATCTGCATGGAGTTTGCATGTTCTCCCTTTGCTTGTGTGGGTTATCTCCGATTACTCTGATGACATACTGGTAGGTTAATTAGCTCTGTCTAAATTGTACATACCTCCCTACCTTCTGAGATGGTTATGAGGGACACCTATTAGCAAAAGTATGTTGACATAGGACACACCCCCTTGCTACGCCCCCATCTTACGAGAGAATTGTTTTTTTTTTTACTATTACAATTCCTTTATAATGGCTTTTGGAATTTACAAGTGCAGCGGTTTAGAAATTGGATAAAAGGTTTAGCACTAGCAAACACTTTTGGATACATAGACAATGCATTTTTTTATACAAGTATATAGATCAGACCAAAATGAGGGACAAATGAGGAGGAAAGAGGGACAGAGGGACATTGTCAGTCCTTGAAAATCAACGACAGTTGGGAGCTATGCAAGTATGTGTATGTATGGATGGGAGATAGGGACCTTAGATTGTAAGCTCCTGTGTGAATGCACAATATGCAAAGTAGATAAACTGTTGATTCGATATAAATACCTCTAGTAATAAAAATGATGATAATAGTAATAATACTGTAGCACTACCCTCGTTGGGGCCACTATAGATTTAACAGGTTCTTTCCCAAGCAGTGCAGAGGCAGCCTGCAGGCAGATGCAGTCTACATTCTCCACTGCTGGTGGTGCTATTCCACAGCGGCACTCCAGTTGGAGAGGAAGTCAGAAGGAACATTGTTCCTCTATGGTTTGCTGGGTCACTGGGGAAGCGAACAGATTGGATGCCACCACCCCATGTGGCTCCAGAAGCCATCTTGGGTAAGGTAGAGCCTATTTAAGGCTCTGTTCTTGGGGTAACCCACAGGGACACAGACAGCAATGAAAACTGGTAGGTGTTCTAATCCCTCTCTTTCTCCAAAAAAATAAAAGATTAAAAGGTTTTGGCTTTAGTTATACTTTAAAGAAGAGTGCTGTGCCCCCCCCGCCCCCCGAAAAAGAAATAAATGTCAGCAGCTACAAACACTGTAGCTGCTGACTTTTACTATTAGGGCACTTACCTGTCCAGGCATCCAGCGCTGCCCTCACCCAAGCCGATTCTTGAATCTGCTCTCGGGGGCTGGTGCCTCCATCTTCGCTAAGGGAAACTAGGAGTGAAGCCTTGTGGCTTCACAGCCAGTTTCCTGCTGCGCATGCACTTTGTGAATAGGCCGACTGTGGGGGGGAAAGGAGGATGAGGGCCGAACTTATGGCTCACTTAGTATTGGCAAGGTGATCCAGAAGTTGGATTGGGTACTTGTCAAAACCAGGTACCCACTCCCCAAATGTGGCGGGGGGGAGGGGTGGAGGCAGACAAGAGGAGCTCTACTTTAAGTGATCCTCTTCCTTTGCCATGAATAGGGTCACTTTTAGGCTGCATTCATACCTGAGCGTTTCCAGCTCATAAAACGCTCGTATAACGCCTGAAAAAAACGGCCAAAAAGCAAAATTCCATTCATTTCAATGGAGCCAGTTCACATATCTGAGCGTTTTGTCACCTGAAGCAAAATGCCTGAAAAACGCCCTGAGCTCAAAAAAGAACATGAGCTTCTTTGGGGCAGATTGCAGGCATTGTTCTGCCTTTTACATTGGTGACCTGAACAAAGTCGCGGCAAAATCGCTGTAAAAAACACGCGACTTTGAAACGATCAGGTGTGAATGCAGCCTAAAGGATGGTTTCAAACTTAAAATAAAGGTCCAGCTGGCAGCAGTAAGATGCTGTATAGGAGGAATGTCTGTCCTATGATGAAATGTACAGTATATACTGTGCTGAGACCTGCAGCTTTCCGATCCAATATAGATCACGGGAAATGAAGCAGGGCAGAATTTTGGGAACAGGGTGACCAAGTGTAAAATTTTCCCTCACAAAGCAGCCCAGACTTCACAAACCAAATAAATCTATTTAAAAAAAATTTTTTTTTAGACGCAGAGGAATCTGTCTGGGCTCTGAAGTTGGCAGCGTTTCTATTCAATTTAAAGTGAAGGGGAAAAAAGTGGCTCTTTTTTCTTTTCTTTTTTGTCTTCTCAAGTGACACTTTGAAATATTGAGCAAGGAGAAAGTCTCAGACGTTCTGACAGAGATCTTGCAGCCCAGACCCAAGGCCACTGCAAAATAAGCAATTATTGGAAAACTCTTAATAAAAGAAACAAGTAGCAAAATGTAGACTTGTGAAGCCTGACGGAGGATATGATAAATGAGATGGCCACGTTCGAAAAAAATAAAAAATACTGCTGAAGCTCAGCACTTAGCTGGACCGAAGTATATGCCCTTGTACACACGGTCGGACATTCCGACAACAAAATCCGTCGGATTTTGTCCAAAACTGTAACAGGTGACGTTATTTCGTTACGACGGGACTACGTTCAGGCTAGTAGCCAATAGCTTTGGTCTAGGAATTTGATCTGAGCATGCGTGGCACTTTGTCCGATTGGAATTCTCTACAAACGATCGGACAAAGTCTGATCGGATAATGTTGTCGGAAAGTTTTACAGCTCAGCTCTAAAACTTTGTCGGTTGGATATTCTGATGGAAACAGTCCAATGGAGCCAGCACAGGGTTTTGGATTATCCGACAACATGGTCCGATCGGACATTTTCCATCGGAATGTCCGACTGTGTGTACAAGGGCTTAGACCTCATCCACCTAACAAAATCTATGAGGCAAAGAAGAATCTGAAATGTCCACGTATACAAGGGAAATGATCTGTGGTCAGTAAAAAGTCTCACTTTGTATTAACAAGAAAATTCAGGTGAAAAGTGGAATCAATCCAGGCAACACTGCAACTGTGCTAAACTCAGACAGAGAAAGGCATAGGTAAGACTTGAAACCAGGGTGGATTTGATCTAAATCAAGTCATTTTAAATCATGATTAAAATCACTAGTAAAAAGGCTTGAATTAAATCAACTTGATTTAAATCATCATTTTTAAAGAGCAACTGTCATCTCGGTCCCGCAGCGGCTCCTCTCACCGACAAGTCCATTCACTTTAATGACACAACAAGGTGAGGGACGTGGTGGAAGCAGGTGAGTGGATGCCCGCTAACAGGCGCTGCCATGATGGATCTGAAAGAACAAGTGCTCTTTAAATGTAAGGACTCGTTCTTGCTGGTAGTTAGAATCTTTAATATTGGCAAACAAAATGAAGGTTTCCTATTTAGAATAATAAGCTGTCAGGTTCAATCATACAGTTTGTAGTGTACATAGATTTGCAAAACAATGGGGTAAAGGAATATTCCTGAACTTTGTTTTATCTTTTATGGTTACTGTGAAATTGTGTGAATGCATCAATGCAGTGCATGTTAAAGTGGTTGTAAACCCTAAAAAAATAAAAAAATAAAAAACCTGCAAAACAAAGACATAATGAACTAGTATGCATAAAATAAGCCACTAATCTGTGCCCACAGTGCCCACCAATCAGTGCCCACAGTACATCAGTGCCACCTATCAGTGCTCACAAGTGCCACCTATCCATGCCCACCAGTGGTGCCAATCAGTGCCTCATCAGTGCCACCTAGCAGTGCTGCCTATCAGTGTCACCTACTAGTGCTGATCAGTGCCAATTACTGCCACCCATCAGTGCCTATCAGTGCCACCTATTAGTGTCCTTCAGTGCCACCCATCAGTGCCACCCATTAGTTCCCACCAGTGCCCCCTATCAGTGCCACCTATTAGTGCCCACCAGTGCCAACTTGTCAGTGCCACCTATTAGTGCCCACCAGTGCCAATTTATCAGTGCCCATCAGTGAAGCCTTATCGGTGCACATCAGTGCAACCTATCAGTGCCCATCAGTGTAGCCTCATCAGCGTACATCAATGAAGGAGATAAATTACCTGTTTGGAAATTTATTAACAAAATATAAAACAGTTTTTTTATATCTGTCTTTTTATTTTTTTTTAACAAAAAATTAAAAACCCACAGGTGATCAAATACCACCAAAAGAAAGCTCTATTTGTGGGAAAAAAATGATAAAAATTTAATTTGGGTATAGTGTTGTATGACCGTGCAATTGTCATTCAAAGAGTGACAGCGCTAAAAGCTGAAAATTGGTCTGGGCAGGAGGGGGGTTTAGGTGCTCAGTAAGCAAGTGGTTAATGACAGCATAATCCGGAGGAGATACATGTATAGTTGCTGCATATTGACACGGAGTTGGGAGGGGAGAGACTCATAGCAGAGAGTGAGTTGCCAGACGCACATAACCTGACCACAGTATCATGGATCAGCAGCCATGTTTACCGTGGTCAGCACAGACAGGGGGACACAGGAACAGGCAGGATCAACCACGTATCTTACAACATAGGAAGGGACAAATTACACAAAACCGTGCTATAGATCATCCCTTCAAGGAAAATAATGCTTTTTTAGGGTTACAACCACTTTAATAGCTTGTTTACTCCAGGGGAGAGGAGAAACAGCTTTATTTACCTGTTCCTCCACTGCCCCGGCATGAGCCGCTCTCCCACGATTCGGCAGTGGACTGTCCCTTTGGTGTCTTTACATCCAATGCAGGGCTATGGACCGTGCTTTTGGTCTTGATGACATCAAGACCCTACATTAGTAGAAGAAAGTGTCGGGACCAATCTAGCTGCAGGGAGGAGCAGATGATCGGGTAAATATATCTCCTTTTATTGTTCCCCTAGATCAGTGATGGCGAACCTTGGAACTACATCTCCCATGATGCTCACCTACACTGCAGAGTGCATGAGCATCATGGGAAATGCAGTTCCAAAAAATCTGGCGTGCCAAGGTTCGCCATCACTGCCCTAGATATAAATGAGCAATTAACCCTTGCAGTGTGGATGCAGCCCCACTGCAAAGAATAGCTTTTTATTTGCCCACAGTTGGGCTTTAAAGTGGTTGTAAACCCTTACAAACCACTTTGACCTACAGGTAAGCCTAGATTAAGGCTTACCTGTAGGTCTAAGAAATATCTCCTAAACCTATATTTACCTGAAGACAGCCACCGCTATCTACGGCGCATGCGCCGTAGTCAGCGGCGCGCAGGCGCACTGGGTAAGCCGCAGATCGCGGCGATATGCCGCGAGTGTTGGCTCCCGTGCACATGCGCGGGAGTGACGTCATCTCTGCTCCGGCGAATCACAGCGCTGGAGCAGCGAGACCCACCAAGAAGATGGACGATCGGAACTACAGGGGACAGGGGTGAATTCGCTGGCTCCTGTGTCAGGTAAGTGACACATAATGGACTACTATGCGATGCATAGTAGTCCATTATGCTTTACCTTTGCAGGGAATCAAAGAGGAAGTAAACCCATCAGGGTTTACTTCCTCTTTAAAACAAACATCCGGACTAGAAGGACAGGAATACATATTATATAGTGTCTAGAACATATTTTCAATGCTGTCTGCTGCCATTCGGCTTTAATTTGAGCCTGCACCAATCCTACTTCCATAGCTGATTATATCGCTGCCTTGTCAGGAGTGTGGAGCTCCTTATGAAGACTTTCAGAGCAAGCTGAAGGTCACTATAAACATGATGGCATAATCCTCCTGGTAGATGGACCAGTTGGTCTGTTTCAGCTGTCAGATCCACAGCGTGTTCCCATCATTTTGGCGCTTACGCTGATGCCTGTGACTTCAATGTCAGTTGTTAAAGAACTGTGTAATGCACCCAAGGGATCCACAAGAAAATAATAGTAATACGATGGTGGGGGGAAAAAAAAACAAGACAAGGGACACTGAAAAATCTTTACCCACTATACAATGTGTTCATCATTCCCACACATGACCAGCGGAAAATTGACATTAAATCAGCTTAATTGGTCCCGCAACGGGCTCGCTGGTGACATTTCAGCAATGTACCTAACCTAACCTCCTGCACCCAACTCCCGATGGAACTTCCAAGTGAACGTGTGGAATCTAATATCAATCATTTTGTCCCTTCGCTGCAACCCAGGCTTGGGATATATTACTGTTCAAGCAGTATATTATCTCTCCTGTCATGATCATTCACAAAGCCACCTTGAGAATATTGAAGGATGATGAGGGAACAAAATAGGACCTGTAACTGGCTTTTTTCAGTATCCACAGAAGAGGGATTACCTAACCCAGTCTCTTACAGCCTTGTCAAATAGAAGACAAGTTAAAGCTGACATTTGGGGGAAGGGGGTTTACCAAAACTTGTGAACACAGAATCTGGTGCAGCTGTGCACAGTAACCCATCAGCTTTTAACTTCAGCTTGTTCAATTAAGCTTTGCCAGTAAGCCTAGGTTCACATTGCATTGATTTGGTATGCAATTTGGCATGTCAAACTGCATGCCAAATCAGCAGCTATTGCCGGCAATGGCACCGTTTGGTGTGACGCCAACTTTGCAGCACTTGTCCCAGAACACAACAAAGCAGGGACCAGTGGGAGTGGGACAGTGAAGTGAGTCGCACATGCGCAGTAGGGAACCAGGAAGGGAGGCTTCACTCCCCGATTCCTTTACCAAAGCACCCGAAAGCTGAGGGATATATCGGCTTTGGGTGCCGACATTGCGGGCGCCCTGAACAGGTAAGTGTCCTTATTTTAAAAGTCAGCAGCTGCAAAAAGAAAATCAGCGGACCTCCGCTTTAAAGGAAACGTGTGCAGTAGATAGCCTGTTAGATACCAAAAGAGGACTAGAAGAGGTCAGTCCTTCCACATACTTGTCCAAAAACATGACTTACTTTGGGCTATTTCTAGTGTAGCAAGGTCCCAAGGCCCCAGAGGCCTAATGGTGACCTCAAGGGTTAGGGAATGATGACATCCTTCTTTGTAGAGTAGGTTCCTCAAGCGTCCCCCCCCCCCCCCCCAATCTTGCTTCTTCACCATCCCTGGCTGGTGAGAAGACTGCTTTGGTACTTACTTCAGCTTACTCACAGCAGTCTCCAGTAGTAAGATAGATGGTCCCTTAGTGGCAACAGCTTCCTTTCTACCCCCAGCCACAACTGGTTCCCCGTTCAGCTGAAACTTCTCGGTTGGACTCCAATCCTGCAGTCCCAACCCTACACTGCTTCTCCTGCTCCTGGATAGGCCTCAGGCAGCCAAACAGCTAGGTGTCCCCAGGATAGGCCTCAGGCTTCCAGTCTAGCGGCCCAGGGTGACATACCACACGTCCACCCAGACAGCCGTCAAGGTGGCACAGAACCCCTATCACCCAACTCCATCCAAATAAATAGGATCTCCCAGCAGGCCAAGGGACTAAAGAAACCCCTGCCATATGGCTGAGACACCTAGTACTTTATAATCTGACCTTGTGGAGCCCTTGTCAATTTAATGTCACCAGCCACAGTGCCATCTGGTGACAGAAGAGAAAAGGTGCAGCAATTCCAGAATTAGAGAGGAATCAGCGGATATACTAACAATTGACCAGGAAAATTACTACCTGGCAAACTACATTTTTTCGCAACCCTGCCTAAACACCAGGGCACTACACTAGTAATGGAGATTGAAGCAGGAGTTTAAAGTTGTTAAACCGCCTGAGGCCCAGATTGGTCTTTATCCGGCTCTAGTTCCAGATGTCAAAGATGCATGAAGGTGTTTGGACTTTGCCTGCCTGACCAGCCGTTTCCCTATGTCTATGTGCACCTTAATAGGAGCTGCTGACTGCAGAGGGTTATGGCACAAAACTGATCTTCACAGTATAGACAGGAAGAAGACAGATGATAGAGGACAGACCAAAAACATGGATATGTTTCCTATGCATTTCAAGTAGATGGAGAGGCAGGAAGGGTAGATACACAGATAAATGTTTGTCAATCATTTCCACTCTCAAAAATGTACATGTGTGTATATATATATATATATAGATATATATATATATATATATATATATATATATATATATATATATAGAGAGAGAGAGAGAGAGAGAGAGAGAGAGAGAGAGAGAGAGAGAGAGAGAGAGAGAGAGAGAGAGAGAGAGAGAGAGAGAGAGAGAGAGAGAATCTCACAAAACTGAGTACACCCCTCACATTTCTGTAAATATTTTATTATATCTCTTTATGTGACAACACTGAAGAAATGACACTTTGCTACAATGTAAAGTAGTGAGTGTACAGCTTGTATAACAGTGTAAATTTGCTGTCCCCTCAAAATAACTCAACACACAGCGATTAATATATATAAACCACTGGCAACAGAAGTGAGAACACCCCTAATGCCGCGTACACACGAGCGGACTTTTCAACGTCCAAAGTCCGACGGACTGAGTCCGTCAGACTATTCGATCGTGTGTGGGCTGCAACGGACTTTTGACTCGCCAAAGTCCGAAGGACTTTAGAATATGGAACATGCTTCAAATTTTCCCGACGGAACTCCGCCGGACCCGGGTCCCTTCGAAAACTCCGCTCGTGTGTATGCTATTCAGACGGACTAAAACCGACGCTAGGGCAGCTATTGGCTACTGGCTATGAACTTCCGTATTCGAATCCAGTCGTACGTCATCACGTTCGAATCCGTCGGAGTTTAGTGTGATTGTGTGTGGCCAAGTCCGCTCCGCCGAAAAGTCCGTCAGAACTCCGTCGGAACTCCGGCAGAACTCCGACGGAACTCCTTCGGAAGTCTGTCGGACATAAGTCCTCTCGTGTGTACGGAGCTTCAGTGTCATTTCTTCAGTGTTGTCACATGAAAAGATATAATACAATATTTACTAAAATGTGAGGGGTGGGTTACTGTGTGTGTATATATATATATATATATATATATATATATATATATATATATATATTTCAATAATTTCTAGCATAGAAATAGGGACACAAAATATCACATTTATAACAAACATTGCAATTAGACACGCTCAGATTACAGAGCAGAAAACGTGTGATTTATCCAGAAGAAAAGAAGTATAAATTTATTCTGCGTTGGTCAAAGTGTAACTGTTGATGATGTTACTTGAAATGTTTAAAATAGATTGGAAAAATGCTGTCAAGGAAACCATCCTCCTGGTGATTCTCAGGCGAGTCATATAAGGAAACAGAACATACAGGCAAGTGATAACTAATTCACTCAAAAGGGTTTAATAATTTATTTTTAAAAAGTGCAATAAAATGGCTGATTAAATAATAAATATTTAAAGAATAGCATGTAGCATACAAAGAGCAATATAGAAATAAAAACATAAATGCTTTCCATCACCCCTGCATTTTATATATATATATATATATATATATATATATATATATATATATATATATATATATATATATATTATATATATATATATATATATATTGCTTGGCGATATCCACAAGACCGGATTCTCTTGGATTCTCTGGATGCAGTCAAAGTAAGCAAGTTCTTCAGCAAATATGACTTTGACACTAATGCCGCGTACACACGAGCGGACTGTATGACGTACTTAGTCCGTCGAAACCCATTTCAGCGGACAATCCGCTCGTGTGTGGGCTTCAGCGGACTTTTTCAGCGTGCAGTCCGGCGTACTAAGTATTTCGGTTTTTTCGAAATTCTGTCCGTCGTACTTTGGTTTCAGCGGACAATACGGTCGTCAGTATGCTAGTTCGACGGACTAAGAATGGCGCATGCCCAGAAAGGATTTACACGGCGGAAGGTTGCATTGCTGTGTATAGGACTTCCTATTTCTAGTCCCGTCGTACGTGCTGTACACGTCATCGCACAAGCTTTCGACGGACTGTTTGTGCATCCGTGTGTGGTCAAGTCCGTTCAGTGGAAAGTACGACGGACTGTCCGTCGGATTGTATGACGAACTAAGTATGCCATACAGTCCGCTCGTGTGTACGCGGCATAAGAGTACCTGAATTTCCCTTCCCAACCCTCTGATCCCAATTCAAGAGACCGTTTCGTTGTCTACGGTTTTTGCAAATGAAATCCATTTATGTGGATCTGTTGTCAGTCTCTAAGTTGCTGGGCCATCTACCGCGGGAACCCCTAGACGTACAACGAGGAGAATGGGAGGTAACGGTAAGCCCAAATCTAACCAGCAGCTCATTCGGGGGGTTAGCGCTACAAAAGTATCTCACAAAAGTAAGTACGCCCCTCACATTTTTGTAAATATTTTATTATATATTTTCATGTGACAACACTGCATGGGAATGTTTGTAAGGCAGTGGTCATCTTGGAGGTGTGTTTGGGGTCATTATGTTGGAATACTGCCCTGCGGCCCAGTCTTCAAAGAGAGGGGATCATGCTCTGCTTCAGTAAATCACAGTACATGTTGGCATTCATGGTTCCCTCACTGAACTGTAGCTCCCCAGTGCCGGCAGCACTCATGCAGCCCCAGACAATGACATTCCCACCACCATGCTTGACTGTAGGCAAGACACACTTGTCTTTGTACTCCTCACCTGACGCTATCTGAACCAAATAAGTTTATCTTGGTCTCATCAGACCACAGGACATGGTTCCAGTAATCCATGTCCTTAGTCTGCTTACATAGTTACATAGTAGGTGAGGTTGAAAAAAGACACAGGTCCATCAAGTCCAACCTATGTTGGATGTTGATGTTGTGCTTGTCTTCAGCAAACTGTTTGGGGGCTTTCTTGTACATCATCTTTACAAGAGGTTTCCTTCTGGGAAGACAGCCATGCAGACCAATTTGATGCAGTGTGTGGAGTATGGTCTGAGCACTGACAGGCTGACCCCTCCCATCCCTTCAACCTCTGCAGCAATGCTGGCAGCACTCATACATCTAATTCCCAAAGACAACCTCTGGATATGACGATGAGCACGTGCACTCGACTTCTTTGGTCGACCATGGCGAGGCCTGTTCTGAGTGGAACCTGTCCTGTTAAACCGCTGTATGATCTTGGTCACCATGCTGCAGCTCAGTTTCAGGGTCTTGGCAATCTTTTTATAGCCTAGGCCATGTTTATGTAGAGCAACAATTCTTTTTTTCAGTTCCTCAGAGAGTCCTTTGTCATGAGGTGCCATGTTGAACTTCCAGTGACAAGTATGAGAGAGTGAGAGTGATAACACCAAATTTAACACACCTGCTCCCCATTCACACCTGAGACCTTGTAAAACTAACAAGTCACAAGACACCGGGGAGGGAAAAATGGCTAATTGGGCCCAATTTGGACATTTTCACTTAGGGGTGTACTCGTGTTGCCAGCGGTTCAGACATTAATGGCTGTGTGTTGAGTTATTTTGAGGGGACAGCAAATTGACACTGTTATACAAGCTGTACACTCACTACTTTACATTGTAGCAAAGTGTCATTTCTTCAGTGTTGTCACATGAAAAGATATAATAAAATATTTACAAAAATGTGAGGGGTGTACTTACTTTTGTGAGATATTGTATATGCTAAATCAAGACTATAGAAGACTTTAGATTCCCTTTAATAATACACGGCTGTGAAATATATTTTTCTTGTGAAATTTACTAACTGAAGATAACAAGAGAGCAGTAATACAATCGCCCAATAGAGAGCAACTCGTTCTGTCTTCCCAAACCGCCATCATCTAACCGCGCTGACACTTTAAGCGCTTCAAGTATCTATCAAGAATCTGATCTGACACAGCACGGCCAGTCCTTATATTATTTTCACACAATCACAACAGGCAAAAAAAAAAAAAAAAAAAATCAATGCACAGCAAAAATCATAGACTGAAAATACTTTGCACAAAAGTGGCACACTTCAGCTGAAATTGGTTTTAAAGATTGTTTTTCGAAGCAAACCGTGGGCATAAAAAAATAAAAATCGTATTCCATTTAATATCACAGGCATAGAGATTCTCCATCAAAGCACAGAGCTATATCTGGGGCAGGATCACATAGACTGAGCTACAGACAATGGGATAAAACCAAATGACTTTCCAGCACACATCCCATCATTTCAAGGCTTACTCAGGAGATGATCAAAGACAGTGCAAAGGCCTTCCACCCCCATAGAAAAGTATCATGGAGAATTGTAAATATGTCCTCTGGCCATGCAAGGCAAAACAACAGACTAAAGCCTCGCACACGCGATCGGATTTTCCGCAGACAAAACCTCAGACTTTTGTCCGAAGGAGTGTGCCTGGATTTTGTCTTGCATACAAACGGCAAGGAATTGTTGGCCAACAAACACAAACGTAGTGACGTACTACGTGGTTTTTTAGCTCTTTAGCGCCACCCTTTGGGCTCCTTCTGCTAGTATAAGTTTGGTGAGTGTTGATTCGCGCTTTTCATTTTGCGCTTTGCCATTTGTCAACCAGCCATGTTGCAGAATCGAAAGAGATAACCTGTTATTTATTATTGGCCTTGGAGTTATTGCTTTGACCCAAGTCCAGTCCAGGCACACAACACTAGACCC
Organism: Lithobates pipiens; assembly: GCF_037356315.1. NCBI lineage: Eukaryota > Metazoa > Chordata > Amphibia > Anura > Ranidae > Lithobates > Lithobates pipiens. The sequence continues at coordinate 11,884,424 of NW_027507755.1, forward strand.
CCCCCCACAGCAATAATAGATCCATCACACACAAATAGACTCCCTCCAGTAACACTGGACCCCACACCAGAAACAATAGATCCTTCACACAACAATAGACCCCCCCCCAGCAACACTGCACCCCGCACCAGCAACAATAGACTCCCACCAGCAACATTGGACCCCACACCAGCAACAATAGATCATTCACACAACAATAGACTCCCACCAGCAACACTGGACCCCACATCAGTAATAATAGATCCTTCACACACAAATAGACCCCCCCAGTAACACTGGAGCCCACACCAGAAACAATAGATCCTTCACACAACAATAGTCTCCCACCCAGCAACACTGGATGGACCCCCACACCATCACCAAGAGATCCTTCACACAATAGCCTGCCCCCAGCAACACTGGATCCCACACAGCAACAATAGATCCTTCACACAACAATAGACTCCCACCAGCAACACTGGACCCCACACCAGCAACAATAGTTCCTTTACACAACAATAGACCCCCCCAGCAACACTGGACCCCACACCAGAAACAATAGATCCTTCACACAACAATAGCCTCCCCCCAGCAACACCGGACCCCACACCAGCAACAATATATCCTTCACACACAAATATCCCCCCCCCCCCCCCCGCAACACTGGGCACCACACGAGCAACAATAGATTCTTCACACACAAATAGACCCCCCCCCCCCAGTAAGACTGGACCCCACGCCAGAAACAATAGATCCTTCACACAACAATAGACTCCCACCAGCAACACTGGACCCCACACCAGTAATAATAGATCCTTCACACACAAATAGACCCCCCCAGTAACACTGGACCCCACACCAGAAACAATAGATCCTTCACACAACAATAGCCTCCCACCCAGCAACACTGGATGGACCCCCACACCATCACCAATAGATCCTTCACACTATAGCCTGCCCCCAACACTGGACCCCACACAGCAACAATAGATCCTTCACACAACAATAGACTCCCACCAGCAACAATAGATCCTTCACACACAAATAGACCGCCCCCAGCAACACTGGACACCACACCAGCAACAATAGATCCTTCACACACAAATAGACCCCCCAGTAAGACTGGACCACAATAGATCCTTCACACAACAATATGCTCCCACCCAGCAACACAGGACCCCACGCCGGCAACAATAGATCCTTCACACAATAGCCTGCCCCCAGCAACACTGGACCCCACACCAGCACAATAGATCATTCACACAAGAATAGACTCCCCCCAGCAACAGTGGACCCGACCCCAACAACAACAAATTCTTCACACAACAATAAACCTGAACCCACACACAGCAACAATAGATCCTTCACACAACAATAGACTCCCACCAGCAACACTGGACCCCACACCAGCAACAATAGATCCTTCACACACAAATAGACCGCCCCCAGCAACACTGGACAACACACCAGCAACAATAGATCCTTCACACACAAATAGACCCCCCCCCCCAGTAAGACTGGACCCCACGCCAGAAACAATAGATCCTTCACACAACAATATCCTCCCACCCAGCAACACTGGACCCCACGCCGGCAACAATAGATCCTTCACACAATAGTCTGCCCCCAGCAACACTGGACCCCACACCAGCACATTAGATCATTCACACAAGAATAGACTCACCCCAGCAACAACAGATTCTTCACACAACAATAAACCTGAACCCACACACAGCAACAATAGATCCTTCACACAATAACAGACTCCCCTAGAAACAATGGGCCCCACCCCAGCAACAATAGGTCCCCTCTGAAAAAGTAGGCCCCACGCCAGCAACAACAGATCTCTCACACAACACTAGACTCCACCAGCAATAATAGGTCCCCCCCAACAACAGACTACTACAGCAATAATAGTTCCCCCACAGGAAGATAGACACCCCACACACAGCAACAATGGACCACCTACAACAAAATACCACCCCCAGCAACAAAAGATCCACTCCAGCAACATGAGACCCCCCAGCAACAACAACAGATCCCCCAGCAGTCAGCATCAATAGACCCTCCAGCATACAGAAACAATAGACCTTTCCCTCAATAGTATATTTTTTACAGCATAGAAGGACTGGGGAATGTTTCCTCAGTCCCTTCCTCTGTCTCAAAAGTGAGACTTTAGGGGTCTGTTTAGACGGATATCTCACCAAAGTCCAACTCCCCCCACAGCATTTCGAAAAAATTAGAACTTTTTTTAAAAAAACAATTAACTAAAAAATGTAAATAAAAAAAACAAATAAAAAAAATCAATTGTTAAAACAATTAAAAATCTGTAAAAAAAAAAAAATCAAAAAATGTTTCCAATCAGACTAAAAAGCCACGGCCAATATGTGGCATAATTTAACTACACCCACCATGTGCCACGGTGCTCTATGGGTGCTGTAGGTCCTCCCTGGTAAGGGCCCAAGTGCTCTACTTTGCCCAGGGGCCCATAATGCTGTTAAAGGGGTTGTAAACCCTTGTGTTTTTTCACCTTAATGCAAAAACACCTGGCAGTGAGCGGCCCCCCACCTCCCCATTTTACTTACCTGAGCCCTGGAACTTCATCTGGCAAAAACAGGATCTTCATCTGCCCAGGGTTCTCCACTCTTGATTGGATAGATTGATAGAAGCGCAGCCACTTGCTCCTGCTGCTATCAAATCCAATGACGTGAGTGCCTGGGGACGGGGCCGAGTCATACATTCGGTGGCTATGGTAGCCGAACACTGGACTCAGGAGTGCGCCCGCAAGGTAACCCCCTTGGGAGAGCGTTTCTCCCAGGGGGTTATCTGATGTGGGGAGGAGGCGCCCCTTGCCCCTCCCTCCTGTCAAGTGCCCCCACAGCAAGCAGCTTGTTATGGGGGAACCCGAGCCAAGTCAGCGCTCCCTGTAAGTCCTAGCTCCCTGTGTCCATTCAGACACTGAACCCCAGTTCCGCTCCTTCATGTATTAAGATAAAAACCCTCTGACTTTACAACCACTTTAAGTTATTAAGAAAAGAGGGGGAGGTGGGCTCTAGTTCTAGGATGCTCCCTACCCTAGGGCGACAATGCTTCTTCTCTATATATACAGTACAGTGAGTGTTGTCACCCTAAAATTACTTGCAGGATTGCCAGGTGCAAAATAAGGAAAGAAAGCCTGGAAAAAAAGAGAAAACGAATGCCACCAAATTAAAAAACACAAATATCAGCACAAGGGACATAATATACAGTCAGTAGGATGTGTCCCTTGTGCTGATACCTCCTCTTCTTTTATTTGAAACCTTCTTCTATGCCCCTCTCCCACTGTCATAATCTTCCAGAGCGGCAGATGTTAACTGAGGGAGCGGTCACAGGATGTCATGAAGAGTGCCGAACTACCATTTCCACTGCCCTTTCCACTCAGCTACGACATTCATAGAAGCTGTAGTACAGCTTCTATGAATGAAAAGTACTCTATGAATGGAGGAGGTGGACCCTTCAATCAGCCACCCATCCTCCATTCATGGATTTCTTTCCATTTATTGAAGCTATAATATGGCTTCTATCGATGTCAAAGCTGGGAGGAAAGGTCAAAAGTGATTAGCAGATGCAGAGACCTAGGTTGTGGAAGTTATACACGTTCCTGATATAGAACAGAATCAGCTTGTTGGAAAGGGGGGTATGGTTGTTTGGTGGAAGTGACATCCTCCTAGTTTCCCTCCTAGTTAAAATGCCAAGCAAGGGTCACATGAGAGGCCTACCCCGGGGTGGGTTCTTCTGGGCTATGCCTGGCACCCAACAGAATCACTGTAATACACGTGGGTGAAACTTTGCTTTGTACCATTTTCATCAATGCCCAGGGACAAGGCCGAAGGCTGCCATGGGGGAATATTCGACCTTAAGGCCCACATCCACCTATCCAGCATTTTCCACTACCATTCCCCAGTAGCGGAGTGAGTCCTGCCATGCCCCTTGCACCGGCTCCACAGGCTGCTAGTTAGACTGTAGTTACCCTAGTTAGCCACTCGTGTCTTCACACTGCCTTATTTGCATACTGAAGTCTTCATTTTCCCAAGGACCTTAGTAACCTGAACCATGGGATGGTGCCGGTTACTTGCATCATACCCCTTTTAGTAACTTCGGACTATGCAGGACAAAATTTCCAAACTTTACTTGGAAAAGTGCAAAAGGCATTACCAAGTCCAACATTAGGAGACATGATTCTTCCCTACATCCCTAACCCTAGCTCAGGCTGTGCGCTGCCCCGGCATACCTGCAAAAGGTAGAGTCCATCAGAGACATTCTCCAGAAGCTCATGTGGCGAACCACATTCTGATAATTTTACATCCACATAGTAGTGAGGAACATTCTTCTGCTCTTCACTGTTCTCCATCTCTTTCCCTTACAACCACTAGGGTCTCTCTCCCTGGCCCACTACAAGCTCTGTACCCCCTCCTGCTAAGGGAACTTCTGTATCAGACCACTGTACATCTTTTATAACACAGAATCAGTGGGTCAGACCCAGAGAAAAACCTGCCAAAAGACCAAGACAGCATTAACTCCTACCCTGTCGTCTGGAAGAGGGACCTAACTGGCTTTTTTCAACCTACTTACAAGCTGTCACAATGACAGAGAAGCCTCACTGACTACACCAAGGCAGATGCTCTCTTGATATAATCTGGAGGACGCATGTCAGTTTCATGTGTGGATCCCGCACAGTACAGGAAGGCAAGGATTGCCACAGAATCAGAAGAGCTAAACACCCACTTCCAGGTTTAATGGTGGCTATCGTTATTAAACACCTTCTTCTAGGCCCGGGCTGTCATGAACACATGCCTGGAGGTTTCAAAACAAGCCTTCAGCCTTGGAAATAACACTGCCACTTCTAGGCTGCAGTGGGTTCTGCAGTGCTATCTATTTATCAGTGTAATTATCAGATATAAATATATTATTTAAAAATAACTTAAAAATGATATTTGCTTTACTTTCTTTGTCCATCTTGTATTAAAGCAGTATAGCAAATAATAGCCTTATATGTCCTTAAAAAAAAACTTTTAGGTATGTTAGGTAAATTAGAGTAATTGTCAAGTTAAAGTGGTTGTAAACCCTTACAAACCACTTTGACCTACAGGTAAGCCTAGATTAAGGCTTACCTGTAGGTCCAAGAAATACCTATATGGTTTAGGAGATATTTGCCCGAAAACAGGCACCGCTGTCTACGGCGCGCAGGTGCACTGAGCGCGGCATTCTCAACGACGGAGCTGCCGCGCGTGTCGGCTCCCGTGCGCATGCGCGGGAGTGACGTCATCGCGGCTTCGCCGAATGACAGCGGCGGAGCTGCGAGACCTCACCAAGAAGATGGATGTAGTGGACTACAGGGGACAGCGGCGACTTCGCTGGCTCCTGTGTCAGGTAAGTGACACATAATGGACTACTATGCGATGCATAGTAGTCCATTATGCTTTGCCTTTGCAGGGAATGAAAGAGGAAGTAAACCCATCAGGGTTTACTTCCTCTTTAACCACTTAATAACCGCCCTATAGCCGAATGATGGCTTTAGGGCGGTTTCTTAACTGTGGGAGGCCGTCATATGACGTCCTCCCAGAATTCCGCTCTCGCGCGCCCCCTGGGGCGCGCACTCGAGAGCATCCGTGACCGCCGGGTCCACAGGACCCGGCGCATCACGGATCACGGTAAACGGCCGCTCACCACGTGATCGCTCCGTCAAATGACGGAGTGATCACTTGTAAACAAACCGGCGTCATATGACGCCGGTTCCTCCCTCCCCCTCTCTGTACCGATCGGAACAGCGGAGGGGGAGGAGATCGGTGTCAGCAGCGATGTGGGCTGCATCTGCAGTGCCCACATCGCTGCTCACCGAAAATTAACCCCTCAATTCCCTGCAAATACTCTGCAATACCCTGCCATTACTCTGCATTACTCTGCAATACCCTGCAATACCCTGCAATACCCTGCAATACCCTGCAATACCCTGCAATACCCTGCATTACTCTGCATTACCCTGCATCACTCTGCATTACCCTGCATCACTCTGCATTACCCTGCATCACTCTGCATTACCCTGCAATACTCTGCATTACCCTGCAATACTCTGCATTACCCTGCAATACCCTGCATTACCCTGCATTACCCTGCAATAGTCTGCAATAGTCTGCAATAGTCTGCAATAGTCTGCATTACACTGCAATACTCTGCAATACCCTGCCATTAATCTGCATTACTCTGCATTACCCTACATTACCCTACATTACCCTACATTACCCTACATTACTCTGCAATACCCTGCAATACCCTGCAATGCTCTGCAATGCTCTGCAACACTCTGCAACACTCTGCAATGCTCTGCAACACCCACCAATACCCTGCAACACTCTGCAATGCTCTGCAACACCCGCCAATACCGTGCAACACTCTGCAATGCTCTGCAACACCCTCCAATATCCTGCAATGCTCTGCAACGCTCTGCAACACCCGCCAATACCCTGCAACACTCTGCAATGCTCTGCAACACCCACCAATACCCTGCAACACTCTGCAATGCTCTGCAACACCCGCCAATACCGTGCAACACTCTGCAATGCTCTGCAACACCCTCCAATATCCTGCAATGCTCTGCAACGCAATACTCTGCAACGCCATACTCTGAGATACCCAGCCATACACTGATATACCCAGCCATACCCAGCCATAGTCGGTGATACCCTGCAATACCCAGCCATAGACACCCCCCCCCCCCCCCCTCCCGCCGCCCTCCGGTGCTTCTACCGACTCGCCAATACTATCAAATCCAGAATCTTTTTTTTTTTTTTTCAGGCTTCCCAGCTTAGAGGTGAGATGCGGGGTCTTATTGACCCCACATCTCACTGTAAAGAGGACCTGTCATGCCATATTCCTATTACAAGGGATGTTTACATTCCTTGTAATAGGAATAAAAGTGATCAAAAAATTTATTTTTGGGGAAAAAAATGTCAAACTAAAATAAATAAAGTAAAATGAACAATAAATTTTTTTTTTTTTTTTTAAAGCGCCCCTGTCCCCATGTGCTCGCATGCAGAAGCGAACGCATACGTAAGTCCCGCCCACATATGAAAACGGTGTTCAAACCACACATGTGAGGTATCGCTGCGTACGTTGGAGCGAGAGCAATAATTCTAGCCCTAGACCTCCTCTGTAACTCAAAACATATAACCAGTAAAAAAAAAAATTAAATCGTCGCCTATGGGGATTTTTAAGTAGCAACGTTTGGCGCCATTCCACGAGCCTTTGCAATTTTGAAGAGTGACATGTTAGGTATCGATTTACTCGGTGTAACTTCATCTTTCACATTATGCAATAAATTGGGCTAACTTTACTGTGTTTTTTTTTTAAGCACAAAACAGTTTTTTTTCCAAAAAAAAGCATTCGAAAAATTGCTGCGCAAATACCGTGCGAGATAAAAAGTTGCAACGACCACCATTGTATTCTCCAGGGTGTTTGCTAAAAAAACATATATAATGTTTTGGGATTCGATGTAATTTTCTAGCAAATAAATGATGATTTTTACATGTAGGAGAGAAATGTCAGAATTGTCCTGGGTGCTCCAGAACGCCTGATGGCGCTCCCTGCATGTTGGGCCTCTGTATGTGGCCACGCTGTATAAAAGTCTCACACATGTGGTATCGCCGTACACGGGAGTAATAGCAGAATGTGTTTTGGGGTGTAATTTGTGGTATGCATATGCTGTGTGAGAAATAAACTGATAATATGACAATTTTGTGAAAAAAAAAAAAAAAAAAGTAAAAAGAATCTTGATTTTGCAAAGAATTGTGGGAAAAAATGACAACTTCAAAAAACTCATCATGCCTCTTACTAAATACCTTGGAATGTCTTCTTTCCAAAAAGGGGTCATTTGGGGGGTATTTGTACTTTTCTGGCATGTTAGGCTCTCAAGAATCAAATAGGCCGTCAGTACTTCAGGTGTGATCAATTTTCAGATATTGGCACCATAGCTTGTGGACTCTATAACTTTCACAAAGACCAAATAATATCCACCAATTTGTACTTATTTTTACCAAAGATATGTAGTGGTATCAATTTTGGCCAAAATTTATGAAGAAAAAATTACTAATCTGCTAAATTTTATAACAGAAATGAAGAAAAATTCATTTTTTTTACAGAATTTTCTGTATTTTTTCTTTTATAGCACAAAAAATAAAAAACCCAGCGGTGATTAAATACCACCAAAAGAAAGCTCCATTTGTGTGAAAAAAAGGACAAAAATTTCATATAGGTCCAGTGTTGCATGACTGAGTAATTGTCATTCAAAATGTGAGAGCACCGAAAGCTGAAAATTGGTCTGGTTATTAAGGGTGTTTAAGTGCCCAGTGGTCAAGTGGTTAAAGTAGCACTAAATTCTCAAGGTTCTTTACCTTAACCATTTAAGGACCGAAGCTCTTTTTGAGATGTGTTCTTTACAAGTCAAAAACAGTTTTGTTTTTTTGCTAGAAAATGACTTAGAACCCCCAAACATTATAAAAAAAAAAAAAAAAAAATTTGAACATCCTAGAGAATAAAATGGCGGTTGTTGCAATACTTTCTGTCAACACCTTATTTGCACAGCAGTCTTACAAGTGCACTTTTTGGGGGAAAAAATACACTTTTTTGAATTAAAAAAAATAAGACAACAGTAAAGTTAGCCCAATTTTTTTTTTTTATATTGTGAAAGATAATGTTACGCCGAGTAAATTAATACCCAACATGTCACACTTCAAAACAGCACCTGCTCGTGGAATGACGACAAACTTTTACCCGTAAAAATCTCATAGTTACATAGTTAGTAAGGTTGAATAAAGACACCAGTCCATCCAGTTTAACCTGAGTGAGTGTCTACAATTGTCCCTATCCCTGTACATTACACACTCACATCAGTCCCTGCCCTCAAGGAGCCCACAATCCAAGGTCCCCATTTATATACTAGGGCCAATTTGGGACAGAAGCCAATTAACCTACCTGCATGTCTTTGGTTTGTGGAAGGAAACCGGAGTACCCAGAGGAAACCCATGCAGGCACAGGGAGAACATGCAAACTCCAGGCAGGTAGTGTCGTGGTTGGGATTCAAACCAGCAACCCTTTTTACTGCTAGGCAAGAGTGCTAACCACTACACCAGTGCTAACCACTACACCAGAGTGCTAACCGCTACACCACCGTGTAGATTTTTTTAAAAGTCGTCCATAGACGACTTAAAAAAATCTACAAGTTGCTTGTTTTGAGTTACAGAGGAGGTCTAGCACTAGAATTATTGCTCTCGTCTATCGATCATGTGAGGTTTGAACATTGTTTTCATATGCAGGAACTACTCATGTATGCGTTCACTTCTGCTCGGCAGAATGGGGCAAGTTTAACATTTTTTTTTTCTTATTTATTTTACCTTTTAGTTTGTATTTTTACACTGTTCTTTTTTTATTGTGTCACTTTTATTCCTACTACAAGGAATGTAAACATCCCTTGTAATAGAAAAAAAAGCATGAGAGGACCTCATAAATATAAGATCTGGGGTCAAAAAGATCTCAGATCTCATAATTACACTAACATGCAATACAAGATAAAAATAAAATGGCCCTTTAAGAGCTATGGGCGGAAGTGACATTTTGAAGATGCTTACGCCCTGCAATGGTATGGAGACGGGTGGGAGCCATCTTCCCCTCACTGGTCTCCATACCTAACACCAAGAAGAATCCGATTGCCCCTGCTGCGGTAAGCAGCGAAGGGCACCGGAGAGCGGCAGCCCCTCTCCCGCCGCAGAGCCACAGAGAGCACTATTATCGGAAATCAGACCGCCGGCCGAAGGAGAGGATACCGGGGGTTGTGGTAGCTAGCTGCTGCCATAACAACGATATTCCTCTTTAAAGTTAGGACGTATATCGGTGTGCGGTGGTCCAGAAGTGGTTAAATGCATTAAGGTAAAAACCTTCTGGAGCAGGGTCCCCCACAGCACCCTCCCCCTTTATACTTACCTGAGACCATTCTTGATCCAGCACTATGCTCGAGAGCAGTGTCTCTCTCCACTCTCCCCCCTCCTCACAGGGCAAATTAAAAGCAGCAGAAGCCATTGGGTCCTGCTGCTGTCAATCAAATCCTATGATGAGGAAGCAGGTGGCGGTGTTGTGTGTCTATAAATGCAAGCAGTGGGACTCAGGAATCAAGCCCGTATAAGTGTCCCCATGGGACGCGTCTTCCTATGGTGGGCACTTGCCGAAAAGAAGGAGCCAATAGCGCCGGTGGGGGACCCCAGAAAAAGAGGATTGGGCCTATTCAAAACTATTGCACAGAGCAAGTGAGTATAACATGTTTATTATTATAAAAAATAAGGTTTAAAATAATTTTAACTGATGCATGCTCTGGTCATAAAAGGGTTGAAGACCAAGTCCGTGCATCATTAGAATGCAAAGAGACAAAGATGTGAAGATAATAATTCCCTGCTTGCAGCATGACAGGGTCGGAAACTAGGTTAATGGCAACTACAGTAAATGGATGGAAAAAATTGTGTACCCATACATTGTCATAATGAAAAAAGAATTCATTGTGGTGTCCTCTGTGTGTAAATCAATGGTAATTTTGAGGCACAATTTTGCTAATTCTATAAAACATCCACAGCCAACCCCCATCCTATATAACTAATCTAACCTGACCATTCCCTCAGGCGCTCAATTATCATTTTCAATGTTAGCTACATTTTAGGAGGTAAAAAAATCGAATTTCCATGTCTCTATGTCAAGATGATATGCATGTATAAGCTATTGGTATCTGAGCACAGATATATCTTGTTTCTGTATGTGAATGTAGACTTGAGTTGGACCCCAAACGACAGGAGCAACCTCCAATTCAAGTCTATGGGACTTTAATGCATGGCCAGCCTGACACTAGATTTTTACCGGTCGGTGTAGGACATATGGAAGAAAAATTTACATTTTTTGGCTAATAAAGGGGGCTGTGGGGGTTAATATTGGGGTGAACTAGTAAACTTCTCTCTATGCCAATGTACCTTTAACGTAAGTGCAAAGCGTAATATGAGACCTCTTTTGCTGGCAACAAGCACAACACCGCTATGGCAAAAAAGCTTGATATAGGCAACCTGTTCCGCTTTTCAATCACCTCAGATAAACTTTGAGCAGGTGCTTTTCTTTAATAACACCATGGAAAGACATGAATTACCAGCCCTGAACGTTCCAAGCTCTTCATTCCACCTCAATAAAAATAACACAATTTTCCCTCTACACTGAATATTATATTTTTCTTAAAAGCTTAGAATAAAAAAAAGAAACTCTTGAAGTGCAACATCCCATCTACACATGACTTTCACTCCACTTTATCCTCATACACTGTTGTTGAGGACTTCTCACCAGCTTCTCGTCTCCAGGATTCAATTCCATGTACCATTTGGCACTCTTAGAACCTCGGAACTTATAAACACATTTTATAATAAAACACAAACCTGGGTTATTCAGACCAATCATATGATGAAAAAATGCATAACCAAAGGTTACATAGCCAGTCCGGCCAAAAAACAAAACAAAAAACAAGTCCAACCAATAGGTTGGACTTAAGAATCAAAGGAAGTCAGTATATAATAAACTACCTGTTGAATCTGGTCCTATCTACTCATGGGGATGGGTCATAGTCTCTGGGCTGTTCAAACTCCTCCTCTATATTTCAAACTCCTTTATCCTATAAAAAAACAGAGCAATGAGTTGGGAGAACATATAAAAAACCTTCACTAATGACTGATGCAAATGGTGGCCCGGTTGGCATTTTTGGATAAAAAGTTTTTAACCATGCTCACTTGCACTGTGATGCATCCTAATGCATCGCGGAATCAAATCGAACCTTGGACAGGATAATCGCAATTGAATCAATGAATCAAATCATGGGAACAGTGTAGATGCACCCCTTTAGTGTAACTAAAAAATCTTTTTCCTCGTCCCTCCATGGTAGCATACCTGTGATAGGGTCCACCCTTAACTCCCCCCCTTAGGACAGTGAATATTATAAATGTAAAGGGTAAGATCTCCCCCGCCATTCTCCTTTTTATCCTCATACCTGAGGGAAAGTGGTCTGAAGCAAGTCCTTACCTATTTCCATTTGGGTTCAAACCTCTTCCAAGCGCAGTCCTTACTCTTGAGCTGTTAAAGGTGCTGATAAGGTGAGGAACCCCTTATGTGGGTCTTTTGGGGCTGCGGCTGTCTCCTAACTTGGAGCGTTGGTTTCGCTTTGCTGTAGGATGATGGTGGTCCAAAGCAGCCAGAACAGCTTGCTTTATTTATTTATTTCCTCTCTTCCACAACTTTTTCCATTTCCTTTCCTGGGACTATCCTCTTTTTTCAAGTTTTCCCTTTTCTTTCTCTTTCTTCTCTCTCTCACCGTTTTCTTTTCTCCCCTGCTTTCCTGCCTGCCCACCTTTCCTGCTTCTTCTGTTATTCAGCTGCCTTTAGGCAGCAAGCCCAGGGCTTGAAACCTTCCTCTCCGGTGTCCCTCGTGCTACTCACCGTGCATGCGCCTGCGTCGGTGTCTCATTGGAGGCTCAGGCAAGGAGAGGCGGAAGGGCTGGCCATGGAGTAGCATTGTGGTGCGTGCATGCGCACTGCGGCGGCCACCTTGGATAAGAGAAAACCTGTATGGTTTGTCCCTCAATTTTGATTTTTGATTTTCATTCTGTGAGTTCTTCTGCTGTTCCTAATGAAAGGGACAGCCTCTTTTTTTTCTACTTAAAAGCCCGGAGCTTCAGTGTGATTGAGCCGCTTGAGTAAGAGTTGTCTGCACTGGGAGCCCCTGGAAGCCACAGTGTGTTTTTTTTCTTTGTGATAAGTTAAGCCTTATAGCTATGTTTAAAAAAAAAAAGAAAGAAAAAAGTTTTTTTCCCACTCCTTCTCTTTTCTTGTGCAAAAACAGAAAATTGTATCATACTTATCGTAATTTTCCTTTTCTGGTGCCTATCCCTCTGTATTCTGTGACATGGAGAATGTTGGGGGAGGTCTTACCCTTTACTTTTATAATATTCACAGTACTAAGGAGAGGAGATAAGGACAGAGCCTATCACAGGTATGCTGCCATGGATAGGCACCAGAAAAGGAAAATTATGGTAAATATGATAAAATTTTAATTTTTTTAATATTGGTTAGTGTAACGGAGGACCTGTCACTTTTTTTTGCCATCAGTATCCTATAGATTTAACATCCTCCTGAATTTAAATATTCTGTGAATTTTGTCCCGGAGTCGTCCCACCTGGTAGGTTGCCTCCGGTTATCCGGATTACCAAAGTCTTCTAATTACCTTCCATTTTACCTTTTCTTTGCCCCAATGACCAATTCTCTTATTTCTTTTCATCCTACGATTCCCTACTCCCCCCCCTTCCCCTGTCCCTTCCAACCCCCCCCCCCCCCCCTTTTTGCTTCCCTCCTTTTCTCCCCTTCCTTCCCTTCTCTAACACCCCTTCCCTTGTTCTCTTCCTCCCTTCCCCTCCCTTCCCCTCCCCACCTTCCTTCCTTCTTCCTTCCCCCTTCCCTTCTCCTTCCCCACTTCCTCTGTTTTTTTCACCTCTTTTCCTCCCCCCCTTTTTCTCCCCTTTCCCCTCTGTCCCTTTCCCTAATGGAGCCTTATATATTACTTACCCATTACTTCATACATTTCCACTACTTTAGAAATACTTTCCACTAACAAATCCCCCATGTTCGCCATGGGGGAAATGATTTGGTGGTTTGGGGTTTTTATGCTTGCCAAACTATATGTTTATATGTTCTAAATAAATTACCTGTTTTTATAGATTATTCCTCCTGATGAAGCGGCATTAAGACTGCAACTTTTAAAGGAGCTCTAATATATGAGGGTAATTCCATTACCAGATACACCCCTTGGGAATAAACCTACGAGTAATTGTATACATTGAGGTTTAACATCCCTTTTTATTGATTTTGTTCTTCTGTATGTTTTTTATATGTAATAAATGAGAATTTTTACTGAAGTTGATTGTTTGTCTACCAGTACCGGGATAGACCACAAGCTCTTCCTCTTGGTTTGAGTGTGTTATGCCCCATATACACAATCAGAAATTTTGCCAGCAAAAGTCAGATGAGAGCTTTTGGTCAGAAATTCTGACCGTGTGTATGCTCCATTGGACTTTTGTTGGCAGAATTCCTGCCAGCAAAAGATTGAGAGCAGGTTCTCTTTTTTTCAGTCGTAAAAAAGTTCCTATGCGAAAATGCGTTCGTCTGTATGCAATTCGGACACGCAAAGAATCACGCATGCTCGGAAACAATTAGAAGCATTCTCAGAAGCATTGAACTTAATTTTCTCGGCTCATCGTAGTGTTGTGCGTTACTGCATTCTTGATGGTCGAAAGTTCACAGAACTTTTGTGTGACCATGTGTATGCAAGGCAAGTTTGAGCAGAATTCTGTCGGAAAACCATCCAATTTTTTTCTGATGGAATTTCTGATCGTGTATGGGGCATTAGAGGACAGCCTTAGCAACTGTCCGCACCCTCTTTCCTTCCCCTATTTTCTATGCAAAAAATTTGGATGATGGAACTACTTTACTGCAATTCCTGATATTGTTTATCTGAGGCTATACCTACAATCTTATTATGTATCCTATAGAGAAGATTTCCTTTCACTTCCTGACCCAGAACAAAAACAGGAAGAGAGAAGAAATTCCTCCAAAGTGAAGGAATCCTGGCATGTTACCAGGGTCACCAGAACTAGTACCCCCATTTGAAGATTTCCCCTCTATTAGTGGTCTGGTATCAACCAAAATTTGGGATTTTCTTTTATTTTCACTTGCTAAGATAATGGTAAACAGGACAAATAGAGAGGGTGACTCTCCCTACTGGGGGACACAGACGGCCATAAAAACTGGCAGGGGTTCTGATCTATCTTCACTAAAAAGAACTTTTGCCTTTAGTTACACTTTAATGTACACATATTGACACCGTTCTAAAGATGCTCATGAATTGGACATCAAAGCTTCAATGAAAGTAAAAATTGTTAATTTGGGTCTTTGGTCCACTTGAAGGGTTACAGGTTACTCTTCAAGGCCCAAGCAAGAGATGAGTTGGTTGTTAAAGTCAATTTAAGATTAGGGATGAGGTTTCCTCTGGTTTTAGGCACCAAATCCCACATGTCAAGAACAACCCTGCATCAAAAACCTCTGTGCAGAATAATTTCACATGGCTTGTGTTAGTTGAACCTACAAAATCCTGTACATCTCACTTCATTCCCTCTCTCACTGTTGCTTCACATTTATTGAGAACACAATATCACTTGGAAGTAGACAGCAACATTTATAATGCACTCAGGTACTTATATAAATGGGCACACTTAACTCTGTGTTAGTCTTGATTGCTCCATTGAAGCATGTTTATGATGGCCTCAACACAAAAGTGCTGAAAACTGCTATCATGAATTATTTTCATACCTCGTGCCACTTTGTTCCCAACAGCCTGAGTTTTAGAACAAAAAAAAGAAAATGTCATCCTCCACATTGGAACGATCATAAATAAAACTTCAAAGCAAATACTCAGGTCAGTCTTTTGTTGACTTTACTGTAAATCGTTTAAAGCACTGTATAGCTAAAAGCAAAACTTTCTTTTCTTTTTTTTAGTGATCTGTATCCCTGCTGGAGAGATTTATGCTCCCTATTTTTCCTGGTGACCACTTTTAGCAGACCAAGAATTATGTGAAATCCAAATGGTACAGTTGACACTGGAACAGAAATAATGGATTAATCTTCCATTGAGACACTAGTTGACCACTGTTTATCAGACAGAACATCAGGGACAACCTCACTAATTTTCTCTGAATTCCTGTTGCATTTTGAACAGGGAATGGTAGGAAAATTGGTCCAATGGCACACAGACAAAAAAAACAAAAAACTGCAAGGGACTTTAGGCATTCCTTACCCTATTCAAAATAAATAAATACAATCAAATATAAATGTAATGAAGCATATAATATTGCTATTGCAGATCCCCCAAACTGTGTTTCCAACCGATGCACCATGGTGTGATGCAGTGGCTGGCAATGAAGGAGACATCATCCAACACAACTGGAAACACATTTGGGGCAATCTACATGGATTTGTACTCCCCCCGCATTAATTATTTCACTTTACCTTAAAAAGAAAAAAAAATACTCTTCAAAGAAAACACCTTTATTAAAACTCTTCCAATATCTACATCTTTAAAAAAAATGGGTCCAATTTTATTTATATATTTCATTGTTGACAAAATAGGGAAGTGTTGGGACCTCTGTTTGATTTTTATTGATGTCTGTATCCCTGCTGGAGAGATTTACCCTCTCTATTTTTCCTGGTGACCTTTTTTAGCAGGACAGAAATGATGTGCAATCCAACATTGGGGGATATTCTTTCAATGAGACACTAGCTGACCACTGTCTATCAAACAGGACACCAGTGACAACTGTCTATCAGGAGTTTCTCACGCTGCTGATTTTCACAGATTTCCTGTTGCATTTTGAACAAGGACTGATGCGAAAATCAATCAATGGCACACAGAAAAAAAATGTATATAAAAATGGAATAAGGAATATATTATTGCTATTGCTGATCTCCCAAACTGTTATTTCGCCTGCTGTGCCCTTTAGTGATGCAGTGGTTGGCAGTGAAGGAGGCATCATCCAACACCATATAAAAGGCCACAGTACATGGATATGGGTGCATCTCACTCTCTAAATAAATAAGAACTCTCATATAGGAAACACGGCTATGGAACTTTAAAGGAGTTACTCCAAAATAGACAAAACAGTGATAAAAAATAAAATACTTTTTTTATTCACATTTCATGTCTCAATATTAAAAGTAAAAATACAACAGCGTGCCCAAGAAAAAGATTTTTGTTGATTTACACTTCATATACAAAAAGTACTGTATAACAGCATTCTAAGCGCATAAAGATGAGCAGACAATATCAAAAATCTCACCGCGTTTCGTGAAGCAATTTTCACTTCTTCAGGAGATAATGATATTCATATTGACAGGAATATCTTCAGTGAAACTACATAATTGTGTAGACAAAAACTCACCCAAGCGTTACCGCATGATTGTAAAATGATGAGCTTAAGAACGGTGCTCAGGCTTGTTGTGTCCCAAAAAACATCAAAATAGCAAGAAATACTGGCAACTCGATTGCTTCTTCTTAAATCTTTATTGAGCACTAACAGTAGTGCAACATCTAAAATGCTAACATGTTTCAGCCAGAGATTTCCTCATAGCAAACCACATCATCAGTATATTTTAATCAATAGCACGTCCTTCAAGACATAAGCAATGATATCCACTTTTGTCTGGATAGAAAGCCAAAACAGTTGGTGACTATACTTACAAACCAACCAAAAAAACTTAAAATAAAAACGGCATCATCTGTGGCCAAACATGGAATGGAAGGGTTCTGTCAGCTCAGTCTTGCCTGGGAGCTACGGACAGCTTATCACTGTATTGTCTATTTTGGCGTAACTCCTTTAAAGTTCCATGGGCATGTTTTCTGTAGGAGAGGCATCATCCAACACAACTGGAAACACATTTGGGGCAAAGTGAATTACATGAATTTGTTCTCACCCACATTAACTATTATTTAACTTTACCTTTTAAAGAAAAAAACTAACTTAGAAGCACCATTATCAAATCTCTTCCAAAATCGACATCTTTTTTGAAAAATGGGTCTAATGAAATAAAAAGGCAAATAATATAATATAATTTATTGAGTGTTCTTCTATTTAATGGATACTATAATTCCCCTAGAACACAATTTACTAGCAAGCACCTGCACCCATGCAGACACTTTTTACAGAAAAGCCCGAAGCCCTAAAGATATAAATATGAAGTAATGAATTATCCATGGAGACATAAGTGTTTCGCAGCTGGAACAAGCTCTCACTAAAAGATGGTGGATAATTTAATCCCGACAGGTAGGGTGAAGATATCACGGCCTTATACCTCAGTTCATCTAAGTAATATAATACAATATAATCAAACATTCACTAAAAATAGAATTAGAATGAGATACTGTTAAAGGAAACATATTAATTAAAGTGGACCCATCATAAAAAAATAATTGACTTAAGGGTACTTTCAATGTAGGAATACCTGTGACTCAGAGTCAAAGATGTCCAATTAGTGCACATAACTTGATATTACATAACTTTACTTTACTTTTCTTATAGATCTATAGATAGCGAATGCTCCAGCATTACAGCAGGGTTATCCCTGAAGCTGCTTCCAACTCTTCTGTCCCCCAGCTAATTGCTGCAGTATCACCTGTTGAGGAGACCCGTTCCTCCAGCCAACTGTGCACTGGGTTACCGGTCTTGTCAATGCTTACTCCCATTAGTCCTGCGGGTTTGTCTATGTGATGTAGCCCTGTAGAATCCTCCTCCTTGCTCCACTGGAAGTGTAGATACTGAAGCTGGGTGAAGCCTGGTGATAACGTCACCCAGATTTTCTGCACCTTCTAATAAAAAAAGTAGGGCTTTCTGTAGGGGGATGGGGGAAGGTTAGGCTACAAAATTACACTAGTTTGAATATAGGCTTTGAACAGTAACTAGAGGCGACAATATTTTCTACAGTCCTCTCCATTCCCTACTGTATCCAGAATTTTTGTTTAAGTTTGTTCTTTGAATCTACTAAAAACCATCAGAAACTTTCTTCTGTCTCAAGGATGCTATATGTCAGATCTCTGCAGCAAATTCCCAGGTCTGCACACTTGTTGCGCCCATTATGAGGAACTCCTAACATTACTGGATGAATTTGTCATTTAAAATACAGTATAAACTATGACAGGGGGGACTTACTGTTGGAGAACCCAAGAAACATAAAAAAAAGCTAGGATGGAACTCAAAGCTTTACTAAAATGGGGGGTGGCTAAAGTTTTAAAGATGAATTTTTAGGCATAGTATGTTTTTATATAGTTACAGTTGTGCTTATAAGTTTACATACCCTGTCAGAATTTATGATTTTTTGGCCATTTTTCAGAGAATATGAATGGTAACACAAAAACTTTTCTTTCACTCATGGTTAGTGTTTGGCTGAAGCCATTTATTATCAATCAACTGTGTCTACACTTTTTAAATCATAATGACAACAGAAACTGCTCAAATGAACCTGATTAAAAGTTTACATACCCTGGTGATTTTGGCATGATAACATGCACACAAGTTGACACAAAGGGGTTAACCATCCTCATCTATGATCTGTTTGTAATTAGTGTGCGTTTATAAAAGGTCAATGAGTGCCTGGACTCCTGACAGACCCTTGCATCTTTCATCCAGTGCTGCACTGAGGTTTCTGGATTCTGAGTCATGGGGAAAGCAAAAGAATTGTCAAAGGATCTGCAGGAAAAGGTAGTTAAACTGTATAAAACAGGAAAGGGATATAAAAAGACATCCAAGAAATTCAGAATGCCAATCAGCAGTGTTCAAACGCTAATCAAGAAGTGGAAAATGAGGGGTTCTATTAAAGCCAAACCACCGTCAGGTAGACCAACTAAAATGTCAGCCACAACTGCCAGGAAAATTGTTTGGTATGCAAAGAAAAACCCACAATAACTTCAGGTGAAATACAGAACTCTCTTAAAACATGTGGTGTGGCTGTTTCAAGATGCACAATAAGGAGGCACGTGAAGAAAGATGGGCTGAATGGTCGAGTCGCCAGAAGAAAGTCATTACTACACAAATGCCACAAAGTATCCCCACTTACAATACACCAAACAGCACAGAGACAAGCCTCAAACCTTCTGGAACAAAGTAATTTGGAGCCACAACCATAAACGCTACATTTGGAGAGGCGTCAACAAGACCTATGATGAAAGGTACACCATTCCTATTGTGAAACACAGAGGTGGATAGCTGATGTTTTGGGATGTGTGAACTACAAAGACACAGGACTTTTGGTCAAAAGTGATGACAAGATGAATGCAGTATGTTATCAAAAAATACTGGAGGAACATTTGTATTCATCAGCCAGGAAGCTGCGCATGAGACATACTTGGACATTCCAACATGACAATGATCCAAAACACAAAGGCCAAGTCGACCTGTCATTGGCTACAGCAGAATAAAGTGAAGGTTCTGGAGTGGACATCTCAGTCCCCTGACCTCAATATCATTGAGCCACTCTGGGAAGATTTCAAACGTGCAGTTCATGCAAGATAGCCCGAGAATTTACAGGAACTGGAGGGTTTTTGCCAAGAGGAATGGGCAGCTTTACCATCTGAGAAGATAAAGAGCCTCATCCACAAATACCACAAAAGACTGCATGCTGTCATTGATGTTAAAGGGGGCAATACACGGTATTAAGAACTGGGGTATGTAAACTTTTGATCAGGGTCATTTGGTTAGTCTCTGCTGTCATTATAATTTAAAAAGAGTAAACACAGATGATTGATAATAAATGGCTTCAGCCAAACACTAACCACGGGTGAAAGAAAAGATTTTGTGTTTTCATTCATATTGTCTTGTTGAGTATTAGTGTCAGGAAGCTAGGTCATTTGGACAGGGTATAACCCCCAATCCTCATTAAATTTAATAGGTACGAATCCACTGGTGACGTTACCAAATTTAACACAGGAATTTAAGCGCTTTGCTAAAGTGAGTAACTTTAAAGTCAATTATAATAAATCAGAGGTATTGAACATTACACTCCCAAACGACACAGGGGAAGTTTTGAAGAACAATTTCTCATTCAAATGGCAAGTTAATGCAATTAAATATCTGGGAACATACATCCCTAGAGATTTGGATGAACTTTACAAACTCAATTATCTTCTGATAATGTATAAAATAATAAAGACACTTCAACGATATGATAGGGGGATCTTCTCATGGATGGGTAGGATAAATATTATAAAATGGATATATTGCTTAAGATCTTATATATATTCCAGACCATACCAATAGTTCCTTCAATAAACATTCTAAACCAACTACGAAATGCTATAGGGAGCTTCATTTGGGGGGGGGGGGGGGGGGAACCTGCCAGAATAAGTAGAGCTACATTAACTTGCTCAAAAAAAGATGAAGGCCTGGCGCTCCCAGATATATCAGTGTATCTTAAAGCGGTGTTAATAACAAGGGTTGTGGATTGGTTTCAGAATGTGGATTGTAAACAATGGGTAAAACTTGAGGAAGAGGTCACAGCCATTAAATTAAAATCATTGCCACGGATAAAGAGAGAAAAATGTCCCCCAGATCCCCAGATCGCGAGATGCCCTTTCTGGTAGTATCAACATTGAAAGTATGGGATGGCTTGTTGAAACAGGGGAAAGGGTCAACATATTTAGGCACAATGACCCCTCTTTTTGGTAACCCAGAATTCCCACCAGCAATGGAGGCAGGGACTTTCCTAAAATGGCAAAGAAGAGAAGATACTAGGCTGATAGAGATAATGGAACGTGATAGACTACTCCCACTCAATTCTTTGGGTGCGGAATATAATGCTAAATAGATACAACATTGGCAGCTTCAAAAATATATTCTCTCTTTAACGAAAGAGGGTATAATTAACAGATCTCTGACTGATCTTGAAAAAATATTTGTAGAAGAGCAGAAGACAATACATACTCTGTCTAATGTATATAAATATTTAATCTAAAAAAAATAATGGGCAGGAGATAACATACATAAAAAATGGGAGGAAGAACTGGGGGTTAATATCCCCAGAGAGAAATGGGATAAAGCATTTAAAATAATACACAAATTATCAATATCTAACAGACACCAAGAGAGGAATTATAAAATCTTAGCTAGATGGTATAGATGTCCAGTAGATATGCATAAAATAAGCTCAGAGAATGAAGATAAATGTTGGAGATGTCAGGGAGCGAGAGGCACAATGTTGCACATTTGGTATTATTGTCCCGGGGTCCACAGTTTTTGGGAAATAATATTTAAAATATATATGGCAATGACAGGTATACAACTACAGCCCAACATATTAACATCAGTCTTATCAATGATTCCAGGATCAGTGAAGAATATAAATAAGGGCATCTTAAAACACTTTCTAACTGCAGCAATTACCATCATAACCAGGAAGTGGAAAAGCAGGGTAAACATTAATATAAAAGAATGGGAGATAGAGATGGGTGAGATGCATGCCTTGGAGAAGAGGATGGAGATTGAAAAAGGAATAAAAAAAACAAACAGATAATAACAACATGGCGGATGTGGACAGAGTTTAGCACCTTGCAGGCTGGTTTGAAGGAGTTATAGGATTGAGAATTGAATATTGGTATGAGAGAAAGAAGAGAAAGGAGGCTCTGCCCCACCCCCCCCGGGTTTTTTTTTATTATTATTAATTTTATGTAGTTAGAGAAAGTGAACAGGTGTGAATGGAATGAGTGAGTGGGAGGGTAAGGTAGGAGGAATGAAAGCAATAAATGGGTATATCATATAGATAGAGATATGGATTTAACAAGAATAAAAAAAAAAAATTGTATAAATAGATAAATGGGATATAGGAATAGATTCATGAAATAATCCTGATAGTTAATATGTGAATGTGTAAATGATGTATAGATAATTTGTAAAAAATGTTTTGATAAAAAAAGATTATTAAAAAAAAAAATGAATAGGTACGATGCCCGGCGAGTGTGCAAAGGTGACTCGTACATCTTGCGACATGTATGCATTCCTTGATCATCCGATCGAGGGTGAATACTGCTGTACAAAATGTAAGAACATTGTTTTCCGGGAAGCCCAGGTTCTGATTCTGGGGAAGCAACTGTCAGCACTGAGAAGTCCCTCCATACTAAAAGAGAGCCAGGAAAAAGGGAGAGGGGTATGTCTATATATCAAGAATAATGTACAAGTGACTGTGGGAGATGACATCACTAAGGGAGCTAGGGAGGAGGTGGATTTCTTATGGGTAGAGCTCCAAAGGGATGAAGCTAAGGGGGAAAATAATACTGGGAGTATGCTATAGGCCCCCTAACCCGAGGCAGAAGGGGGAGGTGGATCTCCTATCACAATTTGGATTAGCAGCAAGGATGGGAAGTGTTATCATAATGGGGGATTTTAATTATCCAGACATAGACTAGGTGGAAGGAACCACGAATACACCTAAGGCTTGTCAGTTCCTAAATGTCTTGGACAATGGACAATTTTATGGGTCAGATGGTAGACGCACCAACTAGAAATAAAGCGTTACTGTATCTACTGATTACCAACAATACAGACCTGATCACGGCTGTGGAAATACGGGCCAATTTAGGTAACAGCGATCACAGGTCAAATTGGCTTCAGTATAAATCACACAAATAGGAAACATTTGGGGAATACAAAGACACTGAATTTCAAAAGAGCCAACTTCCCTAAACTAAAAACCTTGCTGGAAGGTATACATCGGGATAAAATCTTAAGCTGCGTACACACGGGCGGACTGTATGGCCTACTTAGTCCGTCATACAATCCGACGGACAGTCCGTCCTACTTTCGAATGAACGGACTTGACCACACACGGATGCACAAACAGTCCGTCGAAAGCTTGCACGATGACGTGTACAGCACGTACGACGGGACTAGAAATAGGAAGTCCAATACACAGCAATGCACCCTTTCGCCGTGTAAATCCTTTCTGAGCATGCGCCATTCTTAGTCCGTCGAACTAGCCTACTGACGAGCAGATTGTCCGCTGAAACCAAAGTATGACGGACAGTATTTCGAAAAATCCGAAATACTTAGTACGCCAGACTGCACGCTGAAAAAGTCCGCTGAAGCCCACACACGAGCGGACTGTCCGCTGAAATGTGTTTCGACGGACTAAGTAGGCCATACAGTCCGCCCATGTGTACGCGGCCTTAGAAACAAAGAACACAGAGGAGAGATGGGTTTGCTTTAAGAGCATATTAAATAAGGGCATTAGCCAATGTATCCCATTGGGTAATAAATTTAAAACAAATGGAACAAATTGAACAAAATTCCTGGATGGCTTAACTCCAATGTAAAAATGCATATGAAAGCAAAGGAGAAGGCCTTCAAAAAATGCAAGGTTGAGATCATCATCAGCATTCAGACTTTATAAATAATGCAACAAGAAATGAAAGGGTGCAATAAGGACAACTAAGATGGAACATGAAAGACACATAGCGGAAGAGAGCAAAAAAAAAATAAAAAATCCCAAGAAATTCTTTAAGTATGTAAACTTTAAAAAAGGGAGGACAGACCATATTGGCCCCATAAAGAATGAGGAAGGACATCTGGTTACAAAGGATGGGGAAATGATGAAGGTATTGAATTTATTCTTCTACTCAGACTTCAGTAACCAAAACTGCAGTGTTTATCCTCATGACACATCACCGGAAGCACCTCCATGGCTAACAGGACAGAATTAAAATTAGACTTGGGAAACTTATCATTAATAAATCACTGGGACCAGATGGCTTACCCCTGAGGGTACTTGGGGAACTCAGTAAAGTAATTGCCAGACCATTCCTAATTTTTACTGACAGTCTACTGAAAAGCCAATGTAGCACCAATATTTAAAAAGGGCCCAAAATACATCCCTGGGAATTACAGACCAGTTAGCCTAACAGCAATAGTATGTAAACTCTGGGAGGGGATGATAAGGGATTATATACAAGATTTTAGTAATGAGAACGGTATCATTAGCCGTAATCAGCATGGATTCATGAAGAATTGTTCTTGCCAAACCAATCTATTAACCTTCTATGAGGAGATGAGTTGGCATCTAGATAAAGGAAGGCCCATAGATGTGGTGTATCTGGATTTTGCAAAAGCATTTGACACAGTTCCCCATAAACGTTTACTGTATAAAATAAGGTCCGTTGGCATGGACCATAGGGTGAGTACATGGATTGAAAACTGGCTTCAAGGGCGAGTTCAGAGAGTTGTGATAAATGTGGAGTACTCAGAGTGGTCAGGGGTGGGTAGTGGGGTCCCCCAGGGTTCTGTGCTGGGACCAATCTTGTTTAATTTGTTCATAAACAACCTGGAGGATGGGGTAAACCGCTCAATCTCTGTATTTGCGAATGATACTAAGCAGGGCAATAACTTCTCTGCGGGATGTGGAAACCTGTCAAAAAGATCTAAACAAATGGGGCGGGCAACTACATGGAAAATGAGGTTCGATGGGTGGCAAAAATATGAATGCAGTCTATACACTGGGGGGGGGGGGACCTCTGAGGGAAGCTAGGATGGAAAAGGACCTGTCCAGTTCTGGGCATCAGACCTCAGGAAGGATTTACTGGAAATGGAGCGAGTACAAAGAAGGGCAACAGCGCTAATAAAGGGTTTGGAGGATAATAGTTATGAGGAAAGGTTGCGAGCACTCAACTTATTTTCTCTGGAGAAGAAATGCTTGAGAGGGGATATGATTTCAATATACAAATACCGTATATACTCGAGTATAGGCCGACCCGAGTATAAGCCGAGGCCCCCAATTTACCCCCAAAAAACTGGGAAACCTATTGACTCGTGTATAAGCCGAGGGTGAGATATGCCTGTCCATCCCTGTGTGTGTGTCCATCCATCCATCCATCCCTGTGTGTGTGTGTGTCCATCCATCCCTGTGTGTGTGTGTGTCCATCCATCCATCCATCCCTGTGTGTGTGTCCATCCATCCATCCATCCCTGTGTGTGTGTGTGTGTCCATCCATCCATCCATCCCTGTGTGTGTGTGTGTGTCCATCCATCCATCCATCCCTGTGTGTGTGTCCATCCATCCATCCATCCCTGTGTGTGTGTGTGTCCATCCGTGCGTGTGTGTGTGTGTGTGTGTGTGTGGCCTTGTGTGTCCAGCCTACCTGTGTCCCGAGCCTCCGTCCGGTCCCGAGCCTCCGTCCGGTCCCGTCCCGTCCCGAGCCTCCGTCCGGTCCCGTCCCGTCCCGAGCCTCCGTCCGGTCCCGTCCCGTCCCGAGACTCCGTCCGGTCCCGTCCCGTCCCGAGCCGAGCCTCCGTCCGGTCCCGTCCCAGGATCACCGCTCTTCGTCGGCGCCCATTCCCCTGTTCAAATGCCGCGCCTCCCTGTCTGTGATAGGCGGAACACAATTTCCCAGCAGCCTGTGTTCCGCCTATCACGGACATCGTCTCATCCTCGTCCGTAGTACGAGGATGAGACGATGTCCGTGATAGGCGGAACACAGGCTGCTGGGAAATTCAGTGTTCCGCCTATCACAGGCGAAGGCGGAGCCGGAGGCGCGGCTTTTGAATTATAGAATGGCCGCTGTCTGTCTGCTCGACACGCTGATCGAGCAGGCAGACAGCGATGACTCGAGTATAAGCCGAGGGGGGCACTTTCAGCCTCAAAAAAGAGGCTGAAAATCTCGGCTTATACTCGAGTATATACGGTACCATACCGATGACCCCACAAATAGGGATAAATCTTTTTTTGCGGAAGGGAGTTTAACAAGACTCGTGGCCATGCATTAAAATTAAAAGAAAAGAGGTTCAACATTAAACTACGTAGAGGGTTCTTTACTGTAAGAGCGGCAAGGATGTGGAATTCCCTTCCACAGTCGGTGGTCATCGATAGTTTCAAGAAACTATTAGATAAGCACCTGAACAACTGCAACATACAGGGATATACAATGTAATACTGACATATAATCACACACATAGGTTGGACTTGATGGACTTGTGTCTTTTTTCAACCTCACCTTACTATGTAACTGTGTAATATAGTCTCTGAAAAATGGCCAAGAAATCTAATTCTGCCAGGGTATGAAAACTTTTTAGCACAACTGTATACTGGCACCATGCAGAGAATGGTTTTAATTTTCTCAATGAATGAAAAGCGGTCTTTGATTGGATGAGAAGGAGAGGTGTGCTGGTGACATCACAATTTCCAGTTATTTCCAGCTTCCATGGGCACCAGCAAGGTTTGGTATATGCATAACTGTAAAAATATACCATATCTGGAATTATTACTTAAGAGGCAGCGTTGAGAATCGCTGGCCTGCAGGATGTTAGTCTTTAAAAAAGATATTCCCAAGACAATAGGTAAGCGATGCATTTTACAGAGTGGGGTGGCCAGAGCTGTTGTTAGAAAGCATGAGGCCCCATACAGCCAACCAGACAGCGCCCCCCCCCCCCCCAAATAAATACAGTTTTACTATACTTCAATTGTGGATGAACACAGTGAGTGATTGGTACCAATCACTCATCGTGTTAATTCAAGAAAGGAAGGGGCTGGTAAATTTGACATATTTACCAGAGCCTTTCCCCACTCTCCATCCTGAAGGATCCCATTGTGTGCTTGCAGCATCCGGTGGGAGAGGAGGGAAGCCGGAACAAAGCAGGCGTGGGGTGGGGGGCACACAGGGGAGCTTGGGCAGTATGGGGAAATATATGGTGCACAGGGAGGATGATCAGTGTGGCAAGGGGGAAATTACTGGAAGTGATTCCCTGTATGGCGCTGTCTGCAGCAGCTAAAAGACGGCGAGTGGGAGGGAAGAAGAAGCCAGCTTTCAGCTGCTTCAGAGAGAGCCTTACAGGGGATCCTCCCTTTCCCCCCACCGTGTCGATCACCCTCGCTGCCCACATCTGATTCACCCAATTGCCTGGGCCCCCCTGCTGGCCTGAACCCCATACAGAAAGATTGGTGTTATCCCCTTATCCACAGCCCTGGGGGTGGCCAGGTGACATCTACCATTATCCGAAGACCTTTTCTAATTTTTTTTTAGCAGTTGACTGTGAGGCTTCATTATCATAAAAGTGCATCTATACTTTTGAAGTTAACTAAAAGCCAACCAATCCAATGCCCGATCCTCTCAAAAAAAAAGTTGCTCTAGATTTTATCATCGCTTTTTGCAGTTACTTACTTTGGCTTTCCAATCTTGTACTTCTGCACTAACAAATTATCCAAACAATTATTAGCAAAAGGAGCTGGGAGCCAGCTAAGCTGTTTTTCCGCCACCGTGGATAGAAGATGCTGCGCGTTATTCCCAGCGTCCCCTGGTAATTTATGATGATGATGACGCCCGCGTGCGCGGCTCATCTCATATGTGTGCTTCACAGCACGCAAATTAACATGAATTTACAATGCATTAGTAAGTTTCCAAATCCCGCCTGCATAAATACAAGATGTAGTTATGATTCTGATAAGGTTCGAACACAGGGAGGGGGGACAATCACGGGCTTTCTGTAGGGAAATACATTCATGTGACAATCTGTCAATCTCTGGAGATGCTAGGAAAAGTCATTTTTCTTACTCTGTCAGATAAACCTGATGTACATTTGCTGGAATCAGAAAATAGAAAAAAAAAATCTATGAGCTACAGTATGCTACAGTATAGATAGCCCTGGGCTTACAGAAGTGTTCCGGTCTGTAACACTATCAGGTACACTCGGCTTGAACATGAAAGTTTTGCATTTAAACTAACTCGGGGGACAGAGACTAACTGCTGAGTGGCAGTCATTTTCATCCTCACGTAAAGCTTCAACACCCAGCTACCCTGCTAGCTAAAAGCCCCATGGTTTCCGTATAATGTTGTTTTCCAACTTTTGAAAATTGGAATGGTTGTTTTTGGAGCAGGAAAAATAGGTGCTAAAAGGTTCACGACATGAATTTTCAGCACCGAAAATAAAAGCATGAATGTATTTTTCACCTATAAATAAGTAGCGTTGAAATTTATACTGCATGTCATATTTTAGAACGTATTTATCACCACATAAATAATTCCAGTAATAGTGAGTTGCTTACTCTTAACCACTTGCTCTCCAGACAATGATATTCATTTTTCATGCTAAAATCAGCATTGTTTGCTAGAAAGTGACCTCGAACCTCCAAAGAAGATATATTTTCTGAAAGCAGAGGCCCTGGAGAATAAAATGGTGGCTTTTTGCAATTTTCTCTGCCACGTGATATTTGTGCATCTGTTTATCAAACACAAATTATCAGGAAAAAATACAATAAAATGAAATTTAGTGCTCACTAGTACAATATAGTATTTTATTTTTGGAAAAATGTAAAAGATGGCATTAAATCAAGTAAACAGGTATGAAACATGGCAAGACTCAAAATAGCTCACGGCCATGAAATGGGGGCAAACTATGCTACTTAAAAAATGAGTCATAGGTGACATTTTAAAAGCCTTTACATTGTAGAGCAGGGATATGCAATTAGAGGACCTCCAGCTGTTACAAAACTACAAATCCCATGAGGCATAGCAAGACTCTGACAGCCACAAGAATGACACCCAGAGGCAGAGCATGATGGTACTTGTAGTTTTGTAACAGCTAGAGGTCCGCTAATTGCATATCCCTGTTGTAGAGGGATCTACATCCTGCTGATCAAGGGTGTCCAGGTCTCATACCCCAACCAGAATTGGAATATAATGGGGCACTAACTCTACCCACTCCTGGCAATTTGCTTCACCCTGGAGCAATGTGAGAGCCCAAAAAGCACCACAGGCTGCAGTGGTGGTGGTGGTGGTGGTGGGGGGGGGGGGCTGCAGCCCTTCTCCCATCAGTAAAAATGATCAGGCCTCATGCACACGGACGTTTTTACAGCCGCTTTTTTGAGCGTTTTTTTGCAGCTGTGGTAAAACGCGCACAAACGCGTAACATATTTTCTTTGTTTTCTGAGTGCTATAGCCAAGAGATGTGTTTCTTTAAAAACGCTACTTAACGCTAAAAACGCGTAAAAAAGCCAATGCAAAACGCTTTAAAAATCACGTTTTTAACGCCGATTTTTTCAGGCATCGGAGCTAGCTTTGCAGCCAGTTTTTTAAAACGTCCGTGTGCATGAGCACTCAGGCAGCTGTAGAGCTACCCAGATCACCTTTACTGAACAGCTGATCACTAGCTGTAAAAGATGACACCAAGCCCTGATTGGTGACATCATGAGCTTCTTATAACTACTTGCTAGTAGGATGTATATGTACATCCCGACAGTCCAACCCTACAGAGGTTCTCTAACTCAACACAGCGCTACATCCTGCTGCTCAAGGGTGTCCTTCTCCCATACCTAAAATCCACTGGGCCCCACCCACAACTGGCATAAAATGGGACACTAACTCTACCCACTACATCACCACCGGAGGGGCTACAGATAAAGGTGCACTACACCTACCAACAAGAGTGACATATATTGTATTCACACTTGCACCTTATATAAACATCACTGATTTGCAAGTGTTCCTGTAGTGTTGCAAGTGTACACGTAGAGCAAGGATATGCAATTAGCGGACCTCCAGCTGTTGCAAAACTACAAGTCCCATCATGCCTCTGCCTCTGGGTTTCATGCTTGTGGCTGTCAGAGTCTTGCTATGCCTCATGGGACTTGTAGTTCTGCAACAGCTGGAGGTCCGCTAATTGCATATGCCTGACGTAGAGGCAACTCTCGGGGAGGCCTGACACCATCAATTGATGAAGTCATTACATTTTATAATATGAATTAAAGGTATTTTGTACATTTTGTAATTTGTCAATTTATTGAAACTGCGGTGATGTTCTGTTTTTATATTTCCCTCAAAGAAAAGCGTACCAGAAGCCGCAAGGGTTAAAAAAATCAGACACGAACCTAGGCATAAAATAGGAGGCATGCAGCAGTTAAACTGTGTCTCTGATAGGGCTCAAATGCATGATTTTTATGTCTGACTAGAGCGAACCTTTAAATAAGATCTACACAGTTTTTTACAGTAAATCAAGATACTAAAATCTTGCACAAATTCAAGCATGGACTTGCTGCGACACTTTTACTGGCGATAAGGGCAGAGGGCTGAATTAGAGGGGAGGTCAGAAGTTCCTGAAATTTAGAGAATGGCCGCAGGCTGTTGTCGGAAAGGTCTCCTCCATTGTATGGTTGCAGAATGAGCTCTCTCCCTCTTCTTTTATATGGTAACAGACTTGAACTCTGATCATAAGTAGAACGTTCACTGACTGTTCGAGCTCCCTGCATACAAACTACATCTCAGCATCTCTCAATGGCAGCTGTCAGACCTGCACAGCCTCAAGAATACACACTGCAACAGGGTTGTCACGTAGCTTATTTATGAGTTGTATATTTGATTTACTGCCACAAATCCTATATCAGTAAGAAGAGATTTACCACAGAAAAAAAAGTTTAGGAAAAGGAAGACTTTAAGTAGAAGGAATCTAGAAGGCGGTAAAATAAACTAGAATACGATCTAAAATGTGTCGGTGTGGTTTAAAAGGGCATGGATGGCGTCCATCCCTAGTTCTAGCGGTAATGCTGTGGTGGACTCTTTCTGGCTTTAAGAGTGGTCAGTACCTGAGCCTAGTGATGGCCTTGTGGTGATTTCCAGGCTTTATTAATTGTTATTCCTTGGGTCTAATGGTCAACAGTCCCTGTTCGTAGTAGGTGGTTAAAGCTTTAGACTAGTTGTGAATCCCTGGAGGAATTGAAAGCCCAGTGGTACCCACTCTAGGGGTCCCACCATGGCATGCCTGTGTCAAATGAAAACGATGCTTGTGTCTACAGTGGTGGTCTGTCCCTGTGCCAGATCATATAGCCAGTAATGGCCCCCGTTTTCTGACTTGATAGAGAATTGTATTTTCTGTACGCCTGGCCATATATTATAATGTTAATGGCACATTTCACCACTATCTTGTATTAATGCCTATAGGAATAGAACCCACATTTTCATTAAATATATTAAAAGCATCACAAATGATTATTTTTATACATTTTCTATTTATAGGAATTCTTGCATTTACAAGTAAGCATTTAATCCAGAGTACAGTAAAACCTTGGTTTGAGATTAACTTGGTTTGAGAGCATTTTGTAAGAAGCAACATTTTAAAATAAATTTTAACTTGATATACAAGTGATGTCTTGATATAAGAGTAGTGTCATGTCACAACAGAGTATAAAAGGGAAGAGAGGCACCTCTAAGTGTAGCAATATTGTTACATTTAATGAAGGTACAACATTTAGCAACTCACATGGTTGATGTTTAAAAGAGGCACATCTAAGGATGCAGACATCCGAGGTAAAGCTGTCCACATAGACCATCCTCCGCACTGCCAGCAATGTCATCCCTTCCACTCTGCTCTCGCTTTCAGATTGCTCTACTGCAGGGTAGTCTTTCCCATCGCTATTGCAGAACTGATAGCAGTGAGAGCCGGTGGTGTGGGGGATGGTCTATGTGGACAACTTTACCCCGGATGCCTGAATACCTACATGTGCCTCTTTTAATCATCAACAATGTGAGTTGCTAAATGTTGTATCTTCACTACATGTAACCATATTGCTACACTTAGAGGCGCCTCTCTTTTCTTTTATACTCTGTAACTCCTGATGCATATTTTATGGTTACATTTCTATAATCTTTTTTATGTGGACTATAAACTGAAAGACCTATGAATAAATGGTCTTGGAACAAATCATTTGAGTTTCCATTATTTCTTATGGAGAAATTTGCTTTGGATTACGAGCATGCTTCTGGAACAAATTATGCTTGCAATCCAAGGTTTTACTGTAAATATAAAGACTACTGCACCACCAAAAAATAGAAAACCAACTTATAAATATAAATAAATATCCTTTGACGAAGCTGCTTCTGACACTTGAATGTGCTCCCACACAACTTCTTTGCTTTCAGGGTTATGTAATCCAGAATGTCACATTGATACTGGTGGCACACAGCATTTTGAGTTTCATAAGGTTAGCAGAAACTGTTTGCTTTCACTCTTCTCATTCAAGGTTGTGTATACATTTGAGCTTGAGCCATTGGTGGTTAGCACTTCTGCCTGGCACCACTAGGGTCACTAGTTTGAATCCCACCACAGCACTACATGGAGTCTGCATGTTCTTCCTGTGTCTGTGTGGGTTTCCTCTGGGTACTCTGGCTTCCCCGTCACACTTTAAATACATGCTGGTAAGTTAATTGTCTCCTGCCTAAATTGGCCCTAGTATGTGTATGTATAAATGCCACTTAGGGACCTTAGATTGTAAGCTCCTTGAATGCAGGGACTGTTGTGCATGTACAATATATATGTAAAGAGCTGAGTAAATTGTCGGCACTATATAAGTACCTGTTATAAATAATATTTGCATACATCAATAAGTCTAAACACGGAATCAGATAAATACACAGATCCAATACTTACGGGTGGGGCGTTTTACCTGCCGGTGCATTTGAATTTATGTCCATTCAGCCCTGAGATTTGCATGGCCCCCTTACACAGCATAGCCAAATGGATAACACCAGTTACAATAGAGAAATACATTTGTTTTCTTTTTCAAAGCTCTAACCTTCTGAATAGACAATAAAAGAGGAGCAGCAGACTGATGAGATTATCTCTCTGCTCACCTCTGCCATCAGCATGATCTATGGGCAAAAGCAAAAAATACATATATGGTGCAGTCTGTTCTCCTAAAAAAAAGTTTTGTTACCTGTTGATCCTCCCAGTATTTGCCTGATTTTTACATTTAATTTTATTAGACTACGTTATTCAGCAAAATGTCACAGATTTCAACAAACCAATTAACATTTTAATATTTTTTTCTATAGTTTATATTTATCGTTTTTTCAACCTTAAATATTTAATATTTTTTTAATGGGTTTTTCAACTTTTATCCCATAGCACAGTGAAGCCCTCTTAAAACAGAAGGTATTCGCATGTCTAATTCCATTACATATCCAAATATTATAATTTATAGACAGTAGATAGAGTCATGCAAATCATTGCTTTACGCCCCATTGGTTAAATACACATCTGTAACTAGCATACTGTGCAAATATAGCCTATGTTATATAGAGACATGTATTTCAAACTGATAAACAGCTGTTTCAGGATATTTGGCCATCATCAGTGCAGTGCAAGGAAACCATGGCTTCTATGGAGTAGGCCTTGTGACTCAACGGGACAATATAACCATGCAGATTATGGTGAGAAAGGACTAAAACAGTCCCACACTCCAATCAGTAAAGCCTTCTTAAAACAGAAGGCATTCAAGTGTTTCATTCTATCACATAGACCAAAAATTGGAGGATTGCTCATTTCAGGACAGTGGGCAGAGTCATGCTACTTATCGCTATCGCAGAGGTGTGGGCTTTTTGAGTTCTGTACTTGACTTGAAGTGCATTTCCAGAAGTGCTTCAATGCTTGAAACTTTTACCTCAATTTATCTTCAAATGTGAGATTTTTTTTTTTTTTTGCACGATTTCACACCTAACAACTCTTTCCTACTTCTAGTAACTCATTTTACACAAACAAAACCACTCACGTCTGAAAATGCGCAAAAAATGCATGTACAAAAAAGAAACACTCAAAGATGCTAATGCTCAGGTGTGAATGTAGCCTTAGGATGCATTATAACTGCATGCAAAGCAGGTCAAATGGAGCCTATTTTTGTCAAATGATGCATTTTCCATTCAAATACGCCTGCAAATTACAAATATATAATGAAATATATACATTTACTCAAAAACTGAACACATATAACCAATTCTTTTAGAAATGGAAACAGATCTCAGAACACAAGCAATACTTACTAAGAACACAATATATATAACAAAGAGTGTACTCATATAACCTCAGCTAAATACAATTTTTATTTTCTCTAAGAAAGAACATATTTGAAAAGAAATGTATAAGTCATCTTAAAAAGAACAAAAGTAAAAATAACTTTAAGAAAATTAAGAAAATAATCATTATTTCTAATCCTGAACATAATAAAAAAGAAAATACGTTAGCAAACAGTATCATTTCTTTTAGCACAGTGTTTATAGGGAATAGATTTTCTGCTTGAGGTTATTAAGAAGTTCTTTATTACTGAAAATGTGAAGTATTTTTAACTGGGTGCCAAAGCAGTAAAGCCTAAGCGTCGTTAACCACTTGCCGCCCGCGTAACGTCATATGACGCCTACGGATTTTGAACGGTGATATCTGAATGATGCCTGCAGCTACAGGCATCAGATATCTTCTTTTAGATCCGGTAATTCCCTACACCATAAGAATGATCAAAGTGGCTGTTCAGTCACTTGATCATTCTTACAGGCAGCGGGAGGGGACATTCCCCTCCTCCTCCTGCCGCTCTCCGGTGCTTCTCCCGGATCGCCCCTGCCATCAGCGAACCAGAGAAGGAACTGACTGCCCCCTAGATGCTGACCATAGAGATTTCCGGCAGGCCAGATGGTCCCCAGAGTCTCTAATAGGGATGGACCGAACGGACCAGAACTTTTGAACACAACGAAAGTTCAGACCCGAATAAGGAACCTCATTAACCGGCCATATGATGGCCAGGCTGCACAACTCTCATTCTGGGAGGGTGTCATATGACATCCCTCCATTTAAACAGTTCCTTCGGTGGTGGTGTGTAACAGAGACACTGCTCGCCACCGAGGGGGGTGAACAGCCATTGGGCATGGCTGTTTAACACATGATCGGTCGTGATGAAGTCACAGCCAATCACAGGTGGTACCGCCCCACTTTTCACGGTGCATGCATGCAATCTCGAGCACGCTGCGCATGCACATCGGTGGCGGCGAGTTCCCAGGAACACTGCTCCTCACCAACACTGGTAAACAGCCATTGGCTGAAGGCTGTTTACCACGTGATCGGCTGTGATCCTTTCACGGCCAATCACTAAATGTCAACAAACTGCGGTAACAAAATGTTACCGGGTTCTCCTCACACACTGATCGTGAGGACATCTTGTTACCGCTTACAGTGTACACCAATCACACTGATTGCCCCCCAACAAAGAGGACCTGTCACCACCCATCAAAGTACCTGTCACAGTTCATCTGAGTACCTGTCAGTCCATATGAGTACCTGTCACAGTTCATACGAGTACCTGAGTACCTGTCCTTTGTATGTGGCCAGGCTGTGTAAAAGTCTCACACATGGTATCACCATACTTAGGAAGAGTAGCAGAATGTATGTTGGGTGTAATTTGTTGTATGCATATGCTGTGTGTGAGAAATAACCTGATATGAGAATTTTGTGAAAAAAAAAAATTAATTTTGCAAATAATTGTGGGAAAACATGACAAATTAAAAAAACTCACCATGCTACTTACTTAATACCTTGGAATGTCTACTTTCTAAAAAGAGGTAATTTGGGGGGTATTTGTACTTTCCTGACTTGTTAGTGTCTCATGAAATGAGATACACCTGATGTACTGAAGGCCTGATCAGATGTGATCAATTTTCAGCGATTGGCACCATAGTTTGTAGACTCTATAACTTTCACAAAGGCCAAATAATATACACTAATTTGAGTTATTTTTTACCAAAGATATGTAGCAGTATGAATTTTGGCCAAAATTTATGAAGAAAAATATCTACATTTTATGACAGAAACAAAGAAAAAGGCATTTTTTTCACAAAATGTATGGTCTTTTTTTATTTATAGCACAAAAAATAAAAAACCCACTTGTAATTAAATACCACCAAAAGAAATCTCTATTTGTGTGAAAAAAAAAGGACGCAAGTTTCATATGGGTACAGTGTTGCATGACTGAGTAGTTGTCATTCAAACTGTGAGAGCGTTGAAAGCTGAAAATTGGTCTGGGCAGGAAGTGCACTGTATTGAAGTGGTTAAAGTCAATAGGAACAGAACGCTAAAAATCAAAAGTGCCCATTTTGAAGGCTTATATGCAAGTAATTGGGCATACAATGGTTATAGGAGTCTGGGTCCTGCCCTGGGGGACATGAATTAAAAAAAAGGGGGTTCTGTGCTACACACAGAAGGCATTTTATCTTAATGCATGCAACCTTCTGCCTTTACAACTCCTTTAAAATAAAAACAAAAATTTGAACAAATGACCTTTCTTACAGTAAGTAGGATGTGTTACTTGCACTGATGGCTCTTCTTTTAGGTGAAATCATCCTCCATTCATGTTCACCTCCGATGCAGTGGGGGGGTTAATAGAACAATAGGGGGTATCACAGGCTTTCATTGAGAGAGCTTAACTATACCTACCCTTTCCACCCACCCATTTATAGATCCAGTTTCATTCATAGAATCTGTAGTATGGCTCCTATGAGTGGGGAAAGTGAGCCGAAAGGGTGAGCATAGTAGGGCTCTCTTGATGAAGACCTGTGACCTGTGACAGACCCTTAGTTCTTCTGTATTAACCCCTGCCATACTGGAATAGTATGACGACAAGGTTGGAGGGAATGGACAAAGGAGGATTTCACCTAAAAGGCATCAAAACAAGGGGTACATTCTACATACTGTAAGTTGTGTCCCTTGTGCCGAATTTTGTGGGGTTTTTAAAATTTATTTTAGCTACACTTAGGCCGCGTACACACGGGCGGATTGTCTGCCCAACTTAGTCCGCTGAACCGTGTTTCAGCGGAAATCCGCTCGTGTGTGGGCTTCAGCGGACTTTTTCAGCGGACAGTCTGACGGACTAAGTCTTTCGAAATTTCCGTAATTTTGTCCGTCCAAACTTGGTTTTGTCCGTCCAAACTTGGTTTCAGCGGACAGTCCGCTCGTGTGTAGGCAAGTTGGACGGACTAAGTATGGCGCATGCTCAGAAAGGATTTACACGGCCGAAGGTTGCATTGCAGTGTATTGGACGTCGTATATCTAGTCCCGTCGTACGTGCTGTATACGTCATCGCGCAAGCTTTCAGCGGACTGTCTGTTCATCGTGTGTGGTCAAGTCCGTTCATTCAAAAGTTGAACGGACTGTCTGTCGGATTGTCTGACGAACTTAGTTGGGCAGACAATCCGCCCGTGTGTACGCGGCCTTAGGCTTTAATCACATACAGGCTGTCCCCGAGTTACAAACAAGATAGGTTCTCTAGGGTTGTTCTTAGGTTGAATTTGTAAGTCGGAACAAGTACATTTTTTTAAGTGCCAAAAGTAATTTTTTATGTTTTTTGGATAGCATAGGAAAGGGTTAACACCCCTGTAATGTTTGTTTTGCTGTCTGTGCCCCTGTCTAGATTTCACCTCCCTTTCTGTCCCAATGACAATTGGATTTTGAAAATTTGGGGTTGCTGTGGAAACAAGGACTGGTAATAAAGATTCAATGGAGACACCTTTTTCCCATGATAACTCTTACAAGAGCGACCTTCCCTTCCTAGGGGTAGATTTCCTCCCACTTCCTGTTTTCTCCCTCTGTTTGTAAATTTGAGTTGTAAGTTTGTAACTCGGGGAATGCCTGTAATAGTAATTTTGCCAGCTTTTGTGGTAAAACTCATCCCTCTCCAGCAATGCCCCCAAAGACTCTCCTCTCTGTCCTGTAACCAGGTCCCTATTCCAGGTTGTATGACAGCTAGAGACATTACTTACTGTAAGTGCTGCTCTGTGCAAGATTTAACAGCAGAAGATGAGGAAGAGGGCCTGTAACGCCACGTGACCAAGCAAAGACCAGGTAAAATACAGGAATACGTTAAGAAAAAAAAAAGTGTATGGGTGGATCTTTAAGATTAGGAGTAAGGCCCTATTTACTGGTAGTCTACACCACTCTTCACATCTATACCATTTTGTCAAGTCCAGCAGTATTTATGCTGCATTTTGACAAAGACGATCTACAATTGTGATACATTTAACCACATGAAAAATACATAAAAGCCACAATACATACATTTAGTCTGCTTTATACACCTATGATAAAAATTATAGACCCTTAATTTATTTGTAAGTGGGCAAACTTACAAAATCTGCAGGGGATCAAATAATTATTTTCACCACTGTACATTGTATTACCAACCTGTATCGTATTTATCGGCGTATAACACGCACCTTTTTTCCCTTAAAATCAGTGGAAAATAGTGGGTGCCTGTTATACGCTGATCCCCGCCGATCTCCGCTGACTGTGAGCGGAGATGAGTGAGCACTGCCGAAATACAGAAAGCTGAGTGTATTCGGCTAGATTCGGCCTCTCTCGCAGTCCCGCCCCTGACTGTGAGCAGAGCCGAGTCTAGCCGAATATTTTCTGTATGTCGGCGGCGCTCGATCATCTCCGCTCACAGTCAGTGGAGATGGGTGGGACTGCGAGAGGAGCCGAGTCTAGCCGAGTTAACTCGGCTTTCTGTATGTCGGCGGCGCTCACTCATCTTCGCTCACAGTCAGTGGAGATGGGCGGGACTGCGAGAGGAGCCGAGCATAGCCGAGTTAACTCGGCTTTCTGTATGTCGGCGGCGCTCACTCATCTTCGCTCACAGTTAGCGAAAATCAGCGCCAATTTTAAAAAAATCAGTGGCTGGGCAATGCTGCACAGAGACTGGCAAGGCTACAAAGGCACTGGGCAAGGCTGCAAAGGCACTGGACAAGGCTGCAAAGGCACTGGACAAGGCTGCAGATGGACATTGGGCAAGACTGCAATGATGGACAAGGCTGCAGATGGACACTGATAAGGCTGCATTGATAGGCATTTAAATGTAATTTTTTTTTTTTTTTTTTACTTAAACTTCCCTCCTAAAAGTTTTTTCCTTAAAATTCCCTCCTAAACTTGGGGTGCGTGTTATACGCCGGAGCGCGTTATACACTGATAAATACGGTACATAGGAGAGAAAGAGCTGAACCATACCTACATATAAGCAAATATACCACCACTGATTTTCCACTCTGTTCATTCTATATCAGTATTCATTCATCCAGCTTACCGATCTATGGGCAATTCTACTCCATGATGTAGTGTTTACATTTTTCAGGGTTTGGAAATAAACTTGCTGCAGTAATGGAAAGGATGGCTCTATTTTGTCTATTGACAGCAGAATCCCCCCCTCCCCCCAGCATATGTGTATACATGGCCTATATCCTATGTTTGACATGGCTTGCCATACACTACAGAACCTCTTCATTATAGATAAGAGCCTTTACTATGTCTTTTGTATAAACCCCAGAGTGCTCCATCCCCACCACACACAATACAGAGCCAACCGCTCAAGCCGTCACTGAAAAGGTTGCATCTCTTTCACAGGCTTGTCGAGAGGAGCGTGTGGAGAACCTTCCCGACAGAAATAACAGAGAATGCTACAGCTGAAAATAGACACAAAAGAATGGCAAACGGGAATGAAGAGCTATATAAGAGATTTAAACATCATGCTGGTCTTCAAACACTTCCACGCAGCCCATGGTGGCTTGAAAACCCAATTTTCATTTATGTAATATCTGCCACAGCTATGCTTTTGTTACAATAGTTTTCAATCAAAAACACCACCAAAGCAATGTATTCTGCATATGCTTTATAAGACTTAAAGACCATCTGTCATGTTCTCATAGCTTTTTAGAGCAAACCTTACATTCTGAAGGTTGGCGGGACATGATTCATCTTCTCTTAGTATTCACCAAATCCTGTGTTGCCCACCTGTGAGTCATGTTTCACCAATATACAGCACACCCAGAAAAACGCCCCCCCTGCCCATCCCTAACTTATTTTGAAAAAAACAATTTCCTTAAATCTAGCAGCTTTTTTGTCCAGTCACGTGACTTTACAGATCCTTTTCACCTTTGGTGTTGGGTGGTCCTTAACTTTTGTACAAAAGGGACCTCATGCAATGACCTGTGAACGGGTCTCTGTTAATGCTATAAGCTCAGTCCAGCATGATATGTCCATAATGCCCTGGGCTCACAGGAAGTAAATGAATGACTAGTAATGAATAATTACCTATACTAATTCTATCTATGTAACTATGTAGTTGAATGACGCACAGTAAACTATATAGTTACATAGTTTGGTTGAAAAAAGACACAAGTCCATCCAGTTCAACCAATAACACAACCAAAAAAGTAATAAGAGAAGCAGTGTTAATTCACCAAGGGACAACGTCAAAAAGAAGGTCAGTATTATAGTGAAAGCAGCACTATTTTAACACATGTAGCACCCTCTAGTTAGGTAGGTGCTTGAATGAGGATTTTTCTGTAGTGTAAGAAATTTTAGGCAGGTCTAGCTGGTGGTTAGGCTTGTTTGTTTTCATTCTGGGCTCGGAGTGGCTCAGGGCAGGGTTGGGTGAGTTACAGGTAGCATCATTGTAACCTCCCTCTTCTTTCTACTAGAAAGAGAGGAGGAGAGGAGAGGCAGTGCTGCCTGGGGTATTCTGAGGAGCCTTGACCAATCCCCAACCTGGATTGGCAGGGGGCAGGCCTCCTTAAATACCCAGGGTTAGCCCAGCTGGGGAGGAGTTGGATGGAAGAGTTGGAGTGAGAGGGTGTGGAGGCTGTCAGGGCCCATGGGGAGCTCCCCAGTCTAGGGGGGGGGGGTTGACCTT
The DNA here is from genome assembly GCF_037356315.1 of Lithobates pipiens. NCBI lineage: Eukaryota > Metazoa > Chordata > Amphibia > Anura > Ranidae > Lithobates > Lithobates pipiens. The sequence goes on from NW_027507755.1 coordinate 11,925,557, forward strand.
GGGCCTGGGGGGAGGGTGCATCCAGGAGGTGTGAAGAGATCCTGGAAGAGAGGCACTTGTGAGAGAAAGTTGAGGACAGCAGGGGAGAACACAAGAGTCTCCAGAGAGGACAACAGGTTGCAGCAAATGAAGTGCTTGTGAGAGAAGCACAGTCAGAAGGACTGGGGAGGCACACCTGAGAGAACTGGGAGATTGCAGTTTGAGATGGGTGCAGAACCAGAAGAGTGGACCATAGGAAGGGCAGTGGAAAAAGGTCATTGCAGCCAGGCTGCCTGGCAGGGCCTGAAGAGCGCTATCTGGGATTGATAGTTGAGTTAGAGGACAGCTAGCACCTGAACTACACCACAGGGGCCTGAGGTCCCTGCCCGCAAAAGGTGGTTCTGGCTGAATTCGTGTCAGGCCTACCATGAGGTGCTAGCTAGTCAGGAGGAGTAACAGTCTGCAGCAAAGCAATGCTGGAAAGAAGACTGGAGTGTATATAATGAAGTGTATATAGAAGTCCCAAGCAAGTTGAACTTAATATTCCGGGGCATTCCATAATTTCCCTATACCCATCCAAGGTAAATACCATCAATAAAAAAATAGAAAAAACAAGGCTTATGGACTGTTCTATATCTCTTTGACTGAGAGATGGATGCCGGGCTGAGCAGGGTGACAGGTGAACCAATGCATTCAGAAATCCCTATGGGGGCATGGTTACACATACTAAAAAGTTTTTTTTTATAAATAACTTTTGAAGACATTTTTGGTAATATACAGAAATAGTAATATGAAAGCAAACTTAACAGGAAGCATAGTAGAAATGGTAAACAAGGGTTGAGCAGGGTTCTACATGTTGACATATATATATATATATAAAACAAACAAAAAAAAAAGAGGGGAGAGGTAAGGGCACAAGTGGGATCATCTTGCTCTTGGTTTTGCAGTATGAGAATCAATGCCAGAGAGGCCTAATGGCAGTAACCCAGATGGCAAGGATAACTTGCCTCATATTTGCGGCAGTGTTGAATTCTTGTTAACCTGCTGCACATTTTCACTGGCATGTTGTACACTTGCATAGCACTTGAAGCACAAGTTCTAGTTGGCACTTTTCCAATTTGCAGCAAATTTGTGTGGCTAGTCTCTAGCAAAAGCAAAGTTGCAGTGGTGAGTCTACAGCAAGAGCTCTGCAAGTCTACAACTTGAAAATTCAGCCACAGTGCCCCCTGTGGTGGGATGACTATTGCACAACATAACTGAACCAGAACTTGCAGCAGACTTGCAGAATGTTTGCAAAGAAAGTTGATCTGGAATCATGCAATGTGGCCTTGCTGCAATTGTGCAACAAACTTATTTTCAAACTTGCAGCTCAATTGCTTGCTATCTGGGTAATAACAACGTGTCCAAAAGGGGAGTAATGTTACAAGAGTACAAGTCCTTCTGTGGAAACAGACCTTGGGTGTTTATCCAAAGAAAACATATACCGTATACAAATTCACTTATCAAAACTAATGGTTGTAGGACATTTAAAAAAGGGTATGAAGTAGGTAGGGTCAAGGAGGGTATGTGGATAAAAGGAGAGAGTAATGCCGCATACACACAATCCGACATTTTGACAACAAAATCCATGGAATTTTTTCTGACGGATGTTGGCTCAAACTTGTCTTGCATACACGCGGTCACACAATGTTGTCGGAAATTCCGAACGTCAAGAACGCAGTGATGTACGAGAAAATTGATGTTCAATAACCAGTGCGGCTCTTACGCTTGATTCTGAGCATGCGTAGATCTTTGTGCGTCGGAATTGTGTACACGCGATCGGAATTTCCAACAACGGATTTTGTTGTCGGAAAATTTGAGATACAGATCTCAAATTTTGTGTGTCGGAAATTCCGATGAAAAATGTCTGATGGAGCCTACACACGTTCAGAATTTCCGACAAAAAGCTCCCATCGAACATTTTCCGTTGGAAAATCCATGCGTAGCCAGCATTAGGCTAGCAGGGGGAAGCAGGAGGGAAATGTCAAGCCGCGAAAATGTACAGTACAGCAAGTCCACATTACACATTAAGATCTTGTATGATGAGGTTCCAGGATTTCCATATGATGTTGTAGAGTTCTAGAGTGATATGTAGCTTGGCCAACAGAATCTCCATCAATTATATTTCCTTAATACGCTTAAGGAGATCCTGTTTTGAGGGAGAGGAGGTTTTTTTTTTTTTAATGCAGTGCTATAATTTTAGGGTTACCTTGAGAACAAGAGATGACAAGTGTGATTTGATATAGACAAACACTGCGGTGGCAGTTCTAAGATGGAAATTCCCTTTACTATTGGGTCTCCAAGATTGGAAATAAGGGTAAACCTCCTCAGATGGACACAGACAGTTAAAAAAAAAATTATAGGGGATTTAACACTTCCTGGCTATCAAGAAAAAAAATGGCTTTGAATACACTTTAATTGCCCGAGTTGAACTGAACTATTATTTCAATCATTTTGAAAAATACTGTATATAAAAGGAACTGAATAATACATGTATATATCTTTATTTCTTATTTAAAGTGATGTTAGAAGAGTCCTTAGCTTTTTTTTTTTATCTCTTGCAGCAATGTTTTCTCATCTATTGGTGTTTTTGCTGTGAATTTAGTTCTCGACGTTCTACTCAGCAGCTATTTACGGGACAGAGAAATAGAATTGGTATTTAAAGCCAGCGGTCATGAATGAACCGCTCTGGACTCCAATAATCAATAACCTGCCTGAAAGCTAATTTTCTATCCATCGTTGGCTCAGTCTGTCTGTGAGACATGTTTGATTTCTGCAGTTCTAAAACTATAATTGTATTTTTAAGTGTACCTAGCCGTCCAATAACAGTTCCTCTCCCAGTTCCTCTGAGCAATGTCAGGACATGGGGGGCTTCAACCTCAAAGCATACATCTTTTTTATTATTGATCAATGGACCTGTACAAGCCTTTGAGTGAAACCACACTCTTACATAGTTGGTAAGGTTGAATATCCTTTCATGACTAAGCCTATTTCTGATATTTGGTATTTACAAATTAAAATCCGTATTTTTTGCTAGAAAATTACAAAATTACTTAGAACCCCCAAACATTATGTATATATATATATATATATATATATATATATATATATACATACACATATATATATATATATATATATATATATATATATATATATATATATATATATATATATATAGCAGAAAATCTAGAGAATAAAATAGCGATTGTTGCAATATTTTATGTCACACAGTATTTGTGCAGCGGTGTTTTAAATGCAACTTTTTGGGAAAAGGGACACTTTCCTGAATTCTTAATAAAACAGTATAGTTATCCCAATTTTTTTTTTAATGTGAAAGATGATGTTGCGCTGAATAAATAGATACCAAACATGTCACACTTTATAATTGCACGCACTCGTGGAATGGCGATAAACTTTGGTACCTAAAAATCTCCATAGGCGACGCTTTACATTTTTTTAGGGTTACCAGGTCAGAGTTACAGAGGAGGTCTAGTGCTAGAATTATTGCTCTCACTCTGACGATGGTGGCGATACCTCGCATGTGTGATTTGAACACTGTTTACATATGCGGGTGTGACTTCTGTATGCGTTTTCTTTGCTGCATGAGCTCACGGTGACGGAGGCGCTTTGAAAAAAATATATTTTTTTCTTATTTATTTTATTTATTTTTATATTATTAAATTGTATTTAAAAAAAAAAAAAAAAAAGATCACTTTTATTGCTGTCACAAGGAATGTAAACATCCCTTGTGACAGTATTAGGTGGTGACAGTTACTCTTTATGGAGGGATCGGAGGTCTAAAAGACCTCAAATCCCTCCTTTGCACTTCAAAGTATTCAGATCACTGAAAACGGTGTATCTGAATACTGTATATATTTAAAAAATCCGGCGCTATTGGCAGCCGAGTAAACAGGAAGTAGCGTTGTGACGTCGCTTTCATGTTTACATCCAGGAGACTGGACATTCCAGTCTGTCACTAGCCACCAGAAGCGGCGGATGTTCAAATCGGGCCTTCCAGTGGAGCGGGAGGCCCGGGAAGAGCGGTGGGAGGGGGGAGCTTTTAGCCGCAGCAGTTGTTATACCTGGAATATCGATCACCCACTCTAAACAACGCTACCGGGATGATGCCTGCATCCTGGTATAACCCCTGAAAGCACATCTGCGTACGCTCGGCGGGAAGGGGATAAAGACACCAGTCAATCCAGTTTAACCTGTGTGGGTGTGTATAATTATGCTAATAGCATTTCCCATATTCCTGTATATTGCATTTGCTAAGTTGCCCATCTAAGAGTTTTTAAACCCCTTATGCAGTTTTAATGTTAACCGCTTCAGCCCCAGAAGATTTTAACCCCTTCCTGACCGGAGCACTTTTTTTGCGATTCGGCACTGCATCGTTTTAACCGACAATTGCAAACATTTATGTCCTTTTTTCCCACAAATAGAACTTTCTTTTGGTGGTATTTGATCACCTCTGGGGTTTTTATTTTTTGCGCTATAAACAATAAAAGAGTGACAATTTAAAAAAAAAAAAGCAATATTTTTTTACTTTTTGCTATAATAAATTTCCCCCAAAAATATATATAAAAACTAATTTTTTCCTCAGTTTAGGCCGATATGTATACTTCTACATACTTTAGGTAAACAAAAAAGGTAATAAGCGTATATTGATTGGTTTGCACAAAGTTATAGCGTCTACAAAATAGGGGATAGATTTATGGCATTTTTATTATTCTTTTTTTTTATTAGTAATGGCGGCGATCTGCGATTTTTATCATGACTGTGACATTATGGCGGACACATCAGACACTTTTTACACCATTTTGGGACCATTGTCATTTATACAGCTATAAAAATGCACTGATTACTGTGTAAATGACACTGGCAGGGAAGGGGTTAAACAGTAGGGGGCTATCAAGGGGTAAATTGTATCCTAGGGAGTGATTCTAACTGTGCGGGGTATGGGCTCCCACTGACATGACAGTGATCACTGTTCCCGATGACAGGGAGCAGTAGATCCCTGTCATGTCACTAGGCAGAACAGGGAAATGCCTTGATTACAGGTTCTGCTGCTCCGTGACATGATCGCGGGACACCGGCGGACATCAAGTCCATGGGAACCATGGGCACAGTCACGCTGTATGCGGCGGGCGCGTGCCCACTAGCCCGTAGATTAAAGGGGACGTACAGGTACGCCCACTTGCCCACCGCTGCTATTGTGCCAACGTATATCGGCGTGCAGCGGTTGGCAAGTGGTTAAACTCCTTCTCCTACAACTTCATTGAGTGGCCATGTGTCCTATTAAGTGAAGTGAGACTGAATAGTTTCCTCCCTACGCTAAAATTACCATTAGGATATTTGTTCTTTGCCATCATATCCCCTCCTAAACTTTTCTTCTCCAGAGAAAATAAGTTTGTTTGTAGTCATCCCTCATAACAGAGGTCCTCCAATCCCCTTATTAGCTTTGTTGCCCTTCTCTGGACTCTCTCCAGTTCCAGCACATCCTTCCTGAGGACTGGTGACCAGAACTGTATGGCATACTCAAGATGTGGCCAAACCAGAGTTTTGTAAAGTGGTAGAATTATAGTTTTATCTCTTGAGAGTAAATATTCCTTTTAATGCTTGCTAATACTCTACTAGCTTTACTTGATGAAGCTTGGCAATGCATGCTATTGCTGAGCCTGTGATCTACTAGAACCTCCAGATCCTTTTCCATCCTGAATTCCCCTAGGGGTTCTCCCCCTAGTGAATAACTTGCATTTATATTTTTACGCCCCCCCCCCCCCCCCTAAGTGCATTTACATTTACCAGTGTTAAACTTCATTCACCATCTAGTAGCCCACTCCATTAATGTATTCAGGTCCTCTTGTAAAGTATCTATATCCTGTTGTGAAGTTATTGCCCTGCTTATTTCTGTGTCATCAGCAAACACTGAAATTGAGCTAATTATCGCGTCCTCTATATCATTTATAAATTAATTAAACAGAGTTGGTCCCAGGACAGAGCCTCGGGGTACCCCACTAACCACTGTAGACCATTTTGAGTACACGTTATTTATCACCACCCTTTGAACATGCCCCCGTAGCCAGTTTTCTATCCAAGAACAAACCCTATAGTCTATACCTAGCAGGTAAATTGCATTTATATTTTTAGCCCCAGAGTGCATTACCTTAAATTTTTTTAACATTAAACCTCCTTTTCCATGTAGTTGCCCATGTATTTTACTTGCTCTGCTTAGCTTTGTATCATCAGCAAGCACTGAGATTGAACTATTTATACCAACTTATACCTATATCATTTATGAATAAATTAAAAAGAATTGGTCCCAGAATTGAGCCTTGGGGTATCCCACTTACAATTCCAGATCATTCTGTTCCAATTGTTTTTATTAATTTTCAAATAAAAGATTAATACAAAACAATATTCTCTTGTACAATGCTGAGCTGTCAGAAGATAATGGAAACAAGCAATAACATCAAGATCAAATGGCCAGCGATATAGTCTCATGTCAAAGTGCAGCAAGGGTACCAACAGCAAGATAAACATTAAATATTCCACAGGTCCATTAACCCTTTAACGTTCTGCTCCACCGCTTGGTAGCACACATTTTGAGTCAACTCACTGAAAAATGTGGACTTTAAAGGGTTAAGGGACAATCCTGATTTAAAGAGAAGTGACCAACTGGTGAGCAGCAAAGAGGTCCATTTGGTACACTGTACAGGGGGGTCGGACCAGCTTGCATCATACCTCCCAGTTAATAAGCCCACGGACTGGTACTTTGCTTTAAAGGATAAGTTCACCTTTTAGCAAATAAATAAATAAATGCACATTTTTTGCAGATAAAAAAAATGTGCATTTGTTATTTTTTTCTGCTGGAGCCTGTAAAGCATTGCACCAGCAATCACCAGATCCCTGGTGCCATGCAGGTCTCCTTCAGATCTGTTGGTATATCTGTGTGCTGTACATCCCGTACGGGCAGGCAGATACACTCACAGGAAGAAATCAATGAACTACAAGGCGCTCCACAGCGACGTGGCAGTTCATTGAGAACTACAAGGCGATGATCGCAAAGGATGCCGGGGCTTGTTGTTCATTCACACACAGAGCTGTGCAAATGAATGACATGGCCATGTGGGCAGAGCCTGGCACAGTGGCGCTGATTTTAAAAAGTGACAGCTAGTACTGGAAACTTCTTCTGCTACATTAGGAACATGAACATGCTCCCAAAGGTGAACTTATCCTTTAAGCCAACTCCAGACCATTCTGAGTATGCACCTTTGTAATCAGTTTTCTATCCAGGTACATACAGGTCAGTCTTTAAGGCAAGGCAAAAGTGGCAGCTGCCCTGGGCCCTGTCATTGTTGTGGAGCCCAACGCAGCTGCCTCATACTTGCCAAATATCCTGGTTTAAATTCCCTCGTCCCTAAAGGTTTTAGTCCCATGCTGTGTCCCAATATCTCAGTGTGAAGTGCTGCAAATAATGCTGCCCAGCTCTGCCCTATTGTTGTGTACAGGTGACTAACCTGCATTTATATGTATATCATGCCCCCCCTGAGGTCATATCCACAGTAATCTCTAGCAACCAATAAACAAGCAGAAATCATGTGCTGTAACCTCTAGCAACTAATCAGTGAGCTGTAATGTGTGCTGTAACCTCTAGCAACCAGTCAGTGAGCGGTAATGATACACTGTAACCTCTGACAACCAATCGCTAGTGCAACCAAGTGCTAGTTTGAGTCTAGCTGCTATTTATTGTATTTCTCAGAGCAGGGGGGCCCAAGCAAAGTTTTACCCAGGGTCCAATCAATATTAAAGACGGCTCTGGGTATATATCATAAGGTTCATGCCAAAAGAGCTCAATTTGTAAGTTAAGCGTTTAATGGGAACTGTATTGAACATTTTGGCAAAATCTACTACACTGCATCCATTCCATACGCCTTTCTTTTTGTAGATGGTAGCTCACTTCCTTGCAGAATGTTAAAAGATTGGTCCTTCAAGAAAGATCTTCCACAAATTCATGCTTATTACTCGGTGGTACGTTGCAATGCAAAGCATGTTGCAGTGCCATTTATGTTGATGCGCTAATCCTGTAGTCTTCAAATTGCGGTCTTTTGCTTGCCTTAACCCAGTCCTTGGGGAACTCTTCCTCCCATTGATAAGAGGCACTAGTCCTCCCACTGACACCAATTATGGTGCACTATTCCTCCCACTGATACCAATGATGGGCACTATTCCTTCCACTATTACCAATGATGGGGGACTATACCTTCCACTAATATCTATGATGGTGCAATATTCCTCCCACTAATACCAATAATGGGGCACTATTCATCCCACTAATACCAATGATGGGGCACTATTCGCCCCACTAATACCAATGATGGGGCACTATTCACCCCACTAATACCAATGATGGGGCACTATTCACCCCACTAATACCAATGATGGGGCACTAGTCACCCCACTAATACCAATGATGGGGCACTATTCACCCCACTAATATCAATGATGGGGCACTATTCATCTCAATAATGGGACACTATGGGGGTTATTTACTAAAGGAAATTCAATTTGCACTGAAAGTGCACTTGGAAGTAAAGTCACTGTAGATTCGAGGGAGACATGCAAGGAAAATAACAAACAGCATTTTAGCTTTCGCATGATTGGATGATAAAATCAGCAGAGCTTCCACTCATTTCAGATCTACCCCTTAGATTTAGAGCGACTGCACTTCCAAGTGCACTTTCAGTGCAAAGTGGATTTGCCTTTTCGTAAATAACCCTCTATTTCTCCTCCACTAACTACCAAGCCTGATACATTATCTGCTCCCACTGATACAGGAGTGTTTTCTACTCCCCTGGCCCCCTAACGTCTGAAGGATTGTAAACTGGCCCTTTATTTAGAAAGTATGGAGACCCCTGCACCAGGGAAACACAGCTCCAATGCACATGCATTGCAACGCACCACAATGCAAAGTAATGCAACATGGTTGCATTGCCAAACATGGCACATGTCCATTTTTTTGGGTGCATGTCGATTTTGGTGCACTGCCATGCCTTCATTTCAATGGTCTGCTTTATTTCAAAGCACTGTGCCACATCTGAGTTGTAATACAAGTCACCAGGGTGCCAAGGTCTAAATGTACCTTTTAACTACTAAGTGTATCTTCTTTTTTTTTGTTATCTGTAGCATGTCAAAAGCCTTCCCTTTTCTGTAGGACAGATTTCATGACTATGAATGTAACAAGTGTCGATATTTTGTGATCATTACCCTTTGATATAATACAAAATATTAAAGGTGAAAGAAACCACTAAGCATTAAACGATCAATAGTTACTGTTGATGTATTTACTACAGCACTGAGGCTCGGTTCACAATGGAACCAGCTGCGGATCGCACAGGAACGCTGTGAGCTTCCATTCTCTGGTTCAGGGATGAATCAGGGCTGAATCTTTGCCTGAATTTGGCCCTGAAACTGAGCCAAAGACGCACAGTGTGGTGCAGTCCGCAGCCTCCCCGAAGGTATGTGAACCAGCTCCATAGAGAGTCGGGCACATTCTCCTGCTATGCGAATTGGATGCAAGGAAATTTGCAATTCGCATGGGTGTTAGCCCAGCCTTAGGGCCAGTTTATACCATCTTTATGTGATAGCATGTGGTAAACGTGCATTACAGCAACATACAGTACTACAATAAGCATAGCACAGTGTATTTCAGTGCCATTCAAAATGAATGCAATTACAGAACACATGTGTTACAGCGCACTGCAGTGCACCACAATACATGAGGAGTGCTGTTTGCTGTAGTGAAAATAAGGGGTGATTTTTTTTCTTGCGCTGGCGCCATAGAAAAATGATAAAGCTCTCGACACATTTGTTGCTTCAACACACCATGGTGGTGAATATAAAGGTCATACACATGTATTTCTTAGGGGCAGGATTATACATGGGCATCGTGTCAATGTCCAATTATGGGACAGATTTAGCGACAGTTATTTTTAAAGTGCCTAATGTATATAATGTATCACTCAGACGCTGAGACTTTTAACCCTGTGTGAGGACAGACAATTTCAACTGATACCCAGATCTTCTAGGACAGTACAGAAAAGCAAACATTTTATTTCACTAGATTCCTTAACATACCAGGGGGTCCTAGTAGATGATAGGCTTAGCAATGGCATGCAATGCCAAGCTGCTGATAACAAAAGAAAACAGAATATTGGCATGCATTAAAAAAGGGATTAATTTTAGAGATAAAACGATAATTCTCCAGCTCTACAAGACTCTGGTCCGGCCTCACCTGGAATATGCTGTCCAGTTCTGGGCACCTGTCCTAAGGAAGGATGTACTGGAAATGGAGCGAGTACAAAGAAGGGCAACTAAGCTAATAAAGGGTCTGGAGGATAAGAGTAGAGACACTTGAGAGGGGATATGATTTAAATGTACAAATACCGTTCTGGTGACCCCACAATAGGGAAAAAATTATTTAGTGGAAGGGAGTTTAACAAGACTCGTGGAAACTCATTAAAATTAGAAGAAAAGAGGTTTAACCTTAAACTATGTAGAGGGTTCTTTACTGTAAGAGTGGCAAGGATGTGAAATTCCCTTCCACAGGCGGTGGTCTCATCGGGAAGCATCGATAGTTTCAAGAAACTATTAGATAAGCACCTGAACGACCGCAACATACAGGGATATACAATGTAATACTGACAAATAATCACACACATAGGTTGGACTTGATGGACTTGTGTCTTTTTTCAACCTCACCTACTATTATTATTATTATAATACTACAGGAATTATATAGCGCCAACAGTTTACGCAGGGCTTTATAAAACGAGGGCAGACAGTACACTTACAATACAAATCAATACAGGAGGGATCAGAGGGCCCTGCTCATTAGAGCTTACAATCTAGAAGAGAGGGTCACATGGAAACAAAAAGTAATAACTGTGGGGGATGAGCTGATGGAGAAAATGAAAATACAGTTGTTAGGTGTGGGTAGGTTGGGCTTCTCTGAAGAAAAGGGTTTTCTAGGATCCTCTAAAAGCTAATAAAAAGTAGGAGATAAGCAGACAGATTGGGGTATGGACACTCCATAGGATTGGAGAGGCTTTGGAAAAGTCCTGGAGGCGAGCATGGGAAAAGGTGACGAGGATGCTAGAGAGCAGGAGTATGTAACTATATAAGGTGTAGAAACACACATCAAAGCTAGCAGCAATAAATTAAAGAGGAAGGAAACCCAGATAGGTTTACTTCCTCTGTCTCCCTGCAAAGGTAAAGCATAATGGGCTACTATGCATCGCATAGTAGCCCATTATGTGTCACTTACCTGACACAGGAGCCAGCAATGTCCCCGCTGTCCCCTGTAGTCCATCTTCTTCCGGGTATCGCTGCTCCAGCCACTCACAGAACCGGAGCAGCGATGACGTCACTCCTGCGCATTAACATTGCATAGAAGCAAGGAAGCAAGTAGGGTTTTTCAGTAAGTAAAAAGCAAATAAAATGAAAGCAACACAATTTCAATATTTTGTACAATTATGCTATGTGATTGAGAACATATAACAAATATAATGTAGGCATTCTCCCATTTTGGCGGCAAACGTGGAAATACCCTTTAAAAGTACATGTAAAGCCAAATTTTGAACAGGATATAGAACAGTTTTTTTATTTCTGTGTATGTCCCTGTATGGGATCTTTGGCCTTTTGATCTCTCTATCTCCTTAGTGACCACTGTCATCAGGACAGAAATTCAAAGTTTTAGAGTTGTCTCCAGAACAGGAAGTGAGAAGTCTTTCAATGGTGACAACTCTTCAAATGATAATAGCCTAAGGGGGATTCCCTCCCTTTGGAAAGATTTATCTGCGTTCCCAGGACGGGAAGTGGAAACCCCCCCCCCCACCCCATTTGGACATATGGGTGCTGCAAAAGCGATGCGCACCATCAACACTGAAAGAAAAAATAAAATCGCATATCATTACCTAACCACATTCTGTAATCTGACACCACAGGTCACCAAATAATGCATGAAAAATTGAATAAGCTGCGCTAAATCATAAACCCACATAAAATTCAATGAAGTAAAAAACATTAGACAAAATGTCAATAATAATGTGCAGAAATAGGCCTCCTTAGTCTGAACACATGAGGGGAGGCACATATGACCTAATATATGGGAGATAACTAAAGATACTTGTTTGACAACCTGGTCATGATATTGGTGGAGGGAGGAGAACAGCTGAGACCCTTCTGAAGTGGGAGATATCTATTGTTACATGCTGTTGGTGACCCTCTGTAGTGGGGGGGGGGGGTCATGAAATTCTGGTAAGGAGTAATTTTGGCTGTATGGTGGCTGATCAAGCACTTGCTATACAGTAGAAGATTTGACGTTTTCATCTATATTGGACTCTGTTGGAATTTAAATGTTTATATAATTATACATTGGGTGTTCACTATTTTGTTTTTTATTTTTTTGTTTTTATTTTTTCGTCGTTCACTGTGATCAATTATCCTATAACCCTTATTCCTTAGGACTGGGGGTAATAGGCCTATTTTTGCACATTATTATTGAAATTTTGTCTAATGTTTTTTACTTCATTGAATTTTATGTGGGTTTATGATTTAGCGCAGCTTATTCAATTTTTCATGTGTTTTTTTCTGTAATTATGTAATACAGTCAAGCCGCAGCTGATCAAAGTTCCATTGTGGACGATTAGTATAATATTTATTATCATAGCGCAGTTTTTTCTTTTTTTCCACCAAATAATGCAACATAAAAGTTTTGGGGCCACAGATAGGTAGACACTAACAGCCTTCATAGTCCACAGTGGTGGCCAATGATCTAAAATGCCAAGTCCAGCTTTCTACCAATGGCCCATATATAGAGTATAGCATAAAACATAGTCATAATCAGTGGCAGCTGGTGCTCCATCGGTCGGGGAGGGGGGCGGCAGACGGACCTGACCACGGACTCCCCCCATCCCTCCAGCCAGCCACCATGCACTATACTCACAACCCCACCCCGGTCCACTTACCCTGTGCAGAACAGTGCTCAGTACATGGGAATGCCTGCTGCTGGCAGAGAATGAACAGAGCCGGGAAGAGCAGGGAGGAGGAGAGCGGCTCTCCCCTGTGTTTGAATCCATCGGTGGTGGCTTCCTGGCTTCCCTCCTCTGTCTCCTCCGTGTCCCCTCCCAGCCAATTGGGTCTTCGGACTCCCGGCCAATGGGGTCTTAGGGCTCCCAGCCAATGGGGTCTCAGTGGCCGCTTCCTGATTGGCGGGGTGGAGAAAGAGGAAGACATTAGCCAATATTCATTTGCTAATGTCATACAACTGGGTGGGCTCGGGGGCCGGGGCACAGTGCTCTGGTCATAATCTGCACTCCCTACTCCACGCATTTAATTCTGGGGTTCTTCTCTCTGCAGGTTCTTGTAATTTTTTCAATTTAGTGCATCAATCATTTACAAATATCTGTGAATGGAGAGAATACAAGTCCCATCTACCATTGTGGCAGACTCGCCTTAGATCTCAATGGCGCATACGTGCATTGACCACACTTTTTTTGATAATCTTCTGATCGTCCCTTAATAGTCTTTGGGACCATTTGGTGACCACTTTGCCATCCACTGAACACAGTTTTAGTGCAAACTCTTATAAAATTGCAATTTTTTAAATCAATATGGGTGCATTTATGATTATTTTTTGCACAAGGTGGAATTACCCTTCAAGCCTAGTTCATTCCTCAGCATGTAAAACGCTAGTCAGACAATGATTATTACACCAAGCATTTACAATGCTCTCACTAAGCTTCCAAATGCTTGTGGAAGCTGATGCTCTTTAGCATTTACAAGATAACATTAAACAATGACAGTGTGTTTAAAGAGAGATTCCAGCCAACAAGTGAAATCAATCAGTGCGGCGAATGTTACCCAGGAAGCATTTCAGCCGCGCTAAAGTCAGAAAGAAAAAAGATCAGTAAGTTAGCTTAAAGAGGAACTCCAGTAAACAGCGAAATACACAGCTGACTCACATATAGGGGTTGTTTCACCTGACAAATAAATTATTTCTCTTTACCTAGTCCAGGGACTTACACAACCCTACAAGATGGCAGTATTTTGTAGACCTGCAATTAAAGCTGATGTTTAGGTATGGCAATTTTTACATAGTTACATTGGTCCAGCTTGTAAGTACAGTATGTATATGCCATACTTGGCTGATGCCCCTGGAAGCTGGAATTCACTGTAGTAAAAACCACTACCACAGTGATCTCCACTAGTTTCCAGGTCCTGTGCCAAGCGGTTGCCCTTTGCATTGTAAACAGGGCCGGTGCTACCACTAGGCAAACTAGGCAGCTGCCTAGGGCGCACTGCCGCCTAGGGCGCCCGGCCGCTGGTGTTCCTACTCCCTCTCTCCCTCAGCAACTAACTTACCAAGCAGCTGCTCTGCTCCGGAGTCCCTCCATACAGTATCAGAGGCACCAGTGCAGCGGCGGCGGGGTACTGTATTCATTAAGGAAAGGAAACATCCCCTGCGCCGCTGCGCTGATGATGGTGACAGTGCCTGATGATCACAGTGCCAGTGAGTGTGACCTGTGTCTGTACCACCATACACGGTCACATCACCACCGTCTCTGATGTTCCCTCGTACAGGTAGTGGAAAAACAGTAACCTGAATTTAAAAAAAAAAAACTTTTTCTGCTGTCAGGTTTATATTTTATTATGTACAGAGGGGGACAGAGGTGTAGGGGGTGGGCGCAGAGAGGAACTGAAGTGCTTGGGGGGGGGGGGGGGCAGGGGAGAAAAGTTATGTGTGTGTGTGTATGTGGGGGGGGGGTTACAGAGGGAAACTAATGTGTGTGGGGGGGCAGAGGGAAACATGTGTGTGGGGGGGAGACAGATGGGAAGATATGTGTGGGGGGGAGACAGATGGGAAGATATGTGTGGGGGGGTGACAGAGGGGAATATATGTGTGTGGGGGGGACAGAGGGGAACATATGTGTGGGGGGGAGACAGATGGTAAGATATGCGTGGGGGGAGAGGGGAATATATGTTTGTGGGGGGGGACAGAGGGGAACATATGTGTGGGGGGAGACAGAGGGGAAAATATGTGTGGGGGGGTCAGAGGGGAATATATGTGTGTGGGGGGGACAGAGGGGAATATATGTGTGTGGGGGGGTCAGAGGGGAATATATGTGTGGGGGGGGGGGACAGAGGGAAACATATGTGTAGGGGGGGCAGAGGGGAACATATGTGAGGGGGGGAGGAGGTTAACGAGGGGAACAGATGTGTGGGGGGAGGTTACAGAGGGGAACAAATGTGTGTGGGGGGGGACAGAGGTGGGGGGTACAGAGGGGAACAGATGTGTGGCATACAGTGGGGAACACAGGTGCAGGGGGGTGAAAAAGGTAAACATATGTGTGGGGAGGCTACAGAGATAAACAGAGTTGTGAGGGGGGTGGGGTGCAGCGGGGAAGGATGTTCAGGGGATTGATGAAGCAATTGAGGTGATCTGAGTTGCTGAAAATACAGGAATTGGGGTGATTTGAGATGTGCAGGGTCAAACTAGGCAGCCGCCTAGGGCGACCGGCCGCTGGTGTTCCTACTCCCTCTCTCCCTCTCTCCCTCAGCAACTAACTTAACAAGCAGTCACTCTGCTCCGGAGTCCCTCCATATAGTATCAGAGGCGCCAGTGCAGTTCAAGTTCACCTTTGTGAAAAAATAATAAATGCAGATCTTTTTGCAAAAAGGTAAAAAAATGTGCACTTATTATTATTTTAGTCATTGTCGGTGTATCTGTCTGCTCGTACGGACAGGCAGTTACACAGCTAGCCTGTCTGTATACTACTCTAGCCTGTCCATATACCTGTGTACCATGTCTGGCGCAAGGAAGCGAGCCGGTGCCGCCACTATTTGTCTTCAGGCCAGGTCCAGAGGCACATGTGTGGGCCTGTGCTTGAAAGCTGAAGAAAAGGTGGAGAGCTGCTGCAAAAATCTCCCCCCACCATCTCCACCACATACCTGAGCAGGGAAAAGGGGTGGAGTCAGGGGCAGAGCTAATGGGGGGCGCCAAAATGAGGTTTCACCTAGGGTGTCAAAAATCCTTGCACCAGCCCTGATTGTAAACACAGGAGGTTGCTTACTTGGCTTGGACACCATTCAGGGAACACTTCACATTTCCCAATGAATGCAAAGCGCTCTCTGACTGGACAAGGTGAAGAGGCAGGGTACTGATATCACGATCGCCACCTTGGCTATTCAGAGAACATTTTGCATTGATTGAGTGCAAGTGACTTGCTGTGTTCAGTAAGCTGCAGGGAAGCCACTCAGGACCCAGAAACTAGTGGAGATCACAGAAGTTTTGGTATCTACCACAGTAAGTTCCAGGTTTCACTGGGATCCTACGGGTATGGCACAGACACACTTACATTGGTCCAAGTTGGACCAGCTTTAGGCTTCGTGCACATGGACATCTGAAAATAATGCTATCTACAGCTGGACCAGGAGTGGCAGAAAAATCCAGCATAGAAATGTTCATTTTGACATGTAACTGTGCGAGTTTATAGGCATAAGACATTTAGAAGTGCACGCACATAAGCTCATTCTAAGGCCTTCAGAAACAGGTACATGAATTTATCAAATGTAAGGCATGGTGGGGGTTGAACTGAGGCCAGAGTATCTAAACTCCAAACACACTGTTCTTAGTGCATGTTAAGCCCCTGGGCCACCCTGTGTCACAGGTTGCTTGACACTGTCAGCTACACAGTGTCACAGGTTGCTAGGGCACTGTAGCCAACAGCATCCTAGCAACCAGTGAAGCTGTGAGGCCGACATCTTCCTAGCAATCAGAGCAACCAGTGACAGGTGGATGGGTTGGCACACACAAAGAAGTATACACAGAAAGATGTATACACACAGCAGCCCAGTTGGCCTGTTTCTGTACACCATCAGAGTTATATTAATTGTGTATCTTCAGTTTCCTTATTTACAGACTGGAGGTGATTCCTCTTTTGAATTTGTTGTAGACGTAGCACAGAAGAAAAAAACATTTTGCAGATTGGTTGAATTGTTTGAAGAACGCTAAGGTTGCCAGGGGTTCCTCGAGCAAAGAGTAATTTCTGCCTCTCAGAGTTCCCACTAACACCATTGATCTTTTTAGCCATCTCTAAGGGGGTTATTCTTCCCATTGCGCACATGTACAGTATAAAGGAGCATTATTCCTAATTACCATCACACTAATACAGTGGGGGCTGCTGCTGGAGGATTTTGGGGGGGCATAGGCAGACCCCTTCAGGTCAGCACTCACCCTACTGGTGGAGCCCTCCAGCAGTCATGGCTCCCCTAGTGTCCGGCACTGCAGATTCTGAGTTGACCGGGTCTTCTTTCCAGGTTCTGGGTCTTCAGCCTCCTGTCCTGATTGGCTAGGATAGGAAGCCAGAAGCCGATGGCGACTGCTGATTTGCTGGTATCGCAGGGTGGGAGGGTTATGGCACAGGGCCCTGTGCCCCGAGGACAACATGGAACAGGCCAATTGGGGCCTAGCACTCTGGTCACATGTTTGTGAGAGGGTGAGGGACCTGGTGGAGACCTGTTGGTGCCCCATACAGTGCATGGCCACATATGGAGCCAATCGATTTTTTTTAAATAAATGATGGTAGAGGGGGCAAATTGTGTGGGCTTGGAGGGGCAGCACCCCTTCTCCCCTTGTGGACATGCCGCCACTGCACTAATGTATCATGAGTTGTATCATTAATTATTTCAAGGGTTCCTCTGTGTTGAAAAGGTTGAGAAAGGCTGCGAGGGGTTTCTTGAGCAATGAGCAATTTCGGCTGACCCCATTGATCTTTTTTAGCTATCTGTAAAAGGTGTAATTCTTTCCAACGACCACAAGTGTAAGGAACATTCTTCTCACTGACCATCACACTAATGCAGGGGTGGCCAACCAGTGGCCCGGGGGCCCTATGATGTGGCCTGCGATCTCCTGCTCTGGAATGGCGGGTTAGCAAGCCCAGATCGCAGGTTGCCGAAGCTGGTGGTAGAGGAAGAAAATGGCTGCAGAGCAGAGCCCATAAGCTGATGCTTCCTGTACAGCGCCGGCTTTTGCCACAGGTAGAGTCTATGGCAAAGTTCAGTTAACCCACAGCACTACCCTGCACCCACGGTGTGGGTATTTATCAGTGTGAAAGCAGTTTAGGCCCTTTTCACATGATCGGCCCTACCTAATCGGACCCTCAATTCACCTCTATAGAGAGGCAGATGTAATCAGACTTTTGTCCATTTACTCCCGCCTGCCTCCAATCCGGTCCTAAAAATCTGATAAAAAAAAAAAGAAGGGAGTTCGCCCCCTTCCATCTGGGTGGATCGGATCGGAGCGCCTATAGAGTAGCCATGACCTATCATCCGCCCGCTCCGTTCATTGTAGCCCACGACTGGTTACCAAGTTGCTTAAAGTGGTTGTAAACCCCTACAACACACTTTGACCTACAGGTAAGCCTAGATTAAGGCTTACCTGTAGGTCCAAGAAATATTTCCTAAACCTACACGGTTTAGGATATATTTGCCGAAAGACAGGCACCGCTGTCTACGGCACATGCGCCGTAGACAGCTGCGCGCAGGCGCACTGAGCGCGGCACCGTCAACGACGAAGATGCCGTGCGTGGCGGCTCCCGTGTGCATGCGTGGGAGTGACGTCATCGCGGCTTCGCTGAATGACAGCGGCGGAGCAGCGAGACCCACCGAGAAGATGGATGCGCCGGACTACAGGGGACAGCGGTGACATCACTGGCTCCTGTGTCAGGTAAGTGACACATAATGGACTAATATACGATGCATAGTAGTCCATTATGCTTTACCTTTGCAGGGAATGAAAGAGGAAGTAAACTCATCAGGGTTTGCTTCCTCTTTAAGTGGCCTTCGCTCTTAAAAAGTTTGGGCACCCCTGCACTAATGTATCATGAATTTTATCAGGAGTCATTTCAAGGATTCCTCTGTCTTGAAAAGGTTGAGAAATACTGATATAGAGTATTTGATAAATGTGGATACATTTTATTTGCAGACAATAACCATCATGCTGCATTAAACACACAAAGAACACTATGCTATGGTAGTCTGCAGATTTCAGAGAAGGATTTCTACTCAATCGAGCAGCGGTAATGGTATTTTTTTTTTTTTGTTTTTTTTTTTTTTTTACAGGTATGTCTAGTTGGTATTTTTTTTTTTAATGGCAGTGTCACTTTAAAGGAGAAAACCCTTTAATAATCAACATCAAAGTGCTACGACTGACAAACTACTAATTATACATATAGAAATACATACAGTATGTGTGAGATGGTTACTCTGCCAAATGTTTTGTCATTCTGTTCAGACTGCATTTGTAATTCACACTGTACAGTCAGGTGGGAAATACGCAATTCCAGGTCCAGTTTGACCGTTACCTGTATCGCTTCTGTGCTGTTTGGCCAATGAGTTAAAAATGTGACCGTGTAGATTAAAGACTCATACACACTATAAGAAAATCGTGTGAACATTTTTTGTCCGAGGAACTTTCGTACAATTTTCGTATAGTGTGTACAGAACTTTCTACGGCCGATTTTAACCTTCTGAATGAAAATTTGCAAAGCTCCAAATTTTTTCTCGTACGGGAACAGAACAAAAGATTTTCGTTTAACCACTTCAGCCCCGCAAGATTTTACCCCCCTTCTTGACCAGAGCACTTTTTGCAATTCGGCACTGCGTTGCAGCATCTATATCGTCTATGTAACTGTCTAGATCTGGAGAACAAAAAAAGCTCTCATTGGATTGTCACAACTTCTGCTTTAGCTGTGCTGATCATAATCGTTACTGTTCAGAATTGGTTTGCACAACTGATACAGCCATTACAGCCAAAACAGAGGGTGTTCCCCCTATGCTGGTCTACAGAGGAGGTGAAGGTGTTATGTCTATGTTGTAGCTAGTGATGGACGAACTTCCGACGGGACGTTTCGCGAACGCGAAACGCGAACGGACACAAACGTTCGCGAAAACGACCGTTCGCCGCGGGCTCCATTGACTTCAATGGGAGGCGAATTTCGCAAACCTTTAGGTCGAATTTGCGGCCACGGGGTAATTATTAGGGGGTAGCACGTAGTCCCACCACCTGGACAATAGCATAATACATGTATGAGGTGAATTTGGGATCGATAACTACAAGCATTTTTTTTTTATTTGGGAAATTGTTCTGACAATTCAGGACTATGGAGCTAATGAAGGCAATGGAGGAGAGGGAAGGTCAGGGACCAGGGTAGGCAAACAAGAGGGTGCAGGAGATACAGAGCACTGACAGCAGCACCGTAATACAGAGCACTGACATCAGCACCGTGACATACAGCGCTGACAGCAGCTCCGTGACATACAGCGCTGACAGCAGCTCCGTGACATACAGCGCTGACAGCAGCTCCGTGACATACAGCGCTGACAGCAGCTCCGTGACATACAGCGCTGACAGCAGCTCCGTGACATACAGCGCTGACAGCAGCACCGTGACATACAGCGCTGACAGCAGCTCCGTGACATACAGCGCTGACAGCAGCTCCGTGACATACAGCGCTGACAGCAGCTCCGTGACATACAGCACTGACAGCAGCTCCGTGACATACAGCGCTGACAGCAGCTCCGTGACATACAGCGCTGACAGCAGCACCGTGACATACAGCGCTGACAGCAGCTCCGTGACATACAGCGCTGACAGCAGCTCCGTGACATACAGCGCTGACAGCAGCTCCGTGACATACAGCGCTGACAGCAGCTCCGTGACATACAGCGCTGACAGCAGCTCCGTGACATACAGCGCTGACAGCAGCACCGTGACATACAGCGCTGACAGCAGCTCCGTGACATACAGCGCTGACAGCAGCTCCGTGACATACAGCGCTGACAGCAGCTCCGTGACATACAGCACTGACAGCAGCTCCGTGACATACAGCGCTGACAGCAGCTCCGTGACATACAGCGCTGACAGCAGCACCGTGACATACAGCGCTGACAGCAGCTCCGTGACATACAGCGCTGACAGCAGCTCCGTGACATACAGCGCTGACAGCAGCTCCGTGACATACAGCGCTGACAGCAGCTCCGTGACATACAGCGCTGACAGCAGCTCCGTGACATACAGCGCTGACAGCAGCTCCGTGACATACAGCGCTGACAGCAGCTCCGTGACATACAGCGCTGACAGCAGCTCCGTGACATACAGCGCTGACAGCAGCTCCGTGACATACAGCGCTGACAGCAGCTCCGTGACATACAGCGCTGACAGCAGCTCCGTGACATACAGCGCTGACAGCAGCTCCGTGACATACAGCGCTGACAGCAGCACCGTAAGCAGCCCCAGGAGGAAGTCAGCACAGCACAGGGATGGTGTGATCCCCTCATAATAAGAACCCCCAGGAGGAAGTCAGCACAGCACAGGGATGGTGGGAGCCCCTCATAATAAGAACACCCAGGAGGAAGTCAGCACAGCACAGGGATGGTGGGAACCCCTCATAATAAGCAGCCCCAGTAGAAATATGACACCGCTCAACCTCTTCAAAGAGGAGGGTAGGGGCATATAGTACGGTGTGCTTTTTTGGGTCAGGGAAGTGAGCCAAATGAATTAAGAAGGTCTGTGTGCTTGATTCCAAAAATTGTTTATAGACATATACATGGTCTACTGATCACATGTGTTGAATTCCTCCGAGATCCATGCCTCATTCATTTTTAGAAATGTGAGGTAGTTAACACTGTGGTGAGCTAGGCGAGTACGCTTATCGGTCACAATCCCCCCTGCTGCGCTGAACGTCCTTTCGGACAGGACACTGGATGAGGGGCAAGCCAACAGTTCGATTGCAAATTGGGCAAGCTCTGGCCAGAGGTCAAGCCTGCCCACCCAGTAGTCTAGGGGTTCATCACTCCTCAGAGCGTCCACATCGGCCGTTAACCCAATGTAGTCGGACACCTGACGGTCTAGGCGTTCCCTGATGCTGGATCCGGATGACACCTGTCGATGGGTCGGCTGAAAGAATGACCTCATATCCGAAGTCACCAACACATCTTCAAACCGGCCTCTTCTTGCAGGCGCTGTTGGATTGGTACCCGCAAATCCTTCTCTGGGAGTGGGAATTGCTCCTCTGCCAGCGCACGCAAAAGCAGAATGCAGCATTTCTCGAAGCAAGGCCTGGAAGTGCTGCATTCTGACAGCCCTCTGCGACGGCGGTAACATTTCCGCCATTTTGTGTTTGTACCGGGGGTCTAAGTACGTTGCCACCCAGTACTGGTCCTTGACCCTCATGCTTTTTATACGGGGGTCCCTATTAAAACACTGGAGCATGAAGGCCCCCATTTGCACTAAAGTGGAAGCGGTGTGGTGGCCTGGCTCCTGCTCATCATCCAGGATAATGTCGTCCTCTTCATTCTCCTCTCCCCATCCTCGCACAACAGGGATCCCAGAAAGGTTTAAAGCATGCTCTTCTTGCTCCTGCTCATCCGCCCCGGCACCATCCTCCTCTGACTCCTCATCAGACTCCTGTTGTTGACTTGTCTCAGATAGAGTAGCCCCCCCTGGGAATTCATCCAGCATTGCGACTTCCTCATCTTCCCGCTCCTGCTCCTCCACAGCCTGATCAATGACACGACGCAATGCACGCTCCAGAAAGAAGGCATAAGGTACCATGTCACTGATGGCGCCATGGCTGCGACTGACCAGTTTGGTGATCTCCTCAAATGGCCGCAGAAGTCTGCATGTGTCGCGCATGAGCAGCCACTGGCGCGGTGAAAAAAAACCCAGCTCCCCAGAACCGTTTCTTTCGCAGAGTTCATACAGGTAGACGTTAACTGCACGTTTCTGCTGGAGCAGCCTATCAAGCATATAGAAGGTTGAGTTCCATCGCGTCGGGCAATCGCAAATAAGACGTCTGACCGGCAGATGGTGTCGCCGCTGAATGTCAGCAAGGCGAGCCATGGCCGTGTAAGATCTTCTGAAATGGGCCGAGATTTTCCTTGCCTGCCGCAAGATGTCCTGGACCCCAGGGTATTTGACAAGGAATCGCTGCACGACCAAGTTTAAGACGTGTGCCATGCACGGCACGTGCGTGATTTTGCCCTGTTTCAATGCGCTAAGCAGATTGGCACCGTTGTCACACACCACTTTACCAACTGTCAAATTGAGCGGTGTTAGCCACTCATCTGCCTGTGAACGCAAAGCTGAAAGGAGTGCCGGGCCAGTGTGGCTCTTTGCTTCCAGGCACAACAGACGCAGCACGGCATGGCAACGTCTCACCTGGCATGTGGAATAGGTTCTGGGGAGCTTGGGCGGTGCAGTGGAAGAGACGCTAGCAGCGGAAAAGGAGGAGGCAGCTGAGGAGGAGAGGGAGGAGGATGGAGTAGGAGGAGGAGAAGAAGAGTCAGGCCTGCATGCAATCCGTGGCGGTAAAACCAAATCTACACGGGTGCCACGGGTTACATGCTTGACGGCCGTCAGAAGGTTCACCCAGTGGGCAGTAAAACTGATATACCTTCCCTGCCCGTGTTTGCTAGACCACGTGTCTGTGGTCAGATGTATCTTGGCACCGACACTGTGTGCCAGAGATACATTCACTTGCCGCTGAACATGGCCATATAGCTCTGGGATGCCCTTCTCTGAGAAATACTTCCTTCCTGGGACCTTCCATTGTGGTGTTCCAATGGCCACAAATTTGCGAAAGGCCTCCGAGTCCACCAGTTTATATGGCAGTAGTTGGCGGGCTATGAGTTCTGACAAGCCAGCCGCCAACCGTTGGGCAAGAGGGTTATCCGGCGTCATCATTTTTTTACGCTCAAACATTAGGCCCACGGAAGCCTGCCTTTTTGCAGAAAAATGTGAGCTTGGCGTGATGGAAGGTGGAGTGGAGGACAATTGTGAGGAGAGAGGAGAAGGAGAAGTAGAAGACGAGGCTGGACGGTGAGAGCCTGCAGTGTGGCTTTGTGTGTTCCGTTGCTCCCACTGGGCTCGGTGATGGCTGCTCATGTGCCTTCTTAAGGCGGTCGTCCCTAGGTGAGTATTGGGCTTACCGCGACTAACGCGTTGACTGCAAAGATTGCAGATGGCAACGCTATTGTCAGCAGCGGACACGTTAAAAAAAGCCCACACTGCGGAGCCATGTGCCGGTGTCCTGGGAGCGCCAGATGTGACCGTACATGGTCGATGACTCGCTCCTGATACATTTGCAGTCTGCTTTGTCCCTGCTGTGCAATGTAAGTCATTGCTGCTTCTCCTCCCTATCTGCTGGTCCATATCTCCCTCTGAACTCCCCTCCTCTTCCTCTCTTGTGGGCACCCACGTGACATCACTAGACACGTCATCATCAACGTCACCTTCCCCACCGCTATAAGTAGAGTAGGCAGCAACACCGGGGACCAACCTCCTCCTTGGGCTGATCTGGGTACTGGCGTCAGACTGCTGAGTAGCGCTTGTTGCTACCTCCTCTTCCTGATCCAATACCAAGAGTGGCTGCGCATCAGAAATGTCCTCTTGATATGGATCGGAAAATAATTCCAGTGACTCAAGCGGAAGGTATGTGGTGGTGGTGGTGGTGGTCGTGTTGTTGGTGGTAGTGTCTTTGGGGGTGCACATAGCAGAGAGTGAAGAAGAGGGTGCAGATCGAGAGGATGAGGAGGGTGCAGAAGAGTAAGGCTGAGCGAGCCACTCAACCAAGTCTGGTGCATCCTTTAAAGTAATTGAACGCACCTTCTGCAACTTCCCACTTTGGCTCAAGCCTGTTGCTCCTGCCCTACCCCTACCACCCCTGCGGAAGGGCCTGCCTCTTCCTCTGCATGTCATTTTTTAAATGACCCTGTGACAAAACTCTTAGTCCCTATACCGCTGAAGGACTGCTGCAGTATAGGTGAGCGGTCAGCAGTGGTGCACGTCAACCCTATCTATTGTGGACCTATAGCGGTCCTTACAGAACAGCAGACTGTACCGCACTCAAGCCTATGTACCGTAGCACCCTATACCAAGTTACCAGTCCTTATAAGAACTTTTGTGGACCAAGCAGGTTGTGTATTAGTGTTTAGCAGACTGTACGTCAGTCCCTATACCGCTGAAGGACTGCTGCAGTATAGGGCAGCGGTCAGCAGTGGTGCACGTCAACCCTATCTATTGTGGACCGATAGCGGTCCTTACAGAACAGCAGACTGTACCGCACTCAAGCCTATGTACCGTAGCACCCTATACCAAGTTACCAGTCCTTATAAGAACTTTTGTGGACCAAGCAGGTTGTGTATTAGTGTTTAGCAGACTGTACGTCAGTCCCTATACCGCTGAAGGACTGCTGCAGTATAGGGCAGCGGTCAGCAGTGGTGCACGTCAACCCTATCTATTGTGGACCGATAGCGGTCCTTACAGAACAGCAGACTGTACCGCACTCAAGCCTATGTACCGTAGCACCCTATACCAAGTTACCAGTCCTTATAAGAACTTTTGTGGAACAAGCAGGTTGTGTGTTAGTGATTAGCAGACTGTACGTCAGTCCCTATACCAATGAAGGACTGCTGCAGTATAGGGCAGCGGTCAGCAGTAGTGCACGGCAACCCTATGTATTGTGGACCGATAGCGGTCCTTACAGAACAGCAGACTGTACCGCACTCAAGCCTATGTACCGTAGCACCCTATACCAAGTTACCAGTCCTTATAAGAACTTTTGTGGACCAAGCAGGTTGTGTATTAGTGTTTAGCAGACTGTACGTCAGTCCCTATACCGCTGAAGGACTGCTGCAGTATAGGGCAGCGGTCAGCAGTGGTGCACGTCAACCCTATCTATTGTGGACCGATAGCGGTCCTTACAGAACAGCAGACTGTACCGCACTCAAGCCTATGTACCGTAGCACCCTATACCAAGTTACCAGTCCTTATAAGAACTTTTGTGGACCAAGCAGGTTGTGTATTAGTGTTTAGCAGACTGTACGTCAGTCCCTATACCGCTGAAGGACTGCTGCAGTATAGGGCAGCGGTCAGCAGTGGTGCACGTCAACCCTATCTATTGTGGACCGATAGCGGTCCTTACAGAACAGCAGACTGTACCGCACTCAAGCCTATGTACCGTAGCACCCTATACCAAGTTACCAGTCCTTATAAGAACTTTTGTGGAACAAGCAGGTTGTGTGTTAGTGATTAGCAGACTGTACGTCAGTCCCTATACCAATGAAGGACTGCTGCAGTATAGGGCAGCGGTCAGCAGTAGTGCACGGCAACCCTATGTATTGTGGACCGATAGCGGTCCTTACAGAACAGCAGACTGTACCGCACTCAAGCCTATGTACCGTAGCACCCTATACCAAGTTACCAGTCCTTATAAGAACTTTTGTGGACCAAGCAGGTTGTGTATTAGTGTTTAGCAGACTGTACGTCAGTCCCTATACCGCTGAAGGACTGCTGCAGTATAGGGCAGCGGTCAGCAGTGGTGCACGTCAACCCTATGTATTGTGGACCGATAGCGGTCCTTACAGAACAGCAGACTGTAACGCACTCAGGCCTATGTACCGTAGCACCCTATACCAAGTTACCAGTCCTTATAAGAACTTTTGTGGACCAAGCAGGTTGTGTGTTAGTGATTAGCAGACTGTACGTCAGTCCCTATACCAATGAAGGACTGCTGCAGTATAGGGCAGCGGTCAGCAGTAGTGCACGGCAACCCTATGTATTGTGGACCGATAGCGGTCCTTACAGAACAGCAGACTGTAACGCACTCAGGCCTATGTACCGTAGCACCCTATACCAAGTTACCAGTCCTTATAAAAACTTTTGTGGACCAAGCAGGTTGTGTGTTAGTGTTTAGCAGACTGTGCGTCAGTCCCTATACCGCTGAAGGACTGCTGCAGTATAGGGCAGCGGTCAGCAGTGGTGCACGTCAACCCTATCTATTGTGGACCGATAGCGGTCCTTACAGAACAGCAGACTGTACCGCACTCAAGCCTATGTACCGTAGCACCCTATACCAAGTTACCAGTCCTTATAAGAACTTTTGTGGACCAAGCAGGTTGTGTATTAGTGTTTAGCAGACTGTACGTCAGTCCCTATACCGCTGAAGGACTGCTGCAGTATAGGGCAGCGGTCAGCAGTGGTGCACGTCAACCCTATGTATTGTGGACCGATAGCGGTCCTTACAGAACAGCAGACTGTAACGCACTCAGGCCTATGTACCGTAGCACCCTATACCAAGTTACCAGTCCTTATAAGAACTTTTGTGGACCAAGCAGGTTGTGTGTTAGTGATTAGCAGACTGTACGTCAGTCCCTATACCAATGAAGGACTGCTGCAGTATAGGGCAGCGGTCAGCAGTAGTGCACGGCAACCCTATGTATTGTGGACCGATAGCGGTCCTTACAGAACAGCAGACTGTACTGCACTCAGGCCTATGTACCGTAGCACCCTATACCAAGTTACCAGTCCTTATAAAAACTTTTGTGGACCAAGCAGGTTGTGTGTTAGTGTTTAGCAGACTGTGCGTCAGTCCCTATACCGCTGAAGGACTGCTGCAGTATAGGGCAGCGGTCAGCAGTAGTGCACGGCAACCCTATGTATTGTGGACCGATAGCGGTCCTTACAGAACAGCAGACTGTAACGCACTCAGGCCTATGTACCGTAGCACCCTATACCAAGTTACCAGTCCTTATAAGAACTTTTGTGGACCAAGCAGGTTGTGTGTTAGTGATTAGCAGACTGTACGTCAGTCCCTATACCAATGAAGGACTGCTGCAGTATAGGGCAGCGGTCAGCAGTAGTGCACGGCAACCCTATGTATTGTGGACCGATAGCGGTCCTTACAGAACAGCAGACTGTACCGCACCCAAGCCTATGTACCGTAGCACCCTAGACAGACCAAGTTACCAGTCCTGATAAAGAGCTTTGTGGAACAAGTGAGTTGTGAATGATTAGCAGACTGCAGCAGAAGGGCAGCAGTCAAGTATAATATTCTTTCTATATTTGGAAGAAAGAATATTATACGTGTACAAGCCTATTACCGTACCACTGATACCAGTCCTGAAAAGAACCTTTGTGGAACTAATAGTAACAGCAAGTCTTTAAAATTATCCTCACTGCCTGACACACTGCTTCCTGCCTGTCCCTATACAAATTGGCAAAAAAGAGTAGGCTGGAACGATTAGCTGGAACAGCTCTTTTGTGGACCTGATAGTAACAGCTAATGATGATGATGATGATGATGATGAAGAAAGACTAATCTGGCTGAGCTGTCCCTAAAATAGCAGCATACAGCGCTCTGTCCCTTTATCTAAACTGACAAAAGAAACTCAGGCTGCTGACCTAACACCTATACCAGTCCTGAAAAGAACTTTTGTGTACCAAATAGCTAGCGTTTTCTCTGTCCCTACTCCACACAGGATCCTTTCCCTACAGTGACAGAAGAAAGAATGTAAAATGGCCACCGGATCGGGTGTATTTATAGGTTAGGGGGAATGTCCAAGTGTCCATGAGCTGTCATGTCTCAATTGGTTGTCCTGTAACACATGATAAACGTGTCACGAAAGGTTAAAGTTCTTGTATACATTAAACACGTAAGTCCGCCGGGGCGAACGACGGAAAAAGGCGTTCGAACCCGCGGACGGCGAAAGTCGGAAATTCGCCGCGAAACGACCGCCGGGCGAACCGTTCGGCCATCACTAGTTGTAGCCATGGCTCCGGGATTGTTGATACACAGCGGAACTCTCGAGAATTACAGAAGCTCTGTTTATGTATGTAACAAGTACTTTCACAACCTCAATTGTCCTACAGCACTCCCAGCTAAAAGACCGCGCTCTACATTGTAGTAATATTGGGGTTCTGGGGGGGGGGGGGATTCTAGCTTTTAACTAGGTGAAGCTGTACTCCGAGCAGATACAAAAGAGTTTGTCCCAAAGTGACAAGCAGGAGACAATGGGGGTTATTTCTGAAAGGCAAATCCACTTTGCACTACAAGTGGAAACTACAAGTGCAAAGTGCACTTGAAAATGCACTGAAAGTGCACTTGGAAGTGCAGTCACTGTAGATCCAAGGGGGGCATGCAAGGAAAATAAAAAACAGCATTTTAGCTTGCACATGATTGTATAATAAAATCAGCAGAGCTTCCACTCATTTCAGATCTACCCCTCAGATTTACAGCGACTGCACTTCCAAGTGCACTTTCAGTGCAATTTCAAGTGCACTTTGCACTTGTAGTGCAAAGTGGATTTGTCTTTTGTAAAAAAAAAACAATGTCAAGATTAAGCAATTAAAACAATAATCAGCCAATTAATTGATTATGAAATGAATTGTTAGTCGCAGCCCTACTCCATGCTATAAAAGGATCGGAATGCTCAACGCTAAATTAATTGAACATTCTGGTATACAGGCTATTAAAGCAAGCAGGGGTGGTACAAGGGGTGGGCAGGAGAGGAAGGTGCCCTGGGCACCGTGTTATCATGTGAGGTGGGTAGGCACCACAAGGAGATTTGGGAGAGGGGGGATTTGTGTTGAGAAGGCATATATTGGGAGCAGCAGGGGGTAAGAATAGTGCTAGGGCAAATTTGGGGAGGTTCGCTAGGAATGGTAACTTGGGGGGATTTGTGTTGGGAGGAGGGAAGAGGATTTGTTCTGGGGGGGGATTTGTGGGGGTTGTGCTATAAAAGTAATATATTAGAGGGTAAATATTTTTGGGGGGATGGGGTATTTGTGCTAGCAGAGTTGATTGGGGAGTATTTGTGCTAGGAGAGGAAATTTGCGCTAGCATAGGGGATGGGAACGTGGGGGAGGGGGGGGATTTGGAGGGTCGAGGGGAGGATTTTTGTTTGGTGGGGAAATTTGATTTTTGTTTGGTGGGAGGGGAGTTTCACTGACAGATAATGCTCATACATCTTGGGGGAGACACCATTCGGCATGTTCACCCTGGGCTCTAGATGACCCTGTCCTAGCACTGAGTGCAAGGGGCCATCTAAATTACACACTCAAATACTTGTGGATTTTCAATATTTTTTTTTTACATTTTGGATGCAGTGGAAAGGGTTAAAACCTTTATCAGATTTGCATAACCCTATGTGCACCTACTTTCCCTGTGCATCTATGCCTCCAGACACATTACAGTAAAGCTGTCCATCACACTAGTAGATTTTTGCTTTAACATTCGTACAAAAATTCATATGAAAATTCTTAGTATATTCAGAAACTTGATCATCATCAAATGACTTGATCAAATTGATCAGGTCACTTGAAAGTACTTCAAAATTGTGTTCGTTTTCAACATTCATGTAGCGGCGGCTCCTGAAGATCACGCGCTATGCGTTTTTTCAAAGTTAAGATTATATCTAAACTGCAGTTTGGTTTGGGTACAATTGTCTAAATTAGGACTTCAGCATCAGTCTGACTGGACTATGAGATGTTCAGCCTGACCACAGGGGGCACTGTCTTTTCTGGTAGGCATGGAACTATGGTCTGGTTTGGTGCTTAAGTTAGTTTCTCTCGGAGCCCGCCAGGGGGAGTGGCGCTCTTGCTGTGCTTTCTGGGAGATTTAAGATGCGGACGTCACGTGCTTCGGGGTTCCGGTCCAGAATGATGTACTGACTTCATGGTCCTGGACCTCCTTGGCCAGCCCCCAGGAAGGCTATGGCCTGGGGTGCGGATCCACCCATCTTGATGTCTCGGGGCTGGCTAGCCCAAGGCAAGGAAACTAAAGAAGGATTCTGAGGTGGTTGGGTGCTGTCTCCGGTTTGGGAGAGACCCAGTGACTTCAAGCATTCCAGGGGAGGACTCTTCAGAAGAAGGCCACGTACGGGTTGGTTTCCTAGTAAGAGCCTGGAAGGGCTGAAGTACCCAAGAGAATCCGATCTCCTGGATATCACCAAGCTGGCTGAAAGATCCAGGTATCCAACGAATGTTCTTCAAGTTTAGTTTTCCTACATAGTTACATAGTTAGTAAGGTTGAATAAAGACACCAGTCCATCCAGTTCAACCTGAGTGTCTACATTTGTCTCCCTATCCCTGTACATTGTAAACTCACATCAGTCCCTACCCTCAAGGAGCCCACAATCCAAGGTCCCCATTCATATACTAGGGCCAATTTTGGACAGAAGCCAATTAACCTACCTGCATGTCTTTGGAGTGTGGGAGGAAACCAGAGTACCTGGAGGAAACCCACGCAGGCACAGGGAGAACATGCAAACTCCAGGCAGGTAGTGCCGTGGTTGGGATTCAAACCAGCGACCCTTTTTTACTGCTAGGTGAGAGTGCTAACCACTACACCATTGTGCCGCCCTACGTGTTCTACAAGAACGTCTGTGGCAGAGACATATCTTGTATGTTCTACAAGAACGTCTGTGGCAGAGACTTGTTCCTGAGTAAGCACCTTGTTGGCTGCTAAGCCTTGTGAGAGAAGGACTGTCTAACTTGGGTGAACATCCAGTTCCGAATAGCTATTCTCTGGATACAGTCAAAGCAAGTTCTTTAACATTTGACTTTGACACTAAGAGTGCCTGAACTTCCTTTCCAACCCTCTGATCCCAATTTAAGAAACTGTTTCATTGTCTACGCTTTGCAAATAAAATCCATTCAAGTGGATCTGTTGTCAGTCTCTCAAGTTACTGGGTCATCTACCACGGGAACCCCTAGATGTGAAGTGTGGAAAGAAGAAGGTAACCATAAGCCCAAATCTAACCAGCAGCTCCTTGGGGGTAGTGCTACATTCAATTTTAGGACAAATGGACTTGTTAGAAATTTATTCATTTGAAAAAAAAAAGACCATTATATTCCTTCTAATTTTCTGTGCATTGTGGTTAAAAAAAAAAATTTTTGGGGGGGCGTGGCCTGGACAGAGACCGTGATGGACGCCTAACGAGTGAGCTCCTGCGTCCCGGGAATACTTTGCCTGCTTACACGGGAGCCTACCTCCTTTCCCTGCTATGAACAGGTCTACCAGGAGCTCGTCCACCTCCCGCACCCCTAAGAAGCCCAAGACCGCTCAGGGGAGGCACATCCCGGACATATTCCGGTCGCAGCGCTACCAGGCCCTCGAGCCTTCACAGGCCCAATCCCCGGCCTCACCTGACGGATCCTCGCCTGCCCACATGCCCGGGGCGTCCATACCTGGACCTGGGGGTTCCCAACCCCCGAGCCTCCTTGATCTGGAGAAAGTCGCCCAGGACATTAAGTGCACGGTGACTGCAGCGATCGCGGACCTCAAGACGGACCTACTGGCAGTTGCCCGCCGCATGGACAACGTGGAGCAGACTACTCAGACCCACGCGGCGGCCATCCGCCAAGTGCAATCCGCGTATGACTCCCAGCTTTCTCAAGTCTTCGAACTCCACAGACACGTCGAGGACCTGGACAACCGCGGTCGGAGGCATAACATACGGGTCCGGGGTGTCCCCGAAAGCATCGAGCCAGACGCCATTCAGCCGACCCTATGCGCCATATTTAATGATCTCATGGAGCGCCCCGCTGATTCCCCTATCGACATGGAAAGGGCTCATCGGGCCCTTCGCCCCCCACCCAGAGACTCTGAGCCACCCAGAGACATCATCTGTGCCATTGTCAACTACCCTTTGAAAGAGGAAATTCTTCGAAAAGCTCGCATGAAGGGGCGTATTGTGTACAACGGGGCAGATGTGAAGCTCTTCCAGGATCTCTCACAGATCACTCTCCAGAACAGGAAAGCGCTCCGTCCGTTACTGGAGGCCCTCCGCTCTAGAAACATCCAGTACCGCTGGAGATTCCCTTTTGGCCTCTCAGCCTCAGCCAGAGGGCGCTCTGCACTTCTTCGCACCCCAGAGGATCTCCCAGCCTTCTGCGACCAACTTGACCTGCCACTCATCGAACTCCCGGACTGGTATTCGACCTTTTTTCCGACGGAGCCCTGGCGTCCTGTGTCTCTCAATCCTTCACCGAAAGCCGCGCGTCAACGTTCGAGACATCGCCGCCTGGATCCGAGGTCTCCTAACGACCGTCCTCTCCGACGGGAACTGCGCCAACGAAGCCTCTCACCTTCGCTAGCACGAGGCGAAGCCCTGGAGGACTAAGAGAGATTTCAGCCGTTCGTTCTACGTTCTGAGTGAGTACCCTGCCCCGCTTCCCTCCTGCCCTTCCCCCGAGACTCACCTTTGTCCACCTCGCCCTCTCTCCTTCCTTCCCCGTGCTCCCTTAACCGACTGCTTTTGGCTTCCATCCACCAAGCTCCATTGCGCCCTGCATGGCCCGCAGGTGTCTCCCTGGCCACCTCTCACCTACCTTTCTCAACACTCCTCACTCCAGAAATGGGACTTCTCGCCTCGACAAGGATCCCACGTCCCCTGC
Source organism: Lithobates pipiens (assembly GCF_037356315.1). Classification (NCBI taxonomy): domain Eukaryota; kingdom Metazoa; phylum Chordata; class Amphibia; order Anura; family Ranidae; genus Lithobates; species Lithobates pipiens. The sequence continues at coordinate 11,958,876 of NW_027507755.1, forward strand.
TGCCGTCCGGACTCTTGGAATCCATCGACTTTCCTCTGTGAAATAATCCTGCTCTGCGGGGATTCACCTATGCATGTGAGACCCCCCCCCCTTTTTTTCTACTGTACCTTGATTTTGCCTCTAACCCCCGAGGTTTGCTTCCCTCCCGGCTCCAAATTCTCTAATTGCAGACTCCTTTCTCATCTGGAAGAGTAAGAGACGGACACGGACTTTGGCTTACTACGCTTGCCCCTCCTATACCGGGTACTATGTATCATTGCTTGGATGTGTGGGTGGGGGGAGGGGGGGGGAGAGGTTTTGAAAACCCTCTTTTTCTTTGGATCTCTCTGTTTTATACTTGCTGCCCTCCCCCTCCCTTCCCCTACCTCTCCTTCCTTCCCCCTCCCTACTTCCCCCCCTCAAACCCCTACCCCCCTCCCGCCCTCCTCCCCGTCCTTCCCTCCGTCCTCCCCCACCTCCCCCCCCCTTACCCTCCTTTCCCCCCCAACCCCCGCCTCATATGGGGTAGGTACTCGACCGAGACTTCTCTCTGGCTTATCAGTCTTAGGCTATTATACTGATGTTAATATTGTTTCTTTTTTATCTGTTAAGTTGTTATGTTATTTGTGCATCCTTACTCCACTTTCTAGGATTTGAGACCCATGACATGCCTCTTTCACCTCCAGCCACGGCTCCATCACGTTCTATTACTCTCTGTATAGTCGCTAATACCTAACAGTAGACCCTCCTTCCCCCTTTTTTCTCCTATTCCCCTTTATTGTTGGTAGGCTCCCCTATACGCCTGGTCCCTCCCCAATACAAATGGGCGGGACCCCTTTCATACTCACCTAGATTCCCTGGTTCGCAAACGTCATGTTTCTCTCGTCTACCCCACTGTTCCCGCACAGCAGTCTCTCCTAGACTAGGCTGACACACCAGATTTCACCACCCGTCCCTCTAGGTAGATAGCTGGTCTAATTCTACCTCTGGTCTTTTTTTTGTCCTTTTCTTCCCCCCTGATCCCCTGCCCGTCCCTTCCCTTTCCTACCTTTCCCTAACTCCCTGTCCTCTCTCTCTTCATCTCTGCTTCTCCGCCCCTTTCCCCTTTCTCTCCTTCCCTTGCCCCGGGGTCTGTGGTCTCCTGCCCCACGTCCCCCTCTATAAGCCTCTATTCCGGTATTCCCGGCACAAACCTTTTCCACCTGCCCAACCCCTCAGGATGCAGCCTTCATCCGCGAATAGCGTTCCCCTGCAACTGAAATGTGTTTCCCTTAACGTTAAGGGACTCAACCTACCGGAAAAAAGATCTCAAGTTTTATCCTCATTGACCAAGTTTAAAGCACACTTTGTTTTCTTACAGGAGACGCACTTCCGCTCTGACGCTATACCTAAACTCTCGAACCACGTATATAAGACGGCCTTCCATGCCACCAATCCTGCAGCAAAAACGAAGGGTGTGTCCGTCCTTGTCTCCAGGCACGCTAACTTTCATCTCTCCGACTCCCTGATAGACCCGGAGGGCAGGTATGTCTTCCTTAAGGGCACCTACGCTTCTACACCGATTACTTTAGCCAACATCTATTGCCCTAACGAACACCAGGTAACCTTTTTCCGCACGATCTGTACCCTCTTATCCTCCTTCCAGAGTGGGCTGCTTCTTTTAGCGGGAGACTTTAATGTCCCTCTGAACCCTCTTCTTGATACGTCCACTGGGACATCCTCGCTGACTTACAGAGCCCTCCGCCAGATTAAAGCGCAGCTCCAAGCTTTATCACTTCACGACGCCTGGCGTACGCTTCACCCCTCCTCCAAAGACTACACCTTCTACTCGGCTCCCCACCAAAAATATTCCAGAATTGATTTTTTCTTCTTGTCCCAGAGGGACCTCCCTCTCCTTCAACACTCATCCATTGAGCCCATGTTTCTCTCTGACCATCACCCTATCACCGTCACGCTCTCCCTCCCCGATTCTTGCCCCAAAACTAAAACCTGGCGCTTCAACCCGTCCTTGCTTAAAGATTCCCTCGCCCTGGAGCGTATTCGCTCGAGCATACGACTGTTCTTCCAGGAGAATTCGGGGTCCGTTGCTTCCCCGGTTTCTCTCTGGGAGGCCCATAAATGTGTAATTAGAGGGGAACTGCTGGCCCTATCTTCCCAAGCCAAAAAACTACACCAGGAGCGCGTGAACTCCCTTTTGACTAAGCTGAAGACGTTGGAAACGTCCCACAAATTATCTCAGGCCCAAGCTACCCTCAATGAGCTGATACACACTCGCACTCTGCTCACAGATGAGCTGGGCAAACGCACTAAAAGACGTTATGTCTTAGGCCAAAGGGTCTTTTACGAACACGGCAACAAATGTGGCCGTCTCCTGGCTCGGTCGGTCCAATCAGCTAAATTATCTCCCTCTGTCCATAGCCTGCGACATCCCTCGGGATCCTTACTTACTAAAAATGAGGATATTGCGAAGGAATTCGAAAACTTCTACACCAAACTTTATAACCTTCACCCTTCTCCCCTCTCTCAGACCGCAAGAGCGGCCCGGGACGCTCTTATCGCAGATTTTCTCGCGTCACATAGCCCCAGCCCTATCTCTCCCCTGTGTGCTCAATCTCTGGAGGCACGATTTTCCTCCCTGGAACTGGATACTGCACTGAAGCAGATGAAGGTTGGCAAAAGCCCGGGGCCAGATGGTTTTTCCCTCCAGTACTACAAATCTTTCCTGGACACCCTCTCCCCGCACCTTCTTCTCACCTTCAATGCCCTCGCGGACCCCCAGGTGAAGTCAGATCAAATGTTAAAGGCTCACATAACTGTGATACCCAAGGAGGGCAAGGATCCCCTCTTGCCAGCAAACTATAGGCCAATCTCACTGTTAAATGTTGACATCAAACTTTATGCCAAAATTTTAGCCAACAGATTGCTCCCCTTGATCCCCAGCCTAATCCCCAATGACCAGGTGGGGTTCGTCCCGGGAAGGGAGGCTCGGGACAACACTATCCGCGCCTTGAACCTTCACCATTGGCTCACTTCTTCCAAAACCCCTGGTTTCTTCCTCTCCCTCGACGCCGAGAAGGCGTTCGATAGAGTGGCCTGGGACTACATGCGTGCAGTCTTAACAGCGGTGGGCCTGGGCGACCGCATGCTAGCTTCTATAATGACCTTATACGCGGGCCCTACTGCAGCGGTGAGAGTCAACGGCCACCTATCGGACGCCTTCCCTATCAGCAACGGCACTCGTCAGGGCTGCCCCCTCTCACCACTGATATACATCCTCACTCTGGAGCCACTTTTGAATAAACTCAGAACGAACCCGGATATTAGGGGGATCTCGATTAAGGAGAGGGAGCTCAAGGTTTCGGCCTTTGCGGACGACATCTTGCTCTCTCTGACTGCGCCGCGCACTTCTCTTCCATCACTGCTGCAGGATCTAGAAGTTTTTGGTAAGATCTCCAACCTTAAGATCAACTACTCCAAATCCCAAGCCCTAAATGTCTCCCTACCCCCCCGGGAAGTATCCCATTGCCAGGCAGCATTTCCCTTCCATTGGGAACACACCGCTATCTCATACCTAGGCATCAAAATTCCTCGCCTCCTTTCTGACCTTTACTCCTTTAACTTCCACACGGTCCTGACCCACACCCAAACCTATCTTAAGGACTGGATCCACCTTAACGTGTCTTGGTTCGGGCGAGCGGCCTTAATTAAAATGATCATCTTGCCCCGCTTTTTATACCTGTTCCAGACCATCCCTATGGCCCTGCCCTGTAGTTTCTTTTCCTCCTACCGGAAGGTCTGCTCGTCCTTTTTGTGGAGAGACTCCCCCCCGAGGATCAAATATTCCAGGCTCACCCTCCCCAAATCCAAAGGGGGGATCGCCCTTCCAGACCTATACAAGTATTACGTCGCCTGCCACCTTACCAGGGTAGCGGACTGGCATATCCACTCTCTTGACAAACTGTGGGTATCTCTAGAAGATGCCTTCTCCACAGTCCCCATTCACCTCCTCCCCTGGTTGCTCCCAAAACAATGGCCCCTTTCCCTCGCAACACACCCATTTATCCACACTTCCCTGATGCTATGCAGAAAAATTTCTGCCTCCGTACCTATTGCGCCGTCCCCGGGCCCCTTAACCACACTGAGATTCAACCCTGACTTCCCCCCTGGTTACTCACCCAGCTTTCTTCGACAGGTCTGGCCTTTTGAGGACGTCCTGGCCCTTCATTTTTTCCAGGGGGGCAAAGTTCTCTCCTTGGACGCCCTTCGTAGCCTCCCGAACGCCTCCTCCTTCTCGTTTTGGACGTACCGCCAGGTTCACCATTTTCTTTCCACCCGGGCCCCTTTGAAGGAGTGGATACGACCACTCACCCCGTTTGAAGACTTATGCAACCGTAAGATACCCCAAAAACACCTTGTCTCCCTCCTGTATACCCTCATCGCGGACCCGGCTGCCCCGACCCTTTCCCCCTCTCAATCCTCCTGGCATAGGGATCTACCGACTCCTCTAACACCGTCGGAATGGACTAGAGTCCATGAATATACTCATAAAGGCTCGCTGAATGTAGCCATACAGGAGAATGGTTACAAAATTTTAACCAGATGGTACAGGACCCCCTCCCGCCTTCATAAGTTCTCCCCCTCCACCCCGAATGTCTGCTGGAGATGCAACGCTGATATTGGGACAATGCTCCACATTTGGTGGACGTGTCCGATCATCCAACCCTTCTGGAGGGAAGTCCACAGACTCATCCTAGCCGTTACTACTCTTGATCTTGATTACACTCCGGCACAATTCCTCCTCCATCACACCTCCCTTTCTCGGAGAACCTACTTGAAATCCCTGGCCATGCATATGGTCAATGCTGCCAGGTTGTGTGTTCCCAGACACTGGCGGTCTACGCGTGCCCCTTCATTGGCCGAATGGTTTTCGACTATCTCCAGGATTGCTGGCATGGAGGAGCTGATCCACATCTCCCAAGAGAGATTCGAGAAATACTCCTTCACGTGGGCCTGTTGGTCTCATTTCACAACTACTCCTGAGTATAAACAACATGTTCCTCCTGGCTGAAGGCTGACCTCCACCTGATTCTCTACCAACCGTCTATTACTTCCCCTGAGCCCCCCCCTGGGGCGGGAGGCCGCACACCCCACACACCCCCTTCCTCTCTCCTTCCCTCCTCCCTCACTTTCCCCCCTCTCCTTCCCTTTCTCCTCTCCCCCCACCCATTTCCGTCTTTCTCTCTCACTTCTTTGCTCCCTCCCCCCCCTCCTCTTCTTTCCCCAAGACCCCTCCCCTGTTGACACCTCTTCTCTCAGGTCTCCCTTTTTCTTTTTTCTCTCGACACTTACCTTTGCCCTTACCCTATACCCTTTGTTCTCCCTGGGGTTTCTCGGGTGGGCGCAGGTAGCCACCCGAGCTGTCCCCCTCCCGCGGCTGTGAAGCCATCATAATTAAACTTGATGTAGTACTGATATAGTGATTGGAACAGTATTCAAGCCTATTCTTCTGCTTAGTACCGTTGGGAGGTCCCTGTTGGCTGCTCCCCCACCGTGCATTATTTCCTTGGTGTGTTTGGCCTCTTGACGTGTACCTGTTCACTTATGTTGACCTGTTCCTGTAAACTGTTACACTTTTCAATAAAATCTTTATGAAAAAAAAAAAAAAAAAAAAAAATTTTTGATTTTGATTTGAATTTAATTTTGATCCCACTAACAATTATGTTATGAATGAATGTTGTTAAAACCAAAAAATAAATTCAAATAAAATTCTACTAGTGTATTTTCCTCTTCTTTCTATCATTCCCTTTCCTCCCCCTCTATCTCTGTTCTTCTGCCATAAGTGGCTTCCCACTGTGGTTTTACTCCAACCATCCAAGTATTTGAAACAGATCAGTGATGCACATCCCATTTAATACCTGCAGAGGTAGGTCTGGTGTCTGGTCTGACCCCCCCCCCCTTTTTTTAATTCACTTTTTTTTTATTCCATAATAAATCATTGATCAGGGCAGCAGGAGTCATTTCATATTCTAGTTGGCCTCCTTCAGGAACAATAGCCTCATAATATTGTTAAATCCATGGATTGATGTACTTTGATACAGACAAAGATGCTGCTTCTGTATGCTTGATATTAAGCCACAAAACAAATAGATTTTATTCTTTAAAAAAAAGAAAAGAAATTCTACGGGTGTATGGCCCGCTTAAGTGGACATTTCCTAAAATCAGATTAAAGCCCATCTCTGACCACTGGAAGATTTGCCCTATATTTCTGCTCTGATAAAAACCGTAATAAGTGTTCTAGTCTTCGCTAAAGTATTTTTTTTCTAATCAAAAAGCAGAGGCGGATTACAACCCATAATACGTTTTTATTGTGTCAGTGCCCTTGGTGGTAGATTGACCCTCTCTATTTGTCTTGTTGTTTATTGTCTCCAAGACAGAAAGTGATGAGCCATCAAACATTTTTGAAGTGTCACCAAAAGAAGTGAGGGTAAGCCCCCGGTCACACCGTTGTGACTTGTCATTCGATTTGATAGTTTCAATTCGCATGACAAGTCAGACCCTATTGTCCGCAATGGAAGCGGTCAAAATGGTGCGACTCCGGTGGAGTTCCGCCAATTTTGAAAGTAGTTCTTGCACTACTTTTGCAAGTTCAAGCACAACTTGCATAGACAACTTGCATAGACATCTGTTCATGAAGTCACAGATGTCTTCTAAGTATCACCTGAAGAAGTACTACTTTGAAATTTTACTATTTCAAGAGAAGTAGCATTAGTTCAATGTCGCGATCAGTGTGACCAGGGCTAAATCTTCCATTGGGAACTCCTGCTTTAATGATAACTGTATAAGAGGGGGGATGTCCCTCACTTTGTCAAGATTTCCCCTCACTACCTTTTGGGTTTTTAGGTCGGTAAGCAAAGAGAAATCTCACAAAGGGGCAAAAAAAAAAATTAAAAAAAACTTACAGGGATTTAAATCTTTCCCTGTATCTAAAACCAAAAATATAATAAAAAATTTAAAAACAAAAGGAATAAAACAAAACAAAAGAAATCTAACCCATTAAAAAATAATACATCAAAACCAGCTGCAATACTCAACTTCAATACAGACATTTCCCCTGCAGTATTTTGTTTTTCTCACTAGATGACCTAAATCTGATGGCCAGAACCATTTAACTCATCTGGGCCCAGGTTGTCCTGAACCTGCCCCCAGCCTATGAATGGACAGTGAAAGGAGAAGCAGCACAATGATAAGCTCACCTCTCCGTGTCTCTGCTCTCTTCTATCAGCATGCTTCATGCCAGCACATGAAGTGATTGGCTGCTCGTACTACTTCTTCCTCTCACACTCCAGCCCTGCTGTACAGGTACTGCTAGAGGCTGTTACCGGGTCACATTAAGGTACTTACATTGCTAATGATTTCAGATCTGCATTCATTTGTATATTTTATATGTGCATAGTTCAGCTTTGATATATTTAAATTGCTCTCCAGAGGTGGCTACTGGGGAGGCAATAAAAAAAAAAATGCTGAGCTAGAATATTTTCTAAAATGTTGGAGAAGTTGATAAAATACTGAAACTTACCTTCCTTTTGTTTTACAGTGTGAAAGTTCAATAAAACCTTTACTGGATTAGGTTAGAAGTCTCACCCTCTCTGTCTAACCACACTCGTTTTCATCCATTGTTTCGGAAAAGTAGCATGAAAATAGTATATTTTATATTTAGAAATGCAAGCCGGTGTGAAATTTATACCCCGAGCACAATGCGGTTTATGGGAACTGATGAGCAGAACAGAAAATACACACAACGCGCTGCCTTTGCCAGACTGTGACTCACTGATTATATGTGTAGCGTTAATAGAAAACTGACGTTGGGATTTTCAAACCCGTTGATTTAAACATGAACATAGTATTTGTGGAGAAGCCAGGAATCTCTGGTATCAGGAGGTAAATGACCATGAAATCTATATGTATGTAGGCTTTTACATTTAACTCTGGACTCAGTGCTGTTAAACCAAAACCATTTTATTTGAAGTCCAACTGAACCTTTGGATTTTATTACCGTGAACTGTGAAATCCAGGGAAAGTAATAATCCTCCCTTGCAGTGGAGCTACCTTTGTACTGCAAGGGTTAACTGCTCGTTTAGGTTCTGGAGGGGCTACAAAAAAATAGTTTTGCTTACCAAAATCTTCTGCTCCTGCAGGCTCCCTCCAGGCTGTATGACTAGTCTATACAGCTTCTCTGGTGGCATCGAGTCTAATTGAGAGCCCAGAGCCTTGTAATGGATGTGAGGACCCCAAGGGACAGTCCACTGCCAGAACATAGGAGAGACCAGGGGAGTAGGAGATAAGGTAAAGTCAGCGATACTAGGATCAAAATTTGTCTGGTTCAGCAGGGACCAGACGAATTTCAAGCCATGTATGAGCAGGCCGATCCATTGATCAACTTAAGAACAACAAGCCTATCTGATTTTGAAGAGAATTTTGCCAACTAACTGTATAAATTGTTCAGGTCCACATCTCTAGTACATAGAATGAACAGAAAATGTCCTCAAACAATGGGATTTTAACGGACAGGAAACAGTAATGAAATGTATAAAAGTACACAAATAAATATATGTAAAAAGATGGACCACATATAGCAAACACATAGTGTACAAAACAACATAAAATTGAACCAATGGAATAACCAAGAAATCAACTGTCAAATGTGGGACAAAAGAAATTCAACGCGTTTCAAAAGACATAGTAATGGTCTTCTTCAGGGTAATTAGGTTATACGATTCCAGATTTTGGAAGGTTAATCCTGCATGCTGGAAATGGAAATCATGGCTCAAGAGCACAAAGAACTGACACAGACCACTGAAAATGTGCCAGCAAGCAGAGAAGGAAAAAAACCGCAAGATGGAGTCCCAGTCTCAGATCAAAGTCAACCCAACAAGGGCCGGAGCAGTTGGAAGACCAATGCATCTCTCCTGGGCCACAAAGAAAGTAGCATTCTTCACAAAAAGTCGTCAATTTGGTCATAAGATGGATGGACATTGATTTAAGCCATATAAACGCCCAGCCGCCAGGCACAAGAAAAAAATAAAGGAATCTAAATAGGACCCTAGTTCCAAGAAGATATATTGCAAGAAGCTGTGATAGTCAACCGTATCTTGTAAGATATTAATGCCAAGGTGCGGCTGGTATCTCCCATTATGCATATGCTCCCGCCCCTGTTGAAGTGACTTTGATCTGAGACTGGGGCTCCATCTGGCGTTTTTTTCATTCCCTGCTTGCCGGCATATTTTCACTGGTCTGTCTCGTTTCTTTACGCTCTTGAGCCATGATTTCCATTTGTTGCATCACCAGCACACAGGATTAATCTAGCAAAATCTGGACCCTTATATTGTCTAAAAGACCTTTACTACCGTATGTCTGTCGAAACACGTTGGATTACTTCTGTCCCACATTGGACAGTTAACCTCTAGGTTATTCCATTGGTTCAGTTTTATTTTTTTTTATCCACCATGTGTTTGCTATATATGATCCATCATTTTACATATATTGTCTGTATGTTTTATGAATAAATTGTGTACTTTTTATACATTTCATTACTGTTTCCGGTCTGTTAAAATCCCATTCTTTGAGGACATTTTTTGTTTAGCCTATCTGATTTTGGCCATGTGATTACTGCAAGCAGCTATAGTCGCTAGCAGCGATCATTGTGTTCTGCCAGCTGGGAAGGCTCCCTGTGCCCCCCCACTAGCAAAACACAATAGCACTCCAAGAGGCTTTCACTGACTGTGTTCATGGGAGAATAAAGTGATTTTATTTCCTTCCACCCATGGTGGAAGAAAGGAAATCAAATCATCTATGGGCTGCCTAAGTAAAGTCCCCTAGACCCAAACAAGCAATTAATTCCACTGTAAGGGAGGATTTTCACTTTCCACGGAGATGGGCTTTAAAACACATTGTGGTTGATTTACTAATATTAAAAGGGGGGGGGGGGGGAGAATGCACGTTATCTGACAAAAAATGTGATGAAATAAATAAGTGACCAACACCCCGATCAAATCTTGAAATACAAAAAATGTAATTAATCTGAATAGGTATATTAATAACAAATCCCAAAGGAGAGCCACAACTAGGGCTGAAACAACTAATTGATTAATCGACAACTAATCGAGTATGAAATAAATCAATTACTATTTTCATAATCGATTAATCGGCCAGTAACATAATCGGGTTAAAAAAAAACTAAAATTAAGCTTTTATAGTACAAAAAGAGCAAATAATCGCTACTGTAAATATTACTCACTGTTCTACAGTAAAAAAATGAACCCCTTACAGTAGTGATTATCTGCTTTTTTCTACTATAAAGGGCTAATTTTAGTTTTGTCAACCCCATTATGCTAGTAAATGTCTTAGACCTGGTTTAAATCTAAGTGTTGGTGCTTTTTGCAGAAATGCACTACAGTTCATTTACTTTGTTTCCTATGGAACACGTTTACATCTGAAAGGGTCAGGGACTTTTAACGCAAAATGGTGCTTCTTTGGTTCAATATACTTCAATGGAGAAGCTGCAGAAAAGCATGTAATGCGTTTTTGCAGCAATTTGTGTTTTTTAATCTGCCCAAAAAAAAGGCAAAAATGCAAATTGCAGTAAAATCATGTGCGCAAAAATCAAAACGTACAGCAAAAAGCACTGCAGAAACAGATCAAAAGAAAACTGTATAGGTGTGTACTGTGCCTTATGCTGGTCACATTTTCGCATGATCAATTTTCAGAGAATATTCAGACGAAAAATCTTTGTACATTTGCTGAATGAAAAAAATGTCTTTGAAATTTTCACTTGTTTTTAACATTCTGTTTTTAAAATGAATGTCATTTCTGAACGAAAACCACAAACACTGTCTGAAAATTCCTTTGACTAAGAAATTTTCTATTATTTCCAAATTTTCCCGGCACTGTGGTTGAATATTAACAACAGTTTGACCCACTTTTTTTTTAAAGGTTATTAACCGATTAATCGATTAATCTAAACAATAATCGGCCAACTAATCGATTATGAAAATAATCGTTAGTTGCAGCCCTAGCCACAACCCAGTGAAGTCTGAATAAGACTCCTTTCCCAGTTGACGCCTATTACGGGGAAACGCCTCAGGTGGAGCCACATCTGAGACGTTTGTTTGCATGAGTCGGCTGTGGAGGTCGGCGGCTGTGTTTGTTATACTATCTGCTAGTTTTTATCATTCCAACTGTAAGTGCAATACTATCTTGTGATAAATCATGAGGTTTTAAATACTACAGTATGAAGTGCCTACGTCTTCCTTTGAATGACAAATGTTGAGGATCGTTTTCCATATATGCCGGGACCTCTAATGGAAAACTGGATGACAAATTATCTTCTTTGATTTACATAGAGGTGTGTGGAAAACAAAGCGATCTTGATCTCTATCATTTGAAATCCACAGTCTCTGGTAAGAGGCGTGACTTGCTGTGGAGAAGGATTTGTATGAGCACCTTGCCACTGTATGTTCTGTCATCTCTGCACAGTCCCGGGAGATTTATCATTGAATTTGGACTTTTACTTTATGGAATTTATGTTTCACTTCGATGGACTTAAGTTAAAATTTTTATGTTTTTCCAATGTTTTAGGTACCAAACTGTAAATATTGGTTGTTAATTGAGAAGCGTACCTGGTCACTTTTGATTTACTAATACAAGAGAGTGCAATATCTGGTGCAGCTCTGCACAGAAACCAATCAGTTTTCAGATTTTTTTTTGTCAAAACTTTATTGAACAAGCTCAAATTAGAAAATTGATTGGTTATCATGCACAGCTACACCAGATTTTGCACTCTGCAGTTTTAATAAATGAACCCCAATGTGTGCTAGCAGCACGCTGGAGAGTCGGAACTCTGCTCAACATAGAGTGCTGCCATCTGGATCTCCAGTGGTATCAGATCCCCCCCCCCCCCCCCAATGCATGTTGTTCCAATCAGCAGTACTCATGCGCTCAGAGCAGCTCTTTTGATTAAGGAAGTGTACAGGGGAGGCGTAGCAGACTTCTACACTCTGTGTCGAGCAGAGTTCTGGCTCTCCAGCGAACTGCTAGCAGAAAGTGTCTTAACTCTGTGCTCTAGCAAATAGAAATGAATGCAGAATTCCAATGGAAATAAAAGTTACTCTTGCAATGGGTCCCCTCACACTGCAAGGGTTAACTGCTGGTTGTGCCTAAGGAATGATTAATGAGGTGGTACACCTTATTCTTTGCTCCTGCGGGATTATTCTATTTTATGCAAGCGTTCCCCAAAACTTCTTCCCTTCATTGGCCAACCAGCCCCAGGTCTCTGGCATCATCAATCTGCACTGTACAGGCTGCAGCAAACTCGTCAGCATTCAACACCTCCAGGAGTGGCAAATGCCTAAAACCCCCACCACATGCTGTGTTTCCTCTAACTTGGCCCCACGTTACCACCCCCGTAGAGTCCAGTAATAAAGTATTGGTGGGAGGAACCATTAAGTGCAGCAGGGGATGCGGTCATTTGACACTCCCAGAATTTTGGAATTGTTAAGACTTTCTTAGTGACTGTACTGCTTGAAGACAATGGTAGGAAGTTTGACACCCGCTGGAAGTATTTAGGGTCTTCTCCTGCAAGAGCCAAGCTTTGCATTTCTTTTTTTTTTTTTAAAGCAACAAAGTCAAAGTCATATTAATTAAGACAGTGATTGAGCGACCCAAAGACACTTGCACCAGACCACAGTTTCAGACAGAGTGGGAATTGTTAAGGTCCCCATAGAAGGCTCAGATTTTGGCTCACTCTTGTGGAATCAGTTGAAGTTTGGCTGAAATTTGGGCCATGGGTGGCCCTGTCTGCACCATTTGGCTCAACAAAAGTTGATCCTTACATATGCAGTCACTGTTTGCCATGCTGTTACCATGGATGGGGGAATTGATTGATAATGTAACTGTGTATGGCAGGCTTTAGAACCTCTCTGAAGTTTTATTACCGTCTATGACACATGGAAGAGACTGCCAAGTCCTTCGAGAGACCATTCCATTCACATGTGAGGTTGGGGATCAATAAAACCCCATGGTTGAGCCAAATTTTTTTCAAACCTTCCAACCACAACCCCCTTTAGTTGCACAGTCAGCAACTAGGAGTGTACACATGCTGTGGGAAGCCAGTAATCTTTCCAAAACTCAACTTGGCCCTAAATGTGACAAACGACGGGATTTCAACAACTAACCATATTACTATAATTTTTTTTAGGAGTGTACCTGTAATGGGCTGCTGCTAATACAATCTTATGCAAAACAGCAGTGCCATAAGAATGTGGTGACATACAAAATGCTGTAACCCATAGCAACAAATCAGTTGACTTTTCGGTAGAAATATGATTGAAAGATTAATTCCAGCTGGTTGTCATGGATAACCGCGATCTCGGATAGTACTCGTCGCCTCTCTTTCAGCAACTGCTTGTTAATGGCAAGTAAATTAGAAGGACAATTCTGCAACTGTGATTTAATTACCCCTATTGTGCTCTTACCTATTCATCACATTCATCGAAGAAAAGATAGGTAATTCCATCACTTTTCCTCTCCAGAACTTTTTATTCAAGCTCCAAAAGGGAAAATTTGTAATTGTACATTTTTGCTGTTCTTAAAAGATAGGTGAAATAAAACTACCATGGCAACTAGATAAGATTTATGAAAAGAAAAAAATCACAATCTACTTTAATAGCAAAGCTGCATGTTCTACATACTGCGGAGTGCTGGGAAGATAGCAAGAACGGTTCAAAAGGAAAAGGATTGTGCTGAGATCTGCTGCTACAAAGTGGAACTCCAGACGCTATTTAAAGGAACCTGTGTCATGATCATGAAGTAGAAAGGAACACCTTTGATGCCAGGTTACCTTTATGGCCAAAGCACACTTTTACGCTGCAGTGAACTGTCGTACCTATATTAGTGCGTTACGATGCCTTTCATTTTTCAATGGCATACCAGTATACTAAGAAACCCAGCCCTGACATACATGCATTACAGCACAATGCACTACAGGGCACCACCATGCATTCTAGTGTGTTGCACTGGAAAATGCGGCATGTCTGTTTTTGGTCCATTCTTGTGCCATATATTGTGATGTCAGGAATGCATTCATGTAGACCTGTTAAACTGCACTTTAAAGTGCTATTAACCACTTCCAGTCTAGGCCAAATCTGACAATCCTGTCCTACATGTAAAAATCTGCATCATTTTTGCTAGAAAAAATACACTTTAATTTTAATGCGCAACAACACAATACGATACCCAGTTTGGAAAAATATAAAAGTTGATGTTATGCCGAGTAAATAGATACCAAACATATCACACTTTTTATATTGCGTACACTTGTGGAATGGCAACAAATTATGGTACCTAAAAATCTCTATAGGCAACGCTTTAAAAGCCTTTACAGGTTACCAGATTAGAGTTTCACAGGAGGTCTGGGGTAGAATTATTGCTCTCGCTCTAATGTTCGCGGAGATACCTCACAAATGTGGTGCAATCGCGATCTCCGTTTACATATTTTATTTTAAAAAATTATTTTAATATTATACCTTTAATTTTCCTTTCTTTTTTTTTTTTTTGATCAACGTTATTGCTACTACAAGGAATGAAAAACATCCCTTGTTATAGCATGGACCGTGACAGGTGCTCTCTATAGAGAGATCTGGGGTATACGAGTCCCCAGATCTCTCTTCTGGCTTCCAAAGCATCAGATTAAACCAAGATTGGTTGGATCTAATGCTTTTACAAGCTGATAAAGGATTGTTTACATGAGACGGAAACTGGAAGTGACAAAAACCTCGTTGCTTCCAGTTTCTGATGTCACACAATGGGATAAACAACATCAGTTCCTCTCACTATGTACCCAAATCGGATGGCATCTGTCCCATCCTTACCTGGCTCCCCAATCGGATGGGAGAGCCCGGTAAAGGCAGCGGCAGCGGTGATTGGCCCCTCCCACCCTTCACCCCCCTTTAAATGTAATCCAGCACTGTACAGCCGCTCAGGGAAAAAAAAAGATACCGGGCTCATGACTGTGGATGTAGCCATGATCCTAGTATAACCACTTCAGCCTTAGGCCGTTTATATACAAGCTAAGGACAGGAAGTGGTTAAACCCTCAGTTTTAAGCTCTTTCAGCAGCTGATTTAATCACTTAGGCTGCATTCACAGCGCCCTGCTTTGAATCGTGGGCAGAATTGCCGCCATTCTGCCTGTTATTTCAAAACTCGCTGCTAAAATGACAAAAAGAAGCTTCTGAACTTTTATTGGGCGACAAGCTTCATGCAACGTGGTTTATTGCAATTACAGAGCGATTTACATTTTCTATGTCATAACTGTAAAATGAATGGCATATGAAATTCAGGTGGTGTGATCTGTCATTTTAGAGCGTTTTAAAAATCGCAGGTAGAATCAATGGCCAGGTGTGAATGCAGCCTTATTGAGTATGCTGATTCTTTACCTTTTAACCAGTACCTATGTTCCGGTTTAAGTTGGTGACTACTGGGCCAGGATTCCTGTTTCAGGGTGGCTCCTTTCTTTTGCAGCATCCTATGGAGCCACCCTTACATACAGAGACTAAACGGCGTTTCCCTACACTGTGTCTGCAGGTCAGCGACATCAGTACCTTAAATCTGCAAAGACCGACTTACTAGAAGCCTCACTTATCTTTCCTGCCCTTAGTATGTAAGAATCAAAACATGAATTCCTCAGATTGGGACTTTAAACCGGGCCACAAACAGTTTGATGGTAAAAAAATATTCAAAATTTATTACACATTGATAATATATAGCAACACGAACATGGGGATATACGCAACAAACGCAAATATTGGGAGCAGAAATGGAAACCAGCGGCAAAGAAAAGCCCAGAGCTTTGTCAGACAGAACGCCCAACGCATTTTTGAAAACAAAAATGCAGATCTTCTTCAGGGACAGAGGGCTTTAGGGTTCCAGATCTGTAGCTTATATCCCAAATATTGATGCTCCACCCATAAAGACAAAGAACATAACTCAAAAATGAAAAGAAAGCTATATCCGTCAGAGCAGAGCACAAACAACAAAGAATGTGAATGACATTAGCCAGGCGTCCGTATATTGCGGGATGGTCTTATTATATAAAACTTAGTGGTATAACTCTATATAGATCGTAGCTATGGAGGAGAAGTAAAATAGTACTTTCCCCTTGATGCAGGTCCGGTTGATAGAGAGTGTGTATGAAAAGTTAATAAACCGTCCAGAACATCAAGGGTTAAAGATGGTTGTATCCATCAACCAGATATCTGGATGTGCCTTATGGATCTTAAAGTTTTAGACCCCTTTCACACTGAGGGCATTTTGCAGGCGCTATAGCATTAAATATAGCGCCTGCAATCCACCCTCAAACAGCTGCTCCATTGTCTCCAGTGTGAAAGCCGAGGGCTTTCACACTGGAGCGGTGCGCTGGCAGGGCGTCAGGAAAGTTCTGCTAGCAGCTTCTTTGGAGAGGTGAAGGAACGGTGTGTTTACCGCTGCTCCACCGCTCCTGCCCATTGAAATCAATAGGGCAGCATGGCTACACTGCTGGCAAAACGCTGCTATTGCAGCACATT
Organism: Lithobates pipiens; assembly: GCF_037356315.1. Classification (NCBI taxonomy): domain Eukaryota; kingdom Metazoa; phylum Chordata; class Amphibia; order Anura; family Ranidae; genus Lithobates; species Lithobates pipiens. Next base: position 11,975,472 of record NW_027507755.1, read on the forward strand.
GCCTGCAAATTCCTATTACCACTTATCTGAACACTAGTCATCAGTGGGACAGCTGTTACATGAAGAAGCAAATCCCTACCTTTACCAAGATAGCCCCCTCCAAACAGAGCCACAGAGCAGATCCAGGCATGGTAAGCCAGTAAAAAGGATAAGATCAGCTGTAGAGAGCGCACAGGCAATACTGATAATAGTCCTTTGCTCTCTGCTTGCCTTTTTGGGAACTGATTCCACAGTTCTGACCCTCTTTAGAAAAACACCAATGAATGCAGTTATGCATGCATTAAAGTATCAATAAATGTACTTAAAGTTAAAATAGTGTAAATACCTGAATGTGATGTGCTTCCAGTCTCTTGTAATCCCATGTAAGGACTTAATGAGGCAGGGGCGACACTAGGATCCAATCAGGTGTCTTGCTTTCACAGGCATTAACAAGGTACATGCTGAAAGAAAGAGCAGAGAGATGACCTCATCAGTTTGTTCTCCTTAAGTGTCCAATCACAGGCTTGGGGCGGGGGGGTGACCTAGCTGTTTTGTTAAACTGCAGCAGAGAAATTGTAGGTCACCAGTGACATTAATCAAGACAAAGTAAATATCAGGACTGGATGGCCAGAAATACAAATCCTTAGGTAAGAAAAACAGCTTCCAAATATACGAGGGTCTGAGGGATGTAGTGAAAGAAATGTAGAAGTGGGCATACATTTTTTTAAATAAATATACAAAGTTCAAGTTTCACATGTTGGTAGAGCAACTCTTCCTCTATAGTAACTCCTTTTCTTCTTTTTTAGTGTTAGCAAACGATGGACTTTGAGCAGAAGCAATGTGCCATCATTGAGTTCTTGAGGAAGGAAGTTGATACTGTTGACAAGGTCAAAGTACATAGATGGATGAAGACGTTTAAAAGGTTTTATCGCTGTAAACATTATGTAGCCTTCTGTGAATGTTGGACAGACTTCGCCCCTCCTTTGTCAAGAACTCAATGATGGCATTTTGCTTCTGCATAAATACCGTTATTTACGTACCTGCAATGAAAAAGAGGAAGAGTTACTTTAGAAGAAGCATTACTCTACCAACATGTGAAATTTGAGTGACACATGTAAGGTAAAGTACTGTATATGTGAGCCCACACCTTGTAAAACAACACATCCCATTTAAAATAGAATTGAAAGGCAAAACATTTGTGCGTATATATATATATATATATATATATATATATCTATATATATTACACACAATATCTCACAAAAGTGAGTACACCCCTCACATTTTAAAGTAGTGAGTGTACAGCTTGTATAACAGTGTAAATTTGCTGTCCCCTCAAAATAACGCAACACACAGCCATTAAAGCGGGAGTCCACCGGGACTCTGCGTTTTTTGTTTTTTTTTTAAAAGCCAGCAGCTACAAATACTGCAGCTGCTGACTTTTAAATAGTGACACTTACCTGTCCAGCGCGCCCGCGATGTCGGCACCCGAAGCCGATCGCTCGCTCGTGCCGCCGCCATCTTGGGTATGGGAATCAGGAAATGGAGCCTTTCGGCTTCATTTCCCGGTTCCCTACTGCGCATGCGCGAGCCGCGCGGCGCAATCCGGACGGTCCCCGCTGCCTCTGGGAGCTGTGTGTTTCCCAGCAGGCAGCGGGGCACTTGCTGAAGGGGGCGGGCGCTTGCGGAAAGGGGCGTACGCCCCTTTCCGCAGAGAGCTAGCCCGGAAGTGGGTGCAGTTACCTGGATTATCCAGGTAACTGCACCCCCCTCCCCCCTGAAAGCAGCCGATTGTGGCGCCGGAGGGGGGGGGGGGATTCCGATGAGCGGAGGTCCATTTTAGGGTGGACCTCCGCTTTAATGTCTAAACTGCTGGCAGCAAAAGTGAGTACACCCCTAATGCCACATACACACGATCAGACTTTCCGGCAGACTTGGTCCGGCGGACCGGAATCCGTCGGACAATTCGATCGTGTGTGGGCTTCCGTCTGATTTTTTCTTCCCAAAAGTCAGACGGACCTAGAAATAGAACATGTTTTAAATCTTGGTCCGACGGACTCAGTTCCTATCGGGAAGCCCATTCGTCTATATGCTGGTCCGACGGACCAAATAAAACGCAAGGGAAGCTACAGCACTTGCCCGCGAGAATGTTTCCAGCGCAATCCTATCACGCTGGTTCTCGGCGACAGGGTACTGTACATCTCGCGCTCGCTGCAATAGGAAAAACACATTTTCCTATCGCAGCAAGTTCGAGAGGGAATGCCCCTCCAGGGGCACACCAGGCCCTTGGGTCTGGTATGGATTTTAAGGGGAACCCCCTACGCCAAAAAAAAAAAAACCCTTATCCGAGCACGCAGGAAAGGGGGTGGGGACGAGCGGGCACCCCCCGAACTGTACCAGGCCACATGCCCTCAACATGGGGGGGGGTGCTTTGGGGAAGGGGGGGCCCTGCGCCCCCCCCACCTCAAAGCACCTTGTCCACATGTTGATGAGGACAAGGATCTCTTCCCAACAACCCTGGCCGTTGGTTGTCGGGGTCTGTGGGTGGGGGGCTTATCGTAATCTGGGCTCCCCCTTTAATAAGGAGGCCCCTAGATCCTGGCCCACCATCCTTTGTGAATAAGTATGGGGTACATCGTACCCCTACCCATTCACCTCATATATATATATATATATATATATATTTTTTTTTTAACTATCCATTTTGGTTTTGGTTTTTGGCCAAGTGCATCCTGAATTTTCAGTTTCGGTGCACCCCTACTTCTAATGCACCTGGGCAGCTGTATGTTGTGGCAGCGAATCTGGGAGATGTCATTACACAGGCTCTGCATGCTGTACATCAATGTGCATGAAGCCCTAAACACTTTTTTCATAGTTTATTCCATCTCATTCTTAATCACTATTGTGCTTGAGCTCCACATTAACAGGCACAAATTGCAAAGCGTATAGTAAACCCAGAGCAACACAACACCTAATAGTAAAACACCAATTGACCCAAATTTCACCCCAATACAAAACTGTATATTGTTTTCAAGCTATGTCTATTCTGGTTAAGCCTCGTCCCTTTTGTCTCTAAAAACAAGTCCATCTTCTATGAAAATATGCAAATCTGGGCAGGCAAAAGGGACAACTGTTGGCAATGTGAAAAGAGAACCCAGTAACAAGTGGCACTTAGATATATATAATCAGTGCTCGCAGAAGAACATATTTGAGGGATTAAGCATGCTATTTTTTTCTCCTGATTGGAAAGACTTATTCAACTCATATAGAGAAGAGCTAAATATACATAAAAGTAAGAGATCCAGAGAAAAGCACAGCTGTGAAACACGCGGGAAATGTAAGACTCTAAAATTAGCCATTAATACCAAAACAAGAAAAATGGAACAGCAGAAAAGGCACGCATTGTATAGTCGATGTAAAGCTGTCCATAGATATTGAGGTGTCACTAAACGATATCTTTATTCTCAAAAATGAATACATACACATCCACTACTTATCCTTACTTAATGGCCCTGTAAACTATTTTTTTAATAAATGATTTCTTACTTTGTTTTTCTGGCTCATCGTAACATTCTCTGTGACTCGGAAACCTCTCCTTTCCCTCCCCACTTTCCTTTGTTCGGAATGAGCAGTGCATATTAGTTGCGGTCATGTACACTGCTCAGTGCACTGGACAAATTTCATCGTCCATCTCGGGAGTGAGCATGAGAAGGTGGCTACGTTCCTACATACAATGGGACCACGGAGAACGAACCAGGGGCATGCAGTGAGGTCAGTGGCTGGTGAGGCCCTGGCTAGTATCAGAGCCAGATACACACAGGTTACACACGCCACAAATGTTAGAGCGAGAGTAATACTTCTAGCAATAGGCCTCCTCTCTAACTCTAAACAGGTAACCTGTAAAAAATCTTAAAGTGTCGCCAATGGAGATTTTAAAGTATTGAAGTTTGGCACCATTCCACAAGTGTGCGCAATTTTAAAGCATGACATGTTAGGTACCTATTTACTTGGCGTAACATCATCTTTGACAATATACAAAAAAAATAAAAATAAAAATTGGGTTACCTTTAGTGTTTTTTTTTTTTTTACATTCATGAAACAGTTTTTTTCCCAAAAAATGCATTTGAAAAATTACTGTGAAAATACTGTGTATCATAAAAAGCAAAAAACACCATTTGTTCCCTAGGGTGTCTGCTAAAACAATATATATAATGTTTGGGGATTCTGAGTAATTTTGTAGCAAAAAAAAAATGATGATTATTACATGTAGGAGAGATGTGTCAGGATAGACCTGGGTGGCAAGGGGTTAATTACCATAAGTAATATACAAATAATTATTATATATTGTTTTTAAGGTAATTTACTATATTTTAAAAAACTACTCAAGCAGGTGGCTTAACGGACAAATTACTGAAATAATAACTTCAAAACCAGTAATTTCACAGTAAATAGATAAATAATAAATTATCTTATAACATATAGCATAAAAATATATGGTTTAGCTTGATTATAACAATATCTTTTCAACAGCAGCAGATTCTCATTCTCGCTTTTAACTGTGTGAGAAAAACATGGGATTGTGGGTAAATCTTATACCCATAAAGGCATGTTATTTTCTTCTCCTTAAGAGGGCTGGGCTAGAAGGGAGCATGTGTCTTTTAGACACATGCCCCCTCAATGACACTGCAGTGAGAGGCGTGCCTCTACTGCAGCATTTTTATTGGACAGCTGGGGCTAATGGTACTTTACCATTGGTCCAAGACTCCAAGCTGTCCATTGAGCTCAGTGCCTCTGACAAGAAATGAGGGGACTGTGAGCTCATCCTCTCAGTCTGCTGTGTGTCAGCTTGTATTTAAACTCTGTATGTAGCTTCTGAGAGGCTGTGCAAGGAGCCCCGTATCTCCGGAAACATAGGTCGTAGAAGCCCCAATATTTGGGGTCTCTGTGACCTCAGGTCGCCAAGCTACGACCATCGAAGCTTGATTTTTTTTTTTTTTTTTTTTTTAATGTTCATGGCAGGTGAGGCTTTGAGTTTCATGAAGGGGAGATATAAATGCACAGCAGATGTCTGCAATTAGAGGGAGGTATGGGGGTTATACAAAGGAAGTAAAAATGGGATGGGGTGGGCAAGTGAGGGTGGAGACGTGGAGGGTAAAGAATGAGTTAAGACTGAATCTAGGAGCGGGGAAAGAGAAATAGAGAGAGAGTCCCCTCATAGACTACCCAAATAACATGGCTACAAGAATTCTGGGTACAAAGTGGTGAGTCTATAAATTAGTAGAGTCACAAAAGTTATAGGACTTCTGAGCTTGCTTGGAATTAGAAGAGTGAGCAACTAGATCCTTAAAGTGTTGGGATTCCTATAGACAATCTATGCCTACCACATATTTTGAAATGTATTGATGGAATCCCTGCTTACAAGACGTTCCATATGCATTATATCATCCAGGATGTCTAGCCATACTAACAGTGAAAGGATGTTATAAGACTTCCAGTGTCTCATCCTCAGAAATAGTTTACGGGATTGTCCTTAAGGGAGCTAGTTTCAGAGACTTAACAATAATATCCAGCTAGATGGAATTGTATAATCCAATAATCCTGCAGCAGAGAGTGGTGATGGGTTGACATTCCCACCAGACATGTACATCCTGTAAGACACTTTAGATTGATGGAAACACCAGCAAACATTGGAGTGCAAGTGATAGATTTTGTACAATGTTTTTACATGCTCTAAGAGAGTCTAAATATTGAGGAGCCTTAAAGGGTTTATCCCAAGCAGGGATGAGCTGAACTGCTTCGGTCTGAGCATTGTTTGGCAAACTTCAAAGAATTTTGGATGTTGAACATCATTGAAATCAATGGGAAACAAATTTGTCAAATTGAAAATGGCCATTTTCTGGGGCTAATAGGCAAGGAAGTGTCCACGCTAGGGGGGGGGGGGGGGGACACTGCCTTGGGGAACAAAAATTCCATTTGGCCAGGAGCAGTGATTTTTTTTTTTTTTAATGCTTAAAGTGAAACATTGAAAAATGTCCTTTAACCGCTTAAGGACCGCTCCTTGTTCATAAAGTGGTTGTATACCTTTTTTTACATTTTTACCTACAGGTAAACCCAGGGATTTTTTTCAGCGGGAAAGCAGGGGAACGCAGTTCCCCCACCTCCAGCACTGAATGTATGTAATAGCATGGGGGTGTGGGGTGTGTTGCAGGGTCTATTGATGTTAGCTGCTGAGGGATCTATTGTCACTGGTGGGGATCTGATTTAGTGTGAGGGTCTATTGTTGTTGGGGGGGTCTTATGTTGCTGGAAGGGATCTACTGTTAAGGGAGAGGTCTATTTTTACTGGCTGCTGGAGGATCTATTGATGCTGGCTGCTGGGAAATCTGTTGTGGCTGCTGGGGGGGGGGTCTAATGTTGCTTGGGTGGATATTTTGTTACTGGGTGTGATATTTTGTTGTGGGTAGTTCACTGTTGCTGCAGGGAATCTATTGTTGTTGGGGTGGAGTCCATTGTTGCTGGGGGAGTCTATTATTGTGTGGTCATCTATTGCTGAAACCCGATGATCGTTCGCGGAGGGGCAGAATGGCGGTCTGCCTATGTAAACAAGGCAGACCATTGTTCTGCCAGAGAGGAAAATTAAGATGTTGTGTTTCTGCTAAGCAGAAACAAGGATCTCTGTTTTCCTTTAGTGAAAGCACACCCCCCCCCCCCCCCCCACAGTTAGAAAGCACTCCCAGGGAACACATTTAACCTTTGATTGCCCCTGATGTTAAACTCTTCCCTGCCAGTGTCATTTATACAGTGATGGTGCATTTATTTTTAGCACTAATCACTGTATTGGTGTGACTTGTCCTCAAAAGTGTCACTTAAGCCGCGTACACGCGAGCGGACTTTTCAACGTCCAAAGTCCGACGGACTGAGTCCGTCAGACTATTCGATCGTGTGTGGGCTGCAACGGACTTTTGATTCACCAAAGTCTGATGGACTTTAGAATATGGAACATGCTTCAAATTTTCCCGACGGAACTCCGCCGGACCCGGTCCCCTTCGAAAAATCCGCTCGTGTGTATGCTATTCCGACGGACTAAAACCGACGCTAGGGCAGCTATTGGCTACTGGCTATGAACTTCCGTATTCGAATCCAGTCGTACGTCATCACGTTCGAATCCGTCGGAGTTTAGTGTGATTGTGTGTGGCCAAGTCCGCTCCGCCGAAAAGTCCGTCAGAACTCCGTCGGAACTCCGGCAGAACTCCGACGGAATTCCTTCGGAAGTCTGTCGGACATAAGTCCTCTCGTGTGTACGGGGCTTTAGTGTCAGATTTGTCCGCCGCAATGTTGCAGTCCCGGTAAAAATCACTGATCGCCGCCATTGCTAGTAAAATAATAAAAGTCCCTAAATCTATCCCATCGTTTGTAGACACTATACCGTTTGTGCATACCAATCAATATACGCTTATTGGGATTTTTTTTACCAAAAATATGTAGCAGAATACTGTACATATTGGCCTAAATTTATGAAGAAATTTGATTTTTTTACAATTTTTTATTGTCTCAGCCAATGAGGAGGGGAGTCCTGGGCAGCCGAGACAATCCTACAACATCGCTGGATCTAGAGGGACCTCAGGTAAGTATTAGGGGTCCTGAGGGGGGCTGCTGCACACAGAAGGCTTTTTATCTTAATACATTTGCTTCAACAGTATGCAAATTTTGGTGTTGTTTTCAATTTTTCTTCATCGCTTGAAGGGGTTAAACTGGGGTGATGCCTGCAGCTGCTTGGGTGGCCGGGCCACCAGCCGGTGTGTCCGCCGCTTAGGCTGAGACACAAACAAAGCCAAATTCAGCTTTGATCGGGTCTCGGGTGTAAAATCCTGGAAGCGACGTCACAACGTCACTTCCAGTTTACTCGGCTGCCAATCGCTCGGATTTAAGAAAAAAATAACAGTATTCAGAATTGGCAATTTTGGTGATCTGAATACTTTTAAGTGCAGAGGAGGGATTTGGGGTCTTTTAGACCTCCGATCCCTCCATAAAGAGTACCTGTCACCACCTATTACTGTCACAAGGGATGTTTACATGCCTTGCGACAGCAATAAAAGTGATCAGTGATCAGAGACCATGTAAAAAAATGTTTTGTTTTTTTTAAAGCACCCCATCCCGCGTGCTCGCGCAGCAAAGAAAACGTATACGTAAGTCGTGCCCCCAAACGTAAAGGATGTTCAAATCACACATATAAGGTATTGCCGCGATCATCAGAGTGAGAGCAATAATTCTAGCAAAATACCTTCTCTGTAACTCTAACCTGGTAACTGTTACATTTTTTAAAAGCGTTGAGATTTTTAGGTACCGTAGTTTGTCGCCGTTCCACGAGACGTTAGGAATCTATTTACTTGGCGTAGCAACATCACATTATACAAAAAAATGGGCTAACTTTCCTGTGCCATAAAATATTACAAAAATCTCCATTTATTCTCTAGGGTCTCGGCCAAAAAATATGTATCTAATGTTTTGGGGGTTCTAAGTAATTTTCTAGAAAAAAATACAGATTTTAACTTGTAAGCAACAAATGTCAGAAAGAGGCTTAGGCATGAAAGGGTTAATACATAGAATGCATCAAGATAAAAAAAAAAAAAAAAAAAACCTGCTGCCTTTACAATCACTTATATGATGCTTTGGCAAGCTCAGGGTGGACAGAAACCTCCCGTGAAGCAGAAGGGAAAATGCTGAACAGGAGGCTGGACGGGCAAAGCTCGGGCATGCAGACCAAACTATGAGCTCATTCCTAATCCCCGGTAACAAAAACTTAATTAAAAAATAATATGTGCAGCCCTTCCTAAATCTAGCTATAGTAAATATCATATGCACTGGTGTAAGGTTGGAGCACCATCAAACCAAACATTAACAAGTTCAAAAATGTTTTTTTTTTCATCTTCAATTTATTTTTTTAATTATTTTTCATTTAACCACTTCAGCCCAGGAAGAATTTACCCCCTTCCTGACTGGAGCACTTTTTGCAATTCAGCACTGTGTCGTTTTAACTGACAACGGTCGTGCAATGTGCCTCCCAAACAAAATTGTTGTCCTTTTTTTCCCACAAATAGAGCTTTCTTTTGGTGGTATTTGATCACCTCTGCGGTTTTTATTTTTTGCGCTATAAACAAAAAAAGCGACAATTTTGAAAAAAAACACATTATTTTTTTTACTTTTTGCTATAATAAATATCCCCAAGAAATATATATATTTTATTTTTTTTCCTCAGTTTAGGCCGATAAGTATTCTACGTATTTTTGGTAAAAAAAAAAAAAAAAAAAAAAAAAAACGCAATAAGCGATTGATTGGTTTGCGCAAAATTTATAGCTTTTACAAAATAGGGGATAGTTTTATGGCATTTTTATAAATTTTTTTTTTTTCACTAGTAATGGCGGTGATCAGCGTTTTTATTGTGACTGCAACATTATGGCGGGAGCATTGTCATTTATACAGCAATCAGTGCTATACAAATGCACTGATTCCTGTGTAAATGATACTGGCAGTGAAGGGGTTAACCACTAGGTGGCAGTGTATGGGTTAAGTGTGTCCTGGGGTGTGTTTCTAACTGTGGGGGGGGCGTGGCTATGAGTGACACGTCACTGATCTCTGCTCCCGATCACAGGGAGCAGAGATCAGTGAAACTGTTACTAGGCAGAACAGGGAGATGTTTGTTTACATTAGCATTTCCCCATTCTTCTTCCCTGTGAGACGATCGCGGGTATCCCCACAGCGATAGAGTAGGCAGGACCCGACTCGTGGAGCTTGCCGCGGGCGCGCCTCTTAAAGGGCCACGTGCAGGTACATGATTCTGCCTGTACGAGCCCTTCTGCCGCAGTATATCTGCATGAGGCGGTTGGCAAGCAGTTAATACAAATACAAATATACTGCTTCAAAAAAAGTTTTTTTTTTTTTTGTATATATTAGCTATACATTGAAACATTCTCAAAATTGTATTCCTAAACATAGGGTCACTAACCTTATTTTCCTAACATTCAACCATATCTCCCCTAAAGGGAAAAAAATATGTTTTTAAAGGGTCAACCTGAGACTCTCCAAGCTCAGAGAATGGGAATTCCAGACTTCACCCTGAAGCAGCCATACTAACTGACTTTTTTCCCTGGGGTGCCTCTTTAAAAAAAATAGTTGCTGTGATTTCATCGACATTCTTATAAAGCTCCTGCACAAGGTAATAACCATAATACCAAAATTGCTGTAATTGTACAAAAATAATTACAACTGCCCCCACACACACAGCTTCTAGAGAGTTCAATAATGGCACAATTAAGCACATGTGGCTGAGCATTACACGCACGGTATGCAGATTCCTCAACCACAGCCTCCTCCATGTCATACATATTCATGTATGCATACCGTCATTTATAAGGCAAAGTGACATGAAGCATCGCTCCATTTAAAAGATAAAACTTTGACTACATTCTTTCCTTATAGGTCGTGACACGCGGTACAGCGCAATGTGCCTGCAAGACGTGTCACTTTGTTAAATCACTTATACAGTAACCCATCAAACTACTCGGCCTCCTGCATTGAGAAATGGCACATCTTTAACTAAAGCCGGTGTCTACATTTTATTTAGTAATGGGATATCCAATCTGAAACAGGATTTTTTTATTTTTTTAACCACTTGACCTCCAGAAGATTTATCCCCCTTCCTGACCAGGCCATTTTTTTGCAATACGGCACTGCGTTACTTTAACTGACAATTGCACGACTCTGTGCCCAAATAGAATTTTTTTTCCCCTAATATAGAGCTTTCATTTGGTGGTATTTGATTCACCTCTGCATTTTTCATTTTTTTGTACTATAAACCAAAAACGGCCGACAATTTTGAAAAAAAAATTTTTTTACTTTCTGCTATAAAATATACCCAATAATTATTTTTAAAAAAAAATCGAATTTGTTCATAAATTTAGGCCAATATGTATTCTGCTAGATATTTTCTGTAAAAAAAAAAAAAAAATGCCAATAAGCGTATATTGCTTGGCTTGCACAAAATGTATGGTGTCTACAAACTATAGGATGTATTTATCACATTTTTGTTATTTTTATATGTTTTTTACTAGTAATGGTTGAGATCAGCGACTTATAGTGAGACTGCGATATTGTGGCGGACAAATCAGACACTAACTGACATGTCTGACACTTTTTTGGGGACCAGTGACACTAATACAGTGATCAGTGCTAAAAAATATGCACTGTCACTGTACTGACACTGGCTGGGAAGGGGTTAACATCAGGGGCGATCAAAGGGTTACCTGTCTGCCTAGCTGGTGTTTTACTGTAGTGTGGTAGGTGCTTTTAATAGGGAAAGGCATTAGTCCATGCTTTGCAGGAACTTAGGATCCATGCCTTCTGTACTGACAGAACAGTAATCTGCCTTGTTTACATAGACAGATCACCATTTTGCCTGTGTACCAAACAATCAGTGGGTGCTGGCAGACATCGAGTAACCGGAACCCGCTGATCGGCACTCACGCCTGATACATACATACATACATATATATATATATATATATATATATATATATATATATATATATATATATATATATATATATATATATATATATATATATATATATATATATATATATATATACATACACACATATACACACACACACACACATATATACATACACGCGATCTTGCTCAGCGTGGCCGCCCTGTAGCAGTAAAACTGCTATAGAGCAGTCAGCAACTGGTTAATTTCTATTTGTAATCCTAACTAGATTTTGATGCCAGGGCCACAAGAAAACGGGAATCCGGGAATACAGGGGCTACAAATGGGCAACTCTTATAATACCGCCTTTTATTACAAACAGGCAATCGTTAAAATATGTGGACAAAGACAATGGCAGTGACAATAACTGAAGCCCAGGCTGCCACACAGCATTATACTTTTATTCCTGTACTATCTGCACTTTGTAGATTAAATCCCAACTCTGGGCAAATAAAACAATGGTCCCTTGCGGTGGAGCCACATCATTTTCCCCCTAGTTCATATACAAGCAATTGAGCCTTGCAATGTGGACACTGCATACTTTTTTATTTGATTTAGTGATGTCCTCTACAAAATGATAGGTAATCTAAGCCCAATGTTGACAGATAGGAGAGTGCAGCACTGATTGTTTCGAGCTAATGCCTCATACACACGATCGGCCGATGTGTGGGCTCCGGCGGACTTTTTGTTCCCAAAAGTCCGGCGGACTTAGAAAGAAGTCTTAACTCAAAATTGTCCGCCGGACTCGGCTGTCTGGCGGACAATCCGCCCGTCTGTGTGCTAGTCCGCTGGACTTTTGAAATGAACGGACTTGCCCACACACGGAGAAAAGTCTGTTCATTTTGAGCGTGGCTCCAGATAGATGGAACTAGCGAGGAAGTCAATGTTGCCACCTCCATCGGTGAGATTGACACCTCGCCAGCCCCCGTCATCTGGTATAAATTTAATGGGGAACCCCTATGCCGAAAAAACGGCGTGGGGGTCCCCCCAAAGTCCATAGTAGACCCTTATCCGGGCACGCAGCCCGGTCGGTCAGGAGAGGGGGTGGGGACAAGCGACCCCCCTCCCCCTCCTGAGCCAAACCAGGCCAAGTGCCCTCATGGGGGGGTGCTTTGGGGAAGGGGGGGCCCTGCAGATCCCCCACCCCAAAGCACCCTGTCCCCATGTTGATGCAGAAAAGGGCCTCTTCCCGACAACCCTGGCCGTTGATTGTCTTCTTCTGACTTCGGGAGTCTTGTCCCGCTCTTCGGTTCTTCTTGCCGGGCCTCCGCTTTCTTCTTCCAGCTTTTTAACTAGCGTTGGCCCGGTCTTCTGTCGTTGTCGCCGCCACCACCTTCTTCTGCTTCTTCTTCTTCCTTTTTCTTTTCTTCTTCCGATGTTGACAAGACGCTCTCTCTGGCCGTAATGGCAGGGACGCGATGTGCGGCGACTTATATAGGGATAAGGGGCGGGGTCACCGGGTGATGTCACATGGTGACCCCACCCCTTGTGATGTCACAGTCCTCGAGGATAAACAATGTCAACGTGATTTAGTTATGCAAATTAGCTACAGAGTGCAGTCAGGGAAATTGTATATTATCTTGTATATTGTAATAAGGTTAGCAGAGGTATTACTAGATAGTAACTGTAGCCAGGCCCGGATTGGCCATAGGGCAAACCGGGCAATTGCCCGGTGGGCCGCGGCCGCCGGGGCCGCCATGCTGTAAGTACATGCGGGGCACAAGGCTCTTTGAGCCCGCGCTGCTCATGCAGTCTCTCCGCAGCCGCCGAGCTGCCAGTTAAACTCATCTCATCGGCGCCAGGGAGATGTGAAGCCTTCGGCCGTATAGGTTGGCCATCGGTGTCAGCCTGCCAGGGGGCGTGACTGTGAAGGGGAGGAGCCAGAGCAGACACCTGCTGCTGAGTCCTGGCAGAACACCGGACAACAGAAAACGTGAGTTCCGCCCGTGCTCTGCGCTCACCCCCTTATAACCAAGATATGAGGAGCGGTGGGGCGGCTGCATATACAATCATTCTCTCCATCTTCCTGCTGCAGTATCGGAATGCCTGCAAGAGGTAGAGGAGAAGCAGGAGACTGCAGGAGGAAGATGGATAGAATGATTGTTCTATATGCAGCCACCCCCACTGCTCCTCCTGTCCTGCTTATTACTGCTGCTCCCCCCCCCGCTCTCTACACCACCCATACTCTTTGCCTCCTCATGCTCTCTGCCACCCCCCAGTGCACTCCACCTCCCCCATGCTCTCTGCCACCCCCCACCAGTGCACTCCACCTCCCCCATGCTCTCTGCCACCCCCCACCAGTGCACCCCACCTCCCCCATGCTCTCTGCTACCCCCCAGTGCGCTCCACCTCCACCATGCTCTCTGCCACCCCCCGTGCGCTCCACCTCCCCATGCGCTCCACCTCCCCCATGTCCTCTGCCGCCCCCCCCATGCGCTCCACCTCCCCAATGCTCTATGCCACCCCTCAGTGCGCTCCATCCCCCCATGCTCTCCGCCACCCCCCACCAGTGCACTCCACCTCCCCCATGCTCTCTGCCACCCCCCGTGCGCTCCACCTCCCCCATGCTCTCTGCCACCCCCCAGTGCGCTCCACCTCCCCCATGCGCTCCACCTCCCCCATGTCCTCTGCCACCCCTCCATGCGCTCCACCTCCCCCATGCTCTATGCCACCCCCAGTGCTCTCCATCCCCCCATGCTCTCCGCCACCCCCCGCCAGTGCACTCCACCTCCCCCATGCTCTCTGCCACCCCCCCGTGCGCTCCACCACCCCCATGCTCTCTGCCACCCCCCAGTGCGCTCCACCTCCCCCATGCTCTCTGCCACCCCCCAGTGCGCTCCCCCTCCCCATGCTCTCCGCCGCCCTCCCTGTGCTATCCACCGCTCCCCCCTATGCTCTCCACCACCCTCCCTGTGCCCTCCACCGCCCCCCCCTGTGCTCTCCACCACCCTCCCTGTGCCCTCCACCTCCCCCCATGCTCTTTGCTGCCTCCCTGTGCTCTCCACCTCCCCCATGCTCTCCACCACCCTCCCTGTGCCCTCCACCTCCCCCCATGCTCTTTGATGCCCCCCTGCGCTCTCCACCTCCCCCCATGCTCTCCGCCGCCCTCTCTGTGCTATCCACCTCCCCCACGCTCTCCACCACCCCCCCTGTGCTCTCCACCACCCTCCCTGTGCCCTCTACCCCCCATGCTCTTTGCTGCCTCCCTGCGCTCTCCACCTCCCCCGATGCTCTCCACCTCCCCCATGCTCTCTGCCACCCCCCAGTGTGCTCCACCTCCCCATGCTCTCTGCCACCCCCCAGTGCGCTTCACCTCCCTCATGCTCTCTGCCACCCCCCCATGCGCTCCACCTCCCCCATGCTCTCTTCCACCCCCCAGTGCGCTCCATCCCCCCATGCTCTCCGCCACCCTCCCTGTACTCTCCACTTTCCCCATGCTCTCCGCCACCCTCCCTGTGCTCTCCACCTTCTCCATGCTCTCTGCCACCCCCCAGTGCGCTTCACCTCCCCCATGCCTTCTGCCACCCCCCCCAGTGCGCTCCACCTCCCCCATGCCCTCTGCCACCTCCCCAGTGCGCTCCACCTCCCCATGCTCTCCACCGCCCTCCCTGTGTTCTCCACCACCCTCCCTGTGCACTCCACCTCCCCCCATGCTCTCTGCCGCCCTCCCTGTGCTCTCCACCTCCCCCCATGCTCTCCACCACCCTCCCTATGCCCTCCACCTCCCCCCATGCTCTTTGATGCCTCCCTGCGCTCTCCACCTCCCCCCATGCTCTCCGCCGCCCTCCCTGCACTCTCCACTCTCCACCTCCCCCCATGCTCTCCACCTTCCCCCATGCTCTCTGCTGCCCCTTGTTCTCTTCTCTTCCTCCCTGTGCTTTCGCCCCACCCCATGTTCTCAAGGTTCTTCCCTGTGCTCTCCATCCTCCCCTCTCTCAGGGGATTTATCAGGGTGGAGAGTGGGGAAGGGGCCGGTCAACATATCATGGGCAGCTCAATCCAAAATGCCAGTGCCTATTTTTTGTCCCAGTCCGGGCCTGACTGTAGCCAATGTTGTTCAAGTAACAAACTGTAAGTTTTTCACACAGTTGCAAGATACACTTGGTAAAGCACAGTATTGCAGCAGTCTATTACTCGGCAATGGCACAGTTTTTCAGCAGTATGTTTCTTGGCAAATGGCACCATATTTCAGCAGTGTATTAATCAGCAATGGCAGGTTTTTAGCAGTATATTACTCAGCAATGGCACAGTTTCAGCAGTATATTACTCGGCAAAAACACTGTAGCACACCCCTCAAGTATACTGGGATCCCCCACCCTGTACAGCCAGGCACACCGAATCTTCACAGTCACTCAGTCATAAAACAGTCTGTGACTTTGTTTTCTTTATTTTATTGAGGGCTATAACAATGATAATTTGGATAGGAATCTGAGGTTATGGGCTGCCAATTTGACTTCAGAACAAACTTCAGGGAAACCCCCCCCCCCCTCCCCCATACAGTCCCTATATATAGCTCCCCTTCTTCCTCCAGCACATACTCGCTTACAGAACTCAGCTATGTCACCCTATTGCAATTTGGTAGTAAAGGCCCATTACAGGCAGGGACTAGCAGCCCCTATACTTGAAGAACAGGTAGGGTGACACAGCTCACATTTTCCCAGCACTTCCTCTCTGTGGTCATTGATCCCAGCACCACCTCTTCAGGCACTGCCAACCCACCTGGCTGCAGCTGCCCCTTTCAGTAGCACCTCTGGCTAACTTCTCTCCACAGTGCTCTAGACTGACACTCACCAGTCCACCCCGGCTGACTCTCAGGAGATTTCCTGGACATGCTGACCTGCTCCTGCTGTCCTCTCACTTGCTCCCATGCCTCCCAGAAGGGTGTTGTAGGGGCAATCTTCCAACACCCGAGCCCCGAGGTCAGCCCCCCAGACCAGGGGGCATGCTCAAGGGCTACCAACAGCCTCCTCAGCACTCCATCTTCCACCTGCCCCTGCTGGCATGACTCATGCCTATATATGAGAAGGCCTGCTTCCTGCCGGCCCCTTACTGGGGATTGGCTGAGGTCCTCATAAATATTCTTAACAGTACCTCCTAGCTTCCGCCCACTATGTCTAGAACATTTTCCAATGTTCCAAAGAACAGAGGGAGGCACCAGAAAAGCTATCAGGATGAGTCATCCAGCTCCTGAGTCACTAATCCCTGACCCAGATTCACAACCCAGGCCCGTCTCTCAGCCAAGCCAATTTACCTACACTAACAACTAGCACACTGGCTAGAGGAAGCTAAAGCACAGTACTGCAACTGGTGTAGTGCAACAAAATGTAATTGAAAGATTACAGTCACATGACTGGCTCTCACCAATCACAGAGCTCTCTACCATACTCAAAGGGGTTGTAAACCCTCAAGGTTTTTTTTACCTTAATGAATTCTATGCATTAAGGTGAAAAACCTTCAGTGATGCAGCAGCCCCCCAGAGCCCCCCTTTTACTCACCTGAACCTGGTCTTTCCAGCGATGGTGAGGGTCATACCAGCTCCAGCCGGTGTCTCAGATCATGACTGGATAGATTGATAGCAGCACAGCCATTGATTCCCTCTGCTGTCAATCAAATCCAATGACGCGGGAGCTGGGGGCAGGGCGAGTCCTGCTGTGTCAATGGACGCAGCAGCAGGACACGGGAGCGCGCCCACATGAGTGCCCCGAGGTAGAGAGACTCCAAGGAGGAGGGGCCAGGAGCACCACTGAGGGACCCCAGAAGAGGAGGAACAGGGCCACTCTGTGCAAAACCAACTGCCCAGAGGAAGCAAGTATGACACATTTGTTTGTTTTTTTGTTTTTTTAAATGAACCTTTACATATCCTTTAAGCACAGAACTCCAAAGGTCAACACAGGCTCTGCACCACCTTCCACATTTTATGAATGGGCACTAGCAGTAAATGTGTGCTGTCGTGTACATAACCGAATAAAGCTAAGTAGATAGCTCCTAACTTAAAGTGGGGTGCCCCCTATAAAAAAAAATTAAAAGTCAGCAGCTACAAATACTGCAGCTGCTGACTTAATAATTGGACACTTACCTGTCCCAGGGACCAGCGATGTGGGGGAACGAAGCCCCCCTCATTCCCCGATCTGCTCGCAGCTCCGGCATTCTTACTGTGGGCACCCGGGTGTGGCTTCACAGCCGGGCACCCACAGCGCATGCGCGAGAGGCATCAGGCGCCGTGATACGCTGCACAGTCATCTGGGACAAGTGACAGGTCCCAGATGACTGTGCAGTGCGAGGGGAAGTGATGTCACCAGCCCGGGCATTGAAGAAGGCAGACTACGAGGGACCCCCTAGCAACAGGCATTTAGATGTGAGTAAAAAATTATTTATTTTTTATGAATTTTGAGCTATTTTTTTTTTTGGTGGCACCACTTTAATGGATCTCTAAATGTGATTTAGTTAAGGTTTACATCTACAGAATTTTTGTAAGATAATCATTTAAAAAAAACAATTGCAGTCTTCTATGCTGTCACATTGTAAATGGATGTAAAGTATGCTGGCGGGGTTTTAACAGCCCTGTACAATGGCTTGCGCAACTGGAGCACATTGCACCTTGCACTATACTCTGCTGGATGGGACCATATGTTATTATTCATAGTACCTCAACAGCTGGATTTAATGGGCTGCCCGTGTCTTCTATGTAGTCTAATTTCTCAGATGTCCCCATTTTTCCCTGATCAGGCTAATAGATGTAATTTCCTCCGTGGAGTCTCGTGAAGGTTCAGGGCTGCAGTTTGTAGCTGACAATT
The DNA here is from genome assembly GCF_037356315.1 of Lithobates pipiens. Lineage (NCBI taxonomy): Eukaryota > Metazoa > Chordata > Amphibia > Anura > Ranidae > Lithobates > Lithobates pipiens. The sequence continues at coordinate 11,993,792 of NW_027507755.1, forward strand.
TTCTGGCCCTGTTCCAACATCTTTTTAATGTTTGCAGTGAAAAGCAGATGTGAGGTTTGATAGCGGAGCCAGAGAAATGGTCCATACTGTCACTCGGATACTTGATCTTTCTGAATTGTATCTCTCACATATCCAGGGAAGACTATGCTAGTTGAATGCATGGAAAACTCCCCTCATCCATTTCTTTATGTACAAACCCCTTTCAAAGCTGGCCATACACTAGTAGATTTTAAAACACTCTTACGAACATTGGTACGAATATTTTTAGTACATTAGATGCCAGTGCCGTTTTTGCAATTTTTTTTTTTGCGTACATGTTCAAAAAAATCTTTTTTACGCTTGAAGATAAGTTAAAACTCCCAAACATTATATCGTTTCTGAAGTCAAACATCGTGGAGAATAAAATATATATATATTTTTTTTAATAGGAAATCCCTCAAGGGGTTTTTGAGCAGCAAAGTGGTATTCAAGGCAAGTGACAATGATTTTCTTAAAAATGAGTAGTTCTTTATTTATATCATAGTATCAGAAAGGGGATATTTCGCATCAATACAAGGGAGTCGTAAAAAGCAATTCTGGTCTTGACATAAAAAGCATATCTTGTCAACATGGGAAAATGACACATGAACTCAATTTATATTTAAAACCATAAAACTTATGTAGGGTTTCACAAGAGACCCCTGCGCGTTTCGACCTGTGTGAGTAAAGGTCTTCTTCAGGGGAATTTATTCACTTCTTGACGAGAAAGTTACTTTCGATAGTCATAAATTGCTGTTCATCTGAAAGTGCTTCAAGCCTTGGCGATCCCGATGTGTCCTCACAATGTTCTCCTGTCCTCCACGGAGGCAGAGATCCCTGGATGGCTGTTCAACACACAAACATACTGACAAACCTAACTAAGTCCTAGAGACACAGAAGCCAGTCTAAGGCTCTAACGCAAGGGTAGGGAACCTCGGCTCTCCAGCTGTTTTGAAACAACAAATCCCATCATGCCTCTGCCTCTAGGAGTCATGCCTGTGATTGATAGGGTCTTGCAATGTCTCATGGGACTTGTAGTTTCAAAATAGCTGGAGAGCCGAGGTTCCCTACCCCTGCTCTAATGGCTGCAATACCATATAATATTGCTCACTTTGGAGCTTACTTACTTCCTGAATGATTTTAGAAAATTAAGGGTGCCCTTGTGCCCCCCCTGCCCCCCTCACTCAAGACCCCATTTTTTTTTCATTCAGGAAGTAAGCTCCAAAGTGAGCAATATTATGTGGTATAGCTGCTAGAGCCTTAGACCGGCTTCTGTGTCTCTAGGACTTAGAAAGAGGTTTGTCAGTATAACCGTGTGTTGAACAGCCAACCAGGGATCTCTGCCTCCGTGGAGGACAGGAGAACACTGTGAGGACACATCGGGATTGCCAAGGCTGGAATCGCTTTTAGATGAACTGCAATTTATCTGACTATCGAATGTAACTTTCTTGTCAAGAAGTAAATTAATTTTCCTGAAGAAGACCTTTACTCACACAGGTCGAAACACGCGTAGGGGTGTCATGTGAAACTCTACACAAGTTTTATGGTTTTAAATATAAATTGAGTTCATGTGTGATTTTCCCATGTTGACGAGATATGCTTTTTATGTCAGGACCAGAATTGCTTTTTACGACTCCCATGTATTCATGCCATATAACCCCTTGAGGGATTTCCTATAAAAAAAAAAAGCTATTTTATTCTCCACGATGTTTGACTTCAGAAACTATATAATGTTTGGGAGTTTTAACTTATCTTCAGGCATAAAAAGATTTTTTGAACATGTACACAAAAAAAAAAAAAAAACTGCAAAAACGACACTGGAACAATTGCTTTTTACGACTCCCATGTATTCATGCCATATATCCCCTTTCTGATACTATGATATAAATAAAAAACTACTAATTTTTAAGAAAATCATTGTCACTTGCCTTGAATTTCACTTTGCTGCTAAAAAACCCATCAAGGGATTTCCTATTCAATAAAATGAATCAGGGTGTTCAGCTCCAACAACTCATATATATGTGTTATTGTCAGGGCTGGCTTAACCCTTCCTCCTCTGGGCTGGCCGCTCAGCTGTCGGCGAATTGCCAGCTCTTTTCTCTTTCCACAGTTACCAGCTGTTCCCGATGATGCTCATCTGACCTGCCTATTTAAAGCCTTCCAGCTCCCTTTTTCCTTTGCCTTCGCGTTGGTCACATCACAAGGAACCATCTCCTGCTGTTTGTTTCAAGACTGGCTTGCTGACATCCCTCCTGGCTTCTTATCCTGCTTGCAGTTGCTCTCCTTGGATCCCCAACTTCTGGCCTGGCTGATTACCCGATCTGGTTTATGAACTTTGGACTGGCTGACTACCCGATCTGGCTACTGGACTCTGGCTATGCTTGACTACGCTTTTTTCTATTTACCTTTTTATTTTTATTAATAAACAAGTGTGATTTGATTGTACTTCCATCTCAGTCTGTTTCATGGTTTCTGACAGTTATCTACTCTTTCTAAAAAAATTGTGGTAGTTCCAGTTTTTTATGCCACACAATATTTGCACAACGGTTTACCAAGTGCTAATTTTCAGCAAAAACCCCCACTAACGTTAATTTTAGGACACACAAATACAAAATATTTGAGAACATAACACTGAGAAGTTGTTCCTGAAATGACATGTGGGTGTCAAATAGAGCAGCGGTTCCCAACCTTTTGGCACCAGGGACCAGTTTCACGGCAGCCAATTTTCCCAGGCTACTCTTCTGTTATGGCACCGGCAAGATTTAGAGAAGGACTTCAGTTCCTAAGTGCTCTCCTTTGAGCTGCTGCAGTTCAAAAGGAAATCACTAATTGATATGAACGATGTGAATGCTGTGCATTCTTTCTCTTGGCACAGAGTGCAAGGGTAGGGAGAACTGTGAAGAGACACTGGGTTAGCTCAGTTGCACTGTCACAGGGAAGCCGGGCAGTAGACAGTGGTGAGAGACTTAAAAAAAGCCTCTCACTTCTCAATTCTAATGTCTACCTCCCCTGCAGTGCACAGGACTTGTACCTAAGCAGGACAAAGGCAGTGATCAGTCTGTGTGTCCTCTCCCAGCTACCCTGCCCACCCGATGATGCCATCCTATCACGAGGGCAGGGGGCGGGAGGAGCTCTCCATTCCAATCTGCAATTCCTCCCGCCCCCTGCCCTGCTGATAGGATGACATTGTCGGGCAGAGGAAAGAACACACGGCATGCCTGCACAGCAGGAGATGAGCGGGGATCGCGGTCTGTGATAGCTCTGCACAGACAACGCTCATCTCCTCCTGTGCGGCCCGGTTAGCAACAGGCCACAGACCTGCACCAGGCCGCGGCCTGGGGGTTGGGGACCCCTGATATACATACAGTATCTCACAAAAGTGAGCCCCCTGTGCTCTTTCATCCAGAGTGAGGACACTCTAATGCGTAAGGTTTGTTACTGGCCAGGGCCCTCCGATTCCTCCTGTATTAAATTGTACTGTCTACCCTCATGTTGTAAAGCGCTGTACAAATTGTTCAAGCTAGAGGTACACCGAATGGAAATTTTGGTGCTGGAACCGAGACTGAAAATGCAGGATGCATTTGGCGGAAAACCAAAACTGAAAATAACTTTGTAAAAATATATATATACAGTATCTCACAAAAGTGAGTACACCCCTCACATTTTTGTAAATATTTTATTCTATCTTTTCATGTGACAACACTGAAGAAATGACACTTTGCTACAATGTAAAGTAGTGAGTGTACAGCTTGTATAAGAATGCAAATTTGATGTCCCCTCAAAATAACTCAACACACAGCCATTAATGTCTAAAACGCTTGCAACAAGAGTGAGTACATCCCTAAGTGAAAATGTCAAAATTGAGGCCATTAGCCATTTTCCCTCCCCAATGTCATGTGACTTGTTAGTGTTACAAGGTCTCAGGTGTGAATGGGGAGCAGGTGTGTTTATTTGGTTTAGCACCATCTGAACTAAATAAATTTATCTTGGTCTCATCAGACCACAGGACATGGTTCCAGAAATCCATGTCCTTAGTCTGCTTGTCTTCAGCAAACTGTTTGCAGGCTTTCTTGTGTATAATTTTTAGAAGATGCTTCCTTCTGGGATGACAGCCATGCAGACCAATTTGATGCAGTGTGTGGCATATGGTCTGAGCACTGACAGGCTGACCCCTCACCCCTTGAACCTCTGCAGCAATGCTGGCAGCACTCTTATGTCTATTTCCCAAAGACAACCTCTGGATATAATATTGAGCACATGCACTCAACTTCTTTGGTCGACCATGGCGAGGCCTGTTCTGAGTGGAACCTGTCCTGCTAGACTGCTGTATGGTCTTGGCCACCATGCTGCAGCTCGGTTTCAGGGTCTTGGCAATTTTCTTATAGCCTAGGCCAGGGATGGCGAACCTTGGCACCCCAGATGTTTTAGAACTACATTTCCCATGATGTTCATGCACTCTGCAGTGTAGCTGAGCATCATGGGAAATGTAGTTCCAAAACATCTGGGGTGCCAAGGTTCGCCATTACAGGCCTAGGCTATCTTCATGAAGAGCAACAATTCTTTTTTTTCAGATCCTCAGAGAGTTCTTTGCCATGAGGTGCCATGTTGAACTTCCAGTGACCAGTATGACAGAGTGAGAGCGATAACACCAAATTTAACACACCTGCTCCCCATTCACACCTGAGACCTTGTAACACTAACGAGTCACATGACATCGGGGAGGGAAGATGGCTAATTGGGCCCAATTTGGACATTTTTACTTAGGGGTGTACTCACTTTTGTTGCCAGTGGTTTAAACATTAATGGCTGTGTGTTGAGTTATTTTGAGGGGACAGCAAATTTACACTGTTATACAAGCTGTACACTCACTACTTTACATTGTAGCAAAGTGGCGTTGCTTCAGTGTTGTCACATGAAAAGATATAATAAAGTATTTACAAAAATGTGAGGGGTGTACTCACTTTTGTGACATACTGTACATGTAAATAATGTTTATACTGAATACTACACCGATATTGAATAAATATAAAAACATGATAAAAAATAAAAAAGAGGGAAAAAAAACTGAACTAGAATGAAAAATAAATGTATACATTTATAAGAGATAATGGGGTAACGTATATATATATATATATATATATATATATATATATATATATATATATATATATATATATATATATATATATATATATGTATATGACACCCACATGTCATTTCAAGAGCACCTTGTCAGTGTTATGTTCCCATGTGTTTCTCACCACTACCCCAATGATCACTCTGAGGCAGTCCTAAATGACTATTGATATCTGAATCAATCATGGCAGTGGACTTTTCATTAAGGCGGTGTAATGCCCTGCACACACATTGCGACCACAAATTCCGTCAGATTTATTCCGTCAGATTTTTTCCGAAACTTGTGTCGCATACACATAGTCGGACAAAGTTGACGGAAAATCCGATCATTCGGAACGAGGTGACGTTTGTTGTGTACGGCGGGGCTACTTAGAGGCTAGTAGCCTTTGGTCTCGTAATTTAATCTAAGCATGCGTGGCACTTTGTCCGTCAGAATTCTCTACAAACGATCGGAAAAAGTCAGATCGGATTTTGTTGTCGGAAAAGTTGAGATCCTGCTCTCAAACTTTTTCCTTTGGAATTTCTGATGGAAAAAGTCAGATAGAGCCCACACACCATCGGATTTTCCGACAACATAATCCAATCGGACCTTTTCCGTTGGAATTTCTAGCGCCTTACAAGGCTATTGTTTTGTTTGTTTAAATAAAAAAATATTACCCAATTTTCTGGTAAAACAAAAAAGATGAGGCTGCGTTGAGCAAACAGATATCCAACATGTCAAGCTTTAAAATTGCATGTGCTCGCAAAACAACAAAATTTTGCACCCTATATTTTTCATAGGTGACAATTTAAAAGCCCCTACAGGCAGGAGCGGACTGACAACTCATGGGGCCCCCTGGGCAATAGAAGACTTTGGGGCCCCAGGCCAATAGAAGATTATGGGGGCCCTGGGCAATAGGAGATTATGGGGGCCCCCAGGCAATAGGAGATTATGGGGACACACAGTATACAAACCCACACATAAAGTATACACACACAGACACACAATACACGCACACAGAAAACACATACACACACTGAAAAGGTACTGGAGAGGTGGGGCAGCTATAATCTTGGAATTTTTAAAAAAACACAGATTTTTACCTATTGTCCCTGGTTTTATTGAGGCTGGCAAACCTGTTGGGGCCCTTTAGCATGGCATGGGGCCCTCGGGCAGTGCCCGAGTGGTCAGTCCGCCCCTGCCTACAGGTCATCTTTTAAGAGGTAATCAGGAACAACGGGTATAGTATTATTGCTCTCACCCAAGCGTGCACGGCGATATGTAACATGTATAGCGCAAGGAATGCTTTCGTATGTAGGCACCCTGATAGGTGTGTTTATAGTCACATATGTGTGTGTGTGTGGGGGGGGGTCAAATTCTTTTTTTTTGAGGGGGGGGGGTCTTACTGCTTGGTTGTAATGTTTATTTCTCATTAAAATTGTATTTATATCACAATGGGACAAAACTGACAAACTTCTATTCTATTTAATGAGACATCAGGGGGCCCCTGATGTCTCACCTGCCTTCCATTGATGTTAATGGATCAGGTGCTTTCTGGTCTCCCTTCACTCCACGCGGCAGAGCCAAGAGGTGGGAAAGTGCAGCCAGGGAAGCATGATAGAACGATGCGGGGGGCAGTTTACATGTGGGGCACAGCTCTGGGGGGGGGGGGGTGTCACAAAAAGCCGACAGTTGAATTTTGAAGTGTACACACACTCCCGATTGCTTCAGCAGCCAGGGTCGTGTGTAACCTCCCCGCCCCCCTCTGCCACCGCCATATAGCATACGGCATTGGCAGTAAAATATTTAACATTCAATTTTGGAACGAATGGAGTTACGAAAACAATATTTGTTGTTAAGAATTTGTTCATTCTAGAAAAATTTTCCATCCTGCTCCTTTGACTTTTCTCATCACCGCAGTTGAAAATGAATTAATGATTATAAATTATTATGAATGTTTTTAAATAAAATATATTACTATCAATAATCACACAATATATTTTGTTAATCTTTATGTGCCAACTACCTTTATTGTACTTTTTTGGCATATAACAAAAGCTTTTTGTACCATTTCTTTGTACCCAATAAAAATTGTTTGTAAACAAAAAATAAATAAAAAATTTCGAATAAAAAATTCTACTAGTGCATAGCCAGCCTAACCTGTTCCTCTGATGCCTTTGTTATTTGAATGTCATGGAAATCCACTTCTTTGTTTTTTCCCATTGGTGAGTTTGCATAAAGGATATTTAGTTAACTAGCCCAGTAAATTGTACAACGCCATGGACAAGGTCTCCTTAAAGGTTTTCATTTGAAACAATACAAAAAGTGCCAGAGCCATTATTTTGTATAATTGATGTGATACAGTAAATGTGATATTTGGAATGTTTTACATATAAATACAAAAAGGAACAGATAAAAGCAGAACAGTGGCCAGGCTATGGGTGTATTAACATTTTTCTCACATCACCATCTCTGTGAATATAAATTAAATGATAAAAAAATCTCTATATATTTATATATTCTTTTCACCACACAAACACAAACGCATAAATGTTAAGTAAAAAAATAAAAAAGCAAAAAAAAATAATAAAAAGCCATGCCTCCTTTAAAAATGTTATGGAAATAAAAAAAAAATTGATCTTCTGCCCGGCCAACGAAATGCAATCCCGACACAAATAGGAATGTCCCAAAACACTTTTATAATGTACAAAAAATGCAACCAAAATGATTGGTCATGACAGCGCCATAGGCCATAGGTCAGCCTTTGTAAATAACAACTGTGCGCTTACTAACCTCTGATCTGAAACTCATTTGCTGCTTGTGGTTTGTGGTTTTAACACTCAATAAATAGTTTGCATTAACCTCAGAATGAAGACATCCAGATTAATATTTCAATGTGAATTGTAGCATAGCAGAAACAGAACAACAAATGAAGGAAAGAAGTGGGCCGGCTTCAATGTATTATGACACGTCCTTGGGAATAACGGTACTTTACATGCACAAAGCAGGGGTCTCTACATATATAATTGGAATAACCTTGAAATAATTAACAGCCAATGCCCCATAATTGGAAAGGGCAACCTGAAGCAGGGCTACAAGCCAATCCATTATTCTTGAAGCCTCTGGCATTGTAGTTCTAACTCCCTAATAACCCATACCTCTCCATGGGGCATCTACATACAACTGCTTCCCATACAATTTTACATTACAATATCAAGATGTCTTGCGATAGAAATTCAATACCAATTACATCATTTATTTTATTCATTGCTATAGTGCAGGCGTCTCCAAACGTTTGAGTACAAGGCCCACGTAGTATATTTTACTCATTTTCAGGGGCCAAAAATAAAAATCAGTTTTAAAAATATATGAATTACCCCCTTACATAATGGTTCCCGTCAGAGCCCCTCTTATATCAGGGCCCCCATCGAAGTCCCCCCTTATATCAGGGTCCCCATTGATACAAGTCTGTATGAGGGTCTCCCTTACATCATGGTCCTCATCAGAGCCTCCTTTACATCAGGGTCTCCATCAAAGCCCCCCTTATATCAGAGTCCCCACTGAAGTTTCCCTTAATATTAGAATCTGCATGAGAGTCTCCCTTACATTAGGGTCCCTATCAGAACCCCCTTATACCAGGGTCCCCATCGAGAGGACCGGAGCTCGCTGCACCACGCTTCCTGCTGCCACCTGCCACCGCTACCGTCAATGGGGTAAGTGCCGGACAGACCAGCAAAAAGCAGGGGGGGGGGGGGGGTGGATGGGTGGTTGTTTGCTGGTTGTCAGAATCCCCCGTTACATCAGGATCTCTACCAGAGACTCTCTTACATCAGGATTCCCATCAGAATACCCACTTATGTAATATATATTGTGATTAATGTGATATATATCACATTAGGGTTCCCATCATAGCCCCCCTTTGCTCATCCTACATCAGAGCTCCCTTTTGCTTGCCTTACATCAGAGCCCCCCTTTACATCAGGGCCCCCATCTGAGTCTCCCCTTACATCGGGGTTTCCTTTAGAGTCCCCCTTACATCAGTTTCGTAGCAGAGACCATAGGCAGCCTCTGCTGATCTGAATTGTCCATCTGTTTACATTGAACATATGTCATTGACCCCGGTGTGGGCCGGATAAAATCTTGTTGTGGGCCAGGTTTGGAGAGCCCTGCTATATTGTCTACATGGTCTTCAGCATAATGCTTTATATACAACATCCCCTGACCCTTATAATGACTCTACTACAGTCTTGTATACTCTGAGACTTTGGGTAGGAGCCAATTAACTTTTATGTATATATATATATATATATATATATATATATATATATATATATATATATATATATATATATATATATATATATATATATATACACACATATACATATACACACATATATACATACATACATATATACACACACACACACACTGTATATATATATACACACACACACAACACACACACACAGTATATAATTTGAGTACAGTGTTGCATGACAAATTGTCAAAGTATGACAATGCTGTAAACTGAAAAATGGCCTGGATAGGAAGGGGATTCACCATGACAGTTATCAAGTAGTTAAAAGAGAAGTATGACCAAATCTTTTCTGGTCATACATCTCTTCTGGGTGCCCTTACTTTTGCTGTGCTGTGACCCAGAGTCAGCTAAGAGCAAGCTATTCCCTGTTATCAGCTGATGCTACAGAGTGGCTCTAGGGTCTGGAAGGATCCTGACCATATTGCCAGGATCCACCCAGCTACCTGATTAACAGCTGACTCTGGCTCTCAATGCAAGTCTGAGAGCCAAAGCCAGCTGTACCCGCCCCCTCAACAGCCTGGCTCTCCAGTGAGCACTGGAGGGGCAGAGCAGAGAGCGGTGACTGACAATCACTGCTCTCTGCTCAGAGCTCACAGAGAACTGAGCAATTATCAGTCATATGATCACTCAGTTCTTGAGCTTAGAGCCAGCATGGAACTACTGTAGCATGGCGATTAGTATGTATGTATTTTTTATATAGCCCAAACTTTTCCTTTAAAGGGCGAGAGTAATGTCTCAAATATACCACCAAATCAGCTTACATTTTCTACTTTTTAACAAATCGGAATACAAAGTACCACATGTACAGACTATAATAGAAGAGGACAGGTTTCTGTATCATTTAAGAGCCAGCGACTACAATTTAGGAGCTGAAGGACCCACACAACATACGGTCTGGTTAATAAAAAGATAAAAAGGCTCAGTTCTAACACTAGTCACATATGCATATATTTATTTATTTGAGATTTAGTCCGAATTTTCAATGAATGCATCCCACATGTTTGCTGGTTTTCTTTGATTTGATCCCAATTATGACTGAGTTCATTTTCATTTCAACCAAAGAAGTAACTGACTGAAAACTGTCCAACGTTTTCCTGCACACGTTTAATTCTTAGCAGATACCGGCAGAATATCACAAACATGGAACTGTCAGATGATCAGCCTGGAAAGTGTGGGCACTGAATAACGTGACGTGTTTGAAGGGGCATCATGGTTCACATGTCTTCAGGGAAGTGTGATCTTTGAGGAAACCTCTGTAGATTAAAACTGTTACCACCAACTTATTTTTAAAGGTGTAAGTATTATGTTTCTCTTACTTATACACCCTTTATTACATAGTGGGTTGCTGACACATGACAAGCATGGATCCATCAGAGAGTCCCCGACACATGATAAGCATGGGCAGGTAAGGTTAAAGATATGAGTATACAATATGGTCCATATAGTCCTCGATGTTAACGAGCCAACCAGCAGTCGTCGTTATACGGCGGCAGGTCGGCTCTCCTGCACGAATCGCCATAGCTGTGCGGTGGCTTGCGCAGTTGCAGGCGGGCACACGCCGCCACGTTTGCGTTCCTGCTGCACGCTGCCCATGGGCATACCTCACAACATTTTAAAATGGGAATGAGGGACACCTACTACCAAATGTACTGCCCTCCTGTACCTTTTGTATTGTACTGTAATTGTGTTGTCCCCCCTATACATTGTAAAGCGCTGCGTAAACTGTTGGCACTATATAAATCTTGAATAATAGTAATAATAATAATAATAATAATAAAAATGTATGTAGGCATAGGACATGCCCTCGTCACACCCTCTTAGAGGAGAATTAACCCAAAAAAAAGGTTAACTAAATCCATAAGGTCTTTTTTACCACTAATATTGCTTTATTTTGGCTTTTGAAATTTACAAATGCAGCGATTTAGAATTTTGATAAAAGGTTTAGCGCTGCGAAACACTTTTTGAAAGATAAAAAGTGCATTTTATATACACCTATATGGATCAGACCAAAATGTGGGACAAATGAGGAGGTAAGAGGGACATTGCTCCAAATCAGGACAGTAGGGAGCTATGCCCGTGGGTAAGGTGGACTCGATGTTCGCCAGCGATCCGCGATCTCCTAGTACAGAGGCAGAACAGGGATCTGCCGGTGTAAACAAGCGAATCCCTGATCTGACAGAAGACATGACAGAGATCTTCTGTGCCCAGTGATCTCTGTCATGTCCCTGGCAGCCCACCCCCCAACAGTTAGAACACAGCCAGGGAACACACATAACCCCTTGATCGTTCCCCCTAGTTTTAACCCCTTCCCTGTCAGTGTCATTTTTACATTGATCAGTGCATTTTTATAGCACTGATCAATGTAATGATGTCACTGGTCCCCAAAAAGTGTCATTTGGGGTCAGATTTATCCGCCGCAATGTGGCAGTCCTGCTAAAAATTGCAGATCGCCACCATTACAAGTAAAAAAGAAATAAATAAAAGTCCCTAAAGCTTTTGTAGACACTAAAGCTTTTGCGCAAACCAATCAATATACGGCCATTGCGATTTTTTTTTACCAAAAATATGTAGAGGAATATATATCGGCCTAAACTGACGAATAAATGTGTTTTTTTATTTTTTTTCGGGATAAGTATTACAGCAAAAAGTCGTTTGTTTTTTTTTCAAAACTGCCGCTCTTTGTTTATAGTGCAAAAAGTTTAAACCGCAGAGGTGATGAAATAATACCAAAAGAAAAATTCTAAAATTCATCTCCTCTTATTTTAGTGAAAGTAGATACATCCTGGTAAAAATAAATAGAGGTTTCTCCTACATTTTTAGACAGTAAATCACTTCCTTTGGATTTATTAGGGTATAGCGCCACGTCTACCTATTACTTCTTCTACACCACCAAAAGAAAGCTCTATTTGTGGGAAAAAAGGATGTCAGTTTTGTTTGGGTACAGCGTCACACGACCGCGCAATTGTCAGTTAAAAACGACACAGTGCCGTATTGCAAAAAATTTACTGGTCATTAAGGGGGCAAATCCTTCTGGTTCTTAAGTAGGTAATCTGTGCAAAAAATTCATGGGAAGCAGGCTTGCATAAGCCAATAGAAACTGTGACCCAACGGGAGTGTACACTCATCACACACATTTTTATGGTGACGAAACAGGTGATCGCATAGGAGTGGAAATCACTGATGCTAATGCCGCGTACACACGAACTGACTTTCCCGGCAGACTAGGTCCGACGGTGTTCCCGACGGACTTTCGGCGGAGTTCTGATGGACTTTCTGAAAGAACAGACCTGGCCACACACGAACAGACTAAGCCCTTGTACACACGTTCGAAGAATCCGTCGGAATGTGTCCTATCGGACCGTGTTGTCGAATAATCCGACTGTGTTTGGTATGCATCGGACTGTTTCCGTCGGAATATCCGTCGGACCAAATTTTCCAACTTGCTGGAAATATTTTCCGACAAACTGGTCCGATAGGACATACTCCGATCATGTGTAGAGAATTCCGATCGGACAAAGTGCCACGCATGCTCAGATCAAATTCCTACATCAAAGCTATTGGCTACTAGCCTGAACGCAGTCCCATCGTAACGAAATGACCTCATCACGTTCTGAAAGATCGGATCTTTCGACAACTTTGTCCGACCGTGTGTATGCAACAGTTTGGGACAAGATCCGATGGACAAAATCCGATGGACAAAATCTGACGGATTTGGTTTCGGAATTTCCGACCGTGTGTACAAGGGCTAAGTCTGTTCGAAAGTCCGTTCGTTTTGAATGTGATGACGTAAGACTGGGACTAAAAAAGCAAGTTCAATAGCCAGTAGCCAATAGCTTCCCTTGCGTCATATTTGGTCCGTCGGACCAGCATACAGACGAACAGTTTTCCCGATAAGAATTGAGTCCATCGGACAGATTTGAAACATGTTCTATTTCTAGGTCCGTCTGATTTTTTAAACGAAAAACGATCGGATTAGCCCACACACGAGCCGATTGTCTGATGGACTGATTCCGTCGGATCTAGTCTGTCAGAAAGTCAGGTCATGTGAACACTGCATTAGTTTTGAAGAGTGGCGTTCACGGTACACTTATTAATAAGAAACGGCAATCCTCAGCGACACACAGGACAAATTCCTGCTCACTTGGCAACCCTGGCTGGACCATTTTCCTTCCTCGCATTCGACCTCCCGCTTCTTAGAGCTGTAACTGCCATGCCAAAGAACCTTGTCTGGTTCATGTGGGGCCTTTCCGGTACACTTCCCCCCCCCCCCCGTGCTTTCCCCCCTCCCTTCCCAGTCTTTGGTTCCCTACTTTATTTTTACCGCCCTCTTTAACCCTCTTTTACTTTCGCTCCCTCTTCCCTGTATCTCTGTATACTTCAGTTTCTCTCTCCTTTTTCACAAAACCTACCACTTGGGATACTTTTTCACTCATTGGCTCCGAGCATACGCAAATATGAAGCCCCACTGGACTGCTCTTTTTTCTGTGGGGCAGCATATTTGCGTATCTGACTTTGTGCTAGGAGCACGCCGCATGGTGCGCTCCCAGCACCGAGACCAGGGTCTCACCTAGAGCCACGGGCCCTGTACTAACGATTGAGCTGCGGAACTCCCAATTCCTGGTCACCTGATTGCTGTGATAGCCTCTGATTGGCTAATACAGTGATCAGCCACTGTGAAGCCCGCCCCCGTGTTTTCTCTCTCTGAATAGAGGAGAGATTCATCGTATCTCTCTCTCTCTCTGTCCTTGCAGAGAGAAAAAAAACTGTGTACAAAACTAATAATAAAAAATTACCTAGAACAAAGTTTTGATCTAGGTTAGTGTTTAAGTCAAGGTCAAAGGCCAAGGTCAGGGTCAAAGTTCAAGGTAAAATTGTGCTTAGGCATTAAGATTTGTTTTACCCTCACAGGTAGTACCTCTCCTTTTTTTTGGCCCAAAGCTACATCACAGCTAAGTGATGAGCTCGAGTGAGCCTCATTTTGCTTTTAAATGGATTACAGGTTGTTTTGTGACATTGCAAAGGTTGTCCTACAAGATATAATTTTTCCAGTTGGTTGACATACACTGAGGTATTACAATTCTATGAATTGCATTTCCACAATCAGATAATTGATGTACTGCTTGCTTTATGTAGTGCCTACCTGTTTTATTGATGTACCTTTCCTCTTCAGTGAGGACAGGGCCTTAGCATTAGGCATCTTTGAACTCTCTCGCCTTATGTATGTGTGATTTTACTATGCCTTTTTTTTTCACTATTACTTTTTACTATTACTATTTTACTATGTCTGTGCACTGAAGAAAAAGCACGATTGTGCTGTTCCTAAGAGGCTTGTGCCGTGACTGGCAGCTCCCGTGCGCGACTCTGGCCAGTCACAGAGCCGGAGTCCATAGACACTCAAAGAAGAGGGATGCGGCCACCAGTGGGGACATTGCAGACATCACTGGCTTTCGTTTGCGGGTAAGTGCCACATAATAGGCTAGTATGTGTTGCCCACTAGCCCATTATACTTTTACTTTGCAGGGGAAAACATGGAAAGTAAAACCCATCAGGGTTTACTTCCTCTTTAAAAAAAAAACATAGTAAAAGAAAAGTATGGGCAGATCAGTAAGTCACTGACACTTGATAAGCATGGACAGGTCAGTAGGTCACTGACATATGACAAGCAAGGGCAGACCAGTGAGTCACTGACATATGACAAGCATGAGAAGGTCAATGAATCCCTGACACAAGCATAGGCAAGTCAGTGAATCACTGACACAAGCATGGGCAGGTCAATGAATCCCTGACACAAGCATGGGCAGGTCAATGAATCACTGACACAAGCATGGGCAGGTCAATGAATCCCTAAAACAAGCATGGGCAGACCAGTGAGTCACTGACATATGACAAGCATGGGCAGGTCAATGAATCCCTGACACAAGCATGGGCAGGTCAATGAATCACTGACACAAGCATGGGCAGGTCAATGAATCAGTGACACAAGCATGAGCAGGTCAATGAATCAGTGACACAAGCATGAGCAGGTCAATGAATCAGTGACACAAGCATGGGCAGGTCAATGAATCACTGACACAAGCATGGGCAGGTCAATGAATCCCTAAAACAAGCATGGGCAGACCAGTGAGTCACTGACATATGACAAGCATGGGCAGGTCAATGAATCAGTGACACAAGCATGGGCAGGTCAATGAATCCCTGACACAAGCATGAGCAGGTCAATGAATCACTGACACAAGCATGGGCAGGTCAATGAATCAGTGACACAAGCATGAGCAGGTCAATGAATCAGTGACACAAGCATGGGCAGGTCAATGAATCAGTGACACAAGCATGGGCAGGTCAATGAATCAGTGACACAAGCATGGGCAGGTCAATGAATCAGTGACACAAGCATGGGCAGGTCAATGAATCAGTGACACAAGCATGAGCAGGTCAATGAATCAGTGACACAAGCATGGGCAGGTCAATGAATCACTGACACAAGCATGGGCAGGTCAATGAATCACTGACACAAGCATGGGCAGGTCAATGAATCCCTAAAACAAGCATGAGCAGGTCAATTAATTCCTAAAACAAGCATGAGCAGGTCAATGAATCACTGACACAAGCATGGGCAGGTCAATTAATCCCTAAAACAAGCATGGGCAGGTCAAATAATCACTGACACAAGCATGGGCAGGTCAATGAATCCCTAAAGCAGGCATGGGCAGATCAGTGGGTCACTCACATATGACAAGCAAGGGCAGACCAGAGAGTCACTGACATATGACAAGCATGGGCAGGTCAATGAATCCCTGACACAAGCATGAGCAGGTCAATGAATCAGTGACACGAGCATGAGCAGGTCAATGAATCAGTGACACGAGCATGGGCAGATCAATGAATCACTGACACAAGCATGGGCAAGTCAATGAATCACTGACACAAGCATGGGCAGGTCAATGAATCACTGACACAAGCATGGGCAGGTCAATGAATCCCTAAAACAAGCATGAGCAGGTCAATTAATTCCTAAAACAAGCATGAGCAGGTCAATGAATCACTGACACAAGCATGGGCAGGTCAATTAATCCCTAAAACAAGCATGGGCAGGTCAAATAATCACTGACACAAGCATGGGCAGGTCAATGAATCCCTAAAGCAGGCATGGGCAGATCAGTGGGTCACTCACATATGACAAGCAAGGGCAGACCAGAGAGTCACTGACATATGACAAGCATGGGCAGGTCAATGAATCCCTGACACAAGCATGAGCAGGTCAATGAATCAGTGACACGAGCATGGGCAGGTCAATGAATCACTGACACAAGCATGGGCAAGTCAATGAATCACTGACACAAGCATGGGCAGGTCAATGAATCACTGACACAAGCATGGGCAGGTCAATTAATTCCTAAAACAAGCATGAGCAGGTCAATGAATCACTGACACAAGCATGGGCAGGTCAATAAATTCCCCAAAACAAGTATGGGCAGGTCAAAGAATCGCTGACACAAGCATGGGCAGGTCAATGAATCCCTAAAGCAGGCATGGGCAGGTCAATGAATCCCTGACACAAGCATGAGCAGGTCAATGAATCAGTGACACAAGCATGGGCAGGTCAATGACTTCCTAAAACAAGCATGGGCAGGTCAAAGAATCACTGACACAAGCATGGGCAGGTCAATTAATTCCTAAACCAAGCATGAGCAGGTCAATGAATCACTGACACAAGCATGGGCAGGTCAATGAATCCCTAAAACAAGCATGAACAGGTACATGAATCACTGACACAAGCACGGGCAGGTCAATGAATCCCTAACACAAGCATGGGCAGGTCAATGAATCCCTAAAACAAGCATGGGCAGGTCAATGAATCCCTAAAACAAGCATGAGCAGGTCAATGAATCCCTAAAACAAGCATGAGCAGGTCAATGAATCCCTAAAACAAGCATGGGCAGGTCAATGAATCACTGACACAATAAGCATGGGCAGATCAGTGAATTACTGACACATGAAAAGCATGGCGAGATCAGAGAGTCACTGACACTGAACAAGCATGAAGCCAACAGACAAACCGTTCTCTACCAATAACTAATAAAGTATATAGTATTACTTATGCTTAGATTAGCACAAATAGGCCAGAAGAGAAACAATAATACTTTTCGGTCAATAGTATTTGTATGAAAAAAATATACAGGTTTTTATATGTAGTTTCTCATAGTCAAGTTCTCAAGGCCCTCCTTCTGGATGAATATAAGAATACACAATATATGCAAATTGTTACTTTAACTTGAATAAAAAATGTTTTATTTTTTTTTGATCTGGACCATAATAACGAAAATGTTTACAAAATCACTATACAATCCCCTTTAAAGATTGTTGGTCTCCAGGTATGGGATATAAAGTTTAGCAGGGCATGATGGAGCATAGTTCTACACTGATGAGCCCAATTTGTGCTCTTAAGGGATGAGCGGAATAATCAAGTCAAAATTGATTTTGCCACGAAATTACCAATTTCGCCAATTGCTAAATTTCACTGAAGTGGAAACTTTCAATTTCACTCATTAACTTACTAAGGTAAATTAGTTTGAAAAAAACAAAAACTATCTATTTTTTTACCTATAGGATGTGTTTATTTCTTTAAGTGTATTTTTTTTCCCCTTTTGCGTTTGATTTGTAGTTTTATGCTTTTGTGTTACATTTTTGTATTTTATTTCTTCAGGCTTTTAAAAATTACAGTGTGAAGAGTTTTTATCTTGGTGCAGAAATTCTAAAAAGATCCAACACATTGTGTACTGACACGGAAGAGTCTAAATGGCTACAACAAAGTACAACTTACAAATAGAAAATCCTATTAGTAACTGCACAAAATGATCTAAACAGTCTTCTATTCTAAAAGACTGGTGAATACATTTTATCCAAGAGAAATGTATATAAAGCTGCGTATGCAAATAAACATTCAAACAAGCTGTCACTTACAGTAAAAAAACGAATGTTTTGAGTTAATTTCCATGTTTTAATAATAGGCATTGTAGCCTCGGATTTTAGATCGATGTCGACAATCAACAGCAGTATTAAAAAAAAAAAAAAAAAATTAAATAAAACAATCAGGCAGGAATAGAAATGAATTTGCTTTTCATTTTTGCTCAGTTTTACTGTAGTATAATGAAGAAAGAATTATTGTGCTAACAGAAAACAATAAAATATTTCCATTCGCAACATTGAGAGCCAAGTAAATATCAAATATAACCTTCAGCTTATCACAGCTGCCTCAAAGGAAACTGCTCACTATATTTAGTGTCCACAGGAACACAATTATGGGCTTCCAACAGCTTGGAGAACTAAACCCTGTGCACAACGCTAGCTCCATAAAGACATGGTTTGAAGAGTTTGGTTGTGGAGGATCTCAAGTGGCCTACACAGAATTCTGACCTCAAACATAAGGAACACTCTTGGGATGAACTGAAATGCTGATTGCAAGCCAGGTTCCTTCTCATTCAACATCAATACAAGACATCATAAATGGTCTTTTGGCTGAATGGGCACAAATTCTAACCGATATTACAAAATATTGTGAAAAGTCTTTCCAGAAGAGCTGAGGCTGTTACAGTTGCAAGTTGAGGGCGAACTCTATAACCAATACTCATGATTTTGGAATGAGATGTTCAATAAAACATCATCTACTTCAGTCTGTAAAAGTGGTTAGGAAGAATCAGCATAGTAAAAACTAACGTGTTGCCTAGGGTGCTCTTTCTCTTCCAAATGATCCCCTACAAGATTCCTTTGGGATTCTTTGGAATATTACAATTCATAGTGAGTAGATATATATCGAATCGTAAACGACCCTGAATAGCCTATAAATGGCTTATTAGTCCATACTGTATTTGCACAGATTCTCCAAAACCTTAGGGACTTGATAAGTAAATGTAACTAAATGATGGAAATTGAGAGCTGGCCCACCCTTATCATAGATCACTATAAACAGGATGAGTGGCCTTAGTGTCCAAAACAAGGTTTAACAATTCATGTTTACAGTACCTCGAGGACCACCATGTGTCAGGACCCGGGTCTGAACCTGTGAACTCTGCTGTGTCTGGTTATGTCTCTTCTCGCTGAGCCACTGAGGATGCTGAATGGTATCCTGGACAATTCCTTGAATGATCTTGCCTTGAACCCTGTTTTTCTTGAACCTTGAACTCTTTTCCCCTCCCATGAGCTCCCTGATTTCATCCTTGCCTTTGCACTTCCTGTTTGCAAGATTATTCTGGTCCCTCCAGCCAATATCTCACTCTTGTTACTCCTGCTGCCATCCATATCTTTGCTACCACTCATTATCAACCTTTGGCTTGTTCCTTGACTAGGCTTCTCCTTAATCTCAACTTGCAACCATTCGTTACCAAACTTTGGCTTGTTTACTGACTACGGTTCTGCTTACCCCTACCTGCTATGTCTGTTACTGGACTCCGGCTTGCTCACCCCTTGGTGGAGCGATCCTGAGGACTGTGACCTGGTACTAACAAACAGAAAAATCCATCCCCACCATCAGGAGCTTTGGTGAACACTGGTTAGTGCTTAGATACAGCACCTCAACTGAGCCTGTGTCATTTGCCAGGGTGACCTGCTTCTGTATATATCCAGCTGGTCAGTTAGTGCCCCATACTATAGCTACTGGCCTCCAAGCCCAACTCCAGACTATGACACCATGACTTCTTCCAGGACATCCCAAATTTTTGCCCCTCTGTCAGAGTGGCCCTAGTGACCATAAGGAGATTTAGCAGATTCATTGTTACAGTACCTCCAGGACCACCATAACTTCTGCCAGAACTTCCTAAATTACTAAGGAAAACAAGTGTATAGGTGCTGCAACCTTCCCACATAAAAGCTCTGCCCGGTGCCTAGACTTTGAGACTGCTGACACCTTTAACATACCAGAATGAGGAAAGAGATGGTCAGCACGTTAGTCCTTAGTCATGGCTGATAAAAAACAAAATAAGTAACATTTAAATAGTATATACAAAAGTCACATGATTAACCAACACAGGTGAATTTAAAAATGCAAAAGGGAAAACCCGGCACGACTCCATGCCATGGAACACATCACAAAAAGTAAACATCTCTTTCCCACTTAAATTACTGCCAGTACTTTCACTGTTACTTGAAGGAATCTATGCCAGTACTTCCAATAGTGAATACAGAATCCCTGCCAGGACATTCATAACTCTCTGAAACAGCACTGGGTGTGTCCTCTGCTTGGATTAGACTATTCTCTTGATTGCTGCCTACCTTGACCCCTGCTTGGACTGAACCATTCTTTTGCTGATCCCCTAGTGTACAGTTTCCACAGTGCAACCCACTTGCCCTCACTCAACCTTTAGTGAAGTAATCTTGAGGGTGATGCAACCAGGTACCAGCCCGCAGAAAAGAGCTCCAGAGACCAGGGATCCTGGCCTGTGTCCACCTTTAGGAGCTCTGGTGAAGATCAGTTGGTCCTTATGCTGCATACACACGATCGGACTTTCCGAAAACAAAATTGTGGATTTTTTTTTTGAAGGGTGTTAGCTCCAACTTGTCTTGCATACACATGGTCACACAAATGTTGGCCAACAATTACGAACGTAGTGACGTACAAGTCGTACGTGATATCGCCATTACGAACGCTAGTTTTACAAGACCGAGCGCTTCCGCCTCGTACTTGATTCTGAGCATGTGAGGACTTTTGTGCGACGAACTTGTGTACACATGATCGGAAAGTCTGACAACAAACATTTGTTGCCGAAAAATTTGAGAACCTGCTAGCCAACATTTGTTGGTGGAAAGTCCAACAACAAATGTCCGACGGAACATACACATGGTCGGACTTTCCACCAAAAATCAGATCGTGTGTATGCGGCATTAGACTCTGCACCTCAAACGAAACCAGTGTCTCCCACCAGGGAGTGTTGCAGTAATAGCAAACCTGTTTTTGACTTTCCTTCCAGAAGACTAGAACTGAGTATTAGATCTTTAGGTGTAAGCACCTAAAGCAGGGGTGTCCAGATTTTTAATGTTCCTGGGCCACGTTGGAAGAAGAGAAATTATATTAGGCCACACATAAAATACACTTATGCCCCATATACACAATCGCACATTCAGACAACAAAATCCATGGGATTTTTTCCGACGGATGTTGGCTCAAACTTGTCTGGCATGCACACGGTCACACAATGTTGTCGGAAATTCTGAACATCAAGAATGCAGTGGCGTACAACACATACGATGAGGCGATACAAATTAAGTTCAATAGCCAGTGCGGCTCTTCTGCTTGATTCCGAGCATGTGTGGAACTTTGTGTGCCAGAATTGTGTGCACACAATCAGAATTTCCGACAACGGATTTTGTTGGAAAATTGGAGGTCCAATGGAGCCTACATGGTCGGAACTTCTGACAAAAAGTTCCCATCAAACATTTTCCGTAGGAAAATCCGACTGTGTGTATGGGGCATAACAATAAGGATAGCTGATGAGCAGAAAAAGTCAGGCACATCACAAATTATAGATAATGTATCTGAGTAATAAAACTTTTTTGGAATATTTTCTATCATAAAAGTAACAGAGGGCAAGTTCAGTAAAGAGGCACTATCAATTTTTTTTTTTTTGTTAGGCCACATTTGTTCGCTAAGTGTAAACTCATTTTTACCAAAAATTCCCAAAAATAAAGTAACATTTTAAAGTAAGTTTACAATTTTGTGTTGGGCCGTCATGGGCTGCAGGTTGAATACCCCTCACCTAAAGGTAACAGTTTATTATACTAACCATAAGTACAAGCATGCTTCAAAACAGTGAAGCAAATAAGATGGCACAAGCATTCCAAATCCATATTTATGGGCTCATTCCAACTTCTTTTCACCGTTCTTTCTTGCGGGTAATGATTCATTCAAGCACATTTACATTTTACATATTTCTCACGATATCCAAATTCCGTTACACGTATAATAGACATAATTCACACGCCCGCTCAATAGAGCTGACCCATAGGAGACAAATGATGATAAGTAAGTTTGGGAGTCGGTGAATACTGCGTTTCATATTAATCTGGATTTACTTTGACTGTATAAAAACACAGATGTCTTTATTCTGGAGCCGATCCCAAGCCTCAAATATTATATTTCGGAGGGAAATACTTTGAATTCTTCTACCACTATAGGCAAACTACTGTTGCTTTTGGTGGGCTTTTAATGTTTACTTCGTAGAGCTTCAAGATATTTAAAGTGCATATAAACCTTAAAAGGGACTTGTAAACCTTTGTGTTTTTTCACCTTCATGCATTCTATGCATGAAGATGAAAAAACACCTGGCAGTGACCGGCCCGCCAGCCCCCCTGTCTTACTTACCTGAGCCCTGGAACTTGACCCGCCGGGAACGTGCCGTCTCTCTGCCCGGGGTTCTTGGCTCTTGATTGGATAGATTGATAGCAGAACAGCCATTGGCCCCTGCTGCTGTCAATCAAATCCAATGAGGAGGGCGCTGGGGGGCGGGGGTCATACATTCGGCAGCTATGGACACAGGATGCTGGACTCGGGATCGCGCCCGCAAGGTAACCCCCTTGGGAGAGAGCTTCTCCTAGGGGGTTATACGATGTGGGGAGGGGGGGGATGTGGAGAGAAGCTGAGAGAGACACCGGGGACCCCAGAAGAGGATGTTCAGGGCCACTCTGTGCAAAACGAGCTGCACAGTGGAGGTAAGTATGATATGTTTGTTATTTAAAAAAACTAACCCTTATAATCACTTTAACTATGAACGTCTCTTATTTGCTTGTTTTTATTTTTCAAATCAGAAACCCTGTGAGCTGATAAATTCACATGAATGTCACCACTTAGCATTTCCCCCAGTTTTCTCCCTGAACTACAGAACACCTCCACCATGCTGAAGAGAAAAAGAGAGAGGGGGTGTTCTGTAGTCCAGTGACAACTCTGTTCCTCCATAGACACAGTACGGGAACTGACTTTGGCCCTCTTGGACAGGAAGCATGTTAAAGTATAATTAAAGGCAAACACTTTTTTTTTTTTTAGGGATTGGAACCCCTGTTATTTTTATTGCCTATTCCCCCTCTCTATTTGTCCTATAAACCATTAGCACTGAAAGTGAAAAATAATCCCACATTTTGGGTTGTACCCACAAAAGTAATCGAGGGGAAACTTTCCAATGGGGACACTAGTTTTGGTGATCTGGGGGTCCCCAATAGATTTCCTCAATTTAGAGGAATTTCCTCACTTCCTGTTTTGGCTATAGGATAGGTGGCAAAAAAGAAACCAACAGGGGTTATAACCCTCCCGTTCTCTCTCCAAAATAAAAAAAAAAGTTTTGCCAGTAGTTCTACCCTAACCACTTCCTTACTGCGCTATAGCCAAAAGACGACTACAACTAGGGTTGCCACCTCATCCCTTTAAACCCAAACACATATTAATTACACAGGTTCTGTGGTTCTGTGACTGATTACGGTGGTAATTAAACTCAATTAATGCCTTTTCTGTCTTTTTCATTAAATTCACCTTAATGCCCCCATGGAATGCGGCTCTCTGTGGGGGGCACTCGATGAGGAATGATCACTGTCGGGGGACCCCAGAGAAGGAGGATCTGGGATGCTCTTTGCAAAACCCTTGCACAGAGCAGGTAAGTGTAGGTATGTTTGTTATAAAAAAAGACTTTACAATAACTTTAATGTGTTTGGGTTTAAAGGGATAAGGTGGCAACCCTAGCTACAGCGCGGCTCTGATGTTTGGGAAGGTCATTCCATGGAATCCCTCCTGGAAGCATGCCATTTACATGCCCCCCGGGGTTTTTCAGACACAGCCAATCAGAGATCGTGGCAAAGGGCCAATCGCAGCAGCCCATTACCATATCATCAGCTGTGTTCAATAACAGTAGAATACAGTGTAAACAGAATTACCATTTATCGGCTGTAATTTCCTCACGTGCTGTCACAGCCTGGGGAGAGGAAAGCCGGTAACCAGCAATCCTGACAGGGGATATGCACTGATCATCAGTGCTCTGATGATCAGTGCAGCCCCATCAGTGCCAATCAGTGCCATCAATGCGGCCCATTAGTGCTGCCCAGCACTAGTGCTCATCAGTGCTGCCCATCAGTGCCCAATGGTGCCGTCTATCAGTGCTGCCTTTCAGTGACCATCATTCCCGCCTCATCAGCGCACATCAGCGAAGGCTAAAAATTTATTATTTGCAAAATTGTAAAACAGAAACTAAGAAAAAGTTTTTTTTAGCAAAAAATAAAAAACCCAATGGTAATTAAATACCACCAAAAGAAAGCTCTATCTGTCATAAAAATCACCATGAACCACAGTGCTTCCACCAAAAGCTGTACAAACTGCTTACCAGCTCCTGTGGACCCCTTATTATAGGGGGTCAATCTGCGCCTGTGGCTTAAACCCAGCCAGGGCCTTTCTCTGCATCTCAGGGTTCCTCCACCAATCAGATGTCACTCAATGAGTTGGATTTAAAGTTGTATCACCCAAAAGAGACAATAGCTCCATATAGCATAAAATCCTTGATATTATTAAATGGTAAAATATTGCACTTGCAACAACAAAAAATCGATAAAGTTTGGTGCATCGGCCAGCACACAACCAAAACAACCTGTCCTTCGTGACATGAAGGAAAGATGTACTGGAGATGGAGCAAGTACAAAGAAGGGCAACAAAGCTAATAAAGGGTCTGGAGGATATTAGTTATGAAGAAAGGTTGCGAGCACTGAACTTATTCTCTCTGGAGAAGAGACGCTTGAGAGGGGATATGATTTCAATATACAAATACCGTACTGATGACCCCGCAATAGGGATAAAACTTTTTCGCAGAAGGGAGTTTAACAAGACTCGTGGCCACTCAATAAAATTAGAAGAAAAGAGGTTTAACCTTAAACTACGTAGAGGGTTCTTTGCTTTAATAGTGGCAAGGATGTGGAATTCCCTTCCACAGGTGGTGGTCTCATCGGGGAGCATCAATAGTTTAAAAAAACTATTAGATAA
This sequence comes from Lithobates pipiens, assembly GCF_037356315.1. Lineage (NCBI taxonomy): Eukaryota > Metazoa > Chordata > Amphibia > Anura > Ranidae > Lithobates > Lithobates pipiens. The sequence goes on from NW_027507755.1 coordinate 12,019,247, forward strand.
GCACCTGAACGACCACAACATACAGGGATATACAATATAATACTGACATATAATCACACACATAGGTTGGACTCGATGGACTTGTGTCTTTTTTCAACCTCACCTACTATGTAACTATGTAACGAGGGAGATGGTGACATCAGCGCGTAGCTCCGGCCTGCGTGTTTCATCACAAATGGCGTTGTCCAGGGGCACCTAATGCCCTGTACACAGGACCGGGTTTTCCCATTAGAATAAACTCTGAAGGTTTTTCCGACAGAGTTCCGCTGAAACTGTCTTGCATACACACGATCACACCAAAGTCCGATCGTCAAGAACATGGTGACATACAGCACGTACGGCAGGACTAGAAAAAGGAAGTTCAATAGCCAGTAGTCAATAGCTTCCGTCCCGTACTTGCTTCTGAGCATGCGTCGTTTTTGGTCCGTCAGAACAGCATACAGACGATCGGTTTTCCCGATAGGACTTGGCTCCATCGGAAATATTTAGAACATTTCTATTTCTAGGTTCTTCAGAATTTGCAAAAAAAAAAAAAGTCAGATGAGGCATACACACGATCGGAATATATGATGAAAAGCTTCCATCTAACTTTTTCTGTCGCTTGTATGTATGTGGCATATGGGGGCTTTACCCATGTGGACTCACCTATTATGTAACGAGAGAGATGGTGACGTCAGCACGTTGCTCCGTCCTGCGTGTTTCATCACAAATGACGTCGTCCAGGGGCACCTAAGGAGGCTTTACTCACTACTTATGTGGACTCGCCTATAGAGCCTTGATACATTATCCTGTTGCAGGCTGATCTACATTTTTGACATTATTCATCGTTAATGGTTCTCTGTTTTTTAAACGCGACTCTATTTATTTTTAAGATGAAATATATAACATTTTTGTTCTTGGGTTTAGATACGCTTTAATAATAGTTTGCTCTAGCTAAATAACAGCTGACAAGCGAGCAGAAGTCTGGAAGCTTGCCACCATCCATGACATGTACTACAACGACCTCTAACCCTACCATTGCCATCACTATCTGTCTGCTGCTTAACCTCTACTTACATTAAATACCGTTAATACAGCCATTTCAACCAACACTTAAAAATAGCTGGAGAGTCAGCGGAGGAAAGTGTGCAATTAAAGAAGAATGGAAATTCCACTATACTACTCTCTGTGTCAGCCAAAAGATGTAATTTTCTTTGTAGTATTATTCAGCTCTCTGTCCTTATTCAATGGTTAGCTGTCGTCGAGGAATACAGAGACATCTTCAAGAAAGAGTGCGTGCGTTTAGGGGGAAAGGAAGCCAGAACTGAATTAAGGCTTATTGTTCCATGGTAGATCCAATAGTAATTATAGGTTAAAATACATTGTCACGGCTTTCATTATACAATACTTATGTAATTGTTTTCAGTTTTATTCAGTAGTGGTTACACTTTAGTAGTAAAGTTCATTGTTGGCAAGCTAACGTATAAGGAGGAGAAAAGTGGATGGTATTATGTAGCGGGACGCATTTAGAAAAATCAAGGCGTCTGGACAGCTTGGCTCTGCACGTGCAGCTGTTTAACGCAGATCTTGTCTATCCGACTGGTTGACTGAATCTTTCAAGCTCTGGCTGCGGTAAACAAGCAAGTATTTTGCTCTTCATTATCATCCATTATTACCAAAGTTTGTTCACACCGGGATCCAGTGCGGGATACCCCACGTTCCGTGCCCGTTTCCAGCACCACGTTCAAAATGCGCTTGGTGCGCAATCTTCTGTGGGTGTCAATATAATCCTAACGACACCCCAAACATGGATCACAAGTGCATACCGCTCCCAACTTTCTGAAATGGGAATGAGGGACACCTATTAGCAAAAGTATGTAGTCATAGGACACTGCCACGCCCCTCCTAAAGGAGAATTAAAAAGAAAAAATGATTGGTTAACAACTTGCCAACCACAGTTGTACTGCGGCAGAAAGGCACGGCTGGGCAAAACAACGTTATGTCATGCCGCTACGCCCTGTGGCCTCTAAGGGCGCGTGTGCCCACTGCTAGCCCCCCGGAGCCAATGTGAGTGCCTGGCGATCACGATCACCAACGGGCTCCCTCGACCGCTGCTGACACATGGAGAACCGGGATCTCTGTGTGTGTGTGTTAACACACAGTTTCCGGTTCTCTAAGGGGAGAAGAGACAGATTGTCTGTTCTTTAGACATGTGCGATTTGTTTCGTACGAATCAAAAATTCATACGAATTTCCGAAAATTCGTACATTCGGAAGCATCCGAAATCCGAATTTCTATGCTTCCGAATTGTATGCGAAATACGAAATTTTGTTGAAGAATTTCGGATCCAAATTCCGTTACAATGGAAACGTGACCGGTGTTTTTTTGACCAATCAGAAGTTTTCTTCTGCTGCTGAGTGAGGGTTGGGAAAATGACCTTTTTTAATATAGGAGTGGGAGAGTGGTACTGGTAGTCGATGGGAGAATCAGAATCGGACAAAATAAGAATGTTCATTAATATTGTTTTATTATTGTCATAATAATTACGATTATTCATTATGATGAAGTTAAAAACCCAGGAGGTTAGCACAACACAGGAATGGTGGGAGCCCCTCATAATGAGCACAGCACAGGGATGATGGGAGCCCCTCATAATGAGCACAGCACAGGGATGATGGGAGCCCCTCATAATGAGCACAGCACAGGGATGGTGGGAGCCCCTCATAATGAGCACAGCACAGGGATGGTGGGAGCCCCTCATAATGAGCGAGCACAGCACAGGGATGGTGGGAGCCCCTCATAATGAGCACAGCACAGGGATGGTGGGAGCCCCTCCTAATGAGCACAGCACAGGGATGGTGGGAGCCCCTCATAATGAGCACAGCAGGGGTGCCGCCTCAGGAGGAAGTCAGCACAGCACAGAGATGGTGGGAGCCCCTCATAATGAGCATAATGAGTCAACGACTGCTATATCGAGAAAGGTATTTTTTGCTTTTTAAATTCATCATAACGAACGTTCATAATTGTTACAAAAAGTTAACGAACATAAAGGACATTCGTATTTTGTACGAATCCAAATTGAATTTCAGACACGAATTACGAATTACGAATTATGAATTAACAGGTAATACGGAACGAAACTAAAACGAAATAAAATTTATTGAAGGCGCACATGTCTACTGTTCTTACAAAGTATGAACAGCGATCTGTCATCTCCCCTACACAGCCCACTCCCCCCCTTCAGTTAGAACACAGAGAGGGAACACACTTAACCCCTTGATCGCCCCCTAGTGTTAACCCCTTCCCTGCCAATGACATTTTTACAGTAATCAATGCATTTTTATAGCACTGATCGCTGTATAAATGCCCCAAAAAATGTGTTAAAATTGTCTGTGTCCGCCATAATGTCGCAGTCTCAATAAAAAAAAAAAAACACAGATCGCCGCCATTGCTAGTAAAAACAAAATTAATAATAAAAATGCCAGAAATCTATCCCCTATTTTGTAGATGCTATAACTTTTGCACAAACCAATCCATATACGCTTATTGAATTTTTTTTTACCAATATGTAGAAGAATACATATCGGCCTAAACTGAGGAAAATAAATAAATGTTTTTATATATTTTTGAGGGATATTTATTATAGCAAAAAGTAAAAAATATTGCGTTTTTTTTTCAAAATTGCCCCCCTTTTTTGTTTACAGTGCAAAAAATAAAAACCGCAGAGGTGATCAAATACCACCAAAAGAAAGCTCTATTTGTGGGGAAAAAAAGTAAGTCAATTTTGTTTGGGTGAAACGTTGCGCGACCGCGCAATTGTCAGTTAAAGCGACGCCGTGCCGAATCACAAAAAGTGCTCTGGGCAGGAAGGGGGTAAAATCTTCTGGGGCTGAAGCGTTGAAACCCTTAAGTGCTTTTTTACTACTTTTCCTTTACATTGGCTTATGGAATTTACAAATGCGGCAATATAAGAAATCAGAAAGGTTTAGCACTGGGAAACACTTTTTGAAAGATAAAAAGTGCATTTTATATACAACTATATAGATCTGACAAAAATGAGGGACAAATGAGTCGGAAAGAGGGACAGAGGGACTTTAATTCAAATCAGGGACAGTCCCTCGGATTGAGGGACAGTTGTGAGGTATACAAATGCAGTGTTTTTGCTTGCACTGGAACACATTGTACTGTAGTATAACGCAATCTGCTTGAGGTGCGTTTTTGAAAAGTAGTGCATGCACTACGTTGGTGTGATCCAGTGCAATGTCAGCCCATTTAAATGGACTAAAAATCCCATCGCACAGGAACGCAGACATCATTAAAGTGGTTCTAAAGGCAGAAGGTTTTTTACAGTATCTTAAAGCGTTTATTACCCTAAAAAAAAATATATATATATATATCATGTGCCCTTAAAGCATTAAAAACAGCAACAGTCCTTGCACTAACATGTTGGGTATCAATTTACTCGGTGTAACTTAATTTACTTGGTCATCTTTCACAACAGAGAAAAAAATTGGGCTAACTTTACCGGTGTCTTTTTTTTGTTTGTTTTTTATTCAAAAAAGTGTGTTTTTTCCAAAAAAATGTGCTTGTAAGACTGCTGCGCAAATACGGTGTGACAAAGTATTGCAACGACCGCCATTTTATTCTCTGGGATGTCTGGTAAAAAAAATAATAATGGGGTTTTCAAGCAATTTTCTAGCAAAAAAAACCTGATTTTAACTTGTAAATAACAAATTTGAAAAATAAGACTGGTCCTTAAGTGTTTAAAGTGGAGTTCCACCCAGAAATAGAACTTCCGCTTTAAGCACTCCTCGCCCCCTTACATGCCACATTTGGCATGTAATTTTTTTGGGGGGGGGGGGCCTTGTTAGGAGGGGGACTCCCTGTCACACTTCCTCCTTCCACCAAGACGACTCCTCCTTTCACCTTAGGTGGCCCCTCCCTCTAGGTGACCTCCTGGGACACGCGACAGGTCCCAGGAAATCACCTGTCCACTTCGGGAGCACAGCGCGTCTCGGGCATGCGCCATGTGTGCTCGGCCGTGAAGCCGAAAGCTGCTAAGGCCGTGTGCCCAGAGTGGCAATGGAGGCGGAGGGGGGGGGAGGAGCGACGCTCCGTTCGGCCGCATCGCTGGACCGTGAAACAGGTAAGTGTCTGTTTATTAAAAGTCAGCAGCTACACTTTTTGTAGCTGCTGAATTTTAACAGACATAAAAAGCCTGGAACTCCACTGTAAGATTTGTTTTACCCTTAGTTTTGAAGGGGTTAATGATCTGTTCTCTTGTGCCCACACACAGATCCCAGATGTAGAGTGGAACAGTTTCCCCCTATTTAGACTTCTGTTATGCCAGGCATTGTTAAAAAAAAAGTATTTCTACTGGGCACCTGAGCTGCGTTTCGTCTGCGTTACAGAGATGAATAGAAGAGCCAAGAAATTGACCATAGGAGTTGGTTGAAATTAGATTAATACAAGTGTCACAGGATTTTGGACAGGGTATTACATAAGTATATGAGCACCTGTGTCACCTGTGAGTCCATTCAGCACTTCCAAAACCATCTGTATCCTATTGGGGAGATTTCCCTGCAATATTTCTCTCTCACACAATAGGAACTCTCTCAACAGTGAAGAAAATCTCCTCTTAAACCTGCTGTACACAGTTCAAAATGTGTATTTTTCCTGCTGAATAGACCTAAAGTCAAGCTAGAGGTGGCCTCTAGGGTTTGCCACCTCATTCCTTTAAAACCGAACACATATTAACCACTTCCGGACCGCTGCACGCCGATATAAGTCCAAAGTTTGAAGAGGAATATTGTTGTTATGGTAGCAGCTAGCTGTCATAACCCTGGTATCCTCTTCTACGGCCGGTGGTCCGGTTTCCGATAATAGTGGTCTCTGTGGCAGATTCGCCATAAAATTACTTTTATCAGCAATGGGAGAGGGGCCCTCTGCCACTTACCGTCACCGTCGGCAGAGGCAGAGGCGATCGGATGTTCATTGATGCTGGGTATGGAGAGGAGTGAGGGGGAAGATGGCCCCCACCCATCTCCATACCATTTCTGGCCAGAAGAGACATCAAAACGCCACTTTCGCCCATACAGTAGCTCTTAAAAGGGACATTTTTTTTATTTATTTTTTTGAATTTTTTTGAAATGACAACTTTATTTATTTATTTATTTATTGCATTTATGTGTAAATATGAGATCTGAGGTCTTTTTGACCCCAGATCTCATATTTATACAGTCCTGTTTTCTTCTATTACAAGGGATGTTTGAATTCCTTGTAAAAGCAATAAAAAGAAGGGGCACTCATTTTTTTTAAAGAACAGTGTAAAAATAAAAAATAAAAGGTAAAATAAATAATAAAAAAAATAATTTTTTTTCCCCCAAAAAATAGCGTTTTTTTTCAAAATGGTTGCTCTTTTTTTTGTTTATAGCGGAAAAAATAAAAACAACAGAGGTGATAAAATACCACCAAAAGAAAGCTCTATTTATGGGGGAAAAAAAAGGACGTCAATTTTGTTTGGGTGCAAACTAAATTTTGAACAGTTCAATGTCCATAATATCACCCGAAGAGCAGAACCTGCCATAACGACAGTATGTTATGCGATTTCTTCCCCAAATTAGCTAATTTCATGCAAATAGAATTGACAGCAGGAAGTGAGAAGAAATCTCTCCAAAATAAGAATTGCCCTTTTTAGACAGCTGTCACCGGAACAGGTGTCCTAATTGGAAGATCTCCCTCCTGTTCAAGTGACAACTGTAAAATATTGGATTTTACATCACAAATAGGTTGATTCTTGCCAGCAGGGACACAGCCAATAACCTGACAGCAGTTCTAACTGCTCCCTACTCTATTCCAAACTACAAAAAACTACATGTAGATTAAAACAGAACTCCAGGCAGGTGGCAACAGCAGGTAATGTGGTTATGTGTTCATTAAAACGTGTAGTTGATGTGGTTACAGTATGTGTTGATTACAAAACCTGAAATGTATTTTTCTCACTTCGCCTCCCATGTAATGCATTTAACCACTTCTGTTCCTGAAAGATTTACCTCCTTAATGACCAGGCCATTTTTTTGCAATACGGCACTGCGTCGCTTTAACTGACAATTGCGCGGTTGTTGCAACGCTGTACCTAAAATAAAACTGATGTCCTTCTTCTTTTCCCACAAATAAAGCTTTCTTTTGATGGTATTTGATCGCCTCTGCGGTTTTTTTTTACATTTTTTGCGCTATAAACAAAAAATTACTGACAATTTTGAAAAAAAATAAACAATTTTTTTATTTTTTGCTATAATAAATATCCAAATAAAACAAAAAAATAAAAAAAAATCTTCATCAGTTTAGGCCAATATGTATTCTGCTACATGTTTTTGGTAAAAAAAAAAAAAAAAAAAAAAAAAAATCGTAATAAGTGAATATTGATTGGTTTGCGCAAAAAAGTTATAGCGTCTACAAAATAGGGGATAGATTTATTGCATTTTTATTATTTTTTTACTAGAAATGGCAGGGATTCGCGATTTTTAGCGGAACTGGGACATTGTGGCGGACAGAACAGACACTTTTGACACTTTTTTGGTACCAATGACATTTATACAGTGATCAGAGCTAAAAATAGCCACAGATCACTGTTTACATGTCACTGGCAGGGAGGGGGTTAACACTTGGGGGCGATCAAGGGGTTAAGTGTTCCCTAGAGAGGTGTTTCTAACTGTGGGGGGGGGGGGAGTGGACTGACTGGGAGTACAGAGAGATCGCTGTTCCTGATCACTAGGAACAGCAGATCTCTCTCTACTTCCCTGTCAGAACGGGGATCTGTTTGTTTACATTGACAGATCGCCTTCTGCCTCTCTGTGGAGCGATCGCGGGTGGCCGGCGGGCATCACAGCCGCCGGCCACATGCTTTAGCTCTAAGCATTGCTTAGAGCCAATTTTAACTGGATATCTTGTACGTGTCATTTTATTGGGACATTTTAATAAATGTTACATACAGAGATCACTATGTATCCTTTATTTATTATTACATGCATTGCGTATCTACTGTATATCCCATTAGGAACACTGAGTGATTTTGTTGGTGTGGAGGAAGGAGAGAAGCATGGGGTATTTTATATGAGAGAACCTATTGGGAGCCATGCGATCCCCCTTGAAAACGATTGAATGGAAAGTGGAGAGTAGCATGCCGGATGTGGAAGAAAGGGAATCATAGCAGCTGAAGGAAAGCAAAGGAATTGCCTACCTGACTCATATATGAGGTGAGCAGGTATGGGTGGTGGCTGGTGGAGATGTTCACATAATATCAATATCTGGAGAAGAAAGAAATGCAAGAAATATCTCCCAAACCTAAAAGGTTTAGGAGATATTCGCAGAAGTAGCGGCACCGATGTCTACAGCGCATGCGCATGTAGACGCACTAGACATACTACATGATTCTTCAGCTCTTTAGCGCCACCTTTTGGGCTCCTTCTGCTAATTTTGCGTTAGTAGAAGTTTGGCAAACGTTGATTCGCGCTTTTCTTTTTGCATTTTTCATTTAGCACTTTTCAGTTTGTTTCTGAACGGCCGTTCATCAACCAGACATGTTGTGGAATCGGAGGAGATAACGTGTTATTTATTATTGGCCTTGGAGTTATTGCTTTGACATTATTTTTTGGTTAAATAATAATGATTTGATTTGGTATATTTTCTATATTTTTGGATGCATAGAATGCACTTTTTGGTTAAGTTCTATTGGCAGCATGTCTAATTTTATTTGTTTTCTTTTTTTAATGCAAAATAAAAAATATTATGGAGAATAATATTTGGCTATGTGTTTTACTTCTAATGACAGTTTGGGAGTAGGCAGTTACATTAAAAAAAATACAATGTAAAATTAACCACTTGCTTACTGGGCACTTAAACACCCTTCTTGCCCAGACCAATTTTCAGCTTTCGGTGCTCTCACACTTTGAATGACAATTACTCAGTCATGCAACACTGTACCCAAATGAATTTTTTGTCCTTTAATCCCCCACAAATAGAGCTTTCTTTTGGTGGTATTTGATTACCTCCTGGGGTTTTTATTTTTTGCGCTATAAATGAAAAAAGACTGAAAATTTTGGAAAAAAACGCATATTTCTTTGTTTCTGTGACAGAATTATGCAAAGTATTAATTTTTCTTCATACATTTTGGCCACAATTTATACTGCTACATATCTTTGGTAAAAATAACCCAAATTAGTGGATATTATTTGGTCTTTGTGAAAGTTAGAGAGTCTACAAGCTGTGGTGCGAATCGCACAAAATTGATCACATCTGATGTACTGGTGGCCTATCTCGCTTTTTGTGACCCGAACAAGCCAGAAAAGTACAAATACCCCCCAAATGACCCCTTTTTGGAAAGTAGACATTCCAATGTATTTAGTAAGAGGCATGGTAAGCTTTTTGATGTTGTCATTTTTTTCCCACAATTCTTTGCAAAATTAAGATTTTTCATTTTTTTTTTTCCCCCACAAAATTGTCATTGTAATAGGTTATTTCTCTCACATGGTATGTGTATACCACAAATGACACCCCCAAAAAAATTCTGCTCCTCCTCCTGAGTATTACAATACCACGTGTGGGACTTTTTCACAGCCTGGCCACATAGAGAGGCCCAACATGCAGGGAGCGCCATCACGTGTTCTGGAGCATAAATTACACATCTAACTTGTTGACTACCTATTACACTTTTGAAGGCCCTGGAGCACCAGGACAATGACACGTGACACTGATGACAGATGGCACTGATACGTGGCAATGATGACACTTATACGTGGCACTGATGACACGTGGCACTGATGACAGATGGCACGAATATGTGGCACTGATGACAGGTGGCACTAATATGTGGCATTGATGACATGTGACACTGACAACAGATGGCACGTGACACTGACAGGTGGCACTGATGACAAATGGCACTAATACGTGGCACTGATGACAGATGGCACTAATATGTGGCACGGATGACAGATGGCACTATGTGGCACTGATGACACGTGGCACTGTTGACAGATGGCACTTATACGTGGCACTGATGACAGATGGCACTGGGGACAAATGGCACTGACAACAGGTGGCACTGGGGACAGATAGCACTAACAGGTGGCACTGGGGGCAGGTAGCACTAACAGGTGGCACTGGGGGCAGGTAGCACTGGGGTGGATGGCACTGGGGCAGGATGGCACTGGGGCTTCTGCTCTCGAGCATGCGTGTTTGTACTTTATACTTTTGTTGAACGGACTTGTGTACACACGCTCAGAAAATCCAACAACACACATTTGTTGGCGGAAAATTTGAGAACCTGCTAGCCAACATTTGTTGGCGGAACAACAACAATTGTCCGATGGAGTGTACACACGGTCGGATTTACAGACAACAGCCGGTCATCACACATTTCCCGTTGGAAAGTCCGATCGTGTGTACGAAGCTTTAGAATTTTCAAACCAGTGATTCTTAGTAAAGAAGCCATTCCATGCAATAAATATAGAATCATTTGATTGGGAGGGGGTTATATTGTAATGCAAATGGTGTCTGTGGGTGGGTGCAGCGTTGTGCGGTGGCAATAACACACACGGTCCAGATGCAATTAGTAGAGCTTGAATTATAGTAACAAAAAACTGTTCGCAACAAATCCAGTGGGAGAAGGCCCAACAAGGAACACTTACGGTTGCCAACAGTGTGTAGCAAGGCAGGTATCAGCTGAACTGACAACGTCGGTCTGGAGTGGCAGGAGTGTGTCTATGGTAATGTTTGACCATTCTTCCAGAAGCGTGTTTAACCACTTGGGATCCGCGCTATTGCCAAATGGCGGCATTAGCGCGGACCTACATTTCCGGGACTACGTCTGTTGACGTCGTCCCGTGTAGGAGCGGCCTGCGTGCCCCCTGAGGGGCGCGCGCGGCGCGCTCTGTGATCGGCGAGTCCATGAGACTCGCCTGATCCCCGATCCGTGCAAGGGGTCGATCCCGACCCCTTATCACGTGATCAGCTGTCAGCCAATGACAGCTGATCATGTGATAGAACGGAGCCGGTAATCGGCTATTATTCCTCCTCGCGCTGTCAAGGCGCGAGGAGAAAAAAAAAAGCCGATCGGACATCAGTCCCGATCACGGCCATCAATACAAGGGACCACCTGCCACCTGCCAGTGCCCACCTGCCTCCCGCAGTGCCATCCTGAAGTAAAAGTAAAAGCAAAAGTAAGTGCCCCCCGTCAGTGCCCACAGTGCCACCCACAGTGCCACCCACAGTGCCACCCACAGTGCCCACAATCTGCCTCAAAGGTGCTGCACCCCAGTGCCGCCCATCAGTGCCCAGCAGTGCCGCCCATCAGTGCCCCGCAGTGCCGCCCATCAGTGCCCAGCAGTGCCACCTATCAGAGCCACCTATCAGTGCCCATCAGTCCTATCTATCTGTGGTACCTATCAGTGCCCATCCGTGCCACCCATCCGTGCCACTTATCCGTGCCACCCATCCGTGCCATCTTATCTGTGCCCATCTTTGCCCATCAGTGCCGCCTTATCTGTGCCCATCGGTGCCGCCTTATCTGTGCCTATTAGTGCCGCCTTAACTATGCCTATCAGTGCCCACCAGTGCAGCCTATCAGTGCCCACCAATGCAGCCTATCAGTGCCCACCAATGCAGCCCATCAGTGCCCACCAATGCAGCCCATCAGTGCCCACCAATGCAGCCTATCAGTGCCGCCTAATCAGCGCACTTCAATGAAGGAGAAAAATGACCCATTTGCAAAATTTTATAACAAACTATTAAAACATGATTTTTTTTTTTTTGCATCTTTTTTTGTTTGTTTAGCAAAAAATAAAACTCCGAGCTGTAACTAAATACCACCAAAAGAAAGCTCTATTTGTGGGAAAAAAATGATAAAAATTTCATTTGGGTACAGTGTTGTATGCCCGCGCATTTGTCATTCAAAGTGCATCAGTGCTGAAAGCTGAAAATTGGTCTGGGACTGAGGGGGGTTTAAGTGCCCAGTAAGCAAGTGGTTAAGAGGTCAGGCACTGATGTGGACGAGAAGTCCTGGCTCACAGTCTCCGCTCTAATTCATACACAGGGTGTTCTATCGGGTTGAGATCAGGACTCTGTGCAGGCCAGCCAAGTTCCTCCACCCCAAACTTGGTCATCCCATGTCTTTATGGACCTTGCTTTGGGCCAACTCAATATTGAACCCTATGAACCAAGACTGGGATGCCATTAAAGTGCATGTGCGTGTAAAGGCAGGCATTCTAATACCTTTGGTAATATAGTGTGTGCATACCTTACAAGCGACCCTGATTCGCTGGGACCATCCTGGAATTTGATCTCCTAGATTTTAAGCTCTAACGAGCAGGGCTCTCTGATTCCCCCTGTCTTGAATTGTATTGTAATGTCTACCCTAATGTTGTAAAGCGCTGCGTAAACTGTCGGCGCTATATAAATCCTGTATAATAATAATAATAATAATAATAATAATCATCTAAGTCACTGCGCCCCGGAAAATCAAGGCTTGGTCTCGGAGTGGAACCAAGTGATGGAAAAAGTTCCGGCCCAAGTGACATGTCTGCAAGCACGCACTAGCATTGGAAGAAACCCCCCATCTGCGGCTTGTGCTGACAGCAGATGGGCTCTCTCTCCTGTCATTCTAAATTCTAGCAATCCTTCATATGGCAGGCGACACCAGATCCATAGATTGCACTGGACACTGTATGATTTGTGCCCCCTGTGTCCTCCAAGAACTACTCATCTTCCGGCAGCAAGAAATGTGGATGGGGGGGCGGTAATCATACAGTGCACCATTTGATCTATGGATCTAGCTGGTGTCATGTGCTGTATGGAAGAGCTCTGGTATGACAAGAGGGGGAGAGATTTGTAGAGGGGGGTTGCTGTTTGCACAGGGAAGGTATATTTGGGTGGTAGTATTTTTGCTAGGAGGAGGAATGGGGGGGTTATACTAGGAGGGGGAATTTTGGTTAAGAGGAAGAATGGGGGGGACGGGATTTGACCCCCGTCCCCTGACCTAGTGACTGCTGTCCTCTGTCCTTCTGACCCCCGTACCCTGCCCTACTGACTCCTGCCCTCTGTCCTGCAGACCCCCCCTCCCCCGTACCCTGCCCCGTTGACTCTGGTCCTCTGTCCTGCTGACCCCATGTACCCTGCTCTGTTGACTCCTGTCCTCCATCCTGCTGACCCCTGTACCCTGCCCTATTTAAATCTGTCCTCTGTCCTGCTGACCCTTGTACCCTGCCCTACTGACTCCTGCCCTCCGTCCTGCTGACCCCCTGTACCCTGTCCCATTGACTCCGGTCCTCCGTCCTGCTGACCCCATGTACCCTGCTCTGTTGACTCCTGTCCTCCATCCTGCTGACCCCTGTACCCTGCCCTATTGAAATCTGTCCTCTGTCCTGTTGACCCCTGTACCCTCTGCCCTACTGACTCCTGTCCTCCATCCTGCTGACCCCTGTACCCTGCCCTACTGACTCCTGTCCTCCATCCTGCTGACCCCTGTACCCTGCCCTATTGAAATCTGTCCTCTGTCCTGTTGACCCCTGTACCCTCTGCCCTACTGACTCCTGTCCTCCATCCTGCTGACCCCTGTACCCTGCCCTACTGACTCCTGCCCTCCGTCCTGCTGACCCCCTGTACCTTGCCCCGTTGACTCCGGTCCTCCATCCTGCTGACCCCATGTACCCTGCTCTGTTGACTCCTGTCCTCCATCCTGCTGACCCCTGTACCCTGACCTATTGAAATCTGTCCTCTGTCCTGTTGACCCCTGTACCCTGCCCTACTGACTCCTGTCCTCCATCCTGCTGACCCCTGTACCCTGCCCTACTGACTCCTGTCCTCCATCCTGCTGACCCCCTGTACCCTGCCCTACTGACTCCTGCCCTCCGTCCTGCTGACCCCCTGTACCTTGCTCCATTGACTCCGGTCCTCCATCCTGCTGACCCCATGTACCCTGCTCTGTTGACTCCTGTCCTCCATCCTGCTGACCCCTGTACCCTGCCCTACTGACTCCTGTCCTCCATCCTGCTGACCCCCTGTACCCTGCCCTGTTGACTCCTGTCCTCTGTCCTGCTGACCCCTGTACCCTGCCCTATTGAAATCTGTCCTCCTTCCTGCTGACAACTGTACCCTGCCCTATAGAAAAATGTGCTCCATCCTGCTGACCCCTGTACCCTGCCCTATTGAATTCTGCCCTCTGTCCTGCTGACCCCTGTACCCTGCCCTATTGAATTCTGCCCTCCATCCTGCTGCCCCCCTGTCCTGCTGACAACTTGTCCCCTGTCCTATTGAGTCCTGTCCTCCATCCTGCTAACCCCATGTACGCTACCCTAACTTCTACCATTTCCTTCTGATGTCCCTCATTCTGAACTTCACATTTTGGGAGGTATGGTGTAGGTATTTCAACTGTGTATTCAGCTGATGCTTGAATTCTGCTTTAAGGACCCCCAAAATAACACCAGAATCAGAAAAAATACAGATGCAGCATTCAATATTCAATAGTAAATGTATTTTTTTTTTTTAATAATTTAATAGCGTTGTAAATTGTACATGAGATCATGTATATATATATATATATATATATATATATATATATATATATATATATACACACACACATACACATATACATATACATATACACATATACACACACATATACACACACACACACACACACTGCTAAAAAGGTAGCAGTGTTTCCCTTTAAGTTTTTGTTCCCCACAGAACCTGGACCCCAGCTTGCAGAAATTTTTTATAGTGATTAAAATATAAATCTCACTTAATGAAACCTTGCTTATAATCTCTTTCCTTTTGCCTGTGATGTGACCCTTAAAGAGATTCTGCTTACAGGCAGACATTTCAGTAGTAATTCACCCATACTGTCCTAATTTTAATAGAATCCTATCATTCCATCTCACCCATCTCCACCTGCGTCTTTTGTCTTTTTTTCCCCTGTATTAGAAGGAATTTTTTTATCCTTTCATGTCAACATGCCCTCTAGCTCACCTACAGTTCCTTCCCTGGTGTTTGTCCTGTCTTTGCCCTATGATACCGCACGTCTTTAAATCCCGGGAACATAAATTCTAGCGCCAGTCCTGCCCCTCCCTGTTAGTTGACATAGCGGTCTGACCTTGGGTTTGCCTCTCTTGTTCCTCTCATTTTTCTTCCTCACTCTTGGCTTTCCCCCTCTCCTGAACCTCATACATCAAACAGCAGCCCCATATGAGATGGATGGGCATTGCATACCATCCAGAAGACGACCGGTAAAAAAAAAAAAAAAAAAAAAAAGATAATTAGGTACATGTCACACAAGCAGCAAAAAAAACCTTGCCATTTCGAAATCGAATGAAAAGACATTGTTTAGGTTTACCAAAACTACGAGGCACACTTACAAAGGACAGCAATGTTAAAGGAGGAGCAGAGAGAATTCCGCAACACACCTCAGCCTTAATTTTGCCATAAAATTCAATCTGCAGTGTGGAGAATCGTTACGGTGTGTAGTGGAGAGAAGATAGCACTAATTATAA
This sequence comes from Lithobates pipiens, assembly GCF_037356315.1. Lineage (NCBI taxonomy): Eukaryota > Metazoa > Chordata > Amphibia > Anura > Ranidae > Lithobates > Lithobates pipiens. The sequence continues at coordinate 12,034,774 of NW_027507755.1, forward strand.
TTGGTGCCCTATGTAACTTGAAGGCCTAATTAAGTAATTCACTCAAGTTGGCTCAGACAGGCTCTTGTACTACACAGGTGTTGGCTCTTTAACCAACACCCATAGCCTTCAGGGTAGCGTAGTAAAGAAACACAGGAAATATTTTTCATTTTGCATAAAAAAATAGCATTCCATGCTCCCCTTATGAAGTGCATACTTTATGCTCATCACTGCAGGACAAATGTAGGTTAGAATAAGGAACATTCCCTTCAATATTGATGCCGGTGAGGTGTTCTTCAAAAGGTATACAGCCATCTAGGTTGAAAAAAAAAACACCTTGAGAGAGATGCATACAAGGAGAACAGCCTACATGAAGAGTAGCTCAAGTCTTCATTTCTGAGTTTGGTTATGAATTTTCCTCCTGCTAGTTTGAGGTCATGTCTCTAAGTTCTTAGCTTCACATTGAAAATACCGCCCTCCTAAACCTTATTCAAGGTTCAGACTATGGGCACACAGTACAGGGCATCTGCACATTAGCATGCCTTCAACCTAAAAAAGAAAAGATGAACCACCGCTCCAAAGTAATCCTCGAGGACTGAAGCTCTGTCTCCTACTGATGAGCCCCTGGCGCTGACCATTACACACACACTGATCAAACAAGCAGGACAAAACTCTGGATAGCCGCACACTGGAAAAAGACTTGAAATCCCATCTTTAATTGAAACAACGTGGGTCACATCAAAACGAAATAAAAAAATCCACAGTAAAAGGAATAACAGGGTACAGGAAAAACGGACGCGTTTCGCACCGTAATCAGTGTTTACTCAGTCTTTTTCCAGTGTGCGGCTATCCGAAGTTTTGTCCAGCTTGTTCAACCTAAAAGAGACCGTGAAATCAAATGTGATCTTTTATGATAGGTGGGCTCCATCAGTCTCTGGTTTCTCATGTCTTCAATACCCTGTTGCTGTCCACCTGTTGTTTTGGCAGTTTCCACCCACCTTTGCGTGTTCTGTCATCTCCTGTTACTTTTTCCATAACTAATTAAAATAGCATAGTGGCCAAGTGGTTAGCACTTCCACCTAGCAGCACTGGGGTTGTCGATTCAAATCCCAACCACGACACTACCTGCCTGGAGTTTATATGTTCTCCCCGTGCCTGCGGGGGTTTCCCACGGGTACTCCAAAGACATGCTGGTAGGTTAATCAGCTCCTGACTAAAATTGGCTCTGGTATGTGTATGAATGTAAAATGGGGACCTTAGTTTTTTTAGGGGACAAGTGACAACACTCAGATGTGAATGAGAACATTGTAATTTTTCATTTTGCGTATTGTCATGATATAGGAATTGTGTAACAATACAGGTGTGAATGTCAGGTAAGAGGGGAGTTTCCTTAACTCCACCCAGAGAGCAAAAAATAAACTTGCACGGGTATTCCCTTAACAACTCTATCCAAAGCTCATTTTGCTCAGTGCCAGGGTCAGCGCCCAAACAGGAGTCAGTGCCCAAAGCAACAAAAAAGACATGCCCAGAGTTTGGGGTTTGAGTACAGTTCCCAAGGGACTATCAAGGATACTGGATACATTGCTTGTACGGTTATTTGTTATAGTAGAAAGCAATGAAGAGTTGATTAATCCCTTGGCACCGAAAGTATGCATATATGTGGCCTCTCGGTGGGTGGGCCTTAATGCCGCTCTCTGTACACTCCCAGCATGTTAGCTGCCAGGGATTGGTAAGTTCCTGGCGCACACTTGCGACTTGGAGCTTTCCGATCATGTGACCGCGGTGAGAGCCAATCAGAGCGGGCACATGACTTGAATGCCCCTTCTTGGCTTTTAGAACTTTTAAGGGGCCGAGAGGCGGTTGGCGGGAAGAGGTTATAGAATCCCAAATAAAATAAGAACAACTGGTTAAACACAGAAACATTCTCCATAGGGGAGAAGAGGTCCATCACCTAAGTAGCAAAAATTGGAGGACTCTTAAGGCCTGTACACACGGTCAGGAAATCTGAAGTTAAATTTCATCCAGTGAACGATCTGCAGATTTTCTGATCGTTAGTATGCTGCTTTTGACAGCCGATTATGAATTATGAATTTTCACCAGGCAAAAACTGGATGTGCAGGCTCCAAATTTTTTGTCTGATGTGACCACAACGTCCGATTTTCTTTTCAATAGTACGGTTTTCTGGCAAAAAAAATCTGAAGAACAAGACTAGGCATTCTCAGAAATGAAAGAACACATGCAAAACAATTCAACACATTATGTCATTTCTGATGTTGAATTCTGTCGTCCAAACATTTTCTGATGGTTGGTACCCTCTTCACTTTCGATCTGAGACTAGCATCCAACAAAAAACTGACGAAAATTCGTCCAATAATCTGACTGTGTGTACAAAGATTGTGGTGGAATAATAAGAGCTCGCTCAGGGGGCATTACTAGCAAAGCTTTTGTCAGTGGCCAATCACCTGACAGTACCAGCTTATGACCCAAGGTCTTTGAAAATCCAGCCTGTGTCCTGCACTGTAAGATTATTGCACCTTTCACACCAGCGAACCGATCGGGTCCCCCTGTCTGTTTTTCAGGCGAACCCAATTGGACCACCCATTGTTCTCTATGAGGCGGCAGATGTCAGTGGATGTCATGTTTCTGCTGTCACCCACCAGCATCCAATCCGGTCCACTTAAAACAGATGGATGAAAATATGTTCACCACCCATCCAGCGGGTTGGATGACAAGCGGATGGAAATGGATATGAAGTCCATTTCCATAGACCACCCCTTAGAGAACAGCAGGCTGTGTCCATGTCCGCTCTGCATAGCGAAGCAGACACGGATCTGCTCAGCGGGGATCATGGACAGATCCCCCGCTGAGCAGGCAGATCCGCTTGGATGGTTTCCGCCCCGCATGAATGGAGCCTAAAGCCTCGTACACAGGAACGGATTTTCCACAGACAAAACCTCAGACTTTTGTCTGAAGGCGTGTGCCTGGATTTTGTCTTGCATACAAATGGCAAGGAATTGTTGGCCAACAAACATGATGAAGTTTGGTGAGTGTTGATTCGCGCTTTTCAGTTCACGCTTTTCATTTTGTGCTTTTCAGTTTGTTTCTGAACAGCCGTTCGTCAACCAGACATGTTGCGGAATTGTAGGAGATAACGTGTTATTTATTATTGGCCTTGGAGTTATTGCTTTGACCCAAGTCCAGTCCAGAAGCAGGAGGAGGTTAATAAAGCAACCACAATTTCTTGGTTTCTTTATTAATCGTGACCAATTATGTCATATGCCTTTGCTGCGGGAGCTCCAGGAGAATGATCCAGATGATTTTCGGAATTATCTCCGGATGACGGACCCCTGCTTTCACCAACTTTTGGCATTGTTAACCCCCTATATTAAGAAGCAGGACACATGCATGAGGCTTTTATTTTATTTTTTGGTTGAATAATAATGATTTGATTTGTTATATTTTCTAGATTTTTGGATGCATAGAATGCACTTTTTGACTAAGTTCTATCGGCAGATCGCATGTCTAATTTTATTTGTTTTCTTTTTTTTAATGCACGATAAAAAAAATTGTGGAGAATAATACTTGGCTTTGTGTTTTACTTCAAATGACAGTTTGGGAGTAGGCAGGTACATTTAAAAAAAAAAAAAAAATGTAAAATTAACAAGGGACACCACGTAGTTGTATCTTTGATCTTAAAAACTACAGGATAATAGTGTTGTGGTAACTTGCCCAAAAAAACAAACATAATATTATTATTCTTGATATCACTAGAAAATAAAAGCCTTTTAAAATACGTTTGGCAGAACTCCATCAGTATCACCAGCAAAGCAGCTTCATTATTATCCCATTAAAGAAGAAGAGAATTGTGCGCTGCATTTCGATATTTCATAATTTGCCACGTCACAAATGTTAATTCTCCATTATGAACGCTAGTTTACAAGACTGACCGCTTCTGTCTCGTCCTTGCTTTCGAGCATGCGTGTTTGTACTTTGGACTTTTGTCTGACGGACTTGACATTTTGTCCAACAGACATCTGAAAATGTTAAAGCCTGCCATCCAACATTTTTCCATGGAAAATCCGACAACAATTGTCCGATGGATCGTACACACGGTCGGATTTTCCACCAACAGCCTGACATCGCACATTTCCCGTCAGAAAATCTGATTGTGTACAAGGCTTTAGGCTTCATGCGCATAAAAAAACACTGCTTTTATAGGCTTCCGGCATTTTCTTAAGCCTTTAAATTCAGCGCGATGTTAGCCTATGTGGCAATGCATATTATGCCACGTACACATGATCAAATTGTCCGGCAGACCTACGCCAGACAATTCGATCGTGTGTGGGCTCCAGCGGGCATTTTCATCATAAAGTCCGGCGGACTTAGAAAGTAGTTTTGACTCAAAATTTGTCCGCCAGACTTGGCTTTCAGCGGACAATCCGTTCGTCAGTGTGCTAGTCCGGCGGACTAAGAATGACCCATGCTCTGAAGCAAGTACGAGAAGGAAGCTATTGGCTACTGGCTATTGAACTTCCTTTTTCTAGTCCCGTCGTACGTGTTGTACGTCATCACGTTAGAAATCGCCGGACTTTCGGAGCGTCTGTGTGTGGCCAAGTCCGTTCGTTATAAAATCCCCTAGATTGTTTGCCGGATTGTTTGCCAGACCAATTCCGCCAGACAATTTGATCGTGTGTACGCGGCATTAGGCATTTAGATCCATATTTCAAGAGCAGTGCTTAGAGGCAAAAAAAAAACAAAATGCCCCAATGCTGCATTTGGAGAAGAGCATACACGTGCGCAAACACCCGTATATGCATGTAAATGATTTCCAGGGGCTAGGATAAATGAATATTCCAGCTAACACAATGAGCTTTCACTCATAGGCTTCAAAACGCCATATGCCGGTAAACGTGCATAAGAGCACATACGCAACATTAGAGGCATTTCTGCCAACTTCTGACAACATATTTGGAGCATAAATTCCTATGCTCAATGTAGCCTGATAAGAAAGTTTGGGCTATACCTATATTTTAAGAGATATAAGAAACTAGCAGGTGGATTAAAAAATGAAAAATAGGTTTTGGATGAACTGACCCTTTAAGAAACGAAATTATAACCATCCTTAGGGTGTATTTAGATATTTGAACAGCTTACGCATAAGAAACCACAGAACTATTTGTTCTTTAATGCACATTACTGCACATACGACTTGCCTAAGAAATCAATTAAGCTACAAAACTGAAAATGTCACCATATAATTACAAAGCAGCCATAATTGTACCAGGTTACCTTCTTGTACAAACAATTGCATTGTACAGAGGTGAGCCGGTCCTTTCTGTTTAACGCTGCTCAATTTGTTTTGCTGACGATCAGCAAATTTCTAATTGCCAGCTGCTAACCGGAATCCTCTCCAGCCATTAACATTCCCTAAGATAATAACTTCCCATTCTGCGATGGCACATTGACTTGCCTTGAAACTGTTTTCAAAGTTTCCTCGCAATTAAGATTCAAGGCACGTCCACAACGCAACTGCATAACCAGCATTGATACAGACAATAGAAGACCGAGGACAGCAAACTCCCTCGAATTTATTTTCCGAATCGCTCTAGCTGCACTATCCTCACATCTCAAAGGGGGATTTTTTTTTTTCTTGACAAGTACACATCATATTTTTGGCAACGAGCCCTTGACAGTAAGTTCAGTTTAGCTTTTCTTAGCTTTATATGTGCAAAGTCAAAGTAAATGAAACGACAAAAGGCTGACATTCTATCAGAAGCCTCTCAGTCTCACTATTGAATAAACTGAGTTTTCTTCAACCGATTCTTTCAAGGTTATTCTTCGGACTTCTGATTCTAAATATATTCGCTGGTTTTTCTGTGGGTGATGCGTTCAGAACAATTTCTTGGTGTGCTTTAAGTCAATCATGACATAGGGGAATTGTACTCCTCTATGGGAGGACATCATACGTGGGGATGTATTTACTGGAATTGACAGATGAGCTTTTTCATGTAGGTGGCAGCAAAAATATTATTTTACCACCACTTGGCTTCTGCTCGAAGAAGTGCCATTGTTGAGTACTGACCAGGCTTTTTTTTTTTTTTTATTCGCACTAACAGTTAAAGCGGAACTACACCATCCAGTCCTCTGCTTTACAACCAAGGAAGCTGCCATCTTGTCATAGTAAGGTTGAATAAAGACACCAGTCCAACCTGAGTGAGAGTGGGTGTGTGTCTACAATTGTCCCTATCCCTATACATTGCGTCTCATTAAGATGCTCATCTATTATATTATTTATTTCAGGTACCCATATAGTGCCATCAATTTACACAGCACTCCACACATACATTGCACACTCACATCAGTCCCTACCCTCAAGGAGCCCACATTCCAAGGTCCCCAACTCACATTCATATACTAGGGCCAATTTTGGACAGAAGCCAATTAACCTACCAGCATGTCTTTGGAGTGTGGGAGGAAACTGGAATACCCGGAGGAAACCCACGAAGGCACAGAGAGAACATGCAAACTCCAGGCAGGTAGTGTCATGGTTGGGATTCGAACCAGTGACCCTTTTTTATGTTAGGCAAGAGTGCTAACCACTACACCACTGTGCTGCCCATTTGATTGTTGATCTGGAGTTGCCATGGTTCTGCATATGTCATTAGTTATGACACCAGCCATTTGATGGTTTCACAGTTTGGTCGAGAGTTCAAGCAAATGTTAAAATTAGCAATCACAGCATGTCAAACAAAATAAAAAATTCCCAGTTTAAGTTACCAACCAGTCTGCAACCAATCGAATTATCCTGTTTAATAGTATGCGTTAAAAACAGGACCATGGTGCTGTCCTTGGGGCAAGACCTATCCACAACACTATGAGGAAGTTTGTGCCCACTATAGGATAATGAAATTCACATATGTCTCCATGTGGCTTTGCTGCAAGTCTCCTTTTCTCCTTGCCATACAATGGGCCCCTAGTGGAGTCCTCAAGTGCTCACTGGGGAATCTGTAGAAGATTACGATTGTGGTACTTCCTGATGAAGAACGTTATTTAATATACATATATAATGTATGTTCAAAACACGTTGGATTTCTCCAGTTGAAATGGGCTGTGGTGAGGTCATCTCAGTCTGCAAATTACAACTGGTTGTACCACTGTCCGTTCAACACAAGTCTAACATTTTTGATCTCTGTTGGTCTTCCTTCTCTGTAAAATGGTAATGTAGTTCTTTTAAGATAAAGCCAATGCTACTGGCCGTTTTTAATCGATGTTCTTAATAAAAATTATTTTTATACAAATTTCTATGCTTACATGTCTGGTTGCCGACAAAATCACACAAGAGGTTTATAACAGCCTCCACAGTGGAAGCGCATTCATTATAGTAGATATTCAGAGGGCAGGCAAGCAGTCTAGTGTGCCCCTGTGCCTTTAAGGAGAGACAGGCTCCCTCCAGGCTCACTTGCACTCTGCCTATCCATTATATTGTATGTGCTTCCACTGTGGAGGCTCTCAAAATGTAGAGTTAGGACTGCAGATAACACTGGGGTGCCATGAACTGGCTCTGCAACTTATGCATGTAAATGTGTGCAAACTAAACCCCTGTTTTTAACGCATACTGTAAGCTCTGTTAGACATAATAATTTGGTTGGTTGCAGACTGGTCGGTAAGTAGAGCTGGGAATTTTCTTTGGTTTTGTTTTTGTTTTTGGTTTTATTGGACAAGCGTCACTCTTCCACATGCTCCTTGCTGCAAAGGCCAGTTCTAGGTGGGGGACAGTTACCATTTGTTTGTAGCAATCACAGCATGCCTGAAATGTAACCGTGTTGGGAAACCGTTAAATCATTGGGTTTAGTCCTGCTTTAAAACTGAATTCTAGGTATGACAATTTGTACATAGTTACATTGGTCCAGCATGGTCTAGCATGTGCCATACCTGTGAGGTCCCCATTGAAGCTGGAAATTACTGTAGTAGACATCACTAATACAACACCGTTACCTTCCGGGTCCTGCGCCAAGCAGTTGTCCTGCTGCTTACTGAGCACAGGACGTCGCCTGCTCAGCATGGGCATCATTCAGGGAAAACTTTTTATTCTCTCAATGAATGCAAAGCATTCTCCGATCGGACAAGGTGAGAATCATGATGTCCCCACTCCCCTCTTCACCTTGTCCAATCAGAGAACACTTTGCATTCTTTTAGAAAATGCAAAATTTGTTCTCTGAATGGCGCTGAGGAAGCAATCATTGTCCTCCTCCTGTCTTCAATAAGCAGCAGGGCAGACGCTTGGCACAGGACCTAACTACCTAATATAATAAATACCTAAACTTCAGGCTAAAATTTTTAGTATGTATCCTCTTCTGATAAGGTCCAAGCGGTACTGCCTGGACCATAGAAGAAGCAGCTACACCCAGAAAGCTTGCCCAGAAAGTTTAAGCTGAAGTTTAGGGATGACCATTTTTACATCGTTATATTGATCCAGCTTGGACCAATGTAAGTATGTAAATGCTATACCTGTTAGTGCACATAAAAAAGCATCACAGACAGTACTCAACATTGTTGTTGCAAGTAAAGGGTACAGCTACAATCATCGTAAATTGCTTGAGATTGCAATTAGACATAAGTGAGGTCAGGTTAAACATAATAAGGCTCTTGGAACCTTTTTAAAACAGGATCTAATCTTCAAAGGTCAAATCATTTGCATGTTTTAAGGCTATCTATTTTGTGGGACTCTAAACAAAACATCTTTTCTAGGTTTGGGCTGATAGGGAAAGGGTTAGAACCTCTGCTGGAAGATTTTCCGAGGAATATTTGTACAAAAATCTTGTCAATACATTTGATAGTGCCATCAGAGCCTGCCCATCAGTGCCTATCAGTGTCACTCATCAGTGCAACCTATTTGTGCCACCTATCAGTGCAGCATATTAGTACCTCCTCATCAGTGCCACTTAATCAGTGCCACGTCATCGTTGCTGATAAGTGTCATCATCAGTGCCGATCAGTGCTGCTTCATCAACGCACATCAATGAATGAGAAAAATTACTTATTTACAAAATGCACTGACAGAGACTAAGAAACTTATTTTTTTCAAAATTTTTGGTCGTTTTTAGTCTTTTTTGCATAAAAAAAGAAAAACCCAGTGGTGATTAATTACCACTAAAAGAAAGCCTTATTTGTCAAGAGAAAATGATAAAAATTCAATTTGCGTACAGAGTGTCATAATCGCGCAACACCTTTAAAAAGCATGCCTGGGGGGGTGCCCTAATCCCGTCTGTGAAGGGTTACAGCCCCGTGATGTACAGAAAGTGCTGCACCCTTTTTTTATTTTTATTTTTATTTTATTTTTTAAAAGCACACAGACTCCTCCAAGGGTCTACTGTGGATTTTGGGGACCTTAGTTGGATCTTTGTACTGTTTTTTTTTTTTTTGTAAATGTCACTTTGCTGTGTCACACCCTAAACCAAGAAAAAAAAAATGTAGTGTTCTCTCCAAAACACACACCAGACTATTTAAATCTGGTGTAGATTTTAAAGTGATTGCTAAGACTTTTTTAAAACAACAAATGTTATATATATCTATAGATATATAGATATATCTATTAGGGCTGTGGAAATTAAAGATTAATTCATCGATTAATCAATTAATTTTTTTGATCAATCAAAATTCTTTTGATCGGTACTCACCTCTCCGCTGGCTTCCGGGTCTTCAGGGAGTTCCGTCTGAGATCTGGTGACATCACGGATATCGACGTCACTGAACTCCTCCCCCCTTCCCCAAGTGCCTCCGTCTGCTAACGAAGGGAAGGAGGGTGGAGTCCGGTGACGTTGAAGTTCTAATTGAACGTAACGCGTACGTGGGAGGAGCTACGCATGACGTCACCCGCTTCTGCCCTACGGAACTAACACAATTGTCAGCTTTACATGCTGTGTTTTTATCATTTTTATGTGAGTAGTTTGTGTTTGAACACAAAAATGTAATCCTATACTTAAGCGGTGAGCACTTAGATCTTTTCTTTCTACCCATGACCTGGCGTCCGCTTGCATGACCACCTGTTTGCACAGGGGTCCATGCCATAAGGTGAGAGTGATTAGTTAGACCGGAGGTGGAGGGACTGTCACACTACTGTGGGACAAAAAATTACTTACGTCAGTGCTACAGTTTGAATTTAAAACGTATTTGTGTGAACTGTGACATTAAGTCATGGATTGTGGAAACGAACTAGTGTCGGGTGATTGTATATAGCGTATACCTAATTTACCACTGACTAATGCAGAGTTGCAATGCAAGGAGATCAGCTAAAAGTAGTTGGATCTGTATGTGCGTTATAATTAATCGAAATTAGTGGTTAATGGTTTTCCACAGAGCATCCCCAAATCTCCTCTTCAGGGACCCCTTGCCGCACGCTTGGCTCCTCTTCTTTTCTAAGTGTCCACAAAACCAGCAGCTTACTATGTTGGCACTTGTGCGGGCTCAATCCCGAGCCCGGCTGTGTGCTTCTATAGACCCACCCTCCCAACTCACTAGATTTGACCGATAGCAAATGGCTCCTGCTGCTCACAGTCAAGCTTGAAAGAGCACAGTGAGGAGAGAGAACTGAAGCCAGGTACAACGCTGGTTCAATACAGGAGTCGGGTAAGTGTTACGGAGGGTGGCTAGGGGTACTGCTATTGTTAGGTTTTTTACCTTCAAAGAGAAGTATGGGATTTTTTTTCCCCATATTCATACTTACCTAGGTGGATGCAGCATTGGTCCCCCATCGCCTCTTCACTGAGAACCAAGAGATCAAACTCCGCTGATGGCCCCAAGCGGAGAGCTGCTGAGTGTCAATCAGCATCTCTCCTGTTCTTCTCCTGCACGCCGAGTTGTGGAGAGGCGGGGAGCGACTGTCTCAGCGGCTCACTGTGAGGCTGAGACGGCCATCAGTCCAGGCACCTGGTGCATCCAGACTTCAGAAGTCGGGATGATGCGGTGCCTCGACTGATCTTGATGACATCAGCAAAGACCGGACTTTAGACTGCTCTCTGCTGAAAATAGGTCACAGGAGTGCAAAACAAATTGCACTCCTATGACTCATAGGAGAAGCCCAATCTAACAAGCTCAGGCTGGACTTCTCCTTTAATACAGAGAATGCACTGGTAGGAGAATTTACCTTTACAATCACATAAAAAAAAAAGTGTGAGATCACCCTAAAAATCCATCCCAGACTCTTAATCCAAGTATGCAGTCTGGCTGGTCAGGAAACCAGGAAGGTAAAGGGGAGTATGAGCCTACCCCCTCCTGAAACGTAACATGAGGGGGGTACATGCCCTGGGAAATCACTTTGTCCCCTTGTTGATGAGGACAGGGGCCTCTTCCCCACAACCCTGGCCGGTGGCTGTGGAAGTCTGCGAGTGGAGGGGGAGGGGGGCTTAATGAAAACTGGAAGCCCCCTTTAATAAGCCTCTCCATGTGAGTGATTAAGGGTTGCATAGTACCTACTCATTCACAAAAAAATAATAATAAAAAACATAGCCTAGAAATAAAGACATGCAAAACGATCTAACAAGTCCTTTTTTAGAAAAATAATAATTCCCCAAAAATGTCCCTTGTAAAGCTATTGTGATGATGTCTGCCACCCTCTGAGAAAAAGCCAAGCAACCCAGCAAGCATAACCAATCCTGACGGTACCACTAGCCAAATGACAGTTCCCCAAGCTATAATCAGCTATATAACGGAGAGGGGGCGTGGGATAATGGTGACATTACCACTATCTCCGCTCACGTTCCACTGTGCTCATCCCTACTTTTCATGTTCAATTTTGGTATTAATTTAGTTTTGCTGTTAGGATTTAATTTGCTCCTTCATTTTTTTGTTTTCAAGAGACTGGGGCTGCTCTGCAAGTGCACCACAAATGCATGCAATGGGATGTGCAGGGGTCAAAGGGTTAAAGCAGGCATTGAGGAGGTGATACAAAACCTCTTCACGGCCTGTCAAAAGGGTGAATGCTCGAGCCCTTATGCTGCGTACACACAACCGGACTTTTTTCGATGGACTTGGTCGGGCGGACTGGAATCCGTCAGACAATTTGATCGTGTGTGGGCTCCAGCAGACTTTTTCTTCCTAAAAGTGCGGCGGACCTAGAAATAAAACTTGCTTCAATTCTTTCCAAAGGATTAGAGTCCGGTCGAAAAATCTGGTTGTCTGTGTGCTAGTCCGACGGACTAAAACGGACACTAGGGCAGCTATTGGCTACTGGCTATGAATTTCCTTACTCTACGTCAGTGATTCTCAATCAGGGTTCCATAGAACCCTAGGGTTCCTCCAGAGGTTGCTAGGGGTTCCGCAATTTCTGCCTCTCAGATAAGTTTCCACTGACACCACTGATCTTTTTAGCTATCTGTAAGGAGGTAATACTTCCCAATGACCACAAGTGTAAGGACCATAAGTGGCCATTACACTAATGCATCATGAGTTGTAGATTTCTAAATTTTAGCAGGGGTTCCTCAACACTAGAGAACTATTTCAAGGGTTCCTCTGTGTTGAAAAGGTTGAGAAAGGCTGTTCTACATTATCACGTTCGAATCCGTCTGACTTTTGGAGCGATCGTGTGTGGCCAAGTCCACTGGTTTGAAAGCCCGGCGGACCTCAGCTGCAAAGTCCGTTGGATTGTCCGCCGGACCAAGTCCGTTGAAAAGTCATGGTCATGTGTACGCGGCATTAGTGTCAATTTAAGACTATCCAATTGTTTTCCGATTCCTTCATTTTCATTTAATTGCACATCAAATCAGATAATAAAATTAGAATGAAGGTCCGGAAAAAAAAAATGTCAGAGCTATAGAGGATCATTTGCTTCTCATGGAAGAGGAGACACTAGAAGGAGTTCAAACATGAAAACAGTCCCAAAGGTAGGTACCCGTAACTCTCAAGGGTTGGGTGCTCAGCTTCTTGTGCGACATTTATGGCCCCTGGTGTTATGTTACAGGTTCCTCAACAGCTACTGGAACCTAATTTTACCTGGATTTGCTTTCTTCAGCAGTTCAGAAAAAAACATAAAACCATTTTGGTTTCCCCAGATTGTACGATGAGCTTATTATGCAGGAGAAAGCTCCTGGATTAATCGCAGATTGCGAGAGCTGCGGGGCAGAGATCCCTTCTCCCCAGTCCCGTCCTTGTCTCCTGTACTCCTCATTATTCATGTGTTTCTGTGTACGCATACATTGTTCTGAGATGCTATGTACACTGCCGTGACTAGATTAATCACTGCCTGGGTCCCATCGGGATTGCTGGGATATTTGTAGGAAGCTCAATTCCCTGGACTATAAAGTGGAAGAACAAGACAGCTCTGTTTATCAGCGTTACGACAAAAAAAAAAAAAAAGTAAAGAGCAGCTCACCTTCCTATTTATGATGAAATAATACCTTTTAATTAAAGACAAAGTCCAGACTAATGTAAAAACATGCATTTGGTCTGTGTGCGTGTTCATTGAATAACTGTGTGCAAATTACTAATCTTTCTTTATATTAAAAGGAAATTATAGAGTATTCCCAGAACAGGTTCTGTTATTACTGTAACATTAACCTAAACTTAATTTATTCAATGAGAATTTCAGCTTTTTTTATATGCTTGCTGTTCCCTATTTTTACCATTATATTTCATATAGCGAATTGTAAATGCTCCCTCTAGTGGCCATTGGTAAATCACGAAATGGGATTGGCAATTCTGGCTTAAAGTTAAAGGGTGACAACACTCCCTCGCTCTGAACTGTACATCTGTGTTATCATCCTATCACACAGGCTTTCCACGGAGAAGAGGCCCAACAGACACCACACAGGCCATCTGTTATCATCATCAGGAAACCCACCCTGAGAAATAGCATGCATCCAAGGATGGAGTACATATAGACAGGAAGAGGATGAAAAGAGGGTGCTGGAGATCAGCATTACTGGAGACAACACCAGATGAAAAATAGATGAAAACAAAAACGTCGCTTGAAGTCTGAACTTGGGAAAGCATGTAGCCAGTGAAGTCTGACCTGAAGCAAGCATGGAGGTAGTAATATCCAACCTAGACCAAGCATGCAGTCAGTGAGCCTAAACTGCAAAAAGCATACAACCAATGCAGTCTGACCTGGAGCAAGCATACAGTACAGCCAGTGATGTCTGCCCTGGAGCAAGCATGAAGCCAGTGACGTCTGCTATGGAGCAAGCATGCAGCAAGTGAGGTCTTCCCTGGAGCAAGCATGAAGCCAGTGACGTCTTCCCAGGAGCAAGCATGAAGCCAGTGACGTCTGCCCTGGAGCAAGCATGAAGCCAGTGACGTCTGCCCTGGAGCAAGCATGAAGCCAGTGACGTCTGCCCTGGAGCAAGCATGAAGCCAGTGACGTCTGCCCTGGAGCAAGCATGAAGCCAGTGACGTCTGCCCTGGAGCAAGCATGAAGCCAGTGACGTCTGCCCTGGAGCAAGCATGAAGCCAGTGACGTCTGCCCTGGAGCAAGCATGAAGCCAGTGACGTCTGCCCTGGAGCAAGCATGAAGCCAGTGACGTCTGCCCTGGAGCAAGCATGAAGCCAGTGACGTCTGCCCTGGAGCAAGCATGAAGCCAGTGACGTCTGCTATGGAGCAAGCATGCAGCAAGTGAGGTCTTCCCTGGAGCAAGCATGAAGCCAGTGACGTCTTCCCAGGAGCAAGCATGAAGCCAGTGACGTCTTCCCTGGAGCAAGCATGAAGCCAGTGACGTCTGCCCTGGAGCAAGCATGAAGCCAGTGACGTCTGCCCTGGAGCAAGCATGAAGCCAGTGACGTCTGCCCTGGAGCAAGCATGAAGCCAGTGACGTCTGCTATGGAGCAAGCATGCAGCAAGTGAGGTCTTCCCTGGAGCAAGCATGAAGCCAGTGACGTCTTCCCAGGAGCAAGCATGAAGCCAGTGACGTCTGCCCTGGAGCAAGCATGAAGCCAGTGACGTCTGCCCTGGAGCAAGCATGAAGCCAGTGACGTCTGCCCTGGAGCAAGCATGAAGCCAGTGACGTCTGCCCTGGAGCAAGCATGAAGCCAGTGACGTCTGCCCTGGAGCAAGCATGAAGCCAGTGACGTCTGCCCTGGAGCAAGCATGAAGCCAGTGACGTCTGCCCTGGAGCAAGCATGAAGCCAGTGACGTCTGCCCTGGAGCAAGCATGAAGCCAGTGACGTCTGCCCTGGAGCAAGCATGAAGCCAGTGACGTCTGCCCTGGAGCAAGCATGAAGCCAGTGACGTCTGCTATGGAGCAAGCATGCAGCAAGTGAGGTCTTCCCTGGAGCAAGCATGAAGCCAGTGACGTCTTCCCAGGAGCAAGCATGAAGCCAGTGACGTCTTCCCTGGAGCAAGCATGAAGCCAGTGACGTCTGCCCTGGAGCAAGCATGAAGCCAGTGACGTCTGCCCTGGAGCAAGCATGAAGCCAGTGACGTCTGCCCTGGAGCAAGCATGAAGCCAGTGACGTCTGCTCTGGAGCAAGCATGAAGCCAGTGACGTCTGCTCTGGAGCAAGCATGAAGCCAGTGACGTCTGCCCTGGAGCAAGCATGAAGCCAGTGACGTCTGCCCTGGAGCAAGCATGAAGCCAGTGACGTCTGCCCTGGAGCAAGCATGAAGCCAGTGACGTCTGCCCTGGAGCAAGCACGAAGCCAGTGACGTCTGCCCTGGAGCAAGCACGAAGCCAGTGACGTCTGCCCTGGAGCAAGCACGAAGCCAGTGACGTCTGCCCTGGAGCAAGCACGAAGCCAGTGACGTCTGCCCTGGAGCAAGCACGAAGCCAGTGACGTCTGCCCTGGAGCAAGCACGAAGCCAGTGACGTCTGCCCTGGAGCAAGCACGAAGCCAGTGACGTCTGCCCTGGAGCAAGCACGAAGCCAGTGACGTCTGCCCTGGAGCAAGCACGAAGCCAGTGACGTCTGCCCTGGAGCAAGCACGAAGCCAGTGACGTCTGCCCTGGAGCAAGCACGCAGCCAGTGACGTCTGCCCTGGAGCAAGCACGAAGCCAGTGACGTCTGCCCTGGAGCAAGCACGAAGCCAGTGACGTCTGCCCTGGAGCAAGCACGAAGCCAGTGACGTCTGCCCTGGAGCAAGCACGAAGCCAGTGACGTCTGCCCTGGAGCAAGCACGAAGCCAGTGACGTCTGCCCTGGAGCAAGCACGAAGCCAGTGACGTCTGCCCTGGAGCAAGCACGAAGCCAGTGACGTCTGCCCTGGAGCAAGCACGAAGCCAGTGACGTCTGCCCTGGAGCAAGCACGAAGCCAGTGACGTCTGCCCTGGAGCAAGCACGAAGCCAGTGACGTCTGCCCTGGAGCAAGCACGAAGCCAGTGACGTCTGCCCTGGAGCAAGCACGAAGCCAGTGACGTCTGCCCTGGAGCAAGCACGAAGCCAGTGACGTCTGCCCTGGAGCAAGCACGAAGCCAGTGACGTCTGCCCTGGAGCAAGCACGAAGCCAGTGACGTCTGCCCTGGAGCAAGCATGAAGCCAGTGACGTCTGCCCTGGAGCAAGCATGAAGCCAGTGACGTCTGCCCTGGAGCAAGCATGAAGCCAGTGACGTCTGCCCTGGAGCAGGCATGAAGCCAGTGACGTCTGCCCTGGAGCAAGCATGAAGCCAGTGACGTCTGTCCTGGAGCAAGCACGAAGCCAGTGACGTCTGCCCTGGAGCAAGCATGAAGCCAGTGACATCTGCTATGGAGCAAGCGTGCAGCAAGTGACGTCTGCCCTGGAGCAAGCATGAAGCCAGTGATGTCTGCCCTGGAGAAAGCATGCAGACAGTGAAGCCTGCCCTGAAGCAAGCATGCAACCAGTTACGTCTGCCCTGGTCCAAGCATGCAGCAAGTAACGTCTGCCCTGGAGCAAACACGCAAACAGAGATGTCTGTTCTTGTGCAGGCATGCAGCCAGTGGAGTTGGACATGGAGCTCCCATGCAGCCAGTGGAGTTGGACATGGAGCTCCCATGCAGCCAGTGGAGTTGGACATGGAGCTCCCATGCAGCCAGTGGAGTTGGACATGGAGCTTCCATGCAGCCAGTGGAGTTGGACATGGAGCTTCCATGCAGCCAGTGGAGTTGGACATGGAGCTCCCATGCAGCCAGTGGAGTTGGACATGGAGCTTCCATGCAGCCAGTGGAGTTGGACATGGAGCTTCCATGCAGCCAGTGGAGTTGGACATGGAGCTTCCATGCAGCCAGTGGAGTTGGACATGGAGCTTCCATGCAGCCAAGGGAGTTGGACATTGATCTCCCATGCAGCCAGTGAAGTCTGACAGGGTGCAAGCATGCAGTCAGTGATGTCTGCCATGGAGCAAGCATGCCATATGGCCAGTGAGTTGGGACTGGAACAAGCATTCAGCCAGTGAAGTCCAAAATACCTGCATTTCTGTCCTGAGTGCTTGATAGTAATAGTCAGCCCCTTTGCATGTAGCTGCCCGTGTTCTATATTCATATCAGTAGTCCCTATTGTTCCTGAGCTGGGAATCCTCACTTCTGGGCGCACACCTTGTCTCACTCCTGCACCCGCAATGAACATTCCAATGCTTGCAAAAATATGCAAAACATTTTAATGATTTTGTGTCCGCCTTCCAAGTGTGGGATTTGCGAGATCACTTACAAGATACAAAAAGTCTCTTTTTCATTTATTACAAAGCAGCACATGCTGGGACTCGCTCCTCGTGGAAGCGCCTTCTACTCTGTGTAATTAGGCAGATCTGGGGAGATGGATTGACAAAATAACACAAAACGACATGTTGTTAGATGTCACTTGAAATGCCTAAATCATGTTGTGACATCAAATAAAAAATACTTGTTAAAAACGCACCTGATATTTAAAGTGAACCTTTCTCTCGTACGATAAAAAATGATTTGCTCTTTGCCTTACCATGTCCTTTCTCCAGATGATGACTTCATTTTGACCACCTGAGCCAATCACTGGGTTGGGATGAGAACAAAGCCGCAGAGTTTCTTTCTCCTATGGCAGTGACATAGCATCTTATCATATAAACCCTAAATTGTGCTGCACGGCGCGAATATCAAAATAAAATAAACTAATATATAAACTTCATCACATTAAAGTCCAAAAAACAGCATATAACCCATAATAATGTTACATCAAAGTGCCATTATATAACGTAAATTAGGAAAACAAAAGTCCATGAAAACTAAGTACATATCTGGATTAAAGAAATTGTGTGTCTCTTTAAATCATCCCTTGTGGATCCACCAAACAGTGCTCAAAAACAAATCGGTGACTTGTGCTCCCTCCACCCGATGTACTCTCACCTAGGATATATGACCATGCGGTCTACATAAGCTTGCGTTCCTCTCAGTGGACCAAAAGAGGTCACGATTGTAGGTATCCTATGCTTCTCGTGCTGATGCACAATCCCTGGGTATCTCCAGTCGGGCACACATATGAAAAGGGAAAATGCCAAACATTGTGCTTTATCCTTTAAAATATGTTTCTGCCATAAAAAAACTTCCAGCCATACACTCACTTGTTTAAGGCGCCACCAAACTATAAATCGTATGCAGCATACACAAAGAGTAACAGTTCTCCAGTGTACATACTCGTCACTGGTATAGTTAGCACACTCTCACGTCCTTAGGAAATTGTGACGTCATCAAGCCCCTCCCCTACACGTTACACCACAGGGTCACTGGGCTTCATCAGGGGGATTGTGATTGGCCGGCATGGCGCTCTAGCTTACACACTATATTGTCTAAAGTATTGGGATGCCCGCCTTTACACACACATGAACTTTAATGGTATCACAAACCTAGTCCGTTTGGTTCAATATTTAGTTGGCCCACCCTTTGCAACTATAACAGCTTCAACTCTTCTGGCAAGGCCGTCAACAAGGTTTAGGAGTGTGTCTATGGAAACGTTTGACCATTCTTCCAGAAGCGCATTTGTGAGCTCAGGCACTGATGTTGGAAGAGAACGGTGATCCCAGCTTAAGTATGAAACTTTTCCCAGGGAGTGTGAGCGGACACGGGGCCACATGATGAGACTGGAAGAGAAGCAGTTAAATCTTAAGCTGCATAGGGAGTTTTTCACTGTCAGGGCAGTAAGGATGTGTAACTCTCTTCCACAATCAGTGGTGTGGGCAAGAAGTAAGGATAGTTTTAACAGACTCTTGGACAGGCATCTTAGCGAAAACAATTTACGGGAATATGGGAAATTATTATTTTTTTTTTTTTTTACACACACACCTACACAAGTGGAACTGGGTGAACTGTTGTCTTTATTCAACCCTACCAACTATGGAACTATGTAAGGCCTGGCTTACAGTCTCCACTCTAATTCATCCCAAAGGTGTTCCATTTGGTTGGTTTTTATATATTTTTTGGCTATATTTATTATAGCAAATGTAAAAAAAAAATTGTTTTTTTTTTCCAAAATTGTCGCTCTTTTTTTGTTTATAGCGCAGAAAATAAAAACTGCAGAGGTGATCAAATACCACCAAAAGAAAGTTCTATTTGTGGGAAAAAAGGGACATCAATTTTTTTTGGGTACAACGTTGCACGACCGCGCAATTGTCAGCTAAATTGACGCAGTGCCTTATCGCAAAAAATGCTCTGGTCAGGAAGGGGGTAAATCCTTTTGAGGATGAAGTGATAAAAGAGACACACAATTTATTTAATCCACATATGGACTATGTTTTCATGGACTTTTTTTTCTTAATTTAGGTTATATTATGGCACTTTGAGTTAACATTATTATGGGTTATGTGCTTTTTTTTTGGACATGTGATGAATGTTATATACTAGTTTATTTTAATATTAGAGGAGCGTGGCTCAATTTTAGCTTTATATTCTACTGAGGCACATGCATATGAGAGTGTGGACTGTGTGAGCGATTCACAGTACAATATTAATATTGTTTTGTAGCTGTTGTGATTTACATATCTCAATAGCTACTCACAAGGGTTTATTTAACATAGAATCTTCTCATAAATGTTTCCTTTTGCAGGAGATACCTTTAATTTGAAATAGGGCTCTTTCAGATGGGCAGGAGTGTCTAGCGGCCTCTAAAAAAAGTGATCTTTGGTGGAATGCTGTGGAGCAGCTCCTGCCAAGGGCTCAGAATCGATCCTCGTCCCACTACATATCCGCTAAATATCAGCTTTTTTTTTGTTTTTCTTTAAAATCCCAGAAAGAAGTTTGTATTAATGACCCTTGAACTATTACACACCTGACCCCTGCACTCTATGCGTTGCCCACACCTGACCCCTGTACATTACACACTCCTGCACTCTGTACATTACCCCCTACTGATCCATTCACTCTGTACAATACCCACTCCTGGTCCCTACACCTTACACACTCCTAAACCCTGTGCTCTATACATTACCCACTACTGATCCATTCACTCTGTACATTACCCACTCCTGACCCCTGCACATTACATACTCCTAAATCCCTGCGCTCTGTATATTACCCACTACTGATCCATTCACTCTGTACAATACCCACTCCTGATCCCTGCACATTACACACTCCTTACCCCTGGGCTCTGAACATTACCCGCTATTGATCCATTCACTCTGTACATTACCCACTCCTGAACCCTGCACATTACATACTCCTAAACCCCTGTGCTCTGTATATTACCCACTACTGATCCATTCACTCTGTACATTACCCACTCCTGACTCTTGAACCATGTACATTTCACACCTGACCTATACATTCTGTGCATTATCCAGTCGTGACCCCTGCACTCTGTACATTACCCTCTACTGATCCATTCACTCTGTACAATAACCACTCCTGATCCCTGCACATTACACACTCCTAAACCCTGTACATTACCCATTATTGATCCATTCACTCTGTACATTACCCACTCCTGACCCCTGCACATTACACACTCCTGACCCCTGCACCCTGTACATTACCCTCTACTGATCCATTCACTCTGTACATTACCCACTCCTGACCCTTGAACCATGTACATTACACACCTGACCCCTACACTCTGTGTGTTATCCAGTCTTGACCCCTGCACTCTATGCATTACCCACTCCTGACACCTGAACATTACTTTCCCCTGCATAATTTGGACATTACCCACTCCTGACCCCTGCAGATTACATACCCCTGTGCACTTTGGATATTACCCACTTCTGTCCCCTGCACGCTATACATTACATACTCCTGACACCTGCATATCATACATTATATACTCTTGATAGCTGCACCCATACTTTTGACCTGTGTGCTCTGTACAAGTTGTAACTCTCTCCCACTGTTAGCACAATTTTTTCACTTCCAAATTTATCTACACTGCCTCCAGTCTAGGGGGAAGGGGTGGTTAAATTCAGGCTCCAGCTCTGTCAGGTGGGTGGGACTTGTCAGGTAGGTCGTACGGGGCCCCATGATTTTAAAGGACAGCACTACGTCCGTGTATAGAGCAGAGAAAGCCTCAGACTGCCATAACAAATAAAATGGCAATTTTAGGAAATTGTAGGGACGGTCACTTTAAGAGCAGAAGCAGGCCAGAAATGAGCATACAGCGGCATACACCAGAAAACCCATATGAGGACAGAGCTCGTGAATCCTTTCTTGTGCTACGGCGTCCCTTAGGGAAATGCTTGGCAAACCCTCCAGTCAAACTGCTAACATGCATTTTAATTGGACTTAAATCAAAAAACTATCAAGTTAACAACAAACCACAGTGGCTGCAAAGAAAGGAATTCATTTCATGGCTAAAAGAATCTCCAGAATTCCTGGATTCGGTCAGGGTTCGTTAATAAGGGCAAATCTGTATACACAGGCAGTAAAATGTTTCCTAAAAAACAAGAAATTCTATTACAACAAAACGATAGGATTTGGCATTATTGTTCATCTAATAAGTATATAGATATCTATTTTGATATACATATATCAATATATAGATATCTATCTATAATGTGTGTGTGTGTGTGTGTGTGTGTGTGTGTGTGTGTGTGTGTGTGTGTGTGTGTGTGTGTGTGTGTGTGTGTGTGTGTGTGAGAATGAAATCCCTTTATAATCTCCTTAATGAGCGTTAGGGTCCATACAGGCCTGTGTGTTACGGTAACACGCGGTAAAATGGGCATGAACAATGTGTAGCGCCTTGATGCCCAATTTCACCACAGTGCCATATGTTGTAGTGCACTGTATTAAAAAAAAAAAAAAAAAAATTGCATCTGCTATGTGTGTGTTAACGCACCCCCCTCCCCCCCATAAAACCACCAAAGCTACTTCAAAGTACTTAGGAAGTAGGTTAAACTTACATATAACATTGTGCCACTACTTGCGATATTTGGCCCCATTTCCTGTGGAGATTGTGATGCCAATGCCATGCCTCTGCACCTCATCCAATCAGAGAAGGCTTTGCATTCATTAGGAGAATGTAAAATGTTCCTTGAATGGTGCCCATGCCAACTGAGCAACCTCCTGTGTTCCTGTTGCTCAGCACGGAATTTTGGAAGCAAGTGAAGATCACTGGAGTAGCTGCTAGAGGGATCTCATACCTACGGCACATACATACTTACTGGATCAGCGTAACTATGTAAAAAGTTCAATCGAAATACCTAAACTTCAGAGAAAGTTCTCCTGTTGTTGCCACAAAGTTAACCTTTGTGTGGACTCCAGTTGCCATACACCACAAAGATGACTTGACTGAGATGATGTGAGAAGTTACCAGGGGAGTTGACAATGGTTGAAGAGTATGGAAAGATGGGTGGGGGTTTGGTATCTGAAGTTGGAGAGCAACTAGTGTAGAGCTAATCACTCCGAGCCCCAGCGTGATTGTGTCTACTGTTAGTGGAGGAAAGGCACACTGCAAGAAAAGTGCAGTCGCGGGGCGGGTGGTAACCATCTCAAGTACTGTCGTGAGGGGCTAGTACCTGGTGCACTGATGAAAGCCTCCCTCTACCTTAGTAGACCTTCTCTTTCTCTTGTGTGTTGGCTGCCCTCCAAAAACCCAAGTGATATACTTATGTTCTATACGTCACCAATATACATTATATACAATTTAGGTTGGTCAAAATCTCCCAATAGGTGTATATGTGTTTGTGTGTGTGTATATATATATATATATATATATATACACACACACACACACACACACACACACACACACACACACACATACATACATACATCTACATACACACACAATCAACACTAGTACTGTATGTGTGCACAAATTGGCTATAGTATGCACATTCACATGCTGCATGCCGGCCCCTTGCATGGGAAGGGTTGAAGAAAGACCTAGCAGCCTACCTTGGCTACCTATGGAAAAAGGCTTCATGCATATTAGACATGGTGCCCAGAGAGCTAACCCATAGAATCTATGAGAGTTGGATAAGACTGCACGGATATATACAATACATACTGTATATGTACTGAAAAAGGTGGACTGAGCTCCATCAAAACATTGACTATAAAATGCTATTACTTTGACTTATCTCCACTGCAAGACCCATGAGTGCCTCTATACCTTTTTTTGTCGTCATCGGCGCATGCTCTGTGAAGAAACGGACCACCGTGCCATTTCTTCCCCCAGCATGTGCCGTGACTGACGGCTCCCACACACATGCACCGGAGTGACGTCACGTGACTCCGACCAGTCACAGAGCCGGAGTCCGTGGCCCTGAAAGGAAGAGGGGCGAAGATGGACGCGGCCTGCTCAGGGGACAGCGCGGGTAAGGGTCATATGATGGGCTAGTATGCGACACCCATTATGCTTTTCATTTGCCGGCCTTGTGGGGAGCAAAAGAGGAAGTAAAACCCACCGGGGTTCACTTCCACTTTAAAGGACCTGCTGTTGACATCTTGGTGCTAGCATGCCTTCAGAGGTCTAGTGGAGAGACCATGCTTCAACGCGTTATGGTGGGTAGTCATAATGATATAGATTATATATATATATATATATATATATATATATATATATATATATATATATATATATATATATATATATATATATATATATATATATTTTACTGTTTCACACTTGCCAAGGCAATGCAATCACATATAAGAATGTTTATGTATGTTATAGTATTATAGATAATAGTATTCCTGTATATATATATGTGTATATTTTTCATAACATATTTAAAGAGATGAGTGAGTTTTCTTGAAAGGTGCATTTCATAAAATAAAAAAAAAAATACATAATAATAATAATAATAATAATAATAATAATAATAATAAGAAGAATTTTATTATATATATATAAACAACACATTCTTATAAACACTCATATATACATTTGCTCTTGGCCAAGCTGGTCTTACTGTCATATATAAGACATACCTATACCTAGGGCACTCTGGTCTTATCTCGACTTATCCAAGTGTATCGCTTACAATCAGGCTGAGGAATGCAATATTTAATGGAACACTGGTGAGTGTGGGGAAGAGATATTTAGCAGAAAATGAAGACAGAAATAGTCCGAGCACCCCCCATCCCCCCTCCTCTCCTCCAAGAAGCGACTCTAGCTGCCATTTAAAAAGCGGAGCTTTGCAGCTGCGGAGCACTTCTCTGCAGCCTGTGTCATTTTCAAAGAATCCACCTCAAACAGGCTCTAATCTCCGGCATACTGAGCCTGGAAGTAAATCCGCAGCCAAACAGCATCAGTTGCTATCAAAGGCGGTCAATGTTTAATTTATGTGGGACTACAATCTTATCACTTCAGCATTTTTTTTTTTGGGCTCTTCAAAATAAAACAAGCTCCCGTCTAGCAATCAGTAGCATCTCCCGTTACCATGGCGACCTAATCACATTGAACAAAAATGATTTAAGGAAACCATCTTTCTTTTTTTTTTTTTCGCTTCTTCTTTTTAATAATGAAGGCATGACCCTGTGATTGATAGATAATGAACATTCATAAAGAAGAAAGGATATTCGGGAATAAATAATTGAATTGCCCAGCCCACCGCCATCCCAAAGCAATAAAATAAAACCGAGCTAAATCAACAATTAAGTGTTTTATATTGGAAGACACGGGCGGTAATAAGGTTTTCCCCAGTGCTTACTGGTTTATTTATGGAAAGTGACTGTTATATGAAACTGCAGGCTATGCAAATTGTCTGTTCAATAATAGAGATAGCAAACAATAGCTAAGTATTGTGAATTTATTATATACCTATATCGTTCAACATGTTGGTGTCGGTGGGGTGGAAAATCAATTTAAAGGACTATGAAGCAGTATATAAAAATAAAAATCCAAACTAAACCCCCCAACTGCATAGAAGACCCTTGCTAGGCCTTTACTAGTCCTCCCTGGCCTGGTTTTCTTCCTGCAAAGACCTCATGCAAATACCAAATGAACCCTACTGCTTGTACTTGTACTCTACTAGCATGGCCCATGTGACCACATCTAGATCTAGCCACTCATTGACCAAGAACGGCATTGTGGGAGGGCAAAGGTAGCATGCATGTGAGCCCCATACCTAAAAATACCAGGTTACCATTGTTTCTAAGCAAGTTTGGGAAATACAGGTGTAGGGGAGGTAATTAGAAGCTGTAGAGGTACCCAACATACTGTGGGGGTAATTTTTATTTTAGCAGGTTTGATTCCCTCAACCAGAATTCCTCCAGAGGTTGGTAGGGAACTTTGGGCAGTAGCACATTCATTTCCTTTCTGATGGTGCAGCCCAGGTCTGGTACCAGTGCTACTTTGGCGACATGGTTATGGGAACCTGTTGAGCTTCTTCATTTCATACTTATCTCAGGTAAGAAGCCAATGACACCAGCAAGTGCCATTGTTCCCACTAACATGATGTATAAAGATTCTTCTACCACTGAACGCCAATGTATGGGGGCACCTCTCCCACTGTCCACCAATGTATGTGGGCACCCCTACTGACCACCAATGCAGTAGGGGTGCCCAATGGACACCTCTCCCACTGAGCAGCCATACAAGGGGACCTCTCTCCCACTGACCATCAATGCAATGAGGGGCCTCTCCCATGGGGCAGCTATGACCACAAATATAAGAGGACAACTCTCCCACAGAGCTAAAATATAAGGGGGTATTACTCCACCAATGTAAGAGGACATTTCTCCCACTGAGCTTCAATGTAAGGGGGTATCACTCCCACTGACCACCAATGCAAGAGGGTATCACTCCCACTGACCACCAATGTAAGGGGACACCTCTCCCACTGACGAACAATGTAAGGGCACACCTCTCCCACTGACTAACAATGTAAGGGGGTATCTCTCCCACTGACCAACAATGCATGAGGATACCTCTCCCACTGACCACCAATGCAAGAGGACACCTCTGCCACTGACCACCCATGTAAAGGGGCACCTCTCCCATTGCCTACCAATATAAGGGCACAACTCTCCTACTAAACACCTATGTAAGTTGGAGAGGTGACCCCTAACTAATGAGGGACATTTTCCATTGACAGCTAATGTATGGGGGGACCTCTCCCACTGACCACCAATGTAAGAGAACACTTCTGCCACTGACCACCAATGTAAGAGGACACCTCTCCCACTGAGCACAAATCTAAGAGGACATGTGCACAAATGTAAGGGCAGACCTCTCCAACTGAGCACTATTGAAAGGGCACACCTCTCCCACTAACCACCAATGTAAGAGCACACCTCTAACATTGATCACCAATGGAGAGACGGCCATCTCCTACTGGCCACCAATGTATGGGGAGCACCTATCCTCCTGACCATCAATGTAAGAAGGGATCTCTTCCACTCACAACTAATGCACGGGGACACCTCTCCCACTGATGACCAATATGAGGGGGCACCTTTTCAATTAAAGTGGTTCTAAAGGCTGATGCATGAAGGTAAAACACATTCTGTGTGCTGTTCACCCCAAAACCTGAACGATAATATAATTTAATTACCAAAGTAAAGGGCATTCCTCCTAATGGTGAAAATAATGTCTCCTGAGATATGTGTTGTTGTTATTCCGAAAGGCAGCGGGAGGAGAGTGAAATGGAAATCCAGCCTAGGCAAGAACGCAAAGAGGTTTGAATCAGGGAAAGAGCTTGCTCCTGTGATGGTGAAGGTAAGCAGTAACAGCTGAGAGTCTCTTAGCAATGTCCTAGCAACAATGAAGGAGAGGATAATGCCATCTCTGGAAGTTTTTCAGTCAGGCCTATATTGCCTTAATACAAGAGCCATGTGTATTATTATTTTAATATAGGTGTGTTTTCTGTACTTCCAGACCTGTGCAGTAATCCAGTGTGAGACTTTACACTTCCTGTAAAAAAAGACCACTTACTGCTGCTCTCTCTCCCTGTGCATGGTGACTGGTCTTGTCTCCGCCCCCTCCTGTAGTTTTCTGCAGGTGTTCCATCAGATATGGCGATGTCCGCTTGCCCCCTTCTCCGTGCATCGTTACTATGGAGAAGTACGGGGTGTAGCAAGATGGCGGCGACCAAATGTCTCTTCCGTTACCAATTCTGGCGGGTCGCCTAATCTGACAGAACACGGGCAGTCTGTAGTGGGCGAAGCCTGCTGGGTCCCTCCCACTGAACTGCTCTCTGCACAGACTATATACAGTATCTAAAAAAAGTGAGTACACCCCTCACATTTTTGTAAATATTTTCTTCTATCTTTTCATGTGACAACATTGAAGAATTGACACTTAGCTACAGTGTAAAGTAGTGAGTGTACAGCTTATATAACAGTGTAAATTTGATGTCCCCTCAAAATAACTCAACACACAGCCATTAATGTCTAAACTGCGGTAACAAAAGGTGAGTACACCCCTAAGTGAAAATGTCCAAATTGGGCCCAAAGTGTCAATATTTTGTGTTATGTTCCAGCACTGCCTTAACCCTCTTGGGCATGGAGTTCACCAGAGCTTCTCAGGTTGCCACTGGAGTCCTCTTCTACTCCTCTATGATGACATCACGGAGCTGGTGGATGTTAGAGACCTTGTGCTCCTCCACCTTCTGTTTGAGGATGCCCCACAGATGCTCAATAGAGTTTAGGTCTGGAGACATGCTTGGCCAATCCATCACCTTTACCCTTCTTTAGCAAGCAGTGGTCGCCTAGGAGGTGTTTGGGGTCGTTCTGTTGGAATACTGCCCAGTCTCTGAAGGGAGGGGATTACGCTCTGCTTCAGTATGTCACAGTACATGTTGGCATTCATAGTTCCCTCAATGAACTGTAGCTCCCCAGTGCCGGAAGCACTCATACAGCCCCAGACCATGACACCCCCACCACCATGCTTGACTGTCGGCAAGACACACTTGTCTTTGTACTCCTCACCTGGTTGCCGCCACACACGCTTGACACCATCTGAACCAAATACGTTTATGTTGGTCTCATCAGAACACAGGACATGGTTCCAGTAATCCATGTCCTTAGTCTGCTTGTCTTCAGCAAACTGTTTGTGGGCTTTGTGCATCATCTTTAGAAGAGGCTTCCTTCTGGGGCGACAGCCATGCAGACCAATTTGATACAGTGTGCGGCATATGGTCTGAGCACTGAAAGGCTGACCCCCCACCCCTTCAACCTCTGCAGCAATATTGACAGCACTCATACATCTATTTCCCAAAGACACCTCTGGATATGATGCTGAGCATGTGCACTCAACTTCTTTGGTCGACCATGGCGAGGCCTGTTCTGAGTGAAACCTGTCCCGTTAAACTGCTGTATGGTCTTGGTCACCATGCTGCAGCTGAGTTTCAGAGTCTTTGCAATCTTTTTATAGCCTAGGCCATCTTTATGTAGAGCAACAATTCTTTTTTTCACATCCTCAGAGAGTTCTTTGCCATGAGGTGCCATGTTGAACTTCCAGTGACCAGCATGAGAGAGTGAGAGCGATAACACCAAATTTAACACACCTGAGACCTTGTAACACTAATGAGTCACATGACACCGGGAAGGGAAAATGGCTAATTTGGCCCAATGTGGACATTTTCACTTAGAAGTGCACTCACTTTTGTTGCCAGCGGTTGAAACATTAATGGCTGTGTGTTGAGTTATTTTGAGGGGACAGAAAATTTCTTTACATTGTAGCATTGTGTCATTTCTTTAGTGTTGTCACATGAAAAGATAGAAAGAAAATATTTACAAAAATGTGAGGGGTGTACTCACTTTTGTGAGATACTGTACAGCACAGTGATGATCTCACCACTGCTTTTACAAGGTAAGATCTGGGTTTGCAAGGCATTTGCTGCACACAAAGTGAATGTATATGCTTTGTGGCTATTGAGGAATAGAATTCCATGAATGTTTTTGTGCCCGGAGTTCAGCTTTCTGATCAAGCCTGCATGCAGCAAGCCTATACCGCGCACGGAGACAGGTCCACTTTAAATCTGATGGGACAGAGAGAAGAGTGGAGAAGATAATAGAGCGGGAATAGCGGTGGGGGGGATCCAGCTTTCAGCCGCCGTCTCCCAGGCTGTCCCCAGTGGGAGAATCCGACTCTCTACCAGATCACTTTTCACATTCTGTTCACTGCATTACACCCGTAACCGTAGAAACTGCCTGTGAAAAGAGCGAGAGAAGTTGTTTTTCTTGGCAGCATCCAGGAAGACGATTAGCGGGCACAAAGGCTTAGTTTGAAAATTCAAAAAAAAAAAAGTGCGTTTTTTTCAAGGAAAGACGTAAACGGATTCCCGCCAAGCGTTTGTATTTTGTGTCACACATTGTGTATATCTCCATCTACAGATCGCTTCCAAAGCGCAGGGAATGAACGGGACATAACTCTGTTTATGGATCACCACCATACAAAGCAAAGGCTAGAATCTGGGGCAATCTCTGCATAAATTAACTGGGAGAGAAAACGGAATTTGACCCCCCCTCCCCCCCACCATCATCATCACCACCGCCATCCCCAAACCCGACTTAAGCTTGTAATTAAAGCTGAACTCAAAGCAAAGCAGCTGAACACACAGGAGACGTGTCACCTGCCAAAGGCTTTGTATTGCTGTCCATCCAGTCCTGAGATTTAAACAGCTCTGCCACATAAGCAAAGCCAGTGGTGATGATTCCATCTAAAGTTGAAGCATAATCTGCTTATATTTTGCCATCTCTGGTTCCTCCCTCTGCTCTCATTAACATGCTTTTTATAAAGAAGATCCGATTTCATTACATACGCTTTTTTAAAACCGGTTACATCATCACTGGGTCCACGTGCGTCTCTATGCAACGCAAGCAGATGGTGGCTGGTGGGAGGGGTCAGCAGGGTGCTGTACATGGCATCCGGGAAACGTCAGAGCGCTCTGCCTCAGTACTTCTCCTCCCCCTCTCATTAACATGCTATTTTAAATGAGACCTTTCCCTTTTCATGACAAACCTTATTTTAACTGCTTGTTGCCCGCCCACCGTCAAATGACGGCGGGGCAGTGCAGCTCTTGTTCTGGGATGTGGTCATATGATGGCATCCCAGAACGGCAGCTCTCGCTCGCAGCGTCACATTGCTAGGACACGGCGTGATCCCGTTCTCTGTAAAAAGCTGCGTCTGCGGCTCTTTAACCATGTGATCGTCTGTGTCCAATCACAGCTGGTCACATGTAAACAAGGAAGTGCCCGTAATCGGCACTCCTCGCCTCACATTGATAGAGTGTGTGGAGAGGAGAGCCAGTCTGCGGCATCCCACACAGGGGCACATCTAGGAATGTAATCAGGGCACTGATCATCAGTGCCCTGATTACAATATAGCAATACAGTGTCACCATACAGTGACCACCATTGCCCACAAATGCCAGCAATCAGTACCCCCCAGTGGCAGTGATCAGTGCCCACAAGTGCCACCAGTGTCCATTAGCGATGCCAGTCAGTGCTGGAAATCAGTGCTGCTTATCAGTGCTGCCCATCAATGCCCATCGCTGCTGTCGATCAATGCCCAGTGTCGCCCATCAGTGCCACCCATCAATGCCCATCAGTACCGCCTATCCATGCTGCCTATCCGTGCCGCCTATCAGTGCCCACCAGTGCCACCTATCGGTGCTCACCAGTGCCGCCTATCGGTGCTCACCAGTGCTGCCTATTAGTACCCATCAGTGCCACCTATCCATGCTGCCTATCCATGCCACCTTCAGTGCCCACCAGTGCCGCCTATCAGTGCCCATAAGTGCGGCATATTAGTGGCATCTCATCAGTGCCCATAAGTGTTGCCTCATCGATGCCTATAAGTGGCACCTCATCAGTGCCCACCAACCCAACCTATCAGAACCCATTAGTGCCGCCTCATGAGCGCACATCAGTGAAGGCGAAAAATTACTTAGTTTCAAAATTTACTGACAGAAAAAAGTAAAAAAGGTTTTTTTTTTTTTTAAATTTGGTCTTTTTTTGTTTGTTTAGCAAAAAATAAAACCCCAGTGGTGATTACATACCACGAAAATAAAGCTCCATTTGTGTGAAGAAAATGATAAAAAATGTGTTAGGGTACAGTGTAGCATGACCGCGCAATTGTCATTCAAAGTGCGACACCGCTGAAAGCTGAAAAAATGGCCTGGGCAGAAAGGGGTTTAAGTGCCCAGCAGGCAAGTGGTTAAACCCAGCAACATCATCACTGGGTCTCTGTGCTTCTCTATGCAACTGAACATAACTTCCTGAAAATATCACAGCCCTCGGCCTCAGTACTCCTCTCAAGAGTTCTCAAAGAGGAGATGGAGGAACATCCGTCCCCCCCATCTCCTCTGTGATGAGCGAACACGTAAGCCAGGAGGATTTTGTTACTTCCGTTTTCTCAGCTGTCATTCCCTGGTTGTTACAGACTGAGAAGCAGCTATCCAGACATGGCCGATCTGTGCTTGATTAGCAGCTTTTATCTCCATAAAGAGGATCTGTCACTGCCCAATTTATCACAATTGTAATAGGAATACAGTTATATGAAAAAAAAAATTATAATAATTAACATCCCCTTTTGTACAAACTATTATAAAACTGTATTATTCTGTGTCTTTCATATCCCACCACTGACACTGATTATGGGGCACATTTACTCCCGCTGACACCAACAATGGGTCACTATTGCTCTCTCTGACACCAATGATAGGGCACTATTCCTATTACTGACACCAATGATGAGGCCCTATTCCTCCCACTGACACCAACAATGGGGCACTATTGCTCTCTCTGACACCAATGATAGGGCACTATTCCTATTACTGACACCAATGATGAGGCCCTATTCCTCCCACTGACACCAACAATGGGGCACTATTGCTCTCTCTGACACCAATGATAGGGCACTATTCCTATTACTGACAACAATGATGAGGCCCTATTCCTCCCACTGACACCAACAATGGGGCACTATTCCCCCTGCTGACACCAACAATGGGGCACTATTCCCCCTGGTGACACCAACAATGGGGCACTATTCCTCTCTCTGACACCAACAATGGGGCATTATTCCTCCCACAGACACCAGGCGGCACAGTGGTGTAGTGGTTAGCACTCTCACCTAGCAGTAAAAAGGGTCGCTGGTTCAAATCCCAACCATGACACTACCTGCCTGGAGTTTGCATGTTCTGCCTGTGTGGGTTTCCACCGGGTACTTTGATTTCCTCTCACAATCCAAAGACGTGCAGGTAGGTTAATTGGCTTCTGTCAAAAATTGGCCCTAGTATTTGAATGGGGACCTTGGATTGTGGGCCTTTGAGGGTAGGGACCAATGTGTGCGTGCAATGTACAGGGACAATTGTAAACACTCACTCAGGATGGACTGGTGTCTTTATTCAACCTTACTAACTATGAAACCAACAATGGGGCACTATTACTGACACTGATGATGGGGCATTGTTTACTCCCAGTGAGGCTAAAATGGAGTGAAACGCGCTGAGAGCAGGCGCACAGGCTGAGGTCGTCTCTCCCATAACCATCACAGGACACTGTAGATGTGTGGCACCAGGAATCCTTCCTCTCTTCCATCTAGTGACTATAGGAGCTGGGATGACCAGTGGATGCGGCATCACCCACACTACTCCCTATAGCAGTGATGGCGAACCTTGGCACCCCAGATGTTTTGGAACTACATTTCCCATGATGCTCAACTACACTGCAGAGTGCATGAGCATTATGGGAAATGTAGTTCCAAAACATCTGGGGTGCCAAGGTTCGCCATCACTGCCCTATACTAGTGATTGAGCCTGAGCGGCACACTAACAAATCGTAGGAAGAAATTCTTTCCAGGCATATACTATGGAGTAAAAGGACAACACGCTCCCAGAAGCCCATGTGTGAATCTTCAGATGAAAAATGGCCTCAGCCTAGTCTCCTCCAAGGCAATACCCCAGGCACATTTACCCGGTCCCCAGGACTTGGTCACAGAGGTCCTCTGTAAACCAAGTCCTGTTGGGGGGACGAAACACGTCAGGGGTGGGGTGAAACACATCAGGGGCATGGCCTGGGAGGAGGCCAGTTCTCATATGAATGTATACATGGGCTGCTAGGAGTGCGTCATCCTTCACAATACAAGATCCCTGTTTGACCAAAGTTTTACCAAAAAGTATAAAAATTTGTGCAAACAGTACAATACAAGATTCAGCCAACAGAGCTTTTCAAAAATGCAACGCATGATGCATTGCAATGATGTGAGGAGCTTCATCATTTATTACGGTAAGTAGTTATTATTCGGTTTGAGCGTATTGAGATCCTGCATTGCAGCGCACATAAAACGCGTTAATGTGACCGCGCCATTAGGAATGGACATGAAGATGGCTCTGTAATTGCAGACATGTGATGATGTGTTCCTGCTTATCTCCATGACATGAATTCATGTACAGCAGTTAGGTGATGGGGCCCCGGGGCTAGACACGTGTTTCAGCAGGAGCCACATTAACCCTTCCTGTAAAGAACAATAGACCCCTCTAGGGCAGCGGTCACCTCCCTGGCATTGGCGTATGCCGGCATCAGACTCAGAAGACATAAGAAAAGCTGAGCTTTCAGGTGCCTCCAGGGAAACACGGATTGAGAGGCGTTTACCATGCGTTCCCCCAATGCATTCCCACTGACTTGTATTGAAGAATAAAAAAAAAACATTTAGAACACAACAGAAGACAGCAGTGGACAACAAGGGTGGCTGTGGCAAAAATGATCCCACCCCCACCCCCGCTGCACTCAGCAGGCAGTACCACCACCTCCAAACATGGCCAATGCATGCTTTTATGGTGCAGAGGTGACACATTTATAGGGTTAAAAACAAATGTTGAGGAGGCATCTTATCGCCTTTTCAGCGCCTGTCAAACACCTCTGAGAAGCGATCTGAGGCATTGGAATCTACGGCTAAACCGTGCCTAACACAACGCATCACAGTGCACAAATGTGAACTCTTAACCACTTCCATACCAGCACTTCTCTCCTACATGTAACAATCATCATTTTGTTGCTAGAAATTTACTCAGAACCCCCAAACACATATACATACATACATACATATATATATATCAGTTTGAAAAATTGCTGTGCAAATAATGCCCGACATAAAAAGTTGCAATGGTCACCGTTTTATTTCCTAGGGTCTCTGCTAATTATATATATATATATTTTTTTTATATTATATTTTATATTTTTTAACAGAGAACCTAGGGAATAAAATGGCAGGCATTGCAACTTTGTATGTGACACGGTATTTGCGCAGCAATTTTTCAATCACAATTTGTTTGGAAAAAAAAAATAAAAAACACTTTCCTGAATAAAAACAAAAAAGTAAAAAGTTAGCCCAATTTGTTTGTATAATGTGACAGATGATGTTACACCGAGTAAATGGATACCCAACATGTCACTCTTTAAAATTGCGCACACTAGTGGATGGGCGCCAAACTTCTCCATAGGCGAAGCGTTAACATTTGTTACAGGTTACCTGAGTTACAGAGGAGGTCTTTCACTAGAGTTATTGCTCTCGCTCTAACGTTCGCGGTAATAACTCACTTGTTTGGTTTGGCCATTGTTTACATAAGCGTTCGCTTCTGTATGTAAGCACGCGGGGGTGCTTTATTTTTTTTTTATTTTTTTTTTACACTTTCTCTTTAAAAAAAAATGTTGATAACTTTTATTCCTATTACAAGGAATGTAAACATCCCTTATAATAGGAATAGTGTGTGACAGGTCCTCTTTATGGAGAGATGTGGGGTCTATAAGACCCCACATTTCTCCTCCAGGCTGGAAAGCCTGAGATCAAAAAATGAACGATGTCAAGCTTTCCAGCCGAGTTCTTGGCATTGTTTACGTCCGTCAGCCCAGGCGTGATGTCATAACGTCGCGCCTGGGCCTCCAAGAGTCATAAAGACTGCCGGGGACCGTCTGTTCCTTGGTTTTCTCTATGGCCAACTTCCGGCGCGGGCGGATTCCTTCTCCGGCTCGCCGATTGCACGGAGCACCGGAGGGGAGGTTCCTGACCAGATTTCTGTTATAAGACATCTGGTCAGGATACTCAATACCCAATCATGCTGCAATCATATAACAAATAAAATCTTTCTAGAAATCACTGAAACTGTGTAGTGTCTATCAGTAACCTTATCCATCCACAAGCAGCTGTGTATTAGTGTAGGATCCCCCCGGGGTACTTTGCTTTCCCCTCACAAGCCAAAAACATGCTGGCAGGCAAATGGGCAACCAAGCTGGCCATATTGTGTTAATGAAGGAGCTCACATCTCTCTACTGATGACATTAGACTGCATGTTTTTTGGGACAGGGACAAATGTGATCCTAGGTACTCTACAAAGAAGCTGTCTATGTTGTTTCATTAAAAATAAATGAATACAAATTTATATATATATAATATATATATATATATATATATATATATATATATATATATATATATATATCACAAAAGAGTAAGTGGTAGGACTTTAAATACCCCTCCAGTGAACACGCAGATACATTCATATATAGAAACATATGAATTTTTTTTTCTGACAATAAAATATCTAAAAACTCATATCAAATGTCATATAAATACCAACAAACATTGTCACCTGTAAATACGCATGGCTATTGGTCAAAATAGAGAGCTTAGGTCGACATGTTTCACGGAAAACACTGCTTCCTCAGGACCTCCTGTCTCTCACATAAGTGCACATGACCAAAGAAATATATTCTAAAGACAATGAAAACATATATAAGTTAAAAAGTTTCTTGATGAATTATAACTCATGCATATGTTTTCTTTGTCTTTAGAATATATTTCTTTAGGCATGTGCACTTATGTGAAAGACAGGAGGTCCTGAGGAAGCAGTGTTTTCCTGTGAAACGCGTCAACCTAAGCTCTCTATTCCAACCTATACCAATGTATATTTGCAGTGGACAATGTTTGTTGGCATTAATATGACATTTGATATAAGTTTTTAAACATTTTATTGTCAGAGATAAAATTTCATATGTTTCTATATATGCATGTATCTGCGTGTTCACTGGAGGGGTATTTAAAGTCCTACCATTTACTCTTTTGTGCTATATACTTTTAATAAGGATGAATCCCTCCACTGGCACATATTTACTCAAACCCCTACCCCCCCTTATACACATCCAACATAAACTTTTGTTAATATGTATACAGATAATAATCAAACATTACAGTATAAATATATAACTGTTATTATTAATATATTTTTTTAGCATTGTTATTATCATTACAATTATTAATAAATACTAATAAAAAAAATATGTGATATATATATATATATATATATATATATATATATATATATATATATATATATATATATATATTGTAAGGGATCTTCCCGGGGTAGGGTGTGTTTGGACACAGTTCACAGCAGACTTGGAATTTATAAAGCAGATCTTGGCGTTTATTCGTGGTACAAACAGTCCAGCAAACAAAATATACAGCAACACCGTGCTTTCTAAGTACAACAAAAATAAAAGTCCTAGCCCGGCTGGGCGCTTACTAACAGGTTCTGCTCACCTATCTGACACTTACAAACACAGCGTCTTTCGCCTGGATATCGCAGGGTGAGTTTTAGCTCCAGCAGTGGCTGTGCTTGCAGCTTCCTTCAACACACAGATTGTTCATTCCCTGGCTGAGCAATCACCTGCAGACCCTACAGAGCCTTTAGCTTCCCAGGCTAATTAGGATCCAAGCTCACCTGATCCCAAACCCAGAACTGGATCGGGGGATGTGGAATGACAGGTCCCTCTACCAAACCTACCTGCCATTCCATATAAACCCAGGCCCGGCAAAATTAAATAACAACTCAGCAGCATATCGCTGCTGAGAAACTGATCCATCCTGGATTTACCATCTCACACTGTGTAGCAACCTAGGTGAGATGTACACCCCCTCGATCACTTCTCCAGTGACATGTCTACATATCCCCCCCCTCTTTTTCAGACCGGAGGGCTGAGCCTTTTGTCCCCACAGACAACTTACCCTTGACAATGCGTCAGCATTTGCCTGTAATTTCCCTGGCCTGTGTTCCACAGTGAAATTAAAGTTTTGTAGGGAGAGAAACCATCTAGTCACTCTTGCATTTCTCTCCTTGTTTAACTTCATCCATGTTAGGGGGGCATGGTCTGTCACCAACTTGAATTTCCTGCCTAGCAAGTAATACTTTAAAGATTCTAGGGCCCACTTCACTGCCAAACATTCTCGCTCCACAATGGCATAATTTTTCTCGGCCGGGGTTAGTTTTCTACTCAAGTACGTCACCGGATGCTCCTCACCATTCACTACTTGTGAGAGTACTGCACCTAAGCCTGTGTTAGAGGCATCTGTCTGGACCAGAAATTCTCGCCTGAAATCGGGGGTAACTAAGACAGGTGGTTGGCACAAGGCAGACTTAAGGCTTTGGAAAGCCTTCTCGGCCTCTGGGGTCCACGTGACCATTGCTGTCTTTCCGCCCTTTGTCAAGTCAGTTAGTGAAGCAGCAACTGAGGCAAAGTTCGGCACAAATCTACGGTAATAACCCGTAATACCCAGGAAAGCTCTAACCTGTTTCCTTGTCAGGGGTCTAGGCCAATTCTGTATTGCCTCAATTTTATTTAGCTGTGGCCTAACCAATCCTCTTCCAACAATGTAGCCCAGATATTTGGCCTCTTCTAGGGCTAGAGCACACTTCTCGGCATTTATGGTCAACCCTGCATCACTTATGGCATCCAACACGGCCTGTACCTTACAGAGGTGACTTTCCCAATCAGGGCTAAAAATGACCACATCATCGAGGTAGGCGGCTGAGTAATCACGATGTGGTCGCAGAATCAAGTCCATCAACCTCTGGAAAGTTGCAGGCGCTCCATGTAACCCGAACGGCATCACTACATACTGGAATAGCCCATCAGGGGTGGAGAAAGCAGTTTTCTCTTTAGCCTCGTCAGAAAGTGGAATCTGCCAATAGCCCTTTGTGAGATCGAGGGTGGTTATGTACCTGGCGTTACCCAACTTCTCAATCAACTCATCTACCCTGGGCATAGGATACGCATCGAACTTGGAGATCTCATTCAACTTTCTGAAATCGTTACAGAACCTCCAAGTTCCATTGGGCTTTGGGATTAGCACAATTGGGCTGGACCATTCACTCTGTGACACCTCAATTACCCCCAGAGCAAGCATACGTTTTACCTCGGCAGATACGGCTTCCCTACGTGCCTCGGGTATCCTATAGGGCTTAAGGTTTACTCTGCTTCTAGGCTCAGTTTCAATGTGATGATGGATGAGGTGTGTACGCCCTGGGAGGTCAGAGAACTTGTTTTTGTTTTTCTGTAAAAATTCCTGAGCCTCCTGTTTCTGTGATACTGATAGAGTATCACCTACCTTGACTGGAGGGATTGGTTGTGACAAATTATTAACAGTATTTGTCGCCCCCAAGGATTCCCTGTCTTTCCAGGGCTTGATCAAGTTTATGTGATAAACTTGGAAAGGCTTCCTTCTACCTGGTTGGTGCACCTTGTAGTTCACCTCACTGATCTTTTCAACAATTTCATAAGGACCTTGCCACTTCGCCAAGAATTTACTCTCAACAGTGGGGACTAGTATAAGGACCCTATCGCCTGGGTTGAATGTCCTGATTCTTGCGGACCGGTTGTAAATTCTACTTTGGGCCTCTTGAGCTCTCTGGAGGTGTTCCCTTACCAGGGGCATTACAGTGGCTATACGGTCCTGCATTTGTGCTACATGCTCAATAACACTCTTGTATGGGGTGGACTCATTCTCCCATGTCTCTTTTGCAATGTCTAGTAGACCCCTAGGGTGATGACCATAGACCAACTCGAATGGTGAGAACCCTGTGGACGCTTGGGGCACCTCCCTAATAGCAAACATGAGGTAGGGTAATAAATGATCCCAGTCACGACCATCTTTTGCCACCACTTTCTTCAACATATGTTTCAAAGTTTTATTAAATCTCTCCACCAATCCGTCCGTCTGGGGGTGGTACACAGAGGTACGGATGTGTGAGATTTTAAATAGTCTGCATAATTCCTTCATTACTTTCGACATAAATGGCGTACCTTGGTCAGTTAGGATTTCTTTGGGGATCCCAGTCCTAGAGAACATATAAAACAACTCACGTGCAATTGTTTTAGATGCAGTGTTTCTTAAGGGTACAGCCTCAGGATAGCGGGTCGCATAATCCAGGACTACCAAAATATACTGGTGTCCTCTAGCTGACTTTACAATGGGACCCACTAAATCCATGGCAATACGCTCAAAAGGCACCTCTATAATAGGGAGCGAAACCAAAGGACTGCGAAAATGTGACACTGGGGCACTAACCTGACATGTGGGGCACGACTCACAGTATTTTTTAATGTCATCATATATGGCCGGCCAAAAAAACCTCTGGAGAACCCTCTCTCGCGTTTTGTCAGTCCCCAAGTGTCCCCCAAGAACATGGTTATGTGCCATGTCAAGCACCTGACGCCGGTACGGCTTAGGTACCAGAAGCTGTTCCACAATCTCATCCTTAACCTTATTAACCCTATAGAAAAGATCATTAGTCACCGAAAAATGTGGAAATCTTTTTTCAGCATCTGGTTCCTGAGGTACCCCATTCATAACAGCAACCTGCTCTCTCGCATTTTTGAGAGTGGGGTCCTGTAATTGTGCAGCCCCAAAATTATCGCTAGACACCTCTAAGTCTAGTATATTTTGCTCAGTGGGAGGAGCCTCCTCCTCCCCAGCCAGGACCTGTAAAGGAAAACAATCATTTTCATCCTGCATACTTTTATCATTCACAGTGGACAAGGCAACCCCCTTAGAGGTATCCTCACTCCTTTTGGGGATTTTTCTTTTTTCCCAGAGAGCCCAGAATAATGGAAAATCGCGCCCCAATATTACATTATGCATGAGGTTTTTAACCACACCCACTTCATATTGTACGGTGCCTTGTTCAGTCCCGACTTTAGCCAGCACTATAGGGTACATTTTTGTATCACCATGTATGCACACAACACTCATATGCTTTTTAGACTCTAAGTCCCCAGTCACCAGGCTAGCATGCACCAAGGTTACAAGGCTTCCTGAGTCCATTAACGCTTTAACAGGAAAGTCATTGATTGTAATATCGCAGATTTGCGGTTCAGTCTCTAGTCCAGGAACTGCAGCACAAGATGGTTCCGCAAATAGCGACTGACGCTGGCTAGCGTCACATTCCATGGGTTCAGAGGTAAGAGGGCAATGGGCCGACACGTGTCCCGCCTCATGGCATCTCCAACACTGGATAGGGCCTGGTCTCTTTGGCAAGGAGTCCTTTTCAGAGCCCCTTAGCCACCCGGGACCATCACCAGTCTTTTGTCCCTGAGACACCACTTGAGCCCTTTTCCCCCCATCAGCACCCCTCCACACTCCCCCAATAGATGGAAGTCTCTTACCAGCTGACGGCACAGATCTGGCGCTCCGGGGAGGTGAAGATGCTGCAGGAACATCACAGAGGTAGTCCTCAGTCGCCTGGAACCTCTCCACAAGGTTGACAAGTTCGTTTGCATTCTTAGGATCACCTTGTCCCACCCAGCGTTGCAAGTCAGTAGGAAGCGCTCGGAGGTAGCGATCCATCACGACCTTCTCTAGGATTTGTGCAGGAGTAGAAGTGTCTGGCTCCAACCACTTTCTTGCCAAATGGATTAGGTCATACATCTGGGACCTCGCTGATTTGTCCAGACTGTAGCTCCAGTTGCGTACCCTCCGGGCACGTACTGCAGTAGTAACTCCTAGTCGGGCAAGTATCTCCTCTTTTAGCCGAGTATAGTCCTTAACCTCTTGCTCACTGAGGTCATAGTAGGCTTTTTGAGGTTCACCTGTTAAATAGGGCGCAATTACCTCTGCCCACTCAGCGGCTGGTAACTTCTCTCGCTCAGCCACGCGCTCAAATACTGTTAGATAGGCTTCAACATCGTCCTCAGCAGTCATCTTTTGCAGCGCTTTCTGCACAGTCCTTCTCCCAAAAAAAATCTCTGGAGCGGCTCCCTCCATTGTGGGTGGATTAGCAACCACAGGCGCCTCTCTATTTACTATCAGGTGCTCGATAAGTTGTTGTTGGCTTTGGCGCAAAGCTTGCAACTCTTCCTTATGCATCTGCTGTTGTGCAGCCATGGACTGTTCATGTCGTTGCTGTTGTTGCAAACTCACTTGCATAAACTGCTTCAGCATCTCCTCCATGTTGCTGGACTGTTCTTGGAGTGTAGTTGCAGCTTTCACCCAGGACATCAGCAGCTGTAGCCAAGTCTGTCCACACCGTTGCCCCTAGCAACCGCGTTGCCCGCTACCTCCACCAATTGTAAGGGATCTTCCCGGGGTAGGGTGTGTTTGGACACAGTTCACAGCAGACTTGGAATTTATAAAGCAGATCTTGGCGTTTATTCGTGGTACAAACAGTCCAGCAAACAAAATATACAGCAACACCGTGCTTTCTAAGTACAACAAAAATAAAAGTCCTAGCCCGGCTGGGCGCTTACTAACAGGTTCTGCTCACCTATCTGACACTTACAAACACAGCGTCTTTCGCCTGGATATCGCAGGGTGAGTTTTAGCTCCAGCAGTGGCTGTGCTTGCAGCTTCCTTCAACACACAGATTGTTCATTCCCTGGCTGAGAGCAATCACCTGCAGACCCTACAGAGCCTTTAGCTTCCCAGGCTAATTAGGATCCAAGCTCACCTGATCCCAAACCCAGAACTGGATCGGGGG
Organism: Lithobates pipiens; assembly: GCF_037356315.1. Lineage (NCBI taxonomy): Eukaryota > Metazoa > Chordata > Amphibia > Anura > Ranidae > Lithobates > Lithobates pipiens. The sequence continues at coordinate 12,076,788 of NW_027507755.1, forward strand.
ATGTGGAATGACAGGTCCCTCTACCAAACCTACCTGCCATTCCATATAAACCCAGGCCCGGCAAAATTAAATAACAACTCAGCAGCATATCGCTGCTGAGAAACTGATCCATCCTGGATTTACCATCTCACACTGTGTAGCAACCTAGGTGAGATGTACACCCCCTCGATCACTTCTCCAGTGACATGTCTACAATATATATATATATATATATATATATAGTTATTTTATTTTTTTCTTCATAATATAATAAAAAGTAAAGAAGATCTGACAGGAAAACCATGCCAAACATGGGAAGGTACAGCAGTATATTCTAATACTGGGGATGGACTATGAACTGTGGAATTCCTAGTTGAGCATACAGCAGTGTACATGACGACAAATAAGGGCTAGTGTAAGGGGTCACAGAGAAGGTAAATTTGAGGATTGCAGGGAAGGCAAGTGTTAGGGTTCCAAAAGTGTGAGGGTTATGGGGGGTGATTAGTGTTACAGGTAAGGTTAGTGTGTGGAAGACAAGGAGGCAAGTGTGAGGATTTCTAGAAGGGTTACAGGAAGTTTTAGTGTGGCAAATACAAGAAGAGTTAGTGTGGAGGTTATGGGGAAGGTTAGGGTTATAGAGAAGTGTAGTGTTAGGGTTACAGGGAAAGTTAATGTGGAGGTTATGGGAATGGTTAGTGTTAGGGTTATAGAGAAGGTTAGTGTGGAGGTTATGGGAGGATTCAAATGTGATGACATATGACCCGACTAGAATCAGGAAGTTCATAGCCAGTAGCCAATATCTGCCCTAGCGCCGGTTTTCCCCCGTCGGACTAGCATACAGACGAATGGATTTTTCGACCGGACTCGAGTCAGTCAGAAAGATTTGAAACGTTCTATATATATATATATATAAAGTCCTTCTGATTTTTCGACAGCAAAGGTCCAATAAAGCCCACACACGATAGAATTGTCCGGTGGATTTGTTCTGTCGGACCTTTGCTCTTGAAAAGTCCAGTTGTGTGTACATGACATTAGTGTGAAGGTTATGGGGAGGGTTATGCCCCGTACACACGAGCGGACTTTTCGACATCCAAACTCCGACGGACTGAGTCCGGCGGACTATCCGATCGTATGTGGGCTGCAACGGACTTTAGCGAAGCTAAAGTCTGACGGACTTTAGAAATGAAGCATGCTTTAAATTTTCCCGACGGAACTCCGCCGGACCCGGTCCCCTTTGAAAAATCCGCTCGTGTGTGTGCTACTCCGACGGACTAAAACCGACGCTAGGGCAGCTATTGGCTACTGTCTAGGAACTTCCTACGTCGAATCCAGTCGTACGTCATCACGTTCGACTCCGTCGGAGTTTGGTGTGATGGTGTGTGGTCAAGTCCGTTCGGTCGAAAAGTCCGCCAGAACTCCGTCGGAACTCCGGCGGAACTCCGGCGGAACTCCTTTGGAGGTCTGTCAGACTTAATCCCTCTCGTGTGTACGGGGCATTAGGGTTACAGAGAAGATTAGTGTTGGAGGTTATGGGAGGATTATGGTTATAGAGAAGGCTAGTGTGGAGATTATGGTTATAGAGAAGATTAGTGTGGAGGTTGTGGGAGGATTATGGTTATAGAGAAGGTTAATGTGGAGGTTGTGGGGAGGGTTAGTTTTAGGGTTATAGAGAAGATTAGTGTGGGGGTTATGGGGAGGATTAGGGTTACAGAGAAGATTAGTGTGGAGGTTATGAGGAGGGTTAGTGTGGAGGTTATGGGGAGGATTAGGGTTATAGAGAAGGTTAATGTGGAGGTTGTGGGGAGGGTTAGTGTTAGGGTTATAGAGAAGATTAGTGTGGGGGTTATGGGGACGGTTAGTGTGGAGGTTATGGGGAGGATTAGGGTTATAGAGAAGGTTAGTGTGGAGGTTATGGTTATAGGGAAGGTTAGTGTGGAGGTTATGAGGAGGGTTAGTGTGGGCGTTATGGGGAGGATTAGGGTTACAGAGAAGATTAGTGTGGAGGTTATGAGGAGGGTTAGTGTGGAGGTTATGGGGAGGATTAGGGTTATAGAGAAGGTTAGTGTGGGGATTATGGGGTGGATTAGGGTTATAGAGTAGGTTAGTGTGGGGGTTATGGGGTGGATTAGGGTTTTAAAGAAGGTTAGTGTGGGGGCTATGGGACGGGTTAGCGTGGGGGTTATAGGGAGGATTAGGGTTATAGAGGTTAGTGTGGAGGTTAGGAGGAGGGTTAGTGTGGGGGTTATGGGATGGGTTAGTGTGGGGGTTATGCGGTGGATTATGCCGCGTACACACGACCGGACTTTTTGACAGCAAAGGTCAGACGGAACGAGTCCGTCGGACAATTTGATCTTGTGTGGGCTCCATCGGACCTTTGCGTGCCAAAAATCCGGCGGACTTTAGAAATAGAACATGTTTTACATTTTTCCACCGGAACTCCGCCGGACCGAGAAATCCGTTCGTGTGTATGCTAGTCTGATGGACAAAAACCGATGCTAGGGCAGCTATTGGCTACTGGCTATGAACTTCCTTATTCTAGTCCAGTCGTACGTCATCACGTTCGAATCCATCGGAATTTGATGTGATTGTGTGTGGCCAAGTCCGTTCATTCGGAAAGTCCGTCAGAAAGACCGTCGGACCTAGAACGGGTTAGTGTGGGGGTTATGGGAAGGGTTAGGGTTATAGAGAAGGTTAGTGTGGTGATTATGGGGTGGATTAGGGTTATAGAGAAGGTTAGTGTGGGGGTTATGGGATGGTTAGTGTAGAGGTTATGGGGAGGGTTAGTGTGGGGGTTTCGGGAAGGGTTACATGGTGGGCTACAGTGTGGGGGACTTAAGGCATGTCACTCTTTGCTCAACAGTGCTGATCCCCCAGCACCAAAACCTAATGTAAGAATGGGAACACAAAATGCTGTAATCTATAGCAACCCATCCCTCCCATCCACCTACTGATCCCCCTCAGATCTAACCCCAAATCCAAATATAGTTTGCCCTGTCCTAAATACACCCAAATCATCGTCACTCAATCATCTTCACTCAATGGCGTCATCGTGAAGTCTAAGTGTGATTCCTTTAAATTAAAAAAATTCTCCATCTCCTAAATGAACGGCACCATCCTACGCCGCCAACAGGTCCACTTTAAACCTTCAGCCATCCGTTGGGCCAAAAGTAAGCGAGCGAATGACACAATACCCTGCATGGCGTTGTCACCAGCGGGGCGAGATTCCAAAGTCATTTCTAATCCCGCTGAATTCTATTCAACTGTCACCATTACACGGAGGACGCGGGGAATGAAATGAAGTCCCGGCGCAGTGCACATGCCGGCAGCTTTTTGGAAAGGAAAAAAAATAAAATCTATAGAGAAGATACATTTAACTCTTAAAATGCTGGGCTGAGGATATGCAATGAATCCGGGGATGACGATTCGGGGGGGGGGGGGGGGAATGTGCAAGCGATGAAGATTTGGAGGAAAATCCTCGCCTCTGGTGCTTTTTTTCTATAGACGAGGAGTTGGCGGGGGGATTAGGATTGTCCCCTTGTCCCTGAGTACACCTAATGAAGTCAGCGCTCTGCATGCAAATGAGCCTGGAGGACGCACGGGAAAGTGGAAAGAGTTCACGAGATCTCAGTGTCCCTCGCAATGAGCAGTCCTCTACGGGGTATACGGCGCGGGCGAGCAATCAGTCACCCACCAGACCGAGGAAAAACTTCTCCCTATAGCCAGGGTCTAGCCGGTGCTGACTTTGCAATGAAAACGCATTTGCTGCCCGGACAGCCGACGCTTGGGGCAGCAAAATAGATGCGCAAAAGGCAAAAAAAAAAACCTCATTACCCCAGCCGGCGTTGTTAACTCCTTCACCACCAAGAACAAATCACAGATTTATTTATTTTTACCTCCCCCTGCTGATCTGTTTTAGCTCGCTAAACGCACAAACACATATAGTGCCTCGTGGGTATATGCATTATGCATGGCTGTGTGCAGCCTGACATTACAATACATTGTGCTGCATGCTATTAAATCACACGGGGGGATCGCACGCTGCTCGGTATTCCTGCAGATCCATTCCGACGTTATATGTAGGAGTAAAACAACGCACACATACCTATATACCTACATATATACATACGTTCACAGATGTTAAACCATGAGTGCTGAGGATGCAGTAACCCATAGCAACCAAAGCCCTAGCACCAAGGCTGAGGATGCGGTAACCCATAGCAACCAAAGCCCTAACACCAGGGCTGAGGATGTGGTAACCCATAGCAACCAAAGCCCTAGCACCAGGGTTGAGGATGCAGTGCCCCGTAGCAACCAAAGCTTTAGCAGCAGGGCTGAGGATACGGTGTCCCGTAGCAACCAAAGCCCTAACACCAGGGCTGAGGATGCGGTGACCCGTAGCAACCAAAGCCCTAGCACTAGGCCTGAGGATACGGTAACCCGTAGCAACCAAAGCCCTAACACCAGGGCTGAGGATGCGGTGACCCGTAGCAACCAAAGCCCTAACTCCAGGGCTGAGGGTGTGGTGACCCATAGCAACCAAAGCCCTAGCACCCAGGGCTGAGGATGTAGTGACCCGTAGCAACCAAAGCCCTAGCACCCACAGCCCTAGCAACCAGGGATCAGCTTGCATCCTAGACGCAGAAGCTAACTGGTTGCCGTGGGTTACAGCCTAGCAACCTGCCGGCATCATAGCCGGTTAATCGGCTGCAGCAGATTACTATAGATCAGTAGGGGATCAGCGTTGTCTTTAGAGGTCAGAGGCTGTCCTCAGTTCACACAGGCTCAAAGTTTTATCAGAGCAAGGTGGCACAAAGTTGTGGTAGGGCGGACAAGCTAGCAGCAGCACACAATGCCACGAGGGGCCCCCCTCCTTACCTGTGCAAGGCTCCCGGCGTGCAGTCAGCTGCTGGATCCTAACGGATAGATATCCATGTGGAGGAGAAGGAAGGGGGAGAAGGCTGCTGCTGCCTTCCCTGCACACAGCCAGCCCTGTGCTGCCTATAGACTGGGAGCTGGGAATGTCTATGTATTGCTCCTCCAGCCTTTGCTGCTATTCCCAGCCCTCTAATCACAGCGCAGCCTACTGGGGAGAGGAGCCCGCCGCCTGCATGCCTGCCTCTAATCTCACTGCTCACATCCCCGCCACTATCCCTCTGTCTAGGGCCACACTGGCCCCTGGCTTCTGCTACACAAATATAGAAAAGTCTGGATATGGATAGCCTGCATTCGTTGCCATGGTGAATACAGCTGCATTTACGTAAAAGGCTGCCCCGGGCATTACAATAAAAGTGAAAATTAACAAAAAAAAATTGCTCCTGTTTAGTAATTTCTTTTTTTATTTAAATCATGATTGGTTCACAGTATGACGTTGCGACAATACACACGACTTGCGTTTGTGCGATGCGCTGCCATTCGTTCTGAGACTTAATTCACACCTATAGGTGCAAACGAGCGCCAGCATCTTCCCTGTGCGCCACGATTAGGACAGCGCTTTAATTTCAGCGGAATGCCCCATGTACAAGTGCCCAAGGAAACGCAGTCCTGATGCATTACACTTGTGTTTCTACATGCACATTTTTGTATGCGTGCCGGTGCGTTTTATATGCGTTTAATGCATTCCAATGCGTTTTATATGTGTTTAATGCAATCCAATGCATTTTGTATGCGTTTAATGCATTCCAATGCGTTTTATATGTGTTTAATGCAATCCAATGCGTTTTATATGTGTTTAATGCAATCCAATGCATTTTGTATGCGTTTAATGCATTCCAGTGTGTTTTATTCCCCACTTTTTTTTCCAAAGTTTCTTGTTTTTTTTTTGGCGTTAATGTGTTCCAGTGCGTTTTTGATGTGTTTTTCATGCATTGTTTTGCCCTATTTTCTTCCAGTTTTCTGGGATTTTTTTTTTGTTGGGCAGTAATGTGTTCCAGTTCATTTTTTCATGTGTTTTTTTATACGTTCCAGTTTTTGCCCTCTTTCTTTTCCCAGTTTTCTGGAATGTTTTCTTTTGGCTGTAATGTGTTCCAGTGCGTTTTTCATGCATTTCTTATACAATCCAGTGTGTTTTTCATACAATTTTTTATACGTTCCAGTGCGTTTTCTGCCCTCTTGGGGGTATTTTCCTACATATTCCTAGGGTGGTTTTGTTTTCTTTCTGAAATGCAATCCGGTGCATTTTAACGTGTTCCAGTGCGTCTTTTGCCTTTTTTGGGGGTTTCTTCCAAAGTTTCCTGGGGTGTTTTTATTTCAATTTTTTGCTGTGATGTGTTCCAGTGCATTTTTTGATGCATTTATATGCATGCCAGGGCATTTTCTAAGTGTTTTTAATGCCCTTTTTTTTCCTGGGGTTTTTTTTCTGTAATGCATTGCGGTGCATTTTTTATGCATTTTTAATGCGTTCCTGTGCCTTTTTTGCCACTTTGCCAAAGTTTCCTGTGTTTTTTTGTTTTTTTGCTGTAATGTCATGCCTTTTTAATGGGTTGCAATGCTTTCCAGCGTGTTTTTTTGTTTTAATGCATTTCAGTGCATTTTTCATGTGCAGAGCACAACTGCAGTGTGGGGAAGATGTGTTAATTAATGGCGCTGATCCCCACCTGCCAAAGGACAGACTGTTTCTCTGCGTGTCTGGGAAGCTTGCGATTTCGGTGCATTTTTAATGTGTTTCTGTGCCATTTTTTTGCCTCTTGTTTTGTTTCCCAAAGTCTACTGTGTTATTTTTTATTTTATTTTTATTTTTGCTGTAATGCATTCCAGTGCATTTTTATGCATTTAGATGCATCCACGTGCCTTCCTAATGGGTTGTAATGCTTTCCAGTGTGCTTATTGACCACTTTTTTTTTCCATCTTTTTTTTTCAAAGTTTGCTGGGGTGTTTTTTGTTAAATAACATGTCATACTTACCTCCTTTGTGCAAGGGTTTTGCACAGAGCAGCCTCAATCCTCCTCTTCTGGGGTCCCTCAGTAGCGCTCCTGACTCCTCCTCCTCATTGAGTGCCCCCACGGGAAGCCGCATTCCATGGGGGCAGTCATGCGGGGCACGCTCCCGAGTGCTGCTGCTGCGTCCATTGACACAGACAGTGGGACTCGGGCCAGACTCCCGTGTCACTGGATTTGATTGACAGCAGCAGGAGCCAATGGCTGCTATCAATCTATCCAATGAGGATGGAGACAGCGACTCGAGGTGCTGGGCTCATAAACATCGTGTAACGATGGGGTTCAGGTAAGAAAAAAGGGGGGTTTGGAAGGCAGCTGTTTGTCCCCTATGTGATGAAAAAAAAAACTGTTAAGTTAAAAAAAAAAAAAAAAATGTAATTATATATATATATATATATATATATATATATATATATATATATATGATTTTTTGCAAAAAAATAAAAATCTCTCCCAAGCACTTAAACCCCCCCCCCCAAAAAAAAATGTTGAGGCCCCCACATACACACTCACAAATGTAAAAGCATGCTTCGGGCGCCTACGCATGAAAACGATGACTGCGATACACGTGTTACATATCGCCGTTTACGCCGGAAATGAGAGAAATAATTCTAACACCAGACCTCCGCCGCACTGATACCTGTAGGGGGCTTTTGAAGCGTCGCCTATAGAAAATATAGGGTACCGAAGTTTGACGCCATTTCACCGGTGCACAAAAATTTAAGGTTTGGCATGTTGGGTGTCTATTTATTCAGCGCAACCTTGTCTTCTATATTTTACCAAAAATGTGGGACATTTATTGCGTTTGTTTGCCCTAAAATTCACATCAGTGTGTTTATACTGAAATTTTACATTTCCTAGACCTTTGCGGTAATATCTTTTGACATAAAAAAAAAATGCAACTACCACTATTTTATTCTCTAGGTTTTCAGAAAATATATATGGTCTATAGACCTCAAGTAGCATCTAAAAACCTGCACACTGGAAAATAGTCCCTGAACGCGTAAAGCCTTAAACGCAATACAGCGTTCAGCTCCATCCAACCACAGACCACCATAGACTTGGACAGGCTGAATGCTGCACCTGTCCCTCCCGGACGCACAAAAGTGGTGAGATACATACTGTGAACCTAGGTGCCCCTAGTAGTTGGGGTGGGGCACACAAAAGCGGTGGGCTACATACTGTGCATCTAGGCGCCCCCTAGTGTTTGGGGTGGGGCGCACAAAAGTGGTGGGATACATACTGTGCATCTAGGCGCCTCCTAGTAGTTGGGGTGGGGCACACAAAAGTGGTGGAATACATACTGCGCATCTAGGCGCCCCTAGTGCTTGGGGTGGGGCGCACAAAAGTGGTGGGATGCATACTGTGCATCTAGGCGCCCCCTAGTGTTTGGGGTGGGGTGTAGGAAAGCAGCAGGATACATACTGTGCATCTAGGTGCCCCCTAGTGTTTGGGTTTTGGGTTGGGGTGCACGAAAGCGGTAAGATACATACTGTGCATCTAGGTGCCCCTAGTATTTGAAGTTGGGTGCACAAAAGCGGTGGGATCCATACTGTCGATCTAGGCAACCCCTAGTAGTTTGGGTGGAGCACACAAAAGCGGTGGGCTACATATTGTGCATCTAGGCGCCCCCTAGAGTTTGGGGTGAGGCGCACGAAAGTGGTGGGATACATACTGTGCATCTAGGCGCCCCTAGTGCTTGGGGTGGGGCGCACAAAAGTGGTTGGATGCATACTGTGCATCTAGGCGTCCCCTAGTGTTTGGGATGGGGCACACGAAAGCTGTGGGATACATACTGTGCATCTAGGTCCCCCCAGTGTTTGGAGTCGGGTGCATGAAAGCAGTGGGATACATACTGTGCATCTAGGCACCCCCTAGTGTTTGGGGTGGGGCGCACAAAAGCAGTGGGATACATACTGTGCATCTAGGCACCCCCTAGTGTTTGGAGTCGGGTGCATGAAAGCAGTGGGATACATACTGTGCATCTAGGCACCCCCTAGTGTTTGGGGTGGGGGCGTATGAAAGCGGTGGGATACATACTGTGCATCTAGGCGCCCCCTAGTGTTTGGAGTCGGCTGCACGAAAGAAGTGGGATACATACTGTACATCTAGGTGCCCCCCCAGTGTTTGGGGTGGGGGCGTATGAAAGCGGTGGGATACATACTGTGCATCTAGGCACCCCCTAGTGTTTGTAGTCGGGTGCACGAAAGCAGTGGGATACATACTGTGCATCTAGGCACCCCCCCCAGTGTTTGTAATCGGGTGCACGAAAGCAGTGGGATACATACTGTGCATCTAGGCAACCCCTAGTGTTTGGGGTGGGGCGCACGAAAGCAGTGGGATACATTCTGTGCATCTAGGCGCCCCCTAGTGTTTGGAGTCGGCTGCACGAAAGAAGTGGGATACATACTACTACATCTAGGTGCCCCCCAGTGTTTGGGGTGGGGCGCATTAAAGCGGTGGGATACATACTGTTCACCTAAGCGTCAGCTAGTGTTTGGAGTTGGGTGCATGAAAGCAGTGGGATACATACTGTGCATTTAGGCGCCCCCTAGTGTTTGGAGTCGGACACACGAAAGCGGAGGGATACATACTGTGCATCTAGGCACCCGCTAGTGTTTAGTGTGTAGCACATGAAAGCTGTGGTATACAGAGTGTACATCTAGGCGCCCCCTAGTGTTTAGTGTGTAGCACATGAAAGCTGTGGTATACAGAGTGTACATCTAGGCGCCCCCTAGTGTTTGGGGTGCCATGAATGGCACTGTGACACAGTAAGACGTGTTGCCGCATGTTACGGTAGTGCACATTCCTGCAATGCAAAGCTATAAATGGGTCCCTAAGGGCCCCAGGAAATATAACTAGAAAGCACATTGATTGGTACAGGGATGATTTCACATACCCCATGCTGGCATTTCAGGATTATGCATTTCATTTTATGCACCATCTACTTCTCGTTCCTGGTATTCCCTGAACAAATGAGCCCCTGCCATGGAAATCTATGGGGCCGTCATCTGCAGCTACAAGTTTATTCAGAAAGTTCCAGTTTAAATAACATTCCAGGCGCCTAGAGACGCTCGCACATACTGTATATTCTATTAGCTTGCAGAGTGCCCCAGGGGCCACGAAAAGACACAAAGCAATTGTTTGTGGTGCCAGGATCTGGGTGATGCATATTTGTGGTTTGTATAACCACTTCAGAGCTGGAAAATGTTACCCCCCCCTTCATGGCCAGGCCATTTATTGCTATTCGGCACTGTGTTACTTTAACTGGTAATTGCACGCTCATGCAACGCTGTACCCTAATGACATTTATATCATTTTTTTCCCCGACAAAGAGCTTTGTATTGGTGGTATTTTATCCCTACTGGGGCTTTTTTATTTTCTGCAATATAAATATAAAAAGACAGAAAATTTAGAAACTTTTTTTTTTTTACTTTCTGCTGTAAAACAGATCCAATAAAATAATAATAATAATAATAATAATAATAATAATAATTTCTTCATAAATTTTGGCCAAAATGTACTCTGCTACATGTCTTTGATAATATAATTAAAAAAAAAAAAAAATAGAGGAGAGAGGCAGTTGGCTGCTTTTTTCAGCTGCCCCTGAACTCCTCCAATGTTATCTTATGTGTACATGTACACAGGTTTGTCTAATGTTGTGCTGCAGGGGTTAATACAAGCCGCTGGACCTGCCACAGGCACTCATCCCGTCCTTTCTGCTCCCCTACTCTATTCATGAAATCTTGCAATAGAATGCGCTCTATGAATGGAGGAGGAGGACTTTTCCGTCATCTGCCCCTCCTCTATTCATAGAGGCTGGATTCACACCATTGCAAATTGGAATGCACATCTAATTTGCAGTAGCAGGAGATTTTGACTGGCTCTCTATGGAGCCGGTTCACATATCTAGGCAGCAGGTTCGGTGCGTTTTACAGAAAAAATGCTGTGCGTTTTTTGGTCCATTTTAGGTCCGAAATTCAGACTGAAATGGGACCTGAAAAGGTGAACCGGGACACACCGGACCCCTGCTGTGAGACAGCCAGTACGGATTCTGTTGAATGGAGGAGGATGGCGGAAAGGAAGGACTTATTCAGCACTTTTGATGAGTGCCTGTGACAGGTCCAGCAGCATGTGCTAACCCCCCCCCCCCCCAGCATTGGAAGGTAACGCAAGATCATGTTGATCCTGCCAGAAATCTTGTGGCCTGATCACTTTCTATGTTCTTTGCCTACAGCAGTGGTCTTCAAACTGCAGCCCAGGGGCCGGATGAGGCCCTTTGCTTTCTCTTTTATGGCCCTTGGGGCATTATCCCCCCCCCCCCCCTTTATCAGCAGCAGTGGGCATAGTTCATGCCATTGACACTGACAACAGCCACTTTTCCTCCTATTGACACAAACTATGGGGCACTATTCCTCCCACTGACACCAATGACAGGGCACCATTCTTCCCATTGACACCAATGACAGGGCACCATTCCTCCCACTGACACCAATGACAGGGCACCATTCTTCCCACTGACACCAATGACAGGGCACCATTCCTCCCAGTGACACCAATGACAGGGCACCATTCCTCCCACTGACACCAATGACAGGGCACCATTCTTCCCACTGACACCAATGACAGGGCACCATTCCTCCCAGTGACACCAATGACAGGGCACCATTCCTCCCACTGACACCAATGACAGGGCACCATTCCTCCCACTGACACCAATGCCGGGCACTGTTCCTCACTGACGCCAATGATGGGGCACTATTCCTCCCACTGACACCAACGATGGGGCACTATTCCTCCCACTGACACGGCACTATTACTCCCACTGACGCCAATAATGGGGCACTATTCCTCCCACTGACACCAATGATGGGGCACTATTCCTCCCACTGACGCCAATGATGGGGCACTATTCCTCCCACTGACGCCAATGAGGGGGCACTATTCCTCCCACTGACGCCAATGATGGGGCACTATATAGAAGAAAAGACACTAATGGGAGAAAAGAAAAAAGCTGCACACCCCGAAAAATTGTAAAAAAGGGAATGTCCCCCATATGGGGTTTTCCAGGCAGCAAATAGGTGGAATACTACATAGAATGAAAATTTATTTTAAATTTTATTAAATCAAGATATCAAAAGTTGTTTGACAATGGCTGTTAAAATAAGAGCTGTGGTGCAGGAGACGTAAAAACGACAACAACAACGCCAGTGAAGCTATTTACAATGCATAATAATACACAATAGTCAAGCGCTAAAGTGTTGGTAAACTGACGCGTTTCGACCCCGCTGGGTCTTCTTTAGAGCAGTGGTCATCAACCCTGTCCTCAGGGCCCACTAATAGGCCAGGTTTGCAAGATAACCGAAATACATCACAGGTGATATCATTTGTTGCTCAGTGATTGCAGTATTCTACACTGCATCTCCCCAGGGTAATACATAAAACCTGGCCTGTTAATGGGCCCTGAGGACAGGGTTGATGACCACTGCTTTAGAGGATTTTTATGCTGTGGGAATGGTGGCATGTGTTAGAATTCTTAAGTAGAAACCACAAAATCAAATAGAACAGCAGTGAACATCTCTATATAGTTACCACTCTATTTGATCGTATTTTAACAGCCATTGTCAAACAACTTTTGATATCTTGATTTAATGAAATTTAAGCTAAATTTTCATTCTATGTAGTATTCCAATTATTTGCTGCCTGGAAAACCCCATATGGAGGACATTCCCTTTTTGATGATGGGGCACTATTCCGCCCACTGACACCAATGATGGGGCACTATTCTGCCCACTAACGACAATTATGGGGCACTATTCCTCCCACTGATACCAATGATGGGGCACTATTCTGCCCACTAACGCCAATTATGGGGCACTATTCCTCCCACTGATACCAATGATGGGGCACTATTCTGCCCACTAACGCCAATTATGGGGCACTATTCCTCCCACTGATACCAATGATGGGGCACTATTCCTCCCACTGATACCAACAATGGGGCACTATTCCTCCCACTGACACCAATGACGGGGCACTATTCCTCCCACTGACACCAATGACGGGGCACTATTCCTCCCACTGACACCAATGACGGGGCACTATTCCTCCCACTGACACCAACAGTGGGGCACTATTCATCCTACTGACACCAATGATGGGGCACTATTCATCCTATTGACACCAATGACAGGGCACTATTCCTCCCAGTGACACCAACGATAGGGCACTATTCCTCCCACTGACACCAATGATAGGGCACTATTCCTCCCACTGATACCAATGATGGGGCACTATTCCTCCCACTGATACCAATGATGGAGCACTATTCCTCACACTGACACCAACGATGGGGCACTATTCCTCCCACTGATACCAATAATGGGGCACTATTCCTCACACCAATAATAAGGCACTATTGCTACCATTGACACCAATGATGGGGTGCTATTCCCCACACTGTTACCAATGATAGGGCACTATTCCTACCACTGAGACCAACGATGGATCAGGTCACAGTTTGAAACTCCGCTCTGGCGGAGAAATCTAGCAGCAGGCAGAGTATGAGTAAGCCCCTGTACACACGGTCGGACATTCTGCCAACCAAATCCATTGGATTTTGTCCGACGGATTTTGTCCGACGGATTGTGTCCGAAACTGTTGCATACACACGGTCGGACCAAGTTGTCGGGAAATCCGATCATTCAGAACGTGATGACGGGACTACGTTCAGGCTAGTAGCCAATAGCTTTGATGTAGGAATTTGATCTGATCATGCGTGGCACTTTGTCCGATCGGAATTCTCTACACATGATCGGAGTATGTCCGATCGGACCAGTTTGTCGGAAAATATTTCCAACAAGTTGGAAAATTGGGTCCGACGCATATTCCGGCGGAATCAGTCCGATGCATACCACACACAGTCGGATTATCCGACAACACGGTCCGATAGGACACATTCCGATGGATTCTCCGACCGTGTGTACAAGGGTTTAAGGTAAGTATCTGCGGGTGGGAGGGTGGGGTGGGGGATGTTCATACAAGAGAACCTGTTACTTGCCACTGAATAGGCAAGGAGGCAAAGTTTCTATAATGTCTTTTTTCAATGATAGGTACATTTTAATATAAACTTAACTCCGTAGAACAGCCAGTGTGGAGTTTAATATGTGTGTAGTGTGTAAACATCACTCATTACACAGCCCTGAAATCCATAAGATCTGGTTGTGGTATGTGTGCCTCGTGTCTTACCTTGGCATTAGGTGTCAGATGCAGAAAGACATATGGGATTATCAAACAGATGGCAGGGTCAGCAGGTTCTGAAATTGCCGGGAGTCGGACTTTAAAGGTACACGCTGTACAAGATTGAAATGAAATGAGTCTGAAAATGATGGGCAATGCAGAAAGCAAATAAAGAAGATGTTATGCAGCACAGACCAAAGCTAGCAATACAATACAAATGTTTGTACAGCTTTTTAATCATTTTTAATCATTAGTCAAATTGATGTTCATTTTCAACAACAGTTATGCCCTGTACACACGGTCGGACTTTCTGACGAAAAATGTGCGATCGGATTTTGTGTTGTCGGAAAATCCGATCCTGTGTGGGTTCCATCTGACTTTTTCCGTCGGAATTTCCGACACACAAAGTTTGAGAGCACAATCTAAAATTTTCCGACAACAAAATCCGATCGTTTACATTCCGACGGACAAAGTGCTACGCATGCTCAGAATAAATTATGAGACGAAAGCTATTGGCTACTGGCCCGCTTATAGTCCCGTCATACGCGTTCTACGCCACCGGGTTCAGAATGATCGGATTTTCCCGACAACTTTGTGCGACCGTGTGTATGCGAGACAAGTGTGGCCCACTTTCCGATGACAAAATCCATCCGATTTTTTCCGATGGATTTTGTCATCAGAAAGTCCGACCGTGTGTACAGGGCATAACAATACATTTGGAAGAAGCAGAGTGGAACGTGTTTCTCGAACAAACACATTTCTAATTGGACCCAGGAAAGTCCAAAATCCAATGTTTACAGCAAATATTTATTAAATTTTTTTAAACATTCGGCATTTCATCAAATGTACTAATGATAATTTTTGTACGAATGCAACCATTAACAGTGGCACAGTGGTGTGGTAGTTAGCACTCTCACCTAACAGTAAAAAGGGTCATTGGTTCAAATGCCAACCATGACACCACCTGCCTGGAGTTTGTATCTTCTCCCTGTGCCTGCGTGGGCTTCCTCCAGGTACTCCGGTTTCCTCCCACACTCCAAAGACATGCAGGTAGGTTAATTGGCTTCTGTTTAAATTGGCCCTAGTATATGAATGTGAGTTATGGACCCTAGATTGTAAGCTCCTTGAGGGTAGGGACTGATGTGAATGTACAATGTATATGTAAAGTGCTGTGTAAATTGACAGCGCTATATAAGTACCTTAAATAATAATAATAATTGTGCGAGAATCTACTAACTAGTGTATGGCCAACTTTAGGGAGTATTCCAACAGTGACTCTTTAAGGTGCTGTCCCAAATTTGTCTGGACTGGATTACAGACAACTAATGACTGCTTAAAAAAAAAATGCAAAAAAAAAATAAAAAATGACAGCAGATAGAATGCTATTGCATAGGAAACTTTGTCAAAAAAATCTCCTTCTCTTGCTCTTGTAATGGTACACTGAGCCACGCATGCACAACTCTGTGTACATTCTCAGAATACCTTGGGTGGCAGGATGGGTTAATTTCCATGTTGTGAGCGGGAGTAACATCATCTTGGACTGCTTAAACATGATGGCTGAAGATGCCAAACATAGAAGAAGATGGAACTGCAACTGTGCGACGAGAGAATATACGGCCATGAAAGATAGGTGATTTGACAAGTGAGTGAGCCAAAATGGGCAAAAATTGTGTGCATATTTGCACATTATGGCAATAGCCCACCCATTACATGCAGGCTTTAGGATTCGGCTCCTTTGTAAAAAAAAAGTTAGGTCCAAGGAGCTGCATGGCATCTCATGGGCTTATCTCTAGTATTTACATCTGAGCCCTTGTACACACGGTCGGACATTCCAACAACAAAATCCATCGGATTTTGTCCGAAACTGGTGTTGCATACACACGGTCGTACAAAGTTGTCAGAAAATCCGATTGTTCAGAACGTTCTGATGTTATTTCGTTACGACGGGACTACATTCAGGCTAGTAGCCAATAGCTTTGGTCTAGGAATTTGATCTGAGCATGCGTGGCACTTTGTCTGATCGGAATTCTCTACAAACAATCGGACAAAGTCTGATCGGATCATGTTGTCGGAAAATTTTATAGCCCAGCTCCGATGGAGCCCACACACAGTCAGATTATCGGACAACAGGGTCCGATTAGACATTTTCCGCTGGAATATTCGTCCGTGTGTACAAGGGCTAACAGTTTTATTGCACTCCCAGAAGACAGCTATGGCTGTATTTCCAGGGACCCAATGCTGATGCTTCAGGTCTAAGCACCTTCAGCATTAGAGTCAGTGCAGCTGTTATTCCTGCCTCGTCCTTCCTCCTGCCCAAACACAGAAGCCTTTGTATTATGTGAACTCTTTCATAGGGTGCCTGTGCCTCTCTCTCCTCTCTCACAGCCCTTGCCAGTGTATGCCCTGACAAAGCCCTGACACAGCCATAAACCTGTCAGACATAAATAACAGAGATAGGTCAGGAGATGTCATGCACCTCATTAGACTTAACTCACTTCCTGCACTTTTACAAAATGTCTGAATTCTTGGAATTCAGCTTTATGTTAAATCGAGTGAACTTTACGATTTTTTAGCACAGCAGCAGTATTTACTGGATAAAAGCTTTGTGATTGTTTTCACTTGTTGCCTAAAACTAGTTTATAAACTGGTGGAACATGGGGGGGGGGGGGGGGGGGTTTCTCTTGATAGATAGATAGATAGATAGATAGATAGATAGATAGATAGATAGATAGATAGATAGATAGATAGATAGATAGATAGATAGATAGAAAGAAAGATTTTTAAATTTATAACTAGGAATGAGCAAAATTAAGAGTTTTTATTTTATGAAATATCTATGAAAATCGAGCGATTGTACTGAAATTTCACCTTTTTGGCATTATGCGTTGGAGCCAATAGGGAAAGTTTTTAAAGGCTCAATGGGCTTTAAATGGCTTCTGAGGGTTACATGAGCTTATTTCAACTGTTCAACACTTGTGCTTGTTCCAAAAAAAATGGCCCCTTATTAGCCTCATTATTTCTTTTCAAACAATAAAAATAAAGGAAGTAAAATAAAAATGTTAAGCAGCAAGGCACAATTAACGATCAAGGACATATTCTAAAAAGGAAAAGAAAAAACACAACTGTCAGGAGTATCTAGCGCTTCTGCTCCTCATTCCAGCATCCTGGTTTTGACTATGGCATTCTCCTTGTCTTTGTCCACCTGCAAGCTGATTCATGTGGTCAATCTCTGGGTGGAAACTCAAACTTGTTATAAGCCAGCTAAACCCTCACTTGCATGCTTGTGATAGAGAGTGATACGTGTGTTATTCCTGATCAAGCCCCCATCTGTCTGCCCTGCTCTGCTTGTTTGGATTTCCTTGTGTATGACTTTGGACCAGATTTTGGACTATTCCCTGAACTCAGCCTGCCTTTTACCTAGACTGTCATAGAACCACGCTATCTGTCTGCTAACGGTTCGCTTTGCTCAGTTCACATCTGCCCTGGCGTGGTGGCCAGGCACTATAGCATTGTGTATAAGTCCTGGGGGCAACCGAGTATCGGTAGGCCTGCTTGCCTTATGGGAAAGGGGGCTGCTATAGTTGAACACAGTAGCCAGCTATAGTGTCAGACCACCTGCATTGGGGTAGACGTGACAACAATGACTACACATAACGCTAAATTAAATAAACAAAACTACCCTAATTATACTCGCACCCCAAAAAATAAAAAAACACACATATTACATAATTGGATTTTTTTTCTTTTTAAACAAACTTTGCCTAGGTAGTTAAAGAGGGATTCCCATTTAAAAAAACGAAAAATTAAAAAACAGCAATTTAGAGGTGAGTAAAAAAACTTTAAGCGAGTGACACAAAAGTTTTAATTTTAGCTAAATTTTACATACAATTAAATTTTTCAAAGAATATAAAAAAAATCCAACTTTTCCAAAATCATTCCATGTGGTGTGTATGTACACATTAAATCATGTATTTAAATTCTTTATTTTGCAGATAAGGATTTCTTATAGGGTGCATCCATGATACCCAGTTTGCCACGCATGCTTTTCATTGAGTGAAAGTTACTGCACGCATTTAAAGGAACACAAGTGTAGATACCTATAATTCGGTTCTGATTTAGCACCAGGAAATACACACAAGACCTGTTTAGTGGTAAATTAACTCAATGTATTAATATGTGTTAGAATAAATGGTGGTTTGAGCATAAATTAACACACAGAATATAGGTTCAGACACAGACCGCTAGAATAAAGTTCTCTACCACTAGACTGGGATTAGCTCATGAATCAGCAGTCAGCAATAAACAGTGCACATGAGCATTAACTGCAATATGAATAACAATACTATAACTAGTCTAGAGTGCACTGTAGGAGAATGGCTAGGATATGGGGCAATGTCCCCTGAGAGGTACCTCTTAGCATAAGAAATAGTTAAGGGTCTCTGTGTAACAATTGGAAAGAGACAGTCTTTAGTCCTAACTTGTCACCTGGCTAGCGTTGGGACCCTGTTGTACCATTGGTGCACATGAGAATAGTCCCAATCAAGCCTGCAGGGGGCAAAAAGGCTACTAGATGGTTGTATAATCAGTTCCTTAAGGGCTCAGTTTCCCTAGCAGCAGATAGTAAATCCCCACAGCAACAGCTCTGCAGACCCAGTTATATTGCAGCTCACCATCCAGTCAAACACAACAATTAGTCCACTCTCTGCTCTCCACCAAGGTGGCTCTTGCTGTTGACACCCCGAACTTAGCACTCTGGATCCCTCTCAGGTTGCTGATATTCAGCAGTAATGGTGCACACTGGACAGTCATGTGCACTCTCCTGTCGCCCTCATGGCAAGAGGAAGCCGTGTCCTGTGCAGCTTGAGAAAATGCAGCTTTTTCCCCTCTTCTTGTAAATCACCTCTCTGGGAAATGCAGCTCTTTCCCCTCCTCTTGCCAATCTCTCTCTGGGAAATACAGTTCAAAAGCTCTTGATCACAGTAGAGTCTCTCTCCTCTGGCCTACAGTTGCCACAGTCCAGTGCCGCCTAACTCAGTTTACTGAACTCTTCCTGCTCAGTAGCTTCCTCCTTCTGCTGCTATAGCTGTCAGTGGTGTTGTTAGTCGGGTGCGGGCTGCACCCGGGTGACACCCGCCTCCCCCTCCTCTCTGTTTACATCCACAGAGGAGGAGGAGCTCAAGCTTGAGGGACACACACTGTTGTGTGTGTGTGTATGATTATCTGCTGTTCTGAGGTCTGTAAGGAGGGGTGTCTGTACTGCTGGAGGTGTCCGCACTGGGGTCTGCACGTAGGGGGTGTCTGTACTGAGGGGTGTCTGTACTTCTAGGGGGGTGTCTGCACTGGGGGGAGTGTCTGCATGGAGGCGGGTCTGCACGGGGGTCTGCACTGGGGGGTGATGTCTGTACTGTTGGGAGGTCTACACTGGGGGGTGGTGTCTGTACTGTTGGGGGGGTCTCAACTGGGGGGGTTTGCACTGAGGGGGGGTGTCTGTACTGTTGAAGGGGTCTGCACTGGGGGGTCTGCACTGAGGGGGGGGTGTCTGTACTGAGGGGGGTCTGCACTGAAGGAGTGTCTGTACTGAGGGAGGAGGTTTATACCGAGGGAGGGAGGTCTATATTGATGGAGGGTGGTCTGTATTGAGGGAGGGGGATCTATACTGCGGGAGGAGGGTCTGTAGTTAATAGAGGGGGGTCTGTACTGAGGGGGGGACTATAGTTGGTGGGAGGGTGACACTATTTTGTTTTGCACCGGGTGACACCAACCCTAGTGACGCCACTGATAGCTGTTAACCAGTTCAACACCACAGAGCGGTAGCTACAGAGAGCAGCTGTAGCCAGTGTTTCTTTCACTCTTTATTCTTAGCCAAGCACCTAGCTACATTTGTAATACATGATGATTAATATGGATGCATTTGTGCTTTCGTAATAATAATAAAAAAAACTATTTTTTTTATAAACCATCAATCAATATTTTTGTAAGAGCTTTTGTTCTGGCTTGGATGCAATATCTTCTTGAATTTTCAAGCACTATTTTAAGGATGCTATTCAAAGAAATGTTATGTCATGCTTCAACCCATTATTATTTTTTAAACTTCACAGTGCTTATAAATCTTGTATTCTTTTGTTCCGTTTTCCGTTACTTGAGAATTTCTGCAACTACAGAGGCCACCCTGCTTCACACATTGGTCTGTCTGTGTTTATTTGTGTGTGTGACTCAGTCTTATGTAACGTCTTCCCCTCATGCCTGTGTTATGAGGAAGGGTCACCCTTGCAGTCACAGTAATTCTGGAAAAAATAAATATAGCTGCTCAGAGCTGTGGATGCATTTATCATTTGTCTTAAAGCAGAACTATGGCTGGTTTATCAAAAATTTGAGAACTAGAATGTTTTTGTAATTAAGACATCTTATACCTCTTCTGCAGTAAAAGCTGCTTGCCTCCCTGTTCACATTCTATGTCCCTGTGTGCCGGGCACAGTCCCTGTTTTCACAGAAGTGAAATGTTGCATCAAAGGCCATTTCACCAAAATCATTAGCTCATTCCTACTATTCAAAAAAATGGTGGAAGCGCACATTGGAAGATCGCCTGGTCCTTTGTGTAACAAGTAGACTTCAGCTTTGTCTCATCCCAAGCCATGCCCCTCTAAACTGTTTTGGGCGGTCGTGGGCCTAGTCATAGAGGTCCACTATGACTAAGTCCATGAGCGTGTAAAACACGTTAGGGGGCATGACCTGGGAGGAGACTAAGCTGACGCCTACTTGTTACACATAGGACTGGGAAGTCTCCCAATATGTGCTTCCACTTTTCATAGATTGTTTTTTGGGCGAGACAGGCCCCTCCTTACACGTTTGGTCTTGCAAAATACCTGTAAAGCTGACTATCTACTATTTCCAATAGACTTGAGGACAAGTTGGACTCCCACCACCCCATATCCCAATGCACACTCCTCAGTTGGCTGTAGTAAAAAGAACGTACTACACAGTGTTGGGAAGAATGAACCCCCATTGTCAGGGAATTCCTGTGAGACATCTGGTGTGCAGATATGTGCATACATATAGTATTTTCCACAGGATGGTGACCAAGAGTATCCATGCACACAAGAATGCATGTGCACAATTCCCGTTGGTGCCAGACAGTCTATATAAAGGATGCTCATACCCATGTTCTGTGCTGACTGGTCTTCAGTTGTTCCTGTGTCTTGCTTGTATCCTGTGTCTGACCTCTGTTGCTGACTCTGCTTGATATTGACCTGATCTTGGATCCTGATTGCTCTTCTGCCAACCCATTCCTGACCTTGGAGCTACTCTTGACTATGCTTCTGCCTGTGACCCTGTACTGCATTACCTCCCGGCTGCTGACCCCGGCTAGACTTGTGACTTTGCTTCTGTCTCTGATTTGGCTCCATGTTAGCTCCAAGTGCCTGCTAAGGCTGTCATACTATATCAGCTTCAGTCATCACAGCATGTTCCTGTTTTCATTCTGCTTGAAGCTCTGACCAATCTCATGCTCTGAACCTGCCATGTATGCAGTATGCTCCTGTACAGTTGCAGATACAGAAAAGGCCAACCTCGGCATCTAAAGCCACGTACACACGGGCAGACTGTATGGCCAACTTAGTCCGTCAGACAATCCGACGGACAGTCCGTCCTACTTTCGAATGAACGGACTTGACCACACACGGATGCACAAACAGTCCGTCGAAAGCTTGCGCGATGACGTGTACAGCACGTACGACGGGACTAGAAATAGGAAGTCCAATACACAGCAATGCAACCTTTCGCCGTGTAAATCCTTTCTGAGCATGCGCCATACTTAGTCCGTCCAACTAGCCTACTGACAAGCAGATTGTCCGCTGAAACCAAAGTATGACGGACAGTATTATGGAAATTCCGAAATACTTAGTCCGCCAGACTGCACGCTGAAAAAGTCCGCTGAAGCCCACACACGAGCGGACTGTCCACTGAAATGTGTTTCGACGGACTAAGTTGGCCAGACAGTCCGCCCGTGTGTACGCGGCTTAAGTCTCCTATCAAGTATGTGACACCCATGCACATGTACAGGAGTTACTTCATCTTGGGCCAGCCAATGAAGTTGGCTAAAGATACAGATGAGCCAAGTAGAAGGTGCCAGTGCCAACAAGGGAGCTTGTGAATGTTGCATCGCTGGAGCATAGGTGGGTATAGTTCCACTTTTATGTGCACCCATGAGCTTGGGAACAAGATTAAACTAACACAAGAGGCCAATATGAGTGATCGATAGATAGCTAGATAATGGCTGCCATTTGTCCCTGTTTGACAAAAGTGAAAAGTTGAATCAAAATCAATTTCACCAAAATCAATCCCTAATCCATATGGTCTTGCAAAATACATATGTAACAAGGTCCCAGGCCTCCTTTGGTCTAATAAGCACCTCCAGGGATAGCCAACATCCTTCTGTATATGGTGGGTTGTAAGGTATAGTGGGTACAAGGTAGTTAAAGTCATTGGGCGCCAATCTCTTTTGCTTGAATGCAAAAGACATATTTATTTCTCTTAATAGAACTTGGGGAGAGAGGGTTAGGGCCAGGACACCCTTAGGTAGTTGCAAGATTAATTGGCAGACTCCGAGACTTCAATAGGAGGACAGCCATGCAGAGAAAGGGATCCAGCAAGATGCCAAATCTTTATGTGCAGGAATGCTGTCTTTAACAGTTCCTAACACAAAGCATAACAGTTCCTTCACTTCCACTACAATCACCTTTGTAGTTCTTCAGCTTACTGAGCTCCCAGTCTCTCACTAGACTAGATGATTCACTGCCACTGAATCACTCAAGCTCCTCCAATCTTTACGGTAGTATCTTCCTCAAGCATCACCCCCGCCTCTTTTCTGGTTCCCTAGCTTGACACTCAAGATACCTCCCAAACTTTACCCCACTGACCTGCTCGGTCCCTGGCTTGACACACAAGGCTGCTCTGCAAGCGTCACCACTGGCTGGGTCCCTGGCTTGATACCCACTAATTCTTCACCATCCCCGGTTGGTGAGAATGCTTCTCCGGTACTATCTTTAGTAACTCACTGTGGTCCCTGGTAATGAGGTGGTTGGGTCCTTAGTGGCGAAAGCTTCCCTTCTTCCTCCGACCATGGTAGCTTCTCTGGCCGGCAGAACCGTCACTTCTGGTGGGACTGCAAGTCGCAGTCCCAACCCTGCTCTGCTCTCTTGCTTCTGTATAGGCCCTCAGACAGCCTAGCAGCCAGATGTTCCTGGGATAGACCCAATCTCCGGCCTAGCAGCCCGGGTACTACAACACATGTCCACCCAGACCCCGTCCAGGTAGCACAGAACACAGATCACCTGACTCCATCAAATATAAAGGTTCTCCCAGCAGGCCAAAAGATTCAAGAAAACCCCTGCCCATTGGTTGAGATACCCCATATATCCATAATCTGGCCTTGCATTGCCCTTCTCGTATATAGTACCACCAGTTACCCGGCCACCTAGTGGTAGAAGAGAAAAATGCAACATGATCAAACAGGGAGAAATCAATTGATCTCTAACAATTAGCCAAGATGACAATTCCTGGTAGGTAAATTTAGGAGCAACCCTGCCTAAACACCAGGGTGCTATACATAGATTCTTCTGTGCACTGTGTAAAGCTGGCTGTCCACTATTTGCAATAGACTTGAGGACAAGTTGGATTCCCACCACTCCACATCCCAATGCACACTCCTCCAGTTGCTGTAGTAAGGAGAACGCACTGCACAGTGGGATGTAATAGGGAATCAATCTGACCACCTCTCAACTTTTCATACAGTGTACACCCAGGTTCAGGTTTCCTAAAGCACTGGTATACAAAAGCCTTCCTAAATATTTCTGCATCCACTGAGTGGGCAACAGATAAAAATGTTTTAAAACATAAGTTCTATGAGGTGCATAACCTCTCCCAGGAGGCTACAGGAAGGGAGGGTCTGGCCAAGCGGCATCATCCTTGTCTAGACAGAATGACACGGGCATCGATAATAAAATGGTTCTACCCCCCCCCCCCCCCAACAAAAAACATTTAACTCAGTTACAGGCTGGGGAGAGGGATCAAGCCAGTGGTATGTGGATGGAGCTTAACGCACCCAGTATTGGGATCCCAGAGCGGGCTCTTGCTAGTGCCCCCAGTGGCGGGCAGAGGCTGTATTCACATCAAATCTGTGTTAAACAAGAATCATTCAAGAGCCCACATGATGACTCTTTGTAATCTGTGGCCAAACGTCTATACTGTTGATACATGCACTACAGCCACAACTTCTGTTAGATTTCTCTTCTCCCCAGGTGTGCAGCATTTCTAGGCCGGTAACGAGAAGCTTGTACCTGTCTCCACCAACCCAGAAGTCCCTTCACCTCACTCCTAGTGACTATGATCCATATGTTACTATCAGATACAGGAACCTTAGTACTCAGAAACTCATGCTTGATCTCCTCTCAAGGCCTCACTTCATCACTTGTGACTCCCAGGCTAGGTCCCAAAGAACTCAGTGCCGCGAGGCCAAGCACCAAACCCCTTCACTACCAGAGTCTCTGTGTCCCATGCCATGCTTCCTGCTTCCTGGCTGGTTGACTGCATAAGCACTTGACACAAGTATACCTCCATATCATATGTTTGCTAACTTCTCTGGTCCACTTGATAAAGCCCTATTCTTTTGATACTCCATGCATGTACCCCTTTAATGACTACAGATAAGGCAGTTGAACTGGACAACAAAATGATTTTACTAAAGTAGTTGAAGATAACAAGAAAACAGTTCTCCAAGATATTTCCAACACAATGTTCTCTAAATGCCCCTGCTGCAGTGCCCCATGAGGTATTCCTACCTTAATTAGGTAGTAAAGTCCATCAAAAGTCCTTTGCAAGGCAAGAGTCCATTATTGGCAGTACATCCATATTTTGGTAACAATAATCTAACTGGCAGCAAATTCACGACTGGCAGCATAAGTTCCTATAAGTTAATACCTCTTGGAACACCGATTGAGCTCCCACAAGGGGTGGTAATCTGGCAGAGTGGCAGTTTACAAATTTAGCAGTTCAGTCCCCAAAGACTCTCTGACCTTTTTATATGTTTTGTCCAGCAGAGTGTGGTACTCTTCAGAAAAGCCTGGGAAAACCTGGCCAGCAGAGTTAACCCTTACCTACCAAACAGCACCACCTTTGCTTGGCAACATTAACTAAGCAGTGCAAATTACACAGCAGAAAACACATTTAACCCCAAAAGTATTGAACATAACCAGCACAGAAATATCTTGGTCAGCACTTTATTGCATTTATTCCATGTTTTTTAAGCATGCATGCATGCATTGAAATTGCATGGGAAAATGCATAAAACACAGCAAAACTAGTTAAAATACAGCATAACATACAAATATACAGGTGAAATTGATCAAACTCGCTCAAAAGACGGCATGAGAAAATGCTTTTTTTTGTAATAAAACCAAAGCGTAAATGGAGAGTAAAGGCTGTGGGCTCACCTTTCCTTGTCTCCACAAGAGGGCTTTGTCTCGAAATTCTCTATTGTCGTGAAAAATTTGACGTCTCATATAACCAGCTCTCCGGCATCTGTTTCAGGATGACATGCTGTTTCACAACAGGTGGTGTCACATGACACCGCTGGACCGATGGTTATAAATGTAGCAAATGTATTGTTTTCTGCAGGGAAACACAAAACTCCTTAAAGGGCCATTAAATTTAAATGACGGGTTCATTGATTTAGAGGGAGTTTTTTGATAAACATGTCTAAATCACGGAAGCTAAAAATAATTGCAGATATTTCAGATAAACTTAGTTATGGGAGTGTGTAATAGGGCCATTTTAAAAAGTGTGGCCCTCTATTTTGTATTAGACATCAAAGATGGAAAAAGGCATTCCAGTCCATCTACATTGGCATGTAGATGTGGACTCAGATGCCCAATCTTAACTCATTCAATGGGCTGTTTAGTAACAATACAAGTCTCCATGGATAGAATTCACCCAAATCGTCTTCTCCACTCCTCCCAAGACATCCTGCAATCCTTTAGATTGTCAGCTTCATGAGCAGGACCCTCCTTTTCCTTCTGTATTGAACTGTATTGTAATTATACTGTCCCCTTTATACTGTAAAGCGGTGTGCAAACTGTTGGCGCTATAGAAATCCTGTATGATAATAATAATATTTCCTGATATGTCACAATATACAGCAACAAAGCAATTTAAAAAAAAGTTCAACCCTTTATCATTAAAAAGCAGTTAGGCCGCGTACACACGGGCGGACTGTTCGCCCAACCTTGTTCGGCAAACAGTTTCATCAAACAGTCCGCTTAAAATTTGCATGAGCGGACTTGCCCACACACGAGCGGACTGTTTGACGAACAAGGTTGGGCAAACAGTTCGCTCAACTTTTGAAATGAACGGACTCGCCCACGTAAGGCGGAGGCAAATCCGCCCATTTCGAGCGCGTGTACAGGTAGGCGGGGCCCGCGAAGGAGACGTCGCGGGCTCCGCCGCCTGGAATGGGCTTAAAGGGGAACCCCAACGCCGAAAAAAATCGGCGTGGGGGTTCCCCCCAAGTCCACACCAGACCCTTGTCCGAGCACGCTACCCGGCCGGCCAGGAAAGGGGGGCGAGCGAGCGCGCCCCCCCTCCTGAGCCGTACCAGGCCGCGTGCCCTCAACATGGGGGGTGCCTTGGGGAAGGGGGGGCCGCGCGGCCCCCCCACCCCAAAGCACCTTGTCCCCATGTTGATGAGGACAAGGGCCTCTTCCCGACAACCCTGGCCGTTGGTTGTCGGGGTCTGCGGGCGGGAGGCTTATCGGAATCCGGGAGCCCCCTTTAAGAAGGGGGCCCCCGGATACCGGCCCCCCACCCTATGTGAATGAGTATGGGGTACAATGTACCCCTACCCATTCACCTGTGAACTAAAGTACAATAAAAAACACAACACAGAGAAAAAATATTTTATTGCACAGCTCCGGGGGTCTTCGGGGGTCTTCTCGCCGGACTCCTCCGCTATGTGTGTGTAGCTCTTTTGCTAGCGGAGGAGTCCGGCTTTCTTCCTCCCCGCCGCCGGCCTCTTCTCCCGACTTCGGGGGTCTTGTCCCCCTCTTCGGTTCTTCTGCCGGGCCACCGCGCCTGGTCCGGTGGCCCGGTCTTCTGTCGCCGTCTTCCGTTCTTCTGTCGCCGCCTTCGGTTCTTCTGCCGGGCCACCGCGCCTTCTTGTAGCTCTTTTACAGGCGGTGGCCCGGTCTTCTGTCGCCGCTGTCGTCGCCGCCGCCGCCGCCTTCCGTTCTTGTTCTTCTTCTTGTTCTTCTTCTTCTTCTCCTGGAGATGTTGACTCGACGATCTCTCCGGCCGGAATGCCAGGGACACGCTCCGCTGCCACTTATATAGTGACAATGGGGCGGTGTCACATGGTATATGTCACATGGGTTGGTCACATGGGTTGATGTCACATGGGGACTATGACATCGTAAGGGGGCGGGGTCACCATGTGACCAACCCATGTGACATATACCATGTGACACCGCCCCATTGTCACTATATAAGTGACCGCACAGCGCGGCTCTGGCATTCAGGCCGGAGAGATCGTCGAGTCAACATCTCCAGGAGAAGAAGAAGAAGAACAAGAAGAAGAACAAGAACGGAAGGCGGCGGCGGCGGCGACGACAGCGGCGACAGAAGACCGGGCCACCGCCTGTAAAAGAGCTACAAGAAGGCGCGGTGGCCCGGCAGAAGAACCGAAGGCGGCGACAGAAGAACGGAAGACGGCGACAGAAGACCGGGCCACCGGACCAGGCGCGGTGGCCCGGCAGAAGAACCGAAGAGGGGGACAAGACCCCCGAAGTCGGGAGAAGAGGCCGGCGGCGGGGAGGAAGAAAGCCGGACTCCTCCGCTAGCAAAAGAGCTACACACACATAGCGGAGGAGTCCGGCGAGAAGACCCCCGAAGACCCCCGGAGCTGTGCAATAAAATATTTTTTCTCTGTGTTGTGTTTTTTATTGTACTTTAGTTCACAGGTGAATGGGTAGGGGTACATTGTACCCCATACTCATTCACATAGGGTGGGGGGCCGGTATCCGGGGGCCCCCTTCTTAAAGGGGGCTCCCGGATTCCGATAAGCCCCCCGCCCGCAGACCCCGACAACCAACGGCCAGGGTTGTCGGGAAGAGGCCCTTGTCCTCATCAACATGGGGACAAGGTGCTTTGGGGTGGGGGGGGCCGCGCGGCCCCCCCTTCCCCAAGGCACCCCCCATGTTGAGGGCACGCGGCCTGGTACGGCTCAGGAGGGGGGGCGCGCTCGCTCGCCCCCCTTTCCTGGCCGGCCGGGTAGCGTGCTCGGACAAGGGTCTGGTGTGGACTTGGGGGGAGCCCCCACGCCGATTTTTTTCGGCGTTGGGGTTCCCCTTTAAGCCCATTCCAGGCGGCGGAGCCCGCGACGTCTCCCTCGCGGGCCCCGCCTACCTGTACACGCGCTCGAAATGGGCGGACTTTCCGAGCGGGAACAGTCCGCTCATTTCGAAAGTACAGCGGACAAGCCCACACACGGGCGGACTGTTCGCTCAAACACAGTTTCAGCGGACAGTTTTTCGGAATTTCCGAAAGACTTTGTCCGTCCAACTGTCCGCTGAAACTGTCCGCTGAAAGCCCACACACGAGCGGACTGTCCGCCCAAACACTGTTCAGCGGACAAGGTTGGGCGAACAGTCCGCCCGTGTGTACGCGGCCTATGTGTATCTTCGAGGATGAATCCCTAATAGTAATTGAGACCATGCAAAAAGGTAAAGCCCCAAGGCCATATGTACTCACCAGGGTTGATTTAGAAATTGCACAGAAATCGCATTAGAATAGTGGGAAAATGCAGCGCAAACACAGCAAAAACACGGGAAAAACACATAATCTGTTGCGTTAAATTTAACGCAACATGGGAAAAATGCTGAAAAAACGCATTTGCTTTTTGAATGCGTTTTTAGAACAGTGTGAAAGTAGCCTTATGCCATGTACACATGACTGGACTTTCCGGCAGACTAGGTCTTCCCGACGGTCTTTCGGCGGAGTTCCAACAGACTTTACGAACTAACGAACTTGGACACATACAATCACACCAAAGTCCGACGGATTCGACCGTGATGACGTACGAACGGACTAGAATAAGGAAGTTCATATCCAGTAGCCAATAGCTGCCCTAGCTTTGGTTTTCGTCTGTCGAACTAGCATACAGACGAACAAATTTTTCAACCATACTCGAGTCCGTTGGAAAGATTTGAAACATGTTCTAAATCTAAAGTCCGTCTGATTTTTCGATAGCAAAGATCCGATGAAGCCCACACACAGTCGAATTGTCCGACGGATTCGTTCCGTCAGACCTTTGCTGTCCAGCCATGTGTACACGGCATTAAAGGGGTTGTAAAGGTTAGTTTTTTATTTTATAAATAGGTTCCTTTAAAGCGGAGGTCCACCCTAAAGTGGAGCTTCCGCTCATTGGAATCCTCCCCCCCCTCCGGCGCCACAATTGGCACCTTTCAGGGGGGAGGGGGGTGCAGGTACCTGTACAGTACAGGTATCTGCACCCACTTCCGGTGTAGATTCTGCAGAAGGTACGCCCCTTTCCGCAGAATCTATGCCCCTTTCCGAAAGTCCCCCGCTGCCTGCTGGGAAACACACGGATCCCAGAGACAGCGGGGACCATCCTTATTGCGCAGCGCGACTCGCGCATGCGCAGTAGGGAACCAGGAAAAGAAGCTGAAAGGCTCCACTTCCTGATTCCCATACCCAAGATGGTGGCGGCAGCACCCGAGAGACGATCGAGAGATCGGCTTCGGGTGCCGACATTGCGGGCGCGCTGGGCGGGTAAGTGTCACTATTTTAAAAGTCAGCAGCTGCAGTATTTGTAGCTGCTGGCTTTTAAAAAAAAAAAAAACGGCGGACTCCCGGCGGACTCCCGCTTTAAGCTAGTGCATTGTTTGTTCACTTACCTTTTTCTTCAATTTTCCTTTTAAATGTTTTTTTTCTTTGTCTGAATTTCTCACTTTCTGTTCCTCCTCAGTAAGCTGTTCTGGCTGACTAAACACCGCTCAGATGATGGTGTGAAGTTTACTGAGGATAAACAGAAAGTGAGAAATTCAGACAAAGAAAAAAAAACATTTAGAAGGGAAATCAAAGAAAAAGTTAAGTATACCAACAATGCACTAGCTTAAAGGAACCTATTTGGAAAAGGAAGCTTTACAACTCCTTTAAAGTTCTTCCACACGGGCGGTCTGCCCAGCGGACTCCACTTTGCTCAGGGGGGGATAGATCCGCTGATCTCCGCTGAGCAGGTGGATGACAGGTCCGTCTCCACTCACTGTGCTGAGACAGACCTGTCAGAGCCTCGCTCTCTTCTATGGGGATATCGAATGAAAATGTACCGGCTGTCCGTTTTCATCCGATCCCATCCAATCCGATCCACCAGACGGATGGAGAATAGGGTCTCCATCTGTCTGGATTTCACGGACAGGATCCCATACCAGTGGGTGTCAGCAGACATGTCATCCGCCTCTCAATAGGAGTGAATGGAGGCTTCGATCAGGTCCGCCTGAAAAACTGATAGGCGGACCTGACCCCATGTGAAAGAGGCCTTACCAAAACTGAAGAGTGCCACAAATCTGGTGCAGCTGTGGATGGTAGCCAATCAGCTGCTGATTTCAGCTTGTTCAATTAAGCTCTGACAAAAAAAAACCTGGAAGCTGATTGGTTTTTAAGTAGAGCTTTTCACTCTCCAATTTTAGTAAATCAACCCCATTATGTTATACTATGAGAAAAAAAAAAACATGGAAATCAATCTTCAAGGGCCTTCTAATTCCTATTGATACTCCCATGCACATATTTCTGCTATTCCGAGAGAGCAAAAACGATCTATTCCTCTGTGCAAGTTATATGATACTTTCCCTTTTAGCCCTGGTTCACATTAATGCTACTTTGAAATCGCGCCCACTTCACTTGAAGTAGCGCGACTTCAAAGTATCAAGGTCAGTGCGATTTCAGGTGCTATTTGAAAGACATCTGTGTGGCTTCATGTACAGATGTCTATTGAAGTCATGCCTCAAATAAGCAAAAGAATTGCGGGAATGACTTTTGCAAATCAGTCAGGTGCCACAAAATCGCACCAATTTGGACAGTGGCATTGCCTCCAATAGGCTGTGACTTGTCATGCGATTTGATCTCTCAAATCGGATGACAAATCTCTCCAATGTGAAGCTAGGCCTAGTCGCAGCCTCTTGGAGGCAAAGGCACTGTTCCAATCTGTGCAACAACAATTTTGCAGCGCCACACCGATTGCAAACCCACACAGATGTCTATCAAGTAGCAGCTGAAATTGCGCTGACCTTGCTACTTTAAAATCGCGCTACTTCACGTGAAATAGAGCGATTTCAAAGTAGCATCAATGTGAACCGGGGCTCAAACTTATACTACGTACACATGACCGGACTTTCCTGCAGAAAAGGTCTGACGGAATCATTTCATCAGATATTCCAATCGTGTGTGGGCTTCTGACAGACCTAAAAATAGAACATGTTTTAAATCTTTCCAACGGAATCAATTCCTATTAGGAAAACCGTTTGTATGCCAGTCCGACGGACCAATTACGATGCAAGGGCAGCTATTGGCTACTGGCTATTGAACATCCTTTTCTAGTCATGTTATACATCATCACGTTAGAAAGGAACGGACTTTGGTGTGATCGTGTGTAGGCAAGTCCGTTTGGTCAGAAATCCGTCGGAAACTCAGTTGGAAAGACCGTCAGAGTTTATTCTGACGGAAAGTCCAGTCGTGTGTACGCGACATTAGGTCCGGTTCACACTGGTCTGACGTGCGCTCCGACTTCTCATAGTTCCCTATGAGAGCCTTCTTAACTGGTCTGACTTGTGTCTGTCCGACTTTGAAAAAGGTTCCTGCACTACTTTGGTCCAAGTTGGGTGCAATTTCAGCCCAAGTAATTTGAACAGAAGTCATGTCCAAGTCGGATCATCATCTTAACTGATCACAGACTTGTGGCATGCAACTTGTGCTCCGAGGATCTTGAGGAGGAACCCTACGTCAAAGTGTAAACAAAAATGGCGTGGGGTCCCCCTCAGATCCATACCATGCTCTTTGAGTCTGGTGATATGGATCTTCAGGGGGAACCCCGTGGAAAAAAAAAAAAAAAGGCAGGGGGTCATGTAGGAAGACCGGGTGAAGATGGAAGCCCTGTCAGTGGCATTTAAGGTAAGTCTTGCATAATGTGCTAGCATGTGATGCATACTAGCACATTATGCAATTGTCTTACAGGGGAAAGTTTTTTGTTTTTGGCATTTTTTTTTTGCAGTGGTTTAATACCATTTTATTTTGGAAAGATACAATCTATTAAAGGCCACTCACAGTGGTTAAAGTGAACAAAGCCATATCTACAGACTTTCTCCTAACAAACAGTACAGAAAAGCTGCCCTCCTTCCACCCTGATCCTAATGCCCTGTACACACGATAGGATTTTCTGACAACAAATGTTGAATGTGAGATTGTTGTCAGAAAGTCCGACTATGTGTATGCTCCATGGAACATTTGTTGAGTTTCCGCCAACAAATGTTTGAGAGCAGGTTCTCAAATTTTCCGACAACAAAACTTGTTGGAAATTTAGATTGTGTGTACATAAGTCCGATGCACAAAACTCCACACACACTTGGAATCAAGCACAAGAGCCGCACTGGCTATTGAAAGTCAAGACAAGACAAGTTTGAGACAACATCCTTCAGAAAAAAATCCACGGTTTTGTTGTCAGAAAATCCTATCGTGTGTACACGGCATTAGACTGATGTTTGAACCTCTTCTGATATAATAACGAATGCCTTGTACACATGGTTGGACATTCCGACAACATAATCCGATCGGACCTTTTCCGTCGGAAAGTTTGACCGTGTGTAGAGGGCATAAAACACTGATATGTCTGATTTAGTGGCTGAAAAACATCACTATAAAATTGCCACAATTGCAGATGATGTACTATTCTTTATAACTAAACCTGAACTCTCCATTCTTAATGAACTGGATAATTATCCAAAACTCTCTAACTACAAAATCAACCTTGCCAAATTGGAATTGCTGATTATTAATATACCTACTCAAAGACTTTCCCCCAATAAATCAAATTTCTTAATTAAATGGGCAGTTGAGAAGATCAGATATTTTGGTGTCAACATTAATCCGTCAATAGGAGATATCTCTGAACTTCCAAACGCTTCTTAATTCCTCTGGTACTCAATAAAAGAAAAAAAATCACCTGTTTCCAGAGAAATAGCATATTAAAAATGAATATCTCTTCTATTAAATCTCCTACAGCCAAATCCAAACCCAGTTCAAATCCATCCCCCCTTCCTTCACGAATATATAGCGTAATCTTTCTCCTTCCGAAGAATAGGGGAGGCTCCAGTTGTCCTTACCCCATCCACTATCACTAGGCTCTTCACTTATCAAGATTGACTGATGGCTAAAAACACTCTTCAACTAAAAAGTGAGGAAATATGGAATAAGAAAGGTCACATATTCCCTTGCCATTGCTGTTGTGGATTCATATAGTAGTTTTGTCATCTATTGAAAAACACCCTCTCACCACCCCCATAAACAACTAACATTGTTGATGCCAGTGAAAGGAAACTCAACAAGTTTTACACCAACCTACAAAACCAACAGTTTGGATCAGGGGTCTCCAAACGTTCTTAACAGAGGGCCAGTTTACCGTCCTTCAGATTTTTGGGGGGCCAGACTGGCTAGTGGGAGTAAAAAATATCTCAGCATTAGTGGGAGTAAGCCCTTGTACACACGGTCGGAGATTCCGACGGAATGTGTCCGATCAGAGCGATTTGTTGGATATTCCGACTGTGTGTGGTCTGCATCAGACTGTTTCCATCGGAATATTCGTCGGACCAAATTTTCCAACTTGCCGGAAATATTTTCCGACAAAATGCTCCGATCGGACATACTCCGATCATGTGTAGAGAATTCTGATCGGATAAAGTGCCACGCATGCTCAGATCAAATTCCTACATCAAAGCTATTGGCTACTAGCGTGAACGTAGTCCCATCGTAACGAAATTACGTCATCACGTTCTGAAAGATCGGATTTTCCGACAACTTTGTCCGACCGTGTGTATGCAACAGTTTCGGACAAGATCCGTCGGACAAAATCCGACGGATTTGGTTGTCGGAATCTCCAACCGTGTGTACAAGGGCTAATAGTGCCCTGTTAATATCAGTGGGAGGAATAGTGCCCTATAGTTGGTATCAGTGGGAGAAATAGCGCCTCATCATTGGTGTTTGTCAGAGTAATGGTGCCCCATCATTGGTGTCAGTTGTGGATGGAAAAATGCTCCAAGAGCCAGATAGGGGCAAGCAAAGGACCACATTTGGCCCCTGGGCCACAGTTTGGAGGCCACTGGTTTAGACCATTCCTACATAATAACACCTTCAGACTACATCCCATCTACTCTCAGGAGAGTCTAAAACTATTTCTAAAAAAAATAAAAATGATTGAACCACCTCTACCAAGATGGCAGGCTACGCAAACCAGGTACTTTCCCTAACCTCTTTGAAACTTTAGCTGTCAGACTTTAGCTGCCTTGTCTGTTTCATAAAACCTCCTAACAATTCCACATGAAGACTTCTCCCCTTCTTTCCTCAGAAAATAGGAAGAGGACTTTGACCAAACATTTACACCACAACAGAAAGATTACATATTATATATCACACACAGGTTCTCCGTCTCCTACAAGCCCCAGGGGTCCAGCTATGAATTACTTACCTGATGGTACAAGGTTTGTACAGCACTAAAGAAAATGTTCTCCAGGGTATCAAGGAGCTTGTGCAACAAGTGCTAATTCCCATGCGGGATGTGCTCATCTTCATGCTCATGTGCAGGGTTGTGAGTATAGAAGCCTAACAAGACAAGCAAGGACAAGAATGCGCATGAGCATTGGCGCATACAATTGCACCCACATATCCTGGTGCTCAGCGGTCTATTTAAACACAAGGCCTGTCCAGCCTCAGTGCTGGATTGTCTTCAGCTCTAGTTCCTATGTCCAAAGTTTCTGAAAGACTGTTTCCTTGTTCCTGACCCAGGAAAACCAGGTACCCGCTATCCCCTAAAAGTGCCAAATGTGGCACGACGGAGACGGATGGAGATGGCAAACAAGTGGAGCTTCCCCATTTGGGAGGAGCTCTGTGTAAAGTCAATTTGAATATGTTATTGGATTGACTCTGCCATGCTCTGTATTTGTACTGTACATTTATTAAAGAATAACACAAAAAAATGTTGGAAAATAAAAATAACCTAAACCAGTTTATATTGTTTAGTCTGTTGGAAAGTTAAAAAGCGTCCACAAACTATGGTATGTATCTGAAAATCGATCAACCCTGATGTACTGACAGCCTATCTCATTCCATTTTTTTTTTTTTACATACTGTTACCGAAGCAGTACATGCATCCCCATATGACTGCAGTGTCGTAGGACTTATGCACATAGGGCAGAGCAGAGGGATTAGAACACCTGTCAGGTTTTCATTGCT
The DNA here is from genome assembly GCF_037356315.1 of Lithobates pipiens. NCBI lineage: Eukaryota > Metazoa > Chordata > Amphibia > Anura > Ranidae > Lithobates > Lithobates pipiens. The sequence goes on from NW_027507755.1 coordinate 12,112,499, forward strand.
ACCGGGGATTCTCTCGCTTTGGTGGGATTTACTCTCACTTCCTGTTTTGGATGTGGGACAGGAAGTGAAGATAAATCTTCCCAATGGAACACAGATGGCAAATAACAAAACAGACAGGCCCCTTCTTTACTCTATCTTTTTGTCTATTGCTGCACTTTAAAGTGGTCTCAAAGACTGAAGGGTTTGAAAACCTTCTGTCAGCACCCCCCCCCCCCCCCCGCCAGCCCCACCTTATACTTACCTGAGCCCGATTCCCATCCAGCCCTAGGCCCGCTCTTTCCCTTCTCACAGGGCAGACTGGTAGCAGCAGAAATTCCTACCGCCAACCACCCCCTGCCCCTCCGGTAGTTAAATACTCCCATTGCTTGTTCATCCCCCCACCAACCCTGCACTTTCCCCATTTAGGTCGATCATAGCTTCGACTCCTTCCTGTGTCCTTGGTGTCTTCACCCTGCGTCTCCGGCTTCATGGCAGCTTTCTCCTAGGCGGCTTCCCTCCTCCTTCCCTCGGCAGCCAATACGATCATGTCTTAAGACCCACTTCCTGATTGGCCGGGAGGAGAATCAGGCAGACGATAGAGAATACTAATTTGCTAATGTCACACAACTGGGTGGGTCTTGGGGCGCAGAGTACTGAGCCCACCCTTTTTTGAAGCCAATTAGAGCCTCATGCCACGTACATACGATCGGATTTTCAGGCGGGAAATGTTGAATGTGAGCTTGTTGGCGGTAAGTCCGACCGTGTGTATGCTCCATTAGACAATTGTTGTCGGACTTTCCACCAACAAATTTTGGCTACCATGTTCTCAAATTTTCTGCCAATAAATGTGTGTTGTTGGACTTTGCGATCGTGAGTATGCAAGTCCGTCGGACAAAAGTCCAAAGTACAAACCCGCATGCTCGGAATCGAAGATGAGCAGGAAGCACTCGGTCTTGAAAAACAAGCGTTCGTAATGGAGATGTCACATGACTATTGAACTTCCTTTTTATTGGCTCGCCCTATGTCTTGTACGTCACTACGTTCGTAATTGTTGGCCAACATTTGTGTGACCGTGTGCATGCAAGACAAGTTACAGCCAACAATCTTCAAACAAACATCCACGGTTTTGTTGTCGGAAAGTCCGATAGTGTGCATGGGGCTTTAGGCTCTAATCATGTGCTTCAAAAGCCTCGTACACATGATCGGACTTTAACCACTTGCTTACTGGGCACTTAAACCCCCCTCAGTCCCAGACCAATTTTCAGCTTTCAGCGCTGATACACTTTGAATGACAATTGCGCGGGCATACAACACTGTACCCAAATGAAATTTTTATCATTTTTTTCCCACAAATAGAGCTTTCTTTTGGTGGTATTTAGTTACAGCTCGGAGTTTTATTTTTTGCTAAACAAACAAAAAAAGATGCAAAAAAAAAAAAAAAAAAATCATGTTTTAATAGTTTGTTATAAAATTTTGCAAACGGGTCATTTTTCTCCTTCATTGAAGTGTGCTGATAAGGCGGCACTGATAGGCTGCATTGGTGGGCACTGATGGGCTGCATTGGTGGGCACTGATAGGCTGCATTGGTGGGCACTGATAGGCTGCACTGGTGGGCACTGATAGGCATAGTTAAGGCGGCACTAATAGGCACAGATAAGGCGGCACCAATGGGCACAGATAAGGCGGCACTGATGGGCAAAGATGGGCACAGATAAGATGGCACGGATGGGTGGCACGGATAAGTGGCACGGATGGGTGGCACGGATGGGCACTGATAGGTACCACAGATAGATGGGACTGATGGGCACTGATAGGTGGCACTGATAGGTGGCTCTGATAGGTGGCACTGCTGGGCACTGATGGGCGGCACTGCTGGGCACTGATGGGCGGCACTGCTGGGCACTGATGGGCGGCACTGGGGTGCAGCACCTTTGAGGCAGATTGGGTGGCACTGTGGGTGGCACTGTGGGTGGCACTGTGGGGTGGCACTGTGGGTGGCACTGTGGGTGGCACTGTGGGCACTATGGGCACAGACGGGGGGCACTTACTTTTACTTTTATTTATCCTTCAGGGTGGCACTGCGGGAGGCAGGTGGGCACTGGCAGGTGGCATGTGGTGCCTTGCATTGCTGGCCGTGATCGGGACTGATGTCCCGATCACGGCCGCCGGTGATCGGCTTTTTTTTTTTCTCCTCGTGCTGTCAGCGCGAGGAGGAATAATAGCCGATTACCGGCTCCGTTCTATCACATGATCAGCTGTCATTGGCTGACAGCTGATCACGTGATAAGGGGTCGGGATCGACCCCTTGCACGGATCGGTGATCAGGCGAGTCTCATAGACTCGCCGATCACAGAGCGCGCCGCGCGCGCCCCTCAGGGGGCGCGCAGGCCGCTCGTAACCGGGACGACGTCAATAGACGTAGTCCCGGAAATCTAGGTCCGCGCTAATGCCGTCATTCGGCAATAGCGCGGTACCCAAGTGGTTAAACAAATTTTCCTGTTGATTTTTGTCCAAAGGGCGTTGGCCATGAATTTGTATTGCATACACCCGGCAGGACTTTTTCGCCACCTTTGGTCAACTTCTGTATTGTTGTCTGAACATTTGCATTGGTTCTGAGCATGCGTGTTTGTACTTTGGACTTAAAGTGGAAGTAGATCCATCAATTTAACAGTTTCAAAAAACATGTATATTCCCGGCTTGCCGGGAATGCTAACTTCACATTGGTTGTGCTTTCAACGAAACCGTCAAACCATTCAATAGCTGGTGTCATAACTGATCACATGTGCGGCATTATGGCAGTTGAAAATTAAACAGAGGCAAAGATGGCAGCTTCCTTGGATGAAAACGATAGGCGGGTTTACTTCCACTTTAAGTCCAATGGTTTTCTGTACACACCATTGGACTTTGCTCCATCGGACTTATATTGCCGAAAAGTTTGTCTGTTTGCAGAACGAACTTTTGTCCGATAAAAACCGAAAAAGTTTGTCCAATGGAGCATACACACGGTCGGATGTTGCCTTAAAACAGCTAATTTGCATGTTTGTTGTCAAAAAGTCTTATCGTGTGTATGAGGATAAAAAAAAAAAAGAAGAGATTAGGAGCCAGGCACCTGGATTAGGGGAGTGGGCTTATGGACTGGCTGCCACTGGAGTGGGGGCAGGGCCGAGACATGCCATGCTGTCTGGTTCTATGGACACAGGCAGCTCGGCTCAGGATCAAGCTCGCAGATGTACCAAGATAGGAAGAGATAGCAAAATGCTTGGTGTGCATGAAGGCCGTAAATGTGGTTGATTTTCTTATGATTGGCTTTAGGCCAATCAAGGTTGCTACAATTCAGGTAAATATTCCCTAGAACAGTGATGGTGGACCTCGGCACCCCAGATGTTTTGGAACTACATTTCCCATGATGCTCCTGCACTCTGCAGTGTAGATGAACATCATGGGAATTGTAGTTCTAAAACATCTGGGGTGCCAAGGTTCGCCATCACTGCCCTAGAAGTATCATTCTCGGCTATGTACGTTTCACATAAGACTAGTTCTCTTTTATTCATTAGGCCAAATCCAGGGCACTCACTTAAAATATCAGCAAAGAGAAGAAAAAAAAAAGCCTCTCAATTCAAATCGCTGAAATCTGGGACATTTTCTGAATAAATTAAAGAATGACAAACTAAGTCTACGTTCCCAACTTTTCAATTAATCTGACGTTTATCAAATATATAGAGCTCACATGAAAACTGCTTTTGAGAAAAACTGACAGCATGCCAGTGTTATGACTTGTGATACTTTTTCAAGTTGGAAGACTCAAGCAAGTGATTAAAGGCCCGATTTTCCATCTAGCAAGTAAATATCTATAAGTTCTGTTATGCTGGCAGAACTATAAATAACAACAATAAAAAAGTCAAGCAGAAATGCTGTGGAAAAAAAAGTTTTTTAGGCATTTGTAACAGTCAAGGCCTATTTTTTTTTGTTTCTGGTCAGCCAGTCCTTGCATCTGTGGCAGTACCCAATATTGTATTTTTGATGCCGTCTAAAATTGAAAGCAGTATTAAACCCAAAAACAAACATTTATTATATTGTCCCTTACCAATTCTTAAATGTGATGGCTGCTTTTGTTTTCTATTTTAGGCTTTATTTCCCTTAGGGTCCTTTCACACGGGGGGGGGGATCAGTGCTGATCCGCCCCGTTGATATCCGCTTGCTCAGCAGGGATGGCCGGAGCGATCTCCTCTGAGCAGGAAGATGACAGGTCTGTATCTGCACACTGCGCAGGGACGGACATGTCACAGCACCGCTCTCCCTTATGGGAGATCGGGTGACGACGGACCGCAGTGTCTAACTTCACCCGATCCGATCCGATGACGGATGGAAAAAATAGCTTTTTCCTCTGTCACACTTTTTCGGATTGGAGCGGGTCGGATGTCAGAGGACATGTCACTGCTGACATCCAACGCTCCATAGAGCTCTATGGAGCATCAGTTCAGGTCCGCCTGAAAAACTGACAGGCGGACCTGAACGAATTGGTAGTGTGAAAGGGGCCTTATTTTCTTTTTTTTTCAATTATAAATTTTTATTAAACACCACATAAAGGGAGACATCCCGACAGTACAATCAATACAGAGATACAAACATGTGAAGCGCTTGCATGACTTCAAAAACATTACTAGCAAGGTCACAGGACCAAGCGTCTCACAGTGAACTGCCAGCAAACCGGGATAATGCGCTAAACCATGCATCATCCCACCGTATGCACTCATGTCCAAGACGGGAACCTCCCTTCCATTTTCCATATACTCTTCAGGGAAAGGGGGGGGGGGGGGAGAAAAGAGGGAGTGAAAAGAAGGGGGGGGGTATCAGCCAGGGAGATGGACATCTACATCCTCGGGTCCTCACCGCCGCCAGTCCATTACGAGCCCAGGAGGGTAGTCCCCTCCTCCGAATAAATAAAAGTAATCCATATGGCCCACGTCGCCGTAAATTGCTCACTCTTATGCTGTGCCGTAAGGGCCAAGTCCTCTAACTTCCTGATTTCCTCCACTTTGCGTAACCAATCCGCAACAGTGGGCGGGGACTGCTGCTTCCATCTAAGCGGAATGCATGACTTCGCTGCATTCAGAAGATGGCGTACTAACGACTTTTTATATTTTTTAAGGGGGATAGTTGACAGGTGTAGGAGGAAGAAGGCGGCGTCATCTGGAATTGTGTATTCCGCAAACTTCTGAACAATGCGCCTTATAGCTCCCCAATAATCTCCAAGTTTGGAACAAGTCCAAAAAATGTGGAGCATGGTTCCCTCTTCCTCACCACATCGCCAGCATCGGTCCGAGACGTCAGGGAAACATTTTTGAAGTCTTGAAGGAGTGAGATACCACCTATAAAGCACTTTATAGTTTGTCTCCTGTATTCTGGTACAAATGGACGTTGTAACCGCGCAGCTAATCACCCTCTGTTTTTGTGTGTCTGAAAACGTTCGGTTTAGGTCTTTCTCCCACTTTTCCAGGCCAAGCAGGCGTGGCTGAGCGGCGGGTGAATTAAGTAGTACATACATACTGGATAGCGTACCAGACAAGGGTTCCGTGCCCACGCAAAGTTCTTCAAATACTGTCCGTGGACGACAGAAGTCCTGGGGCTCAGGGATCGAGTGCAGGAAGTGGTGTATCTGCACCGCCTTCCAGAAATTGAGGCGGAACTCACCCGTGCCGTCGGACAATTCCGCGAGAGTAGGCCAACGGTTCTGTATCACAAATTTCGCCGCATGATCGAAATCTTTGTCACGCAGGGCAACAAATTCCCTGGGGTGAAGGCCCGGCGCAAAGTCAGGGTGACCCAAGATTGGGTAAAGAGGGGACGTAAGCGAGGTTAGTGAGTGTTGTACCGCTACCCGTCTACCGTGTCGCAGCGTGATCCCCAGGAGGGGATGATGTTTCGTGTCTGAGGGGAGGGAGTCGTAGCACCACAGCGCGCCTTTCAGTGGGACAATGGACTGAGCCTGCTCCAACTGTACCCATAATTTGACTCCACCGTTCCGTCTCCAATCCAGAAAACGACCCAAGTGTGTCGCCTGGAAGTACCGCTTAATATCAGGCACTGCTAGACCGCCCTGGTGTTTGGGGAGGGACATCTGGTGTCTATTAATCCTCGGCTTTTTACCGGCCCAGATAAAGCTTATGAAAAGGTTGTGCGTTTGCTTGAAGAATGCTAATGGGATATGTATTGGAAGGGCCTGGAGCAGAAAGAGGATCTTAGGCAGTATACACATTTTAATGAGGTTACACCTGCCAAACCACGAATGGAGACCCCTGGACCAGCCATCCAGGAGTGAGCGGATTGTAACCAAGAGTGGCGGGAAATTCAACTCGAACGTTCGTGTGATGTCCATGGGGATTTGAGTCCCCAAATATTTCAGAGCCACATTCGTCCATCTAAAGGCGAAGTGGGTGTGCATAGATTGCATAATCGATGGGGGAACAGCCACACCCATGGCTGCCGATTTGGAATAATTGATTTTTAAATTCGATAACTCCCCATACGTCCCGAATTCTTTAAGGAGGTTGGGCAGTGAGATTGTGGGGTTGGTCAAAGTGAACAATAAGTCGTCCGCGTACGCCGATATTTTACAGTGCAAGGCGCCCACCTGAATACCCTGAATATCAGGGTTTCGTCTGATGTTACATAGGAAGGGTTCTAGGGAGAGTGCGAAGAGTAAGGGTGATAGGGGACACCCCTGCCTCGTTCCGTTTGTGATAGGGAAGGGCGTAGATAGGATACCATTAGCCTTCACCTGTGCCGTGGGGGAGGAATACAATTTGGTAATCCAGGTGATCATTCTATCTCCGAGGCCAATATGTCGGAGTACTGAAAACAGGAATGCCCAGCTCACCCTATCGAACGCTTTTTCAGCGTCTGTGCTAAGAAACACACATGGGGACTTTTTAGTACTGGCCACATGAAGTAGGTTTAGAACTTTGATAGTGTTATCACGCGCTTCCCTGCCAGGTATAAAGCCGACCTGATCTAAGTCGACCAGCGTCTGCAGGTGGCGGGCAAGGCGTGTCGCTAGAATTTTAGTAAATAGTTTTAAGTCCGTGTTTAACAGGGAGATGGGTCTATAACTACCGCAGCTGGAGGGGTCCTTACCCTCCTTGGGGATTAAAGAAATATGTGCGGTTAGCAGGTCCCTAGGTAGGGCTGTGTCTGCCCCCACGGCGTTAAAGAATCGCACCATGCGTGGACCCAGGACAGGGAACAACGTCTTGTAATATTGAATGGTGTATCCGTCCGGACCCGGGGCTTTCCCCGGCTTCATAGCACTAATGGCAGTCTGAAGGTCCACTAAACTTATCGGTGCTTCAAGTTCCTCCCGAACTTCCGCGGGGAGAGAGGGCATCTGGGAAGATGCTACGTAAGCATCAAGCACAGACTGGGAGGGGCCTTCTCGTGGGAGATTGTATAAATCGCTGTAATAGTCCCGAAAGGCCGTCGAGATATGTTGCGGCAGGGCAACTCTCCGGCCGTCCGGACCCACGATATAGGGAATGTAGGCTGCCTGTTTCTGTACCCGAATCGTTCTAGCTAACGACTTCCCGCATTTGTCTCCGGATTCATATGCAATTTGCCGGCTACGTTGCACCGCTGCCTTAGCCCTGTAGTGAAGCAAGTCCGTAATCTGTTTGCGTGTCATGGTCAAGTCTGCTTCTAAGGTCTGGGAAGGGGCGTGTTTGTGTCGCGCCTCTAGAGAGGCTAGAGTATCGAGGAGTGTACGCAAAGTTGCGGATCTCTCTTTTTTTATACGTGCCCCGTGGCTGATCAAGAGCCCCCGAATGACCACCTTATGCGCCTCCCACAGCGAACCCGGATCACAGTCAGGGATGTCGTTCTCCTGGAAATATAAGTCCAGCGATTTGTTCACTTCAGCTAGTATCTCAGGTGACTGGAGGAGGCTCTCATTCAGCCGCCAGAACCGCGAATGCAACGCCGTTCGACCCGTGAGAGTGTATGTAAGGTAGATAGGGGCATGGTCTGACCATGTAATGTGTCCGATAGCCGAGTCTACCACTGCGTGCAGTTGATTGTGAGGGATCAAGAAAAAGTCAATTCTGGAGTAAAGTTTATGGGTGTTTGAGAAATAGGTATAGTCCCGTTCGCTCGAATGCTGTAACCGCCAAACGTCAACTAGTTGGACCTTGTGAAGGGACTGAGCCACGCGTTTCCTATGGGCTACAGGGACCGAGGAGGAACCCGACGAGGTATCTGAAGATGGAATTAGAGGGATGTTAAAGTCCCCCCCTAAAATCAACTGGCCCTCCCTAAAGTCGTCCAAACTATCCAGCACCTTAGCAATAAAGGTGTGCTGGTGTTCGTTAGGCGCATACACTGTCGCAAGGGTGACTGTCACGTCTCCAACCAACCCCTTAAGGAACAAGTAACGACCCTCCGTATCCCGAAGGGCGGTTTGACACTTCCAGGGAATGCCACTGGAGATCACTATTGAGACACCCTTGGTTTTGGCAGAAGGGTTGGTAGCATGATATGTCGTGGGGAAGAATCTGTTTTGAAGGATTGGGACTTTAGTGTTTTGAAAGTGAGTTTCTTGGATAAACGCTATGTCCACACGGGATTTCCTTAAATCAGTTAACAGCATGCGCCTTTTTTCGGGGGTGTTTAGTCCCCGTACATTCAATGAAACCACCTTGATGGAGTCCATCTCCCCTGGCTGAGGAGTGGGGAGGGAGGGGTGTGACAGAAAAGGGGGGGGGGAGGGAGAAGCTAGGACAGGGGGGGGCGAGAGACAGGCAAGGGAAAGAGGAAAGACAACAGAAAGAGGGTGGGGGGGGGGAGGAAGGGCAGGCCGATATAATATCAGAGACCTCCCTCCCACTCAGGGAAGAAAGTTGTAAGGGGTGAGTCCCGGAAAAAGGGGGGACCCACAAATAACTAATCAAGTCTAACCTTGAGAAGGCACGTCACCTCCAGAAATCCGGGGGTGCGTGCCGGCCTACGTGGGGGATGGGTTGGACTCAGGCAGGAAAAAGGAGCTCCCGTCCACCCACCCTCCCCAAGACCACACTGTACCAGTGTAAGCGGCAACAATAAACAACTTAGTCACAACCCCGCGAGGGGGGAAACACTAAACAAAAATGGAGACAAAAAAAAAAAAAAAAAAATAACAGAACGAGATAATTAAAACAGAGCACTTCCAAACATAGTGCGGTGATATGGGGCAGAGGATCCCAATGCAGAGCACTCCACCATCTTCTCATGAAGACCCGAGGCGTGTCCCCCCGAAACATGGGGGGGAATCCGCGGCAAGGTCACACGTCCGTGAAAACAACCCTAGAAATAAGAGTCTGCAATATTATACAATAACATTGTATCAACCATAACATCCCAACATAGCACACCTCCCCAGCACCCCCCCCCCCGCGTAAGAACCCCACCCTGCCACCACCGCCCCCCCACCCAGCACCCAAGGTCCACCCGGGGGGGGGGCCCCCCACCCGCTCCACTACAGCCCCCCCACTCCCAGCAAAACAAAGCACCCTCCAGAAGGACACCCCAACCAACATCCCGGCGTCCCATATAGGCTGCAGTCCAAAATACAGCGTCCACGACCTGTTCAGTGTAGGCACAACGTTCGTGCGGAGGAGTCCAGGTACTAATTAACGAGTACCCAACGGTACAATCTGGACCACAGGTTCCAAGGCCAGAGCAAGGTCTTACCCACCGGGCCGGCAGGTAGGGGATGAGGGGGTGTCCACCGCATCAACGGCTCAAGAAAGGAAGACAGTCCACGGAGCAACCCCCATCCACCACCCCGAGGCATCCATCAAAACTGTGGGCGGCAAGCAAGAGGTCGCAGGTGGCAGCCGCCTCGCTCCACTCGGCAGGCAGATCGACCCCCCCACCACCCCAAACCCCAGAAAAAAGGAGACAGGAGACAGGGGGGAAGGGTCCCTAGATACCTCCGGGCGGCGGGACGGGGGGGGGGCGGGGACCCCAAAGGAGCCAGATAAACCTTTCATCAGGAGGAGCGAGGGGGGGGGGCCCGGAACAACCCCGGGCGGCGGGAGGGGGGGAAGCCAGAAGGAATCATCTGATGTAGAAGGGCAGGGGGGGGTCCCAAAACAGCACCAGGCAACAGAAATGAGAGGGGGGGTGTGGGGAAGTACCAAAACAGTCACCAAAAAAGAAAAAGATAAAGGGGGAGATCTCACACCTCTCTGCCGTCTTCCGGGGATGGCACTCGGGATCGTCGTCTACTTCTCTGTGTTCTGGGAGGCAAGCCACCGCCCGCAGCGACACGACTCCTGTGCCCTGGATAGTCCGGGAGGTAATCCAGCCAGTTGGGCAGCCTGATTGGCTCAGCCTCCAGGAAGGAGAAAAGCGCCGGCAAAGAATCGGGGGAACGAAGTGTAAAGGACCGCTGGTCCCTCCGGAAGGTAACTGAAAGGGGAAAACCCCAACGGTAAGTCACACCTCTCCTCCTGGCTAGATCCAGCAAAGGTTTCAACAGCGCCCTGCGCTGTAACGTAGCTCTGGAAATGTCTGGGAGGATCTTGAGGGCCGCCCCGTCCAGTTCCAGGTCCTGAGTCTCCCAAGCCTTGCGGGCTATAAGATCCTTATGAGCATAGTGGTGCAGGCGACATATTACGTCACGAGGTCTAGTAGGATCCTCAGATCTCGGACCCAGCGCTCGATGGACACGATCGAACTCCAGTCTGCCCTGCAATTGATCCCCCGCTACCCTGCGGAAAATATCTGCCACGGTCGCCTCCAGATCTTGCGGGCCAGTAGCTTCAGGGAGGCCACGGAGCCGCAGGTTGTTCCTGCGGCTCCTGTCCTCCATTTCTTCCATATGGAGCTGCAGACCCAACGATCGCTCCGAGTGCGCACGATGGTGTGCCTCCAGGTCCGACACCCTGCGGTCCAGTACTGAGAGGGATGTCTCCCCCACCGTCAGCCTATCCGCCAGGGAGTGCACCTCCTGCTTAACCGCATTAAGCTCCTTACGATGGGCCGCCTCCACCCGGCCGACCAAGTCCTCAATATCCGCCTTCGTTGGCAGTGCCCGCAGGATGTCACGCAGCTCCTCATCAGCACTACATGGCGGCCGTCGCCGCGGTGAATCCCCCGGGGGTGAGGAGAAGGCAAGTGGGAAGTCCGGGGCCGGCTCCGGGCTCCGGGATCCCGAGGGGGTAGCCAGTGGAGTCGTGCACTCTGAGTCCCGCACGTGGGGGGCCTGCGCCTCCGCCATATTGGTGTCCGCGGAGCTCGGCAGGGCTGCCCCAAACAAACGCTGGATTTCGCCCCGGGGAGAAGTCGAGGGAAGCCGAAGATCAGGTCTCCTGTTCTTCTTGGATGTGCGCTTACGAGAGGAGAGCATTATGCTGTCAAAGGAGCTAAGTGATCCGGAGAAGGTAGGAGATGGACGGGAGCTTCACTCAAACACCTCTCTACTCCGCCATGTCCAGGCCACGCCCCCAGGGGGGGGCCTTATTTTCACCTGGTGATCTGGGCAGTGATGTTTTTCAAAAGACCAAGCTGTCCTGTAGATGTAGCAGTTACAGGGTTGAGACAAGCCATTTACACTGACATGGATGCTTGCAATGATCAGATTTTATTTATTCATGTAAAAAAAAAAAAAAACTTTATCCCAAAAGGAACAAAGCGGTTGCTGTAACTGCTTAAAAAACTGTTAGCTGGAGTTCAGCTTCAGTTTGTTAGTGTACCTAAACCTGCTAGTGCATCTAATGCCGCGTACACACGAGCGGACTTTTCAACATCCAAAGTCCGAAGGACCGAGTCCGTCAGACTATCCGATCGTGTGTGGGCTGCAACGGACTTTTGATTCACCAAAGTCTGACGGACTTTAGAATATGGAACATGCTTCAAATTTTCCCAAAGGAACTCCGCCGGACCCGGTCCCCTTCGAAAACTCCGCTCGTGTGTATGCTACTCCGACGGACTAAAACCGACGCTAGGGCAGCTATTGGCTACTGGCTATGAACTTCCTTATTCGAGTCGGGTCGTACGTCATCACGTTCGAATCCGTCGGAGTTTAGTGTGATTGTGTGTGGCCAAGTCCGTTCGGCCGAAAAGTCTGTCAGAACTCCGTCAGAATTCCAGCAGAACTCCGACGGAACTCCTTTGGAAGTCTGTCGGACTTAAGTCCGCTCGTGTGTACGGGGCATAACACTTCCCTTCCTTCCAGACTGACAATGCTGTTATCCAAATGTGCCCCCTGTTCTCTTTCATCCAGAGTGAGGACACTCTAATCATTAGCATGAGGTTTGTTACTGGCCAAGGCTCTCTGATTTCTCCTGTATTAAATTGTATTGTAATTGTACTGTCTACCCTCATGTTGTAAAGCCCTGCACAAATTGTTGGCACTAGAGGTACACCGAATGGAAATTTTGGTGCTGGAACTGAAAATGCAGGATGCACATTTTTTGTAAATATTTTATTCTATCTTTTCATGAGACAACAGTGAAGAAATTAACACTTTCCTACAATGTAAAGTAGTGAGTGTACAGCTTGTATAACAGTAAAAATTTGCTTTCCCCTCAAAATAACTCAACACACAGCCATTAATGTCTAAACTGCTGGCAACAAAAGTGAGTACACACCTAAGTGAAAATGTCCAAATTGAGCGCAATTAACCATTTTTCCTCCCCGGTGTCATGTGACTCGTTAGTGTTACAAGGTCTCAGGTGTGAATGGGGAGCAGGTGTGTTAAATTTGGTGTTATCGCTCTCACTCTCTCATATCGGTCACTGGAAGCTCAACATGGCACCTCATGGCCAAGAAGAAGAAAAAAAAATTGTTTCTCTACATGAAGATGACCTAGGCTATAAGAAGATTGGCAAGCCCCTGAAACTGAGCTGCAGCACCATGTCCTGTGGTCTGATGAAACCAAGACAAACTTATTTGGTTCAGATGGTGTCAAGTGTGGGTGGTAGCAACCAGGTGAGGAGTACAAAGACAAGTGTGTCTTGCCTACAGTCAAGCATGGTGGTGGGAGTGTCATGGTCTGGGGCTGCATGACTACTGCTGGCACTGGGGAGCTACAGTTCATTGAGGGAACCATGAATACCAACATGTACTGTGACATACTGAAGCAGAGCATGATCCCCTCCCTTCAGAGACTGGGCCACAGGGCAGTATTCCAACATAACGACCTCAACCACAACTCCAAGATGACCACTGCCTTGCTAAAGAAGCTGAGGGTAAAAGTGATGGACTAGTCAAGCATGTCTCCAGACCTAAACCCTATTAAGCACCTCTGGGGCATCCTCAAATGGAAGGGGGAGGAGCGCAAGGTCTCTAACATCCACCAGCTCCGTGATAGCGTCATGGAGGAGTGGAAGAGGACTCCAGTTGTAACCTATAAAGCTCTGGTGAACTCCATGCCCAAGAGGGTTAAGGCAGTGCTGGAAAATAATGGTGGCCACACAAAATATTGACACTTTGGGCCCAATTTGGACATTTTCCCTTAGGGGTGTACTCACTTTTGTTGCCAGCAGTTTAGACATTAATGGCTGTGTGTTGAGTTATTTTAAGGGGGACAGCAAATTTACACTGTTATACAAGCTGTACACTCACTACTTTACACTGTAGTAAAGTGTCATTTCTTCAGTGTTGTCACATGAAACAAATATTTACAAAAATATGAGGGGTGTACTCACTTTTGGTGGGATACTGTATATTTGTATGTATAATTGTATTATATTCCACTTTTTAAATAATATTATGAATTTAAATGAATATGAATTTATTGTTGGCCATTATCGGCACCTTTAGCACAAGCTCAAGAAAAATTCATCTCTTTAAATTCTATGTATGTCTTCACACTTGTCCGTTGCTCTTCAGTTGTGGTGTATTTTTGGTAAGTTAAAAAAAAAACGCATCAAAAACGCACTTCCCTATTGAGATGCATTGAAAATGCAGCAAGAACACATGAATAACACACCCGTGTTACATTTTTGAAGCAGTTTTATGAGTCACATGACCTATGAAAAACACACCTTAAAGAGGAAGTAAACCCTTCCAAACAACTTGGACCTACAGGTAAGCCTAGATTAAGGCTTACCTGTAGGTCCAAGCAATATCTCCTAAACCTATATGGTTTAGGAGATATTTGCCCGAAAATGGGCACCGCTGTCTACGGCGCATGCGCCGTAGACAGCGGCGCGCAGGCGCACTAAATGCGGCAAATCCATGAATGGATTTGCCAAATTTGTCGACTCCCGTGCGCATGCGCGGGAGTGACGTCATCGCGGCTTCGCCGAGTGGCAGCGGCGGAGCTGCGAGACGCGACTCCCGTGCGCATGCGCGGGAGTGACGTCATCGCGGCTTCGCCGCTCTGATTCGTCGGAGCTGCGAGACGCCACCAGCAACATGGATGCGGCGGACTACAGGGATCAGCGGCGACTTCGCTGGCTCCTGTGTCAGGTAAGTGACACATAATGAGCTACTATGCGATGCATAGTAGTCCATTATGCTTTACCTTTGCAGGGAAAAAAAGAGAAAGTAAACCCATCAGGGTTTACTTCCTCTATAAGCACAGTAAAAATCGTGGTAAAATCTCAGCAAAATTTTGCAGGTTTTCAGCACCATTTTCTCTTGAAAATTTTTGATAACGCCATTTTTGGCCGATATGTTTCGGCTGCCGAAATTTCCGTGCATCTCTAGTTGGTGCTATATAAATCCTGTATAATAATAATAATAATAATAATAATAATAATCACTGGGTGAAAACAGAGGAAAAAAGATAAAAAAGAAGGAAACAAATACAGCCACCACATCTAAAAGATACATTTTTGATTTTGGGTTTATTATCGCTTTACGGCAGAACTCAAGTTTCCTTAAAACATTTTTTTTAAAATAAATAATAATAATAAAAAAAACAGCTTTTGCTACAATCATCACCTTTAATCACAAGCTGTCCCCACTAGGTGCCGCCAGTCTTCCAGTTTAATTCAAACCAGGCTGTTCTAGACCCACTTTTGGGGGGCACCATCATTACTCAGCCTGGGCTAACTGCACTGCTGGACAGATTTGTGCTCAATTATCAATCTTTGACAAGTTGGGTCCAAAAGGAAGGACCAGTCATTGCCGCTGCCACCAAAGAAGGGTGAGGACCTGTAACATCCCTAGACATACCTGAAGAGTGCAGGAAAAAGATATGGTATGTACAGGGTCGGGGAAGTGGGATTGATGAAGCTAGAGTTCCTACTAGGTCAGGCTTAAAGCTGAAGTATGGGTTTTATTACATACCTTCTTCAAGCTTGTAACCCCACCATGGAAGCAGATAATCATGGTAGCGGTACAGTGAACCTTGCTGTCTTCCTGGTCCGATGCCCTGAGGCTGTCCTTCTGCATAATGATCACAGGGGATATCTCATTCGACATTGTCACTAAACAAAGACCACATTGTGTTTTTTTTATGAATTTTGTCATTCAGTTTGACAGTTCAGTCATATGGGCAGGGCTCTGTTGATCGCGCAGTTGATGACCAAAATAACCCCCCAAAAAAAACCAAAACCCTGCTCTATATGCAAAAAAGGTTATTGAAGTAGAAACACATGAAAGCAATGCTTGCTTTTATATAACCCCTTATCGCCGACCTCACACAAATATGCGGACAGACCCACACAGAAAGAGAAATACACATCTCTCTACACCATACAGGCATTGAATGCAGTCAATGTTGGGATGTGGACAGGTCTAGAGCGTAGGAAAACTGATCATTCACCATGTGACATACCTCCCAACTAGCTGGTCCTTTCATGTTGGTCTACTGCACTATACAGATTGTTCGCCTTTTTTGCAAGGCTCTGATGAAGAGGGGCATTCCCCTGAAACGCGTCAGCCCACTTTGAGTATTTTTCCTTGCATGGGGATGTCTAATTTTTAAACTTTTAATGTGTATATTTTGTAACCCAGCTTTTATGAAAACGTAGGAACTTTTTATGGTTTTATATATGCATTTGTTTACTTTGCACTTGAATAAATTGTATTGTCTTGATCCTAGCGGTTGATCACTAGCCTTCCTCCTCTTTCTTTTTTTCCACTCAGCCTTCTTCAGACCACCCCAGGTCAGTTTAGGCAGTGGGACACGCACGATCAACTTCCATTAATTCCTAATTTTTCTTTACCTCCCCCCCCCCCTTTTTTTTTTTACAAAAAAGGCCTACCATGGTATATCAATAACGCCTTCGGGAGCGCGGGAGAAATTCTTTCTTTGTTTACCTTGCTAATAGTCATTTTAGTATTATGCTGCATACAGATGATCAGAATCTCCGACAACCAAACCGTGGATTTATTTCCGACGGATGTTGGCTCAAGCTTATCTTGCATACACACGGTCGCACAAATGTTGTTGAATATTCCGATCATGTGTACGCCGCATTAGAGTTCCTGTTATGAACTGTGTTAAAATATCTTACCGCCCTTTACCACCTTTAGGAGATTTTGAATGCAGTCAATATTAGGAACTTAGCAACCAAACCCATCCCTAATGAAGGGAAATTTATTGACCCCTGAAATGTGTTGGATACCATTTTTAAAATGGTTTTGACTTTATTGTTAAGAATATAGGTTATATGGATTTTTGAGCTGATCAGTTAGCTTTTTGTTTTGTTCCTTCTGTTCACGAGAACTTCTCTTGTTTAAGGCAACAGACAGAGAGCATATAGAGAGAGATCGGTCTCTTCTCTGTCTGTCACCTTGAAAAAAAGGACCAGCATGTTCTCAAAACATTTCCTCAATATATCACTTCTGATATTGCATAACTTTAGGGAAAACTTGACCTTATGAGAGATGAATTGGAACAGGAATATATCAAAGTACACTTTATCATGAGAAAGATATGGGAACAGCCATTTCTAGTCTTCTTCTGGAAATACCTGTTGTCTGGCTTTAATGCCTTTGGTTCTCTGACCCAGAGCAAGTACAGTTAGGCAAAAAAGTATTTAGTCAGCCACCAATTGTGCAAGTTCTCCCACTTAAAAAGATGAGAGAGGCCTGTAATTGTCATCATAGGTATACCTCAACTATGAGAAACAAAATGTGGAAACAAATCAAGACAATCCCATTGTCTGATTTTTAAAGAACTTATTTGCAAATTATGGTGGAAAATAAGTATTTGGTCACCTACAAACAAGCAAGATTTCTGGCTCTCACAGACCTGTATCTTCTTTAAGAGGCTCCTCTGTCCTCCACTCATTACCTGTATTAATGGCACCTGTTTGAACTTGTTATCAGTATAAAAGACATCTGTCCACAACATTCAAACAGTCACACTCCAAACTCCACTATGGTAAAGACCAAAGAGCTGTCGAAGGACACCAGAAACAAAATTGTAGACTTGCACCAGGCTGGGAAGACTGATTCTGCAATAGGCACGCAGCTTGGTGTGAAGAAATCAACTGTGGGAGCAATAATTAGAAAATGGAAGACATACAAGACCACTGATAATCTCCCTCGACCCGGGGGTCCACGCAAGATCTCACCCCGTGGGGCCAAAATAATCACAAGAACGTTGAGCAAAAATCCCAGAACCACACAGGCGGACCTAGTGAATGACTTGCAGAGAGCTGGGACCAACGTAACAAAGGCTACCATCAGTAACAGACTATGCCGCCAGGGACTCAGATTCTGCAGTGCCAGACGTGTCCCTCTGCTTAAGCCAGTACATGTCCGGACCCATCTGCCGTTTGCTAGAGAGCATTTGGATGATCCAGAAGAGGATTGGGAGAATGTCATATGGTCAGATGAAATCAAAGTAGAACTGTTTGGTAAAAACACAACTCGTGTTTGGAGGAGAGAGAATGCTGAATTGCAACCAAAGAACACCATGTGAAGCATGGGGATGGCAACATCATGCTTTGGGGCTGTTTCTCTTCAAAGGGAACAGGACAACTGATCCGTGTACATGAAAGAATGAATGGGGCCATGTGTCGTGAGATTTTGAGTGCAAACCTCCTCCCATCAGCAAGGGCATTGAAGATGACTGGCTGGGTCTTTCAGTATGACAATGATCCCAAACATCCTGCTCGGGCAACAAAGGAGTGGCTTCATAAGAAGCATTTCAAGGTCCTGGAGTGGCCTAGCCAGTCTCCAGATCTCAAACTCATAGAAAACCTTTGGAGGGAGTTGAAAGCCCATGTTGTCCAGCGACAGCCCCAAAACATCACTGCTCTAGAGGAGATCTACATGGAGGACATGGAGGCCAACATACCAGCAACAGTGTCTGACAACCTTGTGAAAACTTACAGAAAACGTTTGACCTCTCATTGCCAACAAAGGATCTATAACAAAGTATTGAGATGAACTTTTGATATTGACCAAATACTTATTTTCCACCATAATTTGAAAATAAATTCTTTCAAAAATCAGACAATGTGATTGTCTGGATTTGATTCCACATTTTGTCTCTCATTGTTGAGGTATACCTATGATGAAAATTACAGACCTCTCTCAGACCCCTCTATCTTTTTAAGTGGGAGAACTTGCATAATTGGTGGCTGACTAAATTCTTTTTTGCCCCACTGTATGCAGCAACCAGATGATAGAGCAAAGTCAAAAATCGGACTTTTGAGCATGTTTAACAACTCTTAAAATAAGTTATTATTATTATTATTATTATTATACACCATTTATATACTGCCAACAGTTTACGCAGCACTTTACATTGTAGAGGAGGGACAGCACAATTACAGTACAGTTCAACACAGAAGCGACGGGAGGGCCCGGCTCGTAGAGCTTACATTCTAAAGGGAGGGGGTCGTGGTACAAAAGGTAATAGATGCAGGGAATCATTTTATGGGGGTGTTATGATTTATTATTTATGTAATAGATAATTATGTATGTAATATGATAATATGTAATAATAATGCTAATATGTAATATGTAATAATTATGTAATAATGATAATATGTAATATGTAATGTATGCAATATGATAATTATGTAATAGATAAACATTTATGTAATAGGTAATAGATGCGGGGAATGATTTGATGGGGATGTTATGATTTATTATTTATAAGTTATGAATCACACAGCAAGTGCATTGTTTTCAGCAGGCCAGACGATTCATAGACTCGCATTGTTAGAAGGAGCAGTAAGCAAACCAACCACTGTGTAGCAAAGCAAAAAACACGGTAGGAGTAGGTAATGAAAAAATATGGCTGCTCCCATGTACTTATATAATTACAACCTACTCTTAGGTTCCATGCATGCTTATATGACACAACTTTGGAGGGGTGCGACTTGGATGCGACTTTGGCTTTGTCCAATGATAATGGACAACTGTTGCACAACTGTCGCATTTAAAACATTGAGATGCGACTTTTGAGAGTTAACATTGAAGTTTATGGCCCTCAAGATAATTATTTATGTAATATGATAATATGTAATTATCATATTACATATTAAGTTAGACCAAAGTAGTACATTAACTACTTTGAAGCCGCTGTGAATTTAAGTTGCATAGATATGAATGGTACTCACTGGAAAACATGGGGTGCAACTTGTCATGCGACTTCCCTGAAAATAATACCTACCCTGAAAATAAGACCTAGTATTATTTTCCAGGAGAGCTGCAATATAAGCTCTCCTCCGAAAATAAGGCCTAGTTCAAAATGCTTGTAAAATCCTATAATCCACGCTATTTCTGGAGTATATAAGGTACAATGTGCGTGTCTCTGTAATATAAGTATGTCAAACACCTTGGCTATGCCCCCCTCTGCAGTGCTCGGAGCATGGAAGAGAGCCCAGATGGGTCACGGAAGTAGCGAGCGGCGCTATAACAAAGGTATTTAGCACATTTATATGATAGAAACACATGTACATTATATACTACTTTAATAGAGTGGATTATAGGATTTTACAAGCATTTTAACTCAGTTCACACTGGGGATTCCTGACAGACAGGGAGGGAGAGGGGGAGAGAAGACATCACATTACATGGTAAGACCTACCCCGAAAATAAGCCCTACTTTGTCTTTTGTTAGGGAAATAAAATGATACTGCGCTGATACAAAGTATAATAAAGCTAAAGTGAACCAGCTGCTACACAGGAATGTGGCAAATATTCAAATACAAAAGTGCAAAAAATGTAGCACTAAAACCAAAAATACAGTGATGACATCTACAGGGGCATCGGTGCCCCTGTAGATGTCCTATTAGGACGAAACGTGTTTTGCAAAGTTCATCGTTCCCCACACTGAATAGCATAACAACAACGACTTACCCCCCCTGGCATAACCATACCACACATAGTACCCCTAGGCACGTATCCTCCCCATTCCACACAGCCTAACCTCATCTTTGGCAATTGTGGAAAGGCATGGGCCCAGCCAACTAGCACAGAACCCAGTGGGTGGGCAATGTGAGTTCCCAAGATCGTGATATGTCTAATCTATACATGTTTCCAAGCTTTCCAACCACCTATCCCACACTTTGTTATATTTAGCTGGGCAACCGTGATGTCTATACACTAGTTTTATATAGGGTAGTTTACTGTTAATTTCGGTGATCCACTCGCGGATCAGGGGAGGAGCCGGTCGCATCCAATATTTCCCCACCAATTTCCGTGCAATAAACAGCGTTGAATGTAGGAACATTGTCAGGTATTTATCAATATTGGCATCCGGGACTATACCCAAAACACACACTTTTGGGTCCAGTTGGAGGGACGAGCCCATGTGGTCATGAAAGAAAGTGATTATCTGCACCCAGTACGACTGGATCCTAGGGCATATCCATATTAAGTGGTAGAATGTGCCAGTAGGGCTAGGGCACCCAGTGCACCCCGGGCTATAATCAGAGTGAAATTTCACGAGCCTGGCTGGGGTTAGATACAATTTATGGATTATGTATATTTGTGTAAGGCGGTCAGGCAATTTCAGTGATGTCTGCTTAATATTTTCCAACATCTCGTCCCAATCTAGCCCCTCCAACGGACTCAAGTCCCCCTCCCATCTGACCCTGGCTCTCTCAGTAACTTGCGCTACCGCCCGAGCTCTTAATAAGTTATACATAGTTGAGATCAGTTGAGCTGGGTTGTCACCCAATATCAAATCCTTGAACAATATCAAATGACACCCAAAATCAAATGATTGAACATTTGGGAGGCCTTCAGCGAACTGGGATTGGAGTGCATGCCGCAGCTGCAGGTAGCGGAACTGCATATAATGGGGCAGGTCAAATTCCGCCTGCAGTGAGGGAAAATCACGCACTTCGAGTGGGGACATGACTTGGTATAAGTATATGATGCCCCTAGAGGCCCACAAGTCCACATCCGGGATACACATCAGTTCCTGCAACAGGGGATTGCACCATAGGGGGGTTTCCATATCCTTCTGTGGTAAGACAGTAACTGAGCTTGGGTATCACCCACCCTACCCCCTCTAAGGATCAGTTGTATGGAAGTATGGGCATGAAGACCAGCTCCCCCACCCACCAATGCCTGGTATCTTTGCCCATCTGACTTGTGTAGGTGATGGAGAGTTGTGCCGCAATATAGTAGGTGTGGAAATCCGTGAGGGCCCCCCCTGAACATGACGGGTTTTTAAGGATATTCCAGGCTAACTTGTGTCTGGATGAACCCCAGTTAAAAGTGTTGAGAATACTATCTAGCGTTTTAAAAATCCACAGGGGGATCATAACTGGGGAGTGCCAGAACATATATAGGAGTTTTGGCAACAAAATCATTTTGGAGAGGTTGACTCTGCCCATACCCCCAAGAGGGAGATGGGACCAGGCCTGTGTGCGTGCTTTCATAAATAAAAACAGAGGTTCAATGTTATGTAGGATGTAATCCAGAGGTTCCCTTGTAATCCGTACCCCCAAATATTGGATTTCGGATACTCTGGACAGTGGGAGGGAGGCCGCACAGCGGTCAGGTGGAGACAAGTCCAAAGGCAGAATCTGTGATTTGGACCAGTTTATTCGTAATCCAGTATGGTTGCCAAACTCCTCTATAACTTCAAGGGTGGCCCGCAGTGATGGACCTTCATCCTCCAAATACAACAGAGTATCATCCCCGTACATACTCACCGATTCCACCAGGGAGCCACTGCGGAGACCAACTACACCCCGGCGTGTCCGGAGGAGAGCTGCCAAGGGTTCTGCCACCAGGACATACAAAAGGGGGGAAAGTGGGCAACCTTGACGGGTCCCCCGCCCAAGAGGGAAGGAATCTGATACCCAGCCATTAACAGCAACCCTAGCCACTGGCCGATAATACAGCAATGTAACCCATTTAACAAAATTGGGGCCAAAACCAAATTGTCCTAGGCACTCCCACAGGTAACCCCACTCAATGGAATCGAAGGCCTTGGCCGCGTCCAAGGACACCACTGCCCTCGATCCCACTGAGTCATGCTGGGCCTGAATGTTCATGTATAAACGACGGATGTTCATGGCCGTATTTTTCCCGGGCATGAACCCCGTTTGATCGGGGTGAATAAGAGACAAAATTACTCTGTTAAGTCTGGTGGCCAGTATCTTGGCCAGAATTTTGATATCGGCCTGGAGTAGCGAGATGGGGCGGTAGGACTCAGGAAGATGGGGGTTTTTACCTGGCTTGGGCAGCACTATGATGATGGCTTGTCGTAAAGTTTCAGGAAGGGATTCAGATTCAAATATATAATTATATAATCTCAGCAACTCCGGCACTAGTATTTCGGAGCACTGAGTGTAAAGATCTAATGGGATACCGTCCTGTCCAGGGGCTTTGGCTGAGGCCAGGGAAGCTCTCGTCCGTGTTTAAGGGGGGCCTTAAGATCACTGACCTGCGCCGCTGACAGCCGGGGAAGGGGAACCCCCCCAAATATGCCTCAGTCTCTGCCCTTGGAGTGTTCACCTGTGAGGCATAGATAGCCGCATAGTACTCCCGGAACTTCTCAGCCACCGCTGGCAGATCAGTCACCTCCACAGCCCGTCGGTTAGTCAAAGAGACCATCATCGGGGGCCTAGAGTTCTGATGCGCCAAATAGGCCAGTAACTTCCCCGCATGTTCCCCCTGCTCAAACACTCGCTGTCTAGTAAAGAAGAGCTTCTGCTTGGCTTGCTTGTATTGAAGATGGTCAACTAGGCCTGTGTGATATCTGAGTATCTGGGCCTTTACGGGAGTGGGGTCAGTGGTGAAGTCGGTGGTCGCCGATTCCAGCCCCTCAACGGCACGTGTCAACATGGTTTTAGAGGTCTTCTTTAGTCTGTTGATGCGCCGTGAGAGAGTGGAGCGGACATGTAGCTTAAAGGCCTCTCAAACATGATCCACCCGAGCCGTACCACAGTTAGTGCCAAAGAAAAACTGCCACTCACTCCCTATGTCCTCGCAATGGCTTAACGCAGATAGCCAGAAGGGGTGCAGGCGCCACAGTTGGGGACCAGCCAGCTGAGTCATCAAGAACGTAGCCCAACAAGGGGCATGGTCCGAGAGCGATCTGGCACAGTATCCCGCATCCACCAATCTGGGTAGTAGTCCACTTGAGACGATAAAATAGTCTATGCGGGACATAGAGGAGTAAGTCGCCGAGAAGCATGAATAGGCACGCCTCTCCAGATACCTATGTCGCCACGGATCAATGAGGGAGAATTCCCTCAACGTACGGCCCAGCCTGGTCTGCCCAGGGGATTGCCCACCCCCCGGTCTGGGCGCAACTTGTCTGCTACCGGGTTCAAAACCATGTTAAAGTCCCCAAGCCAAATTGCTGGGGTCGCGGGGTGTTGGGCCATAAAAGAGAGCCCTTCGACAATAACCCTGGAGTTATAAGGCGGGGGCACATAGTAGGCCAGAATGAGATATTGTTCCCCATACAAGACACAATGTAAAAATATATACCTGCCCTGGGGGTATGTCTGCAGTGAAATCAGGCTAAATTGGGTCGTTTTAGCTACTAGGGTGGAAACTCCACGGGAGTATGGTGTATAAGTGGTATGATAAGCCCAGCCAATCCAGGGGTGTTTCACCGCCACCTGCAGGTGCCTGGTGACATGTGTTTCTACCAGAACTGCAATATCGGCTCTGTAGGATTTGAGGCAACTGAAAACAGCTGTGCGCTTCAATTTATCACGAAGCCCCCGGACATTCCAAGTCAATAGCTTTACCGTACCCATGGATGGGGCACCTCAGGTGTGTCTAAGGGAGGATAACAAACGGTCCCCAGGGCAGGGTCACATAAACTCCAGTAGAGGTCACATATTCTACAATTAGGAAATAGTAGCCTGTACCTTAGCTGATCATTTCTCGTGCCATATTTTAAAATTAAAACGAAAGCATAGAAATAAAAACCAAAACACATATATCCCAACTCCCCCCTCCCAGCTCTCAGCCATCCGAACCTTGCTGGAGCATACATCCAAAAACAAACTGAAACATGGCGAATTCCACAACGACTAGCCTTGGGGGCGAACATACGTTCCCAGCGATGGAATTGGGTCTTGCACACTGTGTACCGGTGCTGTAACAATAAGTAGAGCATGTATGTGAACTCAACGCACAGTACCATATTTACGCAGTGCCCACTCCATCGGGTTACCACAATAGTTCAGGGTATATGCGGTCATTCAAAGGTATAACAGCCCGGGCAAGGGCAACCACAGGAAGTTTCTAGTGTACACAGAGCTCCGCAACCAGACTGCTCGTACTGGAGTATCGTACATACTGAGCCATGGGAGTAACGTGCAACCCTCAGGGAAAGTAGGAGAAAGGAAAGTTAGGAAGGGGGGGAACGAAGCATGGGGAGAAGAGGGGGAGGGGAAAGGGAGAGTGGGGGATGGGCAAGGAGGGGGGGAAGGGGGGAGGGGGGAGGGAAGGAGGGCCAAAATGGGAAGATAGTCAAATCCGGATCTCAAAATAGTTCCCAAATCCGGGTATGAACTGCCAGATATGTCTCTCGCATACAGGGTAGCGGTTACCAATGTAGAAGGATGATGAAAAACAGCCCGTGCACAGAGGCAAAGTGCATATAAGGTAGCAGTAACAGGTCCGGGCCTGAGGACCCCTTTCAACTGAGCGCCTACAGATAGTAGAGCAATTCACAGCAGGAGCGCATCCCAAGAAGCATACTCACAGATCCGCAGGTGAAATCAGTCATGTGGCGGCTGATTCCGTGCCGCATCCCTCTGATCCAGCCAGGCCGCCGCCGTCCCAGGGTCCTCAAAGAAATGGGCACAATCCTCGCCTGCTACGCGGAGTCTGGCCGGGAATAACATAGCATATTTGATGTGATGAGCCCTGAGGCGCCTTTTAATCTCCACAGAGCGAGAGCGTTGTTTTTGGACTTCTGCAGAGAAGTCTGGAAAGATTGACAGGTGGCCGTTCTGGTACGGGATATTACCTCTGTCTCGAGTGAGGCGCAGGATAGCATCCCTATCACGGTAGTTCAAAAGATTAGCGATGAATGTGCGCAGTGGTGCTCCCTCAGGCGGCAGGCGCTCCGGCATCCTATGGGCCCGTTCTACCACGAACGAGGCAGAGAAGGCCTCCCTGCCATATGACTTTATCAGGAGGTTTTCCAAAAATGTTACCGGGTCCGCGCCCTCCGAGCCCTCCGGGAGGCCGATAAACTGCACATTGGACCTGCGGACCCTATTTTCCAAGTCGTCCTGCTTTTGGGCTAGTTGTTGTAGTTGCCTCTGCGTGTCCTCCTGAGCGTGTTGCATCGGGAACAGGACATCCTCGGCCTGGCCGATCCGGGTCTCCGTATCTCTCACCCGGTCCCTGAGCTTGGCCAAATCTTGCCGGATCAGTGATATGTCCACCTTGACCTCCTCAATCTTGGACGTCAGGGTGGATTGGCAGGTGGATATTGCCTCCAGCACCTTCACTGTGTCCGGCGCAGCGGGCTCCGCTGGCGGGGATGCAGGGCGGCCATGTTGGCCCTTGTGGTCCCGCTCCTGCCGCCGGTATTTATCTAGCGCTGCAGCCGCTGCTGTGCTTCACTTCGGTGGAGACATGTCCGCAATCTCACAAGGCGACTGTGGGCACGGTAGTGCAGGAGTGTTGGCCGGTGGGCACTCAGGATGATTGCAGGAGGTTGCTGTATGGACGGAGCTCAGCTCACACGCGTCTCACTCCATCACTGGCCAGGCCACGCCCCCACCGTGATCACTTTTAATTCTATGTATGTCGGTTTTTCAATAAACCTACTTTTTTTTTACCTGCACTATCAGAGCCTCTCCTCTTCTTATTTCCTACATATTTTGTGTGGATGAGAGTTGCCGTGGTGTTCCTATCAGATAGCTGCCCCTCCAGTTCAGTTGATACTTACGAGGTCATTGGAGCCAAGTGGAGATACCATCTGAGACTTTGGGTCCTTGTATCCCTTTAGAAAATCCATTCATCTGGATATCCAGGCTTACATGACTCGGTGTCACTGATATCTGGGTCCATTCGTTCCGGTAAGAGCGTTCAATCTTATCTATTGCAAGGATTCACCATCTCTTAATTATATTCTCACGTTGCACGGTACAAAGGGTAAACCGCGCTACTCAAACAGCAAAAGAAAGTAACCTATAAGCAGCAACCCTAATCGTAATACTCCGATATCAAACTAAATAGGTGAACAAAATGAGCTGCGCTAAAAACAAAAAATTATATACCTAAAACCTAATCCAAAACTATACCGATAGATATAGAAAAGAACAATATTAAGTGACGAAAATATAATTAGTAAATAGTATACATAAATGTTATCATATCATCATATAAGTGAATAAAGTGTATACTAGATCTGAAATAAAGTTAACATAAATCATATAGAAAAAACCCCCCACAAAAATTAATGTATATTAAAACAAAAATTGTGTGTGCTAAATCTAAACCAATAAAAGTAGCAAAAATAGTATTCAAAAGCAATAAAGAGTTCATATATAATGAAGAAAAAATTGTCCAAAAAGTATTGTTGATTCCTCAAAATTGATATTAAGGTGCAAAAATATCCACAAATGCGTGTATATAAAAAATAATCAAAACAATCCTCCACCAGTGAGAAGAGGGGCCGCCCAGGGCGGACCAAACGTGCTTTACATGTACGTTTGAACGAACATATTGGGAATATCCGTAGAGGATATACCCAGCATTCGGTCTCCAAACACTACCTGCTGGCACACAATAGAGACCCTACCAACACAATCTTTATGGGAATTGACAAGTTCAATCCCCATTGGAGGGGAACCCATTTGGTAAGAAGCATTTCCAAGCTTGAAATGATGTGGATACACAGATTAAAAAGTTACGTCCCTCATGGCCTTAATATTGAAGTAGACGTAAATGCGTTTATTGACAACTCTTGAACAATATATGATTAGTTGGAATGGCTTATATAGCTTAGGTTTCCTGCTGTTGTTTTTTTAATTGTAAACTTGGTGTGAGTTCCATGAGTCGTCGATGAGGGTTCTTACCTCTATCATCTTTTCTGTAATTGTGGTCCCACCAAAAAAAAGTTTTCTATTTCCACTGGTATATATTTTTTTAATTAAGAATGTATCAATATTTGGACATACAAAACAGTATATATCCTTACTACAAAAGCTCTTTTGTCCATCTATTTGGACTGTTTTGTTTGTGTCTAATATTATTTTATTATCTTACTAAATATTTTTCAATAAATATATTTTTTAATTGGTATTTAAAAGGAATTTTTTTATTTTTTCTTAATGTATCCTTATGATAATTTTGTGTTTCCAATCCATGGCTCTTAAAGAATCTGGATGGTTATGAATATAGGTTTGCCTCTGCGTAGTGGTAGGGCAAATTTTTACCCCTTTTTCCTTATGTAAAATGGTGGACTGGGTGATAGTATGGGCATTCCAGTCCTCTTTCCCTCACCTAACATGGTGGATTGAGAGGACAACATGGAGCTCAGACCGAGGCTGTTTGTTTAGGATTTTGTATATAGGCGGTGCGTCAGAACGCCGTCCCGCATCCCGTGAACACGTCCGTTCGTGACGAAACGCACGTAGGGAGATAGGCGTTCTGACGTCTCCGCGTTCTACGCCCAACCAGGAAGTGCGGGCGGGACACGAGTCCGGCCGGCTCGTTTTTTATGTGATCGTTTTTTCTATACATATGTGAGTGTAAATTTTTTTATTCTATTTCATTAAACCAAGTGGTTTTACGCTATGCGAGTGCCTTTGATTTTTTATACATGATCCACGATACCCTCGTTTCCTGACTGGAGGCTTCGTATTGGAGATAGAAACAGCGTGGTGTCAATCTACGATACCTTCGTTTCCCGATTGGAGCCTTCGTATTGGAGATGCAAATGGTGTGGTGCCTGTGACGGTTTATCCAGAAACCTCTGTGCTGTTGCCTTACTGATCTCACTAACACTGGGATCTAAAACTCTGGTAAGCGGCCCCTCTTCTCACTGGTGGAGGATTGTTTTGATTATTTTTTATATACACGCATTTGTGGATATTTTTGCACCTTAATATCAATTTTGAGGAATCAACAATACTTTTTGGACAATTTTTTCTTCATTATATATGAACTCTTTATTGCTTTTGAATACTATTTTTGCTACTTTTATTGGTTTAGATTTAGCACACACAATTTTTGTTTTAATATACATTAATTTTTGTGGGGGGGTTTTTTCTATATGATTTATGTTAACTTTATTTTAGATCTAGTATACACTTTATTCACTTATATGATGATATGATAACATTTATGTATACTATTTACTAATTATATTTTCGTCACTTAATATTGTTCTTTTCTATATCTATCGGTATAGTTTTGGATTAGGTTTTAGGTATATAATTTTTTGTTTTTAGCGCAGCTCATTTTGTTCACATATTCTCACGTTGGAAGATCATCACATCATTTTTCTTTACAGGATTGGGCTTGTGTTATAGGACTCACATTTACATTTCCTTTTATATATATATCTATTCATTTCACAATGTTGGACTTTTTTTATTCATTTGTTATTTAATGAATATTATACTGTTCACCATTTGTGTATGCATTTTTTGCACTTTGTCTTTTGTTGCCAAAATGAATATAAGACTCAGGCTTATTTTTGGGAAAACATGGCATTATCACACACTGAGAAGATATTTTCATATATCTGATCTCTTTTAAATGTATATATATAAAAAAAATGGACCAGTCTTTATGTACCCTTTAAACACAAAAGTAGTATCCAAATGGCTTGACAGAACATTTGTTCACGGTAGATGGGCTTGGCTTCAACAAATAAAAAGAATTAACATGTTTCTGTACTCTGTACTGTGTTAGTGTTTGGTTTACTGTTATCTAGTATGACTTAATAGTCAGGAGGGTCTATCACTAACCTTGATATCCTTGAACTGTCCAAAACACAGCAATGTGCCAACTGCATTCAATGCACAAAAGTCATCTGAGTAGAAGACGATATGGAGAGGGTGACAACACACACGCTGACTGATAATATCCGGCATTGTTCACTGTACTTAATTTGGGCATGTGATTCAGTGACACTCACCCAAAGCCAACCGCTTTTGAAAAAAAAGGAGTCGTTGACCTCTAGAATAACTGCCAGGTCATTCACATGGCTGCAGAGGTGTAAAAACTCAAAGTATCCTCAGTATATCCAGCAAGAAGAATGGGGGAGGATCCATGTAAGTTTAACAGAAAAGGGGGGGATAAAGATCAGAACCCCATATACAGGACCCGCCTTCGAAATTAATGGTAACTTAATCAGGGCTACATTTTGTTTTCATGGTACCCTAGAAAAACATGAATGATATGATTTTTTTTTTTAATGGTGATGTAGATATGTAGATTGGGGGCCTTTGGACGTATGCACCCATCTTACAGTCTTTTGGCACTTTTTCATTGGCCCCCTTCATACTGCATAACTTTTTGTGTGACATCATCTAGTGGAAAGTATAGTTACACAGACAAAGAATACATTTAAATGATTGCTTAAACCAGTTTTGTAGTGTGGATGGGGCAAAGTCCAAACATGACACCTAGGCCCAAGGTCATCCCAACAGCCAATAGTAGGTGGCAAACCCATACACTCCACACCAGATAAACAGTGGTCAGCCAACTACTTTATGTTTCTCATAGAGCCCAACTTTCTTCTTCTTCTCTTTTTAGAAAGGAGAGAATGTCCCACATGGGTCAGCTTTGAATCTAAAATAACTTTTACTTCAACATGAAGGAAAGTGTACAATCCATTCAACAGAATAACTTTGTGAGTTACAAAAGAATGTTGTACATTTAAAAGACTTCAAGTATTACTAAAGGCACTGGGTGGTCCTGCCCCTTACCTATTTAAGAAATGTCACCCGGCAGAGGAGGCATTCAGCGGTCAGCTGTGGTTGCAGGCAGAGCTTTTTTTTTTGGACGTCATGATTGACTTTTGATCTACATCGGGGGACATTGTTTTTCTATTTTTATTTTTTTAACCACTTGCTTACTGGGCACTTAAACCCCCCTCAGTCCCAGACCAATTTTCAGCTTTCAGCGCTGATGCACTTTGAATGACAATTGCGCGGTCATACAACACTGTACCCAAATGAAATTTTTATCATTTTTTTTCCCACAAATAGAGCTTTCTTTTGGTGGTATTTAGTTACAGCTCGGAGTTTTATTTTTTGCTAAACAAACAAAAAAAGATGCAAAAAAAAAAATAAAAAAAAAATCATGTTTTAATAGTTTGTTATAAAATTTTGCAAACGGGTCATTTTTCTCCTTCATTGAAGTGCGCTGATTAGGCGGCACTGATAGGCTGCATTGGTGGGCACTGATGGGCTGCATTGGTGGGCACTGATAGGCTGCATTGGTGGGCACTGATAGGCATAGTTAAGGCGGCACTAATAGGCACAGATAAGGCGGCACCGATGGGCACAGATAAGGCGGCACTGATGGGCAAAGATGGGCACAGATAAGATGGCACGGATGGGTGGCACGGATAAGTGGCACGGATGGGTGGCACGGATGGGCACTGATAGGTACCACTGATAGATGGGACTGATGGGCACTGATAGGTGGCACTGATAGGTGGCTCTGATAGGTGGCACTGCTGGGCACTGATGGGCGGCACTGCTGGGCACTGATGGGCGGCACTGGGGTGCAGCACCTTTGAGGCAGATTGTGGGCACTGTGGGTGGCACTGTGGGTGGCACTGCTGGGTGGCACTGTGGGTGGCACTGTGGGCACTATGGGCACTGCTGGGTGGCACTGACGGGGGGCACTTACTTTTATTCAGGATGGCACTGCAGGGGGCAGGTGGGCACTGGCAGGGGGCAGGTGGGCACTGGCAGGGGGCAGGTGGTCGCTTGTATTGCTGGCTGTGATCGGGACTGATGTCCCGATCACGGCTGCCGGTGATCGGCTTTTTTTTTTTCTCCTCGCGCTGTCAGCGCAAGGAGGAATAATAGCCGATTACCGGCTCCGTTCTATCACATGATCAGCTGTCATTGGCTGACAGCTGATCACGTGATAAGGGGTCAGGATCGACCCCTTGCACGGATCGGTGATCAGGCGAGTCTCATGGACTCGCCGATCACAGAGCGCGCCGCGCGCGCCCCTCAGGGGGCGCACAGGCCGCTCGTACACGGGACGACGTCAATAGACGTAGTCCCGGAAAATTAGGTCCGCGCTAATGCCGTCATTTGGCAATAGCGCGGATCCCAAGTGGTTAAATAAAGGACTTGTCAAAAAACAGTGTAGTACTGACCCCCGAAGGAGCTGCTGGTTTGATTAGGCTTACCGTTACCTTCTCCTCCTCGATCTGTGTCTAGGGGTTCCATGGTAGGTGGCCCAGTAAACTCAGAGACTGACGACAGATCCGCATAAAGGAATTTTTATTTCCAAACGTAGACAACGAACAGTCTCTTAAATTGGGATCAGACGGTTAGGAAGGAAGTTCAGGCACTCTTAGTGTCAAAGTCAATACTGAAGAACTTGCTTACTTTGACTAAATCCAGAGAATAGCCATTCACAACTGGATGTTCACTCAAGTTGGATAGTCCCTCTCTCACAAGGCCTAGCAGCCAACAAGGTGCTTTACTCAGGAACAAGTCTCTACCACAGACTTTGTTGTAGAACATACAGGAATACGTCTCTGCCACAGATGGTGTTGTAAACTTCAGGAAACTAAAACTTATGGAACACTTGTGTGATACCTGGATCTTTCAGCCAGCTTGGCGATACCTATGAGACAGGATTCACTTTGGTACTTCAGCCCTTTCAGGCTCTTGCTAAGAAGCCAACCCATACATGGCCTTCTTCTGAAGAGTCCTCCCCTGGATAGCTATGAAGTTACTGGGCCTCTCCAACTACCGGAGACGGCACCGGACCACCTCAGAATCCTTCTTTAGTTTCCTTGCCTCAGGCTAGCCAGCCCAGAGACAACAAGTCGGGTGGATCCACACCCCAGGGCATAGCCTTCCTGGGGGCTGGTCAGGAGGACCAGAACCATGGAGTCAGAACATACTTCTGGACCAGAACTCAGAACCATGTGACATCCGCATCTTAAGTACCCTCTCCCAGAAAACACAGCAAGAGTGACATTCCCACTGGGCGGGCTGTGAAAGAGAGTAAACTTAAAGCACCCAACTAGACTGTGGTTCTATGCCTGCCAGAAGAGACAGTGCCCCTTGTGGCCAGGCTGAACATCCTATAGTGCAGTCAGACTGATGCTGAGGTCCAAATTTAGAACAATTGTACCTGAACCAAACTGCAGTTCAGGTGTAACCTTAACTTTCAAAAAGCATAGCACGTGCTCTTCAGGAGATGGCGCTACACCAGCTACTATGATTTTTTTTTACACTTTTTTGATGAATGAGTAGGGGTACAATGTACCCCATACTCATACACATAAGGGAGGGTGGGATCTGGAGGCCCCCCTTGTTAAAGTGGGCTTCCAGATTCCGATAAACTTCCTGCCTGTAGACCCCCACAACCATCAGGGTTGTGGGGATGAGGCCCTTTCCCCCATCAACATGGGGACAAGGTGCTTTGGAGTAGGGGGCCCTGCCCCAAAGCACCCACCACCCCCATGCTAAGGGCATGGTATGGTCCGGGGGGGAGGCTCACTCGTTTCCTTCCCCCTTTCCTGGCCTGCCAGGCTGCATGCTCGGATATGGGTTTGGTAAGGATTTTGGGGGGGATCCCACACCGTTTCTTTCAAACTTTTTGCGTGGGGTTCCCCTTAAAATCCATAGCAGACCTGATTTTTTTTCTTAATTCCGGCAATATTTTTTATTAATTCCGCTCACAGCTGATGACTCATCAGTTGTTAGGGACGCTCCTTGCCAACCAGCTATTCACTGAGCCCTCATTGGGCAAAGCTGTGCCCAATTAGGGAGCAGAATGCACTGTGCAGCGCAAATTCGGGTGTTCCCCAAATGGGGCGAACAGCCAATGTTTGTCCCAAACTCATGATTGGGCTGAACCTTTCGCCCCAAACTATTAGGGAGATTCATCCTCTCTATTTGTCCAATTTACCATTATCATTGAAAGTAAAGTAAAAGAAAATCACAAATTTTGGGTTGTCCCCAAAAAATTATTACTGAGGAAATCTTTCAATAGGGACAATAGTTCTGGTAACCTGGGCATCCCCAAGAGATTCCTATAAGTTGCAGAGATTTCCTCTCACTTCCTGTTTGTTTATGGAAATAAACCTTACTGGGGTTACTCTTACCTTACTCTGTCTAAAATGCAAAAAAGTTTTGCCCATAGTTCTATTTATCCTAAATGGGAAAAAAAGGTGTTTGAACTTTAGCCTTTGCTGAGGGCAGATTGATTTCAGGAAGTAAATGGTACATGAATCATCTGCCCTTACTCAAGATGGCAGCGATTAAAAATGCTAGGGGGTGTTTATCGAATGGATTGTTTGCATATAACTATATACTATATTACTATAACATTACTATATTACTATACTAAGTGATTGGAAGGGTGAGGCCGCGTACACACGCGGGGACTGTTCGCCCAACTTTGTCCGTCAAACAGTTTCAGCAAACGCTCAAAATTAGCATGGACGGACATGGCCACACACGACGAACGAACAGTTTGCTGAAACCGTGCGTGATGACGTGAACGGCACGTACGACGGGACGAAAAATACGACGTCCTATACACTGCATTATAACTTTCGGCGTGTAAATCCTTTCTGAGCATGCGCGGAACTTAGTTTGACGAACAAGCCTACACACGAGGGGACTGTTCGCTGAAACAAAGTTTCAGCGGACAGTTTTTCGGAAATTCCGAAAAACCTTGTTCAGCGGACTGTTCGCTGAAACTGTCCGCTGAAAGCCCACACACGAGCGGACTGTCCGCCGAAACACTGTTCAGCGGACAAAGTTGGGCGAACAGTCCCCGCGTGTGTACGCGGCCTTAGTTTTTTTAAGTAAACATATCATTCTTACTTCCGCTGTGCAGCTCGTTTTGCACAGAGTAGCCCCGAACCTGCTCTTCTGGGGTCCCTCGACGGCTCGTGCGCCTTCTCCCCACATCAGATAACCCCCTAGGAGAAGCGCTCTCCCAGAGGATTACCTTGCGGGCACGCTCCAGCATTCGGCATCCATAGAGCCGTCATTGGATTTGATTGACAGCCAATGGCTGCGCTGCTATCAATCTATCCAATCAAGAGCCTAGATCCAGGGCTAAGGTAAGTAAAACGGGGGTGCTGGGGGGCCAGCCACTGCCAAGTGTTTTTCACCTTAATGCATAGGATGCATTAAGGTGAAAAAACATGTAGGTTTACAACCTCTTTAATTTACAGATCATCCACAATCTGCCATTCTTTGATAATCACCAACTGTCCTGTCCTTGTTTTCCAGGTCTTTGAAAAGTGCCCCAAGTTATCTGTCCCTGGTTTGGAACACTGGCCAAATTGTACAGTAACATTCCAGATTTTCTACATTTTCTGTGTTTAGTGTTTACCAGATATTTTTTTTCTTTACTTAATTTATGTTGATTTTGCCATTTTGAAGTTACTAATTTAAAGAACGGTATTAGAGTGAAATAAAATTGTGTTATAATCTAGTCTAGAAGGCATTGCGTGCTAGGAGTTAAGATCCTCTGAGACGTTATCTTCATTAGCAAGCTTGGGTACAGAGCCTCATCAGCAAGTGCTTCAGGTGAAAATGGTTTCTGCAGCTTGCCCATTCAAACATAATAGAGGTTACAGAATGGAATGGAAGACCTCAGCCCAAAAACACAGAATAATAAATACTCACACAAGAGCCTAGTCATTGTCTAAGATAAAGCAGGAGAGAATTCCTTTGTGTTACTCTGTTGGAGGAATGTGAAGCAGACATACGTGATTAAATCAAAGTGGAATAGCCCAGCACTTGTGCAGCTTGCTCTGTTTTTTTATGTTAGCTACAGTATGAAACACTGTAAAACCATACTAATTATGTATTAGATCATTGCAAACTGCATAAAATAAAAATAACGAGGAACAAACATAGGCTAGTACAGTCTACAGCAACATTTCTCAACCTTTCTAACATGGAGGAACCCTTGAAATAACTTTCAGGACTCAGAGATCCCCTTATAGTAATTACTTAATCTACTGCTCATAAAATTCTGTTACTTTTGAATGAACAGTACCGTATTTTTCGGACCATAGGGCGTACCGGGTTATAAGGCGCACTAGCAATGATCGGCTACTAACGGGGGTTTATTTTCATATATAAGGCACACCGTGTTATAAGGCGCATTAATGTTGAATTCTCTCGCAGCTGCTCTATTTCCATGTTGTACTGCGTGACTGATAGCCTTGAGTTTGAAATCCGCTTCGTAAGCATGTCTCTTAACAGGAGACATTTTTTGGGCAGCGAATATAGAAAATGAAAGAATGAATGCGCACACCTCCTGACTACGATGGCCGTAATGCCCAATCCAAGCAGTGCAGCTTCGTAGGATTACCAAAGCTAGGAAGCTGCACTGCTTGGATTGGGCATTACGGCCATCGTAGTCAGGAGGTGTGTGCATTCATTCTTTCATTTTCTATACTCGCTGCCCAAAAAATGGCTCCTGTTAAGAGACATGCTTACGAAGCGGATTTCAAACTCAAGGCTATCAGTCACGCAGTACAACATGCTGGCCGTGCTAAAACATTTTGACAGATTTTTGCCATACATTAGGCGCACCGCATTATAAGGCGCACAGTCGATTTGTGAGAAAATGTAAGGCTTTTAGGTGCGCCTTATAGTCCGAAAAATACGGTAATTTAAGATAAAAGAATAAATAAAGTAATACAGAATGTAGAATGCTTAGTGTATTTGACACCCAGGGCTGCTATATATAAATGTTCCCCCACATAGTTGGGCAGTAGGGAAGTGCCACCGGATATTCATGGCCAGTTTAATGTCTTCTTACATTGGCAGTCAGTGTAGTATCACCTTTACATTTGTGAACCGTGAAGAAGGCCTCCTTGCATTAATAGTCAGCGGAGAAGGATCCCCTTACATTGGTGGTCAGAGTGAGAAGAACTTGCTTATATTGGTGGGCAGAGGAAGGAGTGTCTCCTTACATGGTATTCAGTGGAGAACTGTCCCCTTAGATTGCAAGGAAGGACCTCCTTACATTGGTGATCAGCAGAGGGAGAAGGGTCCTCTTCCATTGGAAGTCAGAGTAAGAACCCCCTTACATTGGTAATCAATGGAAAAGGGCCCCCCCTTAGATTGGTGGTCTGAGCAAGAAGGACATCAACAATCAATCAAAATTTAATTCAATGGGAATATGCATTTTACATTGGAATTATTGGGAAAAATGTTGCACTCTTCCCACTGACCTCCAAGATAATGGTAATGTGCCCCCCCCCCCCCACCACCACCACTGCCCATTAATCTTTAATTGGTGGTCAACTGGAAAATGCCCCTTACACAGGCAGCCAAATGAGATCCATAGGTGTCAGTAAACTGAACTGAACTGACACTTGCCTGCCAAAACAGCTAGTTCCCATATCCAGAGTACCATGCTACAAACAAACTCTGCCAAATTACATCAGTACTGAAAATGTGCAGGTAATATTGGGCCTAGCACCTACCACGCAGTGCTAGGTACACCTTTGCATTCAGAACACACAATATTAAGGCAAGACACGCTGTAGAAGACCTTTCATTTGGGAAGAACCAAAAGTTTCAAAAGACCTTTAAGATGTCAGAGAAGTTCACAAAATCCATGAGGTTACACTGAATAGGACTTAAAAGCCTTGCGTCAGAAAGTGCTGGGTTTTTCTCACTAAAGATCCCAGCACAACAGGGTGCTGCAAACATGTGATTAAAACATCCTGCAACACTTATTTTA
The DNA here is from genome assembly GCF_037356315.1 of Lithobates pipiens. Classification (NCBI taxonomy): domain Eukaryota; kingdom Metazoa; phylum Chordata; class Amphibia; order Anura; family Ranidae; genus Lithobates; species Lithobates pipiens. Next base: position 12,149,750 of record NW_027507755.1, read on the forward strand.
AAGTGAATCTGTGGCAAAGCTATAGACATTTAAAGAGGGATTCCACCAAAAAAAAAAATTATTAAAAGCCAGCAGCTATAAATACTACAGCTGCTGACTTTTAATAAATGGACACTCACCTGTCCCGGGTTCCAGCGATGCCGGCAGCCGAGGCCGATCGATCGCTCGGCTCTCGGCTTCTGCCGCCACCATTCTAGGTGAGGGAATCAGGAAGTGAAGCGAATCGGCTTCACTTCCCGGTTCCCTACTGCGCATGCGCGAGTCGCGCAGCGCAATAGGAATTCTCTGCGCTGTCTCTGAGACCCGTGTGTGTCCCAGCAGGCAGCGCGGCAGGACAGAAAATGGCGTAGACTCCCATGGGAGTCTATGCCCGGAAGTGGGTGTAAATACCTGTCGTTGACAGGTATCTCCACCCCCCTCCCCCCTGAAAGGTGCCAATTGTGACACCGGAGGGGGGGAGGGATCCGATCAGCGGAGGTTCCACTTTAGGGTGGAACCTCGCTTTAAGTATTTGCATATTCTAACTAGCATTACATAAACTTTATTAATAATTCTCACTGGTCTGTGTAGCTGTATGTAGCGGTACCCCTGTAGGGGCTGCTGGTGATTGTGATCCATCTCCCACCCTGCACAGCCAGGCACACAAATTTCCAGACACACTTTAGTCAAGAAACAGCCTTGTACTTTGTTTTGTTTTTTGTCTCATAAGGGGAATAGAACTTGGATGGGTCACTCACCAGCCTTCCTGGCTGGTGCTGTTGCTCCTGCAGACTTGTGCCCGGCCAGGTTCTCTCATTGTCCTCTCCTTGCTCTCAGTGCCTCCTGTCCAGGACACCTCCGTGTATCTTGAGACGGTCCTGTCTGCACCCGAGCTGTTGTGGAAATTTTATTAAGATGTATTTATTATGTATTGTCACAGTGTCTCCCAGTGTTAGATTTCCTTCAGCCTGCTCTAAAGAGCAGACTGGGGCAGCCTGACGCTTGTTGAGACCCGTTTTGGTAGTAGAATGCTTCCTGGGGTTGCAGAGAAGTGTTTGCAGAGTTCGGATATGTCCTCCAACAAAGGGCCCCTTTGCAATGCATCGATGTTCGTCTGGTGGGGAAGTGTTCACTCTGCAAAGACATCGGTTATGGGGGGATGTATGCTTGTGTTGCTCTCTGTGTCTGATCAACACTTGGGGAAGTTTTGGCATGTCTCTGCAGATAATCTCTCACACTCGGGAATGGTAGTATAACCTGGGTATGCGTTGTTCTCTGAACAATGCAGAATAAGGATTCACTCCAACTGTAAAAACATCAGTCTTTGAATTGTTATGGTCGGGGACAGCGTTCATGATTTAAAGGCCAGCCATGCAGCTTTCTTTCCACGACAGAACCCAGGCCCAAGTCATCCCCCCCCCCCCAGACTGAGGAGCTTCCTCCAAGATCATGACAGCCTAACACTCCATCACCAGCTTCCACCAAAATAACGCCACCCCAGCTGGGCTGACCTTGAGCATTTGAGGGGTCCTGCCCCCTGCCAATCCAAGTTGGGGATTGGTCAGGGCCCTCAGAATACCCCAGGCAACTCCACCTTATCTCCCCTTCCATTATTCTAGAAGGTTCCAGAACATTCAAGAAGTGTGTGTGTGTGTATGTGGGGGTGGGGGGTCTCAGTGATGCTGCCTGTGAGTCATTCAGCTCTCCCTGGATTTCAGCCCAGCCCAGGATAAAACACAGACAGGCTTGGCTGCCAGCCAAGCCTGCAAAAAATGTATCAACACTTACACAAAAAAAATGTATCTACACTTCTAGCACTAGAGAGTGCTACATGTACTCACTGTGGAGCAATTCATTCTCAAAGACCACAGCAGAAACATTTAATTATAATCCTTGTCTCATCCTTAGCTTTCTCTGCTCCTTCATTCCAGAAATGATTCAGTTGATCTGGTCAGCCCTCTTCCTTGTGGTGATTTAGAAGCTCATCTCCCCATCCCAGCAGTAAGGTCCTTTTCACAATAAAGGTGCAATCAGGTCTTCTTGTCATGGTCTGATCAGACCATCCATTTACCCCCCTACCTCCTGTCCAATCTGGAGAAAGGAAATTTGTTCTCCTCCATGTAGGCGGATCGGAGGGCAGTCTGGTGTAAACAAACAACAGAGTATGTTTACACCTGGCTGCCCATAGAGCAGAGTGGGTTTTGTCCAGGTTCCTCTCCAGAAACTGAACAGACACAGATCTGTTATCCGCTCGCTCTGTTCTGATCAGCAGACGGATCCCCTGCTGATCAAAACGATGTCTATCCTATGTGAAAGAAGCCTAATTCAGCAGCTCAGTTCAGCTCCTATCTCCTAGAGGTAACTCAGCAGCTCAGTTCCTCATACTCTCTAGTCTCAGTATAGTGGCTCAGCAGCTCAGCTCACCCTGCCCCCCCCCCCTTGTGATGGTGACTCAGATCTGTCTGCTTGCCCCTACTCATGGTGATAGAGACTGTCAACTCTCCTTGCTCCCCCTCCCAGAAGTGCCTCAGCAGCCTTCTAATTTCTAATGTAAACAATTGCAAGGGGAACTGAGCTGCTGAGAGAATTACTTCAGAGCTTCTGATGTAAAATTGAGGATGAATTACTCCACAGTGCCTTCAGATAACAAGGTCAGTCAGGCCTTTTTTAAAGCTTTTTTTTTTACTAGTTGTTGAGAATATGTTAATGCTCGAAAATCCACAGCCTGGTTACAGACTTGTAGCAAGGTCTTTTACCTCTTTTGGTCTAATAAGAACCTCCATGGCCAAAGATGGCTGACATCCTTCAATATGTGGTGGGTTGTGAGGCATAGTGGGTGCAAAGATGGTGAAAGTCATTGGGCGCCAGACACTTCTTGGATGTAAAAAATATTTTATTTCTTTTGACAGTCCTTTTTATAGTCACAAGGATGCAAAGCACTCTCATAGGTAGGACTTTGAGACAGAAGGGCGCCAACTCCAGTCTCAGAAGCATCAACTTCTAGGATAAAATCTAACGTAGGATCAGGATGTGCCAATGCAGGAGCAGATACAAAAGCAGCCTTGGGACTCTCAAAGGCCTTAATGGACTCCGGAGACCAACTCTGTGGGTTACCGTCCTTTCTGGTCATATAAGTCAGGGGCTTGACCAGAGATGAGAAGTTACAAATAAACTTCCGATAAAATTTGGCAAAGCCCAGAAAACGCTGCAGAGGACGTAAACCCATGGGTTGGGGCCACTGTAGAACTGCAGAAAGTTTCTCTGGCTCCATCGAAAAACCAGCAGTGGAAATGACATAATGCAGGAATTGAACCTGTTCATGATGGAACTCACACTTCTCCAACTTAAAATAGAGATTTTTCTCTCTTAGTGTCAGCAAAGAGGTACTCACCGAGGCCAAGATGCAGAGAACGGTGGCTGTTGTGACTCACCGCACACCACCCCTGGAGGTGATACAGGGAGTGAGTTGAACCAAGAGGCATAAGGCTCCAGCGGGATACCTGACTTGTGTGAAGGTCTGGAAGAGGGCTCGTGCAGGATGGACCGGACCAGAAGGTAAGAAGCAAGCAAGTCTGTAAAACAGGTAAGGAAAGTCCAGAAACAGGCCGAAGGTCAAACACAAGTAATCAGTCCAGGAGCCAGCAAGGCTAAGTGCAGAGGATAATCCAGAGGCAGGCTGAGGGTCAAACACATGTATCAGTCCGGAAGCCAGCAAAGCTAAGAGCAGGAAGTCCATTAAACAAGCCAGGGATCAGGTCAGGAGAGACTCAGTGTAGTCTTCAGGCAATCCAGGTCACAACAGGAAGTGGTAAACAGGAACAGGAAGCAGAGGAACACAGGTGAGCTGAGACAAACCAGCAACTTGTCTGTCTGCTAAGGCTCCTTTTATAGGCTGGTCAGGGAATTTGCGTTATGCGTGTGCTTGTGCGCGTGCACGCCGCTCAATAGGGGCGCGAATGTACGTGAACCAGATCGCGATCCATGGCGAATTTGTGTGCGCAAAGTCGCTGTTCTGCTGCAGGAGATGGTGAGCTTGATCCAAATTACTTCCCTGATACTTAGTTTCTGAAGCAAACGACAGACATCTGTGTGGTGGCTCTCCAGTGACTTAGAAAATATTCACTGCCTGAAGTTTCCTGATTTTCCACCGTGCCCTTTCGGTGAGAATATGGTTTCAGGTACTTGCTTCAGTTACTCACTGTGGTCCCTGGTAAAGGCGATGGTTCCCTTCATGATGACAGCTTCTCTTCTACCTCCGACCGCTGACAGGTAATCTGGGCGACAGAACCGGCACTTCTGGTTGGACTTCAAGCCGCAATCCCAACCCTGCGCTGCTCTCTCCCTTCTGGATAGGCCCTCACACAGCCTAGCAGCTAGACGCCCCCAGGATAGGCCCAATCTCTGGCCTAGTATGACACACGCCTACCCAGACAGCCATCCAGGTGGCATAGAAAACAGATCACCTGACCTCACCTCATATACAGGCTATCCCAGCAGGCCAAGGGATATAAGGAAACCCCTGCCCATTGGCTGAGATACCCATATACCCATAACCTGATCTTGGGTTGCCCTTCTCGTATCTAGTACCTCCAAATACCTGGCCACCTAGTGGTAGAAGAAAATAGTGCAGCAAGGTCAAACTTAGGGAGAAATCAATAGATCCTTATCAATCAACCAAGATAACTACTCTTGGCAAGTAAATTTGTGAGGAGCTACTTTGTAGAGCCAACACCTTGCACCCAGCTGAGAGCAGACTCCTCAGTTGTAGCCATAAGTGCACATGTACTGATGTAACATTCAAAAAATGTAAAGGATAAAGACAGTTTAAGAATCAGCTCACATTTTAGTAAAGTCGTTTAAAACTACCCCAAGATTGTGACCTCCTGAGGTCCTTCCTCCTTTCCTCCAGTGATAGGCAGTCCTCAGTGCTGCAGAGAATGGTGCTTACTTTATGGCCACTGCAGCATATTCTGCAGCATTGTATTGAACTTTGAACTAACATAGTGCTGCACCTCTCAGGGTTGTTTCTTTTGGACCAGCTATACATGGTGTTAATTTCTCTCCTGCAACCATGGGATGCAGGAAAGGTATTTGCATGATTCTCCCATCAACACAGACAATGCTAACAGGGAAATCAGCAATTGTCGTCTCCTGCTGGGGGGGCAGCCCACTAGCGATAATAGCCAGAGAATCTGGTGTGCTGGTTGTACCCAAGTTGATCGAATGATCAACTTGGTACATTCAGCCTGTTCAATAATGGCTTGAATCTTGCCCGATTCCTGCTGAAACAGCCGATATTCAAACCATGTATGGCTGGCCTTACAGCCTGGACTCACAAGAAATGGGTTTAATGATGCTGGGCATCAAACCAGAAGAGGACAAGCGACTGGCAGTGAAGGAGGAAGTGGAGAGCATCACTTAAGCACAGGGAGGGTGGACAAAAAGTGGAGTTGTGATTTACCTTTCAACTGATTTTTTTTCAGCAGTTGAGATGCCAGTTGTACTCTCTTAGCCCTTGTACACACGGTCGGACATTCCGATGGAAAATGTCTGATCGGACTGTGTTGTTCGATAATCCGACCGTGTGTGGGCTCCATCGGACTGTTTCTGTCGGAATATCCGACCAACAAAGTTTTAGAGCTGGGCTATAAAATTTTCTGACAACATGATCTGATCTGACTTTTTCGTTTGTGAGAATTCCGATCAGACAAAGTGCCACGCATGCTAAAATCAAATTCCTAGACCAAAGCTATTGGCTACTAGCCTGAACATAGTCCCGTCATAACGAAATAACGTCATCACGTTCCGAACGATCGGATTTTCCGACAACTTTGTCCAACCCTGTGTATGCAACACCAGTTTCGGACAAAATCTGTCGGACAAAATCCGACGGATTTTGTTGTCGGAATGTCCAACCATGTGTACAAGGGTTAACACAGTCTTTGTCAACCTTCTTGACATAGAAACAAGGAAAAGTGATGGCACAAATAGACAGAGTAGTCCATCGAGTCTGCCCATTTTTTGTTTTGTTTCTTACCCTAGGAACCCTTGAAATAATTTTCAAGTCTAGGGGAACCTCATATATTTAATTCATTGGTGGCCAGAATGCCTTTTTAGTAACAATTATTGGTGTTGTGCTACTGGCTCATTTAGGTGTATTGGCCCAGGACTATGCAGACACCCTCCAAGTCTATAAGCCACAGCACAAGGAACCCCTAGTATCTTCTGGAGGAACCCTAGAGTTCCACTGAACTCTGGATGAGAATGGCTGGTCTAAATTATGGAAGACAATCCACAAACCTACATAAAAATATGTAAATAATGTTGAAAATAGGTAGAAATGAGCAAGTAAAATGTGATAGCCACCCGAAAAACCACAATACAAGTTCACAATAAAAAAGCTGATTGCAGTTTAAAACAATCATTTGCTGAAACTCCTTTTTAATATTCTCTTTTCTACTCCTTGTGTATGCAAGCTGATTTTTCATTTAGATCTTTGAAAACAGACACTAGCTCTCTGTGAACTAATATTATACTTTTATCTTCTGAACAATCAAATACTTCATTCAATAACTAGCAAATCGATGCATGTAGCCACGATTGGAAACATACATTTGTCATGTAGGACACAGATTCACAATATTCTAAGAGAGCTGGAGTAATTGATAGGACTGATAAATGGATAACGCCCAATAAGAAAATCCAATATCCTGAGCTATTATTACTAAAACACCAGTAGAAAATTATTACTGATACAAAAGATATGCAGAAATGAAATCCTCAATTGCAACAGTTGTATATATAATAGATGGGCTTAACAGGGGAATTAAGACTTTCCTTTTATTGGTGTGACAATAGGTCATCTGATGGCTTCATTTTTGTCACATAAACGGAAATGTTGATTTATTTTTGTGACCCTTCAGGATCTGTGCATTCTTCATCCCCATGTACGTGTAATAATTGGAAATCTAGTATTTATGCTCAGTGCACTCTTTGAATTGTATGATTTAAAATGAAAGATACCAGTTATCTTTGGTTGTGTTACATTGGGGAGATTCTCTTTCACTTGTCCTGAAGACACAATAGGATGAGAGAGAAAATCTTTTTATTAAAGGTCACATTATACATGTCTCCCAAAAATGTATTCCAGTACAAAAGGCATATGTAGTACACTTCATTTGCATGGGCTGCTCTATGCGTGTTTGTCATGGCAAAGAAGGTCAAGGACTACATTTTGTCCCTGAGCCTATATATATACAGTGGTGTGAAAAAGTGTTTGCCCCCTTCCTCATTTCCTGTTCCTTTGCATGTTTGTCACACTTAAGTGTTTCGGAACATCAAACCAATTTAAACAATAGTCAAGGACAACACAAGTAAACACAAAATGCAATTTGTAAATTAAGGTGTTTATTATTAAAGGTGAAAAAAAATCCAAACCATCATGGCCCTGTGTGAAAAAGTGATTGCCCCCCTTGTTAAAACATACTATAACTGTGGTTGTCCACACCTGAGTTCAATTTCTCTAGCCACACCCAGGCCTGATTATTGCCACACCTGTTCACAATCAAGGCATCACTTAAATAGGAGCTGCTTGACACAGTAAGGTCCACCAGAAGATCCTTAAAAGCTACACATCATGCCGAGACCCAAAGAAATTCAGGAACAATTGAGAAAGAAAGTAATTGAGTTCTATCAGTCTGGAAAGGGTTATAAAGCCATTTCCAAAGCTTTGGGAATCCAGCGAACCACAGTGAGAGCCATTATCCACAAATGGCGAAGACATGGAACAGTGGTGAACCTTCCCAGGAGTGGCCGGCCGCCCAAAATTACCCCAAGAGCGCAGCGACGACTCATCCAAGAGGTCACAAAAGACCCCACAACAACGTCCAAGGAACTGCAGGCCTCACTTGCCTCAGTTAAGGTCAGCGTTCATGCCTCCACCATCAGGAAAAGACTGGGCAAAAATGGCCTGCATGGCAGAGTTCCAAGGAGAAAACCACTGCTGAGCAAAAAGAACATCAAAGCTCGTCTCAATTTCTCCACAACACATCTTGATGATCCCCAAGACTTTTGGGACAACATTCTGTGGACCGATGAGACAAAAGTGGAACTCTTTGGAAGGTGTGTGTCCAAGTATATCTGGCGTAGAAGGAACACTGCATTTCATAAAAAGAACATTATACCAACAGTAAAATATGGTGGTGGTAGTGTGATGGTCTGGGGCTGTTTTGCTGCTTCAGGACCTGGAAGACTTGCCGTGATAAAAGGAACTATGAATTCTGCTGTCTACCAAGAGATCCTGAAGGAGAATGTCCGACCATCTGTTCGTGTACTCAAGCTGAAACGAACTTGGGTTCTGCAGCAGGACAATGATCCTAAACACACCAGCAAGTCCACCACCGAATGGCTGAAGAAAAACAAAATGAAGACTTTGGAGTGGCCTAGCCAAAGTCCTGACCTGAATCCTATTGAGATGTAGTGGAATGACCTTAAAAAGGCCGTTCATGCTCGAAAACCCTCTAATGTAACTGAATTAGGACAATTCTGCAAAGATGAGTGGGCCAAAATTCCTCCAGGACGCTGTAAAAGCCTCATTGCACGTTATCGCAAACGCTTGGTTGCAGTTGTTGCTGCTAAGGGTGGCCCAACCAGTTATTAGGTTTAGGGGGCAATCACTTTTTCACACAGGGCCATGATGGTTTGGATTTTTTTTCACCTTTAATAATAAACACCTTCATTTACAAATTGCATTTTGTGTTTACTTGTGTTGTCCTTGACTATTGTTTAAATTGGTTTGATGTTCCGAAACACTTAAGTGTGACAAACATGCAAAGGAACAGGAAATGAGGAAGGGGGCAAACACTTTTTCACACCACTGTATATATATATATATATATATATATATATATATACATACACAGTGCCTTGCGAAAGTATTCGGCCCCCTTGAACTTTTCAACCTTTTGCCACATTTCAGGCTTCAAACATAAAGATATAAAATTTTTATTTTTTGTGAAGAATCTCCAACAAGTGGGACACAATTGTGAAGTGGAACAAAATCTATTGGATTTTTGAAACTTTTTTAACTAATAAAAAACTGAAAAGTGGTGCGTGCAAAATTATTCGGCCCCTTTACTTTCAGTGCAGCAAACTCACTCCAGAAGTTCAGCGAGGATCTCTGAACAGTGGCGGCTGGTGAAGTTTTTGGATGGGGGGGCGCCAGACCCCGCCCATCATGACCCCGCCCACCATTTTGGCCCCTCCCACTTCTCATAAAACACGCACCTTATGTAATCGGAAAAAAAATTTGACGTGGGTTCCCCCTCCGAGAGCATACCAGGCCCTTAGGTCTGGTATGGATTCCAAGGGGAACCCCCTACGCCGAAAAAACGGCGTGGGGTTCCCCCCCAGATCCACACCAGACCCTTATCCGAGCACGCTACCCGGCCGGCCAGGAAAGGGGGTGGGGACGAGCGGGCAGCCCCCCCCTCCTGAGCCGTACCAGGCCGCGTGCCCTCAACATGGGGGGGTGCCTTGGGGGAGGGGGGCGTGCGGCCCCCCCACCCCAAAGCACCTTGTCCCCATGTTGATGAGGACAAGGGCCTCTTCCCGACAACCCTGGCCGTTGGTTGTCGGGGTCTGCGGGCGGGGGGCTTATCGGAATCCGGGAGCCCCCTTTAATAAGGGGGCCCCCGGATACCGGCCCCCCACCCTATGTGAATGAGTATGGGGTACAATGTACCCCTACCCATTCACCTGTGAAAAAAAGTACAAAAAAAAAACACAACACAGGGTTAAAATATTTTATTGCACAGCTCCGGGGGTCTTCCGTCTTCGGGGGTCTTCTCGCCGGACTCCTCCGCTATCTTCTTGTAGCTCTTTTACTAGCGGAGGAGCCCGGCATTCTTCCTCGCCGCCGGCCTCTTCTCCCGACTTCGGGGGTCTTGTCCCCCTCTTCGGTTCTTCTGCCGGGCCACCGCGCCTTCTTATAGCTCTTTTACAGGCGGTGGCCCGGTCTTCTGCTGCCGCCGCCGCCGCCCGTTCTTCTTCTTCTTCTTCTTCTTCTTCTTCTTCTCCTTCTTCTTCTCCTTCTTCTCCAGGAGATGTTGCCTCGACGATCTCCCTGGCCGGAATGCCAGGGACGCGCTGTGCTGCCACTTATATAGGGACAATGGGGCGGTGTCACATGGGTTGATGTCACATGGGTTGGTCACATGGGTTGATGTCACAGTCGCCATGTGACATCAACCCATGTGACCAACCCATGTGACATCAACCCATGTGACACCGCCCCATTGTCCCTATTTAAGTGGCAGCACAGCGCGTCCCTGGCATTCCGGCCAGGGAGATCGTCGAGGCAACATCTCCTGGAGAAGAAGGAGAAGAAGAAGAAGAAGAAGAAGAAGAGCGGGCGGCGGCGGCAGCAGAAGACCGGGCCACCGCCTGTAAAAGAGCTATAAGAAGGCGCGGTGGCACGGCAGAAGAACCGAAGAGGGGGACAAGACCCCCGAAGTCGGGAGAAGAGGCCGGCGGCGAGGAAGAATGCCGGGCTCCTCCGCTAGTAAAAGAGCTACAAGAAGATAGCGGAGGAGTCCGGCGAGAAGACCCCCGAAGACGGAAGACCCCCGGAGCTGTGCAATAAAATATTTTAACCCTGTGTTGTGTTTTTTTTTTTGTACTTTTTTTCACAGGTGAATGGGTAGGGGTACATTGTACCCCATACTCATTCACATAGGGTGGGGGGCCGGTATCCGGGGGCCCCCTTATTAAAGGGGGCTCCCGGATTCCGATAAGCCCCCCGCCCGCAGACCCCGACAACCAACGGCCAGGGTTGTCGGGAAGAGGCCCTTGTCCTCATCAACATGGGGACAAGGTGCTTTGGGGTGGGGGGGCCGCACGCCCCCCCTCCCCCAAGGCACCACCCCATGTTGAGGGCACGCGGCCTGGTACGGCTCAGGAGGGGGGGGCCGCCCGCTCGTCCCCACCCCCTTTCCTGGCCGGCCGGGTAGCGTGCTCGGATAAGGGTCTGGTGTGGATCTGGGGGGGACCCCCACGCCGTTTTTTCGGCGTAGGGGGTTTCCCTTGGAATCCATACCAGACCTAAGGGCCTGGTATGCTCTCGGAGGGGGAACCCACGTCAAATTTTTTTTCAGAAATTTGGCGTGGAGTTCCCCCTTCAGAGCTCATTCTCTGATTGGCCACGGCAAAAGTCGCCTGGCCTGGGGAAACCTTTCTGGCTGTGAAAGCTTTTTGCATTCATTCAGCTAAATGCACGAACATTCTCCACAAAGTAGAGGCTAGAAAGCCTTTATGCGGTGACTCACCTCTCACTGTCTGGCAGCTCCGCTCGGGCTAAGGAACGGAGCTGCCTACGTCACTTCCGGGTTTCGTGAAGCAGCCGAAAGCTGGAAGTGACTGCCTGTCTAAGAGTGACAATGCTCCCGCCCGTAGAATCACAGTGATTTTACGGGCGGAAGCTAGTCGGCGTTCTGCTGTGCGCCGCAAGGTGGGTTTTTAACCCGCAAATGAAGCGCCATGAATGCAATCTTGTGATTGCATGGACGTGGCGCTTCTCATAGTGCACTGTGACCGGCGCCACAGTACACTATGTTAAATTGTTAAATGACATTTTTTTTTTTTTTTTAAATGTCTTAAAGGGCCCGTTTTTTTTTTGACTTTTTTTTGACTTTTTTTTTTTTGACTTTTTTTTTTTTTTACACCTAGGGAGAGGGGGGGCGGCGCCCGGGCGCCCCCTATGGGCGGGCCGCCACTGTCTCTGAATGATCCAATGTTGTCCTAAATGACTGATGGTGATAAATAGAATCCACCTGTGTGTAATCAAGTCTCTGTATAAATGCACCTGCTCTGTGATAGTCTCAGGGTTCTGTTGAAAGCACAGAGAGCATCATGAAGACCAAGGAACACACCAGGCAGGTCCATAATACTGTTGTGGAGAAGTTTAAAGCCGGATTTGGATACAAAAAGATTTCCCAAGCTTTAAACATCCCAAGGAGCACTGTGCAAGCAATCATTTTGAAATGGAAGGAGTATCAGACCACTGCAAATCTACCAAGACCTGGCCGTCCCTCTAAACTTTCAGCTCAGACAAGGAGAAGACTGATCAGAGATGCAGCCAAGAGGCCCATGATCACTCTGGATGAACTGCAGAGAACTACAGTTGAGGTGGGAGAGTCTGTCCATAGGACAACAATCAGTCATACACTGCACAAATCTGGCCTTTATGGAAGAGTGGCAAGAAGAAAGCCATTTCTCAAAGATATCCATAAAAAGTCTTGTCTAAAGTTTGCCACAAGCCACCTGGGAGACACACCAAACATGTGGAAGAAGGTGCTCTGGTCAGATGAAACCAAAATCGAACGTTTTGCCCACAATGCAAAATGATATATTTGGCGTAAAAGCAACACAGCTCATCACCCTCAACACACCATCCCCACTGTCAAACATGGTGGTGGCAGCATCATGGTTTGGGCCTGCTTTTCTTCAGCAGGGACAGGGAAGATGGTTAAAATTGAGGGGAAGATGGATGCAGCCAAATACAGCACTATTCTGGATGAAAACCTGTTGGAGTCTGCAAAAGACCTGAAACTGGGACAGAGATTTATCTTCCAACAAGACAATGATCCCAAACATACAGCAAAATCTACAAAGGAATGGTTCACAAATAAACGTATCCAGGTGTTAGAATGGCCAAGTCAAAGTCCAGACCTGAATCCAATCGAGAATCTGTGGAAAGAGCTGAAAACTGCTGTTCACAAACGCTCTCCACCCAACCTCACTGAGCTCGAGCTGTTTTGCAAGGAAGAATGGGCAAGAATTTCAGTCTCTCAATGTGCAAAACTGATAGAGACATACCCCAAGCGACTTGCGGCTGTAATCGCAGCAAAAGGTGGCTCTACAGTATTAACGCAAGGGGGCCGAATAATTTTGCACGCCCCACTTTTCATTTTTTTATTAGTTAAAAAAGTTTCAAAAATCCAATAGATTTCGTTCCACTTCACAATTGTGTCCCACAGTGAACAGGGTGGGCTGCGCTAAAAACAAAAAATCTATGTCTAAAGTCTAATCAAAAAAAATTCAATAATCATAAAAAGCAATTTTTAGTGAAAATTTTTTTTTTACAAATGATGAAATTGTATAAGTGAATAATGCCTTATCATCATACCAATAAAGATTATTATAAGTGAAAAATTTAATTATAAAACAAAACCAATAATAAAATTAGCAGAAATGATATACCCCTAATGTGTAAATCATATACAATAAAAGGAAAAATGAACCCACACACCAATCAGATAATTCAAGTGAGTAAACTGGAAAAAACAAAAAATGTTTTCAAAAACAACAAAAAATTGTATATATTGAAAAAAATTGTCCAAAAAAGTAATATAGTGTTGCTTCCTCCAAGGTGATATTAAGGTGTAGGAAACCCACAAGGTCCTGTGTGTAAAAACATTCCAAACAATCCTCCACCAGTGAATAGGGGGGCCGCTTACCAGAGTTTTAGATCCCAGTGTTAGTGAGATCAACAGAGCCACAGCACAGAAGTTCTGGATGAACCGTCGCAGGCACCACACTGCTCTTGTATCCAATACGAAGCCTCCAGTCAGGAAACGAGGGTATCGTGGATCATATGGAAAAATTCAAAAAGGCACTCGCATAGCGTAAAACCACTTAGTTTTAATAAAGTAAAATCTAAAATATTGCACTCACATGTACATAGAAGAAAATGATCCGATGGTAAAAAACGAGCCGGCCGGACTCGTATGCCGCCCGCACTTCCTAGTTGGGCGTAGAACGCGGAGACGTCAGAACGCCTACCTCCCTACGCGCGTTTCGTCACGAACGGACGTGTTCACGGGATGCGGGACGGCGTTCTGACGCACCGCCTAAATACAAAATAGTAAACAAACAGCCTCGGTCTGAGCTCCATGTTGGGGTACCCAAGGGTACCCGTCTGAACCCTTGACTCGTTTGGTAGATGAGGTCAGCCATGTTGAAAGATCTGAACTATTAAAGGTACGAGAAGGGGGTCGCCAAAATAATTTCCGCCAACCTTTCATTACTAATTATTCTTGCCAACACACAAGGATTAAACATATACTTAGGAAACATTGGCACATACTTAGGAATGACTCAATATTGGGAACTATTTTGCCTGATAGACCCCAAGTAGTCTATAGAGGCGTGACATCTCTGAGGGATAGGGTGGCTCCTAATGCCTTAGACCCACCCATTAACCGCCCGCATTTCTTCTCTAACCTCACTGGGTATTATCAATGTAGGAAGTGCCCGGTATGTAGCATAAACGGCTGTCGGTCAAGGAGAAGTACCACCTTTAGATCCACTGTCACTTCTAAATCTTACACCATAGAGCCTTTTATTACCTGTTGTTCCGAGGCGGTGGTCTAAATGCTGGAGTGCCCTTGTGGCCTCCAGTATGTGGGGCGGACCAAACGCGCCTTACATGTGCGTTTGAATGAGCATATTGGGAACATTCGTAGGGGGTATACTCAACATTCGGTCTCCAAGCACTACCTCTTGGCGCATAACAGAGACCCTACCAACACGATTTTTTTGGGGATTGATAAGTTCAATCCCCATTGGAGGGGAACCCATCTGGTCAGGAGCATTTCTGTCATGGTTATGTAGTGATCTTCCTGTGTTTGCTTACCTTCCCTCATGTCTTCAGACTAAGAAGCCAGCTACTTCCACCTGGTGGTTTTTATAACCTCTCCTCTAAGCATGGCTCCACCCCAGGCCCTATCAGGGAGCCTATATAAACCTGTGCACTGCAGGGCTCAGTGCTGATCAACCATTGTGTATTCCTTTGTGTATTAGCTTCCTGTTTCCTGTCGTGTGCTCTGCTACTGATTTCCGTTACCGACCTTGGCGTGTTCTGACCATCCCTGCTTGCCTGTGACCCTGACCTATTGGCGTGTACCCGACTATTCTGTTCTGCTTGTGGCCCCGACCTTGGCTTGGTCCCTCACCATCCCTATCCTCCTGTTGCCTACTGTGGGTGTGAGCTGGGGGACCCTGGGGGTCGCGACCTGGAGCCAGTTGCAGCCAAGACCATCTTCACCACTCGAAGCTCTGGTGAACACCAGCTGGCTCTTAGACTCCGCGCCCCAGGGAATCTCACGCTCTATCCCCAGTGGGATCTGTCCCCGTCTGCAGCAGTCAGCCGTAGGGTCCACAACCTCGCGGTGCACTCCGCATCCCTACGGTGTGCACCTGTCACCTCACCTCAAGGTGACCTGACAGTTTGATCAGCCATGGACCCAGCTGATGTGCCGCTTCCTGCAGATGATCCATTGCAGAGCTTAGTTCGGCGACTTGAGACCCAAGAATCGCATCAGACGCAGGTGATGCAATTCCTTCAGGATTTGGCATCCCGTTTTGAACAGGTTCAGGCCTCATTAGGACCCCCAGTTCAACAACCTCAACCACTATCTGCGACTGCACCTATCGCACCAGTCGCATCCACGCATTCATTAGTACTGCCAGCTCCGTCCCGTTTCTCTGGGGACTCCAAGGCCTGCAGGGGCTTCCTCAGCCAATGCACAATTCATTTTGAACTTCAGCCCCAAAACTTCCTGTCCGATCGGGCAAAAGTCGCATATATCATATCCCTCCTGTCCGGCGAGGCGTTGGCTTGGGCCGCCCCTCTGTGGGAACTGAATGATCCAGTGGTTTCTAGCCTGTCTGATTTCTTGAAACTTTTTCGGAATATCTTTGAGGAACCAGGTCGTGTCTCCTCAGCGGCTAGCGCTCTTTTAAGTCTCCGTCAAGAGGCCGCTTCTGTGGGACAGTATGCTCTTCAGTTCCGTATCCTCTCAGCTGAATTGAGCTGGAATAATGAGGCCCTAGTTGCAACCTTTTTACATGGCCTCTCTGATAGAGTGAAGGATGAATTAGCAGGAAGATCCCTTCCTGCTGATCTGGACAGTGTCATCACCTTGTGTAACCAGATCGATATTCGCTTTCAGGAGAGGGCCCTGGAAAAAAGACGCCAGCACTCCCCGTTCTTTAGGCATCCTGAGTCCCCAGTCCCTTCTCCTCGATTCGAGGAGCACCCCCTGCCTACCGAGGAACCTATGCAGTTGGGCTGGACTAAGTTATCTCCCGAAGAACGCGCTAGGCGCAGAACTCTGGGCCTATGCCTCTATTGTGGGGCTAAAGGTCATTTCCGTGACACTTGTTCTCTTCGTCCGGAAAAACGCTCAGGGCTAATACATCTGGAAGGTGGAGTATTAGACCCTGAAATATCACCTTCACCGTCTCGTCTTCTCCTTTCTGTGTTGCTTCATGTCGGTGCTTCCTCTCGTTCGGTCTCAGCACATCTTGATTCCGGAGCCGCTGCCAATTTCATGGATTGGGAAACTGCATTCTCCATGAGACTTACCCTTTTGCCCCTTACAACACCATTGGTGGTCTTGGCGATTGATGGCACGGTTCTCCCAGGGGGTCCTATCCGCTTCCAGACTATTCCTGTTAAGATGTCAGTAGGGACACTCCACCAGGAGTGGATATCCTTCCTTGTCTTACCTAAGGCTTCATCTCCTATCATATTAGGTCTTCCTTGGTTTCGGCTCCATTCTCCACACGTTGACTGGTCTGCTGGACGGATCCTGGCTTGGGGTTCCTCCTGTTCCCCTTCCTGTCTACTCAAGGGTACCCCAAAGGAGAAACTTCCCGTTACCACCACCCCAGTATCTTCTGCTTTTCCTGCTGTATATGGCGATCTCTGGGACGCGTCCTGCAATAGTCGGACTGGTGCACTCTCTGGGTCATGTGATACTCTGGATGAGGAGCCCACCTATGAACCTGAGTCAATCATTCGCTCCAGTTCGCATAACCATTTACCTCTGCCTGTCCCTAATCTCCCTTGGACGCACAGCCAGGCTAACTTGTCTGCAAGTTCCAGAGTCGCTATGCCTTGTGATGCGATTGAGATGGTCGCTACATCTGACAATACTAATCAGTCAGCCTCCACACCACTTATGCCAGTCCAGCCCATGCCCTATGAGCTTCCTGCTTCTTGTTCAGGACCTTCTGTGACCCAGTCTCACCCTACTACTACTATGTCCGTTCAAACCCATTTAAGAGGCTCAATCCATCCTTTGGATAGAATACCTCATTCGGCCAAGAGGGGTTTTCAATCTTTTTCTCAGGGTTCTGTTTGTGTTTCTGCTATCCAGCTTAAATCTTGCGACATGTCACCCTCTAACCAACCTGACCTCAGGGATCCACTGACCTCTGCCCAGTTTGGTGGTCCTGTGATGGATGCCCAACTCAACTTTAAGGGTGAGGGGGTCCCTGCTCAGACTCCTGATCTTCTCATGCCCTTACCCATTCCTAAAAAGCCTTTAGTCCTCAAGTCCTCTCGTCCTCTCCCTACCTCTGCTTTGGTTTCTGAGGATAATCTAAAATACGAGGTTAGTCAAGTTTTGGATTCCCGGCTCCGTAAAGGCATTCTTCAATACCTCGTACTTTGGAAAGGGTTGGGTCCTGAGGAGAGGTCTTGGATCACTGCATCTGAGGTCTTTGCTCCCTGTCTGTTAAGGAGGTTCCATCTGGAGTTTCCCTTTAAGCCTGGACCCAGGCAGGGAAGGGGGAGGCCTCGTAAGAGGGAGGGTACCGTCATGGTTATGTAGTGATCTTCCTGTGTTTGCTTACCTTCCCTCATGTCTTCAGACTAAGAAGCCAGCTACTTCCACCTGGTGGTTTTTATAACCTCTCCTCTAAGCATGGCTCCACCCCAGGCCCTATCAGGGAGCCTATATAAACCTGTGCACTGCAGGGCTCAGTGCTGATCAACCATTGTGTATTCCTTTGTGTATTAGCTTCCTGTTTCCTCTCGTGTGCTCTGCTACTGATTTCCGTTACCGACCTTGGCGTGTTCTGACCATCCCTGCTTGCCTGTGACCCTGACCTATTGGCGTGTACCCGACTATTCTGTTCTGCTTGTGGCCCCGACCTTGGCTTGGTCCCTCACCATCCCTATCCTCCTGTTGCCTACTGTGGGTGTGAGCTGGGGGACCCTGGGGGTCGCGACCTGGAGCCAGTTGCAGCCAAGACCATCTTCACCACTCGAAGCTCTGGTGAACACCAGCTGGCTCTTAGACTCCGCGCCCCAGGGAATCTCACGCTCTATCCCCAGTGGGATCTGTCCCCGTCTGCAGCAGTCAGCCGTAGGGTCCACAACCTCGCGGTGCACTCCGCATCCCTACGGTGTGCACCTGTCACCTCGCCTCAAGGTGACCTGACAATTTCGAAGCTCGAAATGATGTGGATACACAAATTAAAAAGTTACAACCCTTATGGCCTTAATATCGAAGTAGACGTAAATGCGTTTATTGATAACGCTTGAACAATGTATAATTGGTATGAACAGCTTATATTGTTTAGGCTTTCTGTTGCCTTTAGGATTGTGAACTTGGTGTGAGTTCCATGAGTCTCTGCTAAGAAAAATGGGGGGCTTTTATGTTTACTGCTTTTTATTTTTCATTTTTTGACACCATTATTTTTTTTTTCTTTGGTGCTGGCATATTTTAGGGTATTAGTATTTGAATATGTAAAATATTATACCATATTTTTTGCCACATAAGCCCTTTTTCCACTTGGATTGATTTGTCTGTGCCAACTCATATCCAATATCATCTTTGCATTTAGTACTTTATTAAATATTATTTTAATTAACGATATTTTTTAAGACAGTTTGGGGATGGTCTTCCTACCCCTTTCCTTTTTTTTCCCTTTTAGTTGAATTTTTGTATTCATTGATCTTTTATAATATTTTTGTGTCCTTAATCCATGATTCTCAGAGCAATTTCGATGGTTATGGATAAAGGTCGTGCTTTATGTAACAGTAGGGCAACTTCATGTTTTTTCCATTATGTAAAATGGCGGATTAGGTGATAATATGGGCAATTTAGCCCTTTTTCCCTCATCTAATATGGTGGATTGAGAGACAACATGGAGCTCAGACCGAGGCTGTTTGTTTACTATTTTGTATTTAGGCGGTGCGTCAGAACGCCGTCCCGCATCCCGTGAACACGTCCGTTCGTGACGAAACGCGCGTAGGGAGGTAGGCGTTCTGACGTCTCCGCGTTCTACGCCCAACTAGGAAGTGCGGGCGGCATACAAGTCCGGCCGGCTCGTTTTTTACCATCGGATCATTTTCTTCTATGTACATGTGAGTGCAATATTTTATATTTTACTTTATTAAAACTAAGTGGTTTTACGCTATGCGAGTGCCTTTTTGAATTTTTCCATATGATCCACGATACCCTTGTTTCCTGACTGGAGGCTTCGTATTGGATACAAGAGCAGTGTGGTGCCTGCGACGGTTCATCCAGAACTTCTGTGCTGTGGCTCTGTTGATCTCACTAACACTGGGATCTAAAACTCTGGTAAGCGGCCCCCCTATTCACTGGTGGAGGATTGTTTGGAATGTTTTTACACACAGGACTTTGTGGGTTTCCTACACCTTAATATCACCTTGGAGGAAGCAACACTATATTACTTTTTGGACAATTTTTTTCAATATATACAATTTTTTGTTGTTTTTGAAAACATTTTTTGTTTTTTCCAGTTTACTCACTTGAATTATCTGATTGGTGTGTGGGTTAATTTTTCCTTTTATTGTATATGATTTACACATTAGGGGTATATCATTTCTGCTAATTTTATTATTGGTTTTGTTTTATAATTAAATTTTTCACTTATAATAATCTTTATTGGTATGATGATAAGGCATTATTCACTTATACAATTTCATCATTTGTAAAAAAAAAAATTTTCACTAAAAATTGCTTTTTATGATTATTGAATTTTTTTTGATTAGACTTTAGACATAGATTTTTTGTTTTTAGCGCAGCCCACCCTGTTCACTTATTTAGTTTGCTATCGGAGTATTACAATTAGGGTTGCCGCTTATAGGGTAGTTATTATCTAATTTTTTGTTTGAATAGCGCGGTTTACTCTTTATACCATATATATATATATATATATATATATATATATATATATATATATATATGTATATATACAGTATCTCACTCCTCTTCACATTTTTGTAAATATTTTATTATATCTTTTCATGTGACAACACTGAAGCAACGCCACTTTGCTACAATGTAAAGTAGTGAGTGTACAACTTGTATAACAGTGTAAATTTGCTGTCCCCTCAAAATAACTGAACACACAGCCATTAATGTCTAACCTCTGGCAACAAAAGTGAGTACGCCCCTAAGTGAAAATTTCCAAATTGGGCCCAAAGTGTCAATATTTTGTTTTTCCACCATTATTTTCCAGCAATGCCTTAACCCTTTTGGGCATGGAATTCACCAGAGCTCCACAGGCTGGAGTCCTCTTCCACTCCTCCATGACAATATTAAGCAGCTGGTGGATTTTAGAGACCTTGCGCTCCTCCACCTTCTGTTTGAGGATGCCCCACAGATGCTCAATAAGGTTTAGGTCTGGAGAGATGCTTGGTCAGTCCATCACTTTTACCCTGAGCTTCTTCATCAAGGCAGTGGTGGTCTTTGAGGTGTATGTGGGGTTGTTATCTTGTTGGAATACTGCCCTGTGGCCCAGTCTCTGAAGGGAGGGAATCATGCTTGACTGTAGGCAAGACGCATGTGTCTTTGTACTCCTCACCTGGTTGCCGACACACACGCTTGATACCATCTGAACCAAATAAGTTTATCTTGGTCTCATCAGACCACAGGACATGATTCCAGTAATCCATGTCCTTAGTCTGCTTGTCTTCAGCAAACTGTTTGTGGGCTTTCTTGTGCATCATCTTTAGAAGAGGCTTCCTTCTGGGGCGACAGCCATGCAGACCAATTTGATGCAGTATGCAGAATATGGTCTGAGCACTGACAGGCTGACCCCCAACCCCTTCAATCTCTTTCACTCATATGTCTTTTTTCCCAAAGACAACCTCTGGATATAACGCTGAGCATATGCACTCAACTTCTTTGGTGGACCACGGTTCTGAGTGGAACCTGTCCTTTTAAACTGATGTATGGTCTTGGCCACTGTGCTGCAGCTCAGTTTCAGGGTCTTGGCAATCTTCTTATAGCCGAGGTCATCTTTATGTAGAGCAACAATTATTTTTTTCAGATCCACAGAGAGTTCTTTGTCATAAGGTGCCATGTTGAAGTTCCAGTGGCCAATATGAGAGAGTGAGAGCGATAACACCAAATTTAACACACCTGCTCCCCATTCACACTGGAGACCTTGTAACATTAACGAGTCACATGACACCAGGGAGGGAAAATGTCTAATTGGACCCAATTTGGACATTTTCACTTAGGGGTATATCCACTTTTGTTGCCAGCGGTTTACACATTAATGGCGGTGTGTTGAGTTATTTTGAGAGGACAGCAAATTTACACTGTTATACAAGCTATACACTCACTACTCACTACTCACTAGCAAAGTGTAATTTCTTCAGTGATGTCACATGAAAAGATATAATAAAATAGTTACAAAAATATGAGGGGTGTACTCACTTTTGTAAGATATTGTATACAGTATATATATATTCTTGGGCTTTAGATACACATTAATATAAGTGTTCTTGATGCCTGTGGAAGAGAATATTTATATTGTATATCTAAAGACTTTATAAACTATAACAGCTTTGCATAAATATTATTTTACCTTTGTTTTGAATTTATACGTTAATTGTATCTATTATATACGATTTATTTACTTTAATACACTGGGGTTGATTTACTAAAACTGGAGTGCAAAATCTGGTGCAGCTTTGCATGATAGCCAATCAACTTCTAACTTCAGCTTGTTCAATTAAACTGTGACAAATAACCCTCGCAAAAAAAAAAAAATGGAAGCTGATTGGTTTCTATGCAGAGCTGCACCAGATTTTGCACTTTAGTTTTAATAAATCAACCCCTCTGTCTCGGATTGAAATCATGGTGCCCTATGGCAGTAGGTGGAGAAAGTAGGAAGATGCCCTGCTGTCACTTATTCGCACACGTACAATTTAGCTTGAGCTACTGTGCTCTGTAAACAACGTTTTTTTTTTTGCAAGGGGTAAGGAGAAACGACTGGAAAAAAAATGTAAAAAGGAGGTGGATATGAAAATATGGTAAAAATAATATTAAGCAAAATTTCATGCTTACCAAACAAAAAATCAAAAACACATTTAAAAAAATATATATTTTAGTCCTGTGCATAATAAATAAAGAAAATGTATAAAACACCTACATTTTAAAATGTCAGTAGATTCCACTTAAAGGAAAACAATTTTTTCTTAGTTCTGTTTAAGTTATTTAAAGTTGTTTAACTCACCAGCGGAGGTGACCGGATGTGTGAGGGGGCGTCGTGTGAGCGGGAGGATGTAGCTGGGCTGAGGTGAGTGAGACACCGCTGCTCTGTCTCCTCCCCGCCCTATCTTCGAGAGTTACATGCTGGATGGCTTGACGTACAGCCCAGGGAAAAGCTAGACCCGAGGACCGGGAGGTCGGAAGTGTCGGCATAAGCCGAAGCTGGCCGAAAACGGCCAAAGACTACTAGAGGCATGGCGAGCCCGGCCGAGGACTTCCGGGATATCGTTGGAGCGTAGGTGCGGTAATCTGCGCCAGCCATTAACGGACGAAGCTACGGATAGACCGGCATGGGCAATATCCAGACGCCCTCATTTCCCAGCCTACGGTAGCCGTGAGTACCCCCAGTGGGGGAATATAGCAGAGGAATATCCCTCCTCGATGAGAGGAGAGGAGTTAAGCCTAGCCCATTGATTGTATTTGTGATTGGTCAAAAAGACCATTATACCTGGGTTTTTTCTGTTCCATTTTTGGTATATAGAAGACGGGATAGCAGGATGCAATCTATACTCCGCCTGTGTTCCATACCTCGTTGTGCATTCCTCGGTGCTGGGATTTAAGGCTTATACAGTTATAATGTTATATACTGAACTGCTATCAGCTCTGTTCCTCTGAGGCTGATAAAGATTATTTTTTCTTTCTTTTTTTTTTTTTTCAAACCTCCTGAATGATATTTTATTGACACTCTAAATACAACTGTTTAATGGCACGCTTACTATTGGTTAAAGGACTCCTGGAAGTAGTCATTGGTGGTCACAGCCCAGCCAGAAACGTTTTTTTTTTTTTTTTTTTTTTTATATAAAACAATGGGCTTCAGTAGGAAAGGATTAGAGGATTAGGGGAAGAGGGGAGAAACATTTTTTTTTTTTTTTTTACTCCATTGCTTCCTCTCCTGTGTATGGTAAGGAGTTGGGGGTCTCCTGGGGAGGTCTTGATACTGGTTCCCCAGCTTCCCGGCTATATCCCAGGCTCTATTTTGGGGGAACGGCCTATATAATTAAATATGTCTAGACGCCGCGGGGAGGACCAGTGGCAGCAGGAGGGGCAGGGGACACAACATCTCCGCTCCTCTAAAGAAAAAGAAAAAGAAAAAAGCACACAGGCAGCAAGTTCAGCCGCGGCAAAATTAGAACGGTTTGTGCATACTCCAATGCATACCCCAGACCAAACACCAATAAAAGGGGTTCAGGCGGTGCAAACCAAATCTCACTCCGGGGGTTTCACAGATAGAAAAAGCCAAGGCCAAGCGGCCTCATTGACTATCCTAGCTCCTGAGGGCAAGAGTAAGAAGAACATGGGGGGCACCCAAGGAGAACTGGAGTCTGATAGACCTGGTAGGCCGCAAGAGGAGGCCCCAACCCTGAGGGATGTATTACAGGCGGTTAATGTATGCCAACAGTCTTTGGGAGACCTGGCAGCTCAGCTAACAGGAATGAAGGAGGATATACTGTTAGTGCGACAAGACATCCAGAAAGTAATTGAAAGAACAGCGGAGCTGGAAGTTAGAATAAGCCAGCTGGAGGACGATTTAAACCCAATACAGCATACGGTTAAGAATATGCAGAAAAACTTGGACAGCTACGCTTTTAAAATGGATGAGTTAGAAAATAGAGCACGCCGGGTTAACATTAGACTCCTGGGGCTACCTGAGAAAAGTGAAGGCCAGACGCTATAAAATTCTTGGAGTCATGGTTACCAGACAAGTTTGGAAAGGAAGGTTTTTCACCGTTCTTCTCGATAGAGCGAGCCCACCGGTATCCTTCTAGAATACCACCGCCTGGGGGATGCCCCAGACCCCTAATGCTGAAGTTTTTTAATTATAAGGATAAGGTGACATTAATGCGTAAGGCAAGGGAGCTGGGGGATATTTCCTTTAATGGTTCAAGGATCTCTTTTTACCCAGACTATTCTCCTGACCTACAGAGGCGCAGAGCGGAATTCCGGACAATTAAAGCCACTTTTCAGTCATATAACTTAACATACGCCCTTTTATATCCAGCAAGACTGCGAGTGGTAACCCCGTCTGGGGTTCAGATTTTTGACTCGGCAGCCGGAGCACTGAAATGGCTGGAGGATAACAAGGAGTCCTTACGGAGTAGCCAAGGGGAAAGGGAGGGGAGATAGTGAATGAGGGTGACTGTAAGCGAGTTTGATAAATTCTGGGTTGGATAATGTAGTTTATAGGATGGGGAGGGGGGGACCACTGTGGCGGTGTCTGTGAGACAGGGTGTGAGGAGGGTTATGGATGGATCGGTCACGTTAAACTCCCGTAGGGGACACCTTGTTAGGTGGGGGGAAGGTAGGGAGGGTTTGGTATTAAATGGGCGGGAAGGCGGGTTGGGGGAGGGAGGAGGGTCTGGAGGGGTAGGGATGGGAGGGTTGGAGGAGGGAGGTGGGTTGGGTGGAGTTGGGGCGGGTGGGGGAGTAAAATTGTTTGAAAAAAGCAAACACGTGGAGGTAGAATTGGAAAATAGCACGATAACTACACAAGAGAGTAAACACGCGAAGGGGAAATTTGAAAGTGGAAGGTCAAATGCACAGGAGAGAAAGAATACGAACACAAAGCATTATTACAAGATATTTCTTAGGGTTAAATTTAATTGCGTGTTATTATGGTACAAAGTTGGGAAACACCAATGGGTTATGATATTTGGTTGGCTGCACTTAAGGAAGATAGGTACCCTAGTAGACTCTATACTTGATAAGCCTTATGTAGCCCCTCCTTGCTTGGTCGAGTGGCGCTCTCTGTCTGTTAGCTTGTTTTTTTTTATAATAGATGGTAAATCTGACGCAGGGTAAATCTATTAATATCGGGTCTTGGAACGTGAGGGGCTTGGGTACCCCAGCAAAAAAAGCGATAGTTTTTGCTATGCTGGAGAGATTTGATATTGGGCTGGCATGTTTGCAGGAGACCCACCTAACCAATATGTCTAAATCACTGTTAAACAACAGGAAATATCAACAACAATACCACTCAGTTTACTCCTCCTATTCAAGAGGGGTAAGCGTGTTAATAAAGGAGGGGGTGAGTTTCTCCTGCAACCATGCCAGTATAGATGAGTTGGGGCGATATGTTTTCCTGTTTGGTAAACTTGAGGGTAATAGCTGTATTTTGGCAAATATATATATACCCCCACCGTTTAAAATGGAAGTTATCTACAAACTGATGGAATTTATTGGGGATAAAGAGGACATTCCTATTATCGCGATGGGAGACTTCAATGAAGTCTTAGATGTAAATTATGATAGGTTCCCCCCTAAGGTCCGGCCCGGGGACTTGGGTGAAACTAGGCTGAGCTGTTTCCTGAATGAAATAGGTTTGAGGGATCTTTGGAGAGAGAGGCACCCGAGAGTTAAACAATATTCCTGCTTGTCAGGATCGTATGGTACCCTGTCTAGGATAGATATGGTTATAGGAAATGTGGAAATGGCACAAAATATAAGGGAGATAGAATATTTGCCAAGAGGGGTCTCAGACCACTCTTTGGTGAGGGTCGTGTTTAACACGGTGATTAAAAAAATTTAAGGGTGTTGGAAGATTAGCCCTTTTTGGCTGGAACTCATGAAGGACGAAACGGAAGTCAAATTAAGATTAAGAGAATTTATAAGCTTTAATGCGGGCTCGGCGCCAATGAGTGTGGTCTGGGATACCCTAAAGGCGTTTACTAGGGGCGTGTTGATCCAACAGGTAGCAAGAATGAAGAGAAAATCCAGAATATGGGAGGAGAATATCAGGAAGGAACTCTTAGAAGCAGAGAATGCCTATGTCATGGACCCAACTCCAGAAAATCAAAAAATTTGGTTAAATAAACAACAAGGTTATAAAATAGCGATTGTAAAAAAATAAGAGAGTAAACGAATCTTTGTGAAACAGCGATATTTTGGAGAAGGAGAGGGGGTGGGAAGATTGCTTGCACAGTTGGTTAAGACAAATTCTTCACCTTCACTCATTTCAAGCATTAGAAATTCAAATGGGGTCACAACATGCAATAGTGAAGAGATAGTAGAAATCTTTGGAAATTACTATAGGGAGCTGTACCAGTCACAAGGTACAGGCGAGGCAGGGGCAATGGATAGCTTCTTGGAAAATTTAGAAATGGCGACTCTTACTCGGGAGGAACGGGAAATCTTAGACGCCCCGATAACCTTTAGCGAGCTTCAACAGGCAGTGGCCGGGATGCCAAATTATAAGGCTCCAGGCCCGGACGGGCTCCCGGTAGAAATATATAAATACTATGGAGAACTGTTACTCCCTGAGTTGTATAAAACTCTATTAGACTCAGTGGAAGGGAAACATTTACCAGCATCAATGACAGAGGCAACGATTATAGTGATC
The DNA here is from genome assembly GCF_037356315.1 of Lithobates pipiens. NCBI lineage: Eukaryota > Metazoa > Chordata > Amphibia > Anura > Ranidae > Lithobates > Lithobates pipiens. The sequence goes on from NW_027507755.1 coordinate 12,176,447, forward strand.
CCCAAAACGGATAAGGACCCGCTGGAAGTAGCCTCGTACAGGCCAATTTCACTACTGAATGCGGATGAAATTTTTTTAGCTAAAGTACTTTCAAATAGGTTGAATCAATTTATGACAAAGTTAGTACACCCAGATCAAACAGGGTTTATTACGGGAAGATCCACTAGTATGAACATCAGAAGAACCTTCCTAAATATGCAGATTCCAGCAGAGAATGCAGGAGAGAGGGCTATAATGTCTCTGGATGTAACAAAAGCTTTTGACAGCTTAGAATGGAACTTTCTGTGGCGGGTGTTGGAGAAAGTAGGAATGGGCCCCATCTTTATTGGCTGGATCAAAAAGATGTATAATGCCCCTAGCGCTAGGGTAAGGGCCAACGGCAGGTATTCTGAGAGGATCGAAGTGAGCAGAGGGACAAGACAGGGTTGTCCCCTGTCCCCTCTGCTCTTTGCGTTGGCCATAGAGCCTTTGGCCATAGCTATTAGGGCAAATTTTGGGATTAAGGGTTTTCAAAGAAGTGGAGAGAGACAGGAAAAGATAGCTCTATATGCAGACGATGTGTTACTGTTTCTGGGAGATACTGGTCCATCTCTGACGCAGGCAGTCATTTTAGTAGAAAGCTTTGGAGATCTTTCAGGGCTGGCCATTAACTGGGCGAAATCCGAGCTGCTCCGAGTCGACCCCCCGGATGTTGCATTTTCGCCGCCGGGGATAAAGGTAAGAGAGGTAGATGCGTTGAAGTACCTTGGTATATTTTTGACACGGAACCCTGATCAATATATCAACAAAAATTTAATTCCCCTCCTGCATAAATTTAAGTGCAAATGCGACGTCTGGAGTAAACTTCCGCTTCCAGTAATGGGCCGTTGCAGCCTGATCAAGATGATTTGGCTGCCGCAGTTGTTATACGTTTTGCATAAAGCGCCGGTATGGATCTGTAAAAAATGGTTTAAGAAACTGGAGACCCTTTTTCGGGAACTTATCTGGAAGAAAGGCACGGCCCGGATACGACTCCGGACGCTGCAAATGCCAATAGATAGAGGAGGCCTAGCGGTTCCTCATCCTAGGAGCTACTACCTGGCGGCGCAGATGCAGCACCTGGCGGGTTATGACTCGGAGCAGGGAAGGAAGTTGAAAGGAGGGATTAGAATGATAGGAGCCCCACACGAGTTTATAGCCGAGGTCCTGGAGGCCGACTCCTTTCGACATAACAACTCGATAACTAAAATGTTAGTTAAGGTTTGGAAAGCGGTGAAATTAAAACTGGGCTTTTCAGGGTTGTTAGAATCTACACCCCTTTGGGACAACAAAAACTTACCTGAAATATTTATTATCGGTAAGATTAAATCATGGGAAAAAAAGGGTATAACTAAACTGATCCATCTTTATGATGGAGGGGCCTTAAGGACATTCTCGGATTTAAAAAAAGTATATGATATACCACAACACTCATTCTTTAGCTACCTGAGGGTGAGACACGCCTTAGCAGCACAATGTGGGGGAAATATGCCATCGTGGGATAAAATACCTCTACTTCAGAAGTTGCTCACCATAGATAAGGTAAAGGGGTCCATCTCAGGTATTTACAATCAATTAGGTATGGATTCTAATCAGGAAATTGTCCACCCGAACTTGAAGAAGAAATGGGAAGAGGATTTAGGAGAAATATTAGATACACAGTGGAGGAGAATAATGGAATTAGGGCCGGTAACCTCGATCTCCCCTTCCCAAAAGATCTCACAGTTGATGTTGGTGCACAGGGCTTATTATACACCTAAAAAATTATGTCAGTTTGGTAGGAGGATAGATGATAGATGCCCTAGATGTCAGGGACAGGGAGATCTCCTACACATGTTGTGGCGTTGCCCGAAGCTTTTTCGTTATTGGAGGGAAGTGTTGGCGAGTATTAATAGGATCTTTAAGTTAGAAATGGTAATGGATCCGATTTTGTGCGTATTGGGATGTAGGCAAGAGCCCAGAGAAGGGAAATATGTCACGGTGGCAGTGGTAAGATGCCTGTTTCAGGCACGCAGATTGATCATGCAAAGATGGCAAGCTGAAAGAGCCCCTACAGTAGGAGAATGGACCCAATGCATTAATGAACTAATCTGGAAAGAGAAGACACTGTATGTAAGGAGAGGAAACTATAGAGAGTGGAAGGGAATATGGACCCCTTGGATAACCGAGATGGGACATCATATAGATTAGATTGAATAGGAGATATAGCGGTAGTATATTGACGTGTTTGAGTACATGGGTGTTTGGGAGCGCCACGGGAAGGGGGGGGGGCGGGGGGGGGAGGGATCAGGATGGGTAGGGGTAGGGCAAGTAAGAGATAAATAATATTGGTAGATTGTTGTCATTTAGATATGATTTAGGAAGGTTTGTAACTGTTGTGGGTTTATTTAATAAAAAACAGTAAAAAAAAGGAATTATAAACCACGATGATGAGATATGCTGCTGAGATATAGATGAGAGGCAATATGAATGAGTCTCTAGCACACGACCTCTGACGTGAAAAAAGAAAAAAAAAAAAAGAAAAAAAAAGTTGTTTAACTGGTTCCCGACCATGTCACGTAGATATCCTGCGGCACAATGGCTCTCCTGGGTCAAATCCCATTACGTCCTACCCTTTTTCGCCCACCAGAGGGCGCACGCTTGCCCACTGCATGGCGGGGGACCCGATGCCCGTGGCCGTTGGGCACGATTGCCGCTGGCCACGTGCGATCACGTACACGAGCGACAGCATGGGGATGTGTGTGTGTAAACATACATGTTCCTGTGCTGTCAGAGGAGAGGAGCCATATTGTTTGTTCTTACTAAGTAGGAAAAACAATATGTCACCTCTTCTAGTCAATCCTATCCCCATACAGCTAGAACACACTGAGGGAACACACATTAAACGCATTGATCGCCCCCTAGTTTTAACCCCTTCCCTGCCAGTGACATTTACACAGTAATCAGTGCATTTTTATAGCTGTATAAATGCCCCCAAAAATGTGTCAAAAGTCTCCAATCTGTCCGTCGCAAATGTCGCAGTACCACTAAAAATCGCGTATCACCACCAATACTAGTGAAAAAAATAATAATAATTAAAATGCCATAAAATGCTATAAATCTTTCCCATAGTTTGCATACTTCTGCGCAAACCAATCAATATACGCTTATTGCAATTCTTACCAAAAATATGTAGAAGAATATATATTGGCCTAAACTGAGGAAGAAATTCATTTATTTTATTTTATTTTATTTGGGGGATATTTATTATAGCAAAAAGGAAAAAATATATATTCTTTTTTAAATTGTCGCTCTTTTTTTGTTTATAGCGCAAGTAAAAACCATAGAGGTGATCAAAAAAACCAAAAGAAATCTCTATTTGTGTGAAAAAAAGGACGCAGGTTTTGTTTGGGTACAGTGTAGAACGACCACGCAATTGTCAGTTAAAGTGACGCAGTGCCAAATTGTAAAAAAGTGCTCTGGTCAGGAAGGGGGTAAAGTCTTCCGGAGCTGAAGTAGTTAAGTTAAACCAGTGTTTCTCAACTCCAGTCCTCAAGGCACCCCAACAGGTCATGTTTCCATTATTTTGGACAGGTGATTTGATCAGCTTCACTGCCTTAGTAATTTCCACAGCTGTTTCCCCTAAGGGAAATCTTGAAAACCTGACCTGTTGGGGCGCCTTGAGGACTGGAGTTGATAAACACTGAGTTAAACCTCAATTCCAGCCTTTGGGCTTAAGCTACTATTCCTTAGCTTCCCTGCCATGTGTTAGAAAAAAAATTAAGAAGCGCTACCCACCCAGCGAGGTCTGACACAAATTATGCATTTTCTATGTTCTTCTTTGTTTTTTGTTTTTTTCAGGGGATACTAATAAAGACGGCTGAGTTTTTGCAGTGAAATACAGATTTTTATTAGTGCATAATAATTGTCATAAATACATATTAATTTAAAGCAGATGTTGCACTCAAAGCAAAGTCCACCTTTATGCCGCGTACACACGACCAAACTTTCCGGCAGAATAGGTCCGACTAAATCATTCCGTCTGATAGTCCAATCGTGTGTGGTATAGTCCGATAGTTTTTCTTTAAAAAATTCCGATGGGCCTAGTAATAGAACATGTTTCAAATCTGTCCGACTGACTCAATTCCTATAGGGAAAACCGTTCGTCTGTATGCTGGTCCGACGGACCAAATACAACGCAAGGGCAGCTATTGGCTACTGGCTATTGAACTTCCTTTTCTAGTGCCATCGTACATCATCACAATCAAAACGAATGGACTTTTGAAGGTGTGTGGGCAAGTCCGTTCATTCGGAAGTCCGTCGTAACTCCGTCGAAAGTCCATCGGGAAGACCGTTGGACCTTTTCTGCCGGAAAGTCCAGTCGTATGTATGTGGCATAAGTGTTGATCTTTATTATTTGCAAAAAACCCATATTAAATTTGCAAAAGAAAAATGTGTGTGGGGAGAGGAAGTTAAGTAATATACGTACCTTTTCATAGGCTTCCATACTACAAGGGGTGATGTTAACATCCTGCTGGTGAAATCTCATGAGATAATGCCACAGCATAGTGCAGGATTGTCTTCACATGAGGTTTGGGCTGCCTAGTTTTTCACCTGAAGGATGTTGACATAACATTTGCCTAGGTGCCATGGGCAAAAGCCAAAGGAAAGTTAATTATACTATCTACCTTTTATACCCTGCAGGCTTTTTTTTTCCAAGCTTAAAGCTGAATTTTAGCATGGGAAAGGGGGTCCACACTAAATAGGCAGACTTTGCTATTTTAGTACAAGGTGCACTATATTGCAAGCATTGAAATATGGTGTAGCCAGCATGTAAAGAGGTGAAAATAAGAAATAATAATAAAATTACTTTTGAATAAACATTACAATAATATGTCCAAATATGCACTCCCTGAAAATACGCTTAAATCCCTTTACAATACCAGGAATTATGAACAGTTCATGTATACCAGTAAACACACATATCATTATTGTACCTCTGTCTGCCTTTGTCACCTCTTTATCATCTTGGCCTATTAGCTCGCACCTGGTGTCTTCCCATTGTGTGTCCCGCTGCTGGGAGATTCAGAACATTTGCAATTCTAAACAACCTATCCCTCGTGCGCCAAAGCATACATTTTCCTCGGCGAGTTCCCTCTTACCTATGCTTTCTTCTTTGTGTTCTGCACAGAATACTGTATTGTGTGAAATGTTTTGGTGGAATAATAGAAACGCATTACTTATTTATAGGCTGTCGTGTAAGATGGTATAGTTTGTTTCATGGCATTGAGGTTTAACATAAAATGCACAGCTGGAATCATTTCTTTATTTTCTTTCAATCGTTAAAGCAATGGTTATTTTGAAGTAATTCTTCATTTGTAGAGGGAAGGTGTTTAACCTTTGTCAGATGAGTTATGTTGGAAATGTGTTAACCAGCTTCAAGACTTTTTATTCTATTCTAGATTAAAAGGAAACCTTTAGGAGAATAAAGGTTAAATATTCAAAGTGCGAAAAACTGGAAGAAACATAACTAATGTTCTTGAAAGATTTTTTTGCACTTCAGCAGGAAATGAGGCCGGTGCAGGGGCGGACTAACCATTTGGCCACTCGGGCACTGCTCGAGGGCCCCGGGCCACTAGGGGGCCCCATCAGGGTTGCCAGCCTCAGTAAAACCAGGGACAGTATGTAAAAATCTGTGCTTTTTTTTACATCTGTCTCTGAAAAGTCCCTTACTGACATCCTTTTGGTCTAAAAATTCTGAGATTATAGCTGCCCCACCTCTCCAGTACCTTCTAAAGCAATAGAAACATGTCTGTGTATACTGTGTGTACATGTATGTGTATACCGTGTGATTGTATACTGTGTGTGTGTATACTGTGTGGCCCCATAATCTCTGATTGCCTGGTGGCCCCATAATCTTCTATGGCCCGGGGGCCCCATGAGTTGTCAGTCCGCCCCTGGGCCGGCGGAAATGACTAATTCAGAGGCCCACAGCAAAATTGTGTAGGCCCATGTCACAATTGCGATCCCGTCATTTGCAAGAACTGGGCAATGAAAGAATCACTAGAATATGCTGGGAGAACACTAGCCTGCTTGAATCTGTTGCCCTCCAGGGGTGTGGCTATAATTGCGAAAGACCTTGGGTATTTTTGAACACCCTGTAAAGCCCTTGTAGGAATACAGAACCTAAGCCTACTCGCTTCACTACATTGCTGGATGGTAGGTGGAAAAGTACCCATTGGATTGGTGGTGAAGTTCACCTTACAATGGTGGTCTTAGGTGAAATGTCTCCAATGTTAGTAGTTGGTAGGAGCTAAATAGATCATTGGTGTCAGTTTGTTACTTACCTGGGAGAGTATAGACTCTTTGTCCTGTTGTAGGAGCTTGTTTCAGTCCCAGCCATGTCCCTGATCAGTCTTGGTCAGTTGTTGCTGCCATGCAGTGCAGAAACACCACAGGCATCCCATCACCAGACACTAATTCCAACTATTTTGCAAAAATGATGCCAAATTTACTGGGATATCTGGTGCAGAGGTTGCTATGTTAGTTGGCAGTGGGATGGTGCCACCATTTCTACACTCCACTAGAGAGGTCTTATTAAAATCCTAACACAGGCTCAATATACCACATGACCAGGATTAGGTGAGCTCAAAATGAAATATCTACAAAAATGTGTCCTTTAAATTGAGGTTTAGCGGTGAAGAATAGATTAAAGCGTATGTCAAGGAAAAAAAACCAAAAAGAAAACCAAAAACATGTACAGTTGTGCTCATGAGTTTATATACCATGGCAGAATTTATGATTTCTTGGCCATTTTTCAGAGACTATGAATGATAGCACCAAAACTTTTTCTTTCAATCATGTTTATTGTTTGACTGAAGCCATTTATTATCAATCAACTGTGTTTACTCTTTTTAAATCATAATGACAACAGAAACAACCAAAACGATCCTGATCAAAAGTTTACATACCCTGGTGATTTTGCGCTGATAACAGGCATACAAGTTGACACAAAGGGGTTTGAATGGCTATTAAAGGTAGCCATCCTCACCTGTGATGCCTGTAATTAGTGTGTGTGTGTAAAAGGTCAATGAGTTTCTGGACTCCTGACAGACCCTTGCTTCTTTCATCCAGTGCTGCATTGACGTTTCTGGATTCTGAGTCATGGAGAAAGCAAAAGAATTGTCAAAGAATCTGCAGGAAAAGGTAGTTGAACTGTATAAAACAGGAAAGAGATACAAACAGATATCCAACGAACTGAGAATGCCAATCAGCAGTGTTCAAACTCTAATCAAGAAGTGGAAAATGAGGGGTTCTGTTGAAGCCAAACCACGGTCAGGTAGACTAACTAAAATTTCAGCCACAACTGCCAGAAAATTGTTCGGGATGCAAAGAAAAACCCACAAATAACTTCAAATGAAAAACAGGACTCTCTGAAAACATGTGGTATGGCTGTTTCAAGGTGTACGATAAGGAGGCACTTGAATAAAGATGGGCTGCATGGTCGAGTTACCAGAAGAAAGCCATTACTACGCAAATGCCACAAAGTATCCCACTTACAATACACCCAACAGCACAGAGATAAGCCTCAAACCTTCTGGCACAAAGTAATTTGGAGCGATGAGACCAAAATTTTGCTTTTTGGCCACAACTATAGATGCTTCATTTGGAGAGGAGTCAACAAGGCCTATGATCAAAGGTACACCTTTCCTATTGGGAAACACGGAGGTGGATCGCTGATGCTTTGGGGATGTGTACTCTACACAGGCACAGGAAAGTTGGTCAAAATTGATGGGAAGATGAATGCAGTATGTTATCAAAAAATACTAGCAATGTTGGCTACCAGGTTCTCAAATTATCAGCCAACAAATGTTTGCTGTCGGACTTTCCGATCGTGTGTACATAAGTCCGTTGGACAAAAGTCCACGCATGCTCAGAATCAAGTACGAGCCGGAGATATAACTAGCATTCGTAATGGGGCTATCACGTACGTCTTTTATGTCATTACATTCATAATTGTTTGCCAACATTTGTGTGACCGTGTGTATGCAAGACAAGTTGGAGCCAACATCCTCTGAACAAAGATCCACGATTTTGTTGTCCGAACGTCCAATCGTGAGTACAGGGCATTAGTGTAACAGGGTTGAACTGGCACGGCAGAATTTACAAAGAGTTTGCAGAGGACTCCCAAAAACAACTTATAATACCCAGCAGCATCTGACAGAGGAGGTGGCTGGAGGGAAAGGCTAGGTGTTTCTAGCCTTTCCCTGCGCTAGAAACACTGTCCCTGACCTACACACTTCACAAATGCATACCAGCTGAAGGGGGACAGTGCTACTTATTAGCACTGACTACACTAAAGATTGCCACCCAAAGCAGCAGCATCCAATCAATCAGACAGCTGCTTTCCTGATGATACCTGATGGAGGCCTCAAAGTTCCCCTTTATCCTCCGCTTTCTCTGCATGGCAACTGCGGAAGAGCGCCACTTGTGCAGGGAGGCCGATGTGTCTGCTAAAGAACCTTTTCCCTGTGGGCTGGGAATAGGTGCGATTTTGCATGTGTTTCCAACCTGCACCTACAGTATGTGAACCTAGCATTTGTTACCCCAACATTTCATAATCCTGATACGCGCCTGCTGTACCATGTACTTGTATGAAAAAGTATCCTGTTTTTTTTGCTGCCTTTGTGTGAAATCTCTTGTTTAAAATTATATTTAAAATTACAGTTACAAGTTAAAAATTATGTACAATTTGAGTAATTGGGTTTATTTCCACTTTAACCACTTAAAGACTGCCCATCGGCTCTACTACATGAAACGACGTACCTGTAGGTTGTTTCATGCAATAGATAGTGTGGGTGCGTGCACGACACCAGAGGTGCACCCGCACGCCTGCTGCATGGAGGTGGAGCCAATGCGCGTGCTTGGCGGACATCGGGCCTGCCAGGCACGTGCATTGGCTCCTCCTCTGTGCAGCTCTGGTGGCGTGCCAACACTATCTATTGCATAGCTTCACAGAGACGCAAAACAGGGATCTGCCTATGTAAACAAGGCAGATCCCCATTCTGACAGGGAACAACATGGGGATCTGCTGTTCCTAGTAGCGAATTAGGAACAGGGATCTCTGTGTTCTTTCTGTCAGCACTTCCCCCCACACAGTAAGAAAGCACCAACAGGGAAAACATTTAACCCTTTCATCATTCCTGATGTTTCCCCTTCCTTTCCAGTGTCATTTATACAGTAATCAGTGCATTTTTTTTAGTACTGACCACTGTATTGCTGTCACTGGTCCCCAAAAAGTGTCACTTGGGGTCAGATTGGTCCGCCGCACTGTCGCAGTCCAGCTTAAAATTGCTGAATACCGCCATTACTAGTTAAAAAAAAAGTTCATAAATCTATCCCGTAGTTTTTAAACGCTATAACTTTTGCGCAAACCAATCAATATACGCTTATTGGGATGGCCTAAATTGATGAAGAAATTTGTTTTTTTACATTTTTTGGGGATATATATTACAGCAGAAAGTAAAAGATATTGTTTTTTCAAAATTGTCAGTCTTTTTTTGTTTATTGCACAAAAAATAAAAACCACAGAGGTGATCAAATACCACCAAAAGAAAGCTCTATTTGTGGGAAAAAAAGGACATCAGTTGTCAATTGTCAGTTAAAGTAACGCAGTGCTGTATTGAAAAAAATGGCCTGGTCATTAAGAAGGTAAATCCTTCCGGGGGGCTGAAGTGGTTAATGAAATGGTAAGCAGTTAGTTCTTGCTTTGGGAATTCCAGAAGCTCCATAGGGTTTGTTTTCTCTTTTTCTGTACCAAATTGAATACTTGCCATACGCTATGAATTTCACTTCAGTGGGCAGCCCTGTTAGCCCTTGTACACACGGTCAGAGATTCCGACGGAATGTGTCCTATTGGACCGTTTTGTCGGATATTCCGACTGTGTTTGGTCTGCATCGGACTGTTTCCGAATATCCGACGGACCAAGTTTTCCAACTTGCCGGTAAAATTTTCCGACAAAATTCTCCTATCGGACATACTCCGATCATGTGTAGCCTACTCCGAGGGACAAAGTGCCACGCATGCTCAGATCAAATTCCTAGACCAAAGCTATTGGCTACTAGCCTGAACGTAGTTCCGTCGTAACGAAATAACGTCATCGCGTTATGTACAATCGGATTTTCCGACAACTTAGTCCGACTGTGTGTATGCAACATCACTTCCGGACCTCTTCCGGAATTAATCCGTCGGATTTGGTTGTCGGAATCTCCGACTGTGTATACAAGGGCTTAGACTCCTTCCTTCCGACTTTCTTTGAAAAAAAAAATCTCGAAGGAGCTGGACCTAAAATTGATGCCCAAAAAGTGGCTGCATCCAAAATACAATGGGCACAGCGGGAGAGTTGTCCATTCTAATGGCATAAGTTGAATGAAAATAATTCAGGTATAGAATTTAAAGATACTCAGCAGTTTTGCTCTTGACTAAACAAACACCGGCTTATGTTTGGCTCATGGTTGGCTAATTCTCACAGTGAAATTTTTTTCTGTTTCAATACATTTTATTGATTTTTAGGAGAATAAGATGTCAAGATAGCAAAAAAAAAAAATAGCAATACAAAACATGAAAAAGCTCAAACCTCCACCTCCGTAATCCAACAGCCAGGAGAAATGTCAGCACACGGTTGTGGATCCTCGACTACTCCATTATTGCAACACGCCTGTAAGTCCAAACATGCCAGTAACATTATCACGTTTCAGCCTATAGACCAGTGATCTCCAAACTGCAGCCTGGGGGCCGGATGCAACCCTTTGCTTGCTTTTGTCTGGCCCTTGGGTCATTATTCCCTCCTCTGTTGGCAACAGCGGGGCATACATCTTGCCACTGACAATGGGGTATTGGTCCTCTGACTGACACCAACAATGGGGCACTATTTCTCCTAAAGATACCAATGATGTGGCCCACTTCCTCCCAATGAAACGAATGATGGTACACTATTATGTCCAATGGTACCAATCATGGGACACTATAATATTCCAATGGTACCAATGATGGGACACTATTTATCACACTTACACCAATGGTGGGACACTAGTCAACCCACTGACACCAATGAGGGTGCACTATGACAGGGCATTGTTTACTCCCACTGATGCCAAGACATTTTCTACCACTATCCACAGTGCGGCCACCCTAAAGTTTGAAGGACAGTAAACTGGCCCTTTGTTTAGAAAGTTTGGAGACTCCTGCTATAGACCAATAGGCCTTATTAAGTAAAAGGCGTTAGCGTTGCTGTGTGTCGGGTTCTATAAAGCAAAGGAAATAGTATTAAAACAACACAAATGAACAACCAGCAATTAACAAAAGAGGATTTAACATATGTTTGTGACAATTTAAGGCTTTAGTACATCCATTAAATGTCCATATAAACCATATACAACAAACTTCAGCAGTGAAATTAAATGAAATGCCTTTTGTGAGATTTTTTTTTTAACGCCATGGAATTGTACTGGCAGCTGCAGATCATTCCTGATTTCTGGATTTCTGAAAACGATGATTACTGAATTCTTAACACCTTACATATATTTGCAGATATTTAGAGGTACATGTATTTGTTGGCACCATCTACCTAATAATAATAATAATAATAATAATAATAATAATATATTGGCAGTCAGTGCTTTGCTTGTTCCCCTCCTACCTTGGTGGTCAGTGTAGTGTCCCCCCCCCCCTTTTTTGGTGGTCAGTGTAGTAGCCCTTACATTGGTGATCATTGTAGTGCACTTTCACATTGGTTGTCAGTATAGTGCCCCCCCACACACAATTTGGTGATCAGTATAGTGCCACCTTACACTAGTGGTCAGTGAAGTGATCTTTTATTTTGGTGGTCAGTGGAGAATGCCCCCCTCCTAGCTTGGTGGTCAGAGGAGAATGCCCCCCTCCTAGCTTGGTGGTCAGTGGAGAATGCCCTCTCTTCTAGCTTGGTGATCAGTGGAGAATGCCCTCCCTCCTAGCTTAGTGGGCAGTGGGGAATGTCCCGCTCCTAGTTTGGTGGTCAGTAGAGATTACCCCCCTCCTAGTTTTGTGGTCAGTGGAGAATGCCTTCCCTCCTAGCTTAGAGGGCAGTGGGGAATGCCCCGCTCCTAGCGTGGTGGTCAGTAGAGATTACCCCCCTCCTAGCTTAGTGGGCAGTGGGGAATGCCCCTCTCCTAGCTTGGTGGTCAGTAGAGATTACCCCCCTCCTAGTTTGGTGGTCAGAGGAGAATGCCCTCCCTCCTAGCTTGGTGGTCAGTGGCGAATGCCCCCCTCTCAGCTTGATGGTCAATAGAGATTACCCCCCTTCTAGTTTGGTGGTCAGTGGAGAATTCCCTCCCTCCTAGCTTGGTGGTCAATGGAGATTGCTCCCCTCTCAGCTTGGTGGTCAATAGAGAATACCCACACCCTATCTTACTGGTCAGTAGAGAATGCCCTCCTCCTGTCTTGGTTTTCAGTGGAGAAAGACCCCATCCTAGCTTGGTGGTCAGTGGAGAATTACCCCCTCCTAGTTTGGTGGTCAATAGAGAATGATCCCCTCCTAACTTGGTGGTCAGTAGAGAATACCCACACCCTATCTTGCTGGTCAGAGGAGAATGCCCTCCTCCTATCTTGGTGTTCAGTAGAGAATTCCCTCCCTCAGAGCTTGGTGGTCAGGGCAGAATACCCTACCTCCTAGCTTGGTGGTCAGTAGAAAATGCCCTTCCTCCTAGCTTGGTGGTCAGTAAAGAATGCCCCTATCATAGCTTGGTGGTCAGTGGGAAGGAGCCCCATTACATTGGTGGCCAGTGCGAATAATACCACTTACATTGGTGGTCGCTGTGAATAGAGAATACCCTCTACTGCTTATTGCTCAATGACCCCCTAGCAACCTTAGGAGGAAACTTAGTCAAGAAAAAGGCTGACCTGTAGCTACAGAGGTGAATAATGGATTGTTGTAATAAAGTGCTTTTACTGCTTGTTCAGAACATATTAATACTTAAATGTGCCTTGTCTGGGCACATGTTCACTTTAATTATGTTTTCTGCCAATCATAATCGTGCCTTTGATTGAGCAGGTTAGGGAGGGGGGTATTTTTCTTTTCGTACACAAATAAATCATACAGTTGTATAAATGTCCTCAAGCACTTGGATGAGAGATCGGCCCTCTGTTTTCATAATTGCTGGATATTGGAAATGAACCACCTGGTGTAACTGGAACATTGTAGCAGATCCAAGAGATAGCAAACAGCACTGGCTGGTTACGTGTCCCTTTGGCACTGGGCTGTTTCCAGTTCAAGGCTCTGTACCACGGGGGTGCTGCTTGTATGGCTCATTGAACCCTAAAAGCAGCGGGTGGGATCCTATATCACAATATATAACTGTCAACTAGACAGGCATTACACTTTACAATTTACTATGTGTCACTGGCTACGGTAAAATGCCACGCCACCAAACCAGCCTCTGTATATGACATTATTGTGACATTTTTATTACAATGCATGGCAACGTTACCCACAAAGGAAGTAAAGGGATGTTTTAAACTTATGGATTTTTTTTAAAGCAGTGCTACAAACAAAACAAAAAAAAACAAGAAAAAAAAAACATTACAGTTAAAATGGTAAAACAGAAATTAAACTTAAAACCAACAAAAGACTAAAAGCTAAAGGCACACAGAAAGCAAAAAAATGAATTAGGGTTACAAGTGGATTAACTGCTTTAGCCCCGGAAGATTTTACCCCCTTCCTGACCAGAGCATTTTTTGCAATTCCGCACTGCGTCATTTTAACTAACAATCGCGCGGTTGTACGACGTTGCACCCAAACAAAATTGACGTCCTTTTTTTCCCACAAATAGAGCTTCCTTTTGGTGGTATTTGATCACCACTGCGGTTTTTATTTTTTGCGCTATAAGCAAAAAAAGAGCAACAATTTTGAAAAAAAACTCACAATATTTCTTCTATAATAAATATCCCCCCAAAATATATTTTAAAAAAAACATTTTTTTTCTCAGTTTAGTCCGATATGTATTCTTCTACACATTTTTCGTTATATTGATTGGTTTGCGCAAAAGTTATAGCGTCTACAAAATAGAGGATAGTTTTATGCCATTTTTATTATAAATTTTTTTTTTTTACTAGTAATGGCGGCGATCTGCGATTTTTATAGGACTGAGACATTATGGCGGACATGTCGGACAATTTTGACACATTTTTGGGACCATTGGCATTAATACAGCAATGAGTGCTATATAAAGGGACTGTGTAGGGGAGATGACAGATTCCTGTTCATACTCTGTATGAACAGACAATCTGTTTCTTCTCCCCTCAGAGAACCGGAAACTGTGTGTTTACACACACAGCAATCGTGGGAGCCCAGTGGCGATTGCGACCCCCGGGCATGCACATCGGCTCTGTGGGCAAGCAGGGGGCGCACGCCCCTATGGCAACAGAGTGAAGCGACGTTACATAACGTTGCTTTGCCCAGCCGTGCCATTCTGCTGCAGTACAACTGCGGCGGCTGGTCGGCAAGTGGTTAAATGGACTAAATACACAAATAAAACACATATAAGCCCCTGTACACACGGTCGGAGATTTCGAAAACCAAATCCATCGGATTTTGCCCGTCGGATCTTGTCCGAAACTGTTGCATTCACACAGTCGGACTAAGTTGTCGAAAAATCCGATCATTCAGAACGTGATGACGTAATTTCGTTACGATGGGACTACATTCAGGCTAGTAGCCAATAGCTTTGATGTAGGAATTTGATCTGAGCATGCGTGGCACTTGGTCCGATCAAAATTCTCTACACATGATCGGAGTATGTCCGATCGAACCAGTTGGTCGGAAAATATTTCCAACAAGTTGGAAAATTGGGTCCGACGGATATTCCGACGGAATCAGTCCGATGCATACCACACACAGTCAGATTATTCGACAACACGGTCCGATAGGACACATTCCGACCGATTCTCCGACCGTGTGTACAAGGGCTAAGAGAGCTGTTTTACCTGACAAAGGTTTTGTACTTCTGTCCATCCAGGGATGAGATTTACACAGCTCTGCCACACAGCACAGCTCGGTTTGCCAGAGGAGATTGGGATTTCTCACTGTTGAAGTTCAGTAACACTTACATGTCTCACCCCAAGCATTTGGCTCCCTGACACACCTTAACATAAAAAAAAAAAAAAGAAAAGTCCCTAAATCTATCCCCTATTTTGTAGACGCTATCACATTTTTTCGCAAACCAATCAATATATACTTATTGTGATTTTTTTTTTTACCAAAAATATGTAGCAAAATACATATTGGCCTAAGCTGATGAATACATTTTTTGTTTTTTATATATATATATATATATATATATATTTTTTTTTTATAGAGCAAAAAATAAGCAGAGGTGATCAAATAGCACCAAAAGAAAGCTCTATTTGTGGGAAAAAAGGGACGTCAATTTTGTTTGGGTACAACGTCGCACGTGCAATTGTCAGTTAAAGCGACGCAGTGCCATATTGCAAAAAAATGGCCCGGTCAATAAAGAGAAAGTAAACCCTGATGGATTTTACTTTCTTTTTTTGTTCCCTGCAAAGTAAAAGCGATGCATACTAGCACATTATGTGACACTTACCTGCAAATGAAGCCCGCGCTGTCCCCGCTGGAGGCTGCATCCATGTTAGCCCCTCTTCCTTCCTTCCAGGGCCACAGATCCCGGCTCTCTGACTGGTCAGAGTCCCGTGACGTCACTCCCACGCATGTGCGTGGAATCCGCCAGTCAAAGCACTTGCTAGTAAAGAACGACACAGAGGGCCGTTTCTTCACAGAACATGTGCCGATGACATCATCGGCCCAGTACAAAGTAAATATCTCCTTAACAGGGCACGTTTAGGAAATAATTACTGTACCTATAGGTAAGCCTTGTTATAGGATTACTTATAAGTACAACTTAAAAATCTAGGTTTACAACCTCTTTAAGGGGGTAAATCCTTCAGGGCTGAAGTGGTTAAGGAAAAAAAAAAGTATGCCTTTAGAACCACGTTAAAGAGGTTATAAACCCCATAGAAAAAAAAAAAAAGTTGATCTAATGCATAATACTTACCTTAGAATGAAGCCCACCAGTGGCGCCCGCACACCACTAAGACAGCTGACATGTTCCCCGGTGTTTCTTCTGGGTTCATGTGCTCTGGCACTGTGAGTGGCCAGAGCCACGATCATCTCACTCCCGCGCGTGTGCGTTGGAGCCACCCTTTATGGAATGGCCTCTGAAGGTCCGGCACAGTAAGCCAGACTTTCAGAGCACATGCACTGATGACGTTATTGGCTGCATGCATTCTGAACATCTCCTAAACTGTGCAAATTTAGGAGATATTCACAGTACATACAGGTAAGCCTTATTATAGGCTTACCTGTAGGTACAATTAAAAAATAAGACTTTACTTCCTCTTTACCTCCTGTAAGTTCGAGGTGGGACTGCCATGGATCGGACTTGTTTTTACAGCGCATCCCACAGATGCTCGTTTGGATTGATAGCTGGAGAATTTGGAACCCAAGTCAACACCTCAAACTTGTGGTGTTCCTCAAACCAGTCTTGAATCATTTTTGTAGTGTGGCAGGATACATTCTGCTGAAAGAGGCCACTGCCATCAGGGAATACTGTTTCCATGAAGGGGTGTACTTGGTCAGCAACAATGTTTGGGAAGGTGGTACATGTCAAAGGAACATCCATATGAATGGTAGGACCCAAGATGCCCCTGCAGAACATTGCCCAAAGCATCACCTTTCCTTCTTCCCATACTGCATCCTGGTGCCATCACTTCCCCAGGCAGGCGACGCACAGTCGCATACACACCCTTCCGTCCACATGATGTAAAAGAAAACATGATTCATCAGAACAGGCCACCTTCTTTCATTGCTATTTGGTCTAGTGCTGATATTCACATGCCCATTGTAGTTGCTTCTGGCTGTGGTCACGGATGAGGAAGGGCACCCTGACCTGTTTGCAGCTATGCAGCCCTATACGCAACAAAGTGTGATGTCCATTTTTTCTGCTTTCAACACATCAACATCAGGGACAACATATTTACTTGCTGGCTAATATATCCCACTGGCTTTCACATACAATTGTAACAAGATAATCATCAATGTTGTCCACTTAACTTGTCCGATCAGTCTATCTATTATATATATATATATATATATATATATATATATATATATATATACACACTATCTCACAAAAGTGAGTACACCCCTGACATTTTTGTAAATATTTTATTCTATCTTTTCATGTGACAACACTGAAGAAATGACACTTTGCTACAATGTAAAGTAGTGAGTGTACACCTTGTATAACAGTGTACATTTGCTGTCCCCTCAAAATAACTCAACACACGGCCATTAATGTCTAATATCCTGGAAACAAAAGTGAGAGTACCCCCCTAAGTTAAAATGTCCAAACTGGACCCAATTAGCTATTTTCCATCCCAATGTCATGTGTCTCGTTAGTGTTACAAGATCTCAGGTATCTCAGGAGCAGGTGTGTTAAATTTGGTGTCATCGCTCTCACTCTCTCATACTGGTCACTGAAAGTTCAACATGGCACCTCATGGCAAATAACTCTCTGAGGATCTGAAAAAAAAAATTGTTGCTCTACATTAAGATGGCCTAGGCTATACAAAGATTGCCAATTTACCAATGCCAATTGCCAATGCACAAGAAAGCCTGCAAACAGTTTGCTGATGACAAGCAGATTAAGGACATGGATTATTGGAACCATGTCCTGTGGTCTGATGAGACCAAAATAAACGTATTTGGTTCAGATGGTGTCAAGCATTTGTGGCGGCAACCAGGTGAGGAGTACAAAGACAAGTGTGCCTTGCCTACAGTCAAGCATGGTGGTGGGAGTGCCATAGTCTGGGGCTGCATGAGCGCTGCCGTCACTGGGGAACTACAGTTCACTGAGAGAACCATGGATGCCAACTCTGACATACTTAAGCAGAGCATGTGTATGGGATAGTCCGATCGTTTTTCTTTAAAAAATTCAGACAGACCTAGAAATAGAACATGCTTTAAATCTTAAATCCGACAAAATCAATTTCTATCAGGAAAACCGTTTGTCTGTATGCTGGTCCGATGGACCAAATACGACGCAAGGGCAGCTATTGGCTACTGGCTATTGAACTTCCTTTTCTAGTCCCGTCATACGTCATCGCGTTCGAAACAAACAGACTTTGATTCAATCATGTGTGGGCAAGTCCATTCGGACGGAACTCCGTTGGGAAGACTGTCGGAGTTTATTCTGCCGGAAAGTCCGGTTGTGTGTACGCGGCATACGTGTAATTTCTTCAGTGTTTTTCACATGAAAAGATATAATAAAATATTTACAAAAATGTGAGGGGTGAGATACTGTGTGTATGTGTGTATATATATATATATATATATATATATATATATATATCGTATATACAGTATATGCAAACTATATATATAGAGTATATAGTGTCTGTATGTGCAACCTTTTTTATTTGAGCACAGACATTGTTTCAGTTCTGCCATATTCGGCTTTCTGACTGCAGTTCAGTTTTAATAACATGTAACTCATAAAATGCATGTGTAGCAGTTATATGCTTTATGTCAATTTTTTATGAAACTCTATTTATGCTATAAAAGAATAATGCATACTGCTGTGCTATCTTCGGGAGCTTTGTCCACCCAAATAAAGATTGATGAATGGTGGAAACGAGAGTACCATCTGGACAGAACTAGAAAACGCTGTTATATTTCTGTATTTCACTTCCTCTGTGTAAGCAGCTCATTTGTATCTGTATATTTATATGTAACTACTATTGTTTAATGCCACATTTTCCACCAGCTGATTGTTATCCTTCATCTCTGTTCCGTGGTGTCCCAGTTTTTTTGTGCATTATTTATCACGAGACCCCCGGATGCAGCCTTTAATTGGGGTCCGCTGGGACGGCTGCAGTAGGAGCAGTTGGTGGTTGTGTTATGTTTTCATTTTATGATTTTGTTCAGCAATTTTTTTTTTATTTTAGCAGAGGGATGGAAATGTTTCATTGCACTCTCCTATGCTTCCTCCTGTAATAGCAGAACTACTGGATGAAAGGAAAGGAATAGGGAAGCCCAGATCATGTGAAAGAAATTCAAAACCTTAAATCATGCTTTAAACTTTGGGCAAATAAAAAATGATACCTTGCTGTGGAGCTGTGTTTACACCGCAAGGGTTAATGGCTTGTTTATGTCTAGGGGAACAATAAAAGGAGACATACTTACCCAATCCTCTGCTTCTGCCTGCAACAAGACCAGTCCTTACAGCTTCTGCACTCCTGCATTCTAGCAGTCTAAGGTCCTGGCATCATCAAGACCAGAGCAAGATCCATAGCCCTGTTCTGGACGTGATGACTCCAAGGGACAATCCATCGTTGAATCTTGGGGGAGCGTTGCCTGCCAGGGAAGCAGAAGATCAGATAAGTAAGACTGTTTCCTCTTCCCAAGACAAAATTAACATTTTAACTGTTTCCCAACTAGCCGCCGCAGTTTTACTGCGGCAGATTGGCACGGGGGGGCGAAGTGACGATACCTTACATCGGTCGTGCAGCCCCCTAGTGGGCTGCGATGATCGGATTAGTTTCAGAACCGGTCAGTGTTCAGGCCCAGGCTAATGATTTCTGGTCTGGACCTGCTGATTGGTGCTGACAAATGAAATCCTCCCCTGCCTGTGTAAGTGTAAACACAGGCAGGGGAAGTGATGTCATCTCTTTTCCGTTCCAGAGAGAGGAGAGAGGACATCCAAATGTGAGTTGCACCAACGCTACACTGACACAATACACATAGGCACACATTTCACCCCCCAATCAACTCCAGATCGCCCTCCCCAGTTAACCCCTTCACCCCCGGCCCCTATGTCACCGAGTGCAGTTTTCATAATTTTCTTTGATCACTGTAGTGATGTCATTTGTGACACTAATAAGAGTTAGGGTACTTAGTAGTAGCCCCAGATAGGTCTAGGGACCCCCCTAAATCCCCCTAATAAAGGTTTAACCCCTTGATCACACCTGTCACCAGTGATCCCCGTATTAGTATTATGGGCGATGCTGGTTAGTTTTTTATAGTGTCAGGGTACCCGCCATATGTTACCCAATAAAGGTTTAATCCCCTGATAGCCGGGTGACCCCGCCCATTGTCCCTATATAAGTGGCCGCACACCGCGTCCCTGTCAATGCGGCCAGAGAGAGAGTCGCCTCAACATCTCAAGGAGCAAGAAGAAGAACAAGAAGAACAGAAGGAGGCGGTGGCGACAGCGTCAAATTAGTGCCAGTAGCGCTAACACCCATGCATGCACCATACATCTCTCTTAGTAGTATAGTGTCTGAACGGATCAATATCTTTGTCTTGTCTTTATCTGATCAGAACTATATAAGCGTCCCCAATAGTTTAGGGCTCCCAAAAATGCAGCGTTAGCGGGATCAGCCCAGATACCTGCTAGCACCTGCGTTTAGCCCCTCCGCTCAGCCCAGCCCGCCCAAGTGCAGTATCAATCGATCACTGTCACTTATGCCGCGTACACACGATCAGACTATCCGCCGGACAATCCGCCCGTGTGTGGGCTCCGGCGGAATTTTTTTTCCCAAAAGTCCGGCGGACTTAGAAAGTAGTTTTGACTCAAAAATTGTCCGCTGGACAATCCGGCCGCGTGTGTGCTAGTCCGCCGGACTTTTGAAATGAACGGACTTTCCCGCACGGAGAAAAGTCAGTTAATTTTGAACGCGGCTTCAGGTAGACAGGATTAGCACAGGAGGTCAATGTCACCGCCTCCATGGGCAAGATTGACACCTCGCTAGGCCCGTCACCTGGTAAGGACTTTAAGGGGAAGCCCTACGCCGAAAAAACGGCATGGGGGTTCCCCCCAAAGTTCATATCAGACCCTTACCTGAGCACGCAGCCCGGCCAGTCAGGAAAGGGGGTGGGGACAAGCGAGTGCCCTCCTCCTGAGCCGTACCAGGCTGTGTGCCCTCAACAAGGGGGGATGCTTTGGGGAAGGGGGGCCCTGCGGCCCCCGCACCCCGAAGCGCCTCGTCTCCATGTTGATGAGGACAAGGGCCTCTTCCCGACAACCCTGCCCGTTGGTTGTCGGGGTCTGCGGGCGGGGGGCTTATGGGAATCCAGTAGCCCCCTTTAATAAGGGGGCCCCCAGATACCGGCCCCTCACCCTATGTGAATGAGTATGGGGTACAATGTACCCCTACCCATTCACCTGGTGAAAAAAATGTAAATAAAACACAACACAAGGTTTTAAAATAATGTATTGCACAGCTCCGGGGGTCTTCTTCTGACTTCGGGGGTCTTGTCCCCCTCTTTGGTTCTTCTTGCCGGGCCTCCGCTTCTTCCTTTAGCTCTTTTACTAGCGGTGGCCCGGTCTTCTGTCATCGCCGCCTTCTCGTCTTTTCTTCTTCTTGTATAGACTTATGGTCTTATATGGACCTTGGGGGGGACCCCCACTCCGTTTTTTCAGAGTAGGGCTTCCCCTTTAAGTCCATACGAGGTGATGGGGCCAGCGATGTGTCAATCTTGCCGGCAGTCCCGGCTACCTGGAGCCAAGTTCAAAATGAACGGACTTTCCTCCGTGTGTGGGCAAGTCCGTTCATTTTCAAAAGTCCGGTGGACTCCCGCCTAGTCCACCGGAAAAGTCCGGTTGTGTATGGGCAGGTCCGCTCGTTCGGAAATGCCGGCGGACTTCCGGGCGGTTTATCCACCAGACTAAGCCCTTGTACACACGGTCGGAGAATCCGTCGGAATGTGTCCTATCGGACCGTGTCGTCGGATAATCAGACTGTGTGTGGTATGCATCGGACTGATTCCGTCGGAATATCCGTCGGACCCAACTTTCCAACATGTTGGAAATATTTCCCGACCAACTGGGTCGGTCGGACATCATGTGTAGAGAATTTTGATCGGACCAAGTGCCACGCATGCTCAGATCAAATTCATACATCAAAGCTATTGGCTACTAGCCTGAATGTAGTCCCATCGTAACGAAATTACATCATCACGTTCTGAAAGATCGGATTTTTCGCCAACTTTGTCCGACCGTGTGTATGCAACAGTTTGGGACAAGATCTGACAGGCAAAATCCGACGGGCAAAATCTGACGGATTTGGTTGTGGAAATCTCTGACCGTGTGTACAGGGGCTTAGTCTGCCGGATAGTCTGATCGTGTGTACGCGACATTACAAACACTAAACACATAACTGCAGCATGTGCAGCGTCAGGCCTGATCCCTGCGGACGCTAACAGTTTTTTTGGCAGTGTTTAAAGCAGTCACTGACAGTCAGGTGCTCTTTTTTTTTTTATTTTTTTTATTTAGAGGCCAAAATGTCCAATCGAAGGTACACTAGTGAAGAGGCCTACACGTTTCTGAGCATGACAGATGAGAATGAAGAGGAACTCACCCATCTGTCAGATTCAGGCTCAGAATATGAACCTGTAGAGAGCTGACCCTGACAGATAGCTCTGAAGAAGGAGTAGTGGTCCTGTAAAGGTCAGGCATACCCGACCCTATTCTTCTGCTGTTGTTGAGTTGCAAGAACCACAGGGCTCTCGTATGGAGCAGAGAGCCAGTACTAGTGTCGCTTTTTCTTCTGGTGAACTGACAAGCAGCAGCGGCCTAGTCCATCCTGGTCATACATCCAGCACTGCAGTATCACGTGGTGACGTGGCGAGTCCCATAAGTGCAGTTCAAGCTGGTGAGGTAGCACAACTTGTGTCACGCAGCCACCAAGAAGACTAAGACAGGCCCGTCAAGCCTATAGTGCCCTTCCTGCTTCATTTGCCAATCCGAATTGGGAGCCCACCACTTCGGCAACCCCCCTACTTCCCCCATTCACTGACCAACCCGGAATTCAGATTGAAGACCTATTATGGTCTCCAGATTTAAGACCTTCCTTGACCTATCCCTCCTCATGGGCATAATTAAAAAAGTGAAAAGTCATATTGGTCCACTGACCCAAGTCACCATATGCCCTTGTTCTCTGCCTCCATGACCAGGACACAATACGAGCAGATCTTGCGGTTTATGCATTTCAGTGACAATGAACTCTGTCATCCTTGGGGTGACCCTGACTACGATCAGCTCTACAAAATTTGGCCCCTCATAAACCACTTCAATCAGCAGTTTGCAGCCTTGTTTACTCCCGATAAAGTTGTCTGCGTGGTTGAGTCCCTGATTAAGTTTTCTGGCCGCTTGTCATTCAAACAGTATCTTCCCAGCAAGCGTGCCAGATATGGGATTAAGATGTATAAGCTCTGTGACAGGGCAACAGGCTATACATATAGTTTTATGGGGAAGAAATAGGTAGAGCTGGAGAACTGCACAGGCTACATAGGGAGCACTGGTAAGATTGTGTGGGACTTGGTTTCACCCTTATTCGGAAAGGGGTACCACTTGTATGTGGACAATTATTACACGAGCGTGCCGCTTTTTAGTCACTTGTTTGATCATGGAATTGGTTCATCTGGCACCGGCCAATCTAATCGCCAGGGCTTACCCCAGCGGCTTGTAGATTCCCATCTTAGGCTGGGGGAGAGAGCCTGCTTGAAGTGTAATAATTTGCTAGCTGTGAAGTGGAGGGATAATAAGAATGTTTTCCTTCTGTCCTCCCTTCACGCAGACACTATGGTCCAAATTCAAACAGCGACTGGTGTTGTGGAGAAACCCCTCTGTGTCCACGAATATAACCTTAATATGGGAGGGGTGGGCCTTAATGATCATTTGTTAGCGCCGTACCTTATTGCCAGTAAGGCCAGAAGCTGGTATAAAAAAGTGTCTGTATATTTATTACAATTGGCTCTGTTGAATGCTTATGTGCAATACAAAGCTTCAGGACAAACTGGCTCCTTCCTTAAATTCCAGGAAGAGATCATCACAGCCCTTCTATTTCCAGATGTTGCTGTGGCCTAACTTTCCAGTCCAGATGCAGTGAGAAGGCTGCATGAGAGGCATTTTCTGTATGTCCTCCCTGGTACCCCTACCCATAGAAATCTCCAAAGAAGATGTCATGTCTGTAGAAAGCGCGGATTTAGGCGTGACACTCGCTTTTATTGTCCCTCCTGTCCTTACCAACCTGGTCTTTGCATTGGTGAATGTTTTGAATGCTATAACACACTAGTGGAGTATTAACGTAGGGTAAAGCATTGCACAGTCCTAGGGCACACTTACACAGGGTTTCGAAAGATGAGATGGCCATCAAGTTTTAAGAGACCCTAATCTGGAACATTTGCAGTTTACAGTTTATATAAGTGCAAAAATAAATGAAATAAAAACACACAAAAACATAAAAAAAAAGCCAAAAATAGTTGTGGTTTTATTTTTCTTCTTTATCTATTGTTTTTTTCTCTTATGTTCACTCTCTATTGTCTGCTCTCTATTGTTCTATATCTATTGTTCTATCTCTATTACTGTATTTTAGAACTGTAACATAGCTCCCACCTGTCCCTGATTTTGAGGGACTGTCCCTGATTTGGAGCAATGTCTCTCTGTCCCTCATCGCCCCTCATTTGTCCCTCATGTTGGTCTGCTCTATTGAGTTGAATATAAAATGCATTTTTTTATCTATCAAAAAGTGTTTTCCAGCCCTAAATCTTTCATCTGATTTCTAAATTGCTGCATTTGTAAATTCCAAAAGTCAATATAAACGAATAGAAGCTGTAAAAAAAGCACTCGTGGGTTTAACTAATCTAGTCCCTCATTCCCATCTCAAAAAGTTGGGAGGTATGCTGTAATGTTTTATTTTTACTATGTTTTATTGTATTTGATTTGCAGGTATGGCATGTCTTACTGTTATACTGTAATGTTTTATTGTTAAAGTGGGGTGCCCCTAAAAAAATAAATAAATAAAAGTCAGCAGCTACAAATACTGCAGCTGGTGACTTTTAATAATCGGACACTTACCTGTCCTAGGGTCCAGCGATGCAGGGTAAGGAAGCCCCCCTCGTTCCCCGCTCCACTCGCGGCGCCATCATTCGTACTGTGGGCACCCGGCTGTGGCTTCACAGCCGGGCACCCACTGCGCATGCGCGAGCGGCGCAGGGCGCCGTGATACGCCGCACAGTCATCTGGGACACGTGACGGTCCCAGATGACTGTGTGAAGTGAGGGGAAGTGATGTCACCAGCCCGGGCAAGGAAGAAGGCAGACTACGAGGGACCCCCTAACAACAGGTATTTAGAGGTGAGTAAAAATGTTTGTTTTTTTCAATAATTTTAAAATTTTTTCAAGATTTTTAAACACTTTTTTATTTGTTGGTGGCAACACCACTTTAACCATCATTTGCTTAGCAGGTATGCCATTCAGCTGCAGCACGGGTTTATTCTGACAGAAACAGCGTTTGCTCCAACGATACGTGAAGCCGTGACTCCTCACTGTAGGTGGGGATTTCAGCACCACAGTTAAAAAAAAAGAGCATATGTGCTGAAGCATGGGGGCAGGGGTGGAGGAGCTATTTTCTCCTAACATTAGGCGTGGATTGCCCCCATGCTTCGGTATATATTTTTTAGGCACAGATTGTTGTAAATGTTTTATTTTTACTATGTTTTATTGTATTTGCTTTGCAGGTATGGTATGTGTTACTGTAATGTTACTCTGTTTTATTATTATTATTATTATTATTATTGTTTTATAGTTAATATCTCCTAAACGGTGCATGTTTAGGAGATATTTACAGTACCTATAGGTAAGCCTTATTAAGTAATAGATCAGCGTTTACTTCCTCTTTAATTGTGAATAATAGGCCTACAATTATTGCTTTCATTTTGGCATGCCTGACTATATGTAACATGTATGGTGCAATCAATGTCTTCATATGTAGGTGTATGTATGGATGTGTTTACATATGTGTATTTATTTGGGGGTGGGGGCTTAAAAATGTATTTTGGCAGGCAATTTTAGGTGCTTGGATGTAACTTTGTTTTTCACACTTTTTTATCCACTAAACCTAAAGCAGAACTATAGTCTTCATTCTTACCTGTTCAACGGTCTTCTGTTAACACCAGCATCTTCTTCTGCGTCTCGTTCTTTTGGGCTCTTTATTGGCTGGGGGGGGTGGGGGTGATGTCACTCTTGCTCATGTGGGAGGTCGTCATGAGACTGTCATCCCGGTTCTCAGAGACCAGTCCGACACTGTAAGCTAAGGAATGTACACCAGTGCCACGTGTGCCCATCAGTGCCATCTCTGTGCCACTAGAGCCACGCCAGTGCAACCAGAGCCACACCAGTGCTACACCAGTGCCACTTGTGCCCATCAGTGCCACCTGTGCCCATCATTGCTCATCTTCGCCACATCAACCTCACCAGCCAGGAGTAACAGGATATATTTTGGGTTGTCATTTGTGGAATGTGCATGCCATGTGAGAGAAATAACCTGTTATAATGACAATTCGGTGTGAAAAAAATTCTTAATTTTGCAAAGAATTATGGGAAAAAATAACAACTTCAAAAAACTCATCATGCCTCTTACTAAATACCTTGGAATGTCTACTTTCCAAAAAGGGGTCATTTTGTGGGTATTTGTATTTTCCTGACTTGTTAGGGTCTCAAGAAATGAGATAGGCTTCAGTACATCAGGTGTGATCAGATGTGATCAATTTTCAGTGATTGGCACCATAGCTTGTAGACTCTATAACTTTCATACAGACTAAATAATATCAACTAATTTGGGTTATTTTTACCAAAGATATGTAGCAGTATAAATTTTGGCCCAAATTTATGAAGAAAAATGTTATAATAGAAATGAAGAAAAAATCTTTTTCATTTATAGCACAGAAAATAAAAAACCCAGTGGTGATTAGTGATGGACGAACTTCCGACGGGACGTTTCGCGAACGCGAAACGCGAACGGGCACAAACGTTCGCGAAAACGACCGTTCGCCGCGGGCTCCATTGACTTCAATGGGAGGCGAATTTCGCAAACCTTTAGGTCGAATTTGCGGCCACGGGGTAATTATTAGGGGGTAGCACGTAGTCCCACCACCTGGACAATAGCATAATACATGTATGAGGTGAATTTGGGATCGATAACTACAAGCATTTTTTTTTTATTTGGGAAATTGTTCTGACAATTCAGGACTATGGAGCTAATGAAGGCAATGGAGGAGAGGGAAGGTCAGGGACCAGGGTAGGCAAACAAGAGGGTGCAGGAGATACAGAGCACTGACAGCAGCACCGTAATACAGAGCACTGACATCAGCACCGTGACATACAGCGCTGACAGCAGCTCCGTGACATACAGCGCTGACAGCAGCTCCGTGACATACAGCGCTGACAGCAGCTCCGTGACATACAGCGCTGACAGCAGCTCCGTGACATACAGCGCTGACAGCAGCTCCGTGACATACAGCGCTGACAGCAGCACCGTGACATACAGCGCTGACAGCAGCTCCGTGACATACAGCGCTGACAGCAGCTCCGTGACATACAGCGCTGACAGCAGCTCCGTGACATACAGCACTGACAGCAGCTCCGTGACATACAGCGCTGACAGCAGCTCCGTGACATACAGCGCTGACAGCAGCACCGTGACATACAGCGCTGACAGCAGCTCCGTGACATACAGCGCTGACAGCAGCTCCGTGACATACAGCGCTGACAGCAGCTCCGTGACATACAGCGCTGACAGCAGCTCCGTGACATACAGCGCTGACAGCAGCTCCGTGACATACAGCGCTGACAGCAGCTCCGTGACATACAGCGCTGACAGCAGCTCCGTGACATACAGCGCTGACAGCAGCTCCGTGACATACAGCGCTGACAGCAGCACCGTAAGCAGCCCCAGGAGGAAGTCAGCACAGCACAGGGATGGTGTGATCCCCTCATAATAAGAACCCCCAGGAGGAAGTCAGCACAGCACAGGGATGGTGGGAGCCCCTCATAATAAGAACCCCCAGGAGGAAGTCAGCACAGCACAGGGATGGTGGGAGCCCCTCATAATAAGAACACCCAGGAGGAAGTCAGCACAGCACAGGGATGGTGGGAACCCCTCATAATAAGCAGCCCCAGTAGAAATATGACACCGCTCAACCTCTTCAAAGAGGAGGGTAGGGGCATATAGTACGGTGTGCTTTTTTGGGTCAGGGAAGTGAGCCAAATGAATTAAGAAGGTCTGTGTGCTTGATTCCAAAAATTGTTTATAGACATATACATGGTCTACTGATCACATGTGTTGAATTCCTCCGAGATCCATGCCTCATTCATTTTTAGAAATGTGAGGTAGTTAACACTGTCGTGAGCTAGGCGAGTACGCTTATCGGTCACAATCCCCCCTGCTGCGCTGAACGTCCTTTCGGACAGGACACTGGATGAGGGGCAAGCCAACAGTTCGATTGCAAATTGGGCAAGCTCTGGCCAGAGGTCAAGCCTGCCCACCCAGTAGTCTAGGGGTTCATCACTCCTCAGAGCGTCCACATCGGCCGTTAACCCAATGTAGTCGGACACCTGACGGTCTAGGCGTTCCCTGATGCTGGATCCGGATGACACCTGTCGATGGGTCGGCTGAAAGAATGACCTCATATCCGAAGTCACCAACACATCTTCAAACCGGCCTCTTCTTGCAGGCGCTGTTGGATTGGTACCCGCAAATCCTTCTCTGGGAGTGGGAATTGCTCCTCTGCCAGCGCACGCAAAAGCAGAATGCAGCATTTCTCGAAGCAAGGCCTGGAAGTGCTGCATTCTGACAGCCCTCTGCGACGGCGGTAACATTTCCGCCATTTTGTGTTTGTACCGGGGATCTAAGTACGTTGCCACCCAGTACTGGTCCTTGACCCTCATGCTTTTTATACGGGGGTCCCTATTAAAACACTGGAGCATGAAGGCCCCCATTTGCACTCAAGCGGAAGGTATGTGGTGGTGGTGGTGTTGTTGGTGGTAGTGTCTTTGGGGGTGCACATAGCAGAGAGTGAAGAAGAGGGTGCAGATCGAGAGGATGAGGAGGGTGCAGAAGAATAAGGCTGAGTGAGCCACTCAACCAAGTCTGGTGCGTCCTTTAAAGTAATTGAACGCACCTTCTGCAACTTCCCACTTTGGCTCAAGGCTGTTGCTCCTGCCCTACCCCTACCACCCCTGCGGAAGGGCCTGCCTCTTCCTCTGCCTGTCATTTTTTAAATCACCCTGTGACAAAACTCTTAGTCCCTATACCGCTGAAGGACTGCTGCAGTATAGGGCAGCGGTCAGCAGTAGTGCACGTCAACCCTATGTATTGTGGACCGATAGCGGTCCTTACAGAACAGCAGACTGTACTGCACTCAGGCCTATGTACCGTAGCACCCTATACCAAGTTACCAGTCCTTATAAAAACTTTTGTGGACCAAGCAGGTTGTGTGTTAGTGATTAGCAGACTGTACGTCAGTCCCTATACCAATGAAGGACTGCTGCAGTATAGGGCAGCGGTCAGCAGTAGTGCACGGCAACCCTATGTATTGTGGACCGATAGCGGTCCTTACAGAACAGCAGACTGTACTGCACTCAGGCCTATGTACCGTAGCACCCTATACCAAGTTACCAGTCCTTATAAGAACTTTTGTGGACCAAGCAGGTTGTGTGTTAGTGATTAGCAGACTGTACGTCAGTCCCTATACCAATGAAGGACTGCTGCAGTATAGGGCAGCGGTCAGCAGTAGTGCACGTCAACCCTATGTATTGTGGACCGATAGCGGTCCTTACAGAACAGCAGACTGTACTGCACTCAGGCCTATGTACCGTAGCACCCTATACCAAGTTACCAGTCCTTATAAAAACTTTTGTGGACCAAGCAGGTTGTGTGTTAGTGATTAGCAGACTGTACGTCAGTCCCTATACCAATGAAGGACTGCTGCAGTATAGGGCAGCGGTCAGCAGTAGTGCACGGCAACCCTATGTATTGTGGACCGATAGCGGTCCTTACAGAACAGCAGACTGTACTGCACTCAGGCCTATGTACCGTAGCACCCTATACCAAGTTACCAGTCCTTATAAGAACTTTTGTGGACCAAGCAGGTTGTGTGTTAGTGATTAGCAGACTGTACGTCAGTCCCTATACCAATGAAGGACTGCTGCAGTATAGGGCAGCGGTCAGCAGTAGTGCACGTCAACCCTATGTATTGTGGACCGATAGCGGTCCTTACAGAACAGCAGACTGTACTGCACTCAGGCCTATGTACCGTAGCACCCTATACCAAGTTACCAGTCCTTATAAAAACTTTTGTGGACCAAGCAGGTTGTGTGTTAGTGATTAGCAGACTGTACGTCAGTCCCTATACCAATGAAGGACTGCTGCAGTATAGGGCAGCGGTCAGCAGTAGTGCACGGCAACCCTATGTATTGTGGACCGATAGCGGTCCTTACAGAACAGCAGACTGTACTGCACTCAGGCCTATGTACCGTAGCACCCTATACCAAGTTACCAGTCCTTATAAGAACTTTTGTGGACCAAGCAGGTTGTGTGTTAGTGATTAGCAGACTGTACGTCAGTCCCTATACCAATGAAGGACTGCTGCAGTATAGGGCAGCGGTCAGCAGTAGTGCACGTCAACCCTATGTATTGTGGACCGATAGCGGTCCTTACAGAACAGCAGACTGTACTGCACTCAGGCCTATGTACCGTAGCACCCTATACCAAGTTACCAGTCCTTATAAAAACTTTTGTGGACCAAGCAGGTTGTGTGTTAGTGATTAGCAGACTGTACGTCAGTCCCTATACCAATGAAGGACTGCTGCAGTATAGGGCAGCGGTCAGCAGTAGTGCACGTCAACCCTATGTATTGTGGACCGATAGCGGTCCTTACAGAACAGCAGACTGTACTGCACTCAGGCCTATGTACCGTAGCACCCTATACCAAGTTACCAGTCCTTATAAAAACTTTTGTGGACCAAGCAGGTTGTGTGTTAGTGATTAGCAGACTGTACGTCAGTCCCTATACCAATGAAGGACTGCTGCAGTATAGGGCAGCGGTCAGCAGTAGTGCACGGCAACCCTATGTATTGTGGACCGATAGCGGTCCTTACAGAACAGCAGACTGTACTGCACTCAGGCCTATGTACCGTAGCACCCTATACCAAGTTACCAGTCCTTATAAGAACTTTTGTGGACCAAGCAGGTTGTGTGTTAGTGATTAGCAGACTGTACGTCAGTCCCTATACCAATGAAGGACTGCTGCAGTATAGGGCAGCGGTCAGCAGTAGTGCACGTCAACCCTATGTATTGTGGACCGATAGCGGTCCTTACAGAACAGCAGACTGTACTGCACTCAGGCCTATGTACCGTAGCACCCTATACCAAGTTACCAGTCCTTATAAGAACTTTTGTGGACCAAGCAGGTTGTGTGTTAGTGTTTAGCAGACTGTGCGTCAGTCCCTATACCGCTGAAGGACTGCTGCAGTATAGGGCAGCGGTCAGCAGTAGTGCACGGCAACCCTATGTATTGTGGACCGATAGCGGTCCTTACAGAACAGCAGACTGTAACGCACTCAGGCCTATGTACCGTAGCACCCTATACCAAGTTACCAGTCCTTATAAGAACTTTTGTGGACCAAGCAGGTTGTGTGTTAGTGTTTAGCAGACTGTGCGTCAGTCCCTATACCGCTGAAGGACTGCTGCAGTATAGGGCAGCGGTCAGCAGTAGTGCACGGCAACCCTATGTATTGTGGACCGATAGCGGTCCTTACAGAACAGCAGACTGTACTGCACTCAGGCCTATGTACCGTAGCACCCTATACCAAGTTACCAGTCCTTATAAAAACTTTTGTGGACCAAGCAGGTTGTGTGTTAGTGATTAGCAGACTGTACGTCAGTCCCTATACCAATGAAGGACTGCTGCAGTATAGGGCAGCGGTCAGCAGTAGTGCACGTCAACCCTATGTATTGTGGACCGATAGCGGTCCTTACAGAACAGCAGACTGTACTGCACTCAGGCCTATGTACCGTAGCACCCTATACCAAGTTACCAGTCCTTATAAAAACTTTTGTGGACCAAGCAGGTTGTGTGTTAGTGATTAGCAGACTGTACGTCAGTCCCTATACCAATGAAGGACTGCTGCAGTATAGGGCAGCGGTCAGCAGTAGTGCACGGCAACCCTATGTATTGTGGACCGATAGCGGTCCTTACAGAACAGCAGACTGTACTGCACTCAGGCCTATGTACCGTAGCACCCTATACCAAGTTACCAGTCCTTATAAGAACTTTTGTGGACCAAGCAGGTTGTGTGTTAGTGATTAGCAGACTGTACGTCAGTCCCTATACCAATGAAGGACTGCTGCAGTATAGGGCAGCGGTCAGCAGTAGTGCACGTCAACCCTATGTATTGTGGACCGATAGCGGTCCTTACAGAACAGCAGACTGTACTGCACTCAGGCCTATGTACCGTAGCACCCTATACCAAGTTACCAGTCCTTATAAGAACTTTTGTGGACCAAGCAGGTTGTGTGTTAGTGTTTAGCAGACTGTGCGTCAGTCCCTATACCGCTGAAGGACTGCTGCAGTATAGGGCAGCGGTCAGCAGTAGTGCACGGCAACCCTATGTATTGTGGACCGATAGCGGTCCTTACAGAACAGCAGACTGTAACGCACTCAGGCCTATGTACCGTAGCACCCTATACCAAGTTACCAGTCCTTATAAGAACTTTTGTGGACCAAGCAGGTTGTGTGTTAGTGTTTAGCAGACTGTGCGTCAGTCCCTATACCGCTGAAGGACTGCTGCAGTATAGGGCAGCGGTCAGCAGTAGTGCACGGCAACCCTATGTATTGTGGACCGATAGCGGTCCTTACAGAACAGCAGACTGTAACGCACTCAGGCCTATGTACCGTAGCACCCTATACCAAGTTACCAGTCCTTATAAGAACTTTTGTGGACCAAGCAGGTTGTGTGTTAGTGATTAGCAGACTGTACGTCAGTCCCTATACCAATGAAGGACTGCTGCAGTATAGGGCAGCGGTCAGCAGTAGTGCACGGCAACCCTATGTATTGTGGACCGATAGCGGTCCTTACAGAACAGCAGACTGTAACGCACTCAGGCCTATGTACCGTAGCACCCTATACCAAGTTACCAGTCCTTATAAGAACTTTTGTGGACCAAGCAGGTTGTGTGTTAGTGATTAGCAGACTGTACGTCAGTCCCTATACCAATGAAGGACTGCTGCAGTATAGGGCAGCGGTCAGCAGTAGTGCACGGCAACCCTATGTATTGTGGACCGATAGCGGTCCTTACAGAACAGCAGACTGTACTGCACTCAGGCCTATGTACCGTAGCACCCTATACCAAGTTACCAGTCCTTATAAGAACTTTTGTGGACCAAGCAGGTTGTGTGTTAGTGTTTAGCAGACTGTGCGTCAGTCCCTATACCGCTGAAGGACTGCTGCAGTATAGGGCAGCGGTCAGCAGTAGTGCACGGCAACCCTATGTATTGTGGACCGATAGCGGTCCTTACAGAACAGCAGACTGTAACGCACTCAGGCCTATGTACCGTAGCACCCTATACCAAGTTACCAGTCCTTATAAGAACTTTTGTGGACCAAGCAGGTTGTGTGTTAGTGATTAGCAGACTGTACGTCAGTCCCTATACCAATGAAGGACTGCTGCAGTATAGGGCAGCGGTCAGCAGTAGTGCACGGCAACCCTATGTATTGTGGACCGATAGCGGTCCTTACAGAACAGCAGACTGTAACGCACTCAGGCCTATGTACCGTAGCACCCTATACCAAGTTACCAGTCCTTATAAGAACTTTTGTGGACCAAGCAGGTTGTGTGTTAGTGTTTAGCAGACTGTGCGTCAGTCCCTATACCGCTGAAGGACTGCTGCAGTATAGGGCAGCGGTCAGCAGTAGTGCACGGCAACCCTATGTATTGTGGACCGATAGCGGTCCTTACAGAACAGCAGACTGTAACGCACTCAGGCCTATGTACCGTAGCACCCTATACCAAGTTACCAGTCCTTATAAGAACTTTTGTGGACCAAGCAGGTTGTGTATTAGTGTTTAGCAGACTGTGCGTCAGTCCCTATACCGCTGAAGGACTGCTGCAGTATAGGGCAGCGGTCAGCAGTAGTGCACGGCAACCCTATCTATTGTGGACCGATAGCGGTCCTTACAGAACAGCAGACTGTACCGCACCCAAGCCTATGTACCGTAGCACCCTAGACAGACCAAGTTACCAGTCCTTATAAGAACTTTTGTGGAACAAGTGAGTTGTGAATGATTAGCAGACTGCAGCAGAAGGGCAGCAGTCAAGTATAATATTCTTTCTATATTTGGAAGAAAGAATATTATACGTGTACAAGCCTATTACCGTACCACTGATACCAGTCCTGAAAAGAACCTTTGTGGAACTAATAGTAACAGCAAGTCTTTAAAATTATCCTCACTGCCTGACACACTGCTTCCTGCCTGTCCCTATACAAATTGGCAAAAAAGAGTAGGCTGGAACGATTAGCTGGAACAGCTCTTTTGTGGACCTGATAGTAACAGCTAATGATGATGATGATGATGATGATGAAGAAAGACTAATCTGGCTGAGCTGTCCCTAAAATAGCAGCATACAGCGCTCTGTCCCTTTATCTAAACTGACAAAAGAAACTCAGGCTGCTGACCTAACACCTATACCAGTCCTGAAAAGAACTTTTGTGTACCAAATAGCTAGCGTTTTCTCTGTCCCTACTCCACACAGGATCCTTTCCCTACAGTGACAGAAGAAAGAATGTAAAATGGCCACCGGATCGGGTGTATTTATAGGTTAGGGGGAATGTCCAAGTGTCCATGAGCTGTCATGTCTCAATTGGTTGTCCTGTAACACATGATAAACGTGTCACGAAAGGTTAAAGTTCTTGTATACATTAAACACGTAAGTCCGCCGGGGCGAACGACGGAAAAAGGCGTTCGAACCCGCGGACGGCGAAAGTCGGAAATTCGCCGCGAAACGACCGCCGGGCGAACCGTTCGGCCATCACTAGTGGTGATAAAATACCACCAAAAGAAAGCTCTATTTGTGTGAAAAAAAGGACAAAAATGTAATATGGGTACAGTGTTGTATGACTGAGTAATTGTCATTTAAAATGTGAGAGCACCGAAAGTGGAAAATTGTTTTGGTTAGGAAGGGGGTTTAAGTGCCCAGTGGTTAACAGGAATGCAGGAAATAGTCTCTGTGGTGTTGACTAAGTTGAAGGCAGAGATCCTCTGGGCTGGACAGCCTAAGTAGGCAGGACTGACGAACAGGATATCATCAACAGCTGAGTAATTGTGGAGAGATAGGAGCTGGCAATTAGCCGACAGCTCAGCAGGCAGCTCAGTGAAGGAAGGGCTGAGCCCAGCCCTGACATATATACAATCTCTCTGAACCTACCAATCCAGCCGAGAGACTCTGAAAGAACACGCTGATCAAGTCATGTGTTCCACCCATGGAGCCGTGGCGTCACTTCCAGTTTCCCACTGGCACAGAGAAACCGGAAATGACGCCGCGGTTCAGAGGTAGCCGTCTGCTACGTAGACTCATCCACTTCATTCCAGAAGAAGAGAAAGCAGTAGTAGTTGGAACAATCATCAATTCCCGACTTGACTACACAAACTCCCTCTACATAGGACTACCCAAATACCAGATTGTATGCCTACAAGTTGTCCAAAACACGGCAGCAAGACTAGTCACAGGAAAAAAAAACATGGAAATCCATCTCCCCATCCCTGAGGACCCTACGTTGGCTAACCGTAAAGGATTGGATAACTTTCAAGACCCTCTGCCTCACCCACAAATGCACACAAGGAAACTCTCCTCAATACCTATACGAGAAAATAAAACACTACACATCCAATCGCAGCCTCCGATCAACTAACCAAAACCTCCTCCTCATCCCCAAGTCCCGCTACAAATCAAATGGAGAACAAAGATTCACAGTCAAATGACCATGGCTATGGAATACTCTACCTACTAACATCCGCTTCGAAGAAAAACATGGGGCCTTCAGAAAAAAACTCAAGACCTACCTCTTCTAAGATGCAGGACAACACAGGAAGGATCAAGTGCCTTGAGGTGATTCAGTTCGCAGTTGCAGCACTATACAAGTCATTCATTCAGGAAGGCACTGCCCATGTCCTACAACGGTGTCAATAGAAAACCCCAAAACAAGGAGAATGACTGTAGATGGGAGTGTTGCGTCGCATTACTTTGCGTCACAAGGACTCACTTAAGCAGGCAAATGAAGGATCTCACCTGCAATCATGTGATTGCATAGACTTCACGCTGCCCATAGTGCACTGCGTCTGGCGCCCTTACACAGTGCACTCAAAGGACCTTTTTTTATTTTTTTAAAGGAACTTTTTTTTGTGAGTAGTTTTGGGGGGGTGAAGCCCGTGCGCCCCCTATGGACAGGTTGCCACTGCAGTTGTCTATAGCAGAGAACAAGCCACACACTGAAACAAAAATGCAGTGTATGTTCTACAAATTTGTAATGCGATTATGCTTTGTACCCATTTTAAATTGAAATAATGCTTCTAACAAAGAAAAAAAAAGCGTTTTAAATTCTCAATTTTCATTCTTGCAGCAAGCGAAGGCTTTCATCTCTTAATGCATGCATACGTACGTCGTCGTGTATTAGAAATGTTTTTTAGTTAACAGAAAATGAGCATTGATAAGCGGAGGTAAAATACAATACATGAGATTAGTTCCTTTCAGGTTCCATTTATAGTGCAGTGATTTGTATCTGCCTTCTTATTATCTGCCATTATTTGCATAAAGTCATTGCACAACAATGAACTTAGATATGGGGACTTTTTCTCTACTACCTGACAATAATGTGACTCTTGTGTTCAAATGGGAATCTACTGGCTGTTCAAATTTAAAGTGACACTAAAATTTGGCTTACGAAAATCCATTAAAGTACATACTGTAGTTATATAGTTACATAGTTAGTCTGGCTGAAAAAAGACACACGTCCATCTAGCTAAAACAATAAAAGGGGGAAAAAAAGCATGTGTTTTTAACTCATAAATGTCCCTTCTATATTGCTCTCAGCCTCCTCCAAATCTCCGAATTCCTTTTCTTTGCTGCTGTGATCTGATTTCCTTTTGGAGAGTTGCTACGTTCATTCCCCATAGTGTATGCAGGAATATAGCCATCCTCACTTGCTCCCCCCAAGATGGACTATGGATTTTGGGCACGATTCTGCCTGCCTTTCCGATTGCAAATCGCTGCCAAACACGTGACGTGCGTATGACATGATCTGTTTTCGGTGATTATACTGAAAGTGAGTTCCTGGGCCCGCAGGAAATGGGCATACCTCCAGCCACTCGGATCTGCCAGGGAGAAGCTTGGGATGTTACCATAGCAATGACAGAGTATTTAACCACTTCAATACCAGCCACTTATACACCTTCCTGCCCATGCCAATTTTCAGCTTTCAGGACTGTCGCAATTTGAATGACAATTATGCGGTCATACTACTCTAACCCAAACAAATTTTTTAGCATTTTGTTCCCACAAATAGAGCTTTCTTTTGGTGGTATTTAATCACCTCTGCGATTTTTATTTTTTGTGCTGAACATTTTGAAAAAAAAAAGTTTTTCTTTGTTTCTGTTACTTTTTTTTGCAAATAAGTAAGTTTTCTTCTTCAATGATGGGCACTGATATGGCTGCACTGAAGGGAACTGATAAGGCGGAACTGATGGGCACCAATGAGGTGGCACTGACGGTGACGGGCACTGATGATAGCCACTGATAGGTGGCACTCATGGGCACTGATAGGTGGCCCTGGTATGCAGATCTGATGGGCACTCGTAGGTGGCACTGATGGGCACTCGTAGGTGGCACTGATAGGTACTTATAGGTGGCACTGATGGATACTTATGGGTGGCATTGATAGGTGGGCACAGATGGGCACTGATAGGTGGCACTGATGGACACTGATGTGTGGCACTGATGACACTGATATGTGGCATTGTTGGGCATCCATGTTTCGTAATGTGCCTCAGAGGTGCCAGTCAGTGCCCATTTTTGGGCACTGATTGGCATATTTTGGGCATATTTTTTCACATGTGGATGGCCATGGGGGATGTACCTGGCCATCCACATGCTGGGGACTTCCCTGGTGGTCCTGGGGGCTTCCCTGGTGGTGTAGTGTGGGCATCTGAGGGGGGGTCTGCGCTGATAAACAATCAGCGCAGACCCCCCATCAGGAGAGCCGCCGATCGTCTCTCCTCTACTCACGTCTGTCAGTCTGTCAGACGCGAGTGAGGAAGAGCCGATCAGCGGCTCTTCCTGTTTACATCATGATCAGCTGTGATTGGACACAGCTGATCACGTGGTAAAGAACCTCCGTCGGAAGCTTTTTACAGAGATCGGTGTAGCGGTGTGTCAGACTGACACACCGCAGCACGATTGCCGCGATGCGCGCAACCCGCGGGCACACGGCGCCTGTTATCCTGAAGGACGTCATATGACGCCCAGTCAGGATAACTGAACCACCGCCCCAGCTGTAATTCTGCTATAGGCCGGACGGAAAGTGGTTAAAGACTCGGTAAGGTATCCCATACATCTGCTGAGGAAGACCAATCAGAGGTCAAGGCGCATGCAGAGGGGAGGATCTGAGCCTGTGACGTCATGCAGTCATGGTGGTGAGCCAGCAGATGCTCTCATTACATACAATAAGCGATTGTTTGTTTTTATATAATAAGTCTCCTCTTTTAAATACATTTTATAAAGCAGAGCGCACTGTGCCAGCTGTGTTTTTGATTACATGATAATACGAGTCCCTTGAAGTGGAGGAATATCTAAGGACCGAGGCTGTGTAGTCCTGGAGATCAACTCCCTATCTATGAGATATACATTGGGTGGAGTGGAGATCGCAAAAGTGTGAAAGTGAACAGCTGATTCCTGATAAAAAATATATTTTTTTATTATATTGAATTTTCATGTATAATTTGCACAAGGTGTAATATTGAGTCACCACTGTAGTAGTGCTGCACTGTATGTGTGTGTTCTCGAGCAACAAATCACACTAGAATTTAGGTAAAACCTGTGTGTAAAAACGCACCTGGTTCAGGGCCAAAGTTTGGTCACTGAGCTCCTTTTGCATGGCAAACACTCATAGAATGAATATGTTGCCCTTTGCTTGACACGTGAAATTGCGTAGAAACTGCACACACGACAGTGGGAGTGAGAATGTGTGAGTTTCTGTTCCCGCGAGATGTGAACAGGTCCTATAGTAGGAGGGATTTCTGAACCTTATTAAAAAGACTTTAAAATAATTTTTTAAAAGAATTTCTGTTCCGTGAGATGTGAACAGGTCTTCGAGTAGAAGGGATTTCTGAACCTTAATAAATAGACAAAATTGTCTCTCTCTCTCTCTCTCTCTCTCTCTCTCACACACAAAAAATTCAACTCCTGACCGCTTATCATATGTCATAATTGGAAAAAAAAATGTCACATGTATGATATTAAATTGGCCTTAGATGGTGGTTCCATTGTCCAGAATGGGAGTTCACAAATAGACAGACTATTGCAAATCCTTTACTAAATATATGTCGGCTTGATTAACACTAGACTGTTTTCTTGATTCTGTCTGCAATGTGCTAAAGATCTGTTCTTCTTTGAACTGTGTCTAGATGTTGTTTAATCTGTACCCCGAACCAATATGATACAAGGCTACCGCTGGGAAATCCTGGGGCGGCTAAATAAAAGAATGGTCTAATCTAAAAACGTGAAATAAAGGGGATGTTAGAGGGGAGTGACCACATGCAATACTCTTTATTCAGTTGAAGCTCCAGGCACCGGGGCACGTATACAAAACGCTCATCGATGCCCTTACTGTATGTGTTCATTAAAAATTATTAAATGGATGTACTTAAATCTGTCTTGATATCAGCCTCTTTTAACCACTTCTCCCCAGATGGCTGTCATATGACATCCTTGGTTTGAAGGGGTTATACCGGGATGATGCCTGCAGCTGCTCCTTGTATCAAATTTTTCAGCAGCTAATGCTCTTTAAAAAGGAATTAAAGCCTTAATAAAAATAGACCCTACAAGGCAAAGGCCTAATGAGCTAGTATTCATAGCATACTAGCTCATTATGAATAATTTACCTGAGATAGAAGCCCCCGAAGTGACCCTCATCATCCTCCTCCGATGCTGCCATGATACCTGGAGGGATGATGTCACCCCTGCGCTTTGGGCGCGGGAGCCGCCACTAACATCATGATTGCCGTTAGAAGCATGCGCCGTAGACATCGGTGCCAGTCATTTGCAAATATCTCCTGAACCGTGTAGGTTTAGGAGATATTTCTTGGACCTACAGGTAAGCCTTAATCTAGGCTTGCCTGTAGGTCAAAGTGGCCTGTAAGGGTTTACAACCACTTTAATGTAGACATGATTGAAGTGGCTATACAACCATTCCATCACTTCTACAGGTGGTAGATTATGGTCCCCCCACCGCCTTTCCCGGGCTGTCCCATTTCATTGGGGAACTTAGGACTGCTCTGACCAGCGGCATCCTATTCACTGCACAGAGAGGAACTGACATTGTTCCTCCCTCTGTGTGAGATCAGAAATCAGAAGCAACAAGAATTACATCAGTTATGGTTTGACCAATGCTGGCTTGTACAAGCATCTGATCAAACTGATCTTGGCTGGAGGCCAGGGGAGACCCTAGATCTCTCCATAAAGAGGGTCTACCATGCTTATTGCTATCACAAGGGATGTTGTTCAAAAATAAGTATTCATTCAAGATATTTCAAAGCATCCCCATCCCACCATGTGCAATTGTATGCGCATACGTATGTCCCGCACGCATATGTAAACGGTGATCGCACCACACATGTGAAGTATCACAGTGAAGGTCAGAGCGAGAGCAATAATTTTATATCCAAACCTCCTGTGTACCTCTAAACTGGTAACCTGTAAAGGCTTTTTTTGTAATTCCTTTATTTAACCATAAGATGCATTGTACAAACCACATCATGGTACAATTATATGGATTGACAAATAGCAGAGACATCAGCAGAACTAGGAAGTTAGCTCAACAGGTTTCCAGTTGTTCAAATAGAATCAAAACTGAGAGGGCTCAATGGTAGATATTTCCAGAATGCCAGCCTATACAGTG
The DNA here is from genome assembly GCF_037356315.1 of Lithobates pipiens. Taxonomy (NCBI): domain Eukaryota; kingdom Metazoa; phylum Chordata; class Amphibia; order Anura; family Ranidae; genus Lithobates; species Lithobates pipiens. The sequence goes on from NW_027507755.1 coordinate 12,217,563, forward strand.
GAGCCCCAGGTCAAGAATGCAACCACATGGAGTAAAAAATAGAAAATACCAGGGTTAGAAGTGCCCAGTGGCCAATGGAGCCCAATAAGGGAGCATAGACCAAAGACACAATTAGTAACAGAAGAACTGCACAAAAACTTCAAATAAAGAGTTCACAAGCTAAATTGTGGGGTACATAAAGAGGAGAGAGGAGAGGAAGGGAAAGGAATAGGAGGGGAGGGGCAGAGACAAGAGAGAGGCAGCAAGCACAGGCAGAGGCAAGAGCAGTGGAGGAAAGATTTCTGTCCAACCCCAGAAAATTATGAGGTGGACACGGCCACAGGACAACTGGCAGTTGAACTGGGATGCTGGGCTCAAATTCCGGGTTACCCAAAATAGGGAACATGGAGAAGGGTAGAGGGGGAATCGAAGAGCAATGGAAGGTGTCCTTAGATACCAGCAGAGTGCTCTCCAAAGTAGGGTGTTTGCTGAGAACTTTCGGGAGAGGGGAGGCAATCCAGGGCAAAATCCTCAACGTACTACTGGAATCCTCCGACTTCATAAACACCCATTGTATAGTCTTTTAAAACATTTCTTATGGAGATTTTTAGGTACTGTAGTTTGGAGCCATTCCACAGGCATACACAATTTTAAAATTTGACATATTAGGTATCTACAGTATTTACTCAGCGTAGCATCATCTTTTACATTTTACCCCAAAAATTGGGTATTATATAGTGTTTGTGTGCACTAAATGTTTTTTTTTTTTTTAATTGTGTTTGAAAAACCACTGTACAACTGCTGCATGACATAAAAAAATTGCAACACCTACCTCTGCTAAAAAAAAAACAGTGTAAAACAACACAACCATTGGTCCCTCCACACATGCAAGGGTCCTGGGTGTAATCCTTGACTTTGACCTCTCCTTCAGCTCCCATATCCAATCACTGACTAAATCCTACCGCCTTCACCGTCGCAACATCTCCAGAATTCAACCCTTCCTGACTGATGACAATGTAAAGCAACTTATTCACTCCTTGATTATTTGCCGCCTTGACTACTGCAACTCTCTCCTTAATGGACTACCCTTAAGCAGGTTATCCCTCCTTCAGTCTATTATGAATACTGCTGCTAGACTAATACACCTCGCTAACCAATTCATGACTGCTGACCCTCTCTGCCAATCCCTTCACTGGCTCCCCTTACCCCACTGTGTAAAATTCAAAATTCTAATCATAACATACAAGGGCATTCACAACATCGCCCCCATCTACATCACCAACCTCACCTGCAGATATCGCCCAAATCGTCCCCTCCGCTCCTCCCAGGATCTCCTGCTCTCTAGCTCCCTTGTTACCTCCTCCCATGCTTGCCTTCAAGGCTTCTCCAGAGCCTCTCCAAACCTCTGTAACCCCCTATTCCAGTATATCCGATCAGCCCCTAACCTGTCCACCTTTAGGAGATCCTTGAAAACTCATTTATTCAGGGAAGCCTATCCCACACCCACCTAACAACTGTCTCTGAGCCACCCCCATCAAATCCTTCTCTGCAGCTATTACCTTTTGTACTACCCCATCCCTTTAGAATGTAAGCTCTATGAGCAGGGCCCTCCTGTACCTTTTTGTATTGAACTGTAATTGTATTGTCCCCCCTATACATTGTAAAGCACCCCACTTCTGCTCTCCTGGCCCTTCCCCACTGTTGAGTGCTCTCACAGCAAACAGCTTGCTATGGGGGTACCCGAGCCCAGCCGCAGCTCCATGTGTCTATTCAGACATGGAGCTCAGCTAGGCCCCGCCCCCTCTCTCTTCATTGGCTCACTAACCTTGATTGACAGCAGCGGGAGTCAATGGCGCTCCACTGCTGTCTCAGCCAATGAGGAGGAGGGTCCCAGGCAGCTGAGTCTCTTGTGCACCATCGCTGGATAGAGATGGGGCTCAGGTAAGTATTAGTGGGGCTGCTTCACACGGAAGGCTTTTTATCCCAATGTATAGAATGCATTAGGATAAAAAAAACTTCTGCCTTTACAACCACTTCAAGTGGTTAAACAATACTGACAGAGAGGTATGGGAAAATAATAAAAGCTAATCAGTCTACATGAGCTGGCAATGAGCACTCTTTCAGGTGGAGAGAGCAGTGTGATAGCTCATCACTGTCCATTCTCAGTTTGGGGATGGGAAGAAGGCCAGGATGTAATTCTAAACTGCACCAGGGAACAGTCAGCACACCAACTTGGCTGTGCTATCCGGCAGAGCTGGGTATATCTCAGAGCTGGCTGAACAGCAATACAAATCCTTTGGCAATTAAAAAATCATTCATATATGTTTTTTTATTTTTTTATTGAGCATTCAGCTGTCTGGCTGGGTTTCAGTTTTTAACTAAAAGTAAAAATACTCCCTTGCAGTGGGGCTGTGCTGGTATGGGGTATCAGCTAGCTCACTTAAATCTAGGGACAGGGCTGGTTCTATCATTAGGCAAACTAGGAAGCTGCCTACTTTCTTCTCTTCTGCAGCAAGCAACTAATTCTCAGCATCAGAAGGCAGCCACAGCTCCTTTTGCACATATTATCAGAGGCGCAGCAGTGACTGAGGACTGTGTCTGTGTCCAGACTCCTGAATGAATGGAAGCAAGCAAAAATTCATTGATGGGCACTGGTGAGGCTGCTTTTGATGGGTGCTGGGGAGGCTGCATTTGATGGGTGCTGTTGAGGCTGCATTTGACGGGGACTTCATTAAAAAGGTGGTGGCAAAGGGGGGGGGGTCAAGGGTCAAGGGTGGTGCCAAGGTGCTGTGTCAAGTACCTGGTGGAAAGTGAGCTGGAGAGAGGGCTGGATGGCTGGAGAGATGGCTTCTCTTGCACCTCCTGTCCGACACCCCTGATAGTGGTGACAGGTAGTGAAGGACACAGAGTGGCACGAGGGCCGATGTAGTGGATGGTGCTGGCCGGAACTTGACAGGAATCAGATGGCTGTAGCGCGATGGACAGCTGGGTCAGCAGAGGGAGGCGTAGCCGGGACGTAAGCCAAGAGTTTATCAACAGCCAGACAGAGCAGGTACCAATACGAAAGGCAGAGGCAGAAACGGGACACAGGCCGGGTTCGGTACACAGATGGGCAGCAAGGTACAAGAGCATCAGGCAATAGCAGAGTCAAACACAAGCCGGGATCAGATAGGCAGGCAGAGGTCAAGGAGAAGATTCAGATGAAGCCGAGTCAAGATACTGGAAACAGGAACAGATCAGGTTATCAAGTACTAGCTGAAAGACCACTCAGCAAGGTTCATGTGTCAGTGCTCAGTTTAAATAACTACTCGGCGCCCATACGTGCACGTGTGCGCATACCAATTCAAGTCCTTCTTTACACTGGTGCACCCGTATTTATGCGCAGGCATGTGCCTGTTAGCCGGACTTCTCTTACATTGCCCCCCCCTCAATGGGCAACCTCTGTATGCCCATCTGTAACCTCTTCTCAGGGTGAGCTTTGAAAAATGCCTGTATCAGTTTCTTGGCATGAAGATTGGTCTCTGGTTCCCAAGAGTTGTCTTCAGGCCCATAGTCCTTCCACTTAATTAAGAACTGGATCACGTTCCTTCTCTTCCTACAATACACAATTGTTTCGACCTCGTATTCCTCATTTCCGTCAATAATAGTAGGTGCGGGTGGACCTGACTCATGCCAGGAAAAGGGTCTTCCCTTTTGGCCTTTAGTAGGGAGAGATGGAAGACGGGATGAATCCTGTAAGTCTCTGGGAGCAAGAGTTCATAGGCAGCCGGATTAATCTGCCTTTTGATAGGAAAAGGGCCGATGTACCTAGGCCTGAGTTTCTTTGAAGGACATGACAGTCTTAAGTTGGCTGTGGATAGCCAGACCTGGTCTCCTACTTGGAGTGTAAGATCTCCTCTTCGTTTTCTGTCAAAAAACTTCTTATTGTCCAGTTGTGCTTAGGCAATGGCCTCCTACAAAACTTTGTTGTTAGACTGAGGCATACTTATTCTATCCTGGACTGCAGGAACCGAGGAGTCAGGCACGATTTCGGGCAGGAAAGCCAGAAAATACCCGTAATTTGCAAAAAACGGGACTTATCCCGTGGCCGAGTGAACGGCATCATTGTAGGCGAATTCGGCCAGGGGTAAAAGAGATGCCCAGTCATCTTGGGCAAAGGATGAGAAACACTGAAGGTACTGTTCCAAGGTCTGGTTTGTGCGCTCGGTCTGGCCATTCGTCTGGGGGTGATAGGCTGATGAGAAGCAGGTCTCAATTTTTAACATCTTGCACAGGTCTCTCCAGAACTTCGATGTAAACTGTACCCACCGGTCGGAGGTGATACTGCTGGGTAAACCATGGAGTCTTACCACTTCCTTGATGAAAGCACAAGCGGTCTCTGTGGAGGACGGGGTTCCTAACATGGGGATGAAATGAGCCATTTTAGTTTGTCTGTCCACAATCGCAAAGATTGACGTGAATCTTTCGGAAAGGTGGAAGCTAGACGATAAAATCCATACTGATTATCTTGGTGTGTAAACTTGTGGGTACAAATACCTTTTTGTTAAGCAAGAATAACCCCTCTTGTTCCTGGAAATGGATACCCGGTGATAGGACATCCCGGTGGAGGCTTGCTTAAGTTGGGTGGTTAGGTCTGCTTGTATAAACAGAAAACTTTGGGCTGGCAGGATGGTGTCTGTCTGGTGATGTCCTTCCTTTTCTGGGTACATGCGTGATAATGTGTCGGGTTTGCCATTCTTAGAACCCGGTCTGAAGGTAATATGGAAGGAGAAACCGGGAAAAAACAGTGCCCACCTGGCTTGATGTGGCCTCAGTCATCTGGCAGTTCTAAGATATTCAAGATTTTTGAGGTCAGTAAAAATGGGGTGTGCCGCTCCTTCTAGTAGGTAACGCCACTCTTCTAGGGCTGTTTTTATGGCTAGTAATTCTTGGTCATCCACATCGTAATTCTTCTCCGCGGGACTGAGTTTCCTTGAAGAAGGCGATGGGATGCAACAGGGACTTTGTTCCTTGATGCTGAGACAGGATGGTTCCCATGGCATTTTCTGAAGCGTCCACCTCGAGATGGTGAAGGCTCAATACTGGTCATTACATTCAAGACTCTAGTGGGTTTAGAAAGAAAAAAGGTTATACTTTGCCTAATTTAATAAACATTGCCGCCCAAAGGGTTACAGGCACAGCAAAAGATATGAAGATGGCTAAGTATAAATTCTGCCTCACTACTCCGGGGCATCCAGTTCGAGATAGTGCTGTTTGAGAAAGTGAAGAAATTCCAAAAGGTACTGTTTTCTAAAGTTCGAAAATATAAATAAAGGCCTTTTAACAGTATGTACAGTCCTTGAGGTGTTGGCATGAATACACTAATGGAAATGATTAATTAACAATAGTTCCTTTGACTATAGGTGTGAAGTACACTGTGCCAACAAGGATAACTGCAACTATAATATATCAAGGTAACAGTCAGAACAAATGTAATTAGAACATAGAAAATAAGTGCTCCACGGATAGCCTCCATTTTAAAGTGGGCTTGTAAACGTAATAAATGTATTCTTGTTCCAGGAAAACTTCAAAGGTAGGTACACGATAAGGATTCCTATTATGCAAATATATATATATATATATGTATATATATATATATATATATATATATATATATATATATATATATATATATATATATATATAAAACTACACAAATTTATAAGATGACTTACTATACATGGCTTTAGACTTGGCTGTTGGGAGAAAGGAAAGTGGTAATGTGTTCAAGTAATAAAACTGCAACTTCTCTGGCAGGGTAGAAACTGAATGTAAGCGTCGTACTGTATGCTGTCAATGGCAAAACCTAACCGTGGGCCTTTCTGAAAATAGAAACCATGATAACTTATCAGAAAATTCTAATAACACTCACACTTAAATCCTTAAATATATTAATTGCAACTTACACAATTTGTTGAAAACAAACTGAAACAACATAGATCAAATAAAGTGCAGCGCTCAAAAAGTATATATAAATAGTCTGTATGTGACTAATTACAATAACATTTTCAGAAAGTCCCAATAAAAAATCCAGAAATAAATTGTGAACACCTCTAATGTGCTTTGAAAGACAAGCTTCAGTGTTATCATTCCAATCTTCCACCACTGGTGAATATAAAAAGCCTCTTACCAGTATGTATTGACCCTCTACAAATAGAGTGGTAAAATGGTGCTTGTTTATCCAAGCTTTCTAGGATTTGTACGTGACATGTAAAATGTATAGATAGGCAACTGCTATCTTCATATTGATTAGTGGTTCCAAATTAATAATAACTACTGCATTAGGTAACAGACAGAAAATATACACTCTGCATCTTTCCAAATAACTGTTTTGCTTTATTATGACGCAATTGACGGTTTTTACACACATGATTACGTAGGTATCACATTAATATTACAATTGTACGTTTATGGTAACAAGGGGCGTAACATAGGCAGACTAATTCTAATCAGGACTGGAAAGAATGCAAACATGTAATGGAAATATTATTAGTGCCATGTGCACAGTGAGGGAAGCGTGCAATACATACAAAATAGAATACAATTATATACAGAACTTACAAATTCCCTTTACATATGCGACCTGGGTTCCACAGCTTTCACCAGACCTTGTTCATTCTCACAGGTTTAGCTGGGCCACATTAACATATACCTGGTTCTCCCTCCTCAATGGTCCAGAGGCATCCCATATATGTTTAACTCATAAAATGCAAACATAACAGTCTCATAGTGTACTAGAAAAAAAATCCAGCAATTAAAAAAAAATAGGTATACACTCACATGCTAGTAGAAGAGATATGCATTCTGTAAAATCCAAAACAAATCCTCAACAAGATGGCCATGCACCTCAGCGTGATGACGTCACACAACGCTGCCTGTGAAGTGTGTAGCTTATCCCAACTCTCCTAATTAGAAACACAATACTGTATATATAGGAAATGAGTAGTATTGCAGCCATTTCTAGCTAGCATGCTTATTAGGATAATACATCCATTAGTAAAGCTGCCGGAAAGTGTTCCTATTACTTTTGCTTTAGGCACCAGAGACTGCTTTTATTGCATCAGCCAGAAATCAACAAGCATCCCACCTATCTACCCTTGTCCTTAAGAATGAGTGGAGTAATTTTGGTGAATTCAAATTTACTGATTTCATTTACAGCAAAAAGTGGAAATTGTACTTTTTATTTATTGAGTTGCTTTGGCACAATTGGCTTTAAAAATAAAAATAAAATATTTAAAGGGTATGTGTTATTTTCTTTGGGGAGTGTATTTAAGGTAGTTTTTTAAACTTCTTATTGAAGTTTTCACTAATATAAGAAATCTTAAACTCCAGAGGGTTGCATCCATGCTGGGAGGCCCCTGGTAAAAATAATAATAATTATTATTATTAATAATAATAAAATATTACATAACAGACCATTCAGTTCCTGCATAGCATTTGCAACAAGTACATTTTGTCAAAAAAAAATACAACTTCAACAAACTCGCCATGCCTCTTACTAAATACACTAAAGTCTACTTTATAGATTAAGGGGTAATTTGGGGGAGATTTGTAATTTCTTTGCATTTTGGGACCTCAAAAAAATAAAATGAGATAGGCCATCAGTACATAAGGACTGTTCAATTTTCAAATATATATATATGCCATAGTTTGTAGACACTATACGTTTTACAAACACAATTAAAATACACTTTTTAGGATTTGGGACATGTAGCAGAATACATTTTGGCCTAAATTTATGAAGAAATTTAATTTTATTGAATATGTTTAATAACAGAAAGTTAAAATTTTTGGTCTTTTTTGTTTATATAATAAAAAATATGAAAACCCAATGGTTTTCAAATATCACCAAAAGAAAGCTCTATTTGTCTGAAAAAATGATATTAATTTAATTTGCCTGCAGCTTTACGGAGCTCAAGTGATTAATTAGTGGACAAAAAAAAGTATTATAATTTGTCATTTTGAGTCTTGGTGATACCCCCTCCCCAATCTTGGTGGCCAAGTTCAGTGAACCAGTCACTGGTAGTGATGGCCGAACGGTTCGCCCGGCGGTCGTTTCGCGGCGAATTTCCGACATTCGCGGTCCGCACGTTCGAACGCCTTTTTCCGTCGTTCGCCGCGGCGGACTTACGTGTTTAATGTATACAAGAACTTTAACCTTTGGTGACACGTTTATCATGTGATACAGGACAGCCAATTGAGACATGACAGCTCATGGACACTTGGACATTCCCCCTAACCTATAAATACACCCGATCCGGTGGCCATTTTACATTCTTTCTTCTGTTACGATAGGGACAGGTTCCTGTGTGGAGTAGGGAGAGATAAACCACTAGCTATTTGGTACACAAAAGTTCTTTTCAGGACTGGTATAGGTGTTAGGTGTTGATAGGTTTGCTGTGCTGCTGATTCTTGCAGCAGCCTGAGTGTCTTTTGTTAGTTTAGAGAAAGGGAAAGGACGGTGTATGCTACAGGGACAGCCAGATTAGTCTTTCATCATCATCATCATCATCATCATCATTAGCTGTTACTATCAAGGTCCACAAAAGAGCTGTTCCAGTAACCACTAATCGTTCTCTTTTTTTGCCAATTTGTATAGGGACAGGAAGGAAGCAGTGTTGTCAGGCAGTGAGGGTAATTTTAAAGACTTGCTGTTATTATTAGTTCCACAAAGGTTCTTTTCAGGACTGGTATCAGTGGTACAGTAATAGGCTTGTACATGTATAATATTCTTTCTTCCAAATATAGAAAGGATATTATACTTGACTGCTGCCCTTCTGCTGCAGTCTGCTAAACATTCACAACTCACTTGTTCCACAAAAGTTCTTATAAGGACTGGTAACTTGGTATAGGGTGCTACGGTACATAGGCTTGAGTGCGGTACAGTCTGCTGTTCTGTAAGGACCGCTATCGGTCCACAATAGATAGGGTTGACGTGCACCACTGCTGACCGCTGCCCTATACTGCAGCAGTCCTTCAGCGGTATAGGGACTGACGTACAGTCTGCTAATCACTAACACACAACCTGCTTGTTCCACAAAAGTTCTTATAAGGACTGGTAACTTGGTATAGGGTGCTACGGTACATAGGCTTGAGTGCGGTACAGTCTGCTGTTCTGTAAGGACCGCTATCGGTCCACAATAGATAGGGTTGACGTGCACCACTGCTGACCGCTGCCCTATACTGCAGCAGTCCTTCAGCGGTATAGGGACTGACGTACAGTCTGCTAAACACTAATACACAACCTGCTTGGTCCACAAAAGTTCTTATAAGGACTGGTAACTTGGTATAGGGTGCTACGGTACATAGGCTTGAGTGCGGTACAGTCTGCTGTTCTGTAAGGACCGCTATCGGTCCACAATAGATAGGGTTGACGTGCACCACTGCTGACCGCTGCCCTATACTGCAGCAGTCCTTCAGCGGTATAGGGACTGACGTACAGTCTGCTAAACACTAATACACAACCTGCTTGGTCCACAAAAGTTCTTATAAGGACTGGTAACTTGGTATAGGGTGCTACGGTACATAGGCTTGAGTGCGGTACAGTCTGCTGTTCTGTAAGGACCGCTATCGGTCCACAATAGATAGGGTTGACGTGCACCACTGCTGACCGCTGCCCTATACTGCAGCAGTCCTTCAGCGGTATAGGGACTGACGTACAGTCTGCTAAACACTAATACACAACCTGCTTGGTCCACAAAAGTTCTTATAAGGACTGGTAACTTGGTATAGGGTGCTACGGTACATAGGCTTGAGTGCGGTACAGTCTGCTGTTCTGTAAGGACCGCTATAGGTCCACAATAGATAGGGTTGACGTGCACCACTGCTGACCGCTCACCTATACTGCAGCAGTCCTTCAGCGGTATAGGGACTGACGTACAGTCTGCTAATCACTAACACACAACCTGCTTGTTCCACAAAAGTTCTTATAAGGACTGGTAACTTGGTATAGGGTGCTACGGTACATAGGCTTGAGTGCGGTACAGTCTGCTGTTCTGTAAGGACCGCTATCGGTCCACAATAGATAGGGTTGACGTGCACCACTGCTGACCGCTGCCCTATACTGCAGCAGTCCTTCAGCGGTATAGGGACTGACGTACAGTCTGCTAATCACTAACACACAACCTGCTTGTTCCACAAAAGTTCTTATAAGGACTGGTAACTTGGTATAGGGTGCTACGGTACATAGGCTTGAGTGCGGTACAGTCTGCTGTTCTGTAAGGACCGCTATAGGTCCACAATAGATAGGGTTGACGTGCACCACTGCTGACCGCTCACCTATACTGCAGCAGTCCTTCAGCGGTATAGGGACTGACGTACAGTCTGCTAAACACTAATACACAACCTGCTTGGTCCACAAAAGTTCTTATAAGGACTGGTAACTTGGTATAGGGTGCTACGGTACATAGGCTTGAGTGCGGTACAGTCTGCTGTTCTGTAAGGACCGCTATAGGTCCACAATAGATAGGGTTGACGTGCACCACTGCTGACCGCTCACCTATACTGCAGCAGTCCTTCAGCGGTATAGGGACTGACGTACAGTCTGCTAATCACTAACACACAACCTGCTTGTTCCACAAAAGTTCTTATAAGGACTGGTAACTTGGTATAGGGTGCTACGGTACATAGGCTTGAGTGCGGTACAGTCTGCTGTTCTGTAAGGACCGCTATCGGTCCACAATAGATAGGGTTGACGTGCACCACTGCTGACCGCTGCCCTATACTGCAGCAGTCCTTCAGCGGTATAGGGACTGACGTACAGTCTGCTAATCACTAACACACAACCTGCTTGTTCCACAAAAGTTCTTATAAGGACTGGTAACTTGGTATAGGGTGCTACGGTACATAGGCTTGAGTGCGGTACAGTCTGCTGTTCTGTAAGGACCGCTATAGGTCCACAATAGATAGGGTTGACGTGCACCACTGCTGACCGCTCACCTATACTGCAGCAGTCCTTCAGCGGTATAGGGACTAAGAGTTTTGTCACAGGGTCATTTAAAAAATGACATGCAGAGGAAGAGGCAGGCCCTTCCGCAGGGGTGGTAGGGGTAGGGCAGGAGCAACAGGCTTGAGCCAAAGTGGGAAGTTGCAGAAGGTGCGTTCAATTACTTTAAAGGATGCACCAGACTTGGTTGAGTGGCTCGCTCAGCCTTACTCTTCTGCACCCTCCTCATCCTCTCGATCTGCACCCTCTTCTTCACTCTCTGCTATGTGCACCCCCAAAGACACTACCACCAACAACACGACCACCACCACCACCACCACATACCTTCCGCTTGAGTCACTGGAATTATTTTCCGATCCATATCAAGAGGACATTTCTGATGCGCAGCCACTCTTGGTATTGGATCAGGAAGAGGAGGTAGCAACAAGCGCTACTCAGCAGTCTGACGCCAGTACCCAGATCAGCCCAAGGAGGAGGTTGGTCCCCGGTGTTGCTGCCTACTCCGAGATCTCTACTTATAGCGGTGGGGAAGGTGACGTTGATGATGACGTGTCTAGTGATGTCACGTGGGTGCCCACAAGAGAGGAAGAGGAGGGGAGTTCAGAGGGAGATATGGACCAGCAGATAGGGAGGAGAAGCAGCAATGACTTACATTGCACAGCAGGGACAAAGCAGACTGCAAATGTATCAGGAGCGAGTCATCGACCATGTACGGTCACATCTGGCGCTCCCAGGACACCGGCACATGGCTCCGCAGTGTGGGCTTTTTTTAACGTGTCCGCTGCTGACAATAGCGTTGCCATCTGCAATCTTTGCAGTCAACGCGTTAGTCGCGGTAAGCCCAATACTCACCTAGGGACGACCGCCTTAAGAAGGCACATGAGCAGCCATCACCGAGCCCAGTGGGAGCAACGGAACACACAAAGCCACACTGCAGGCTCTCACCGTCCAGCCTCGTCTTCTACTTCTCCTTCTCCTCTCTCCTCACAATTGTCCTCCACTCCACCTTCCATCACGCCAAGCTCACATTTTTCTGCAAAAAGGCAGGCTTCCGTGGGCCTAATGTTTGAGCGTAAAAAAATGATGATGCCGGATAACCCTCTTGCCCAACGGTTGGCGGCTGGCTTGTCAGAACTCATAGCCCGCCAACTACTGCCATATAAACTGGTGGACTCGGAGGCCTTTCGCAAATTTGTGGCCATTGGAACACCACAATGGAAGGTCCCAGGAAGGAAGTATTTCTCAGAGAAGGGCATCCCAGAGCTATATGGCCATGTTCAGCGGCAAGTGAATGTATCTCTGGCACACAGTGTCGGTGCCAAGATACATCTGACCACAGACACGTGGTCTAGCAAACACGGGCAGGGAAGGTATATCAGTTTTACTGCCCACTGGGTGAACCTTCTGACGGCCGTCAAGCATGTAACCCGTGGCACCCGTGTAGATTTGGTTTTACCGCCACGGATTGCATGCAGGCCTGACTCTTCTTCTCCTCCTCCTACTCCATCCTCCTCCCTCTCCTCCTCAGCTGCCTCCTCCTTTTCCGCTGCTAGCGTCTCTTCCACTGCACCGCCCAAGCTCCCCAGAACCTATTCCACATGCCAGGTGAGACGTTGCCATGCCGTGCTGCGTCTGTTGTGCCTGGAAGCAAAGAGCCACACTGGCCCGGCACTCCTTTCAGCTTTGCGTTCACAGGCAGATGAGTGGCTAACACCGCTCAATTTGACAGTTGGTAAAGTGGTGTGTGACAACGGTGCCAATCTGCTTAGCGCATTGAAACAGGGCAAAATCACGCACGTGCCGTGCATGGCACACGTCTTAAACTTGGTCGTGCAGCGATTCCTTGTCAAATACCCTGGGGTCCAGGACATCTTGCGGCAGGCAAGGAAAATCTCGGCCCATTTCAGAAGATCTTACACGGCCATGGCTCGCCTTGCTGACATTCAGCGGCGACACCATCTGCCGGTCAGACGTCTTATTTGCGATTGCCCGACGCGATGGAACTCAACCTTCTATATGCTTGATAGGCTGCTCCAGCAGAAACGTGCAGTTAACGTCTACCTGTATGAACTCTGCGAAAGAAACGGTTCTGGGGAGCTGGGTTTTTTTTCACCGCGCCAGTGGCTGCTCATGCGCGACACATGCAGACTTCTGCGGCCATTTGAGGAGATCACCAAACTGGTCAGTCGCAGCCATGGCGCCATCAGTGACATGGTACCTTATGCCTTCTTTCTGGAGCGTGCATTGCGTCGTGTCATTGATCAGGCTGTGGAGGAGCAGGAGCGGGAAGATGAGGAAGTCGCAATGCTGGATGAATTCCCAGGGGGGGCTACTCTATCTGAGACAAGTCAACAACAGGAGTCTGATGAGGAGTCAGAGGAGGATGGTGCCGGGGCGGATGAGCAGGAGCAAGAAGAGCATGCTTTAAACCTTTCTGGGATCCCTGTTGTGCGTGGATGGGGAGAGGAGAATGAAGAGGACGACATTATCCTGGATGATGAGCAGGAGCCAGGCCACCACACCGCTTCCACTTTAGTGCAAATGGGGGCCTTCATGCTCCAGTGTTTTAATAGGGACCCCCGTATAAAAAGCATGAGGGTCAAGGACCAGTACTGGGTGGCAACGTACTTAGACCCCCGGTACAAACACAAAATGGCGGAAATGTTACCGCCGTCGCAGAGGGCTGTCAGAATGCAGCACTTCCAGGCCTTGCTTCGAGAAATGCTGCATTCTGCTTTTGCGTGCGCTGGCAGAGGAGCAATTCCCACTCCCAGAGAAGGATTTGCGGGTACCAATCCAACAGCGCCTGCAAGAAGAGGCCGGTTTGAAGATGTGTTGGTGACTTCGGATATGAGGTCATTCTTTCAGCCGACCCATCGACAGGTGTCATCCGGATCCAGCATCAGGGAACGCCTAGACCGTCAGGTGTCCGACTACATTGGGTTAACGGCCGATGTGGACGCTCTGAGGAGTGATGAACCCCTAGACTACTGGGTGGGCAGGCTTGACCTCTGGCCAGAGCTTGCCCAATTTGCAATCGAACTGTTGGCTTGCCCCTCATCCAGTGTCCTGTCCGAAAGGACGTTCAGCGCAGCAGGGGGGATTGTGACCGATAAGCGTACTCGCCTAGCTCACCACAGTGTTAACTACCTCACATTTCTAAAAATGAATGAGGCATGGATCTCGGAGGAATTCAACACATGTGACCAGTAGACCATGTATATGTCTATAAACTATTTTTTTAATCAAGCACACAGACCTTCTTAATTCATTTGGCTCACTTCCTTGACCCAAAAAAGCACACCGTACTATATGCCCCTACCCTCCTCTTTGAAGAGGTTGAGCGGTGTCATATTTCTACTGGGGCTGCTTATGATATCCCTGTGCTGTGCTGACTTCCTCCTGGGGGTTCTTATTATGAAGGGATCACACTATCCCTGTGCTGTGCTGACTTCCTCCTGGGGGTTCTTATTATGAGGGGATCACACCATCCCTGTGCTGTGCTGACTTCCTCCTGGGGCTGCTTACGGTGCTGCTGTCAGTGCTGTATGTCACGGTGCTGCTGTCAGCGCTGTATGTCACGGTGCTGCTGTCAGCGCTGTATGTCACGGTGCTGCTGTCAGCGCTGTATGTCACGGTGCTGCTGTCAGCGCTGTATGTCACGGTGCTGCTGTCAGCGCTGTATGTCACGGTGCTGCTGTCAGCGCTGTATGTCACGGTGCTGCTGTCAGCGCTGTATGTCACGGTGCTGCTGTCAGCGCTGTATGTCACGGTGCTGCTGTCAGCGCTGTATGTCACGGTGCTGCTGTCAGCGCTGTATGTCACGGTGCTGCTGTCAGCGCTGTATGTCACGGTGCTGCTGTCAGCGCTGTATGTCACGGTGCTGCTGTCAGCGCTGTATGTCACGGTGCTGCTGTCAGCGCTGTATGTCACGGTGCTGCTGTCAGTGCTCTGTATTACGGTGCTGCTGTCAGATGCCTCTATCACGGTGCATGTGTCATTCCGGTATGTCACGCTGCTGGTGATCATCTCCTGCACCCTCTTCTTTGCCTACCCTGGTCCCTGACCTTCCCTCTCCTCCATTGCCTTCATTAGCTCCATAGTCCTGAATTGTTAGAACAATTTCCCAAATAAAATAAAAATGCTTGTAGTTATCGATCCCAAATTCACCTCATACATGTATTATGTCATTGTCCAGATGGTGGGACTACGTTTTACCCCCTAATAATTACCACGTGGCCGCAAATTCGACATGAAGGTTTGCAAAGTTCGCCTCCCATTGAAGTCAATGGGGCCCGCGGCGAACGTTCTGTTTCGCGAACGTTTGGGTCCGTTCGCATTTCGCGTTCGCGAAACGTCCCGTCGGAAGTTCGTCCATCACTAGTCACTGGCCTATTATGGTACATAAGGTGTGTTCATAGGTTACTTGCTATAGTGGCACCTTACCTATATCTGCTGTAGTTCATTTGCTTTGTGTTGGACAGAGCAGCACTCTGCTCTTCATTTATTTGTGCATCTCACAGCAGGAGTTCAGAAGGGATGTCAGTTTTACTGCCTAAGCGCCTGCCTGAGTGAGAATTAGTCACAATAGTTTTGCTAAACAAAGTATTGTCATGATTGTATTTCTGAGATTGACTAGGTTATGACGAATCCTGGCAGCAAGTGCTGTGAAATGAGAACCATACTGAGACTGTTCTTTTTTTTGGGTTATATAGTTTTGCCAAAAAGTCCCACAGACTGCTGGGTCACACTGTGTGCATTTTAATGCTGGTTACTGGCAGCTAAACAGACACAGACAATTGTAGCTTGACTCCACAACAAACATGACATTTTCTGAGAGTGCATGCCGCCTGACACAAAGTAGAGCAGAGCACATATTATCGCTGGTCTACTCCACATTAATTATAGCCTGTTCAGCTACTTAAAGCAAATAGCAGAGTACCGAACATCAGATATACACTGTAGACAGGAATACGAGATGTTTTGGAAACCTCCTGCATTATTTTATCCAAAAAAAGAATTTGTAGTTAAAGAAATGTTTCTGTTTGTGGTGTTTTATATAAATGGGGAGCATGTTGACTCAACGCTCAGCACTGTGGTCATGCACCATTAGGATCCTGATTTTAATTATTTTCAGGAACACTAAAGCCATATCAGTCTATATTGTAGCTTTGGGGGCTTGGGAACAGGAAAGGCCCTGTGAGGTCGCCATTACTGTTCTCACTAGAAGTCCCTAACCTGTGCTTGGGGAACTCCTCACACAATGAGAGACCAACAGTGCTTTTTTTTTTAAATGGAACTGAAATGCCAGTTGGGTGGGGGTGTGAGGCTTGTGCTATAATTTGCAAGTTTATATATAGCAAAGGTACCTAATAGTCTTCTCTTCTACAGTGCTGACAGGTCCCCTTTCACTCTGCCCACTCTATTGGTGTCATCTTCTCCAGCACATCCTCTGACTCAAGTGGAATTGTTTTTTCTACAACCATTGGGTAGCTGCCGATGATGTAACACGCATGCTGAAGTTACATTGCCTTGGCACCTGCTCTATTCTTTGCATCTTACAGGTGCCAATGAAGGGCCAAGAGTATATTGTGCACCATTTATGTGCCACATGCTTTGTACACAAAATGAGCAAACAGTGTGGCCAGGCAGTGGGAAAGCTAATAAAATTTTAGAATACATTGCTAGAGGAGTCTCCAGTAGAAGGAAGGAGGTCCTGATTCCCCTACATACTCTAGATCTTTAGTGAGACCTCATTTAGAATACTGTGTCCAGTTCTGGAGACCTCACTTACAAAAACATATTGATAAGATAGAACAAGTCTAGAGATGGTTAACCAACATGGTGAAAGGTCTGAAGGATAAAACAAATCAGGAGGAACATAATATGTATGGTCTGGAGGAAAGAAGGGAAAGGGGACATAGTTGAAATGTTTAAATACATCAAGGGGGTGAATAAGGTTCAGGAGGGCACTATTTTCAATATGAAGCCAAGATCAAGAACATGAGAACATGACCTCAAAGTATTATTTTACTGAAGGAACAGTTAATACTTTGAATAGACTTCCAGCAGAGGTAGTGAGTCAATCAGCAGTAAATTGGGCAGATTTGATGGGCCATTGGTAGATTTAGGGCTCTTTCACACATGCGGACCATTCAGGGCTGCCTGTCAGTTTTTCAGGCAGACCTGAATGGACGCTCCTTGTACCTCTATGGAGCGACGGATGTCAGTGGTGACATGTCCGCCGACATCCGATCCACTCCAATCCGCTAAATGCAGACGGATGGAAACCCTATTTTCCATCCACCTGGCAGATCGGATCGGATGAAAATGGACAGACGCCCCCCCCATAGAGGAGAGCGGGGCTATGACAGGTCTACATCTGCATAGTAAGCAGAGACGGACCTATCATACGCTGGGTCAGCAGGGATCAACGGATCGATCCCTACTGAGCAAGTGGAGTCCGTATAAATGGACATATGTGCATCAAAGGGGCCTTACTTTCTGATTGGTTGATGCACCTGTCAATCAGAAGGCAGGACCTACACCTTACGGATATTCTGTGTCACATACCTGGGTAAGAAGCTCAAGATGATGAGGGCAGACTCCCTTTTTTGCTCCAGGCATACACTGAATAGGTTGACAGATAATGTAGTGATTATGAAATGGAACAAGTGCCTGTAGGTTATGTTATCATCACAGAAACTTTAAGAGAGTTGTCGCTCAATGTGATTGGGAAAGGTTTTTCACCAGTGAGCCGAGGGCAAGAAACAAGTCGGTGTCAGCAATGGGCAGACGATGCTGTGCCAGAGTCAGAACGAGGCTGGGTCAGTAACATGTGGACAGCAAGGTAACAGAGGGTCGGTTAGGAATCGTAGTTCATGAAAGATGCCAGGGTCGCTGCAGGAACGAATGAGAGGAAAAGTCGCAGGCGGGTCAACAACCTGGATCAATAATAGGAATCTACAAAATCAGAATGCAGGTTGCAGGTACAGCTGAAGACCTATCTCCATTTAGGCCTGGCAGGGCTCAGCTTTAATTAGCCTGATTGTTGCCACAGTGAGTAATGTGCATGTAAAGAGCCAATATTGCATATTGCTTCATATAATGGCTAAGCATTGCTGGGTTGGGTGATATACTGTGTTACTAGGGTGAATTATACCGCTGCAATAGAAATGTATTGGTGGAGGAGAATTACATTTTGAGTAGACATGTGTTAGTAGATGGGGGGATTATAATACAGGGAGAAGCCATAATTGTTGGGCCAAGCATGTATTATTGAGGAGCAGCAAGGATAGGGTGTATTCCTTGGGGTATATATATAGCTGGATTAGAAATGTACTACAATTTTGGGGTGTATTGTTTGAAAATATATGCTCCTGGAGGGAGAAATACTGCCTGGAATGATATGCTTCTGAAAGTTCTGCTATTACTTGTTTATCGGACAAAACGTTATGCTCTGATCAGTGAAATATATTGTCAAAGCTGTCATTGACAAAGCTAGGCGCTGGAGCACATCATATTTTTGCTATGAAACCCCGTGAATTGGTATTTTAGATTTAAAATATTTTTATTGAAAGAATTTCAGACATACAGTAACAGTAATAATTGTGCATAACAGTGCATGTTTTGCCAAGTAGCCAAAAGTTCCAGTACATCACTTATAAGGCAGATATAATGAAAAAGGCATATGAACAACTTCAGAACATAGGAGAACTATTGGTAAACTCAAGAGATAACGTCAGGACTGTCAGGGGGCCCTAAATAGGAGCAATGCTTCAAGGGTCTTCCATTTCAAATAAAGAGGCCGGCTCCTATATCTGCCACACTGTATCAGGATAACTGACAGAGGGAAATAAAGAAATCGACCCGAGGGTGACCGCCAATCACCCCGTGAGGCTCCACGCACCCCACCCCTTTTGGGAACTCTATGTGGAGGTGCGCAGTACCCCCCGGGGACCCACGACTGACCCTCCCCTAGTTTCGCCGCTGGCCCTCTCTTAGGCCCCTTTCACACTGGGGCGGTTTTCAGGCGTTACAGCGCTAAAAATAGCGCCTGTGTAGCGCCTGAAAAAAACCGGCCCCTTTCACTCCAATGTGAAAGCCGGAGGGCTTTCACACTGGAGCAGTGCGCTGGCAGGACAGTGAAAGAAGTCCTGCTAGCCGCATCTTTGGAGCGGTGAAGGAGCGGTGTATTCACCGCTCCTAAACCGCTCCTACCCATTGAAATCAATGGGACAGCGCGGCAATACCGCCGGCAAAGCGCCGGCAAAGCGCCGCTGCAGCGGCGCTTTGCGGGCGGTTTTAACCCTTTTTCGGCCATTAGCGGGGGTTAAAACCACCCCGCTAGCGCCCGCAGACCGCCGCTAAAACGACGGTAAAGCGCCGCTAAAAATAGTGGCGCTTTACCGCCGACGCCCGCACCGCCCCAGTGTGAAAGGGGCCTTAACGTGAAAGGTAAATGGGATCAGATTGTCCCAGACAGGGAAGAGGAGAAACATGTGAGAGAGGAAGGGAGGTGTAAAGAGATAGGTTCAAAGAGGGATAGGAGCATTTGTGGGTCCAGGCGGTATACCAGGAAAGATAGGAATATTGCAGTATGTGGCCCAAGGTTCCGAAGTAACATTAAGCTTCTCTTTTTTTTGTCATTTTTTACTACTTTGTGTTCCTGTGCCATTATTCAAGAGACTTTTCTCTTGAACCCCTGGAAGGAAACTGTGTTTTTTTTTTCCAGGGCTTGGTGAGTGTTACTTTGGCTCCTAATAAAAGGAAATATGACAGTGCTTGTGAGTATTTCATTAAATCCGGGATATAGTGATTTAGTAGTGCTATGTTGGGGCCAGGGGTTACAGTTTCATTTGTTATGGGGCTAATGGTATGGAAAACCTTCTGCCAGAAGGATCTAATGTGAGGACAGGTCCACCATATGTGGAGCATTGTGCCCTCCAACTCGCAACCTCTAAAGCATAGAGGAGAGGTCCCTGGATAGATCACTGCCAGTCTAGAGGGGATATAGTACCACCTAGTCAGTACTTTAAGACTAGCTTCAATGAGGGATATATTGAAAGTACCTTCGGAAGCTCGCTTTGACGCATGGAACCAATCCGAGGAAGTCTAAGTGCTGCCCCTGTCCTCCTCTCAGGCCCGAGCATAGGTCGGCTTGTCCAAGTGTGTCGCCAGGGCAGGATAGGTCAATGAGATCCTGTGAACTGGTATTTATGCCCCATGGTTGGTTAAGATGTACAGTTAATAGTGCTTGGAAAAGCTATTTATGTCCAAGAGGGGATTTTATGAATCAATGTATAAACTAAAAAGTCCATCTAATTAGTTTTCACATAAATTGGTCCTGAATGATCAAGCTGTCCCTATCTTCAAACTGTATCTACAATAATGTCAGCCATGAGCCAGGACCTAGGAAAGCAGGATAGGAAATGGAGGGGCACCACCAAGGTTTAGAATTTAAAGTCAGCTATAACTTTTTTTATATTTCTTATGATTCTGTCAACATCTGGTTATTTGTAGTTAAATTCAGCATGCATGCATACAATATGCAAAACTGATGCCAGAACTATGATGTACTTCTTTGAGGACGTGGCTAGATATTTACCATGAAACGAGTTGCCATTGTTTAACCAAATGTTCTACAATAAAGCCTTGTTTGATGATACCTAACATCTTGTCTGTATTTGAGATCACAACCATTCTCCTACTTTACTTAAATGCTTCTGCACCAATTCTTTTTAAAAAGTAATATATCCCCTACCTCATCAGGAATGTACAGTGTCAAGTCTCTTCATCACTACTGTGTCTTGTTGTGACATAGCGGTCAGTGGATGAAACCTCAGAAAGCAGAGGGGGACCAGGCATCTGACACTTCCAAGAGTGAAGATTTTTCAGGCAATGGTAACTCTTCAATATACAAAAAATACAAAGTGCTGGTGATGGGGTAGGCATGTATTAAAAGCAGTGGCGGCTGGTGTTTTTTTGGGGGGGGCAGCAAACAACCACCCCCGGCAGCCGGAAGTACCTCAAAACCCCCAGCCCTACACCTGCTCACTGTCTTACCCCATCTAAGATGTGTGTATCGCCCAGAAGGCATCGGCAGTGTCAGCACCATCAGGCATCGGCAGCGGCATCAGTAGTGTGATGGGGCAGCGGCCAACGGGAATCTCCTCCATTCCTCCATCTCAGCGAGCGTGGATCTCCTCCCCTCCTCCTAGGCATCCAATAGGATCACCTGTCCTTTCAGCCAATCAGGTTACAGGTCTCAAAATCCGCTTCCTGGTCGGGAAGTGGATTCGCTGTTGTAACACACCTGAGTGGGCTCCGTTCGTATTCTATGCGCCCCAAGCCCACTCTATTTTGAAGCCTATTAGAGCCTCTGACTCTAATCAGGTGCTTACCCACCCTGCATTGGAATCCATGCGTCCGGCATCCTGAAAGGGGCCGGACACACGTATAGGGGAGCGCCCTAAATGTATGGGCCCCCCCTGATTAAATTCCCTTTTCCCATGCAGCTTTGTTTTCCTTTGTATTTAGGTTGTTACAGGATGTGTTTAAGGGAGCTGGCTGGGCATGAGAACAGAGGGCTCCTATTTGGCTTTAGTTCCCCTTTTGAACATAATGTAAATTCACATGAGCACTGTATCTCACAAACAAGCCTATTTTTCATCCCTGATCTCTTTTAAACAAATCTTTTTACTTTCTTTTGCCTTAAACTAAATCAAGAGATGTGTGAACAGGGATTTTGGATGGTAACAGGATAAGCCCAGACAATTTACTACTGCATCATTAATGGGGATATCTCCAGCAAAGCAGCTGAGCTTACCTGGACCATGACCAATAATGTATTTGAAGACATTAGAGACGGAGAGCTGAGTTAGGCTGCAATCCCAGATCAATCTCCTGAATGCTGAAGTTCGTGTCGATGCGCAGAAGAGCCTGCAGCTTCTGGAAGTGAAAACGCTTACAATAAAGATGAAGCATAAGAGCTGGTTTTCAAAGGAGAGGAAAAAAGCTTGTTGAGATTGTTTTTTTGTTTTTTTTTCAGTTGCTCCTATAAAATCTACTCAATTCAGTTTCACTTTTTAAGTTACCAAATTTATGACTATATGTATGCTATTCTACAGGGCTCTACAGGGCTGCTGTTAGAAATCACAGGGCCCCGTATAGACTACCTTCCCCCTTAAAATATCAAATTATATTTTTACAAAAAATGCCATGGCCACGATGCTATGTCTCATAGCCATTGCAGAAATTATACTCTCATATATCAAGATCCATTCAACGTAAAAGCCGCTGCTCTGAAAGCGCCCCGCAACCGCATGCAAAGCATGTGCTTCTGGTGCGCTAGTGCAGCGTTAAAGCAGACATAGCATATTTGAACAAGTCCTTCATTTTTTTTTATTATTTTTTTTTAATTTTATATTTTGTAAACATTTTTTTGCATTTTTAACTACCCTGTTGGGGGCCTTGGTTGAAATATCAGGGGTCTAAACACACCCCTGATTTCTCACGTTTGACAACCTAAATTCCCCAGTCCCTTTCTCTGCAGGCTCAGCTGCGCTGGACAGTGAATGAATAGGAAACGTTCTGAGGCTTCCAGTTTTTTTTCACAAACTGCAGCCTAGTAAACAGTTGCTTAAGTGATGAATGGATACAGGAGCGATTGGTATCTATCGTTAACTGTGTTCATTCAGAAAAAAAAGAGGCTAGTAAATATGATATATTTAATGCCCCTCGCCCCCAACCCTCGCTCTCCATCTTGAAACAACCCCCCTGTGTACCCCCTGTAAGAATAAAGGAGGGAATATGGCAGCACTGCGGGGAGGACACAGGGGGGCCTGACAGCAGGTGGGAGGGGGAACACATCCTAGAACCAATCCTCCTGCAGTGGAAAAAAAAGGAGTAGAAGCTGGCAGCGCTGCAGAAGGATCCACAAGAGTCACAAAAGCAATAAGTCAGTACAACTGACCCTCCTACTTGGCAGGTGCCCAGGCCCCCCCTTTTGAACTGATGGGGCCCTGGGCCTAGTACAGAAAGGCTTGCTGTACTGCCTTATCAGTGGCCCTAGCTGCTATATTGATATCTCCACGATATCCGTAACAAACGGATATTCATACAGCACTTCTGTCCTTTATGAATAAATAATACTGTCCATTAAGTGACTAAAAATTACCCAAAATACATTAGTTTTCCCATGCACAAAAATGCCAATAAGAAATGTATTAATGTACATAAATAAATAAAAAGCCTTAATAGTTATTATTAGTGTGCAACAATTTATGAAGTGACTTGTGTGGTTGTCTGACAGTGTAAAAACTGGTCCAAAATAAACATACATTGCAATAGAGTGTAAGGCAACAAATTCGTGTCTTCAACATGATTACATGCATTAAACTCTCCCTGTGCAGGTAGGACTCACCAGATTTCTGAGACCCCTTAAACGAATAAGCGGGCCAAGCACACTTGGTTTATAGGGGGAATATTACTGCCTTTGGCTGAATCCCTGGGTCTGAAAAGAGTAGACTACCTCTAAAGTACTGTGAGATACGTCATTGCCTTTTTATAACAGACAGTGCTTATGTGTCCTCATTTCCAGCACAAAACAAAAAATATATGCCGATCTTAGGTTCTTTTAATATCCCCTCACTGCAATCTTAATGGTTGTACTGCTGCACTGAACTCACAAGCCCTACACTATGGAGCCAGTAAAGCTGTAACTTGCACTGATGAGGGCTAAAAAAAGTCTTAATGGTTGTGCTGTTCATAAGGAATTTCTCATATTTAGTAGGTAGCTGTATAGGGTAATTCTATTTTATCGTCATGGTCAAAACAAGCAAGCTGTGACATATTCACAAGACTAAAGTAGAACGCCAACTAAAAACTTTTGTTTGGATTCCCCTCTTCTAATGTATGCAAAGTATTTACAACATCTACCTACCCTCACCATACTCCAGAGCTGCCCTGGTTTCCTCCTTGGTTGTATGACATCAGTCCTCTTCCGGCAGAACCCCATTCATGTAATTTCCTGTGACCCCAGTCTGTCATTTACATGCCCCCTATGGGGTACACCATAATGCAGGCACCGTACTCTAGGAATGACTGGCGCTCACACATCATTACTTGATCACTGCTCAGTCCATGAAGATCGCCTGACCCCTTGCCTTCATCTGAGGAAGAAGAGGAAGCTGTCATTATTTCACTGGACCAGTTAAAAGATTGCAGGAAAAAAGATATACGTATACTGGGGTTGATTTACTAAAGGCAAATAGACTGTACACATTGCAAGTGCAGTTGCATTAATTTTCCCCAGAGCTTAGTAAATGTGGTAAAGCTCCACATGATTGGGTGATGATTTCTATCATCCAATCATGTGCAAGCAAAATGCTTTTTTTAAATTTTTCCTTAGTGGGTATTCTTTACAAAGTGAAGCTTTACCACATTGGCATTTACTAAGAAAAATAGTGCACAGTCTATTTGTCTTTAGTAAATCCACCCCACAATGTGTATTTTATATATATATATATATATATATATATATATATATATATATATATATATATATATATATATATATATATATATATATGTATATATATATATATATATATATATATATATATATATATGTATATATATATATATATATATATATATATATATACACAACCCTCAAAATTTCCACTTGCCTGAGTGGAAAAAGGTCAGGGCGAGTTTTCCAGCTCGGCTCTAGCAAAGAGACAGGTCAGTCGGCTTGGGCAGGGGGCAGGTCCACTCGGTTTGGGTGGAAAGGCGGGTCGACTGGCTCAGGTGGGGGGCCGGTTCACTCGGCTTTGGCAGGTCCACTCGGCTCTGACAGGGAGGCAGGCCAGCTTGGCTCAGGTGGGGAGGCAGGGAGGCCAGGAGGTGGATCGAAATGGCTGGACCTTAAATTTACTGTGTTCAGCAAGAATTGCCATTTAGCCTGTAGTTGATTGGAAAGCTGTTTAGAATGTCCTTGCATCAGATGGCCACTGTTTCTTTCCAGACAAAGGTAGATTCCCTAGCAACTACACAAGCACCACGATTCAGTGAGCCTTCTGGTTACTAGGTAAAATATGGTAAGTAGCTCCCAAAACAGTAATAAAATTTTAAAATGTAAGCATATATTTGTAGAAAGCAACATGTTATCTATTTAATTTTTACTTTTAAGCAGGGGAGAATATTTTTTCAGGGGATGACATGCATAATGCTTTCTGCAGATTGAGTTACCTATTAAGGCAGATTCTGTTGAGGTAGCTAATTACACCTGCTGGTTACAAAAGATGGCTGAATCTGCTGACATTAGTACAGTATTGTATCTATTATGAAATACTTACCTTAGAATGAAGTCCTCCAGCGGTGCACTGACAGGGCTTCCATCTTCACATGGTCTTCCTTCTGGGTTTGCGGGCTCCGACAGCTTGAAATGAAATAGCGCACTGTTAGATCACAGTCATATCTATGAAATATGCTTTATGTTAATATTGTTAAAGTTGTTGTTGTTAATATTTATTTTTGTAACTTAACTCTGCATAAAACATTTAATAGTGTAATTTCAGTAGATGATTTACAAGAACTTGATTAAGGGTGGAATTAGAGGTGGGGCAGGTTAGGGGTTTGGTCGGGCAACTGGTGACGAGTAACTCTTAAGGCTAGCAGCTCTGGACTCTTAATAAATCTTAAGTGCAGCAATCTCTGTTTGGATTTTTCTCTATGTGACCGGTGGGATGGTCTGATTGCTCTGCACTTCATCTTGAACCATGGGGTTGTTCGCCGCACCTACTTTCAATATATTAAACCTATGTGAACAAGGCACCAGTTTGACAGGAACCTCTTTGAAAGATGGCTACAAGTGGCTCATATATCCAGGATCTTTACAGGGACAGATGGATCCAGGGATTTTCTGTGTAGCGCCTACCCCGATTTTCCTGATGGAGCCTGATGGTGACTACCAGGGGTATGGATGGCTGACATACATTCTCAGCGTGCAGGTTTGTGGGTATGGTGGGTGAGGAACAAGAAAGAAATTGGCGCCAGTCACTTTTATGCTTTAAAACAATAATTTATTTCTTAGAACAGGAAAAATGTGTGAGAGAAGGGATCAGGCACAGGGTACCCTTAAAACAGTCAGCAACGGACAGATTGGCAGACTCCTTAGACAAAAATAGATGAAGTAAGGTAGATAGCAGTACACGAATAAGAGCCTTTAGACTCTTAGAACTTTACTCACTGCTCCATGCACAGATTCCCTTTGGATAAGTTCTGTCTTGAAGTCGTCCCAGCCACTGCATAGCCTCCTGCTCATGAAGGGTCCCCTCTGGTGCTTCCTTAGAACTCCATCACTCTAGAATAGTTTCAGGATCTTTGGCAGGCCTTCCTCTGCATAAACTTGCCTTGGATAGGCCTAGCAGCTGGCAGTCACCTGGATAGGCCTCATGCTTCAGGCCTAGCAGCCAGGAACTGTACACACATTCACCCAGGCTGAAGCACTGGGCAGGAAGACTAACCCTGATCACCTGACTTCTTCCCATTAAATAGCTTTTTCCCAGCATTTATACCAGCAAATGTGATAATCTGAGAAAAGTATGTTTATCCATAACTTGAATGTACTTTAGCTTATCATACTAATGTCAAAGACAACAGTGCCACCTACTAACAAAAGTCAGAAGCCACAATTGAATGAAATGAAACAGAAGTCAGTTAACCACTACAAGTTAGCCAGCCTGGCTACCACCCAGCGCAACTAAATTTACCTGTAGTCCTATTTTAGGGACAAGGGTGCTACAGCTTGTACGAACTTCTACTTTACAACTGACCTGTAAAATGGAGAAACTATCACGGAAACCCATTACCATGGAACTACACAAAGTCACGCTGACCTCAATTTATACCTCGGGGATTACGTGTATGGTTAGTACCTTTCCTATGTGCACAGAATATGGACTTTAAAAACAAAACAATCAATGAATGCTCATTTGATGTGATTGCATTAACTGTACAGTTTATACAAGAATGAGCAGCTTTGCGACGCCCCCCTAATCCATGCATCCAACCCCTAATCTATATGCATTAAGATAAAAAGCCTTCTATGTGCAGCAGCCCCCCCCCCCCCGGCCTCCCTAATACTCACCTGAGCCCCATCTCTATCCAGTGATGTCCACGAGTCCCTCGGACATCTGGCTTAGACACATCAGCAGTGGCATTGGCTCCCACTGCTGTCAATCAAACTCAGTTAACCAATTAGGAGAGGGGGGCTGGGCAGGGCTACAGCTCCATTCTGAATGGATACACAAAGCTACAGCTTGGCTCGGGTGCCCCCATAGCAAGCTGCTTGCTGTGGGGGCCCTCATCAGGAGGGAGGGGCCAGGAGCACCAGTGAGGAACCCGAGAAGAGGAGGACCAGGGCTGCTCTATGCAAAATCACTGCACAGAGCAGGTAAGTATAACATGTTTGTTAGTTTAAAAGAAATGTACCCAGTTTAAAATGTAATATTGTTTGGAGTAAAGAACAGGTCACCTTCCTTGACAAATCCTTGAGAGTACATGCAAACCGAAAAGCGAGTGACTTATATACTAAAATTACTGATAAAAATCAATTACTCCACTTTAAAAGTTTTCATCCTCCAGGAGTGTGTTTAAATCCATCCCTAGGAGTAAATTTTCTAGGGTTGCAAGAATTGTAACAAACCCAGCAAAACGAGAGATTACATTTGGGCAAATGGAACAGGAACTAACTCAGAGAGTATATCCACAACATAAAGTTAAGAAAGAGAGGAATAATTTAACCTAATCTTGTATGAATATTGCATCTGGTAGACGGATACCATTTGTGTCACAGTATCATCCCTTCTCTTTTAGGATATATAATATCTTCAAATAACATTGGCCAGTTTTGCATGAAAACTATGCTCCTATTTTGGAGTTTTGTACCCCTCCTTTACCAGCATATTGCAGGGGAAGAACTATACTTCACCCAATAGTTAGAGCAGACCAATTTTCTCCTAAACCAATTATCAATTTTTGGGACCTCGCTATGCAGGTTAATTTCTTGTTTAAGTTGTACCCAATGTAATTGTACGATTATGAGGTCTAAATTCTCACACCCACATAGAGGAACTGATATAAGGGTTAAGGCATACATTACATGTCAATCTGTTGTATACATTATTAAATGTCCTCGTGGTCTACTCTATGTGGGTGAGACAACTCAGAAGGTAAAAGAATGAATCCCCCGAAATAAATACTCAGGGATAAATTGACTCAGTTGCCCTTGGCCAGGCATTTTACTGAAAAGGGACATACAGTATTACAAATAAAACACATGGTAATTGATGGAGTAAAGAAAAACAAAACGGGGGAGATTGTAAATTATCTTTAAAAAAACTGGAAGTGGAATGGATTCATCGCTTGCTTACCCTGCGTCCTAGGGGATTGAACTCTGATTTTGATTTACAATTGTTTTTGTGATAGAAAGTTTTACATCTGTGCTATTAAGGGATATTAGAAAGTTTTTTTGACAATATCTTGTTTATCAGTGATAGTTTATTAAGGGGTTAATATGTAATATATTTTCCATAGAATCCATTTATGTATATTTATTTTTCTTTGATGAATTATTTACTTTTGAAACTTCTTTGAAACTTTTATATGTGGAATGATGTTTGTTTTATTTCTTGTTTCTTTGTAATAGGCTTACTATGGACTAATTTCTTCTCTGAACGGGGAATGAATGGCACTTGATTGCTATCTTTCTAAAACGTACTGATAACAATTGCATTATGTGTTACTGATATGTGATAATTTCTTCAGTGGTTCCTTTTTCAGTCAATTGACTTGTTTTGTATATATATATATATACTGTATATATTTATGTGTGTGTATACATACATACACAGGACATTTTTTCAGCGGGAACACAAGGTAACGCAGTTCCAGCACCTCCAGCCCTGAATGTATGCAATGACAAATGGGGTGCTGGGAGAGGGTCTTTCCTAGGGGGTTATCTGATGCGAGGAGGAGCCGCGAGAGCTGCTGGGGGACCCCAGAAGAGGACAATCGGAGCCACTCTCTACAAAACGAGCTGCACAGTGAAGGTAAATATGATATGTTTATTATTTTTAAAAAAACACAAAGGTTTACAATCACTTTAAGTTTTCATGCATAGTTGAGTTGCTTAGCCTTTCCACGTTGAACATGTGGCTTTTTAGCCACAATTCTTCCATGAAGACCAATTCTGACCAGACTTCTCTAGGCAGTGGTTGGGTGTACATGGGTCTCACTGTTTTCCACTGGTTCTGTGCTGATGGCACTGCTGGACCTTTTTCGATGTCAAAGGGAAGTAATCATGATGTGTCTTTCATCTGCTACATTAAGTTTCCTTGGCTGACCACTGCGTCTACGGTCCGCAACATTGCCAGTTTCTTTGTGCTTCTTTAAAAGAGCTTGAACAGCACATCTTGAAACTTCAGTCTGCTTTGAAATCTTTGCCTGCGTGTGCTCAGTCTTGCCATGGTGTATGACCTGTGACATGAAACTGTCTTCCACAACCTCACCTTAGTAGCAGAGTTTGGCTGTTTTTCACCCAGTTTTAATCCTCCTACACAGCAATTTCTGTTTCAGTTAACAACTGTGTTTCAACCTACATATGACAGTGATTATCATTAGCACCTGCTATATATATATATATATATATATATATATATATATATATATATATATATATATATATTATACATATATATTTAACCACTTAACAACCGGCCCATAGCCGAATGACGGCTACAGGGCAGTTGTTTAACTCTGGGAGGCCGTCATATAATTCCGCTCTCGCGCGCCTCCTGGGGCGCGCATTAGAGATCATCCGTGACCGCCGGGTCCACAGGACCCGGCGCATCACGGATCACGGTAAACGGCCGCTCGTCGCGGCTGTTTACCACGTGATCGCTCCGTCAAATGACGGAGTGATCACTTGTAAACAAACCGGCGTCATGTTATGACGCCGGTTCCTCCCTCCACCTCTCTGTACCGATCGGTACAGCGGAAGGGGAAGAGATCGGTGTCAGCAGAGCTGTGGGCTGCATCTGCAGTGCCCACATCGCTGCTCACCGAAATTTAACCCCTCAATTCCCTGTCATTACTCTGCAATACTCTGAAATACCCTGCAATACCCTGCAACACTCTGCAATGCTCTGCAACACCCACCAATACCCTGAAACACTCTGCAATGCTCTGCAACACCCGCCAATACCCTGCAACACTCTGCAAATCTCTGCAACACCCGCCAATACCCTGCAACACTCTGCAATACCCTGCAACACTCTGCAATGCTCTGCAACACCCACCAATACCCTGCAACACTCTGCAATGCTCTGCAACACCCGCCAATACCCTGCAACACTCTGCAATGCTCTGCAACACCCACCAATACCCTGCAACACTCTGCAATGCTCTGCAACACCCGCCAATACCCTGCAACACTCTGCAATGCTCTGCAACACCTGCCAATACCCTGCAATGCTCTGCAATGCCATACTCTGAGATACCCAGCCATACTCGGAGATACCCGGCCATACTCGGAGATACCCAGCCATAGTTGGTGATAACCTGCATTACCCAGCCATAGACACCCCCCCCTCCCGCCGCCCTCCGGTGCTTCTACCGACTCGCCAATACGATCAAAGCCAGAATCTTTTTTTTTTTTTTTTCAGGCTTCCTAGCTTAGAGGTGAGATGTGGGGTCTTATTGACCCCATATCTCCCTGTAAAGAGGACCTGTCATGCCATATTCCTATTACAAGGGATGTTTACATTCCTTGTAATAGGAATAAAAGTGATCAAAAAAATGTTTGGGGTGGAAAAAAAATGTCAAACTAAAATAAATAAAGTAAAATGAACAATAAGTTTTTTTTTTAAAGCGCCCCTGTCCCCATGTGCTCGCATGCAGAAGCAAACGCATACGTAAGTCCTGCCCACATATGAAAACGGTGTTCAAACCACACATGTGAGGTATTGCTGCGAACGTTAGAGCGAGAGCAATAATTCTATCCCTAGAATGCCTATGTAACTCAAAACATATAACCAGTAAAAAAAAATGTAAATCGTCGCCTATGGGGATTTTCAAGTAGCGACGTTTTGGCGTCATTCCACGAGCATGTGCAATTTTGAAGAGTGACATGTTAGGTATCTATTTACTCAGCGTAACTTCATCTGGGCTAACTTTACTGTGTTTTTTTTTTTTTAAGCACAAAACAGTTTTTTTTCCAAAAAAAAGCATTCAAAAAATTGCGCGCACTCGAGAGCATCCGTGACCGCCGGGTCCACAGGACCCGGCGCATCACGGATCACGGTAAACGGCCGCTCGTCGCGGCTGTTTACCACGTGATCGCTCCGTCAAATGACGGAGTGATCACTTGTAAACAAACCGGCGTCATGTTATGACGCCGGTTCCTCCCTCCACCTCTCTGTACCGATCGGTACAGCGGAAGGGGAAGAGATCGGTGTCAGCAGAGCTGTGGGCTGCATCTGCAGTGCCCACATCGCTGCTCACCGAAATTTAACCCCTCAATTCTCTATCATTACTCTGCAATACTCTGAAATACCCTGCAATACCCTGCAACACTCTGCAATGCTCTGCAACACCCACCAATACCCTGAAACACTCTGCAATGCTCTGCAACACCCGCCAATACCCTGCAACACTCTGCAAATCTCTGCAACACCCGCCAATACCCTGCAACACTCTCCAATACCCTGCAACACTCTGCAATGCTCTGCAACACCCACCAATACCCTGCAACACTCTGCAATGCTCTGCAACACCCGCCAATACCCTGCAACACTCTGCAATGCTCTGCAACACCCACCAATACCCTGCAACACTCTGCAATGCTCTGCAACACCCGCCAATACCCTTCAACACTCTGCAATACCCTGAAACACTCTGCAATGCTCTGCAACACCCACCAATACCCTGAAACACTCTGCAATGCTCTGCAACACCCGCCAATACCCTGCAACACTCTGCAAATCTCTGCAACACCCGCCAATACCCTGCAACACTCTGCAATGCTCTGCAACACCCACCAATACCCTGCAACACTCTGCAATGCTCTGCAACACCCGCCAATACCCTGCAACACTCTGCAATGCTCTGCAACACCTGCCAATACCCTGCAATGCTCTGCAATGCCATACTCTGAGATACCCAGCCATACTCGGAGATACCCAGCCATAGTTGGTGATAACCTGCATTACCCAGCCATAGACACCCCCCCCCTCCCGCCGCCCTCCGGTGCTTCTACCGACTCGCCAATACGATCAAAGCCAGAATCTTTTTTTTTTTTTTTTCAGGCTTCCTAGCTTAGAGGTGAGATGTGGGGTCTTATTGACCCCATATCTCCCTGTAAAGAGGACCTGTCATGCCATATTCCTATTACAAGGGATGTTTACATTCCTTGTAATAGGAATAAAAGTGATCAAAAAAATGTTTGGGGTGGAAAAAAAATGTCAAACTAAAATAAATAAAGTAAAATGAACAATAAGTTTTTTTTTTAAAGCGCCCCTGTCCCCATGTGCTCGCATGCAGAAGCAAACGCATACGTAAGTCCTGCCCACATATGAAAACGGTGTTCAAACCACACATGTGAGGTATTGCTGCGAACGTTAGAGCGAGAGCAATAATTCTATCCCTAGAATGCCTATGTAACTCAAAACATATAACCAGTAAAAAAAAATGTAAATCGTCGCCTATGGGGATTTTCAAGTAGCGACGTTTGGCGTCATTCCACGAGCATGTGCAATTTTGAAGAGTGACATGTTAGGTATCTATTTACTCAGCGTAACTTCATCTGGGCTAACTTTACTGTGTTTTTTTTTTTTTAAGCACAAAACAGTTTTTTTTCCAAAAAAAAGCATTCAAAAAATTGCGCGCACTCGAGAGCATCCGTGACCGCCGGGTCCACAGGACCCGGCGCATCACGGATCACGGTAAACGGCCGCTCGTCGCGGCTGTTTACCACGTGATCGCTCCGTCAAATGACGGAGTGATCACTTGTAAACAAACCGGCGTCATGTTATGACGCCGGTTCCTCCCTCCACCTCTCTGTACCGATCGGTACAGCGGAAGGGGAAGAGATCGGTGTCAGCAGAGCTGTGGGCTGCATCTGCAGTGCCCACATCGCTGCTCACCGAAATTTAACCCCTCAATTCTCTATCATTACTCTGCAATACTCTGAAATACCCTGCAATACCCTGCAACACTCTGCAATGCTCTGCAACACCCACCAATACCCTGAAACACTCTGCAATGCTCTGCAACACCCGCCAATACCCTGCAACACTCTGCAAATCTCTGCAACACCCGCCAATACCCTGCAACACTCTCCAATACCCTGCAACACTCTGCAATGCTCTGCAACACCCACCAATACCCTGCAACACTCTGCAATGCTCTGCAACACCCGCCAATACCCTGCAACACTCTGCAATGCTCTGCAACACCCACCAATACCCTGCAACACTCTGCAATGCTCTGCAACACCCGCCAATACCCTTCAACACTCTGCAATACCCTGAAACACTCTGCAATGCTCTGCAACACCCACCAATACCCTGAAACACTCTGCAATGCTCTGCAACACCCGCCAATACCCTGCAACACTCTGCAAATCTCTGCAACACCCGCCAATACCCTGCAACACTCTGCAATGCTCTGCAACACCCACCAATACCCTGCAACACTCTGCAATGCTCTGCAACACCCGCCAATACCCTGCAACACTCTGCAATGCTCTGCAACACCTGCCAATACCCTGCAATGCTCTGCAATGCCATACTCTGAGATACCCAGCCATACTCGGAGATACCCAGCCATACTCGGAGATACCCAGCCATAGTTGGTGATAACCTGCATTACCCAGCCATAGACACCCCCCCCCTCCCGCCGCCCTCCGGTGCTTCTACCGACTCGCCAATACGATCAAAGCCAGAATCTTTTTTTTTTTTTTTCAGGCTTCCTAGCTTAGAGGTGAGATGTGGGGTCTTATTGACCCCATATCTCCCTGTAAAGAGGACCTGTCATGCCATATTCCTATTACAAGGGATGTTTACATTCCTTGTAATAGGAATAAAAGTGATCAAAAAAATGTTTGGGGTGGAAAAAAAATGTCAAACTAAAATAAATAAAGTAAAATGAACAATAAGTTTTTTTTTTAAAGCGCCCCTGTCCCCATGTGCTCGCATGCAGAAGCAAACGCATACGTAAGTCCTGCCCACATATGAAAACGGTGTTCAAACCACACATGTGAGGTATTGCTGCGAACGTTAGAGCGAGAGCAATAATTCTATCCCTAGAAATCCTATGTAACTCAAAACATATAACCAGTAAAAAAAAATGTAAATCGTCGCCTATGGGGATTTTCAAGTAGCGAAGTTTGGCGTCATTCCACGAGCATGTGCAATTTTGAAGAGTGACATGTTAGGTATCTATTTACTCAGCGTAACTTCATCTGGGCTAACTTTACTGTGTTTTTTTTTTTTAAGCACAAAACTGTTTTTTTTCCAAAAAAAAGCATTCAAAAAATTGCTGCGCAAATACTGTGCGAGATAAAAAGTTGCAACGACCACCATTGTATTCTCCAGGGTGTTTGCTAAAAAAACATATATAATGTTTTGGGATTCTATGTAATTTTCTTTTACAAAAGGTTTATTGAAAAAATTTCACATCAGTGAGACAATACAAAGAAAGCATAAAACTGCCAATAATAGTACAAAAACATGTGAAATGTTGCATAGGAACATAACAATGGTGGACTCGTGTCCGGCCTAATATAGTCACATAGAAGCTTCTAAATTGGTCGCGACACGCAACCACACCCCATAGAGCTAAGCTAAAGGGGCATAGGGACGGACAGAGTCCAATTATGCGATGAGGCGCCAATATCTGAAAACCATACAACAGTTAGAAAGAAAAAAAAAACAAGCAAAAATTCTTACACCGCGAACAGATGGAGTTGGGCTGTTTTCAGAAGGGGAATAAGAAGAAAACCCTACTAATGGGCACTGGTGCCAGCAAACAGCCTGAGTGCATTGCGAGACAGATATGATAAGAGAAGGAAAGAAATGAGAAAAGAGATAGCAATAGAGAAATAAGAAAAGGAGAGAAAGGGGGCAGAAAGAAAGAAAAGGGATAAAGAGAGGGGGGGGGGGGGGAGAAAAAGAGAAAGGGAAGAGGGGGGGCGGGGGGGGGTCCCTGGAGCGGGGGAGACATCTAACGATCAAAGGGAGAGGAGTACCGGATCAAATCTGGATGGGCGGGTATAAGCCACCCAGGGCTGCCAGACCCGAAGAAATTTAGCATGGGTGTCTGATGTTATCGCCGTCAGTTTTTCGTTCACCATTATATCATTCATGCAGTTTTTAACAGCCTCATAGCTAAGGACCGGAGTCTTCCAGGCCCTTGCTATTGTGAGTTTAGTTGCAGTAAAGAGATGCGCAGCTAGCTGACGCTCCGGACGCAGGAGTCCTGTAATCGGTTTCCACAAGAGGGCCTCAAAAGGGTCTCTCCTAATATCCACATGAAAGAGTGTACGGAGTAGAGCATATACTCTGACCCATAGTCTAGTCACCCTGGGGCAGGTCCACCAGATGTGAGCCATAGTGCCCTCCAACGAGCATCCACGGAAACATAAGGGGGAGCAAGACGGGATAAACGCCGCCAGCCTCGAAGGGGTGTAATACCACCTATAGAATACCTTATACGCATTCTCCAGAAAGAGAACATTTCTGGAACATGTAGGCAGTGCCCTGGTCATGGCCTGCCAGTCCTCCGGATCAAGCTGTTTACCTAGGTCAGCCTCCCATTGAAGGTGATAGGGTCGGAGTGGCGGCTTTGTAGACGTTAAAATAGCTGCATAGATGAGGGAGATCAACCCTGGAGCGTGGGGCCGAGATCTACAAAGGCTCTCAAAAGGGGAGAGCGTGTAGGGAGCCGATTGGGGCCCAATCAATTGGTGAAGGAAGTGCCTAATTTGAAGGTAAGTATAAAATTCCCTGAGGGGAATATCATGGGATGACCGGAGGGCTGCAAAAGGGATAATTTTAGTCGGGGTGAGCAAGGAATGGACATCTACAAAACCATGATCCGTCCACCACACAAACTGACCGGGGTTATCACAACCTGGTGGGAATAGGGGGCAGTGTAGAAAACGGAGTAACGGGAGATGGGGAGATTGGAGACCTGCAGAATATTTCACCGAATCCCAGAGGCGAAGAGAATGGGCCAAGCCTGGGCCTATGTTCGGTGGGCGTTGCACTTTCGGAAGCCAGGGGAGGGATGCTAATGGAATCGGATGGGAGTCCACCATATCAAGAATTGCCCAGAGGGGCATTTGATGACGTTCATGTAGGCGGGCCAGAGGAGCGATACCCGCTGCCGTGTAATATGCATATAAATTGGGGACAGAAAGACCACCATTAGCCTTACGGGCATAAAGAACTTGCTTTTTAATCCGAGGCTTCGAAGAGCCCCAGATAAAGCGTATAATTTTGCGTTGGTGGATTCTAAGTACATGAAGGGGTACGGGAACCGGCAACACCCGGAAATAATATAATAATTTTGGAAGATAAGTCATACGCACCGCCGCTATCCTGCCAAACCATGAAATTGGGAGAGTTGACCAAGAGTCAAGCAAACCCATCAGTTTCCGAAATAAAAGGGGGTAATTTGCCTGGTAAAGATCCGAGTATTTAGGTGAAAGTCTGATTCCCAAGTACGGCAAAGAGGATGTCCACTGAAAAGGGAATGCGGCCTGTAGAGATTCCACGTCAGCGGCTTGTAAGTTGATGGACATCGCCCTAGATTTCGCTGGGTTAACTGCCGAACCAGACAGCGCAGCAAAGGTATCCAACAAGGAGAACAAATTGGGAAGGGAAAGCCTGGGGTTCGTGAGCGTCAGCAGAATGTCATCTGCGAACAGTGACAGTTTGTGCATAGAGCCCGCAACCTCCACTCCCGAAATGTCCGTATGTGACCGAATTGCTTCCGCCAGGGGTTCTAACGCCAAAATAAATAATAGTGGAGAGAGTGGACACCCCTGGCGAGTGCCCCTACGTATGGGAAAGACCGGCGAGTCATAACCATAATAGCGCACCTTGGCCTGTGGAGAGTCATAGATAGCCGAAATCCAGCCCATAAAGGACGCCCCAAAGCCATAGTTGGTAAGTACCCGCATCAGGTAGGACCAAGACAGGGTATCAAAGGCTTTGGTCACGTCTAAGGAGAGAAACATTGTCTCCAGAGACCTAGTGTGCGCCAAATGTTGGACTTGTACTAGCCGTCTAATGGCATCACCAGCCTGTCTCCGGGGGACAAACCCCACTTGATCTTTTTTAATGAGTCGGGGTAGGAAGGAATTGAGACGAGTAGCTAGGATTTTTGTTAATATTTTCATGTCAATATTGATCAGGGAAATTGGCCGGAAGTTGGCCCAAGAAGAAAGGTCCCTATCCGGCTTGGGGATCATTACCACATTTGCCGTTAACATCAGCGGTGAGAAAGAATGACCTCCCTTCACCGCATTATACACAGCCGCCAAGTGGGGGGCCAACACCGCAGCCAGCTTACGGTAATACAAAGCGGTGAAACCATCCGGGCCCGGGCGCTTCCCCACCTTCAATTCTTTAATGCACTGCAGGACCTCTGAGACCTGTATGTCCCGGTCCATAAGCGACATCTGAGGAACCGTTAAGGAAGGCAAGGATAACTCCTTTAGGAAAGCACCCAGGTCCAGAGCGGAGGTTGGAGTCGGGGCGGAATAAAGTTTGGCCAGACGATATCTAAATTCATCTAATACTAGTCGGGGGTTACCCGTCAGAGTGTTATGGCGGGTGCGCAGGGTGATGGGCTGAAATTTCGGAGTGAAGGTCCGCAACCTTCTAGCCAACATAGCATTGGGTTTGTTTGCCCTGGCGTACCACCTCTGACGAGCCCAACGGAGGGTGCGTTCTGCATCATCCGTGAGGCATAGATCCAGGTCTACACGAGCTTTGTCCAATAGCCTACGGTTTGCTAAAGAGGGGGAGTGTTTAAAAGTTGTAGAGAGAGCCTCCAACCTTTCCTCAAGCCTACAGCGGGTCTGGACCCTCTCCTTCTTCCTCTGGGACGCTATACGAATGACCTGTCCCCGAAGGACGGCTTTATAGGCCTCCCAGAGCACCACCGGGGAGGACACTGAGCCAACATTTGTTTTAAAATAATCCTCAGAAGCTTTGTGAAGGCTCTCAAGTATTGGTTCCAGAGAGAGAAGAGAGTCGTTCATAACCCAAGGGGCACCCTGCGGCTTAACACAAAGGGAGTGGCAGATGGTTAACACCGGATCATGGTCAGACCAGGGGACCGTCAAGATAGAAACAGAGGCTACTAGAGGAAGGTGCTTACGTGGCAAAAACATGTGATCAATTCTGGAATGGGAATGATGAGGGTGGGAATAGTGCGTATAATCCCTGCCAGAAGGGTGGTATTCCCGCCAGAGATCAATGAGATCATGGTTTTGTAAGGCCTGCAAAAATTTCGTAGCTGATGGGGAAGGGGATTTAGGGGCCGGCGGGTAGTTGTCCATGGAAGGGTTGAACGCCACATTGGAGTCACCTGCCAAAAGGAGAACACCTCTCTGGTGGGCCCGCAGCAGGGAACAGACATGGGTCAGAAAGGGGCCAGGGTTATGGTTCGGGGCATAGTAACTCATAATGGTAACCTCATTATCTTGGATGGTGCCCTGCAGCAGGAGGTACCTGCCATCGGGGTCAGCTAGCTGTTTACTGCAAAGGAACGGAAGCGATTTATGAATGGCGATAAGGACCCCCCTCTGCTTGGTAGGGCCATTTGCTAGGTAAACTTGGGGATAATGCGCAGAAAAATATTTGGGGAAAGAAGAAGAAGAAAAATGTGTTTCCTGCAAACATGCAATGCCAATTTTAAGACGCTGGAGGTATTTAAATATTTTAACCCGCTTTTGAGGGGAGTTCATACCCTGAACATTCAGGGAAAGCCAAGGAAGTGCCATCATGGCGGCTGTCTGTTACAACACATCTCCTGTTCCCACACCCCAGGGAGCGAAGGGAAGGGGGAAAGGAGCGGGAGGA
The DNA here is from genome assembly GCF_037356315.1 of Lithobates pipiens. NCBI lineage: Eukaryota > Metazoa > Chordata > Amphibia > Anura > Ranidae > Lithobates > Lithobates pipiens. The sequence continues at coordinate 12,256,686 of NW_027507755.1, forward strand.
GAGGGGAAGAAGGGGAAGGACGAGAAGGAAGAAAGAAAGAGAAAAGAGAAGAGATACAGAAAGCAGAAAAAGAAAAACAAGCTCGACAGGGCAGATAAAATGAGCTCAAAGATGTACAAAAACGTGGGCTGAACGGCCCACTCAGGAGTGTGACCAAGGCCGAGAAACCCATCTCAGCCAAGTGTACACACGTCTAGGGGAGCAGTGGTCCGTCGGACCAACCGGCCTAAATTAAACACATGAGAACAGTAATATGAAATTAACATAGAGTAGAACTAACCAAAATATGGAAACATGAAACAAACAAATATAACCAAAAAACAGCAAAAAGAATATGGGCAGACCTGTCCCACAAAAGGGGCGGGCGTAAGGGATCGCCCAAGCCCCCAGAGAGGGCAGCTGAGCCACCACCCCCCAGGAGGCCGGACGAACACCCTCAGCCAAGCCACAACCTCCGTCCCCCCCCCACCCGAATGGGAGGGGGAGGGGTCCAGAGGTCTAGAGATGCGGGAAAATTAGCCTCTCCATAAACTACCCGTGGGGAAAAACTTCCCAACCATCACCCACCCTCCACCCCCTTCTGCAGTCCCTTACCAGGGTCCCACCCGGATAGAGCCACCAGGGAGCCCAAAAAAGGAGAAAAAAAAAAAAAGGGGGGGGGGGAGATTCAAACTGGTGGGGATCCGGGTGGCAACGTCAGTGTCAGTGTCGCCCTCGGCCGCCAGTACAACAACAAGGTGGCCTGCCCCGGGGCATTCCCCTATGAGCCGAAGTGCAATATCAAATTACAGTCTGAGGGGGGGGGGGCCCGGGACACTTCACCAGAACTCTGTGTGGAGAGCCATAGGGGGAGAACAAAAAAAAAAAAAAAAAAAAAAAAAAGACTGTACCAAAGAAAAAAAAAAAAAAGCTTTTATAAAGTAACGACCCCACGGCTCGGGAGCTGGTAGTCAACTGATGAGATAGGGCAACAAAAAAAGAGAAAACCAAAAGATGGGGGGCAAACCTCTTCATCCTTTACCAGATAGCTGGAATCTTTGGGCTTGCAGGTCCCGAAGAGCCTGGGATCCAGATTGGGACCGCTGGGATGTCTGCGACGACTTGCGGGGTGGTCTGGAAAGTCCTGGCCCGGGGGGGCCCGATCTGGGGGGTCCGGACGAAGCCTCAGGGGAGGACGAAGGGATCTCCAGCTGGAGGTCAAGAAAGTGGCGCCTCAAATCCGCAGGTGAGGAAGCCTGAAACTGCCGACCCTGATGGGAAAAGGTAAGCTTGAATGGAAACCCCCAGCGATACTTGATTCCCTGTGACTGGAGGACTTGGAGGTAGGGCTTGAGGTCTCGGCGCCTAGCAATGGTGGCCGGAGCTAGGTCCGCAAACAACTGGAGAGAATTGCCTTGGAAGGAGAGGGTCTGCTGCTCTCTTGCTGCCTGCAGGAGTCTCTCTTTGGTGCGATAATAGTGGAACTTAATGACAACGTCTCTGGGGGGGCCCTCGGTGGGCTTAGCAGCCAAAGACCTATGGATGCGGTCAAACTCGAGCCTCTCTAGGGGGATCTCCGGGCCAATTCCTGAAAAAAGGCTGTGGCGGTGCCCTGAAGGTCAGTGAGGGACTCAGGAATACCCCTAATACGAAGGTTATCCCTCCGGGCCCTATTTTCAGCATCTTCTAGTTTGTCCCGCAGGGCCGCCAACTCCGAGGTCAGTTTATCAACCTCCTCTTCATGGCCCTCAAGAACGGTAGTAGCTAGGTCCATGCGGTGCTCCAACTGGTTGGTGCGGTGGCCTATCTCTTTAAGGCCCCGCACGAATTCAGAAGAAAGCTTACGGGATGCCGCTGTGATTTCATCCCGTACGATGCTGCGAAATCGTGTTAGGAGGTCGTCCGTATCAGCCGGGGGGGGGACTTCCCCCATCCATGGGGAACAAGTGTAGGCTGTCTGCGGGGGACGATGGACCCTCCACTGAAAGCCGGGTTTTGTCGTCCGGGTCCGGAGGCTCCGGCGCCATCTTAAGCATACCTCTGGCTGAGGCCTGAGCGGACCTACGATGCTGCTGACTCTTCGGCGGCTTCTTCGCCGAGCGATGCATCACCAGAGCCCCCGCGGGATGTTCCGAAGCCGGCAGGGGTGAGTGTGGCACGGGAAGGCTGCGTCTATGTCAGATTTGGCCGGTGTTTAAGATCCGACGGCACGGAGCGAGGGAGTCAAGCTGCCATCTCCATCGCCCGCGCGCATGCGCCCCCGGGATTCTATGTAATTTTCTAGCAATTAAATGATGATTTTTACATGTAGGAGAGAAATGTCAGAATTGTCCTGGGTGCTACAGAACGCCTGATGGCGCTCCCTGCATGTTGGGCCTCTGTATGTGGCCCCGCTGTGTAAAAGTCTCACACATGTGGTATCGCCGTACTCGGGAGTAATAGCAGAATGTGTTTTGGGGTGTAATTTGGGGTATGCATATGCTGTGTGTGAGAAATAAACTGATAATATGACAATTTTGTGAAACAAAAAAAGTAAAAAAAATCTTGATTTTGCAAAGAATCGTGGGAAAAAATGACAACTTCAAAAAACTCATCATGCCTCTTACTAAATACCTTGGAATGTCTTCTTTCCAAAAAGGGGTCATTTGGGGGGTATTTGTACTTTTATGGCATGTTAGGGTCTCAAGAATTGAAATAGGCCGTCAGTACTTCAGGTGTGATCAATTTTCAGATATTGGCACCATAGCTTGTGGACTCTATAACTTTCACAAAAACCAAATAATATCCACCAATTTGTACTTATTTTTACCAAAGATATGTAGTAGTATAAATTTTGGCCAAAATTTATGAAGAAAAAATTACTAATCTGCTAAATTTTATAACAGAAACAAAGAAAAATTCATTTTTTTACAGAATTTTCTGTATTTTTTCTTTTATAGCACAAAAAATAAAAAAACGAGCGGTGATTAAATACCACCAAAAGAAAGCTCCATTTGTGTGAAAAAAAGGGCAAAAATTTCATATAGGTCCAGTATTGCATGACTGAGTAATTGTCATTCAAATTGTGAGAGCACCGAAAGCTGAAAATTGGTCTGGTTATTAAGGGTGTTTAAGTGCCCAGTGGTTAACAAAAAATACTGGGGGTGGGGGAATAGACAGGTGGGGTGGGGGTGGTGGGATACATTCTGGAGTTCCTCTTTAAGCCTAATAAATTACTCAGAATAAATTAAATTACTGACGTATTTTCTTTCATGAATAAAATATAATCATAATATTAACTTCCTTTTATGAACTTGCGAAGGGAAAGAGCCACAGGCTTTCACAGTGGCAATCAACCTTATTACAGCTCCTATCTTATCAGCGCCGTTTCATGTGTTCCTTTTAAAGATTCTACAGATTAGAGAAAAAAATTAAACAACATTTTTTTTTTTTCCTCTTTAGATGATAAAACTTCATGTTCAATCAAATGGCTACATTTAAAATGTTCTTGTCCCAGCCTTTAATGATAAGATTTACAAAAATTGTAACATGTAGGAGAAACTACGGAACAGTGAAATGTCTCCCAATCTGGTATAACATTGCAGACAAAGTGACCTTTTTTTTATAGAGTACTTGCGGAATGTAAACAACAAAAAGAACAATAAATCAAAACAAACAAACAAAAAAAGGATGCATACATACAGTTCATGCATACAGTACATATAAAAAAAGTTAGAGGGACGACACAAACCATTTACAAGTGTAAGGGGTGCTTTCAATGATTAGTCCCATTAGCGGTCTTCTAAAGCCTAGAAGGCTGTCTACAAGTTTTAGGAGTGTGTCTGTGGGAATATTTGATCATTCTTCCAGAAGCCCATTTGTGAGGTCAGGCACTGATGTTGGATGAAAAAGCCTGGCCTCAATCCAAAGGCGTTCTATCGGGTTGAGGTCAGTATTCTGTGCAGGCCAGTCAAGGTCCTCCACCCCAAACTCGCTCATCCATGTCTTTATGGACCTTTCTCTGTGCACTGGTCCAAATCATTTGGTGGAGGGGGGATTATGGTGTGGGGGTTGTTTTTCAGGGTCGGGTTTGACCCATTAGTTCCAGTGAAGGGAACTCTTAAGCGTTAGCATACTAAGACATTTTGTGGGAACAGTTTGGGGATGGTCCCTTCCTGCTCCAACATGACTGCGAACTGCACAATTTTTTGTCTTTTTTCATTCATATGGCAAAAAAGAAAAAACCCAGTGGTGATAAAATACCACCCAAAGAAAGCTCTATTTGTGTGAAAAAATTATATAAATTTTGTCTGTGTACAGGGTTGCATGACCACTCAATTGCCAGTTAAAATAATGTAATGCAGAATAGCAAAAATTGCCTGGTCATGAAGGGGGGGAAATCTTCCAATGCTAAAGTGGCTAAGAAACCTGGAGAGTGCAAAATCTGGTGTAGCTGTGCATGGTAGCCAATCAGCTTCTAACTTCAGCGTTTTCAATTGTGGGTTACTAAACCCACAACAGTAAAATCAGTCTGCATATACAGTAAAGTATGCTTGTCATACTTACTGTGGAACCTAAGGGGTTAATCCTTCGCATTATGTAAAAAGGCTGTTTGATCATGTCTTCTCCGATCCTCCCCTTCTTTTACTGTCCCCAGTCCTTCTCCTGATAGTACAGAGCCTTTGGAGTCACTATGCACATGCTCAATTTGGTGTGTATTGCTAGAGAGTTTTTTTTTTTCTTGGGAGGGTACATCAAGAGGGCTAATCAGCACTGTCCAAACAGAGGGTCATGCAGCCTCATAAAACACTCAGAGTAGAATGAAAACTCCTCCTACAAGTTTTAAAGTGATTGTAAAGGCTCAATTTATTTATTTATTTTTTAATAACAACCATGTTATACTTACCTCCTCTGTGCAGTTGCTTTTGCACAGAGCAGTCCGGATCTTCCTCTTCTCCGGTCTCTCTTTGCTGCTCTTGGCCCCTCCCTCCTGTCAAGTGCCCCTCAGCCAGCAGCTTCTCAGTCCCTCAGTCTCAGCCAATCAAGAGGAGTGTACTGGATGGCTGATGGGATTGTGACCATCACTGGAGAGAGAAGAGGCTCAAGTAGGTAATTGGGGGATGCTGGGATTGCTGCTACACACAAAAGGTTTTTTATCTTAACCACTTGCCGACCGGCTCACGCCGATATACGTCGGCAGAATGGCATGGACAGGCATATTAACGTACCTGTATGTTGCCCTTTAAGATGCGGCATTGTGACCATGCACGCTCACCGCAAGCTCCGTGAGTGTGATCACTGGATACTTGCGATTGTCTCACGGAGAGAAAGAGTGGTGATCAGTGTCATGACACACATAGCCCATCCCCTCAACAGTTAGAATCACTTTAGGACACACTTAACCCCTGCAGCGCCCCCTTGTGGTTAACCCCTTCATTGCCAGTCACATTTACACAGTAATCAATGCATTTTTAATTGCACTGATCGCTGTATAAATGTGAATGGTCCCAAAATAGCGCCAAAAGTGTCCGGTCTGTCTGCAATAATGTCGCAGTCACGATAAAAATCACTGATCGCCGCCATTACTAGTAAAAAATGCCATAAAACTATCCCCTATTTTGTAGACGCTATAACTTTTGCACAAACCAATCAATAAATGCTTTTTGCGTTTTTTTTTTTTTTTTTTACCAAAATTATGTAGAAGAATACGTATCGGCCTTAACTGAGGAAAAAAATGCTTATATATTTTTTGGGGATATTTATTATAGCAAAAAGTAAAACATATTGAGTTTTTTCCAAAATTGTCGTTCTTTTTTTTGTTTATAGCGCAAAAAACAAAAACGCAGAGGTGATCAAATACCACCAAAATAAAACTCTATTTGTGGGGAAAAAAATGATGTACATTTCCTTTGGGCGCCACGTCGCACGACCGCGCAATTGTCAGTTAAAGCGACGCAGTGCCGAAACACAAAAAGTGCTCTGGTCTTTGGCCAGCCAAATGGTCCGGGGCTGAAGTGGTTAAGGCATAGAATGCATTAAGATAAAAAACCTTAGTCTTGGAAATCTCCCACCTTAATTGTGGCTGAAGCCAAACATAGGATTTTGAAGGCCCTTCTATTTGTCAAAATGACGGCCATAGAAAATGATTATGTCGGTAAATTCAACTAAATTTGGAAACCTTGGGTTAAACATTTTTTGCCCCATGACTTTGATTATTCATTGTTGTTCACAATAATTCCTTTATTTATTTTGTATTAACTATATGCATTTTTTGGGCGTGAGCTGCACTACCACCATGGAAGACCCTTCCTTCTCTTTCTTTCCTCTTCTTACAAATATGGTTTCATATTTTGAAAATTGCAAGCACAGTCTTTTTTTATTTTCTGTGATATTATATTAAATTCTTATAGTTACATAGTTAGTAAGGTTGAATAAAGACACCAGTGCATCCAGATCAACCTGAGTGAGTGTCTACAATTGTCCCTATCCCTGTATATTGCACACTCACATCTCTCCCTAACCCCAGGGAGCCCACAATCCAAGGTCCCCGTTCATATACTAGGGCCAATTTTGGACAGAAGCCAATTAGCCTACCTGCATGTCTTTGGAGTGTGGGAGGAAACCCACGCAGGCACAGGGAGAACATGCAAACTCCAGGCAGGTGGCATCATGGTTGGGATTTGAACCAGTGACCCTTCTTACTGCTAGGCAAGAGTGCTAACCCCTACACCACTGTGCCGCACCAAATTAGTTTTGATCTAATATAAATGGCATGAGTAATCTATGATTGAAATACCTAGGCCCCCTTATGTCTTTTGCAATATTTCAAATGATTTTGGTGCAAATATTCCTGATTTATATAGCTGTGCCCCCACCCATCTACAGTTTGTGCCCAGCAGGGGTGGATGGGTGGTCTGGAGGCATGTTTCATTAACCTCCCTGGCGGTATTCCAGAGTCTGGCTTGGGGTTAAAATTCAGTATCATTAGTGGTAACCCTGAGCCAGACTCGGGATCTCATCGCTGGATCCAGGATGAGTTTACTTACCTTGTCCCCTGGATCCAGCGATGTCCCCCCGCACTGCGAGCGGATCGTCCTCCACTCGATGTATCACATCGCAGGGCTCCGTTCCCTGCGAGCGCTGCCACGCACAGGGATGGAGAACGGCGCCAAATTCAAAAAGTAAAACACACACATTACATACAGTATAATGTAATCTTACAGATTACATTACTGTATGTAATTATTTCACATCCCCTTTGTCTCTAGTGGTCTGCCCAGTGTCCTGCATGCAGTTTTATATTATAAAAACTGTTCTTTATGCCTGGAAACTGGAGATTGTCCATAGCAACCAAAATTGTCCCTTTACATCAAAAGAGGTTTTAGACCAGCTAGAAAACAGCGATAATAAATTAGATTCACTCGCAGAATTGAGCGATAGTAATTTGTGGGGAGATCCATCATCAAATACTGAAAAGTAATGACAGTAACAATTCTGCAACTGAGCAAATTTCTGTGTTTTTGATTTGATTACATTATTGAATAATTTTTATTATTATTATATTATTATTTGGTATAATTATTTATAGTTATTTATCATATTATAATTTATGATTTAATTTTTCAAACTTTATCATGGTTTGGACAGATTTAAGTGAGTTATTCCTAAGAATTACAGGACTACAATATAAAACGCCAAATTTTCATGTAAAATAATTGTACTGCTTTCAGCACCTAAAATCTGAAATAATCATACCGCCAGGGAGGTTAAATACACTGATGTTTTTGGGGTTATAATGTTGGCTATTTAAGTAACTCTATAGTATTATAAGTCTTATTTTTAGATATAATTCCTGTTGAACATACAGAGACTTATATACTCTTTTTTTATTATTCATGATTTGACTGTTTCCCATGGATAAAGCCTACAGATTTTCATGTATTTCTCATGTAAACCTTAATAAAAATATTGAATGAAAAAAAAAAAAAAGATAAAAAACCTTCTGCCTTTACAACTCCTTTAACTGATAGAAGTCACGAGAGTAGTGATGGACGAACTTCCGACGGGACGTTTCGCGAACGCGAAATGCGAACGGACCCAAACGTTCGCGAAACCGAACGTTCGCCGCGGGCCCCATTGACTTCAATGGGAGGCGAACTTTGCAAACCTTCATGTCGAATTTGCGGCCACGTGGTAATTATTAGGGGGTAAAACGTAGTCCCACCATCTGGACAATGACATAATACATGTATGAGGTGAATTTGGGATCGATAACTACAAGCATTTTTATTTTATTTGGGAAATTGTTCTAACAATTCAGGACTATGGAGCTAATGAAGGCAATGGAGGAGAGGGAAGGTCAGGGACCAGGGTAGGCAAAGAAGAGGGTGCAGGAGATGATCACCAGCAGCGTGACATACCGGAATGACACATGCACCGTGATAGAGGCATCTGACAGCAGCACCGTAATACAGAGCACTGACAGCAGCACCGTGACATACAGCGCTGACAGCAGCACCGTGACATACAGCGCTGACAGCAGCACCGTGACATACAGCGCTGACAGCAGCACCGTGACATACAGCGCTGACAGCAGCACCGTGACATACAGCGCTGACAGCAGCACCGTGACATACAGCGCTGACAGCAGCACCGTGACATACAGCGCTGACAGCAGCACCGTGACATACAGCGCTGACAGCAGCACCGTGACATACAGCGCTGACAGCAGCACCGTGACATACAGCGCTGACAGCAGCACCGTGACATACAGCACTGACAGCAGCACCGTAAGCAGCCCCAGGAGGAAGTCAGCACAGCACAGGGATGGTGTGATCCCCTCATAATAAGAACCCCCAGGAGGAAGTCAGCACAGCACAGGGATAGTGTGATCCCTTCATAATAAGAACCCCCAGGAGGAAGTCAGCACAGCACAGGGATATCATAAGCAGCCCCAGTAGAAATATGACACCGCTCAACCTCTTCAAAGAGGAGGGTAGGGGCATATAGTACGGTGTGCTTTTTTGGGTCAAGGAAGTGAGCCAAATGAATTAAGAAGGTCTGTGTGCTTGATTAAAAAAATAGTTTATAGACATATACATGGTCTACTGGTCACATGTGTTGAATTCCTCCGAGATCCATGCCTCATTCATTTTTAGAAATGTGAGGTAGTTAACACTGTGGTGAGCTAGGCGAGTACGCTTATCGGTCACAATCCCCCCTGCTGCGCTGAACGTCCTTTCGGACAGGACACTGGATGAGGGGCAAGCCAACAGTTCGATTGCAAATTGGGCAAGCTCTGGCCAGAGGTCAAGCCTGCCCACCCAGTAGTCTAGGGGTTCATCACTCCTCAGAGCGTCCACATCGGCCGTTAACCCAATGTAGTCGGACACCTGACGGTCTAGGCGTTCCCTGATGCTGGATCCGGATGACACCTGTCGATGGGTCGGCTGAAAGAATGACCTCATATCCGAAGTCACCAACACATCTTCAAACCGGCCTCTTCTTGCAGGCGCTGTTGGATTGGTACCCGCAAATCCTTCTCTGGGAGTGGGAATTGCTCCTCTGCCAGCGCACGCAAAAGCAGAATGCAGCATTTCTCGAAGCAAGGCCTGGAAGTGCTGCATTCTGACAGCCCTCTGCGACGGCGGTAACATTTCCGCCATTTTGTGTTTGTACCGGGGGTCTAAGTACGTTGCCACCCAGTACTGGTCCTTGACCCTCATGCTTTTTATACGGGGGTCCCTATTAAAACACTGGAGCATGAAGGCCCCCATTTGCACTAAAGTGGAAGCGGTGTGGTGGCCTGGCTCCTGCTCATCATCCAGGATAATGTCGTCCTCTTCATTCTCCTCTCCCCATCCTCGCACAACAGGGATCCCAGAAAGGTTTAAAGCATGCTCTTCTTGCTCCTGCTCATCCGCCCCGGCACCATCCTCCTCTGACTCCTCATCAGACTCCTGTTGTTGACTTGTCTCAGATAGAGTAGCCCCCCCTGGGAATTCATCCAGCATTGCGACTTCCTCATCTTCCCGCTCCTGCTCCTCCACAGCCTGATCAATGACACGACGCAATGCACGCTCCAGAAAGAAGGCATAAGGTACCATGTCACTGATGGCGCCATGGCTGCGACTGACCAGTTTGGTGATCTCCTCAAATGGCCGCAGAAGTCTGCATGTGTCGCGCATGAGCAGCCACTGGCGCGGTGAAAAAAAACCCAGCTCCCCAGAACCGTTTCTTTCGCAGAGTTCATACAGGTAGACGTTAACTGCACGTTTCTGCTGGAGCAGCCTATCAAGCATATAGAAGGTTGAGTTCCATCGCGTCGGGCAATCGCAAATAAGACGTCTGACCGGCAGATGGTGTCGCCGCTGAATGTCAGCAAGGCGAGCCATGGCCGTGTAAGATCTTCTGAAATGGGCCGAGATTTTCCTTGCCTGCCGCAAGATGTCCTGGACCCCAGGGTATTTGACAAGGAATCGCTGCACGACCAAGTTTAAGACGTGTGCCATGCACGGCACGTGCGTGATTTTGCCCTGTTTCAATGCGCTAAGCAGATTGGCACCGTTGTCACACACCACTTTACCAACTGTCAAATTGAGCGGTGTTAGCCACTCATCTGCCTGTGAACGCAAAGCTGAAAGGAGTGCCGGGCCAGTGTGGCTCTTTGCTTCCAGGCACAACAGACGCAGCACGGCATGGCAACGTCTCACCTGGCATGTGGAATAGGTTCTGGGGAGCTTGGGCGGTGCAGTGGAAGAGACGCTAGCAGCGGAAAAGGAGGAGGCAGCTGAGGAGGAGAGGGAGGAGGATGGAGTAGGAGGAGGAGAAGAAGAGTCAGGCCTGCATGCAATCCGTGGCGGTAAAACCAAATCTACACGGGTGCCACGGGTTACATGCTTGACGGCCGTCAGAAGGTTCACCCAGTGGGCAGTAAAACTGATATACCTTCCCTGCCCGTGTTTGCTAGACCACGTGTCTGTGGTCAGATGTATCTTGGCACCGACACTGTGTGCCAGAGATACATTCACTTGCCGCTGAACATGGCCATATAGCTCTGGGATGCCCTTCTCTGAGAAATACTTCCTTCCTGGGACCTTCCATTGTGGTGTTCCAATGGCCACAAATTTGCGAAAGGCCTCCGAGTCCACCAGTTTATATGGCAGTAGTTGGCGGGCTATGAGTTCTGACAAGCCAGCCGCCAACCGTTGGGCAAGAGGGTTATCCGGCATCATCATTTTTTTACGCTCAAACATTAGGCCCACGGAAGCCTGCCTTTTTGCAGAAAAATGTGAGCTTGGCGTGATGGAAGGTGGAGTGGAGGACAATTGTGAGGAGAGAGGAGAAGGAGAAGTAGAAGACGAGGCTGGACGGTGAGAGCCTGCAGTGTGGCTTTGTGTGTTCCGTTGCTCCCACTGGGCTCGGTGATGGCTGCTCATGTGCCTTCTTAAGGCGGTCGTCCCTAGGTGAGTATTGGGCTTACCGCGACTAACGCGTTGACTGCAAAGATTGCAGATGGCAACGCTATTGTCAGCAGCGGACACGTTAAAAAAAGCCCACACTGCGGAGCCATGTGCCGGTGTCCTGGGAGCGCCAGATGTGACCGTACATGGTCGATGACTCGCTCCTGATACATTTGCAGTCTGCTTTGTCCCTGCTGTGCAATGTAAGTCATTGCTGCTTCTCCTCCCTATCTGCTGGTCCATATCTCCCTCTGAACTCCCCTCCTCTTCCTCTCTTGTGGGCACCCACGTGACATCACTAGACACGTCATCATCAACGTCACCTTCCCCACCGCTATAAGTAGAGATCTCGGAGTAGGCAGCAACACCGGGGACCAACCTCCTCCTTGGGCTGATCTGGGTACTGGCGTCAGACTGCTGAGTAGCGCTTGTTGCTACCTCCTCTTCCTGATCCAATACCAAGAGTGGCTGCGCATCAGAAATGTCCTCTTGATATGGATCGGAAAATAATTCCAGTGACTCAAGCGGAAGGTATGTGGTGGTGGTGGTCGTGTTGTTGGTGGTAGTGTCTTTGGGGGTGCACATAGCAGAGAGTGAAGAAGAGGGTGCAGATCGAGAGGATGAGGAGGGTGCAGAAGAGTAAGGCTGAGCGAGCCACTCAACCAAGTCTGGTGCATCCTTTAAAGTAATTGAACGCACCTTCTGCAACTTCCCACTTTGGCTCAAGCCTGTTGCTCCTGCCCTACCCCTACCACCCCTGCGGAAGGGCCTGCCTCTTCCTCTGCCTGTCATTTTTTAAATGACCCTGTGACAAAACTCTTAGTCCCTATACCGCTGAAGGACTGCTGCAGTATAGGTGAGCGGTCAGCAGTGGTGCACGTCAACCCTATCTATTGTGGACCTATAGCGGTCCTTACAGAACAGCAGACTGTACCGCACTCAAGCCTATGTACCGTAGCACCCTATACCAAGTTACCAGTCCTTATAAGAACTTTTGTGGACCAAGCAGGTTGTGTGTTAGTGTTTAGCAGACTGTACGTCAGTCCCTATACCGCTGAAGGACTGCTGCAGTATAGGGCAGCGGTCAGCAGTGGTGCACGTCAACCCTATCTATTGTGGACCGATAGCGGTCCTTACAGAACAGCAGACTGTACCGCACTCAAGCCTATGTACCGTAGCACCCTATACCAAGTTACCAGTCCTTATAAGAACTTTTGTGGACCAAGCAGGTTGTGTGTTAGTGTTTAGCAGACTGTACGTCAGTCCCTATACCGCTGAAGGACTGCTGCAGTATAGGGCAGCGGTCAGCAGTGGTGCACGTCAACCCTATCTATTGTGGACCGATAGCGGTCCTTACAGAACAGCAGACTGTACCGCACTCAAGCCTATGTACCGTAGCACCCTATACCAAGTTACCAGTCCTTATAAGAACTTTTGTGGACCAAGCAGGTTGTGTATTAGTGTTTAGCAGACTGTACGTCAGTCCCTATACCGCTGAAGGACTGCTGCAGTATAGGGCAGCGGTCAGCAGTGGTGCACGTCAACCCTATCTATTGTGGACCGATAGCGGTCCTTACAGAACAGCAGACTGTACCGCACTCAAGCCTATGTACCGTAGCACCCTATACCAAGTTACCAGTCCTTATAAGAACTTTTGTGGAACAAGCAGGTTGTGTGTTAGTGATTAGCAGACTGTACGTCAGTCCCTATACCGCTGAAGGACTGCTGCAGTATAGGGCAGCGGTCAGCAGTGGTGCACGTCAACCCTATCTATTGTGGACCGATAGCGGTCCTTACAGAACAGCAGACTGTACCGCACTCAAGCCTATGTACCGTAGCACCCTATACCAAGTTACCAGTCCTTATAAGAACTTTTGTGGAACAAGCAGGTTGTGTGTTAGTGATTAGCAGACTGTACGTCAGTCCCTATACCGCTGAAGGACTGCTGCAGTATAGGTGAGCGGTCAGCAGTGGTGCACGTCAACCCTATCTATTGTGGACCGATAGCGGTCCTTACAGAACAGCAGACTGTACCGCACTCAAGCCTATGTACCGTAGCACCCTATACCAAGTTACCAGTCCTTATAAGAACTTTTGTGGACCAAGCAGGTTGTGTATTAGTGTTTAGCAGACTGTACGTCAGTCCCTATACCGCTGAAGGACTGCTGCAGTATAGGGCAGCGGTCAGCAGTGGTGCACGTCAACCCTATCTATTGTGGACCGATAGCGGTCCTTACAGAACAGCAGACTGTACCGCACTCAAGCCTATGTACCGTAGCACCCTATACCAAGTTACCAGTCCTTATAAGAACTTTTGTGGAACAAGCAGGTTGTGTGTTAGTGATTAGCAGACTGTACGTCAGTCCCTATACCGCTGAAGGACTGCTGCAGTATAGGTGAGCGGTCAGCAGTGGTGCACGTCAACCCTATCTATTGTGGACCGATAGCGGTCCTTACAGAACAGCAGACTGTACCGCACTCAAGCCTATGTACCGTAGCACCCTATACCAAGTTACCAGTCCTTATAAGAACTTTTGTGGACCAAGCAGGTTGTGTATTAGTGTTTAGCAGACTGTACGTCAGTCCCTATACCGCTGAAGGACTGCTGCAGTATAGGGCAGCGGTCAGCAGTGGTGCACGTCAACCCTATCTATTGTGGACCGATAGCGGTCCTTACAGAACAGCAGACTGTACCGCACTCAAGCCTATGTACCGTAGCACCCTATACCAAGTTACCAGTCCTTATAAGAACTTTTGTGGAACAAGCAGGTTGTGTGTTAGTGATTAGCAGACTGTACGTCAGTCCCTATACCGCTGAAGGACTGCTGCAGTATAGGGCAGCGGTCAGCAGTGGTGCACGTCAACCCTATCTATTGTGGACCGATAGCGGTCCTTACAGAACAGCAGACTGTACCGCACTCAAGCCTATGTACCGTAGCACCCTATACCAAGTTACCAGTCCTTATAAGAACTTTTGTGGAACAAGTGAGTTGTGAATGTTTAGCAGACTGCAGCAGAAGGGCAGCAGTCAAGTATAATATCCTTTCTATATTTGGAAGAAAGAATATTATACATGTACAAGCCTATTACTGTACCACTGATACCAGTCCTGAAAAGAACCTTTGTGGAACTAATAATAACAGCAAGTCTTTAAAATTACCCTCACTGCCTGACAACACTGCTTCCTTCCTGTCCCTATACAAATTGGCAAAAAAAGAGAACGATTAGTGGTTACTGGAACAGCTCTTTTGTGGACCTTGATAGTAACAGCTAATGATGATGATGATGATGATGATGATGAAAGACTAATCTGGCTGTCCCTGTAGCATACACCGTCCTTTCCCTTTCTCTAAACTAACAAAAGACACTCAGGCTGCTGCAAGAATCAGCAGCACAGCAAACCTATCAACACCTAACACCTATACCAGTCCTGAAAAGAACTTTTGTGTACCAAATAGCTAGTGGTTTATCTCTCCCTACTCCACACAGGAACCTGTCCCTATCGTAACAGAAGAAAGAATGTAAAATGGCCACCGGATCGGGTGTATTTATAGGTTAGGGGGAATGTACAAGTGTCCATGTGCTGTCATGTCTCAATTGGCTGTCCTGTATCACATGATAAACGTGTCACCAAAGGTTAAAGTTCTTGTATACATTAAACACGTAAGTCCGCCGCGGCGAACGACGGAAAAAGGCGTTCGAACGTGCGGACCGCGAATGTCGGAAATTCGCCGCGAAACGACCGCCGGGCGAAACGTTCGTCCATCACTACACG
Source organism: Lithobates pipiens (assembly GCF_037356315.1). Taxonomy (NCBI): domain Eukaryota; kingdom Metazoa; phylum Chordata; class Amphibia; order Anura; family Ranidae; genus Lithobates; species Lithobates pipiens. The sequence goes on from NW_027507755.1 coordinate 12,271,881, forward strand.
AGAGCTCTAAGTGCCGGTTCACACTACAGCAACTTGGGATCCGACTTGTCAGACCTCAAGTTGCTCCAAGTTGCTGGACATAAGAAATTCCATTGAAGTGAATGAGAGCCATCTTAATGTACACTACTGAAGTTGCTTCGACTTCAAAAAAGGTTCCTGTACTACTTCGAGGCGACTTCTAGGCAACTTGTACCCATAGATTTCAATGGAAGTTGCCTCCAAGTTGGATCTCCATCTATATTGAAGCGACTTTACAGGAAAAAGAAAATAATTTACACAGCTACTTCCCAGGTTTTCCCAGGCAACCCTCTCTCTCCCAAAGAGCTGATTATTCTGTGATTGGCCACAGCCAAAGTCACCTGTCCTAGGGGCATCTTTAAGTTGCGTTGTAAGTTGCGCAATGTCACGCTGAGATCGCCTCCAAATCGCCTTGCAAAGTCCTGCTGTAAGTCGGGTTGCCCCTGTGTGAACCGAGCCTAACTGCCGATGAGAAAAGGTATATAGCCGTTTATATTTACTAAAATAGTTGCATTTCCATGTTCTGTGTACTGTGGGAGACCAGATATAGTGAATACAGGGTCCTGGGTTTTTGTAACACGTTAAGCTTTGACAAAAATTTATCTCAAGGCTGATTGGATTCTTTGCAGAGCTCCACCAGATTTTGCACTCTTCAGTTTTAGTAAATCATCCCCTATAGGGTTGCGTTGTTTCTTTTCTTTTCTTCTAATGGTAAGAAACATTCATTCTTGGGGTTTACATACAATTGAAAGGTTTCTGAGTGAAATCACTCAAGTCACCGCATACCCCCGGTCATCAAATTGTTAACAAAAGCCGGAATTGCAGCAAGATAAAATTCAATGCAAGCTACCGAATTGCAAACAAACTGTGAAAAAAGCCCAGTAAACAAGTTAGTGATAGAATGTTGAATTTCACACATTTTAAATGCGTTAACAATGAGCAAGGCTAGATATTTATAGCTAACATCTGTTTATATTATTTCTCTTCTGTTTACCCAGAGTCATGCTTGTCACTGAATTTTAGATGTCCCCATTTCCATCTTATATATTATTCACAACCGCGTGTATATCTCTAACATGTCTGTTAAAGAATGGTTATAATTGTTGGTGGGCAATGTACCTAATGAATTGTGAAATAACTAATACGCTAATCAAACCTGGACATGTATGTGATAAGCAACCTGCTCTCTTGTATCTAAATTAGAATTAGAATTGACTCAATTATGGTGGAAGTCAAGACAAAGGGTCAGGGATGATCTGACCTGTAGAATAATGGATGCGCTATGATAATGTGGATGATGGAAGGAGCACATTGTCATAGAACACGACTCATTCTAATTATTATTCATTTTAAATGTGAATGTACTAAAATAATTCATGTAGTTATGGAGGGAGTCATAGAACATTTATAAGAATTAAACCCTAAATTAAAAATAAAGCACATAAAATGTCCCCCAGTCTCAACGTATGCAGAATATAATGCTCATTTTACTGGTGGTTTATGAAATACAGACAAATACTGTATTTATTGACGTATAACACTCCCTTTTTCACCCTGAAAATCTGGTGCAAATAGCGTGTGCATGTTGTACGACAATACTTCCATTTTAGCTACCTCGGAGGGAACAGGGAGGGTGACGGGGCGAGCGCCCTCCGATTACATACAGTGAGAATCTCCTGTTTACTTGGCGGCCTCCGTAATAGGAAGTCCCATCTCCTGGGAAGCCATTGGACCACTGTTCTGTCTATCGTAGGAGATTCTCACTGTGTGTAATCCGTTGGTGCTCATCCCACCCCCTCCCTGTCCCCTCTAGGCTGCATATGGGCATCAATCAGACTGCACTGATGGCAATGGTGAGGCTGCTGCATTGAAGGCAATGGTGAGGCTGCTGCATTGATGGCAATGGTGAGGCTGCTGCATTGATGGCAATGGTGAGGCTGCTGCATTGATGGCAATGGTGAGGCTGCTGCATTGATGGCAATAGGGAGGCTGCTGCATTGAAGGCAATGGTGAGGCTGCTGCATTGATGGCAATGGTGAGGTTGCTGCATTGATGGCAATGGTGAGGCTGCTGCATTGATGGCACATGTGCGGCTGCATTGATGTGGACTGATGAGGCTACATTAATGGCACTTGTGAGGCTGCAGATGGGCACTGACCCTTATTTTGCTTCAAAGTTCCTTATCTAAAATGCCATTTATTTTCCTCAAACTACCGTCTTAAAATGAATGTGCGTGTTATATGCCTATGCATGTTATACACCGATTAATACAATACTTACCACAGTTCTCCTCCTTTCTGCTTCCAGTTTCTGACCTGTTATTTTGTTGCCACTCTTGATGATGTCACTATGTACAGATCAGGACCTGTGTCCCCAGCTGGTGTGGCCCTAGCAGGCCTCAGTTTGATAATAACACCAATACATTAGCCATCTGGTTGCCATAAAGTTCTACATTTTTAAAAGTTATCCAACCTACCCAGATAGAGTGAAAGGTCAGAAAATTGAATTGTTTGACAATGCTTTTTTTTTTTTTATTATTCTATTAAGTCCATCTAGTTCAACCAATATGAAAAAATCATACAATCCCATATACACAATCCTATACCCACAGTTGATCCAGAAGAAACAAAAAACACCAGCAAAGCATGATCCAATTTGCTACAGCAGGGGAAAAACATTCCTTCCTGGTCCCCTGAGAGACAATCATATATTCCCTGGGTCAACTTTACCTAGATATGTTAGTGCCCAGTTAGATTATGTACACGCAGGAAAGAATCCAGGCCATTTTTTAAAGCAATCTACTGAGCTGGCCAGAACCAGCTCTGGAGGGAGTCTATTCCACATTTTCACAGCTCTTATTAGGAATAAACCATTCCGTATTTGAAGATGAAATCTCCTTTCCTATAAACATAAAGAGTGCCCCCTTGTCCTCTGTGATGACCTTAAAGTGAGTAACTCAACGCCGAGTTCACTGTATGGACCACTTATGTATTTGTACCTGTTGATTATATCCCTCCTTAATCGCCTCTTCTCTGCACTTTCTCCAGTTCCCTGATATCCTTTTTGAGAACTGGTGCCCAAAACTGAACTGCATATTCCAGATGAGGTCTTACTAATCATTGGTACAGGGACATAATGATATCTCTCTTTCTGGAGTCCATACCTCTCTTAATACAAGAAAGGACTTTTCTCGCTTTGGAAACATCAGCTTGGCATTGAATGCTATTATTGAGCTTATGATCTACCAAAACCCCCAAATCCTTTTCCACTATGGATTCCCTTAGTGGGACTCCCCCTAGTATGTATGATGCATATTCTTAGCCCCCAAGTGCATAACTTTACATTTATCAACATTAAACCTCATTTGCCATATAGTTGCCCGATCAAACAGTGCATTGAGGTTGACTTGTAAGATGGAGACATCATGTAAGGATGGTATTCCACTGCATAGTTTGGTGTCATCTGCAAAAGACTGAAATGGTACTTTTAATCCGAGACTCTATATCGTTTATAAAGGTATTAAAAAGTAAGGGTTCCAACAGTGAATCTTGGGGTACACCACTGATAACCTTAGACCATTTTATGTAAAAGAGTTTTTTGAGACTAGGCCTAATCTCAAACAGACAAGCACTCCTGGAGCAATAAAACTAAGATTGTGTCAGTGTTCTCAACCCAAATTAATGGTAACAGCTGCTACCTATAACAAAACTATTTAAAAAAAATAAAAACAGTTCTCAAAATGTCACAAAGACAAAAGAACCAATATATAGACTGAGGCAGCGCTCATATAAAATATATCACATATCGTGAGTAATCTTATTTACCACATGTCCATTTCATACAGTCCGTACACCGTATTAGTGAGGGTTGTAATGAACAATATAAAGAGAGAAAGTCCAGTCCTTCAAAAACACTTGAGATGAGAGTTGCTGCCACTGAAAGTTAGGGACTTCACACGTGCACACAGCCAAACGAGGGGGTGGTGTGTAGAAAGACTCCATCTTAAAAAGCCTCTTACCAGATATATACGCTTTAACTGTTCATATCAATCTCAAATGAACTGCCTCCTCATAGGACTTCTCTCCTGTTCCAATCTTTACCAGCGTCTCTGATCAACAATCAAGGATAAGAGGAGGCATAACATGGATGTATAAAGCAGGTGATCCGGCATCAAGAGGTCCCAGTGTATCACAGCTTTCCAGGGATAACGATATGCAGCAGCAGAAGGTCCCAGAATAATCAACAGGTGAACACCCCAGGCTCTGGGAACACTGGTGAAGCAATCGTGCCATCTGAGTCAGTGTGGAGCATGAATCCGGGAAATGAGGTCAGCGGGAGGGGACGACAACCAGCATGGACCGCAAACAGGAAATATGACATAAAAATGGGACACGTTTTGGAACTACTGATTGGTTCCGTCTTCAAGCCAGTGACTTTTTTTTTTCTTTTTTCTTTTTTTTTTTTTTTAGACCATTTTATATTTTATCAAATACAGCATAAAAAACAATAATAAATACCACCACATAAAAAAAAAAATCATGTACCTTTACATAATAATCCTTAATTCCATTACTACTTAGATATCTCAATCCTATCTAATCACCCCAACACCCAACCCCCCCCCCAAAAAAAAAATCCCGCAATTATACAATCCATTACTGCTTTACTTAATTGATTCACTGTTCTTTTCGCCATTTCTATTGTATCCAATACTCCCATTCCACCCTTTCTCTGTTTGACAATTTTAATGTCCTCCATAATGTCCTCCATCAGACATCCTTTCCCCCACTATAAGCAGGCTTAAGGATTTGCAGTGCTTTAGGATGAGGCTCCATGTTCAGTAACCAATGCTATTTAGGGCTGAATAACAGATACACTCTAGATCGGTGATGGTGAACCTTGGCACCCCAGATGTTTTGGAACTACATTTCCCATGATGCTCAACTACACTGCAGAGTGTATGAGCATCATGGGAAATGTAGTTCCAAAACATCTGGGGTGCCAAGGTTCGCCATCACTGCTCTAGATAAACATTGTTTTTCAAGCCTCTTGTACAATAATTTTTTTATATCCATATTTAGTAAATTAAGTAGTTTTTTTGTATTTTGAGACTGAGATTTTGGTCTTACAAAGCAGAATGACACATGGGTAAAAAAGGGAGGGAGAAAGATATCCACCAGTTCAAGAGTTTGCCACCAGGATGTAGAAATTAAGAGGACAATACCACCATGTCCACACTTCTTTGTTATATCTCTAGCATAAAGGAGATGCCTACGGATCCCATTTATTCAAGTGCACCAGTATATTATACCACACAGGGTCGTATCTACCGTAAGGCAAACAAGGCATTTGTCCTGGGCAGCAAGGGGAGCAGTGTCGCCCCCCAGGCAAATGACACTATTAGCAGTCGCTCTGTGTAGACCTGTGTACAGAATTGATTTCATGTTTCTGTAATCCGTATGAATAGACTGGCAGTCACCTCTCTAGTCCTCTCTGGAGGATGTCAGAGCAAAGCACTGTATGATATGTGGGTGGGTCTGTTCCTGGTTGCTATGGGAGATGGAGCTCTAGGGAGGTAGCCAGAACATCGACCCCCTTGCTACCGGAGTACCTGTCACCTTAACAGGTGCCTAATAACTGGTTGTTTGTAGCTTGTTCCTTCGCTTGGTTGCCCATAGCAACTACACTCCTCCACTTGTGTCCTCACGAGTTAACCCTCTTTTATTAGTGTTGCTTTATAGTGCAATTACAGACCCAGGTTCCTTTGGAATATGTCAGAACCAACATGCACCCCTTTGAGTAACTTCAGACCAGGCTCTAACGGTTAATGCAACTAGTGTACGAATGCAGCATAAAATTACAAACGAATATCGTCCTGTCCTTAATCTTAACTAAGATAGCGTAGTGGCCCAGGCATACCTCCATGAGGTGAGAGTCCATAATGACAATGTCCATGGCTTGGATGCTGCCCATGATCCCAGAAAGACCCAGCTTCCTTTGGTATATGGCAGAGCCAACATGCACACCTTTGAATACTTTCAGACCAGGCTCATAACATATTCATTACAGACCCAGGTTCCTTTGGAATACGCCAGAACCAACATGCGCCTCTTTAAATAACTTCAGACCAGGCTCATAATGGTTAATTCAACTACTGTAGAAATGCAGCATGACATTACAAAATGAATATCATTCTGTCCATAATCCTAACTAAGATAGCCTAGTGGCCCAGGCAAACCTCCATGAGGTGAGAGTCCATAATGGCAATGTCCATGGCTTGGAGGCTGTCCTTGATCCCTGATTTCTTTAGCACCACAATTGAGCTCAGGTGAGTCTATGATCCATCTATACCCAGTTCCCATTCTCCAGAAAGCCCTCGATGTTAGCTGTCCCTCTTTCTATATAACAGGTGGGCTCGCCAAAACAAAAAGCCTGGGAACTGAATTGAATATATTTAAATCTTTCCCCAGCCTGGGCTGGCGGCAGGATAGCTATCTACACACACATTTCCAACCTGCGTACAAGCTTCTGTAGTACTAGCACCATTTTTGAACTCTGTGTATGTACACAAGTTGGGATGCCAGTGGATACACCAGAGAGGCAATTTCTAGGTGTCCCTTGAAATTATGGGTGGTTTGTAATACCATAAAAGGAGAGGATAGAATATTGTAGGGACCATCCCCTAAACAGTGGCATCCCTAGTCTAAATTATTTTTTTTTACTAGGCAATAACTAACCTGAGCACTAATTAGTGCCGTTCTGATTTTGTTTGGTTCCCCTAAGCACAGTTTTGTTGTTTGCTTCTTCCTGTTGTTGAGGGGTGTCCCTAGCAGTTGTGTGATAAGATTCCTTCATTCTGGATTGTGAATAACTATGTGTCTCTGGCAAACAACTAGAAGGTTTATTGGCAATGGTGCACACTGGGGAATTATTTAAATATTTGGGGTGACCTAGTGAAGCTATGTTCCTTCTAGGTATTTGCCTGGGGAGTGTGTGTATGTTGCTGTTCTGTCCCTCCTGGACCTGCTATCTAGAGATGTGAATATTGAAAAAGTGGACCAAGCCAAGGGCCTGCAAACTTCCTGCTGTCCTGCAGAAAGGTACATCCAGGGTTGCAGGTGCAGGAAGATAGCTATCTGATTGAAATGCAAGGAGTGAAAACTTTAACCAAATAGTACAGAGGGGAAAGAACCCCCTGAAAAAGGAGTCATGGGCGGACCAAGCTGCTTTATGAAGGATATAATAATATTGTACAAAAATGCAAAAAGACGCTAACACTGGGTACCCATCACCAACACCAGGATTATATTAAAATTAAGACACTTCAGCAACACACATACACACACCAATTATCCAAATTAATTATGAATTAAAGTGCAGATCCTATTGTTGGATTAAGTTACAAGTTCTGGTGACAAACACCATACGGAATTATATCCATCCTGTCACTGAAATAGTTAAAGGACCCCCCTTAATGGGGGATAATTGGATAAGGAGTGATGTGTTGACACTTGGTGGTATTCCCCCGAGATGGTATGAGTATTTGGAATATGGACCGTTTGAAAGCTGGTGTTAAGGCAGGTGTAAAGGGTGGCATATATCCACAATGAATAACAGTCCAGACACACAGCTAAACAATTGTCCAGATAATACTATATGAAAATATTCTCACAGGGGATGCCACTACTGCATAGCAGTACATAGTCACTACAATACCGAGTAGACTATTGCAAGCAGTGGAAAATAAAGGTTAAGGGAAGTTTTCTAAGGACCGATGGTCTGCTCACCTGACCATTTTGAGGAAGTGGTATCATACTTCGGGCATACACCGGCAACTCCAGGGGGTTGATTTAGATAACCAAAGATTGCATGTTATCATCCAGTAATTCACCAGTAGACTTTGCAGTGTTTAGAAGAACATGTGCTGCATTAAACCTGTTTGACAGTCTAAAGCGTCCTTTCTCAATCTTTTTCAACACAGATGAACCCTTGAAATAACTTTCCAGGATCAGGGAACCCCTGCTAAAAAATTACTATATCTACAACTCATGATATATTAGGGTGATGGTCAGTGGGAAGAATGCTCCTTACACTTGTGGTCATTGGGAAGAATTATCCCCTTACAGATACCTGAAAAGAGCAATGGTGTGAGTAGGAACTTATCTTAGCCCTTGTACACACAGTCGGAGATTCCGACAACCAAATCCGTCGGATTTTGTCCAACGGATTTTGTCTGAAACTGTTGCATACACACGGTCGGACAAAGTTGTCGGAAAATCCAATGTGATGACTTATTTAGTTACGACGGGACTATGTTCACGCTAGTAGCCAATAGCTTTGGTGTAGGAATTTGATCTGAGCATGCGTGGCACTTTGTCCGATCGGAATTCTCTACACATGATCAGAGTATGTCCGATCAGAGCATTTTGTCGGAAAATTTTACCAACAAGTTGGAAAATTTGGTCCGTCGGATACTCCGACGGAAACAGTCCGATGTAGACCACACACAGTCGGAATATCCGACAAAACGGTCCGATCGGACACATTCTGTCGGAATCTCCGACCGTGTGTACAAGGGCTTAGAAGCTAAAATTGCTCATTGCCCAAGGAACCCTTAGTAAACTCTGGAGGAACCTTAGGGTTCCATGGAACCCTGGTTGAAAAACCCTGGTTTAAAGAGATGAGAATGCTGATCTAGCTTAAATTAATTTTTTCTGTATTGACTGTAGGTAGAATCTGGAGTCTGCATTTTGTAACTTTTTTGGGTATCCCGTACCCCAATCTCTTTCTCCCTGAATGTATTGTACTTAATAAACTCTGTTAAACTTCCAAAAGTTTCCACCCCAAAAAGAGTAAAGGACTCTGAACTAGAGTTTAAAATGCTAGCCAACTGAGCCACCTGGGGGTTCCTGAACAACCTCTATGGGTAAGGGGTTGCTACAATCGATTATTTTAAAATGCACTTTTAGGGACATACACCTGTGAGTTTGCCAAAACACAAGAACCAAGGTAGGAATATCATGTGAAATATATGTATGTACCACATAGGAACCAGGGGGAGGTCTAGACCAGTTTTCGAGAAAGTCCTTACGTCTGAGTATCACACAATTAAGGGCAAAGGTTCTTTAAATCTAAGCACCCTGATGTGTTCTATGGCTACACTTCACCATACTTTATGCCTTGGTTCCACACCTGCCCGGCTCTTGGGAGTATTAATGAATCTCATCACATCAATGACACTCACTACTACAGGCAATGTTGCTACAAGTCTGATTTTAACCTTCAGCTGCACATAATAACACATTATAGAGTCAAATTGTATGTAATTACATCACTCTGAAGGAGTAAAAGAAATAACTAATCGTTATTTCCAAATATTTTTAAAGGGTATATAAGAGGATTTAGCAATGTGAAATGACTTATGGTAATTACAAGATATATATGCCTCTGCTTTTCTTCTTGTAAGCTGCCTCTGTTTAGTTTTTCTGTAAAAAAAAAAAAGAATATTTCCCCAATTTAATCTGTTTGGATATTCAGGTTCTTTGGGCTGCTTTAATGGCCAAGTAAAAGCGAGACTGCAGGCACATTAGGTACTAATAAGCCAAAAAGATAAATATTTGGCTCTGGGATGCTCAGAACAAAAAACCACGGACAGCTGGCACCCCGATCATTTGTTACAATTAAGCTTTTTTACTCCAGCCGCTTATTTCATTCCTCTGTAAATAACAATAGCGTGAAATGGTATTTTTTTTTTTTATCATTTTTTTTTTTTACTTTGTATAGGAAACTTAGAATGGAAACAATCTCTGGTTGAATACAAAAAATGACTTTGCAATGCATGGGTTTCCCATTAGAAAATGTGATTAGATTCTTACTTTCAATCTGAAAACTCCAAATAATATACGCTGTTTGATCTGCTAACTAATACTAGTAAACAGCTGCTGTTTAATGTCCTTTGGGAAGCTGATGCAAAGGGCTTTTGGGCTTGAATTATTAGGAATTAGGTTGTGCAAAATCTTTTAACCCATAAAAAGCAGACTTCTGTTTACCGTAGCCAGGCTGAAAAAAAATGCTAATCAAATGGAAGCAGAAAATGAGAACTCCTCATCAGAATTACCTTCTGCCTTTTAAAGTATTAGCTGACTGGTACCAATAAACCAATTGTTTTCCTATTGGCTAAACAGCTTGATTAACTTATGAGGTCCTCAAACTGTGGTTGTGGTTTATTGATAACAGTCAGTTAATGGTTTAAAAGGCTAGAGGTAGTCCTGTTGGGTTGCCTGATGAAGGAAAATGTTCATCCCCGAAATGCGTTTCTCATGACGTATCCTGAAGGGACAGGGTTTGGATTGCTGATGTTGCCACTGACGTGTTCCTGGTCCTCTCTCCCCCTACACAGTAACATTCCATCCTCCAGGTGGCTTCATATGCTTTCTTAATGGGTAGGCTAATGAAGAGGAATTCTCATACCTGAAATGCGTTCCTACTAATATATTCGTATAATTAGCAGAGCTTGGATTGCTGATGTTGCCAGTGACATGCCATGCGATGAGTGCTATAAAAATGCACTGATTACTGTATAAATGTCACTGGCAGGGAAGGAGTTAACACTAGGGGGCGATCAAGTGGTTAAATGTGTTACCTATGGAGTGATTCTTCCTTCTGGGGTGGCGACCGCAAGGGGAGGAGACCGATCGATGTTCCTCTGTACTGGGAACACACGATCAGTCTCCTCTCCCCTGACAGGACGTGTTTACACACACAGATCCACATCCGGCTCTGTTACCAGCAATCGTGGGTGCCCGGCGGACATTGCGACCGCTGGGCATGCGCATCAGCTCTCGAGTGACGCGTGGAGATCCCTCCTGAGGACGTCATTTGACTATGGGTGGGGGAAGAAGTGAATAAAGTGGTTGTAAAGTCAGAAGGTTTTTTTTATCTTAATGCATTCTTTAAATTAAGATAAAAAGCCTTCTGTGTGCAGCAGCCACCCCTGGCCTCCCTAACACTTACCTGAGGCCCCCTCTGTCCAGAGATGTCCACGAGCCCTCAGCTGTCTGAGATTCACCCTCCTGATTGGCTAAGACACAGCAGTGGCACCATTCGCTTCTGCTGCTGTTAATCAAAGTCAGCTAGCCAATCAGGGGAGAAATGGGCGGGGCTGGGATGGGGCTCCATGCCTGAATGGACACAGGGAGCTGTGACTCAGCTCAGGTGCCCCCATAGCAAGCTGCTTGCTGTGGGGGCACTCACTAGGAGGGAAGGGCAAGGAGCATAAAAGAGGGAACTGAGAAGAGGAGGATCTGGGCTGCTCTATGCAAATCCACTGCACAGAGGAGGTAAGTATAACATGTTTGTTAATTTTATAGGAAAAAAAATGAGACTTTACAATCACTTTAACCCCTTCCCAGCCAGTGTCATTAGTACAGTGACAGTGCATATTTTGAGCACTGATCACTGTATTAGTGTCACTGGTTCCAACTGGTTCCAAGTGTCAAAAGTGTCAGTTAGGTGTCCGATTTGTCCGCTGCAATATCACAGTCCTGCTTAAAGTCGCTGATCGCCGCTATTGCTAGTAAAAAAAATCAATATACTATTATTGGGATTTTTTTTACCAAAAATATATAACAGAATAAATATTGGCCTAAATTGATGAAGAAATTCAATATTTTTACATTTTTTTATTGGATATGTTTTATAGCAGAATGTAAAAAAAAATAGTTTTTTTTCAAAATTGTCTTTTTTTGTTTATAGTGCAAAAAATGTAAAAAACACGGAGGTGATCAAATGCCACCAAAAGAAATCTCTATTTGTGGGAAAAAATAATCTAAATGTTATTTGAGTACATCGTCGCATGACTGAGCAATTTCCAGTTAAAGCAACGCAATAGCCTGGTCATGAAGGGGGGTAAATCTTCCATAGGGCAAGTGGTTAAATCAATTTATTTATATAAATATGATTGTTTCGCCACTAATGAATGTTTGGTGTAAGTCACATTTACGCTTTAAAAATATGCCCGTTTGTGTTCTGTGACACCAATATCATAGGTTCATCCTCTATTAGATTTGTAGTGTAAACTAAAAATGTTACGTAAATAGTATTTATTATCCTGTATAGCTCTGACTCCAAAGATGTGTGCAGTCATGGCAGAAATCGCAGCCTGAGAACTCATTCTGAGGCAGTGTCATAAGAAAAGGGAGTTTGGGACTTTAGATGAGGCTATTGACTTTGACAAAGCGCATGCGCGCGAAACATGTAAGTCACAGCAACAGAACAGCGGACGCTTACACAGCTGACTTCAGGACACCTTTCCTCTTCATCTCCGGCACAGCCGTGACGTCACATAGGCGTGCTGAGGATATCGACCCTGCTCGACTTGGTTGTTCCCTTTGGGGCCATTTACATCACACAGGTTGCCTTTCTATCCATCCTGCTGACCACCATCCAGCCGTGGCATCCACCTGGAGCTGGCAGGTTTTGCCAGCAGTCAGTACGCTCCCCCTCTGGGAACTGAATTTTCTCCCCTCCATTTCCTTGGATGGCAATTGATGTTCAAACCATCTCCAGGCAAGCCTCCCGGTTGATTGTTTCCCCCTTATTCACTCTGAAGTCACTGGTAACGTTCCCTATCATTTATTTTAAACTTTGAATGTTCAACCATTTTTTTTGCTTTATGGAATAAATAGGATTGTTTATGAATACAGTACTACGTTGGAATTTATTTGATCAATCTTTTAGAGCGCTGCATTTTGTGTTTTTTCTATTGACTAGTGGAGGTTAGGTTGTAAAAACGTTTAATTGGCATAGATGGATGTATTAATTATCGTTACTAGACGGAAAACAATAAAAATAATTTACCATCATCCTATCAACTTGAAAAACAGGAGGCAGAAGATTTGAGGCAACTATGGAGTCTCATGGGATGGTAAGGATTCACATACACGGTCATATAAAAAAGTATACATTTATTTAAGACAAAAACATTATTTAAAAAGTCCTATGAAGAGAGAATATACAATACACAGTTTTAGATCTCTGAAGAGGAACTGAACAATTATACATGTGTCCATCCAAATCAAGGGACCATGGATCTTCTCCTATGTCAGTTCACCTTGACATGTTTCGCGGTATGACCACTTCTTCAAGAGTATGCTTGAGAAGGTAATGTTTAGATATCTCTACAAAGGATAAACACTATATAATCAGACTTCAGAAACAAAAACATATAAATAGTAAAGATAGCATGGATCAGAACATACACAGGCCTAACTCAAATCTGCCATACAGGTGGGCCAATTCGAAATCCAGCAATCAAATAAGATAATATATAGCATATAATTCACCATGCATAAGTATTCCCATGTAGAGTAGACAGGGAGCTTACCAATACTGGACCGGACCAAGGCGTTTCGGGTAAAGACACTTCTTCAGGAGCGGATGCTTAAAAATAGCTACAAAAAACAGGGCATAGTCTACTATAGCCTGAAAGTAACAGGAACAGGCAAAGTTGCCAATCCTGGGTACTTACAAGAGATTAAATACATTGGTATGTGGTGAGTATGGCACCAGGGCCAGAACGATTAGCCTCTCCTGTCTTTGCCAATTGCCAATTAAATGTTTTTACAATCTAGCCTCCACTAGTCAATAGCCTCATCTAAAGTCCCAAACTCCCTTTTCTTGTGTACCTGAACCAGGGATGGAGGCACATTATTATGTGCCTAATTTAACCACTTTCAGACCGGACCATTTTGCTGGCTTAAAGCGGAGGTCCACCCTCCGGCGCCACAATTGGCACCTTTCAGGGGGGAGGGGGGTGCAGGTACCTGTACAGTACAGGTATCTGCACCCACTTCCGGCGTAGATTCTGCAGAAGGTACGCCCCTTTCCGCAGAATCTACGCCCCTTTCCGAAAGTCCCCCGCTGCCTGCTGGGAAACACACGGATCCCAGAGACAGCGGGGACTATCCTTATTGCGCAGCGCGACTCGCGCATGCGCAGTAGGGAACCGGAAAATGAAGCCGAAAGGCTCCACTTCCTGATTCCCATACCCAAGATGGCGGCGGCAGCACCCGAGAGACGATCGAGAGATCGGCTTCGGGTGCCGACATCGCGGGCGCACTGGGCGGGTAAGTGTCACTATTTTAAAAGTCAGCAGCTGCAGTATTTGTAGCTGCTGGCTTTTAAAAAAAAAAAACGCGGACTCCCGCTTTAAGAGCAGACCACTTTTTGTGATTTGCCACTGCGTCGCTTTAATTGACAATTGCGTGGTTGTGCGATGTGGCTCCCAAACAAAATTGACGTCCTTTTTGTCCCACAAATAGAGCTTTCTTTTGGTGGTATTTGATCACCCCTGCTGTTTTTATTGTTTGCGCTATAAACAAAAAAAGCAACAATTTTGAAAAAAACGCATTTATTTTTACTTTTTGCTATAATAAATATCCCCCAAAAATATATTAAAAAAATAATTTTTCTCAGTTTAGGCCGATACGTATTCTTCTACATATTTTTGGTAAAAAATAAGCTATTGATTGGTTTGCGCAACATTTATAGCATTTACAAAATAGTGGATAGTTTTATGGCATTTTTATTAATATTTTTTTTTTACTAGTAATGGCGGCGATCAGAGATTTTTATTGTGACTGTGACATTATGGCGGACACATCGGACATTTTTGACACATTTTTTGGACCATTGTCATTTATGCAGCAATCAGTGCTGATTCCTGTGTAAATGACACTGGCAGTGAAGGGGTTAAACAGTGGGTGGCAGTGTAGGGGTTAAGTGTGTCCTAGGGGCGTGTTACTAACTGTGGGAGGCGTGGCTGTATGTTAGTGAACACTGATCTCTGCTCCAATCACAGGGAGCAGAGATCAGTGTCACATGTTGCTAGGCAGAACGGGGAGATGCGGAAGTAAACAGCATCTCCCCGTTCTGCCTAGCAACATGTGACACTGATCTCTGCTCCCTGTGATTGGAGCAGAGATCAGTGTTCACTAACATACAGCCACTCCTCCCACAGTTCAGCCTCCCCGTGAGACGATTGAGTCCATGGGACCCGTGAGCGGACTCACAGGGTCCCGACCGGCACGCACGCAATGGCGCAGGTGGCATTCTTAAAGGGACGTACCTGTACGCCCATATGCCTGTCTGTGCCATTCTGCTGACGTACATCGTCGTGCGCACGTCGGGAAGTGGTTAAAGTCTCAAATCCCCCCCCCCCCCATATTTTCAGTCTGAGTCAGTTACTCTCCAAGGGGTAAGGGAAAGATAAGGATGATAGAAGCTGAATCTTGGACCTTTGACTCTTTCACTGCCAGAGCCATTTTTGCGTTTTTTTGCACATATGTTTAAAAATTAATTTTAGGCCTGAAGATTACACAAAATCCACAAATATTATATATTTTCTGAAAGCAGATAACCCAGAGAATAACATAGTGGTATTTAGTTGCAATTTTTTATGTCACACCATATTACCACAAAGGTCTAGGAAATGGAAGGGCAAACAATTGCAATAAATTACCCAAATTTTTATTAAAATATAAAAGATGAGGTTGCTCCGAGTAAATAGATATCCAATAAGCCAAACCTTAAATTTTTGTGCATCCGTGAAATGGCATCAAACATTAGTACCCTAGATTTTCTATGGGCGACGCTTCAAAGGCCCTCTACAGGTATCAGTTTAGTGTTATGGAGGAGGTCTCTGTTTGAATAATTGCACTCATTCCGGCATGCAACATGTATATCACAATCAACAATTTCACGCGTAAGCCCCCCGATGCATGCATTTATGTTTGTGCGTGCGTATATGTGGGGGTGAGGGGGCCCTTAACATTTTTTTGGGGGGAGGGGTTATGTGCTTGGGTGTAACTTTTTTTTCATCACATAGAGGACAAACAGTCCAGAACAGACCACACGGCCTCACGAACTCCTCTCCTGAACACGTAACCTCCACATCTTAAGTACCCCTTCCCAGACTCCTCAGCGAAGGCTGATACCCAAAACGTCCAACCAGGCCTGGTTCTGGCTTGTCACGTGCACTTCACTGTACACATGACCAAGCAAAACGTCTAACACAGCCCAGCCAAACTGATGTCAAGGTTAACCTACATAATTAACCCACAGAACTCCTATTAGTCTGAGGCAAAAACTAAATTTACACATGAATGACATTTTGTCCAAAATGTCATCCGCTGCATATATATATATATATATATATATATATATATATATATATATATATATTGCACAAAGTAGTCACTAAATGATATATTGCTCAAACATGCCATGGGCATATGGGAAATTACACCCCAAAATACATTCTGTTGCTTCTTCTGAGTACGGGGATACCACGTGTGAGACTTTTTGGGAGCCTAGGACAGGACCCCGAAAACCAATCACCGCCTTCAGGCTAAGGGCGGAAATTTTTGATTTCACTCCTCACTGCCTATCACAGTTTCGGAGGCCATGAAATGCCCAGATAGCACCCCCCCCCCCCCCAAAACGACCCAATTTTGGAAAGTAGACACCCTAAGCTATTTGCTGAAAGGCATGTTGAGTATTTTGTAGATCTCGCTTTATGTTACAAAGTTTTGAAAATTTTTAAAAATATATATATTTTCTTTTCTTCATTTTCAAAAACAAATGAGAGCTGCAAATTACTCACCATGCCTCTTAGCAAATACCTTGGGGTGTCTACTTTCCAAAATGGGGTAATTTGGCAGGGGTTTGTACTGCCCATCCATTTTAGCATCTCATGAAATGAGATTGGCAGTCATAAACTAAAAGCTGCGTAAATTCCAGAAAATGCACCATAGTTTGTAGACGCTATAACTTTTGCACAAACCAATAAATATACGCTTAGACATTTTTTTTTACCAAAGACATTTGGCTGAATACATTTTGGCCTAAATGTATGACTAATATTGAGTTTATTAAATTTTTCTTATAACAAAAATGTTTTGTTCTTTTTCCGTTTATATCGCAAAAAATAAAAATCGCAGAGGCAATCAAATACCATTAAATAGAGCTTCTATTTGTGGAAAAAAAGGGACGAAAATTTTGTGTGGGTACAACATTGCATGACTGCTCAATTACCAGTTAAAACAGCGCAGTGCCAAATTGTAAAAAGTGCTCTGGTCATTGAGCAGTCTAGTCTTGCGGGGCTGACGTGGTTAAAGGATACTTTTCTAAGGAGTCCTCATAATTTGTTTGGACAAACATTTGTGCATATATACGATTATTGGAGACATGCTGGGTGGAAATATTCTTATCCCATGAAGTGCTGCTAATGCTATAAGGTATTTTATTCATTTAAGATATTTTAAGGCATACAAGTTTTATAATTGTGCAATTTATAGTAGCTGCTTTTGTGTTAATTTAGAACAATTTTTAAACATTGTTTAACTTTATCAGTTATATCAATGTGCATTGGGAGAGAGGTAGCTTTGAACTAAGGTTGATTGATCCACTTGTGCTAGTTTTATCTTGCATATGGAATGTTTCCAAGATTTTGGAGATTTTCTGAGATGACTGAGATGATAAGTTCCATTTTCCTTTCTCTCTATTTGGATACCCAGATAGTAGCTAATGTTCCCTAGCTCTTCAATTTCAACATTTTCTTTCAGCTTGTGAACTGATTGTAATCCCCTTCTTGTTTAAAACAGGTTATAATGTCATCAACATAGATAAGGACATAGATCCATCTGTCTTCTTGATTCCTGGAGTAGAGACAGGCATTTGCTTTACTTCTTGAGAATCCCTCTCTGGTAAGTACTGGTAAGTACTTTGTTAACTTTCACATTCCACATCCTTGCATATTGCCTAACTGTAGATGCTCTTCTGAAGTTTACACACAAGGTTGTCTCCTTGCTCAAACCTTGTTGGTTGCTCCATGTAGAGCTCTTAACGCCTAGGTGTTTCACTTGCATGTCCTTCCCGGCTGCAATGCTAAGAAGCACTCTGATGGTGGAGTGTTTTACAACGGGAGCGAACGTCTCATCGTAATCTTCAAAAGAAAAAGAATAAAATGGTGGGACTTTGTATGAAGCATATCACTAAATTAAATTATCCCCGTTATGATGCTGCGTGACGTTGATGGATGTCCTTGTTACACGCCCGCTATTTTAACCACACTTGTTCCTATGCTGACACTCCAGCTGGCTTCACTCGCTAGATATTACTGCATGTTTTTGCATTTTCCTTTATTTAGCTTTGTAGGTATTTATGTTACATTACACCTAGTTTCACGATTTATGACCACTGAATTTCCTTTCTTTATCTAATCTTATTTCAACACCTTCTTCCTTTTATTCACCTCTTCACCCCCTTTTCCAGCACATCCTAACTTTTGGGAGATCTTTCTAGTTTCTCAGCTGTGGAACTCGTCTACATTATTTTTTACTTATTGATCCCTACAGATACTCCTGGGAATCAACTACAAGATGAACCATGCATACTATTAATCAGCTGCAACCTGAATTCTTCCCTCCTATGTTTACTACTTGTTATTGGTGCCTTTGCCGTGCCTCAGGGTTTTCCATCTCAGCTCCCGGGATTAGCATTTTCTATAATGCTTTTTACCTCTTGATACCATCAACAGTCGAACCCATATACTACAGATAGGTGAGATTGTTTGGGTCCTTTGTGTTTCCCCTCTCCCCTATCTCTTCATATCTGTACACTTTTTATTACTATATTCACTTGGTAATTTTATTTCATTATAGATACCCCAGAATCCTGCATCTGCTCCTGACGAGTGGTATTTTAACCACAAAACGCGTGGAGCTTTCCTATGATGCGTTGTCACAGTATCCATGTATAATATCTGTATCATATTATATTCTATTTTAATGAGCCAATCCACCATTACTTTTTATGCCCAAACCTTACTACTAATACAATCTTGGTCTACATACCTAAGACCCAGTACTATTTATACTATATTGAATTAATTATGTATTATCATGAAATGTTTAGATTTTATTTATTGATACCTATTAGCTTATAATATTAAAACAATTTTTATGTTGAATTAATCTTGTAATACTTTTTTATGTTTAGATTTATCTATTGAGACCTATTAATATATTATCATATCAATTTACCATTTATTACTGTATATCTGTATGTATGACTTTTGATAATAATAAATGTGTACATTGATTGGCTCATTTAATTTGGTGATATGCTTCATACAGAGTCCCACCATTTTATTATTTTTCTTTCAATGTATCGGGTAATGGAGGTGTATGCATATATTTTATATTGCCTCATACAAAGTCCCACCCTTAGCTTTAGCTGTTTATTTTCATCGTAATCTTCACCAAATTTCTGGGAGTAACCCTTGGCAACTAGTCTGGCTTTGGATTTGTGGATATTACCCCTTCTGCGTCGGACTTTAATGAAAGCCCACTTGCTTCCTATAGTTTTGCAGTTATGAGGGAGCTTTGTGAGTGTCTAGGTTTTATTTTCTTGAAGTGACTTTAAATTCTTCTTCTGCTGCCTTCCTCCATTTATTGGCTTCACGTTTTGGCAGTTTTTCTATATCTTCCCAGTATGTTGGTTCAAGTGTGTTTTGACAGTGTATAACAGCTTGTGGGGTCGTATCCCCTTTGTAGTCCGAGTGGATCTTCTGACTTTAGGTAGTTCAGCAGGATTTGATGGGGGAACTTGATTAAGGCATTGCGAGTTCCACCTCTTGTTCTGAGCCTGCAAAGGTTCGCTTTGGTAAACCTTTTCTTCTGGGTATATTCACTTCACAGGTTTCAGGGATTGGTGTTTCTGATGATGGAATCTCATCAAAATAAACACAATGGCTTATTGTCACTTTGTCACTCTTTGGGTGTAGGATTCTGTAACCCTTAGTTTACTCACTGTCACCTACTAGAATGCCCTCTATGGCTTTGTTTTCCAGCTTGGATCGCTTTTTACTTGGAATATAGGCATATGATTTACATCTAAACACTCTGATGTGCCATATGCTAGGCTTTGATCCATGCCATATTTCAAATGGAGTACTTTTAATGACTCTTGAGGGTGGTTTGTACTGCAGGTAGGTTGCAGTCATGACTGCTTCTCCCCAGTACTTGTGAAGTAGGTTGGCATCCGACAACATGCACCTGGCTATTTCTATTAGCCCTTGTACACACAGTCGGACATTCCGACAACAAAATCCGTTGGATTTTTTCCGGTAGATTTTGTCGGAAACCGATGTTGCATACACACAGTCGGACAAAGTTGTCGGAAAATCCGATCGTTCAGAACGTGATGACGTTTGTACGTTACGATGGGACTACGTTCAGGCTAGTAGCCAATAACTTTGGTCTCATAATTTGATCTGAGCATGCATGGCACTTTGTCCGATCATAATTCTATACAAACAATCAGAAAAAGTCAGATCAGATCATGTTGTCAGGAAAATTTTATATCCAGCTCTCAAACTTTGTTGGTCAGACATTCCGACGGAAAAAGTCAGATGGAGCCCACACACGGTCGGATTATCTGACAACACGGTCCGATCTGACATTTTCCGTGGGAATTTCCGACCGTGTGTACAAGGGCTAAGAGTGTGATTTTTCCTTTCTGCTACACCATTTTGTTCAGGACTGTATGGTGTGGTTGTGTAGTGTACTATTCCTTGCCTCTTTGGGTATGAGGCCACTTTTTTGCTTATGTATTCTCCCTCATTGTCGGTGCATATTATTCTTGGTTTCTGTTGGAATTTGTTTCTTAGACATGGCAACGGACTCTTGAAGTTTCTTTGATGTTTCAGTCTTGTTTTTCATCAGATAAGTGGTTGTGTACCTGGTATAATCATCAATTTAAGTCAGTAGATGTCTGTTGTGGGAGTTTTTTTATTGGACCGCATATGTCAATGTCTACGAGCGGCAGGGGGTGGGTAGTTTTTCGTTGAGATGCCTGTGTAAGGGGAGCACGTGTGGCTTTTGCTTCAATGCTGCACTTGCATTTCATGAGCATGAGGCATTTCAAGGCTGACCGTTATAAGTATGACTCCCACTGGCAGAGGCATGATGGGACTTGTAGTTTCACAACAGCTGGAGGGCTGCCAGTTTGGGACGCCTGCTTTATAATGTCCTGTATAGCTTCTGGACTTCTGTGCACAAACCGCCTGTGCCATAAGTGAATACATTTGCTGTGTAGGTCATTAGAGACTATATTGGCTTGCTGGTCTGTGGTGATGAGCCTGTATAGGTGATCATACAGTTTCCTTTTGCAAGGAATTGCTTATTATTGTGAATTGTGCATTCATCACCCTGGAACTTAACTGTGAGACTGTTGTTTGCAAGAATTTTCACTGATAAAAGGCTGCCTTCTAGTTTTGGAACATACAGAACTTTCTTTACAAGGATACTCTGCTAGCCTTGTGGTGTAATGCAGTTCAGGAAGCCCTGTCCTTTACCTTTGGCAGTGATGCTTTTCCCGTTTGCTAGGAAAACTTTGTCTTTCAGCCTATAATCAATATTTATGAAAAAGGTCTCACCACTAGTAATGTGGCTTGTCACACCTGAGTCTATGCACCAGCCATGTGGCTTGCTGCTCTCTGTGTCACGTTAAAAGTGCCACTCCATGACGCATGTGCAGTTTCCTTTGTGGCTGCTTTAACTCCCTTTTATAGATAGCTCTAGCTTTCGCTGCTCGGCTTTCCAGATAGGACAGTCTTTTTTAAGTGACCAGTCCTTTTACAGCGAAAACAGGCTCTCCTTTATTTGTTGTGCTTTGTCATCATGGTGCATATTTTCTTTCCTTCTGTCATATTCATCAATTAATTTGCCTTTGACCTAATCTTGTGTTAGCTGCTACTCAGGTCTGGTTTCTAAGGCATTAATAAGAGCAGTATATGTCTCTGGAAGGCTGTAGAGGAGCAGGGCAATAATATGGTTATCTTTGATGTCCTCTCCAATGGCGAGCAGCTGCTCTACGATTTCTAGCATAGCTTTCAGGTGGTCACACATTTGCTGGCCTTCTTGTAGTCTCATCTTGTACAGTTTTCTTAGTAGAAATAGCTTGCTGTTGGGACTTGAACACCCATGCAGTTTTTGTAATAAAGTCCACATACCTTTGGCTGTTTTCTCTGTTCTTATGTGAATAAGCTGGTCATCTTCCACTAACAAGCTTATAACCTTTTCCCTGTCTATCATTCCTGTCCCAGTCCTCTGTCTCTCCATTTGTGGGTCTGTCTTTATTCATCGTTTGCCAAGTCATCCTTGCTGAGAAGCATTTGTAGTTTAAAAATCCACAGCTGGTAATTGGTATTGTTCAGCTTTGCGATTGCAGACCTTACATCTGAATTGCTTGCCATCTTTCAATAGCTTGTATACAGTACTCACTGACTTGCAGAATTCTTATCTCCACTGCCTGCTGGGTGCCTGTAGTATCATCTCCAATGCCTGGGTGCTTCTGGGTGCCTGCTGGGCTGTCAGAAGTAGTGATGGACGAACGTTTCGCCCGGCGGTCGTTTCGCGGCGAATTTCCGACTTTCGCCGTCCGCGGGTTCGAACGCCTTTTTCCGTCGTTCGCCCCGGCGGACTTACGTGTTTAATGTATACAAGAACTTTAACCTTTCGTGACACGTTTATCATGTGTTACAGGACAACCAATTGAGACATGACAGCTCATGGACACTTGGACATTCCCCCTAACCTATAAATACACCCGATCCGGTGGCCATTTTACATTCTTTCTTCTGTCACTGTAGGGAAAGGATCCTGTGTGGAGTAGGGACAGAGAAAACGCTAGCTATTTGGTACACAAAAGTTCTTTTCAGGACTGGTATAGGTGTTAGGTCAGCAGCCTGAGTTTCTTTTGTCAGTTTAGATAAAGGGACAGAGCGCTGTATGCTGCTATTTTAGGGACAGCTCAGCCAGATTAGTCTTTCTTCATCATCATCATCATCATCATCATTAGCTGTTACTATCAGGTCCACAAAAGAGCTATTCCAGCTAATCGTTCCAGCCTACTCTTTTTTGCCAATTTGTATAGGGACAGGCAGGAAGCAGTGTGTCAGGCAGTGAGGATAATTTTAAAGACTTGCTGTTACTATTAGTTCCACAAAGGTTCTTTTCAGGACTGGTATCAGTGGTACGGTAATAGGCTTGTACACGTATAATATTCTTTCTTCCAAATATAGAAAGAATATTATACTTGACTGCTGCCCTTCTGCTGCAGTCTGCTAATCATTCACAACTCACTTGTTCCACAAAGCTCTTTATCAGGACTGGTAACTTGGTCTGTCTAGGGTGCTACGGTACATAGGCTTGGGTGCGGTACAGTCTGCTGTTCTGTAAGGACCGCTATCGGTCCACAATACATAGGGTTGCCGTGCACTACTGCTGACCGCTGCCCTATACTGCAGCAGTCCTTCAGCGGTATAGGGACTGACGCACAGTCTGCTAAACACTAATACACAACCTGCTTGGTCCACAAAAGTTCTTATAAGGACTGGTAACTTGGTATAGGGTGCTACGGTACATAGGCCTGAGTGCGTTACAGTCTGCTGTTCTGTAAGGACCGCTATCGGTCCACAATACATAGGGTTGACGTGCACTACTGCTGACCGCTGCCCTATACTGCAGCAGTCCTTCAGCGGTATAGGGACTGACGCACAGTCTGCTAAACACTAACACACAACCTGCTTGGTCCACAAAAGTTTTTATAAGGACTGGTAACTTGGTATAGGGTGCTACGGTACATAGGCCTGAGTGCAGTACAGTCTGCTGTTCTGTAAGGACTGCTATCGGTCCACAATACATAGGGTTGCCGTGCACTACTGCTGACCGCTGCCCTATACTGCAGCAGTCCTTCAGCGGTATAGGGACTGACGCACAGTCTGCTAAACACTAATACACAACCTGCTTGGTCCACAAAAGTTTTTATAAGGACTGGTAACTTGGTATAGGGTGCTACGGTACATAGGCCTGAGTGCAGTACAGTCTGCTGTTCTGTAAGGACCGCTATCGGTCCACAATACATAGGGTTGCCGTGCACTACTGCTGACCGCTGCCCTATACTGCAGCAGTCCTTCATTGGTATAGGGACTGACGTACAGTCTGCTAATCACTAACACACAACCTGCTTGGTCCACAAAAGTTTTTATAAGGACTGGTAACTTGGTATAGGGTGCTACGGTACATAGGCCTGAGTGCAGTACAGTCTGCTGTTCTGTAAGGACCGCTATCGGTCCACAATACATAGGGTTGCCGTGCACTACTGCTGACCGCTGCCCTATACTGCAGCAGTCCTTCAGCGGTATAGGGACTAAGAGTTTTGTCACAGGGTGATTTAAAAAATGACAGGCAGAGGAAGAGGCAGGCCCTTCCGCAGGGGTGGTAGGGGTAGGGCAGGAGCAACAGCCTTGAGCCAAAGTGGGAAGTTGCAGAAGGTGCGTTCAATTACTTTAAAGGACGCACCAGACTTGGTTGAGTGGCTCACTCAGCCTTATTCTTCTGCACCCTCCTCATCCTCTCGATCTGCACCCTCTTCTTCACTCTCTGCTATGTGCACCCCCAAAGACACTACCACCAACAACACCACCACCACCACATACCTTCCGCTTGAGTGCAAATGGGGGCCTTCATGCTCCAGTGTTTTAATAGGGACCCCCGTATAAAAAGCATGAGGGTCAAGGACCAGTACTGGGTGGCAACGTACTTAGATCCCCGGTACAAACACAAAATGGCGGAAATGTTACCGCCGTCGCAGAGGGCTGTCAGAATGCAGCACTTCCAGGCCTTGCTTCGAGAAATGCTGCATTCTGCTTTTGCGTGCGCTGGCAGAGGAGCAATTCCCACTCCCAGAGAAGGATTTGCGGGTACCAATCCAACAGCGCCTGCAAGAAGAGGCCGGTTTGAAGATGTGTTGGTGACTTCGGATATGAGGTCATTCTTTCAGCCGACCCATCGACAGGTGTCATCCGGATCCAGCATCAGGGAACGCCTAGACCGTCAGGTGTCCGACTACATTGGGTTAACGGCCGATGTGGACGCTCTGAGGAGTGATGAACCCCTAGACTACTGGGTGGGCAGGCTTGACCTCTGGCCAGAGCTTGCCCAATTTGCAATCGAACTGTTGGCTTGCCCCTCATCCAGTGTCCTGTCCGAAAGGACGTTCAGCGCAGCAGGGGGGATTGTGACCGATAAGCGTACTCGCCTAGCTCACGACAGTGTTAACTACCTCACATTTCTAAAAATGAATGAGGCATGGATCTCGGAGGAATTCAACACATGTGATCAGTAGACCATGTATATGTCTATAAACAATTTTTGGAATCAAGCACACAGACCTTCTTAATTCATTTGGCTCACTTCCCTGACCCAAAAAAGCACACCGTACTATATGCCCCTACCCTCCTCTTTGAAGAGGTTGAGCGGTGTCATATTTCTACTGGGGCTGCTTATTATGAGGGGTTCCCACCATCCCTGTGCTGTGCTGACTTCCTCCTGGGTGTTCTTATTATGAGGGGCTCCCACCATCCCTGTGCTGTGCTGACTTCCTCCTGGGGGTTCTTATTATGAGGGGATCACACCATCCCTGTGCTGTGCTGACTTCCTCCTGGGGCTGCTTACGGTGCTGCTGTCAGCGCTGTATGTCACGGAGCTGCTGTCAGCGCTGTATGTCACGGAGCTGCTGTCAGCGCTGTATGTCACGGAGCTGCTGTCAGCGCTGTATGTCACGGAGCTGCTGTCAGCGCTGTATGTCACGGAGCTGCTGTCAGCGCTGTATGTCACGGAGCTGCTGTCAGCGCTGTATGTCACGGAGCTGCTGTCAGCGCTGTATGTCACGGAGCTGCTGTCAGCGCTGTATGTCACGGTGCTGCTGTCAGCGCTGTATGTCACGGAGCTGCTGTCAGCGCTGTATGTCACGGAGCTGCTGTCAGTGCTGTATGTCACGGAGCTGCTGTCAGCGCTGTATGTCACGGAGCTGCTGTCAGCGCTGTATGTCACGGAGCTGCTGTCAGCGCTGTATGTCACGGTGCTGCTGTCAGCGCTGTATGTCACGGAGCTGCTGTCAGCGCTGTATGTCACGGAGCTGCTGTCAGCGCTGTATGTCACGGAGCTGCTGTCAGCGCTGTATGTCACGGAGCTGCTGTCAGCGCTGTATGTCACGGTGCTGATGTCAGTGCTCTGTATTACGGTGCTGCTGTCAGTGCTCTGTATCTCCTGCACCCTCTTGTTTGCCTACCCTGGTCCCTGACCTTCCCTCTCCTCCATTGCCTTCATTAGCTCCATAGTCCTGAATTGTCAGAACAATTTCCCAAATAAAAAAAAAATGCTTGTAGTTATCGATCCCAAATTCACCTCATACATGTATTATGCTATTGTCCAGGTGGTGGGACTACGTGCTACCCCCTAATAATTACCCCGTGGCCGCAAATTCGACCTAAAGGTTTGCGAAATTCGCCTCCCATTGAAGTCAATGGAGCCCGCGGCGAACGGTCGTTTTCGCGAACGTTTGTGTCCGTTCGCGTTTCGCGTTCGCGAAACGTCCCGTCGGAAGTTCGTCCATCACTAGTCAGAAGTCTAGTTGGAGGCCAATGTGCTGAGAGGGCTCCCCTTGCAGCTGATTGCAGCGCAACCCTAAAGGTGGAACAGGGAATGCAGTGCCCAAAAAAGGGTTTGCTGGTGGCTGTGGCCTGATGACTTGATTACCGTGGAGCAGCTGAAGCAAGTTGGATGTACTGTGTGGCAGGCATGCTAGAAAGGAGCCAGACATAGCAGGTAGCTGGGAAATCCAGTGGGAGAATTAGAGGCCAGGCCAGAGGTTATACACTGTAAGATCAGTCCTTAAGCAGATTCAGGATTCAGATAGGTACACAGGAACAAGTAAAGGTCATTCAAGGTAAGACAGGCAGGTGCAGAGTCGGTGAGCCAAGCCGGGATCAAGATTTGGAGCAGGCAGAAGTAGGTCAGAATATAAGCCAGGGGTCAAGCCAGGCGATCAGGATAAGTGGGTATAGGAAGCTGGGTCGTTCAATGGGAAGTCCAAGATCAGAATGCAGGAACACAGGGAAGTTGACGATAATCCAGCAACTCAGGGATCTCCACAGTGGGTTTATATAGACAGCGGGCGTCAGCATCTATCACGACCCGCGCCTGCCCGTTATCGGTGTCGCGCTTCTGCGTACGCCCGTTAGCGGCATTGCGCATCTGCGTACCCCAATCTGCCTCAAGGCTTGTCTGGTGAAGCCATGATGAGTATTGGTGACATTGCCAGTTCCCCCGCTCGCGTACTGGCTTTCCAGACCGGTAAGGTCTACTAACTCCCGCTAAGACCAACGGTGAGTGTCTCTCCCCTAGGGTGTCACGTCTTGGAGCTGCACTGTGACCCCAGGGGTTGGGGCAATCTCACCAAAGGGCTCCTCTGTTTCCATCGTTCATTCAGAGGGGGTGTGCAAATGCTCTTGCCCTGGTCTACTATTTTTTAGCTTCATATATTTTTAGATATTTTTTTATATATATATATACATTTTTCTTCTTTATTAAATTTTTATAATTTTTTTATAAATTTTTTCCTGGTACAGCTACCATTTCGGGACTGTGTTCTTTGTTACACTATGTAAATCACTTCCCGTGTGGACTTATGTCATCTGATTGTTTTTTTATAATAAAACTAGTTTTTTTCTGATGCCCCAACCAATAAAGTTTATAATTTGAACTCAATATTTGACACCTTGGAATTACTGCACTATGAGACCCCTTCTATTTCTCTGAGGATACCCCGATATACCACCACCAGCCGAGTGGAAATTTTTCCATATACCGAGGAAGGAGATAAGAGTGGAAGGTCGTTCTTTTTGGATGTGCTTCCCCGTGGAGTAACCAGACCCTGCACTGTGAATCATACAGGCCTGCTTGCCCTGTGTGGGCATAGGGATTCGGTGAGTGGGGAGCTGAGGGGGTGAGCACGGAAGTCACCTGAATTTCATATGTCTGAGCACCAGCCACTTTAAACTGCATCTGCCTGAAGACTTAGAGCTTATATTATTTCTATCTTGATTTGGACTGCACTTTTTGTTTTTGTTTTTTATAAGGACTGCACTTACCTGTTTTTTATAAGGACGCTCCACTGATCAACTAATGTATTTGTCTATGGACTTTATGTACTAAGTTATATTTATATATATATATATATTTGTTTTAATTTCATGTGACCACTTAATGGTTTTGCAATTTTTGCACTTTTTTGCTGTTTTTTTGCACTTTTGCACATTTATATGCACAATCTTAACACTTATCTTATACTGGGTATACGCATATATCTGGATGATATAGTGTTATTTATATGCACCCATGATTTTTTATAGTGTCATTTAGGCTGAATTTGAATACCCCCTAGTATTACCTGAGCCAGTATTGTAGGTCTCCTTTCCTCTTGTAATTATTTATATTTGAGTTATATCTTCCTGTCATCTATTTACCTTTGGGCGAGAGTTATACATCATTAGTACCTTTCTGAAGCCTGTCCCGCCTATTCCTCCCTCTTGGTCTTCTCTCATTCGTGTGTGCTGGGGAATTTAATCACCACTCACTCTGGTGTCTACCCCCTCTGCTGGGGGTACACGGTTGCGCACACACATTTTTACATATTACATATAACATACAGAGTTTTATTTAGTTATTATAGGTAGCGCCTGGGCCCTTTTCAATATAATTTTTTATTGCCCGTCCTCTGGCCATTTCCCTGACATGGGCGCATAACCTGTTGTCAGAGTATTGAAGGCATGGGCTTGAAGCGTGTTGTTTGCAGCAACAGCTTTGTTTTTGTGGAGGATATTAGATTATGTCTTTATCTGCATGGAGACAGGAACAAGAACTGAACAACAAACAAGTGCATAGTAAGGAAAGCAAACACATCCTCTCATTACATTACCATAGAAGACACATTATAATACTGCAGTACCACCTCCTGCATAGATAGGTATAGTGCATACAGTATTGTCAGTTTATTTGCAACCATGATGTTGTTCTTTCCAACAATAAGTACTGTAACCTGGGGGACAGCTAGCAGGTACAAAGCTCCCTGGGATGAGCTCCCTGGGATGAGCAGTCTTTCAGGCACAGATACCAAATCCAGTGAGGTAGTGACAAACACTGCAGTGTTTATTTGTGATATATACAAGTCTATATACAGGTGCTGTACAGTGTTCCAGAAAACAAATAGGAACAAAAACAGCAAAACAAAAACCTAGCCATGTCTCGACACTAACTATACAATATTTACAGGTCCTAGCTATCAGGCCGAGCAAGCTACAGCTTGTCAGCTTCCACATACACAGCTTAATAGCTTTTATCAACCTTTTGCTCTCCTAGACAGAAGTTGTCTGAGGCACTGGCTGTCTGTCTCAGGTGAGTTTAAATTGGCCTGGGGGAGAGGACCAAGACCCGAACTAGACCATGGATCACAGATCTCTGAATGTGTATGAGAGGAGCCTGGGAGACGTATAAACCCCGAACAGGGCTTTTCACAGGTCTCTCTGGGACGCTCTGCTACAGTACCTTGTAGAGACGTATACAGTTGTGCTCATAAGTTTACATACCCTGGCAGAATTTATGATTTCTTGGCCATTTTTCAGAGAATATGAATGATAACATAAAAACTTTTCTTACACTCATGGTTCATGTTTGGCTGAAGTCATTTATAATAATTCAACTGTGTTTACTCTTTTTAAATCATAATGGCAACATAAACTACCTAAATTACCCTGATCAAAATTTTACATACCCCAGTTATTGACACTGTGTATTGCCCCCTTTAACATCAATGACAGTTTGAAGTCTTCTGTGGTATTTGTGGATGAGGCTCTTTATCTTCTCAGATGGTAAAGCTGCCCATTCCTCTTGGAAAAAAGCCTCCAGTTCCTGTAAATTCTTGGGCTGTCTTGGGCGAACTGCACATTTGAGATCTCCCCAGAGTGGCTCAATGATATTGAGGTCAGGAGACTGAGATGACTCTCCAGAACCTTCACTTTATTCTTCTGTAGCCAATGACAGGTCGGCTTGGCCTTGTGTTTTGGATCATTGTCATGTTGGAATTTCCAAGTACGTCCCATGCGCAGCTTCCTGGCTGATGAATGCAAATGTTCCTCCAGTATTCTTTGATAACATACTGCATTCATCTTGCCATCAATTTCGACCAAATTTCCTGTGCCTTTGTAGCCTTTGTAGCACACATCCCCAAAACTTAAGCGATCCACCTCCATGTTTCACAGTAGGAATGGTGTACCTTTCATCATAGGCCTTGTTGACTCCTCTTCAAATGCAGCGTTTATGGTTAATGCCAAAAAGCTCAATTTTGGTCTCATCACTCCAAATGACTTTGTGCCAGAAGGTTTGAGGCTTGTCTCTGTGCTGTTTAGCATATTGTAAGAGGAATACTTTGTGGCATTTGCATAGTAATGACTTTCTTCTGACAACTCGACCATGCAGCCCATATTTTTTCAAGTGCCACCTTATTGTGCATCTTGAAACAGTGACACCACATGTTTTCAGAGAGTCCCGTATTTCACCTGAAGTTATTTGTGGGATTTTCTTTGCATCCCAAACAATTTTCCTGGCAGCTGTGGCATAGATTTTAGTTGGTCTACCTGACCGTGGCATGGTTTCAACAGAACCCTTAATTTTCCACTTCTTGATTAGAGTTTGAACAGCATTGATTGGCATTCTCAATTCCTTGGGTATCTTTTATATCCATTTCCTGTTTTATACAGTTCAACTGCCTTTTGCCATAGATCCTTTGACAATTCTTTTGCTTTCCACATGACTCAGAATCCAAAAACATCAGTGCAGCAGTGGATAAAAGATGCAAGGATCTGCCAGAAGTCCAGAAACTCATTGACCTTTTATACACACACACAATAATTACAAGCAAACAGATCACAGGTGAGGATGGTTATCTTTAATAGCCCTTCAAACCCCTTTGTGGCAACTTGTGTGCATGTTATCAAGCCAAAATCATGGGGTATGCAAACTTTTCATCAGGGACATTTGGATAGTTTCTGTTGCCATTATGATGTAAAAAGAGTAAACACAGTTGACTGATAATAAATGGCTTCAGCCAAACACTGACTGAGAGTGAAAGAAATGTTTTTGTGTTATCATTCATATTCTCTGAAAAATGGCCAAAAAAATCATAAATTCTGCCAGGGTATGTACACTTATGAGCACAATTGTATTTCCCACCAACAATGTGCTCATGTGGGTTTATCAGAATTTGAAAATCACAGGAAAGGTGCGGCCATTTCTCTTTTGTGACTTCAAGGGTGAGCGTGGAGCAGGCTGCCTTTCCGACCAGCTATTTTCTGAGATCCTACACATGCTCATTTGCATTGGCCAATCTAGAATCTCTTAACTGCAGTCATTATGATAAAACTGATATGAAATTTCCTTGTATTTGTACTGAGATTGGTGGCATGCATGGATGACCAACTAATTGGAAAGCAGAACTCTAGTGAAAGAGAAAATGTTACTATATACAGTAAATAACAGTGGTTACAGAGGAACCTGATCTGCAGAGGGCTGAGAACCTTTGTCCTGGAAGGCAAACACAACCAGCTAGCACTTTCATGGTACGGACAGATTTTCTAGGACTTAAAGTGGAGCTCCACCCATAAGGGGAAGCTCCACTTGTCTTCCTCCTCCCCCCTCTACTGCCACATTTGGCACCTTTTGGGGGGGAGCAGGTACCTGGTTTTGATAGGTACCATTGCCCACTTCCGACTGAGTTTGCCACAGCAAACTCAGCAGTAAGTTCGACCCCCTTCCTTCTTCCCCTACATCCGACTCACTCAGAGTCCTCAAGTTGTTGCTAAAGTTGACCAAGTGACAAAATATAGCTGCACACCAAAATCCGTCCAACAGGTATATTGAAAGACTGCCACCAGTACTAAACAACGGACCAAGGGGTGACGACGATTCACACATACATAGCGTTTCTTCAAAACCCCTGCTGCTAAAGTTATTGGAGTATCCCACAGGTACCCTACTCCAAGTTAACGTTCTGCAATAATGTATCAGAAAAGCGTACCCCTGTAGTGTTCTGATTGTGACTGTGTGCCTGGCTGTGGGGGGCAACTGCAGAAAATACCTAAGGACCCAGGAGTGAGCGCTCAACTACCTTCACATCTTTAATTATCAGCTTACTTTATTACATGACATCTCAAAGCAAAAGTTGCAAAAGAAGTTGGTGCCGGAAGACTTCCTTTTGCTAGATGCTGTGATTGCAGGTCTGAACAGGGGGCGCATAGCTATAAAACAGGCAGCATGTGTCACTAACTATGGATCCTGCCCTGATTGGTGTCTAAATGGGCAACCAGCTTAAATTTGCTCATCTTAGCCAGCTCAAAATTTCTTATTAGTAATGACTCAGGGGCAAATGTCTAAACCTCCCCTGAATCTAACAATATGCTTATAATTCCCCTTATAATATCTCTTTGCTCTGCTTACGCAAATCTATGTTTACGAACACTAGCTTATCAAGTGAACTCCCAAAGATGTCACTATATGCAGCCAGGGGCACAAAGGCTTTGCATATATCTGTGGCTCAGGGGAAATGTAAAGAGCTCAACGTTACTGCAAATTGTGATATGTGTAGCAGAGTTGGAGGTGCTTTCTAAAAGCTGACAGCACCACTTTTCTGAAGAGTGACAATTATGCTGAGATTACATTCTTTTCTATAGACACATGCTGTTAGATTGATCAACAAGATTTCACTACAGTTACGCTTTAAAAGAAAAAAAAAAAATCAGCAAATGCCATTTCTATTTTTCCATCATGTCAGGTTCATTAACCTGCTATGCTGCTGTTTTTATGAGATGAGGCTCAAGTAAAGGTCTTCTTTTTACTGCTAGAGCTGGTTGCTGGTTACACAGTCATGTCAGATTGTAATACCCCATGAATCCTCATAGGGATTATAGACATGGGGGAGATTTACTAGAGTACAAAATCGTGTGCAGTTCTGCATATTAACCAGTCAGCTTCCAGGTTTTATTGTCAAATCTTAATCGAACAAGCTGAAGTTAGAGGTTGATTGGCTACCATGAACAACTGTCCCCATTTCTGTGTGCACCAGTTTTAGTAAATCTGCCCCATGTTGTCTATGTGCTGTCCCTTGTTATGGTACTGCCAACATTTTGTTAATATTAGATGTCATCTGATAGATAACCATTTCTGAAAGCTCTACATGTATGGTAGAGTCTTCATTCCATTGACTGCCAATGGAATTCTTCCGCCCTGTCACAAACCTGGTCAGAGGCCAAAGTGCTGAGAGGGCTTCTCTTGTGGCTGAGTACAGGGAATACTATGCCCAGGGGGTTATCAGCTGTGACAGGCTGAGTGATAAAGCGATGTGTCACATATATATTCCTGTGTATATATATATATATATATATATATATGCAATGTGCAAACCAAACCAATCAATATACACTTATTGTAATATTTTTAACAAACATATGTAGCAGAATACATATTGGTCTAAATTTATGAAGACATTTGATTGTTTAATTTTTATTATACAGGATTTACATAGCGCCAACAGTTTGTGCAGCACTTAACAAAATGAAGGTAGACATTACACTTACATTACAATTTTGTACAAGAGGAATCAGAGGGCCCTGCTCATAATATATTTATTTTTTCTTTTCTGTTGATGAACGTTGGAATATTCGTATGTGTGTATTTCTTACAGAGATCTATTTTGGACATTTATCCCCTGACGAAGACATATTCGGTTGAAACGTATTGGAGTCCTTTGTGTGTATTTTGCCAATTTTGGTATTACCATGTGACTCTGTATAGTTTTTATATTTTTGGAATAACATTACTTTTTTTTTAATTCTATCTCTACTCATTGGCATTATCACCTGGGTATCGTATAGTCCCAATTTCCTCTTCTGTTCTCCTTGTGGGTTTTTGTACAATACCTCAGGTGTTAAGCTTATTCATATCACTAGTGACCCATGTGGTCCAAAACCCATGGCAGGCATAACAAATATTATAGAATATTAATGCAGCTGTAAAATATTACCTCCAACACATTGGAGTCTGGCAGTCAACCTAGCTTAAATTACGATTCGTGAGAGTGTATTTCTTCTGACCCCATTTTATTTTTTTTCAAACCAAGAAAAATCACTTATTTGCTTTTTATGTTTGTTTTCTTCCCCCACAGAGAAAGATGATTTTGATTCAAGCACTGATTTATGGAGCGACAAGAATAAGACTAAGGAGCTGAGAATGTTGGCAATGAAGCCCAGATAGATTTGATCATTCATCTAATTCCTGTGTTTCTCAGTAGATTAACATTGTTCTATTCCCATATCAACAAAACTACTGTGGAATGCTTGGGGACATCATCCGTTTATCAGCAAAGAGACAATAATTCTTTTTTTCCCTTTGCACATTTCAATGCAAAGGTAAAGCAATGGCTTCGGGGAGCCATTATAAAAACCTTTGATTTATCCCCTCATTAACCTTTTAAACATTCTGAGGATTACGGTTGTGCTGACTAGAATAAGACGTGCTATAAACATTTCCGTAATGTTGGCCATTATTAGTAACTTTGGGCAATGTTCTACCAAGGTAATAATCAACAAGTCTACCAGACAATAACGAGGCGTTATCCTGACATGTTAGAGGTTTTCATAGGTGAAAACTTGGAAAGAGATGAATTAAATTAGTTCTTTTGTAGCACTATCTAGTTGCAAAAAGCTGTAGTATGGTGCCTAATTGGTTAGCACACTATATTTGTAGCTGCACGCTCCTGCATTCATTACCCTTGCGCCACCTTCACAACATTAGTACGCTCTCCTTTGGACTTCTTCTGGGAGCTGAGGTTTTTTTCCTAAAAACATATCAATCAGTTAATAATACCTTAATAATCTTAAAGTAAAGTTCCACTCCTAAAATTAGTTTAGCATTTCAGCTGCTTAAAAAATGACTATTTGGAAAAAAATTTTTTACTCACCTCTTAATGCCTGTTGCTAGGGGATCCCTCGTAATATGCCTCCTTACTTACCTCGGCTCGTTACGTCTCTTCCCTTGGCGCCGGAAGGAAGATCACCTCTCCCCCCTCCTTCTAGGCAATCATCTGGTACACATCACAGGTCCCAGATGATTGCGCGGTCAGTCATGGTGCGCGGTTTCGATTCCCCGGATCGCTGAACCCTGGGACAGGTACTGTCCAATTATTAAAAGTCAGCAGCTGCAGTATTTGTAGCTGCTGACTTTTATTTTATTTTTTTTAAGTGGAACTCCGCTTTAATAATAATGTATCTTCCACCTTAACTGGCACTAGCATGTGTCTGCAGGGCTGTAACCTAGTCCCTGTGCACACCTTTGCGATTTGTGTTGACAAATATTGTCTATGGGGCCTACATTTTTGGCCCCATAAACTTCAATGAGTATGGATGACAAATGAATCAAAATGCAGGAAAAACCCATAAAATTGTATTAAAACAGTATTTTTACACAAGAATAACGCATGAAAATACAAAAAGTGTGATCCTAACCTTATTGGGAGAAGTATTTGTGAGGCAACAGCATTAATAAATAAATATATACAGTATATATACAGTATTTCACAAAAGTGAGTACACCCTCATATTTTTGTAAATATTTTATTATATCTTTTCATGTGATAACACTGAAGAAATGACACTTTGCTACAATGTAAAGTAGTGAGTGTACAGCTTGTGTAACAGTGTAAATTTGCTGTCCCCTCAAAGCAACTCAACACACAACCATTGATGTTTAAAGCCCTGGCAACAAAACTGAGTACACCCCTAAGTGAAAATGTCCAAATTGGGTCCAATTAGCCATTTCCCCTCCCCGACACCATGGCACCTCGTGGTAAAGAACTCTGAGGATCTACCATTTTTTTTTCTTGCTCTACATAAAGATGGCCTAGGCTATAAGAATATTCACAATACCCTGAAACTGAGCTGCAGCACAGTGGCCAAGACCATAGAGCGGTTTAACAGGACAAGTTCCACTCAGTGCACCTGCTCAGTGTCCTATCTAGAGGTTGTCCTAGGGAAATAGATGTGTGAGTGCTGCCAGAATTGCTGCAGAGGTTGTAGGGGTCGGGTGTCAGCCTGTCAGCATTCAGACCATACGCCGCACACTGCATCAAATTGGTCTGCATGGCTGTCATCCCCTCTTCTAAAGATGATGCACAAGAAAGCCCACAAACAGTCTGCTTAAGACAAGCAGACAATGGACATGGATTACTGGAACCATGTCCTGTGTTCTGATGAGACCAAGAAAAACTTAATTGTGTTCAGATGGTGTCAAGCGTGTGTGGCAGCAACCAGGTGAGGACAAATGTGTCTTGCCTACATTCAAGCATGGTGGTGGGAAGGAGTGTCATGGTCTGGGACTGCATGAGTGCTGCTGGCACTGGGGAGCTACTGATCATTTAGGGAACCATGAATGCCAACATGTACTGTGACATACTGAAGAAGAGCATGATCCCCTCCCTTTGGAGACTGGGCTGCAGAGCAGTATTCCAACTTGATAATGACTCCAAACACACCTCCAAGACGACCACTGCCTTGCTAAAGAAGCTGAGGGTAAAGGTGATGGACTGGCCAAGCATGTCTCCAGATCTAAACCCTATTGAGAATCTGTGGGGCATACTCAAACGGAAGATGGAGGAGCGCAAGGTCTCTAACATCCACCAGCTCCATGATATCATCACAGAGGAGTGGAAGAGGACTCCAATGGCAACCTGTGAAGCTCTGGTGAACTCCATGCCCAAGAGGGTTAAGGCAGTGCTGGGAAATAATGGTGGCCACACAGAATATTGACACTTTGGGCCCAATTGGGACATTTTCACTTAGGGGGTGTACTCACTTTGGTTGCCAGCGGTTTATACATTAATGGCTGTGTGTTGATTTATTTTGAGGGGACAGCAAGTTTTTTTGTTTTTTTTTTAACAGAGGGGACAGCAAATTTACACTGTCATAAAAGCTGTGCACTCACTACTTTACATTGTAGCAAAGTATAATTTCTTCAGTGTTTATCACATGGAAAGATATGTAATAAGAAATATATAAGAAAAATGTGAGGGGTGTACTCACTTTTGTGAGATACTGTATGTATATATATATATATATATATATATATATATATATATATGAAATATATATTTTATATCTATGCTTTTGTCCTGTTGCCTTATCCCCAGCGTTGACCCCTGGGGTCTTTGGAATGATCTAGGGCACCACTGTGAACCAGAGACACACAGTGTATTTCCATTTTATATATATATATATATATATATATATATATATATATATATATATAATGGAAATACACTGTGTGTCTCTGGTTCACAGTGGTGCCCTAGATCATTCCAAAGACCCCAGGGGTCAACGCTGGGGATAGGGCAACAGGACAAAAGCATGAACTCCTGAAAATAATAAATAAATAAACAAATATGGGCAAAAACAGAAATAATATAAGTATAGCTGAGGCAAAAAAACAGGTAACATGTCGATTAAATCAACCAAGGTGTGTTAGGACATATACTATAACAGAGGAGACAAACAAGTACCTCCAAGTGGCAATGTGAATCCTATCTGATATCCTTAGGATTTACCTAAATCCCCCCCCCCCCCCCCCCCACTTCAACTTATCTGAGGCATAGTGAGTTTATAATTTTTCCTTATTTCCTTTCTAAGTATTAGTGGGGGTCAAACCAACGTTCCTTTTCTACTGCAATTTGCCAAGAAAATTTGAAGGGGCAGGATGGAAAAAAAAATTTCACTTATGAATTTCTAGCAGTGTTTGTGGTTTTCATTTAGTATAGTCCATTCATTCCAAAATTGAATGTTAATAGCAAATGAAATCTTGAACGACTTTCGAACGACATTTGAATGTACATTTTTGTACAAATGTATTTTTTTTTTCTATGAATTTTTGTACAAATTCTTCATTTAAAATTCTACTATTGTATTTAAGGAGCATTTTCACCAGCTAACATTGGAGGCAGAAGACAATGGAGTAGTTGGGGTCTGTTAAAACAAGGACACAGAGTGGCTGTCTTATGCCGCGTACACACGGTCGGAGAATCCGTCGGAATGCGTCTTATCGGACCGTGTCGTTAGATAATCCGACTGTGTGTGGTATGCATTGGACTGATTCCGTCCGAATCTCCGTCCGACCCAATTTTCCAACATGTTGGAAATATTTCCCGACCAACTGGGCCGGTCGGACATACTCCGATCATGTGTAGAGAATTTTGATCGGACCAAGTGCCACGCATGCTCAGATCAAATTCATACATCAAAGCTATTGGCTACTAGCCTGAATCTAGTCCCATCGTAACGAAATTACGTCATCACGTTCTGAAAGATCGGATTTTTCGACAACTTAGTCCGACCGTGTGTATGCAACAGTTTTGGACACAATCCGTCAGACTAAATCTGACGGACAAAATCCGACGGATTTGGTTGTGGAAATCTCCGACCGTGTGTACAGGGGCTTAGGGCTCAGAAGAATTTAAGAAAAAATTGCTTGGGACTGGTGGCTGATGACAAGGGGTAATAGGTAACAACTTCAACAGTGGAGGAACAGCGTTCCATTACTGCATACTCTCTTTTGGATGAATGGGAAATATGATTAAAAGATCAGGCTTCTGCCCAGACCTGATGATTACTGCTGAGGTACATTTCACCTTTAGCGACCAGGATGTTGTATTCAGATACAACCAACCAAATTAAAGCAGAATTCCAAATTGAAAAATAAAAACAGCCTTTGCTGAGCATATTGTCGCCTGGGGATACCCCCCTGTAGTAATTCCACTAGATGACATCACTCTTCGGTGTTGAATGATGGTCAGCATTATGCAAGCCACTTTCTCTGATCCCAGGCTGGCATGGATCAACCCCCAGTGTCATGTCAATATGCCAGCTTGGGCACAGAGTATTACTGCACTGAATCCCACTCACATAGCTAGCAGTAGCTGGACAAGGTCATCCAGCGCTCAGGGAAAAGATGCCAAACTCCAACCCCCCACCCAATCCTTAGGGTTAGCAGTGATGTTGCTGCCACTACTCCTTCCAGCCTTGTAACAGAAGCAACTGGCACAGGGCACCCCCATCCCTGTAAAAAACCATTGAGTCCAGGGCAGCTGCCCCTCCTGCCCATCCCTTGTTCTGACCCTGATTGCTAGATAATTGAACCTTGTGTTTATATTGAGGATATGCTTTAAATTGCAGTCTACTTAGTGTGTCAACAAGTTGGATTATGTTCCTAGCTGATAAAGCATTACAATGTCATATATTAGGAACATGTAACATCAATCTTTGTAACTTAACTGGTGCAGGTCAGTTGCAAGACTTCTTCATGATAATTTCCAGGGGATTTGTGACACGGTGGCGGTGCTACAGTTACTTGTCACCCATAGATTGCAATATTCACAGCCAAACACAGCTGCATACGTTTGCTTTCTATCTGGATGGTCTGTCTCTATGAAAGATATAAAAGCAAGACTGGTTTTCCTCCTTACAGCAAAGTTACAAAGTCCTCGCAAAAGTCATAAAAACATCAAGATGTGGAATCTTGACAGGTAATTGGTCATTCCATAAACCGTTTCCAAGTCTGACCTGTATTCAGAAGGTCTTATGTCAACAACTGACACTCTTTTATCTGCATCTGGTGTTAGACATTCTGTTGGCAAAAGCAGCTGAAACACTTGACTTTGTTTTCACATTTTTCTACACTGAGTTTACCTCCCTTTCCTTGGATCTTTCAAGCATTGCTTTCAAATTTAGGTCATGTTCTTTAAAAGTCCTGCCAAACACTAATAGATCATCCGCACAACAGGCTACCTTTTTGAGTCCTTCATATGTTTCATCCAAAAACTTCAGTAAACCGAAGATCAAATGCAAAAAGTATGCAGGTAAAGAGGATCTTTCTTGTGATGTGTTGAATCTTGGTAAGCACATAACCTTTCTTATCTATTTTTATTTGCCAATACTCCTAGTTGCCATCCAGAACTGTGATGCATTTTGCAACAGTAAGCTTACAAGTTATGTCTTCAGTTGTATGTTTTGCTCTCAGTATTTCTGCATAGTGCACATGCAATTCAACCCTGCTGATTGGCTGCTATAGAAGGGAAGGTGAGCAAGATGTATCTTTGGTCAGAAAGTGACAACAAATATGCATGTGTTTAAAAACTCTTGTGACTTCTGGTTCCGGCGCCGCATGGAGTGACTGCCCTCCACATCAGCTCCCGCAGCACGACCTTAAAAACGGCATAAAAATCCCGCTGAGTGGCCGGGCATCTACTTAAATCTGATTGGGAAACGTCCCCCTTATCCATGGATTGGTTCGTGGAGAAAACCAGAACGCGCGCCCATACGGCGCCGCCCACGCTCCCGGCTCGGCCGCAAATCGAGGCCTACTCCCTTCTCCACACAACGCGCGGCGGACATGGAGGTGAGCAGTGACCCTGCCTCCCCCTCCCTCTCCACAACCCTTAGCATCGTACCAAGCCCCACCATTACAGGGAACTGCCTCCACACAGCCAGCTGGGGATAACACTACAGAGCGCATCGCCCAGGCTGTGGCTGCTCTCTTGTCACCCATGATAGCTGCATCTGTAGAAAAGGCAGTGAATGCAGGCATGCAATAGCTCAAGGCTCAAATAGGTGAGCATACTACCCGACTAAATGACCTGGAACACTGCTTGTCCGATATGGAAGAGGAACTTTATCAGGCCCAAGCCACAGAGCGCTCCCAGGACAGAACAAATCAGTACATCCTACAGAAACTCGACGATTTGGAAAATAGGGCCAGGCGGAGTAATCTGCGATTCGTAGGTATTCCCGAGTCGCTACAAACCTCTGAGTTAACTGACTTGTGTGCCATGCGTATCCCAGAAGCCCTGGGCCTCCTGGGCCCCTGCACGGTAGAAAGGGCCCACCGTATGGGTCCCGCCGCACCTGAACGCAAATCCCCTAGGCCCATTATCGCAAAATACCTCAACTACTCTGACAAGGCCCTGATCCTGCAGAAGTTCAGGCAAACTCGCTCTCTCCAACTCAACGGAATTAAGGTCCTGATCTTTGCTGATTACTCCATTGAGGTTTCTAAGAAAAGAAAAGCATTCCAGCAGGTGTGCACGGAACTTTTCAAAATGCAACTCAAGTTCTCCCTGGCCTTTCCTTCGCCTCAAGGCTGCAAACGGCGACCAACTCACCTTCCAAGATCCCTCCGAAGCTGAGACCTTCCTCTGCTCTCTTCAACCGGGTACGCACCCTCATACCCCTTCCAAGCCCTCATCGCTCAACCGCTCCCTGGACCAAAGGAGCCCCCGAAAGGATTCTCCGAAACGCTTCAGACCTTCTGCCCCAGACCACCATCATCATGGCACCCCTCATTGATGACATGTCGGTACCCTTGGATCGTCTTCTCTCCACCTCACCGGTGACTCTCTCACCAGGACTACCAGTCTGGCACTGATTTGTGAGTTATTTTATCCTATGTTGTTTACCTTCGGGCATGGTGGCTGATATGCCTGTCATCTCTTGCGTCGATCGACCTTAGGCTCTGCACCCATGTGGCAGACGCACTAACGTCTTCTTTTGCTATCACCGCCCTGTTCGGCATCCTGGCTTCGGCCAGATGTGATCCTGCCATATTCCGGCCACGTTATAGGTTATATGTTATATACAGTGCCTTGCGAAAGTATTCGGTCCCCTTGAACTTTTCAACCTTTTGCCACATTTCAGGCTTCAAACATAAAGATATAAAATTTTTATTTCTTGATCATACATCACGGGACACAGGAGCTTCATTACATAGTGGGTTATATAGGCACCTCTGGTGATTGGACACTGGTTGACCCTAATTAAAGAGAATTCCTCCCCTATATAACCCCTCCCATCTGGGAGGCACCTCAGTTTTTTCGCCAGTGTCTGGGTGATGGTCACGTAAAACTTAGCTCTATGCAGGTCCCTGCGAGGGCTGAAGGGCTACAACAAACCGGATCCATACCTCGGGCCGATATTTGACTCCCAAGATGGTATGGTACCCGGGCCTCGTCTGCCGAAGAAGCGAGGTTTTGCCTGTAAGTCCTCTCCATTGGAAGACTGGGCTCTGGGAAAACCAGACTTGGGGTACTGTTTACTCAGAGCGCCTGAAAGTTTCTGGCAGAGCTTTCTACATGGCCCAGGTGGGAGGATCTTTTCGTAAGAACCCCAGATATACCTGAAGGTTGGCTAACAATACCCGCCGTGATGGGTGAAGGCTGGAATTGGTCTGATTCAGCAATTCCTGCGGCGGGGACAGGTAAGGGAAGTCAT
Organism: Lithobates pipiens; assembly: GCF_037356315.1. NCBI lineage: Eukaryota > Metazoa > Chordata > Amphibia > Anura > Ranidae > Lithobates > Lithobates pipiens. The sequence continues at coordinate 12,314,221 of NW_027507755.1, forward strand.
CCTGTATATTTAAATATATGAATGGATTTCTTCATTGTGAGTAGTTGTATGTCGTACCTGGTTTCCACCACTAGAGGGAGTAAGAGCAGCCTGATGCATACTTACATGCCTTTCAATACAAACACGCTCAGTGAAAGCCTGGTTCTCCAGCTACTCACGTCTCCATTACAGTCCCTGCCACTGATAAAGGTAAAAAGGGGTCCCACGCAGTTCAGGGGTCCCACGTTGCTCCCTTTGGGTTCTCCTCCCCCCCCCCCCCCGGATTCCGCGGTCCTCGTGCACGCGCGCCGGGCGCGCTCCCGGTCTAATGGAGGAGGGGGGTGTGGTTGCGAGCTGTGCACGTTAGTGTGCACGGCGCTGTACTGCGCAGGCGCCAGGCGGCAGTTTTAAAAAGCCCAGAGCGTCAGGGGACTGTAACTGGAGACACAGGAGCTGTGGGCAGTAAGCATCCGTGGGGATTGGATCCAGGCAAACCTTAAGACACCTACTCAGCATCAGGTTGTGCAGTTTAAGCATATATTGATTTATTGTGAGACTTTAAGCGCAACAGTGATCGCACTTGTACTAGTACCTCTGCTTTGTAGCTTAGTACTATGTCTCCTCGTAAGAGGGTCTCAGGGGGAGGTAATAAGAGCACTGGCAAGTCACCGCCTAGGTCCAGGGGTTCCAAAGGTGCCTGTAAATTACCATCCCCCTCTGCAAGACTGGAGCCTGCCTCTCAAGACGAGTCGGTGCCCCTTTCAGGCTTTGCAGCCTCTCCTAATGTCGCAGCCCCGGTCTATGTCACTGAGGACTCCCTTAGGGCTACATTGGAGGGTTTTGAAGGGAGAATCATGAATTTTGTTTCTGCTTCCCTAAAAGATAGCAGGAAAAGGGGTAGATCCCCTCCCTCTGCTGAAATCCCTCTCTCAGATAGTTGTTCTGAAAATGAGGAGGGATCCCTATCTTTGGATAGGGATCATGAGCAGTCGGACGAGTCAGAGGAAGAGGAGATAGTCCCCTCCTCCCAGGCACTCAGAAAGCAGGTGCAGTATTATACTGAATTGGTGCATACCACATTCAGAATGCCGGCTGCTGAAGTCGCTACATCCTCTGTCTCTTCCCTGGGAGTCAGGAAAGCCCCACAGACTGCTTGTTCCTTCCCAATTCATCCTTTAATGGATAAATTGATGTATGAGGATTGGGGACATCCCGATAAACTGTTTACTCCTCCCAAAAGGTTTTCCATGCATTATCCTGTGGAGGAAAGTTTCACCAAGAAATGGGGGGTCCCATCTGTGGATGCGGCTGTTTCTTGTGTGAATAAAAACCTAACTTGTCCTTTGGATAATGCGCAGGTATTTAAGGATCCAACTGATAAAAGGCTGGAAACCTTATTCAAAGCCTCCTTTTCCATGGCTGGCGCTGTGGTGCAGCCTACAGTCGCAGCCGTGGGGTTGTGTCAGTTCCTCAAGGAACAGGTTAAACAGATGTTTGGACTCCTTCCCAGTGAGGAAATAGAAAATTATGCAGAATTGCCTCACATCTTGTGTTTCATAATTGATGCGATTTTGGATTCTGTCCAACAAGCATCGCGTTTGTCCCTCATGTTGGTACACATGCGCAGGGCTCTATGGCTAAAGAATTGGGCTGCTGAGCTGTCATGAAAAAAGCATTTGACTGGGTTCCCGTTTAAAGGGGAGCGTTTGTTTGGGGAAGAATTCGATAAATTCGTCCAAAATATTTCAGAAGGTAAGTCTACTCTCCTTCCAGTCAAAAAGAGCAAGCGTCCTTCATTTAGGCGTGCTCTCTCTCCCGAAGCATCAAGCTCTAAACAGTGGCGACGGCCTTCTCAGCCCTCCTCTGCTAGAAAGGCTCAAGGCCGAGCCCAGGGACAGAAAAAGACTTGGGGGCGAAAGCCTGCCAAGCAGACCCCCAAAACCTCCTTATGAAGGGGCGCCCCCGCTCGGCAGAGTGGGGGGAAGGCTCCTGCAGTTTGCAGGCGCCTGGCGGGAAGAGATTCAAGACAAGTGGGTGATCTCTTCAGTATCTCTGGGCTACAAGCTAGAGTTTCAGGAGATTCCACCTTCTCGTTTCCTAAGGTCAAGGATCCCCAGGGATCCAGTAAAGCAGAAACCGCTATTCCTGGCCTTAGATCAGTTACTATCCCAGGGTGTGATAGTAGAAGTGAGCCCGAAAGATCAGGGCTTAGGGTTTTATTCAAATCTCTTCACCGTTCCAAAACCAAACGGAAGTGTCAGACCTATCCTGGATCTGAGAGACCTAAACCGGTTTTTACACATCCAGACCTTCCGGATGCAGTCAATCCGCACTGTGGTCTCCTCCCTGCAAGGGGGAGAATTCATGGCATCAATAGATATCAAAGATGCATATCTCCATGTGCCAATATTTCCCGCACACCAGAAATTTCTAAGGTTCGCGGTAGAGCGGCGCCATTTTCAATTTGTGGCCTTGCTGTTCGGGCTGGCTACAGCCCCTCGAGTCTTCACGAAGATTCTGGACCCTCTCTTAGCAATCTTAAGAGTTCAGGGTATAGCCGTCATGGCTTACCTAGACGACTTGCTCCTCGTAGAGAGAACTGCAGCGTTCCTAAGTTGCAGCGTCACCAGGACGCTAGAACATCTAGAACGCCTAGGTTGGATTATAAACCTAGAAAAGTCGTCCCTACAACCGACTACCAAGTTGGAATACCTGGGTTTGATTATCGACACCGCTCAGGGCAGAGTGTTTCTTCCAAGACTAAAGCCCTTGGCCATTGGAGATCTGGTGCGTCTGATTCTGGGCAGAAGATCTTCCTCCATTCGGTTGTGTATGAGACTATTGGGAAAGATGGTCGCCTCATTCGAGGCCGTCCCGTTCGCCCAGTTCCACTCAAGGCCTCTGCAAGGATGCATCCTTGCGGCTTGGAACAGGAAGCCCCAATCCCTGGATCTTCCTATGCGTTTATCCCCCAGGACACGCAAAAGTCTTGTCTGGTGGTTACAAACCAGGAATTTGCTGAAAGGCAAAACTTTTCTTCCCCTCTCGTGGAAGATTGTCACAACAGATGCCAGCCTGACAGGTTGGGGAGCTGTATTGGAGGGAACATGCTCACAGGGGAAATGGTCTGTGACCGAAAGTCTACTGCCCATAAATATCTTGGAGATTCGGGCAGTTTACAGGGCACTCATAGAGTGGTCTTACAGACTGCGAGGTTTCCCGGTTCGGATTCAGTCCGACAATGCCACCGCAGTGGCTTACATCAATCACCAGGGCGGTACCAGAAGTCTGGTGGCCCAAAAGGAGGTGAATCGCATACTTGTCTGGGCAGAAGAGCATGTTCCGTGTCTTTCTGCAGTCTTCATCCCAGGAGTGGAAAATTGGCAGGCGGATTTCCTCAGCCGCCAGCAGTTGTGCCCAGGAGAATGGGCCCTGCACCCCGACGTGTTTCAGAACATATGTCACAAGTGGGGCACTCCAGACGTGGATCTGTTTGCATCCAGATTCAACAGGAAACTGGACAAGTTTGTGTCAAGGACAAGAGATGCGCTTGCCCAGGGGTCAGATGCTCTGACGGTTCCCTGGGATCAGTACAATCTGATCTATGCCTTCCCCCCGAGCCCGCTGCTATCGCGGTTCCTGGGAAGGGTCAAGAGGGAGTCGAAGTCGGTCCTTTTGGTGGCCTCAGCTTGGCCCAGGCGACCATGGTTTGCAGAAATCATGAAGTTGGCAGTGGGCAGGCCATGGACCCTCCCTCTCCGGCCAGATCTGCTCTCACAGGGTCCAATCTACCATCCTGCTTTACGCAGTCTGAATTTGATGGTCTGGCTGCTGAGACCCACATTCTGAGAGACCGTGGCCTTTCGGGGCCAGTCCTTTCTACTCTGGTCAATGCCAGAAAGCCGGCCTCCAGGCGTATTTATTACAAGATCTGGAGGACATATGTTTCCTGGTGTGAACTCAGGAAGTGGCATCCTAGAAAGTATGTCATTAACAGAATCTTGGCCTTTCTCCAGTCAGGCCTAGAAATGAATTTGGCCATAAGCACTATCAAGGTGCAGATTTCGGCCCTGTCGGTATTTTTTCAAAAACCACTTGCATCACATTCCCTAGTACGGGCTTTTATCCAGGGGGCTATGCGGATAAAACCGCCAGTTAAACCTCAGGTATGCCCATGGGATCTGAATTTGGTTCTCTCGGCCTTACAGGGGCAACCATTTGAACCTTTGCATCTGGCGTCTTTAGCTCTCTTGACTAAAAAGCTGGTCTTCTTAGTAGCCATATCCACGGCTAGAAGAGTATCAGAGTTGGCAGCTCTTTCCAGTAAAGAGCCGTATTTAATTATCCATAAGGACCGGGTGGTTATGCGTCCCAACGGGTCCTTTCTACCTAAGGTGGTTTCGGGTTTCCATCTGAATCAGGATATAATCCTACCATCCTTTTTTCCGAACCCTCAGTCCATAGAGGAAGAGTCTTTACACACTTTAGATGTGGTTAGAGCAATCAGTCTTTATCTTCAAGCAACTGCTCAGATAAGGAAAACTGATTGTTTATTTATTCTGCCGGAAGGCCCTAGAAGGGGTCAGGCAGCGTCAAAGTCCACTCTCTCAAGGTGGATCAGACAAGTTATTTCTCAGGCTTATAGCTTAAGATTCCTCCTTTTCAGGTGAAAGCGCACTCTACTAGGGCTGTCAGTGCTTCTTGGGCAGTGCATCACCAGGCCTCCCTGGCTCAGATCTGTAAGGCTGCGACTTGGTCATCAGTCCACACATTCACCGGATTCTATCAGGTGGATGTCAGAGGGCAAGAGGATATCGCCTTCGGGCGTAGTGTACTGCAGGCTGCAGTCTAGGTCCTCAGGTCCCTGGCGGTCTATGTTTATGATCTGTGTCTCCCTCCCCTCAACCTGAGCATTGCTATGGGACATCCCACTATGTAATGAAGCTCCTGTGTCCCGTGATGTATGATCAAGAAAATGGGATTTTTATATACAGCTTACCTGTAAAATCCTTTTCTTGAGAGTACATCACGGGACACAGGGCTCCCGCCCCTCTTGGGTTTTACGTGGTTTCTTATTGCTTTGCTACAAAACTGAGGTGCCTCCCAGATGGGAGGGGTTATATAGGGGAGGAATTCTCTTTAATTAGGGTCAACCAGTGTCCAATCACCAGAGGTGCCTATATAACCCACTATGTAATGAAGCTCCTGTGTCCCGTGATGTACTCTCAAGAAAAGGATTTTACAGGTAAGCTGTATATAAAAATCCCATTTTTTTGTGAAGAATCACCAACAAGTGGGACACAATTGTAAAGGGGAACGAAATCTATTGTATTTTTGAAACTTTTTTAACTAATAAAAAAATGAAAAGTGGGGTGTGCAAAATTATTCGGCCCCCTTGCGTTAATACTTTGTAGAGCCACCTTTTGCTGTGATTACAGCTTCAAGTCGCTTGGGGTATGTCTCTATCAGTTTTCACATCGAGAGACTAAAATTCTTGCCCATTCTTCCTTGCAAAACAGCTAGAGCTCAGTGAGGTTGGATGGAGAGCGTTTGTGAACAGCAGTTTTCAGCTCTTTCCACAGATTCTCGATTGGATTCAGGTCTGGACTTTGACTTGGCCATTCTAACACCTGGATACGTTTATTTGTGAAACATTCCTTTGTAGATTTTGCTGTATGTTTGGGATCATTGTCTTGTTGGAAGATAAATCTCCGTCCCAGTTTCAGGTCTTTTGCAGACTCCAACAGGTTTTCATCCAGAATGGTCCTGTATTTGGCTGCATCCATCTTCCCCTCAATTTTAACCATCTTCCCTGTCCCTGCTGAAGAAAAGCAGGCCCAAACCATGATGCTGCCACCACCATGTTTGACAGTGGGGATGGTGTGTTGAGGGTGATGAGCTGTGTTGATTTTATGCCAAACATATCGTTTTGCATTGTGGGCAAAAAGTTGGATTTTGGTTTCATCTGACCAGAGCACCTTCTTCCACATGTTTGGTGTGTCTCCCAGGTGGCTTGTGGCAAACTTTAGACAAGACTTTTTATGGATATCTTTGAGAAATGGCTTTCTTCTTGCCACTCTTCCATAAAGGGCAGATTTGTGCAGTGTACAACTGATTGTTGTCCTATGGGCAGACTCTCCCACCTCAGCTGTAGTTCTCTGCAGTTCATCCAGAGTGATCATGGGCCTCTTGGCTGCATCTCTGATCAGTCTTCTCCTTGTCTGAGCTGAAAGTTTAGAGGGACGGCCAGGTCTTGGTAGATTTGCAGTGGTCTGATACTCCTTCCATTTCAAAATGATCGCTTGCACAGTGCTCCTTGGGATGTTTATAGCTTGGGAAATCTTTTTGTATCCAAATCCGGCTTTAAACTTCTCCACAACAGTATTACGGATCTGCCTGGTGTGTTCCTTGGTCTTCTTGATGCTCTCTGCGCTTTCAACAGAACCCTGACTTGATTACACACAGGTGAATTCTATTTATCACCATCAGTCATTTAGGACAACATTGGATCATTCAGAGATCCTCGCTGAACTTCTGGAGTGAGTTTGCTGCACTGAAAGTAAAGGGGCCGAATAATTTTGCACGCACCACTTTTCAGTTTTTTATTTGCTAAAAAAGTTTAAATTATCCAATAGATTTCGTTCCACTTCACAATTGTGTCCCACTTGTTGGTGATTCTTCACAAAAAATTTTAATTTTATATCTTTATGTTTGAAGCCTGAAATGTGGCAAAAGGTTAAAAAGTTCAAGGGGGCCGAATACTTTCGCAAGGCACTGTATGTTAAACACTCTACTCTCTTGGGTCTTTTCATTGAAATGTTTACACTGTACATTTGTTTGAGATACTTTGTCCGCATGTCTGACTGTATTATGCTCCCCCTGGACTCACTGTGCATGACTACAGCTGTACCCTGGCACGTGTCCTCTATAGTTTATAGTCACACCCATATTTATGCTCCCCGCCCGGGCGCCTTCACACTATACCACAGGGTCATGCATTGGGGGCTGGCCTACACAGTGACTCCATGCGGTAAAAAGCGAAGTTCGCTCAATTGTTTATGTTTTTGTTTTTGATTCAGGTTCCTTCTCCTCCCCCTTGTCCCCCCTGCCCCCTACCCTTTATCGGGGGCAACGTCCCCTCTCTGACTACCGTGTCAAACTTGTCCCACAGTCCCACCAGGTCCCTCTCACTTGCTCTACGGTCCTTCTTATTCTGCCCACCATGTGGCGACAAATCTATAAAATCGGCCCAATTCATTTTCCCGGCCCCCCTGACATGAGAATAATATCCTGGAATGTAAAAGCCCTTAGGTCTCCTAATAAGAGAATGAAAGTCCTCCGACACCTAAAAAGATTGAAAACAGATATTGCCCTATTACAGGAAACTCATTTATCCGCTCCAGATTATCATCGCATGAAGAAACTCTGGGTTGGCAAAGTCTTAGGCTCCGACGCCGCTGGCCGTAAAGCGGGTGTTCTCCTGCTGATCCTCAAGAACCTCCCTTGCGAGGTACTGTCCATGCACTCAGACTCTCAGGGCCGGCTCCTTTCGGTGCATGTCCGTCTGGGAACCAAAGAACTAGTGATCACGAACGTTTACGCTCCTAACAACCCTGGCAAATCTTTCTATGGCGACCTGACCTCCTGGCTCCTCCGCACCACCCAGGCCCTTCACTTAGTTGGCGGTGACTTCAATGACATCCTACACCACACAGACGACAGATCCCCCCCACTCCACAGGTCGGGATGCGTTCCCTCTGCTCCCACCCACTTTGCCTCCACCATGGAGTCTCTCCACCTTCGCGATCTATGGCGCCTTACTCATCCAGCGGACAGGGAATTCACCTTTTACTCCCACCCCCACAATATGTTCTCGAGACTCGACTATTTTTTTGGCTCTGATAATCTCATCCCCATGCTGTCTGAAGCAGAGGTACTTGACATAGCCATCTCTGACCATGCCCCGATTTCAGTAAGACTTGACAATCTGGATCTCCCTCCCCACCCTAGACTGTGGCGCTTCCCCTCATACCTCCACAACAACCCAGACTTTCAACACTTTATGGCAGACTCCTGGCGCGAATATTCGGAGGCAAATTCCCCCCACTCTGATTCCCTGAACCTCTTCTGGGATGCTGGCAAGGCGTTTCTCATGGGCCGAATCATCTCTTATGCAACCTCCTTTAAGAGAAACGCCTTGTCACATTACAAACGGGCCAGTGCCCGACTGCATCTAGCCCATAGATCTGAATGGCAGGCAGCCAAGAAAGTATTTGATACGTGGGCGGATACACTCGAACGAACTAAAAGATCCCAATTCGACGCAACGCTCCACAAGTTTGGAAACAAGGCGGGCAAACTTCTAGTGAGACTTTGCAAGGGCCCATTCCACCCGACCCACATCACTTCCCTCAGGGATGCGAAGGGTACCATGCACACCACCCCGCAAGCAATTAACGAGGCGATGCTGAAATATTATACGGCACTCTATGCCCCGGACCCCATAGATAATACTTCTGCCCATTCTTTCTTAGCTAATGTGGCCTTATCTAAAGTTACCCCCGAACAATTAGAAGCCCTCAATGCCCCCATCTCTCCTGTCGAAATCTCTTCCACAATCCGCAAACTAACCCCGTCCAAAGCACCAGGCCCAGATGGTTTCACTAGTGAATTTTACAAAGCCCTCTCCTCCATCACGGAACCCACTCTCCATAAGGTGTACAATGGCATCTGGTCTGGCGGCCCATATCTACCCTCCGGTAATCAGGCCATTATAAAACTCCTTTTCAAGAAAGGGAAAGATCCCCTTGACCCAGGCTCCTATAGGCCAATTTCCCTTCTCAATCTGGACGTCAAAATCCTGTCTAAAATTATTGCCACAAGGCTAGCTGCCATTATCCCCTCCCTAATTCCTCCTGCCCAATCTGGCTTTGTGAAAGGCAGAACTGCCACCTTGAACATCCGTAAGGTTATGCTCGCTTTGGAACATGCTAAAAACAACCCGGAAGGGGACTTTGCCATTATAACGTTAGACGCGGAGAAAGCCTTTGACAATGTCAGCTTTGAATGGCTCTCCATGGCTTTGTCCGAAATGGGCTTCTCGGGGCGCTTCTGCCACCTCATCAAAGCCATGTACTCTTCCCCAGCAGCTAAATTAGTTGCAGCTGGGATTCTCTCAGATGACTCTCGATTACATAAAGGCACTCACCAGGGCTGCCCTCTCTCCCCGCTCCTCTTCAACATCGCCCTAGAACCCCATCCAGATATCTGATCCAAAAAGCCCCTCTACATGGTATCCGTATTGGCCAACATGACCTGCGCACATCCCTCTTTGCGGATGACGTGCTCATCTTCACGTCGAATCCCTCATCCGACATGTCTACCATTAGAGAGGTTTTTGACGTATTCAGATCATGTTCAGGGCTCCGTATAAATTATGGTAAAAGCCAAATTCTCCCACTAGGATCTTCTCGTAAGCCCCCCTGGACACAACACTCTATCTTCCCAATCGCTAGCTCCCATATTACCTATCTAGGTATTAAAATAGGGAAGTTGCCCTCCTCCCTCTATCACCGTAATTATCCCCCCCTGATCACGAAAATTTCACAGGAAATGGTAAACTGGATGGATCTGCCCCTCTCGCCCCTGGGAAGATGCCACTTGATAAAAATGGTTAGCTTTGCCAGGCTATTATACCCTCTACAAACCATCCCTTTTCTCCTTCTTCATAAGGATGTCAAAATTCTGGAATCGGCCTTCTCTTCCTTCATATGGCAGGGCAAACGCCCACGTATAGCCTTAAAGAAATGATATCTTCCCAGACGCGAGGGGGGTATTAGTCTGCCTAATGTAAGATTGTACAACCTATCATGTTTATTACGAACCGGCCTGGACTGGATCTCTCAATCCTCAAGATACTCAAACTATTCTATGGAAGCCGCCATGGTCTCCCCTCTATCGCTGGTAGCACTTCTCCACTGCAGGTGGAAGTCGGTATCACCCCTGTTTCAACACAATCTCCTACTAAGGGACACTGCCATTGCCTGGAGGAAAACCAGGAAATGCCTTAAGCTCCCCCCTTTGTCTCCAGACACCTTTTCCGATACAAGGGAACCCCACCTTCTCTCCTGGCCTACTCCACAAGCCATTCTGCGTCTGGAAAGAGAAAGGTATTACAAGCTTCGCCACGCTCTGTGATCTGGAGTCTGGTCGCCCTCTGCCCTTCTCAGCCATAGTGGAAAGATTTTCCCTTCCGCCAGCTCATGCCTTTCATTACGGGCAATGCGTCAGCTACTTAAGAGATGTCTGCAGTGAAGAACGTAAACGTTTCACTCCGAACTTCCTGGATCAACTGCTCAAGGACGATACCTACAAAATATCAGACATTTACAAACCTTTGCTCCAGAAAACCTCTCTCCCACTAACGTCCTCATCAGTCGCCAACTTGGGTAAAGACTTTCCTGACCCAGACTTAGTTGATAAAATTCTGCAAGGCCTCAACAAAGTTCACCGCCTAACCCCAAACGAGATATGGAGAGAAACGCAACTGAAAATCACCCACAGGATATATCTACCCTTCCTCCCATCTAGCACCGATCAGGAAAGTACCAAATGCCCCCACTGTCTCCAAAACAGACCCTTCTTGGCCCACCGTTTCTGGTCCTGCTCCTATATCTCCACTTTTTGGGACCGGGTCCTCTCCTACATTTTCAAAGTGACTCTGTTGAAAATGCCAAAGGACCCCCTCCTCCTCGTCTTTGGATATTGGGACCCTCTCTTGCTACCATGGTCTCACATCAAGGGCCATGTGCCCACTAACTGCACAATAACTAGACCCTCCCACACGGGCTGGTCTCTGCTATGCCTACTAATCGCCAGGAGATCCATTCTAAAAACCTGTACTTCATCTCTTCTCCCCACCGTCGCCCAGGTACAAAGAGAACTCCTCTCTCTTCTATACAAGGACCGATGCAACGCCAACTTCCGTGACGAAAAATCGAAATCTCGTTTCTATGCGATGTGGCTTCCCTTCATGTCCGCCACTCTTCCTCCGGAAGACATTACCACTATGGATCACTTCACCTTTTTCTACTACGGTGCACAACAATCAGGCTCGGGGGCTTCTCACCCCCCACCTATACTCTAACCTGCACCCAGCGACCTACTGGTTACAAGGACCACCCCTTGGATCTTCCTCTCTCAGGGACTGTATACAAGAACCTCATACCTTCCCCCCTCCCTCCTTCCCCCCCGTTTTTGTTCTTTTTCACCTTCTTTTTTTACCTTGTAGCTACCCTAGATCTTATCATATGTTATTTAACATAATCTCGGGAAATGCCACTATCCAGGTAAATATTGCTATTGCAACTAACCCTTACTATAGGATCCATCCAGTTAATAACATGTCAAATCGTTACTCTGTTGTGCTAGTTGCACTGCTCTCTGTTTAGTTTAATTACTTCCTGCCTATGGTATGAGCACAATCTGTTTATCTATGTACCTCATCTGTGATGATGGTCCTACGACATTGTGCATGTATCTGTTGCATTTGTATTATTATCTTTCTATTTCTCAATAAATACTTTAAAAAAAAAAAAAAAAAAAAAACTCTTGTGGGCCATGGTACCATGGATTACTTGCTACCCATGAACTGGCTGAGTGACAACTGTCCTGTCAAGGCCAGTTGTCACTCAGCCAAGGCGCCAAGTGTGGGTTACATGAGAGGACCTCCACCGGGGTGGGTTCTTCTCAGCTACACTAGGAACCTGTATTAGGGTCAATCTGCTCTACAAATGGGGTACCTTGGCTCTGTGCTGTTTTTATCAATTTCCCCCAGGACAAGACTGAGGCCGCCATCGGGAAATACTTGACCTTAATGCAGGCCTCAGCTTTTAGAGATGAACATACACTGTACTTGAATTTAGGAGGGACGCACTGGGTCTTGTCCACATTCTCCTGTCCAGCGTATCACAGCTACCTCGCTCCCAGTAACAGTATGGGGCCCTGCTGTTCACCCAGCATGGACTTCATGCGTGCACTTCACTTTACTTAACTCTTCCATACCTGTATACAGGCTGGGAACCTCTGCGGCGTGAGTCTACTCTCATTGCTATGGGAGTTGGTCTGTTCACAGAGAAAGTGCCGACAGCAACTCCCTCCTGTCAGAGGCTATCCCACTTATCTCAGGCACACATCTTCACGCTGTATTAACTATTGTACTGATGTCTCCATACCCTAAAGTACCTTAGTTGCCTGAACTGTGGAAAGATGCTGATGTGAAAAGTGAAAGGTCTTGGTAATTTCAGACTAGGTGGGAACAAAAGTTTTAAAAGCTTTACTAGGAAAGTGCAAATTCCAACATGCAAGAACTGTATTTCTTTCTAAGCCTAATACAGTATATCTAGCACTGTAAAGAAAAGATCACTATACTTACTTGTTCTGCAGCTACTCTAGTCCAGTCTCCAGTGTAGCCTTCTGTGAGCAGGAGACAGCAGACAATGGTTGGAAAATGCCTAGGAAGTGACGTCACCCATAGACCTACTATGGGGCTTCCGTTGTCGGCTGCCTCTCCTATACACTTCCGCACACTGAAGCCACTTCTGACAGCTCAGTGTGGGGCAGACTGGAGCAAAACAGGCAAATATAGTGACTTTTGCTTTACAGGGCTAGGTAGATTAGTCTTAGAATGGGGCAGAGAGTAGGTGTAGAGTTAGTTAGGTTTTGACTAAACTTACTCTTTAACAGCCTATTTTTTTATTAATTAATTAATTTATTTATTTATTTATTAAATCAACCCCAAATCCCCCCCCCCCCCCCCCCCCCCCCCAAGCCTGAATGGTGACAAAATCAGTTTGATCATCCCTACAAAAGGGGTTGGGACAAGGGTTTGGCAGGAGGGAGGCTACCCTAACTCTAAGGGAAGGGGGGGCACAGTTTGGCATCTTTGCCCTGGGCGCTGGGTGACCTTGCCCTGGCACTGCCTACAAATGACCAAAATCTAGCAACTTCAAAGATGCCTTTTGCTAAAAACAATACAAGACAACAACCTCTTGCAATACAATATGAACATTCATACATGAAAAAATGCTTCAATCACATCACTGAACATACACTATATATTACCAAATTATTGAAACACCTGCCTTTACACGCTCATGAACTTTATTGGCATCCCAGTCTTAGTCTGTAAGGTTCAATATTGAGTTGGTCCACCCTTTGCAGCTATAACAGCTTAGACTATTCTGGGAAGGCTTTCCACAAGGTTTAGAAGTGTGTCTATGGGAATGTTTGACCATTTTTCCAGAAGCCCATTTGTGAGGTCAGGCACTTATGTGGACGAGAAGGCCTGGCTCACCGTCTCCACTCTAATTCATCCCAAAGGTGTTCTATCGGGTTGAGGTCAGGACTCTGTGTACACCAGTCAAGTTCCTCCACTCCAAACTCGCTCGTCCATGTCTTTATGGACCTTGCTTTGTGCACTAGTCCAAATTATTTTGTGGAAGAGCTTGGCCCCTTAGTTCCAGTTAAGGGAACTCTTAAGGTGTCAGCATACCAAGACATTTTGGACAATTTAATGCTCCCAACTATGTGGGAACTGTTTGGGGATTGTTCCTTCCTGTTCCAACATGACTGCGCACCAATGCACAAACAAGGTCCATATAGACATGGATGAGTGAGTTTGGAGTGGAAAAAATTGACTGGCCTGCACAAAGTCCTGACCTCAACCCAATACCCGGGTGGAGACTGCAAGCCAGGCCTTCTCATACACATCAGGGCCTGACTTCACAAATGCGCTTCTGGCAGAATGGTCAAACATTCCCATAGACACTCCTAAACCTTGTGGACAGCCTTCCCAGAAGAGTTGAAGCTGTTATAGCTGCAAAGGGTGGGCCAACTCAATATTGAACACTGCGGACTAAGACTGGGATGCTGTTAAATTTCATGTGTGTATAAAGGCAGGTGTCCCAATACTTTTGGTAATATAGTGTATATTCTAAACCGAAAATGTATAGTTTAATTATTTAGTTCACAGCTCAATCATTTAAAGTATTTGAGTATTCACTGAAAACTCTATCAGATCTCAGTATGATCACGATTTCTTTAATATCATCAGGGTTCTTTGAAAATGCATGTTGCATTTTGGGTTATTGAACTTTTTTGGCATCATAATCATGTTTAAATGTTTAAAGTTGCATCAAAACTTCTAAGGAAATCGGAGATGAGGAAGAAATCAAACGATAAATTTTATCAGGGTTGCATAATTCTTTCCAAGAACCAAATTATACGACACCCAGAATACAGAAGCAGGGAGGCAGGGATAATATTTAAAAGGATTATTGATCTCTAAATGCTGACACATGCAGAGAATTCTCATAAGGAATTCATTTTTTTTGTGTCAATATCCTGAAATTGCCGTCCCACAGAAATCTTTTCAGGCTCCCAAACAACAACAACAAAAAAAAAGCACAATGCATTTTAAATGTGAACCAGAAAATTGCCAGTCCTATTGCTTTTGTTGATGACTGTATTTTTTTTTTCTCTTTCTTAACTTTAGTAATGGAAAATGTACTTCAAATACAAATAGCACAGAGTCATTTAAAACATTTTATTGATCTAGAAAACTGGGGAGAAAAAAAGGAGAAACATTTTTCTTAGAAAAGCTGAAACCTGTCAGAATGTGAATAGCCTTATAAGTTAGTACTGAATTCAGATACTGGATTGCATTCAACACAAGATTTCTCAAAAGAGCCTTTGAAGGTTCCTTTATAGAACATAAATTGTAACCTGTTTTCCACTATTTCTTTTTGTTTTCATTTTCTTCTCACTTCAATATGAAGTGCCACAGCAAAGACTAAATTAAAATTTTCCATGCAAAATAAATCCACTGCCAAATAATTTGCATAGATGAACCACCCCCTCCTTCTTCCTCCTTCCCTTTCTGATCGAATCTAGACACTGTATATAGTACTTTCCTAAAATCCATATTTTCTTTCCTTTAGCTTTTTTTGGTTTTAAATGAGTAATAAACAGGCAATATTTTATGGGAAAAAATGCACAATTGTCGAACAATGGTTTTGTATTGTGTAATGTTATGTGGAGAAGATTGTAGGACAGGTGCGTTTCCCTTTAAGAGGTATAATTAAGGTATTACTTTAATTAATATACAGTCTTGTCATATATATATATATATATATATATATATATATATATATATATATATACTCTTAGGAGAAATTTTTGATTGCTTGGCATCTAAAAGTTATTTGCACCACATCCCTGTATTTTGGTAACAATATAAACAAAGGAATTGGGACTTTTAAGGTGCAAGACTGCTTATTTACTTGGGCTATTTTATACACATTTCCTGGGCTTATTTATTAAGCTCCTTCCATTTTCCTCTGCATGCAGGTTTGGATTCTCTATCATCCTTCAGTACTTGAGTATGTTCTGATTTATACACCACCCTCTATGGGACACCATATGATCCTTTCTTCTGGGTTTCCTCCTGACCTTTTGACTTCCCGGCCTCATTTTTGCATATATATATCGTACATTTTGCTATCAATCCATATTTATATAGGTAAATATATGCTCCCTGTGGTTGTTTGGTCCCTGTGACCCCAGCCATTTTTGGTATTAAATAGATGTTTATGTATAACTTTATGGATTTGTGTATATTGTATAACAACCATTGTAATTATTTGTATTATTGTTTTTTCTTTCAGTAGACAGTGCTTGACAAATGTAAATCTCCTGAGGAAGCTACTAATCAGTGGTGAAACATATAGAGAATTTTGTCATTATGTAGATTCTGAAACGGTTTCTTATTATCTAGATGGATTATATTCTGTTAATTTAAATTTTTCTAAAATAAAATTATTTTTGATATATCTCTGTGTGTCTTGCACCTTAAAAGTCCCAATTACTTTGTTTATATTGTTACCAAAATGCAGGGATGTGAAGCATGTAGAGAATGTTGTCATTATGTACATTCTGATTCTATATTCTGTTGATTTTAACTTTTATAAAATAAAATTATTTTTGATATATCTATAACTGGGTACTAACATTTATAGGTAAAGTTGATCCAGGGAAAATCTGATTGCCTCTCGGGGGATCAAGAAGGAATTTTTTCCCCTGCTTTTGCAAATTGGATCATGCTTTGCTGGTTTTTCGCCTTCCTCTGGATCAACTGTGGGTTTAGAATTGGGTATGTAGGATTGTGTGATATTATTATTATTTTTTTTTGTAGTTGAATTGGATAGACTTGTTTCTTTTTTAAACCTGACTAACTATGTAACTATATCTCTATGTGTCTTGTACCTTAAAAGTCCCAATTCCTTTGTTTATATTATATATATACTCTTAGGCCGCGTACACACGCGGGGACTGTTCGCTCAACTTTGTCCGTCAAACAGTTTCAGCGAACAGTCCGCTCAAAATTAGCATGGACGGACTTGCCCACACACGACGAACGAACAGTTTGCTGAAACCGTGCGCGATGACGTGAACGGCACGTACGACGGGACGGAAAATACGACGTCCTATACACTGCATTACAACTTTCGGCGTGTAAATCCTTTCTGAGCATGCGCGGAACTTAGTTTGACGAACAAGCCTACACACGAGGGGACTGTTCGCTGAAACCAAGTTTCAGCGGACAGTTTTTCGGAATTTCCGAAAAACTTTGTTCAGCAGACTGTTCGCTGAAACTGTCCGCTGAAAGCCCACACACGGGCGGACTGTCCGCCGAAACACTGTTCAGCGGACAAAGTTGGGCGAACAGTCCCCGCGTGTGTACGCGGCCTTACTCCCTAGGGATGCCCATCTCCATGACCAAGCCCTGTGAGAAGAGTGAAAGGTGTTGGGGAAGGGAAGTCTTTATGGTTGGGCTGTTCCCTGTGTTTATGCTCAGCTTTCAGTAAAGCTTAATATAGATGATATCATCGAAGTGTGATTGTTTCCTTGACTATGGCATTAACTATGGCTTGTGACCTGCTATACCAATAATCCCACCCCTCACATAACACTGAAATGCAGTGAATTGGCCATAGCAGCCGTTTTATTAACCAAAATATAAAATATAACATAATACCTTAATAATTATCATACTAACCTTTTTTTTAATATATCCAGTCTTATCACAAAAAATGTGGCACAAGGTCCCAATAGGCATAACCCAGAACTGTACCTGCTAGGAGACAACTAGCAGGTACCCATTAGGGATGAGCTTCGAGTTCGAGTCGAACTCATGTTCTACTCGAACATTGCCTGTTCGCCTGTTCAGCGAACTGTGAACAATTTGGGCTGTTCGCAGCAAATTCTAAAAGCCGGAACACCCTATACAAGTCTATGGGAGAAATCTAAAGTGCTAATTTTAAAGGGTAATATGCAGGTTACTGTCCTAAAAAGTGTTTGGGGACCCGGGTCCTGCCCCAGGGGACATGGATCAATGCAAAAAAAAGTTTTAAAAACGGCCGTTTTTTCAGGAGCAGTGATTTTAATAATGATTAAAGTGAAACAATAAAAGTGTAATATTCCTTTAAATTTCGTAGCTGGGGGGTATCTATAGTATGCCTGTGAAGGGGCGCATGTTTCTGGTGCTTAGAACTGTCCCTGCACAAAGTGTCATTTGTGCAGGAAAAAAAGTCTTTTAAAATCACTTGCGGCTATTGTCGGGTCCCGTAATACAGAGAACACTCAATGAGTGTTCTCTGCATTAGCCGACAATTCATTCATTCATTGATAAAAAAAAAAAAAAAGCGTGGGGGTTCCCCTAAATTCAATTACCAGGCCCTTCAGGTCTGACATGGATATTAAGGGGAACCCCGTGTCAAATTAAAAAAAAAAATTGACGTGGGGGTCCCCCTAAATATCCATAACCAGACCCTTCAGGTCTGATATGGATATTAAGGGGAACCCCGCATCAAATTAAAAAAAAAATTGATGTGGGGTCCCCCTAAAAATCCATATCAGACCCTTTATCCGAGCACGCAACCTGGCAGGCCGCAGGAAAAGAGGAGGGGATGAGAGAGCGGCCCCCCCTCCCTCCTGAACCGTACCAGGCCACATACCCTCAACATTGGGAGGATGCTTTGGGGGTCTGTGACCCCTCAAAGCCCCTTGTCCCCATGTTGATGAGGACAAGGGCCTCATCCTCACAACCCTGGCCGTTGGTTGTGAGGGTCTGCGGGCGGGGGGCTTATCAGAATCTGGAAGCCCCCTTTAACAAGGGGACCCCCAGATCCCGCCCCCCCCCCCCTGTTTGAAATGGTAAGGGGGTACAAAAGTACCCCTACCATTTCACAAAGAAAGTGTCAAAATGGTTAAATAAGACAAACACACTTTTGAAAAATTCCTTTATTAAAAATAAAAAAAATAAAAAAAAGATTCCAGCGGTGCTAATCCACTCTTGCTATCCAGCGACGGGTCTCCGGGGTCCAGCGATGGATGATCATATCCAGCGACGGGGGATCTGTCAGTCCAGCGCTGTCCATACATCCTTCTTCTGTCTCCACTCCGGAGACACTGCAGAGATCCCAGCGCTGACGTTTCTTATATTAGGAGGGCGGGGCCACCCGTCACCTGACCCCGCCCCTCTGACGCTGGAGAGGGAAGCCAGGGGTTCCCCAGTGACGTGTGGGTGACCCCGCCCCCTCTGATGTAACGGAAACCTGCGTTACATCAGAGGGGGCGGGGTCACCCACACTCGGATAAAGGGTCTGATATGGATTTTTAGGGGGACCCCCACGTCAATTTTTTTTTTAATTTGATGCGGGGTTCCCCTTAATATCCATATCAGACCTAAAGGGTCTGGTTATGGATATTTAGGGGGACCCCCACGTCAATTTTTTTTTTAAATTTGACACGGGGTTCCCCTCAATATCCATGTCAGACCTGAAGGGCCTGGTAATTGAATTTAGGGGAACCGCCACGCTTTTTTTTTTTTTTTTTTTTTATCAATGAATGAATGAATTGTCGGCTAATGCAGAGAACACTCATTGAGTGTTCTCTGTATTACGGGACCCGACAATAGCCGCAAGTGATTTTAAAAGACTTTTTTTCCTGCACAAATGACACTCTGTGCAGGGACAGTTCTAAGCACCAGAAACATGCGCCCCTTCACAGGCATACTATAGATACCCCCCAGCTACGAAATTTAAAGGAATATTACACTTTTATTGTTTCACTTTAATCATTATTAAAATCACTGCTCCTGAAAAAACGGCCGTTTTTAAAACTTTTTTTTGCATTGATCCATGTCCCCTGGGGCAGGACCCGGGTCCCCAAACACTTTTTAGGACAGTAACCTGCATATTACCCTTTAAAATTAGCACTTTAGATTTCTCCCATAGACTTGTATAGGGTGTTCCGGCTTTTAGAATTTGCTGCGAACAGCCCAAATTGTTCACAGTTCGCTGAACAGGCGAACAGGCAATGTTCGAGTAGAACATGAGTTCGACTCGAACTCGAAGCTCATCCCTAATGGGTACCTGCTAGTTTTTTTTGCATTGATCCATGTCCCCTGGGGCAGGACCCGGGTCCCCAAACACTTTTTAGGACAGTAACCTGCATATTACCCTTTAAAATGAGCACTTTAGATTGTGAACGTTCGAGTCCCATAGACTTTAATAGGGTTCTAAAGTTCACACGAAGTTTAGGTCTGTTCGCAGGTTCTGGTGCGAACCGAACAGGGGGGTGTTCGGCTCATCCCTAGTACCCATATACTAATTGGGAGCTGTACCTCCGACGGGTCCCTACACCATGCCTTTTTGATGTGCCCATACTGTATGCCTAAAAAGGACCTTGTGCCCCACCAATTGCCACAACCAACCCCTTGGTCGCTCCATACCTCCACCATATACACATACAATGTCCACCAAAATTGAAGGGTGGAGGGTGGGTGGGAAATTCCTTCTCCTCTCTCCTCATGGTGCTCGTGTGAGCCCTCCCCTTCCTCTCCGTCCTTTTTCCTGTCCCGGATCTACTCCCACCACGCAGAACTGCCAGCCCCTGCTTTTCTCTCACTCCCTCTAAGCCTGTTAACCCCTGTCATGCCGGCCCTCTGCTGAATTACCTTTTGATTATGCTTCGGGCCTTTCTTGTATGGAAGTAAACGCAGTGTAGTCTTATATGACCTGCTCCCTAAGGCTGTATTATTTTGGGCTGTGGAGCGATGACAACCCTTCACTAGATACATGAATGAAACCTTGTCACTAACAGTACCTGGTCTTTATGGTGGATCTATGGATCAATGGGGAAACCGAATCAGCCTCTCATCCCTACCATCCACCCTTCTCTCACAATTTTCAACTTTTTTTATCCCTCTAACATAATTTTTAACTCCGTTGTGTTGACCTCTTCCATTACCCTGTTGCAGTGGTGACTGAGTGCTATGGACTATTGGAGTCAGAACATTGGTTGCTTGTAGAGCACAATGATAAGATTTGATTTTTGAAGGAAACTCACAGCAGCCATGTTGTCAGTGTGTGTTGGAGTTGTTAGGGAGAACTGACAGTTCTGTGTAGGCAGATATTTTTTTTTTATTTTGCCATTGGTAAATGTCCCTTGTGGCAATGTCCAGCTTCCCAGGCTTTTTATTTGCATAAACCTTGCCTATTAGCCCAAAAAAAGGTCAAACTTGCATAACAAGATTTGTTTCCCCCACCAGCACCTCCCCATAAAATTGGGTTTTCTGCAAAGCTTGTGAACTACGGCTACATAAAGCATATCACACTGTGTTCCAGGTTTGAGCTGAGACCTTCCTGTATCATACCTGGAACACATTATAGTCTGAGCAATGCTCAGCCATTCATAGAAAGCAATGTATTTTTAGCAATGAATACAACGATTTTTCTGATTGGCTGAGTCAGAGGTTGTGACATCATCAGCCTGCCTAGCTGACTCTATTATGAGACAGGAAGGTCTCGGCTTGCACCCAGAACACAATGATGTATGCTGTATTTAGCTTCAGCTACATACAGTTTATACAGCACATCCAGTGGCCTCTCATTTTAGTGACGGACATAGTTAGTTTAGGCCAGCTTGGCCCAAATTAACTCTGTAAAGTATATCAAAAGCTGGAGTTCAGCTTTAAAGCTTCACTGGATCACCATTT
This sequence comes from Lithobates pipiens, assembly GCF_037356315.1. Classification (NCBI taxonomy): domain Eukaryota; kingdom Metazoa; phylum Chordata; class Amphibia; order Anura; family Ranidae; genus Lithobates; species Lithobates pipiens. The sequence continues at coordinate 12,335,318 of NW_027507755.1, forward strand.
TTTTCATTTCCCTCACTTTTTAGCTTGTAAATGTTTCTGATCTGAAATAATATACACAATTAAGGCAATTATATGTAGTCAGGTGTTTGGCTAAGAATGGAGAGTGAGAGGTACACTGACTGCAGCTGTCCTTTGTAGCTGCTGCCTTGCAGTGCTGAAGTGGTTAACAGTTATATCAGCAAGAGGTGGGAACTGCTGTTCTTGAAGAACTCAGGCAGCACTGCACTGTGGGAACTGTAGTTCCGAGGAGAGAGACTATACTGTAATCAAGGGATTTTGAAATGCATTTCCCAGAGGAAGATTGGGGAAAGAGCTGCATTTTCTCAGACTGTAGAGGACACAGCCATGCAAAGCCATCTTGCCATGAAGGAGCCCTGAGACTGCACATTGATGTTCAGTGTACAACACCACTGCCGCATAATGGAGGCCTGAGCATGATCCAGAGTGCTGAGTCCAGATCTTCTGACAGCCAGAGTCACTTCTGCATAGAGCAGACAGTGAACTGATTTCTGTGCGTGACCAGATGGTGAGCTGCAATAGTGCTGGTACTGGTGAGCTGCTGCTGTGAGGATTTATTATTTGCTGCTGGAGAGACGGAGCCCTTTTAGTAACTGACCATACACTCATCTAGTAGCCTTATTGTTGCCTGCAGGCTTGTCTGGGATCACTCTCATGTACAATTGGGCCCCAACACTAGCTGGCTGAAAAGTTAGGATTAAAGACTGTCCCTTTGCAGCTGTTACACAGAGACCTTTACCTATTGCTTATGATATGAGGTACCTCTCAGGGGGTCATTGCACCATATCATAGCCATTCTCCTAGAGTGCACTCCAGACTAAGGTGACCAGCTTTTTAAAATGAAATCCGGGTACATTTATTTTTTTTCTACTGGTAATGGCACCAATCAGTGACTCTCTGCCCATCGCCGCCCACCTCACAGCGTGTCAAGTCTTACTCTCCGGGCCCCAGCTACTACTGGGTGGGGAGCAGAGGAAGATCACTCCACCAGGGAAGGCAAGGAGATAAGCAGGCAGGCAGCTGGCCGGGACTTGAGCCAAGGCAGAAGAACATGCGAGCGGAGCTGAATGGGCATGCGCCCGAAACAGAAGAAATATTGCCTCCGCTCCGACCAGCACATGATCATCAGAAAGGGGCACAGATAATGGAAAAAAATACACCCCCCTAAGCTAGTAGGAGTGGCAGTGCGGAGGTGTGTAATTCTGATTTTTTATTTTTTATTCTGCACTGACTGTCATTGAAATTGCCCCAGTCCCTGTTCAAATCCAATCCGGGGACAGTGTTCTCAATCCGGGGACTGTCCCCGGAAACCGGGGATGTCTGGTTACCCTACTCTAGACTAGTTATAGTATTATTATTCACATTGGAGGTAATACTTATATGCATTGTTTTCTGCTGACTTTGCTGTTTTATCTATTGATTCAAGTCTAGTGGTACGGAACTCTATTCTAAGTTGGTATAGTGATTATATTGTCCTGCGAACTGTGTCTAAACCTAACCAATTTTATGGAGAACACAGCCTTAAATGCTATACCGATGAATCAGCACGAGCCTCTATCAACATCCAGGGCGAGAAGAAAAAAAGAAAAAACAGTTGCACACCAAAGGAACGTTCCATCATGTTTATTCCGAAATAGCAAATGACAACCAACAAGACAGACTGCCCAAACCCAGGAGGAGGTGGCGCATTTCACAATGACCACAGTGCTTCTTCAAACCATCTAGGGGCATTAGCAAGCTCTTTCTCTCCATCTCCATATATGCACTGCCCACACACAGTTCCTTCCATAGGATCATGCAGTATGTACAGTATGTGTATTTACTTGTAAAACCTCCCTTGTTGATATCCAAAAGCCTTAGACTACCAATGGGTGCCTCCATCTTGGCTATTATATCAGCAGTCCCAGGAAACTCAGAGCTGTCACCACAGTGCCACTCTATAATATTTTCTTTCATATCTCCCTCGCTGCTATTTAAAAGGTTATACAGCAAAGTGAAGCGAAGGGTGGAAGACCTAGGCCAGCACGGAGAGTAATTAGACACTCCTAGAAAAGAAGAGGGATATACTGTATATGCAAGAGTGAGGGAGCTGTGCCAGGCAAAGGATTCTCCTGGAGTAGTCAAATTTTATAGCAAGTTCAGAGACACATTGCATGTGAATACAAATAATTTATGAAAATGAAAAGCACTGTAATTAAACAATTAAAATATTTGATCTGTGCTTTTTACTGAAATATGACTGACTTACCCCTATAAAACGTAACTACTGTAAATACTAGAAATTGACTAAATGGACTTGAGATAAAACCTATCTGTACTTGTCACATGTGACTATTAACTTGGTATTACAACTTGTGAAATGTTGCATCTTTATAAACAAAGAATAAGCAGACCTTATTCTTAGGTTCCAGATGCTTCCTAATTCCTATCGCTGAGCGTCACAGGGGGATCTTGGGAACCTCAGAATCCCAATTTTCGTGTTATATTACACTGTATGTTGTTCATCATTTGAGCACCTCAACTTTCCCAGTATCTTGCAAGAAGACCTACTGATGTCAGTAGGCAAGCCTATTTAATGCCTAGACGTAAGGTAAGTATTTTTTTTTATGATTCTCTCCCAAAGTGTTTCTATTTCCATACGGCAGTGTTTTGAAAGGAGATGGGGGGCAGTCCCGTAAGCAGACCTGACATGTTGGTGTAAGGTCCCTCTTAACACACTCACTTCTTGTCCAGTGAAACTTGATAGCAAAACACAAAGTCAGAGTAAATATCTCTAAAGGAGTTCCAAAGAGCAGTAAAACCCAACAAGGTTTCTAAAATTTCCCAACTTTGTCCGAAACTAGAAAGAAATGCTTTTGGCTTGGCATACACTTCAAAACACCAAGGACCAATTCCATTCTGATGTGATTCTAACAATGTTACATGGTAATGAACTGTTCCTTTTGAAAACAAAAAAAATTTTTTTGAGCATGAAATATAAGCCAGTCAGAGCTGTGCTTTTTATATAGTAGTTGACCCTCAGCCCGAAAAATTTGGAAAGTGTGAGTATGTATAGTAATGGCATTTTGCCATTGTGAAACACAGACACTGTATGTATATATGGCATGAGGAAGAATGTACACATCAGAAATTATTTTGGGGCAAACACAAAATTAACACAAAGGGGTACTCTATGAACTTTCAATTTCAATATCCAAAGAAAATTTGATGCACTCAGGGAAGCAGGAAGGGAAATCTCTTCATTATTCAGATATGCTTCTGCATGAACAGAAATAGAACATGATTCGGTGGTGTAAATTGTGGAGCATTAACTGATATAATTAGTGACTTCGGGGTATAAGTGGGCACATGTTGACCGCCCCAGTAATTTGGCTATGGATAGCAAAACTGTTCAGGACATAGTTCTAATTCTCTTATAAGACTAGACAGCTTAAGTTAACCTTCAGGCTGATGTTGATGTACAGTTGCGAAATAAGGACACAATGTTCCCTCCAGCCTAGAGTGCCTTTTGCATCCCATGCACCATTCCATACTGCAGGACATTCTGTAATGTGATTATAACTGTGTCTTGAAAGGCTTAGCCTTCATTGGATGTTCATTACCATAGGAAATGGAAGAGGACGTGTGACAGTGAAGGTTAGAAACACAACCGTACGGCCACAGTCAATAGATAAGCATGGTTATTGAATGTGATAACAATTTTGCCAGCAGGAGAAGAGCCTCATTAATTAATTTATTGCAAGTATCATAGGAGCGTGATATGTTTGTTAATAGGACTCGGGAGTTTTCATAGTAGGTTTGTTTTTTGATATTTGCTTGAAGTTTATTGTTGAAAGAGAAGTGTAAGATTTGAAAAAAGAAACCATCATACTCACCTATATAGATGCAGCATCGACCCAATGCTACATCTGTCCCTCGCCGCCTCTACATTGAGAACTGAACCGTCAGTCATTGTTCTGTGCCCTGCCCCTCCAGTGCTGACTGAAGTGCCGGACTGTACAGGGGGCAGGGGAGACTGGCTTAGGCTCTTAGCAGAACGCCTGTCAGGCATCTGGGTGAATACCTACATTATTGTTGGGATCCCTACAGAGCCTGAACCATCTACTTGACGTCAGCTGATAGCAGTCTTTAGGTCGCTGTTGGCTAAATCTGGGTCACAGGAGTAAAGAACCAAATGCACTTCTGTGACCCACGGGAGGAGTATGGCCCAAAGAACTTTGACCATACTTTTCCTTTAGGGTTTTTTCCTAAGATCTAACCTCACAACATCATTGCTTGATGAAATTGACCACAAAGGATATACCTCTCTCAATTTCAAAAGAAGGAGAAGCAAACCATAGCATTCACCACTAAACCATAGTGGTGAGTTAGGTCTTGCTGTTCCTCTGCATATACAAGCTGGAGCAGATTGAGGATGTTCTCTGGGCCCTGATGCCTGCCAGCATGCGGATTTAACCATTATGGTCAGGATCAATTTCTGGAGGTGAACATTTACCCTGTAGGCCAGGGGAAGGTGGAGGATTGTCTTTTCACTTTCATTGAATATTTGTGGTTTTGAACCACTGGGATTTATAGTTTTCTTCACTAGGGACTATTTATCCTTTTGAACTTTATTTGAATATTTTATCAACAATTTACAGTATTTTTGTTCAGCGTATGAGCTGTTTTGAGCAACATACAGTATGACTTATTTTTGGAAAAAAATATTATTGTCACTTATTTTGCATGTTTTTGATTGAGATTATTACTGCAGTGCTTTATATGAGCTTTGTATAGATCTTTATGTAGTTTTCAGTGCAGCACATTTATATACATTCTTACCCCTTCTGGTGCATGCTGAATACATAAGGGCTGTAGCTCAAAATTTTCCACCCAATGGTGCTTGCACAGTTCAAGCACTGATGTCATTTAACCAGGTGCCAATGCTTTTTTACTGAGACAGGTCAGCCCTATTGTGCAAAATCATGTACCTGTATTTGTATTTTGTGCAATAGCCACTGAAGGCGAGAATTGCGGTCTCCCAATGTAGACAAGGCATGGACACTGTGATCTTGTGTTCCAAGGCACGGATCACTGTGTCCATGCAGTTAGACGACCCCCACCCCACACCCACAATAAGAAAGCACAAACAAGGAACACACTTATATTTCTTTTTTGGTACGTAGCACTTAATTGTGGGGCCCTTTTTCCATCTAAACATCCCCCATAGCTCCCCAAAGGGGGTGCATGGGTAGACCATTCATTTTCCTTCACATTACACTTTTCTATCACCAACACATCCATCTAATCTTTGTTCCTTCATCTCCCTCATCACTCACACTTTTCTTGGCAGATTCATGTGTTTTTTTTGTTATATCTACCCCTCGTGGTTTGCATTGCGGCAACGCATCCTGCATCTTGACGGTTTCCATTGGTCTGTATTGGGTTTTTTCCTGCCTCAGCCCTGGATTAGACACTATATCTGAAATCCCCTCTCTTCCCCTCCATAGCTGGGTTAGACTTTTAGAGCTGACTTGTAAGTCTCAGATTCTAAAAATCCTCTTCCAATAATTCTTTCTTCCCTGCAAAGGGCATTTCTTACCAATATATATTCATATTTAAATTTTTCTGTACTTATAATACATTTTTGCATCATACTCCTGATGAGAGCCAGAAAACACATACAGTTTTGACATCTTATAGGATTCATAGACAGTTCGGCTTTTACCAACCCCTATCTAATCATGTTATTTTATGTACAGAATCTCACAAAAGTTAGTACACCCTCACATTTTTGTAAATATTTTAGTATATCTTTTCATGTGACAACACTGAAGAAATGACACTTTGCTACAATGTAAAGAAGCGAGTGTACAGCTTGTATAGCAGTGTAAATTTGCTGTCCTCTCAAAATAATTTAAGACACAGCCATTAATGTCTAAAGGGCTTGCAACAAAAGTGAGTACACCCCTAAGTGAAAATATCCAAATTGGGCACAATTATCCATTTTCCCTCCCCGGGTTTAATGTAACAGGAAAAACTGATGGTTTTTCTGACGGAATTCTGCTCAAGCTTGGCTTGCATACACACCATCACACAAAAGTTCTCTGAACTTTCGACCGTCAAGAACTCGGTGACGTACAAAACTACAACAAGCCAAGAAAATTAAGTTTAATGCTTCCGAGCATGAATCAAATTGTTTCCGAGCATGCGTAGGAATTTTGCGCAATGGAATTTGTACAGACGATCGGAATTTCCGATCAGAACTTTTTCTGACCGAAAAATAGAGAACCTGCCCTCAATCTTTTGCTGGCTGGAATTCTGCCAGCAAAAGTCAGATGGAGCATACACCAAAACCTTTTGCTGGCAGGATTTCTGATCGTGTGTACACGGCATTACAAGGTCTCTGGTGTGAATGGGGAGCAGGTGTGTAAAATTTGGTGTTTAAGATCTCACTCTCTCATACTGGTCACTGGAAGTTCAACCTGGCACCTCATGGCAAATTCTTCTCTAAGGATATGAAAAAAAAAAATTGTTGCTCTGCATAAAGGCTATAGGAAGATTGCCAAGACCCCGAAACTGAGCTGTAGCACGGTGACCAAGAGCATACAGCAGTTTAATGGGACAGGTTTCCCTCAGAACAGGCCTCGCCAGGGTCGACCAAAGAAGTTGAGTGCACTTGTTCAACATCATATCCAGAGGTTGTCTATGGGAAATAGACATATGAGTGCTGCCAGCATTGCTGCAGAGTTGAAGGGGTAGCTATATCTATCAAACTATTGATCTATCTATCTATCTATCTATCTATCTATCTATCTTTCTATTTACGCCTCATCTAAAGTCACAAATTTATTTTCTTTCTCTTGAACATAGGGAATATACTTAACTCTTTCATTGTCCCTGATGTTAACCCCTTCCCTGCCAGTGTCATTTATACAGTAATCAGTGCATATTTTTAGCACTGATCACTGTAATATTGTCACTGGTTCCCAAACAAAGTGTCAAAAGTGTCAGTTAGGTGTCCGATCTGTTCGCCACGGTGTTACAGTCCTGCTGAAAATCGCTGATCACCGCCATTACAAGTAAAAAGAATAAAAATAAATAAAAATGTCATAAATAAACCCCTATTTTGAGGACGCTATAACTTTTGCGTAAACCAATCAATGTATGCTTATTGGGATTTATTTTTAACAAAAATATGTAGCAGAATACATATTGGCCTTAACTGATGAAGAAATGTGATTGTATTATTGAATATGTTTTATAGCAGAAAGTAAAAAAATATTGTTTTTTTTTTCAAAATTGTCGCTCTTGTTTTGTTCATTGCACAAAAAATAAAAACCGCAGAGGTTATTAAATACTACCAAAAGAAAGCTCTATTCATGGGAAAAAAGGACCTCCATTATATTTGGGTACAGTGTTGTACAATGACGCAATTGTCAAATAAAATAATGCAGTGCCGTATCACAAAAAAATCAACTGGTAAGGAAGGTCGGCTAAAACCTTCAAGAGCTAATGTGGCTAAAAGAGTTGGTGATGTGGTATTCAAAGTGTCTCCTCAGGTAAATAGCTTCTTACACCATTCTTTTGCCCACTGATTTCCAATCCTGGGGCATTTCTCCCACTGACCAAAGCTGGGACATCCTTTCTGCCACTGACCACCACTTAACATCAATGCTGATGTTTTCATCCTCAGCAGTGGCCACCAATACAGAGCCATTCTTTTACTCACTGACTACCAATATTAGGACATTCCTTTCTGCCACAGACCACCAACTCTGGGTATTCTTCCCCCACTAACCACAAATGACAGGAAATTCTTTCTGCTTCTGACCATCAATGCTGGTACATTCTTCCTTTTCGCTAACCATCAGCACTGTGCCATACGTCCTCCCAGTTCTTGATTATTCTTCCTTCCACTGACCAAATTTTTTAGGAGCACTCTTCTTGCCAATAACTACCAATACATTGGGGCATTCTTATTCCCACTGATTACCAACAATAGGGCATGCTTCCCGCTACTGAAATGATGGGGAATTCTTACCGCCACTGATGACCTATCAGAAATGCAAGGAGCATTTTTCCTCACACTGACCACCAATGTTGATGTATAGTTTTTCTACATAGACCACCAACACTGAAGTATTCTTCCTTCAATGAACACCAATACTGGGACATTCTGCATGCCACTGACCCCCAACCCTGGGGCATTTGTATTCCCAATGCTGGGCATTCTTTTTCCCATCAATCCAGGAACTTTCTAACTGCCACTGACCACCAATGTAAAGAGCACTCTTTCACTAAACAAAAATGGAAAGGTCAGTCTTTAAACAACTACCATTGCACCCATGATCACCAAAATAAAGCACGGGCTTCCTCCTGTTGTGGGAATTTGATTACATTGTATACAATATGTTTTGTTACAGTGTCTCCCAGTGTTAGTTCTACTGCAGCCCGGTCTAAAGAGTAGACCGGGCAGACTGACGCTGGTTGAGACCTGTTTTGGTAGTGAAAAGCTTCCTGAGGTTGCAGAGCTTGGATATGTCTGCCCGTGAAGGGCCCCTGTGCAATGCACAGACGAATGTCTGGGGGGATATGTTCACTCTGAGAAGACATTATCCGTTATGGGGGGATGTACGCTCTTGTGTCAGGAAAGATTCTACCCGCTAATGGCACTGTCTGACATTTGGCCTTCAGTACTGATGTCCACCAGCAGGTGTCTCCTGGCAGTCTGTTACTGTCAGGGGAGCTTTCTCCTGCTGGTGGTACTATGTGATCTTTGGGCCACAGTACTGGCGTTCACCAGCGGGCAGTTCCTGGCAGTGTGGAGCCGACATCATCTCCTGCAATCAGGCGTTACCTGAGCCTGATTGCAGGAGATGTATATGTACCGGGGACATATTTGTTTATTAACGTAGTTATGCATATGTCAATGTTAAATCTGTGGACATTGAGATGGCTCAGTGTTTGGAGCCATCTATTGACAAAAGCTGGTAACGCACAAGATATGGTGATTATAAACACAAAGACTTTCATGGGAAGTACTGTTTGTTTTGCTAAGAGGTTTGACCTTTGTTACCCAGGATTCTGTGTGACCTACCCATGAACACTCTGATATGCAGTGCATGCTGGGTGGGGTATAAAAGGGACCACAGCGGCCATATTTGGTCTCTTGGGACCACGCTGCCGGCCTGTGCGGAACTGTGAGGAGGATCCTCGGACACATAGGCAGAAAGTCCCCGTGGACTGCAAATCGGACTGTTTGCGAGGTGACTTGACGGAGCCTGAGAGCTGGGGGTCAGATTGGCGAGGTTCGGTGGCGCTTGTCGGAGTAGTGGAAGACCGGATCCAGTCAGCGGAGCGACACAGAGCATCTGGCCCAATTTAAGCTGAAGCAAGCTGCAGTTACCGGACTCAAGTCATCATCCAGAACTCTGATCCAGTTGGTGAGCGGGTTACGGCCCACCATTTATTACTATTGAACGCAGTTAGACTCACTCATAGGCCTTGCGGGAACCTGTTGTTCCATGGAAGCGTAACTGAGCAACTGACACTGAGTAGGCTTGAGGCCCAGTTCATTCTAGCACCCAAGTGTGATTACAAGTTCTTGGAACTATACCTGGAGCATTCTAAGTTAACTTTTTCACTTACCCCTTGGGATTACAAATATCTGAGGAACTACTTAAGCTAGTGAAGAAAGAAGATAAAGGAGAAAGTACTTTAAGTGAGGCCTCACGTAAAACTTTAAGTAGCGGGAGCTCCCAGGTCTAGATAATAACACACTTGTATATTGCTTATTGTATCTGACTGTTGATTCATGCTGTACTGACATTCTATGTTGGGACGACAGTGCAATCCATGTAACCATTTACTTGTTATACTTTGAGTAAAAGTATTTCTGGTTAAGAGTACAATTGTGTGGCATACTGTCTTTCCCCACCAGGTGGAGCTAGAGGATCCTGAGGGATCGATACAGGTATCATACTGTTTATAGTGTACTGTATTATTGCACCACAGCTGTGCCAAGGGGACAGAGTTACGCTAAATGGGGGTTTTCTCTGAAGAGTGCAGGCCCAAGTCAAATTAGCAGCTCCTTTGGGAGTCATTACTACATATATAAATACCCGGCAAGCACACACACACCTTACCTTGGTATCGTCCTTGCGCCCTGACCTGAACCTGAGAGCTCTGTACCTGAATCTGAACCTGAACCTGATCCTGTCTGTATACCTGAACCCTGAACTCTGCACCTGAACCTTGTCCCTCCTGTGATCCTGTTACCTTTGCCCTGCAGCCTTATCCATCCATCCATCCTCTCCTTGTCCTGTTTGTTCCCTGTCCCCATCTGCTGACCTCCCTTGATGGCCCTGGCCTGGCTACGTTTATGATTCCAGTATTCCCCATTTTATATATATATATATATATATATATATATATATATATATATATATATATATATATATATATATATATATATATGTCTGGTTATTATTATTATTTGTGGGTCTCTGTTAGTATTTGGTTGGTTGTGCTGTGCATTGTATTGTATTGGAGGTGGTTGTATTTATATGTGTAGCGCCCTGCTCCTGATGAGTAGACACTGTTGTTTTTTTTTTCAAATTTAACTATCTGAAGCTGTAGTTTGGCTCAGACTAATTTCTCGAAAGTTCTGGTTTCTATACCAGTCCAGTTGGGTTGCACTGATTGCCACCTGACCGTAGATGTCACTGTCACCGTCAGTAGGTGTGGAACAGCAGCAGGCTGGATGTATTGATTACCGCCTCTTGCTCAGAAATGGTTCAGTGGGTGTGGTTTCCCTGCTGTGCATTCTGGGAGAGGGTATTTAAGGTACCAACACCATTTTTCTAGGTTCATCTTTGCTTTCTGGGGTCTGTGATCCCAACCCCAGGGCCCTCCTGGCCTGGGGCCTGTGATGCATGGTTCTGCCACTGAGAGTGTTGGTCCCAGGAATGTCTTGGGGCCTACTGATCCAGGGGTGGTCCTGTGCTGTCTCACCTACAGGGAGAAGCCGAGGAAAGTTGAAGGATCCAGGGGAGGACTTTTCCAGTGGAGGACCGAGTGCAAGGCTGGTGTCTCTGGAGGAGCCTGGAAACTCAGTTTGAGGAAGCACCCCGGATCAATATCCTTAGGCCGCGTACACACGGGCGGATTGTCTGGCCAACTAAGTTCGTCAGACAATCCGACAGACAGTCCGTCCAAACTTTTGAATGAACGGACTTGCCTACATACGGCACTTTTTGAGCGGACTAATACGGCGGACTAAGTCCGCCATACAATCCGCTCTACTTTTGAAATGAACGGACTCGCCCACACATGCGGAGAAAAGTCCGCTCATTTTGAGCGCGTCTCCAGGTAGGCGGGGCCCGCGAAGGAGACGTCGCTGGCCCCGCCGCCTGGAATGGACTTAAAGGGGAACCCCAACGCCGAAAAAAATCGGCGTGGGGGTGCCCCCCAAGTACACAACAGACCCTTGTCCGAGCACGCTACCCGGCCGGCCAGGAAAGGGGGGCGAGCGAGCGCCCCCCCCTCCTGAGCCGTACCAGGCCGCGTGCCCTCAACATGGGGGTGCCTTGGGGAAGGGGGGGCTTCGCGGCCCCCCCACCCCAAAGCACCTTGTCCCCATGTTGATGAGGACAAGGGCCTCTTCCCGACAACCCTGGCCGTTGGTTGTCGGGGTCTGCGGGCGGGGGGCTTATCGGAATCCGGGAGCCCCCTTTAATAAGGGGGCCCCCGGATACCAGCCCCCCACCCTATGTGAATGAGTATGGGGTACAATGTACCCCTACCCATTCACCTGTAAAATAAAAGTACCAAAAAAAACACAACACAGGGTTAAAATATTTTATTGCACAGCTCCGGGGGTCTTCCGTCTTCGGGGGTCTTCTCGCCGGACTCCTCCGCTATCTTCTTGTAGCTCTTTTGCTAGCGGAGGAGTCCGGCTTTCTTCCTCCCCGCCGCCGGCCTCTTCTCCCGACTTCGGGGGTCTTGTCCCCCTCTTCGGTTCTTCTGCCGGGCCACCGCGCCTTCTTATAGCTCTTTTACAGGCGGTGGCCTGGTCTTCTGTCGCCGCTGTCGCCGCCGCCTTCCGTTCTTCTTCTTCTTCTTCTCCAGGAGATGTTGCCTCGACGATCTGTCCGGCCGGAATGCCAGAGCCGCGCTGCGCGGCCACTTATATAGTGACAATGGGGCGGTGTCACATGGTATATGTCACATGGGTTGGTGTCACATGGTGACCCCGCCCCCTTACGATGTCATAGTCCCCATGTGACATCAACCCATGTGACCAACCCATGTGACATATACCATGTGACACCGCCCCATTGTCACTATATAAGTGGCCGCGCAGCGCGGCTCTGGCATTCCGGCCGGAGAGATCGTCGAGGCAACATCTCCTGGAGAAGAAGAAGAAGAAGGAGAACGGAAGGCGGCGGCGGCGGCGACAGCGGTGACAGAAGACCGGGCCACCGCCTGTAAAAGAGCTATAAGAAGGCGCGGTGGCCTGGCAGAAGAACCGAAGAGGGGGACAAGACCCCCGAAGTCGGGAGAAGAGGCCGGCGGCGGGGAGGAAGAAAGCCGGACTCCTCCACTAGCAAAAGAGCTACAAGAAGATAGCGGAGGAGTCCGGCGAGAAGACCCCCGAAGACGGAAGACCCCCGGAGCTGTGCAATAAAATATCTTATCTCGTGTGTTGTGTTTTTTTTTGGTACTTTTATTTTACAGGTGAATGGGTAGGGGTACATTGTACCCCATACTCATTCACATAGGGTGGAGGGCCGGTATCCGGGGGCCCCCTTATTAAAGGGGGCTCTCAGTTTCCGATAAGCCCCCCGCCTGCAGACCCCGACAACCAACGGCCAGGGTTGTCGGGAAGAGGCCCTTGTCCTCATCAACATGGGGACAAGGTGATTTGGGGTGGGGGGGCCGCGAGGCCCCCCCTTCCCCAAGGCACCCCCCATGTTGAGGGCACGCGGCCTGGTACGGCTCAGGAGGGGGGGCGCTCGCTCGCCCCCCTTTCCTGGCCGGCCGGGTAGCGTGCTCGGACAAGGGTCTGTTGTGTACTTGGGGGGCACCCCCACGCCGATTTTTTTCGGCGTTGGGGTTCCCCTTTAAGTCCATACCAGGCGGCGGGGCCCGCGACGTCTCCGTTGCGTGCTCCGCCTACCTGGATACCCGCTCGAAATGAGCAGACTTTTCTCCGGGCGGGAAAAGTCCGCTCATTTCGAAAGTACAGCGGACTGGCACACACACGGGCGGACTGTCCGCTCAAACCAAGTTTGGACGGACAATCTTACGGAAATTCCGTAAGACTTTGTTCGTCAGACTGTTTGCTGAAAAAGTCCGCTGAAGCCCACACACGAGCGGACTGTCCGCTCAAATGTGTTTTGGCGGACTAAGTTGGGCAGACAGTCCGCCCGTGTGTACGTGGCCTCACAGTATCGCCGGGTCGGCTGAAAGAATCTGGTACTGTATGGTACAGTAGTTCTTCCTAAAAACTCTCAAGAATCTCTAAGTTTAATTAACAAGTCTGTGGCAGAGACTTTGTTGTGTATCAACTCTCAAGAACCACTAAATTTCATTAACAAGTCTGTGGCAGAGACTTTGGCATATCATCGGCTGCTAGGTCAGGTGAGAGGGGCCTACCTGGTGACTGCTGGATCCAGTCTGTGGAGCTGTTTGTCCTCTGGATCTGATTGATACCTCTAACCCACAATTACTAGGTGCCTGAACTTCCCCTTATCCTCCAACCCTCTATTGAAGGACTGTATCTTGTGTTTACCCCTAAATAAATCTTCAAAAAGGACCACGTGTCTGATCTATCTTCATTTGGGCTCATTTCCACGGGACCCCCCTGAGATGAAGAGGCGAGCAGTAGAAGTAACGGTAAACCCGAATAAAACTAGCAGCTCCTTCGGGGGTTAGTGCTACATGTTTCACTTATCTTAATAAATCATAATATTCTCGCTTAATTAATACGTCTGGGTTCCTCTGTTGCTGTCCACACAGTTCTGGTCACACCTGATACATGACATCTTGTCTCTCTGTGTTTCTTATCAGCACATGCAGAATAAGGATTCATGCCAACGGTAAAACACTGGAGTCTTTGAGTGCGTTTTGGTCCGGGACAGCGTTCATGATTTCTAAGTCCAGCCATGTGGCTTTCTTTGTCTAGCTGAAGGGCATGGCTTACAGGGACAGGGGGTTGGAAATCATACACACTGCCCCTGCACAGACATACCCAGACACTCACCTAGTCATTGTTCATTGGTTGAAATTTGTATAACTCCTCCTGTTTGCCTTTGCTTAATTAGCTGATTGTGAAGCTACCAAGCACTATTGTTATGACTATGCAAAGAACTATAAATAAATGGAACGCCCATGGACACGGAAGTCTGCCTGTGCAGCTAAGGATGTGAGTATGGTAGTTATGTCTGTTTTACTTGGGAAACAGGGTTGTACTAAGATGCATTATATCAAAAGGCTGAAAAGGGCGCTTATTAGCGCAGGAGACATGGATTACGCATCGCGTATAGAAAAGTCTCCACGTTATCAATCCAGGAACTTTATAACTCCCACTGATCACCAATATAAAGAGCACTCTTTTACTAAGCAAAAATGTAATGGGCAGTCTTTGAACAAACACCATTGCATCCACCGATCACCAAAATAAAGGACAGTATTCCTCCCGCTGACCACAGATATTAAGGCCAATAGGTTGCATACTTCTAGCTGCTACACTCAGTAAACTATGATGTAGGACAACAATCAAAGTGTATATTGTTGGTACAAGGACAGGAGCACATGTGTGCATGACATACAGTAAGAAGGCTCAGGTTCTATTAAACCATGTTCTGAGTCTGTACCTATTCCAAGTTTTCTCACTTAAGTTTATATACAATCCAAGCAATGCTGCCCTTGGGTTTTTCCTGCGTGACACATTCAGGCATTCTGTTGTATCACAAACAATAGGCGAAGGAAAGGAACTCATTACGGGCCTTGGTCTAAACCAGAATAATGGTCAAGATTTACACAATAGCTTTGCAAAAGTGCTCACAAATACCTTTTGTGTAGGTTCTGATACAGTACTGTTTATTAATTTCTCTTACTACCTGGTGATATCATATATTACCATGCTTTGACAATAGAAAAGAACACACTGCCCAGAGGGCTTGGAGAGTGCTGCTCACCCCGAACAAACATAAAAAATGGAACAAATTCCCCCACAGAAGGGTTTTTAGGCAGCAAGACAATAAATGTATGACGGTACGATATAAAAGAATTCCAATATTTATTAATGTAGAAAAATATAGCACATAAGTTAAAACATGAGCTCCACTGAACAATTGGAAAAATTGAAACTCAAAATAATAGCACAAGGACTATATAAAAAATAATAACAATGAATGTACCCCTATTATAGATAAGCATTATTTGATGTATATATTTACTAGATTTTTGTTTTATAATAGACCATTTCTCTGAAGAAGACCCCTTAGTGGGTTGAAACGCGTTAGACCTATATCTTCACTGTTGTTGTATCTGTACAGTGTTAGTACTAGTCGTGTCTGTTATTGCACATTAATTGTTATTATTTTTTATATAGTCCTTGGTATTATTTTGAGTTGAAATTTTTCCAATTGTTCAGTGGAGCTCATGTTTTAACCTATGTGCTATATTTCTCTACATTAATAAATATTGGAAATCTTTTATATCATACCTTAATACATTTATTGTCTTGCTGCCTAAAAACCCCTCTGTGGGGGAATTTGTTCCATTTTTTATATTACCATGCTTTTGCCAGCAGGAGTCACAGGTAAAACTAAAATTAGGCATGATGGATGAACATAAGGAAACAATGCTAATGGCAGTGACCTGTTCTAGCCCTATCCTACAGACTGCAAACACATACATATGAGTAAGCACTAATGAGTGAAACATCTCAGAGTTGTCTTACGGTCCAGAAAACTGAGCATTTTTTCCCCCCGCTTTTGTCTCTGTAATACAACAATGTAGACAGGATTGGCTACAAAGAGGATGCAAGAGATCATCAGCCCTAAGATGCAACAAGGAAGAAAAAGGTGAAAACAAGTATATTTGGTTAAAAGAATTGCAATTGCTTTACAATTCAGCAAACTGAATGAAGTGTCATTTGCTAGTTTACATCTACTTTAATGCTTTAGAATCTCAAATAAGGGAACATCAGTAATCATTAAAAGCTTGCGTTCGTTTCACTCAATACATCTGACTATTTAAGCCGTGTTTGTACTTTGATTATCCTTCGTTGCCTCTTCTCCCGCTGGAGTTTTAGTCCTGAACTTTGGGTCATTAACTCAACTTCTTTCAGCTTTCTTATAATAAGTCTTGTAATTAAAGAGTAACTGTCCCAGCACAGAACCCTATTCTCCATAGGAACCCTCATCCCTCAAGGCGGCAGGATTTAATGTAGCTTCTCTTATCCTTCTTTCCAACAATACATTATCCAATCAGCCATTAGAGAGACCACTTCTAATTAGAAAAACACACATAAGGGAGAAAATCCATAATTATCAGAAACAGAAAAGAAGAAAAACATGACAGATAAAGTCACACAGGCCGAAAGCCAAGAGACCAAAGTGAAGACTAAAGAAGAATCAGCGCTAATGGAGAAATTAGAAAGAGAATTTTAAAAAGTGGCAATTACCATCACATATATCATTGTTTAATTAGGGTGTTTTTTTTAAAGTAGATTACATTCATTTTATTAATCACTGCACATTTAGGGGTCCATTTTTATGGCCTTAAACAAAAAATTATGGCACATTCATGAAGCGTAGGAGGACATTGAAACCAGTAGAGCACTATTCTTCTACACCAGCCACTTTATTATTTATTTTACCTCATTTATTAAGCTGTGGAGCAACTGCACTTTTCAAAGTACACAGCCTATTTGCCTTTAGTAATTCAACCCCACAAATGTCCATAAAATTTTTTTACTCAAGAGGAAATCTCCAAGCTGTGACATATTATAACATAGTAGAAAAGTTCTTGCAATCCTTATTCATCTATCCCTCTTTTTTATATTCACAAATCCCCACTTTACCTTGCCATATTTGCCTTAATTTTTAAAGCAGCTACAAAATACTCAGGTCCTTACCAATAGCCAGTCATATCAGTCCCGTTTACCCCGAAGGACCTCCCTATCTACAATTCCCCTACTACATTCATTAGCTGACTTACCTACCTGTGCAAAAAAAAACTTTACTGTGACAGATCTTAACCTCTTATCTGGCCCTTGGGACACTATTCTATCGACTGATATGAGGCACTACTCCTCCCACAGATACCAACAGTGAGACACTATTCCTCCTATTGACACCAGTGATGGGATAGAATTCCTCCCATTGACACCTATGATGGGGCACTATTCCCTCCATTGACACCAAAGATGGGACAATTTTCCTCCCACTGAAACCAATGATGGGGTAGAATTCATCCCACTGACACCAATCATGGGGCACTATTCTCCCACTGACACCAACGATGGGGTACTATTCCTCCCACTGATACCAACAGTGGGGCACTATTCCCTCCATTGACACCAAAGATTGGCCACTATTCCTCTCACTGACACCAATGATTGGGCACTATTCCCTCCACTGACACCAATGATAGGGTAGAATTCCTCCGACACCAATCACGGGGCACTATTTCTCCAACTGACACCAATGATGGGGTACTATTCTCCCACTGACACCAATGATGGGGTACTATTCTACCACTGACACCAATGATGGGGTACTATTCATCCCACTGATAACAACAGTGACACTGACACCAATGATAGGGTAGAATTCCTCAGACACCAATCACGGGGCACTATTTCTCCAACTGACACCAATGATGGGGTACTATTCTCCCACTGACACCAAAGATGGGGCACTATTCCTCCCACTCACATGAATGATGGGGCACTATTCCACCCACTGACACCAATGATGGGGTTTTAATTACTTCTACTGACATCAAACACATCTTCTGACATCAAAGATGGGAAATTGTTTACTGCCACTGTCCACAGTCTGGCCTCCCAAAAGTCTGCAGGACATCCGGCCATTGGACGCTATTCCTTCCATTGATATGAGACACTACGCCTCCCACTGATGCCAACAGTGGGGCACTAATCCTTCCACTGACACTAACGATGGGGCACTATTCCTCCCACTGAAACCAATGATGGGGAATCATTCCTCCCACTGATAACAATGATGGGGCACTATTCCTCCCACTGATACCAATGATGGAGCACTATTCCTTCCACTGACACCAATGATGGTGTACACTTCCTCCCACTGAGACCAATGATTGGGGCACTTTTCCTCCCACTGAGACCAATGATGGGGCACTATTCTTCCTACTGACCTCTAAGGTGGGATATTGTAATTTGGCAATTTGTTTAGAAACTTTGGAGAGCCTAGGTGTAGACCAACATCCCTTGCCTGCACCAAGCCAATAAATGATCCACAAATGTCCTTCAAGCGAGAAGAACTTTTGTACCAGGCGCTCCTCAGTACACATTCAAGAATTGAATCAGCATGACAGCCAGGCAACCAGCATTTTCAAAAGGAGAGGCTAATAAAAGAAGCCTTTATTTCTGTCAGCACCCTTAAAAAATAAACAGATATTTCTATAGGTTACATTGTGTTTTGCATTCTTTTAGCCTACAGTCATTACATTAATATTAAGTATCTTTCTATAGGTTGTCAAGCAAGAATTTGGCCTTATTTAACAGTCGTATTGTTCTGCCTCGTGGGCAGCTTTCCTTGTGTCATCTCACAACGTATTACATGTTTTCACTTGTGAACTGGTCAGAAGTATGTCAATCACTCTATTAACAAGGACTATTCTCAGCTCTTATCACAGAACTCAATCTTTGGAAAATTATCCTCAATTGACTTATCTTCGCCTGTCACTTACATCTTTGTACTGCCTGTAATTTTATACATAGCTCCAATATAGAAAAAGCTATTTTCCGTGGGTTCAAAGCTTTGAATACTTGTATAATCACTCACCGGAGAAGATTGGAGCTTGTTAGTGAAGGCTCAGATTTTTATTCCGTAAAGCTTATTTAAGATGAATTTCACGTTAGCAGTCGTGTCATAATAGGGGGTCATGTGCAAACAGAGGTCATGGTATTGTTATCGTTTTTCCATTATTTCAAATATAATAGATGAGCCAAATTCCACACAATACAGTTTTTTTATTTGATTAGAGAATGTGGATTAAAAAAATGAGAAAATCAGAAGTATAATGCTAGGGTGCAAAATATTTAATCATATCCCTTTTATGCAGTATTTGTACAATTCAGATTGGGTACAAAGTTTCAGATACATCCTTGAAATATCGTGCCTGGGGGGTGTCTATAGTATGGCTGTGAAGTGGCACGTGTTTCCCGTGTTTAGAACAGTCCCTGCACAAAATGAAAAAAGCTATTTAAAACTGCTTGCGGTTTTAATGTAATGTCTGGTCCCGGCAATATGGATGAAAATCATTGAGAAAAATGGCATGGGTAGCCCCCCTGCCCATTACCAGCCCCTTTGGGTCTTGTACGGATATTAAGGGGAACCACGTACCCAAATAAAAAAAGGAAAGACGTGGGGCCCCCAGGCCCTATATACTCAGAACAGCAGTATACAGGTGGTGCAAACAAGACAGGAAGTGTGTAGGTTTGTTGTTAAGAAGAATATGTTTGTAATTTTGAACTGCTGCATTTTTAAAGTGTAGCTCCAGTCAAAAAATCTATTTTTAAGCTTTTTGGAAAACATGGGGAAGGATTATCACCCCCGTAACATTTTTTTTTCAGTACGTCTTTTTTCATCTCACTTCCTGTTGTCTCCTTCCGTTTGCAAGTAGGAGACATTTGTAAGTTGGATGTTTGAAAGTAGGGGACTGCCCTATATGCTCTTCAGAAATTTGGGCCTAAGGTGTTGGTGTTGCCACAACACTGTAAGCCCTCAAAGTGACTCTTGGTGGACGCTGGACCACCCTGCTGTGAACTATTATATCAAGAATTGTAATTACATGCCATTGTTGAACAGTGGTAGAAAAATTGGGCCTTTGGTGGTGGTGGTGGTGCTGGTGCCATAACACTGTAAGTCCTCACAATTACTCTCGGTGGGCACTGGAATGGGCCCTGCTGTGAAATATTATATCAAGAATTGTAATTACATGCACCTGCTGAACAGGGGCAGACAATTGGGCCTTAGGTACTGGTGTCACAACACTGCAACGCCTCACAGAAACTCTAGTTGGAGAGCAGGAATGAGTGATGCTTCACAGTATTGCATCAAAAATTGTAATTACACGCCCCTGCTAAAAAGGGGCTGAAAAATTGGGCCTTAGGCACTGGTGCTGGTGCCACGACACTGCAACCTCTCACAGATACTCTAGTTGGAGCGCAGGAAAGAGCCCTGCTGCAAAGTACTGCATCAAAAATTGTAATAACACGCCCCTGTTAAACAGGGGCTGAAAAATTGGGCCTTAGCCACTGGTGACGGCGCCCAGAACCAAAAATGTTCTTCCATACTATCTGCAGGATCATTGAGGAGGAAGAGGATAGTCAGTCAGCATAACAGAATAGTCACTCAGCATCAGCATAGGCAGTCTAGCTGATCAACCGTGTCGGTGGACAGGCGCACCCTTTGATCGGTTACAAAGCCTTCAGCAGCACTGAATGTGCGCTCCAAAAGAACGCTGGATGCAGGACAGGCCAGTAGCTCAATTGCATAAAAGAGCTGCGCCAAATAATATAAATTTATAAAAAAATCAAAGAAACAATTTATAAAGAAAAGTCCATGAAAACTTTATGTTATCCAAGAAAGGAAAACGATCGCACCATAGTTATTCCACACTTCCTTATCGCTATAGTGTCCCACCACCGACAAAACAGTGCGCTTACCAGATGGTAAAAGCACAAGGAGCGTTTAAAGTACCAAGTCACTGGCAGCTCCTCGCTTCCACCGAACACTTTATCCTTAATCCCTCGGGAACGAACGATCCATACACTGTAGCTGCTCCACAATCTCATAGGTAACCCAGGTACACGTTCGTAATATAAAAAGAAGAGAAGCCTCTCATAGTGTAAAAAACTTCAATGATTTTTTAGTTAATAGAAATACACTTACATAAAAATGAAAGTTTTTCACATGTAAAATCAAGCCGGCCGGAAAAAACGAGAGCCCGTCCTCCTCTCGTAACATGTGGTGATGTCACAGCGTGCCCTCCCATACGCGTTTCGTCATACTTGACGTTTTCAATGAAAACGTCACGTATGACGAAACGCGTATGGGAGGGCACGCTGTGACATCACCACATGTTACGAGAGGAGGACGGGCTCTCGTTTTTTCCGGCTGGCTTGATTTTACATGTGAAAAACGTTTGTTTTATGTAAGTGTATTTCTATTAATTAAAAAAGCATTGAAGTTTTTTACACTATGGGAGGCTTCTCTTCTTTTTCAGTTTCATGGACTTTTCTTTATAAATTGTTTCTTTGATTTTTTATAAATTTATATTATTTGGCGCAGCTCTTTTTTTCATTTTTCTATCTATATGTATGTGTGTGTATCCCACTGTGGAGCAGCAGCCTTATACTCTGTGAAACATTCATTTGTAATTTTTGTATTATTTGTATTTATGTCTAAGATTCATTTTTTTGGGGATGTTCATTTGAGGATAATACTTAATTATTCTTGCTTGATATTTTTTCCCCTTGCACGATAAAAGAAGAAAGAGGAATTGATTCCTTTTTTTTGAGGTTTTCAGCGCAGTTTTATTTTCTTCAGCTCAATTGCATACTGTGCAAGCTCTGGCCAGTGATCCATCCTCAAGACCCAGTAACCCAGAAGATTTTCCGTGGGAAAGGTGACAGAGTCTGACCTTGCCCCTAGGTATTCCTGCACCATGTAAATCAGACGCTAGCGATGGTTGCTGGAACCGATCATACCTTGGGGCTGCGGACTAAAAAATTCTCTAAACGCATCAGTCAGACGGCCACCTTCTCCACCACTCCTTCTGTAACTGACCGAAGCCTCAACAACATGTTGTCCAGGACCAGGAATTTGTAACCTCCCAGTCTCTGGGAACGCGTTGCACAGACCTTTCTGCAAGGCCTCCCAGAGATTTCTCATCCTCTGCTCCCTCTGCGATGGCAATATAAAGTCCGCAACCTTACCCTTGTACTGTGGATCAAGGAGAGTTGCCAGCCAGTAATGATCCCTCTCCTTGATTTGCTGAATACGAGGATCCTTCTGCAGGCTTTGCAGAATCAGGGAGGCCATGCAGCGTAGGTTAGCTGAGGCATTCGGTCCAGAGTCCTCTTGGTCACTAAGGATGACATGATCCACAGCCACCTACTCCCAGCCACGTACAAGTCCACGGGTTTCTTGGGACTGTAAATCATCCCTAAAAGACTGCTGCTGATGCTGAGTGCCAGGCTCCACCACCATGATGACACAATCCTCCTCATTCTCTTCCTGTGTGATTGGCGGGCCAGCAGGAACACTGTCTGGTTAAAGGGGGCCTTGAGAGGCAAGGAAGTCCTCCTCTTCCTGCCTCTGTTCTGCCTCAAGTGCCCTGTCCATTACTCCATGCAGCGTATGCTCCAACAGGTAGACAAGAGGTACAGTGTCACTGATGCATGCACTGTCACTGCTCACCATCCTCGTGGCCTCCTCAAATGGTGACAAAACAGTGCATGCATCCTTGATCATGGCCCACTGGCATGGGGAAAAATCCGAGGTCCCATGACAATGTCCTGGTGCCGTAGTCACATAGGTACTCATTGATGGCCCTCTGCTGCATGTGCAGCCACTGCAGCAAGGCCAATGTTGAGTTTCACCTGGTGGGCATGTCACAGCTTAGGCGGTTCTTGGGCAGGTTCAATTCCTTTTGGAGGTCAGCCAGCCGAGCACTTGCATTATATGACCAGTGGAAATGCAATCAGACTTTCCTGGCCTGCTTCAGGACATCCTGTAAGCCCGGGTACCTGCCCAAGAACCGCTACACCACCAAGTTAAGGACGTGAGCCACACAGGGCACATGGGTCAGTTGTCCTTGTCGGAGAGCAGAGAGGAGGTAGGTGTAATTGTCACAAACCATCATTCCTGGCTTAAGCTGGCGTGGCATCAGCTGCCCCTGCAGAGATGACAGAATCTCTGCCCCAGTGTGGCTCCTGTCCCCCAAGCACACCAGCGCAAGCACAGCATGGCATCTTTTTGCCTGCGTACTTGAGTAGCCCCTTGAACGTCTACAGAGCACCACTGGTTCCGAGGACAAAGCACAGGAAGAGGCCATGGAGGAAGAAGAAGAGGAGGGGGTGGAGGAGAGAGGTGTGTCACAACCAGTAGTAGCATTTTGGAGGTGTGGTGGTGGAACAACCTCCAACACTACTGCACCTTGGCCTGCATCCTTCCCACCTGCTCAAGAGTCACCCAATGCGCCATGAAAGATAGGTAACGTCACTGTCCATGCCTGCTGGACCATGAGTCAGCGGTAATATGCACCTTACAGCGAGGCATGGATATTGCCTTCCACATGCCGGTAGAGAGCCGCAATTGCATTCCGTGAGAAAAAGTGGCGTTTAAGAACCTGGCACTGGGGAACCACACATTGCGCAAAATCACGGAATGGGGCCAAGTCTACCAAATGGAAAGGCAGCAATTGAAGTGCTAGCAATTTAGCCAAGCTAGCATTCAACCGCTGGGCATGTGGATGGCTGGGAGTGAACTTCTTTCGACGGTCCAACAGCTGGGGCAGGGAAATTTTCCTGCTATAATCAGACATGGGTGTACTGCTAGCAGAGTGCCTGGAAGCACTTGGCTGTGACACACCTAATTCTACACCTTCATTCCTCTCAGAGCAGGTTTCAGAGAGGACTGAAGGTCTAGTGGGGTTGGAGATCCTAGCTGATGAGGAGCAAGTAGAGGTCCGCTTTGTTCTTTGGTGTGGGTCTTTTATGTACGCTTGCCAACAAACTGCATGGCAGGCCGACATATGTCTGGTCAAGCATGTGATGCCCAAGCGGCTGATGTTTTGGCCACGCGAGAAATGCTTGAGACATATGTTGCAAATAGCAGCGGTGTGATCTAATGCATCTCAAAAAAGGCCCACACTAAAGAAATTTTGGAATAACGCTCAGAGGCAGCACCCTGCACAGGCGGAGCTCTGCGGTGTGATACAGTCCTTAAGCTGGCCCCTGGAGGGCATCTTGCCTTGTTGGAGATGTGCCTTCTCCTCCTCCTCTCGCCTATCAAGCACCCACGTGGAGTCAGTGGCCTCATCATCCCCTCCCTCCTCATCACTGGAGCAAACCTGGCAGTATGCTGCAGCTGGGGGAACATGACTGCCAGATTTCTGTCCTTCTTGGGCATCCCCTCTCTCTGGGCTCAGGTTACTGCCTCCCTCTAGCAGGGTATCATCATCAGAGCCTTCAAAACGCTGGACATCCTCATGGAGCATATACACAACACTGTGCTCAAACAGTTCGGAGGACTCCTCAGGAGAAGGACATGGTGGGGCTAGGGAAGCAGTGACTAATGCCATTGAGATGAGGGAAGAGGCCACATTGGCAGCTGCTTTGCCAGTACCCTGAGCCTGGGTGAGAGAGGATGAGGAGGAGGAGGGCTTGGTCATCCCCTCTACCAAGTCTTCGGCATGTTGCGGCTCAACACGTCCAGCTGCTGTCCCATGGCCACATGCTGATGAGGATGCACCGTGTCCACGACCAGCACTGTTGCCTCTAGACACAGAGCCTGCTTGCCCTCTTTTATTGGCTCGTGACTGTCTGCCTCTGTTTGTTGGCCTTCCAGACATACTAATGGCCTGCAGGGAGATGTAGCTGCACAAAGCTGGGACGTATATACTGATTATACTGCAGCTAACAGAATCAACTGCCTGCCTGTAGTATTATTACTATGAGAACACCAGCAATTGGGGTAGCTTTAGGCGTACACTGTACAGATGGCACAATATGCTGACTGTAATTGCTGCAGCTGCCTGCCTGCGGTATAGGATCAGCAGAACACCAGCAATTGTGGTAGCTTTAGGTGCACACTGTGCAGATGGCACAATACACCAACTGTAATTACTGGAGCTGCCTGTGGTATAGGATAAGCATAACACCAGCAATTGGGGGTGCTTTAGGTGCACACTGTGCATATGACACACTGCACTGACTGTAATTGCTATAGCTGCCTGCGGATAGAATCAGCAGTGCACCAGAAATTTGGGTAGCTTTAGGCGTACACTGTGCAGATGACACAATACACCGACTGTAATTACTGGAGCTGCCTGCGATATAGGATGAGCAGAACAATAGCAATTGGGGTAGCTTTAGGTGCAAACTGTACAGATGACACAGTACACCGACTGGAATTGCTACAGCTGCCTGCGGATAGAATCAGCAGAACACCAGCAATTGGTATAGCTTTAGTCGTACACTGTGCAGATGACACAATACACCGACTGTAATTGCTGCAGCAGCTGGCTGTGGTATAGGATCAGAAGAACACCAGCAATTGGGGTAGCTTTAGGGGCAAACTGTGCAGATGACACAGTACACCGGCTGGAATTGCTACAGCTGCCTGTGGATAGAATCAGCAGAACACCAGTAATTGGTGTAGCTTTAGGAGTGCACTGTGCAGATGACACAATACACCGACTGTAATTGCTGCAGCAGCTGCCTGTGGTATAGGATCAGAAGAACACCAGCAATTGGGGTAGCTTTAGGTGCAAACTGTGCAGATGACATAGTACACTGACTGTAATTGCTACAGCTGCCTGCGGATGGAATCAGCAGTAAACCAGCAATTAGGGTAGCTTTAGGCGTACACTGTGCAGATGACACAATACACCAACTGTAATTACTGGAGCTGCCTGTGGTATAGGACACGCATAACACCAGCAATTGGGGTAGCTTTAGCTGATACTGTGCAGGTGGCACAATACACCGACTGTAATTGCTACAGCTGCCTGTGGTATAGGACAAGCAGAACACCAGCAATTGGGGTAGCTTTAGCTGTACGCTGTGCAGGTGGCACAATACACAGACTGTAATTGCTACAGCTGGCTGTGGTATAGGAGCAATAGAACACCAGCAATTGAGGTAGCTTTAGCTGTACACTGTGCAGGTGGCACAATACACCGACTGTAATTGCTACAGCTGCCTGTGGTATAGGACAAGCAGAACACCAGCAATTGGGGTAGCTTTAGCTGTACACTGTGCAGGTGGCACAATACACAGACTGCAATTGCTACAGCTGCCTGTGGTATAGAACAAGCAGAACACCAGCAATTGGGGTAGCTTTAGGTGTACCCTGTGCAGGTGGCACAATACACTGACTGTAATTGCTACAGCTGCCTGTGCTACAGGACCAGCAAAACACCAGCAATTGCGGCAGCTTTAGGTGTACACTGTGCAGGTGGCACAATACACCGACTGTAATTGCTGCAGCTGCCTGTGGTATAAGACCAGAAGAACACCAGAAATTGCAGTAGCTTTAGTTGTACACTGTGCTGGTGGTACAATACACCAACTGTAATTGCAACAGCTTCAAAGGAAATTCAGACAGTCTATCCGTCTCTCTCTCTCTTAGCCGATGCAACACACTATGCAAGTCTGCCACGCAGGGAGCCTTATATAGTGTGGGGTGTGTACTAAACCCCCTGAGCCATAATTGGCCACAGGCATCCTGCCTGTGGCCAATTATGGCTCTCTTCGCTGACGGCGCTGTGATTGGCCAAGCATGCGGGTCAGAGTGCATGCATGGCCAATCATCAGCCAGTAATGCACTGCGATGCCGCAGTGAATTATGGGCTGTGAGTGCCACTCGAAATTGGTGCGAACGGCCCATAATGTTAGGATTTCACCGAATGGGCGAACAGACGATGTTCGAGTCGAACATGGGTTCGACTCGAATGCACAGCTCATCCCTAAACACCACAATACACTGTATTGCGCACTGTGTACACCACCAGAAGTGTAGTAGAAACTGTACACCACTTGCACTGTATTAGCAACTGTACTATGGCTGCACTATATTGTATAGTGTGTAAACTACCAGAAGTGTAGTAGAAACTGTACACACTTTATTAGATACTGTGTACACTGCCTGCACTGTATTAGCAACTGTGCTACAGCTGCACTGTATTGTGTAGTGTGTACACCACCAGAAGTGTAGCAGAAACTGTACACACTGTATTAGATACTGTGAAATGTGTAATACTGCACTGTATTAGCAACTGTACTACAGCTGCACTGTATTGTGTAGTGTGTACACCACCAAAAGTGTAGTAGAAACTGTACACACTGTATTAGATGCTGTGCACACTGCTTGCACTGTATTAGCAACTGTACTATGGCTGCACTGTATTGTGTACTGTGTACACCACCAGAAGTGTAGTAGAAACTGTACACACTGTATTAGATGCTGTGCACACTGCCTGCACTGTATTAATAGCTGTACTACGGCTGCACTGTATTGTGTACTGTGTACACCACCAGAAGTGTAGTAGAAACTGTAAACACTGTATTAGATACTGTGTACACCGCCTGCACTGTATTAGCAACTGTACTATGGCTGCACTGTATTGTGTACTGTGTTCACCACCAGAAGTCTAGTAGAAAGAGGTCACCAGAGAATGCACTGTAGATATAGGCTAAACTGGATGCAGAGTGTGTGTATATATATATATTTTGTGTACCAGAATTGTAGTTGACACTGTACACACTGCATTAGATACTGTGTGTACACTGCCTGAAGTGTATTAGAAACAGTACACCACAGAATGCACTGTAGGTATAGGCTACACTGGATGCAGAGTATATATATATATATATATATATATATATATATATATATATATATATATATATATATACGAGACCGTATATATATATATATATATATATATATATATATATATATTAATACACCAAATATGGCTCTCTTAGCAGAGGGCGCTGTGATTGGCCATAGCATGCAGATCAGGTGCAAGCTTTGGCCAATCATCATACAGCAATGACTGCGATCTCGCAGTGCATTTTGGGACGTTCCACGGCACTCTAATTTGCCACTAACACCCCATAATGTTCACTCTTCGGCAAATGGACAAACACGCGATGTTAGAGTCGAACTTATGTTCAAGCTCATCCCTACTCCACTGCCTCCTGGAGCTTACTTATTTTCATGTTCATTGTTTCCAAGATGCTATCTAACCATGTTGTTTTCTGTCGTCCTCTTCTTCTTTTTCCTTCCATGTTTCCCAGCATCAGGGTCTTTTCCAATGAGTCCTCTCTTTGCATAAAGTTGCCAAAGTATTTGAGTTTCAGCTTCAGGATCTATCCTTCCAGTGAATATTCAGGGTTGATTCCTTTCAGGATTGACTGGTTTGATCTTCTTGCCATCCAAGAGACTTTCAAGAGTCTTCTCCAAGACCATAGTTCAAAAGCATAAATTCTTCAGCATTCAGCCTTTCTTATGGTCAAACTTTCACAGCCATGGGTTTGTACTGGGAATACCATAGGTTTGACTATACAGCACTTTGTCGGGAGGGTGATGTCTCTACTTTTTATAATGTTGTCTAAGTTTGGCATTGCTTTCCTCACAAGAAGCAAGTGTCTCTTAATTTCATGGCTACAGTCACCATCTGCCGTGATCTTGGAGCCTAGGAAGATAAAATCTGTCACTGTTTCCATTTCGTCTCCTTCTATTTGAGTGATGGATCTGGTTGCCATGATCTTAGTTTTCTCAATGTTCAAACTCTGGCCAGCTTTTGCGCTCTCCTCATTTGCCTTCATTAACCACTTCCTGACCAGCCAGCGCAGTTTTACTGCGGCAGGTTGGCTCGGCTGGGCAAATCCACGTTACCTTATGTCACTTTTCCTTTTAGCTAATAGGGGCGCTCCCACAGCATGTGACCAGAGCTGATGCGAGTGCCCGGCAGTCGCGATGACTGACAGGCTCCCGCGATTGCTCGTGACAGAGCGAGAACCAGGATCTGTGTGTGTAAACACACAGATCCCAGTTCTTTCAGGGGAGAGGAGACAGATCATGTGTTCATACTATGTATGAACACCGATCTCTCTCTCTCCTCCTAGAAAGTCCCATTCCCCCACAGTTAGTAACACATATAGGGAACACAGTTAACCCCTTGATCGCCCCCTAGTGTTAACCCTATTCCCTGCCAGTGACATTTACATAGTAATCAGTGCATTTTTATAGCACTAATCGCTGTATAATTGTCAATGGTTTCAAAAATGTGTCAAAAGTGTCCGATGTGTCCGCCATAATGTTGCAGTCCCAATAAAAATCCCAGATCGCCGCCATTACTAGTAAAAAAAAAAAATTATAATAAAAATTCCATGAAAAAAATGTCGCTCTTCTTTTGTTTATAGCGCAAAAAATAAAAACCACAAAGGCGATCAAATTCCCACCAAAAGAAAGCTCTATTGTGGAAAAAAAAGGACGTCAATTTTGTTTGGGTACAGCGTCGCACGACCGCGCAATTGGCAGTAAAAACTACGCAGTGCCGAACCACAAAAAATGGCCTGGTCATTGAGCAGCCAAATCTTCCGGGGCTGAAGTGGTTAATAGACTCTTTAGTTCTTCTTCAATTTCTGCCATTAGTGTGGTATGATCTGCATATCTCAGGTTGTTTTGGCTTTACAAACACTTTAATTTCCTCCCCATCTGATTCTCCCCTTTTAGTCTTTCCTATGCTATTCTGTGAAAAACATGTCAATTAGAACACTACATAGGGTTAGGCCATTTTCCTAAAGCAGGTAAACAGTGGGGGATCCTTTTGGGTCTGTGAAGGTGACCTGAGAGAAAAAAACAACTTGCCTCTGAATTCAAATGAGTTGTGTACGGTGACCAGATCCTCCATCAGTAGAGGAGCAGTACAAGCCAAATGCCAAAACTGTGTTTTCACAATGTGGTTGCACTGATGCTTTGTAGAGCGGTAGAATTATGCCTTTCTCTATTGAGTCAATGTCCCTTCTAAAACGAGAAAATACCTTGTTAGCTGCAGACAGATATTGCATCCTGTTATTGAGTGTATGGTCTACACCCAGACTGTTTTCCATAATTGATTCATCTAATTATCTTCCTCTTGATTGCATGTTCTGTTTAAATGGAGACTGGGATTCACAAAGCACTCATTTAATGGGCTTTTGTTTGCAATATAGAATGTTATGTAAAGAGGCTAATATAGTATACAATACAATAAAATGAATTAATAAAGTATTCATTGGTCTAGTCTAGTACTTTAATTTTTTAATCTACCTTATCATTTCACTGCAGGGTACTGCCCCTTGTGTACTATTAGCTATAATATCTATTACTCATTTTCTTGCTATAGACTACAGCTGTATGAACTACAGATCACCTGAGCCGTGGTGTGTTATCAAAAATAAAGATAGAGAGTCCATATAATACAAAAAATTGATTTATCAACTGGCCATGCTTGTATGATTATATAGTGTATTTAAGCTTAGTTTTATATATATATATATATATATATATATATATATATATATATATATATATATATAAATTTAAGATAATTTGTTTCTCTATTCTCTTAATTTATATGGAAGGGGGTCAGTCCCTATAGGACGTATTCATATTTTTTATGTATGTTACTTGGTATACCTTAATGCCTTTTTTTCTCTGTTATTCAAAAAATTATTGCAATACAAGGATTAGAGGATTTTCTTCTTGTTTAAATGTTGGAGACTTTGGGGTTGATTTACTAAATGCAAATCCACTTTGCATTACAAGTGCACTTGGAAGCGCAGTCGCTGTAGGAGGGGAAGCTCTGCTGATTTCTATCATCCAGTCACGTACAAACAAAAATACTGTTTTTTATTTTCCTTGCATGTCCCCCTCAGGTCTACGATGACTGCACTTCCAAACAGCAGGAATATTACTAGTTGTAGCTATTTGTAAGTTGTTGTTTTTATATAAATACATAATGAATATGATAAAAATCATTAGATTTTCTTTCAGCTATTCTTTTTCTATCCATCCATATTATTATTTTCATTATTATTATACAAGATTTATGTAGGTCCAAGTGTTACAATACAATTCAATACAGGATGAATCAGAGGGCCATGTTTCATTAGAGTTTACAATCTGAAAGGGAGGATCAAGTATACAAAAGATAGTGGTGAGAGATGAGCTGATGGAGAAAACAAAAGTTCAGTATTTGGGAAGTGACATATATAGGCTTCTCTAAAGAGATGAGTGGGAGATAGTTGGGCAGATTGGGGTAGGGAGTTCCAGAGGATGAAGTCCTGGAGGCGATCCATGAGCTAATGCATCATGACAGCACACACTGGGAAATAACTCGCCATTTGGATGGGTACAAGGAAAAAAGTAACATTTATTAAATCATATAGCAGTAGAATTGGCCCGAATAACGGATCTTCTGAAATCTACTGTAGATAATTGGGCCAAGTCCACCCTATAGTGGGACATGAAAGTGTGCCTGGAGGACCAGGTCGCTGCCCTGCAGATTGTTTCTGGTGAAACCCTGTGATATTCTGGCTATGAAGCTGCCACTGCCCTTGTTGAGTGAGCTCGAATGCCTCCAGGTATCGTCAAATTTTGAATGCCCTAAAGTTTCTTGATTGACTTGACCAGCCATGATGCGATGGTGCGAGATGACGCCATGTGACCTTTTCTACTTCCATGAGGAACCAGCAATAGATTATTTGTTTTCCTAAAGGAAGCTGTAGCTGTCAGGTAGCTGCTAATGGAAGAAATTAACATCCAAGGCTCTTGGTCGTCAGAAAAGACTGGGAGATTGATCTCCGGGCTGTAATGATAGGATGTTGCCACCTTCGGAGTAAAGTGGTCTGAAGGTTTCAATACTATCCTATCTAGGTAAAAAAAACATGTAGTGTTCTGTAATCATTAATGCTTGCATCTCTGAGACTCTTTTAGCTGAAGTGATGGCGATGAGAAATGTCAGCTGGATGAAAGGGAGAATATGAAAGTGCATTCAGGACTACTGATAAGTCCCATGCTGGAAATGTTGAGGGGGGTCAGGTATCTGACAGACCTGGAAGTACTGGATACCAGAGAGCTTAAAACTCTTCTAGTGGGCAAATAATTGACTTACCATCTGCCACAAATTTAAGTATTAAACATCCTGTTTCACAGGGTGTTTGTAATTATAATTTTAGTTGCTGTTATTCTTCCTGTTTTGATTTTACAACCTTTATAAAAGAATATTGTGTTACCTCTTCTTTGTCGGAGGCAGGATAGCAAGTAAGAAAGATGATGGGAGGGGGCGAGGTGGTGGTATTAACCAGTGGCCAGTATTAACTGCTCTACCGATGGAGGAAAACCGTTTTCATGCTGTATATACTAGGATTCATCTTCAAAGATTGGGTTCATAATTGTCCATGCTATCAGCAGCTGACCTCAATTGACCTCTCAAAGCTGTACATGGAAACAATTATTATCTCTTCTCTCCAGTTTCAAACAAGCTATAATGTTCCAAAGAGAAGATCAATGGAAGGCACACAGACAGGACGTGTGAAAATTCCAGCATAAGAATTTTTTTATTTTTTTTGTGTATGGGTCCTCATATAATTTTTGATCAGTCCAAGGATCTTCCTATGGTTTCTATATGTATAAGATCATGCTTCTCCCCTTTTGTATTTTAGGGAGATCATGTACTATAAATGTCTCACAGAGTGCTGCAGCCACTTCCATAACACTTCAGCCTCCTGGAAAATCCTATGCAAATACCCCTTATTTTCAAAGTCAATATTTGCATATGACTAAGAACACCACTATATTTAGCCTCTGATTTAGGCCTGGATATTGGGCAATCAAGTAATTGTGTTGTATTAAAAAGTTAAGGTGTTAGGTAGGTTCTGCACTTGGCCTTGGTAATAGCTTGCTTAACAGTAAGAGGTAACAAGCTTACCTATGAAATTAGGAAGAGGATCCAGCTTTGATTGTTGTTTAAAAAGGAAGATCTAATACATAGCTGGGATCGCTAATACATATCTGGTGGACGTGTTCTAAATTACAACCTTTCTGGAAAAAGGTCCACCGACTTACAAACCAAATCACCACGTTCGATCTCGAATTCACACCTGCACAATTCCTCCTACACCACACCACATCCTCGAAAAAAATCACTCACTCGCCATGCACATGGTGAACGCAGCAAGGATGTGCGTTCCAGCCAAATGGCGATCCTCAGAACCACCATCGGTACTAGAATGGTTTAGGTGCATACAAAAAACAGCGGACATGGAAGAACGAATACATCAAGCAAGAGACACACCCTTCAAATTCAGCAAAATATGGTCATGCTGGCTACATTTTGTCACGACGGAAGAATACAAAAATGCCACCACCTAGAATTGCCTCGGGAGTTGTGGGGGGAGAAGGAGAGAGGCGAATCCAGACTACCCCCCACCCCCCAACCCCCTTAAAACATCACCATACTACATTTAGACATATCCTACCCACCCATGCGGCTGAAATTCTACCCCCCTCCCCCAGATAGGTTCCTCAACCCCGGTACCTAAAACCTCACAACCCCAACCCTCACAGAAATTCACAGACTAAGACTATAACTCAACACAGATCGCAGGGCAGAGAATATGCGGACATGTGAATGGCAATAAAGAACAAGTACGGCCCACAACCAAGCAGTCTTCCAACCAGTGACAAGAAACACACAATCAGTTACAATACGCCACAACGTATAACTTAGATGTTAAGCTCCCAATGAATACTTGACTTTTCCTGTATGTTTTCTTGAAGCAGCTGTGACTGCTCAGATGTTCTCACTGGTTCTTGTTCTTGTTTTATTTTCTTTACCTCAAGAAATGTATAACTATAAAAACCATGAGGCATGAGATGCGGCGGTGTTGTCCCCCTCTTAGGACACCAAGTGCTTCTAGATGCAGCATCCCGAGTGGAGGATAATGCCCTGCTCCATCTTGTATGATACCAGAAGTAACTACGAGGTTCAAATATGATTATTATTTACACCTTGTCATCGGCACCCCAATGACTATGTATCTTTACTATGTACTAAAATGTGATAGATACTGTTTTCCTTTGTTTTGTCTTGTTAAAACCCAATAAAATCTTTTTTAGTCTATTCAATGCCCAAATAAATAAATAAAAAGTTGGCCTTAGATAAACTTAACCTATAAGGAATATAAGGAATGAGTCAACGTCTAATTGACAGAATATAATGGAAATCCTTTCACTCTTCTAAAATATATTAAAGCCTATTTATCCATCTCACTTTTTACAACATATTGTTTTCTCCAAGGCCATACATGTACCTAACAAAGATGCAACACTTTTCTTGTAATAACACAAAGTTCAAGGTGGTATTTGGTATAATATCCCACCAAAGGCAGTGCTTATTAACCCATATGCATGATCCGGCAAAGTGCTTGAAATAAGGTGAGATTAGGAGGCACTGTATAGCTGGGAGAACAAGGTATTGTGGCAGTGTGCAGACATGTCAATATGCAGAAATGTTGCTTATGTATGCGTGTTGTGATACTGTTTTTGTGCACACAACATATGAGTTCTATTTTAGATTTTTTTTTTTTTTTTGCAGTTTAATAAACTTGATTAGATTAAAAGTTAGCATTTACCATGGACCCTGGACTTTATTTATTTTCATTGGTTATAATCATTGACGAATAAATACTGCCTTTGGTGGGATATTATTTTGTGTTTTTAAAAATATATATTTTTTAATTTATTATTTTAGGGTGCGCTGCTGATTATTTGACATTTAGTGATGATTAGTTTCTTGTATTGGTTCTCGGGTATTGGATAAACTTGAAGGCAAGACAGAATATGGTAATCCATATTCACTGCTCCCCATCACAGCAAGGAACTTGCCACTGCAAAATAGGCAATGGGCTCATCAAAGTTTGTGGAAGACCATTGGGTAAGACTGAAATAACATAATATAACGCTGCAGTGCAAGCTTCTGAAACCTGTTTTTACTGGTGTGGAAATCAGAGCCCTTGTTAAGGGTGGTGGACATGTTGCTCGAGTTTATGCAATTCACCAGGTGATTTCCACGTCATTGGTGGCTAGCTATCAAAAATATGTTGATGAAGCCTCCGAGAAGGGAATCAAAGATATTCTTATTCAATATGCCAGGACCTTTCTAGTTTCAGTTCCTCATCATTTCAAGTCCAAAAAGTTTGATGGACCTAAAGCCCATGCTTGGTACCAGAAGTCCTACCGTTAAATGTACAATGTACATTTTTCTGCCATAAAGTATGGAATACTATGGAAAAGAAAATTAAATACAATTCCTTATAATCTAAAAAAAATAATTGGGTTCTTCTTTTCTACAAATTGGCAAGTGCGCTTTAAGAAGAGATCAACCTTGCTTCAACTAGCCCAGAATGAGTAACTCTCTGTAAAAAGGATGGAGAACAAAAGGAAAAAAAAGATGTTGTTAAAAAAAAAAGAATAAAGCACAAAAAACACTAAACCGGAGAGGTATACAGATAATGATTTCTCTCCAAGGAAATCACTTCTTCTCTAGCTGAGTTTCCCATGCAGAATGAGAAGGAGGAATCAATTCATGGTCAATTAGACTTTTATTTGTGTATTGACTGACCTTGCTCATTGTTTAGGCGTAGTTCAATGGTGGGAAGAACATTGCCCTCAGGTATAGCTACAATCATATTTAGAAAACGAATGCCGAACTAGCATACGCTAGATTGAACTTGTATTCCCTTACAATGCGGAGAAGTTGAAAAGAATGCCTGCCTCCAGCAAATCATTAAAAACTAGATTCTTTTTAAATTTCCAGCTAATAATACATTCTATTTACAATGCTATTATGCACATTAAATAATAGCCACAAATTAGATTTAATGGAATCTATGGCCCTTCATGTTTTTTTGTTTTTTTTATGTTTTCAGCTCAATGAAAATAATTGTTTCTTTGTACACTACACTTTAAAAAAAAAAAAAAGTTTTTCGATAGTTTAAAATCGGTCCAGCTTGGACTAATGTAACTCTGCATGTACAATTTTTAGAGAAAATTCTGGCATTCACCACAAGAGAATAATTAGTAAAACAAAGAAATGTGAAAAAAGGTGTGAAAGTAAAATAGAGAGTTACAGGCTAGGCAACATTTGAATTGTATTTGTTTTTTATATCTTTGCTGAGCGGCTGCCCTGCTGCATACTGAATACAGGAAGTTACTCTTTCAGCACATGCGCCTCTGAGTGTAGACTGTTAAAAGCATTCATTCCAAGCATAAAGAATAAAACTCACATGGTGATGACTAGGAACAGGCACATAATAGATGCCTGGTGAGTAAGAACTGCACAGGTCTGCACTGGGAGCTGTCTCTGATGCTGATAGGGCTGTTCTGGCTGGCTGGATGTTGGTATGGTGGGAGAGAGCTGAGGATGAGAGCTGGAACACAAACTGAAACACAGCGGCGACCATGATGATGTCACTGGTGTGTTCGCATCGCGATTCGGAGCATGCACATTTGGGAGATGCAGACTGTGCGTGCTCCTTTCTTAAGCTTCGGTAAATGGGGCTAAAGACACATATAAGGCACCTTCAGCCCCAGTTACTGCAGCTTGAGAAAGGAGTGCACTGTCTGCATCTCCCAAGTGTGCATGCTCCGAAATGCGTCGTAAGCATGCCAGTGACGTCATCACAGTCGGCACTGCATTCCAGCTTGGATTCCAGCCCTCACCCTCAGCTCTCCTCCACTATATCAATATTGAGCCAGCCTGGACAGCCTCACAAGGGGCAGAGACAGCACCCAGCATGGACCTGTGCAGTCCTTGCTCATTGGACACCTATTATGTGTCGGTTCCTAATCATCGCCATAGTAGTTTTATTCTTTATGCTTGGAATAAATGCTTTTAACAGTCTACACCTTAGAGGCGACTGTACTTTTTCTTTATTTCTGCATGTATGGAGATCACTTCTATTTCCCCATCAAGTCTGGCCCTAAACTAGTGGATGGTTCCCTCATTTTTATATATATAGAGCCTAGAGCTCTCAAAACTGGAATGATGGACATTGCATTACTTTAGATACACTTTTGCTTGCGCCACTATCTACATGTTTTACTCTTTTGGCATGCCCACCATTCAGAGAGAATGCTTTGCTTTTTCTCAATAGTTGCAAAATGTTATCAGACTGGACAAGATGGAGAGGTTGGGCCATGATGGTGATGATCTCCACCTCATCCAATCAGAGAACACTTTGCTCCCCTTTGAGGAGATGCAAAGTGTTCTCTGAATATTGCCCGTGTCGAATGAGGGAACTCATGTGTTCAGTAAGCAGCCACTCGGTATGAGATCTGGAGGCCAGTGAAGAATACTGGAGTAACTGTGATTTCCAGCTTTCAGGGGGACCCTGTCAGAAACCATGAAACAGACTGAGACAGAAGTACAATCAAATCACACTTGTTTATTAATAATAAAAAAAAAAAGGTAAATAGAAAAAAGCGTAGTCAAGCATAGCCAGAGTCCTGTAGCCAGATCGGGTAGTCAGCCAGTCCAAAGTTCATTAACCAGATCGGGTAATCAGCCAGGCCAGAAGTCAGGGATCCAAGGAGAGCAGCTGCAAGCAGGATAAGAAGCCAGGTGGGATGTCAGCAAGCCAGTCTTGGAACAAACAGCAGGAGATGGTTCCCTGTGATGTGACCAACGCAAAGGCAAATGAAAAAGTGAGCAGGAAGGCTTTAAATAGTCAGGTCAGACGAGCATCATCGGGAACAGCTGGTAACTGTGGAAAGAGAAGAGAGCTGGCAATTAGCCGACAGCTGAGCGGCCAGCCCACAGGAGGAAGGGCTTAGCCAGCCCTGACAGACCCGAAAGGTAGTATAAGGGCATACATAGCACTAGCTCTGGATGGAGACGCTCAAGTAAACCAGGTTTTTTCCAGATGTTAGTGGAAAGACAGCCAGGCACACAGCATTTTCTCTGTCTATCTCCATGGGATGTCTAGAGGATGTTTTTTATGCTCTGTATTGCTGTAAAAACTTGGATGGGGTGAGGAGAAACATGGTATACCCCAGGTGCATTAAATAACAAGAGGATATTTCTCCTTCTCTGAAAACTAGGGCAAAATAGGTAACTGAAGTTAAGTTTCCACATAGGCCACTCTTGACTGAACTGTCTCACGGGGCCTTCTAGAGGATGGAGAAACTGCACGCAGTTACTGGGGCTCTACGTTCAGGTCAATACTCCCAGTATCCACTGGGCATTCTTCAGTGAGGGAGAAAATAAGGCTCACAATAACAAAGGACAGCTGGACACCTCCTTCTAACATCCATTGGGTTTCCTCCAGTGAAATCTCTAAACCAGGACTTTGAACAAAATACTTTAAATAGCCCCCCCCCCCAGGCTTGGATCTTGTTGAACATACAGCAGTGCTTTAGCATACTGCCCTTAGGGGCAGAGCCCCCTCAGGCTGAGGACACTTCCTACAGAACAGGACCAACTCAACTCCTGCTCCATTACTTCAGACTATTTATGGGCTCTCCAGCATACCTCCCCAGGGATTGTCTGGGACCTCAGAAATATTCAGTCTGCCCATCTGCCTTTCCTCCCACGGTGATCCCAGGACCCTCTAGAATTCAGGGGGAAATAATAAAATCAGCAACCTGTGAAACATTGAGCACGATAAAGTAATCAACCACTGCACCACTGGGAGGAAAGGAGCTAAACTAAATTTGCCTGACAGCCGTACCCTAACTAGGAGAGTACTACACATAAGGCCTAATGCAAACAGGGCATTTGAAAAAACAAGCTGCAAAGCCAGTTCTGATGCCAGGAAAAAGCAGCTACAAAAAAGTGCTTTTAGAATCGTTTTGCATTGGCGTTAATGTGCATTTAGCAGCGTTAGCATTCTTCTATTGTCCACCCTCAAATCCAATTACTACAGCTTAAAACCGCTTGACATTTTTACAGCCTAATTCTGCTGCTCCAGAACGCACTGGCTCAGGGTTTTCTTTTACAGCTTGAAAACGCCTATGCCACGTACTGCTCCTAAAAGCCTATGTGTGCATGAGGCCATAGCATAACACGGAGAAGCAATTTTAAGTTATAAAAAAGTCTGATGTTGCTAAAAGCGGCTGTAAAAACGCCCTTTCTTCATGAGGCTTAAGGGTTGATTTAGTAAAATCGGAGAGTGCAAAATCTGGTGCAGCAATCAGCTTCTAATTTCAGCCTGTTCAATTAAGCTTTGATAAAAAATATGTTGAAGCTGATTGCTTTCTATGCTGAGCTGCATCAGATTTTGGCACTTTACCAGTTTTAGTAAATCTGCTCCACAGTTACAGTGATCCAAAGTGGACAAATGTAAATATGTTAAAATATCCATAACCGGAATTCATTTTTAACTTTGTAAAGGCCACCATCAGAAGACAAAGAAAGACCAAAGCCAAATGCTAGCATGTATTAAAAAGGAAGTTATTCCAGAGATAAAACGATTATTCTGCCACTTTATAAAACTCTGGTTCGGCTGCATCTGGAGTATTCCGTCATCAGTCCTCAGAAGGGATGTTCTGAAGCTAGAGAGAGGCCAAAGAAGGGCAACTAAATTATAATGGCGGCTGGAGGACCTCAATTATGAGGAATGAATACAAGAGCTAAAATTATTCTCCCTGGAGATGAGACGATTGAGAGGAGATATGATACTGATATATAAATATCTCAACAGTGATCCCAACGTAAGTAAGAAACTTTTCAGTCCCAAGGATTATAAGAGGACACGGGGCCACATGATGAGACTGGAAGAGAAGTGGTTTAACCTTAAGCTGCGTAGGGGTTTTTTCACTGTCAGGGCGGTGAGGTTGTGGAACTCTCTTCCAGAATCGGTGGTGTTGGCTGGAAGTTTGGATAGTTTTAAAAAACTCTTGGACAGGCATCTTAGCGAAAGCAATATACAGGAATATGGGAAATTATGTTTTTTTTTTTGTCAATACACACACACCTACACAGGTTGAACTAGATGGACTGTTGTCTTTATTCAACCTTGCCAACTAGGTAAAGATCGCTGTGGGGGAAGTGCAAACATTTTTTCCAAAGAGGCAAGCAACCATCGGGTAAATCATAGCACCGGCATCCATCCAAAGACCAAATAGTTTGGATAAACTTACATTTATCAGACCCAAACAGGGCTTTTTAAATAAACTGCCAAAACAAGAATTCTAGTTCAGACCACACATGACCGCCTTCCAATTATGAAGACCATGGTACAGTCCAGACAGTTCAAGGTAGTTCCCGCTGAGCGACGCTGGATTTAGGATAGCCAGTTCGCAGTTTGGCTGTTTTGAATTACCGCCAGCAGTAGCTGTTGACATTATTTCAGATAAAAGATTTTAGTGTTCTGGTTCCACTCACTGTTTAATGTCTTTCTGTTTCCTCAACGGACTTAACAAAGGCCTTAGCACAAAGAGAATGATTCATTTACTATCAGGCTTACCTTGCTGTGCCTCCATCGGCTTCAAAGCTCAGAATTATATTTAATAGATGCAGTTTAAATGCATTCTTCTGCTAAAACATACTTATCCAAGTTTAAAACCCCAGATTGTATCATTACGCCCAGCATGAGATGCATCAGCTTACAGTTGTGTTTTTTATTCAGTGTCGTCTTCATTTCATCTCCTTCCCTTTTATACAATAACAGTCAAAGGATGTCGGATGCACAAAGAAATCCCACAACAACAAGAGGTCAAAATATAGATTTATTTTACACACTGCTAATAGCGGAGATACTTTTGTAGGAGAATGGCAGGTGCATTGCGGATGTCTGTGTGCCATTCACACTGTAGAATTTTAGATAATATAAGGAGATTATAAGGAACTTTATTAGTGAAAGGGAAGTAGCGTTTATTCTATAACAAAAGATTTCACAGGAGATTTGTTTGGGAAAAAAAATGGCTTATTGGTGAAGATCTAATCTACAGAGGGATGTACTGTTGTGGCTGATACATTTTTGTCCTATAAATGTAACAAAGGAAAAAAAACACTTTACACAAGGCAGAGTAGTGGAAATGTGCCTATCATGGTGTGAACCTCATTATTGGCCTCCCAAAGGTCTCTTCCTACTGCGGTTAATTTAAGAACACACCAACAGTTCTTTGATTCAAACCAGAGTTTTTAAGTGGCCTACAAGAGCTTGGACATGCATGCACAATCTGGTTTTCCAGTCGCACATTCTTAAAGCTAAATGCCAGGAATTATTTGTATTGAATACTTGCATCTCTATAGTAGTTGGAACTACTACAGTAAAAGCAGCGAGCCCCTGGTCCTGCCCAGTGGCTTCCCCTCTGCACAATGACTACAGGAGATTGCTTGCTCTGAACTACTGCTATTTATTGTATTTTTGTCATTGAATACAAGGCTTTCCCTGATTGGATAAGGTGGATGGGAGGTGTGATGATGTCACAATTCATAAAAAAACAAAAAAAACACAAGGCATTCTATAATGCTGGTGATGCCAAGCTTACTGACACCTGTGATCAGTATGCAGTGTGGCAGCCGCTCACATAGAACTTAAGCAGGACCCAGGAGGTCGTGCCTATCACTGTAACAGCACCGACTACTACAGTGATTTTTAGCTCCCCCAGTGGCACATCAGGTATTAAAACATTGTGCCAAGATGGACCAATGTAAATATACAATGGATATAATTCCTGGAGTTCTGCTTTAGGGCCGGTTCACACTGCTGCGATGCGGCGATGGGACATCTGCCTTCAAATGCACATGAACTTTAATGGCACCCCAGTCTTAGTCTGTAGAGTTCAACATTTAATTGGCCCACCCTTTCCAGCTATAACAACTTCAACTCTTCTGAGAAGCCTTGCCACAAGGTTTAGGAGCGTGTCTATGTGAATGTTTGAACATTCTTCCAGAAGCGCCTTTGTGAGGTTAGGCACCATAATCCCCCGTCCCAATACTCTTGGCAATATAATGTATGTTGCCCTTGTTCTTTCTTTGGAAGTTTTTGAGGTATATTATTTGGGGGAGCGCACTAGACTAATGCTCGTAGTTATTTTGTTTAATAATAGGGGATGGAAAAATTCAATTTTATTTATTGTTTGGATCAAGCATAAACAATGCTTGTTAGCAGCTTACCAATCATTAGATGTTGTAATGTGTAGCCTGTGTCCTGCTGGGTAGATTTCCCCTCACTTTCTGCCCTGGAGGCACAACAAGACGTTAGAGGTAATCATTCCAAAGTGGTAGATTTAGTAGATAGATAGATGATAGATAGATAAATAGATAGATCTAGTAAACAGGATACGTACTAGATCTGAAGCAATAATCATCTAAATGAGTCTCCATTTTTCCCGCCCCCTTTTTATTTTTTCCAGTTTACATAAATCGTTCCCTTTGCATTTCATTCAGCATGGAACCCTCTCCAATTTCATAAGTAGAAATGAGACCAGTTGGCCCAAAACTGTGGAAAACTGTCACATGATGGCATTTCCTTTGACCCAATGAGCTGCCAGAGGGAGATGTTCCACAATCGCACATAGCAAAGGGGCAGGAATGCTCAGGACATCATTGACCTAATATAGCCACCTGGCCATATATATATAAGGCCATGTAGCCATATTAGGACATGTGGCCATATTAGGACAATGCCATTGTCCTTTTATGTCCATTTGGACATATTAGGCCAATGATGTCATAAGCATTCCCAACCCTTTGTACACACCCATTCGTAGCTCATTGGCCCAATAAAACAGTTAACTTCTAGGTTTGAACATCTCATACCTACTCACAAGTAATCATTCCAAACATATGCTTGGCTTCAAGGAACTAATTCTAACATTTGCTCAAATGTATAACATATTATGTTTTCTAACAATGTTTCTAAAATCGTTTTCTGGATTCCATCAGATAAAAAATCTTGTACAAAAAAATCTATTGGAGCATATTTATCCACCGATATATATGAAGTCATTTTATAGATAGGAGCTCTGGCAATCAAGCCCCATCCAACTGCAACTCCCTTGTTTAAATGAGTAATGGATGCAGTAAAACACACAATGGCTTACACATTGAACCATTGGAAATCACTTTGCCAGGCTATTTCAAGGGGATTTAGAGATTTATCCTATGCCAGAAGCAAACCCCTCTTGAAATTTCATGCACATTTCATCCATGGCTTTGAGGAATACTATTTTCATGCTCGGATTTCAAGGAAATGTAACCCTACTTTAAAAAAATTATACCAGTATTTATCTGGTATAAATATTAATGGAAAACTATATAAATATATTCTGTACCTAGGCCTTTGCTCAGTTTACATGAAAGTGTTTGGCAGGCTATACACTATGCAATGTATGCAAGCCATTAGGACAATTCTTGCTTGAACAGATCAGGTGGAACCAGTATGATAACTAAATGCCCAACTCCAGCCAAAATGCAATTTTTAGAAAAGAGTGCAGAAAGATTAAAAAGCCTGGTAGGTTTGTGTGTGCTTCCATTGGGGAGAATCCCCACCATGTCCTGTGCTGATGCCACCCTTTAACATGCTGATGCACAAAGTGTCACAAGGATGGAGTAACTGCTGTCATAATGAACAGAAAAGAAGTGCACTTACATAGCCACATCCATAAATTGAGGGAATAAAAAAAAAAAAGGTGTACTATAACAGTAAACCTAGGTCGGACTTTGAAGGCATAGGAAACAACTAAGAAGTATGTAAATAAACACTATTTATTAAAAATACACAACATGAATAGAACGGTACAGAAAAATTTAAAATTATGTATATTGACACATAATGTGCAGTGAGCCCTTGTGTATCTACGCGTTTCACCCTTAGGCTTCTTCAGGATTCAGCAAATAAAGAGAACGGACCTCACTGTCTTACAAAGAGATAAGTCTCACTTATGAGTAGCCGTAAACTCGGTTCTACTACACCACCGTCAGGATCTATGCACAGATAGGTCAGACCAGCTCAATCTGCTAATAAGAGAAGAGTAGGGATGAGCCGAACACCCCCCAGTTCAGTTCGCACCAGAACCTTTGAATGGACCGAAAATTCGTACGAACTTTAGAACCCCATTAAAGTCCATGGGACTCATACGTTTGAAATCAAAAGTGCTAATTTTAAAGGCTAATATGCAAGTTATTCTCCTAAAAAGGGTTTGCGGACCCGACTCCTGCCCCAGGGGACATGTATCAATGCAAATGTTTTTTTAAAAATGCCCGTTTTTTGGGAGCACTGATTTTAATGACGCTTAAAGTGAAAAAAAACAATTCCTTTAAATATCATGCCTGGTGGGTGTCTATAGTATGCCTGTGAAATGGCATGTGTTCCCCGTGTTTAGAACAGTCCCTGCACAAAATGACATTTCTAACGGAAAAAAAAGTCATTTAAAACTGCTTGCGGTTTTAATGTAATGTCTGGTTCCGGCAATATGGATGAAAATCCTTGAGAACGCGGCAGCTCCGTCGTTGAGAATGCCGCGCTCAGTGTGCCTGCGCGCGGCTGTCTACGGCGCATGCGCCGTAGACA
Organism: Lithobates pipiens; assembly: GCF_037356315.1. Classification (NCBI taxonomy): domain Eukaryota; kingdom Metazoa; phylum Chordata; class Amphibia; order Anura; family Ranidae; genus Lithobates; species Lithobates pipiens. The sequence goes on from NW_027507755.1 coordinate 12,379,905, forward strand.
GCAGTGCCTGTTTTCGGGCAAATATCTCCTAAACCATACAGGTTTAGGAGATATTTCTTAATCTAGGCTTACCTGTAGGTCAAAGTGGTTTGTAAGGGTTTACAACCACTTTAAGTAGAATCTGTTTGTAATTTTGAACTGGTGCATTTTTAAAGTGTTGCTCCAGTCAAAAAATCTATTTTTAAGCTTTTTGGAAAACATAGGGAAGGGATATCATCCCTGTATAATTTTTTTTGCCGTCCGTCTTTTTTCATCTCCCTTCCTGTTGTCTCCTTCCGTTTGCAAGTAGGAGACGTTTGCAAGTTGGATGTTTGAAAGTAGGGGCCTGCCCTATATGCTCTGCAGAAATTTGGGCCTAAGGTGTTGATGTTGCCACAACACTGTAAGCCCTCAAAGTGACTCTTGGTGGGCGCCTGGGACGCCCTGCTGTGAACTATTATATCAAGAATTGTAATTACATGCCATTGTTGAACAGTGGTAGAAAAGTTGGGCCTTTGGTGGTGGTGGTGCTGGTGCCACAACACTGTAAGTCCTCACAGGTACTCTCGGAGGGTGCTGGAACAGGCCTTGCTGTGAAATATTATATCAAGAATTGTAATTACATGCACCTGTTAAACAGGGGCTGAAAAATTGGGCATTAGGCACTGGTACCACAACACTGCAACACCTCACAGAAACTCTAGTTGGAGAGCAGGAATGAGCCCTGCTGCAAAGTATTGCATCAAAAATTGTAATTACACACCACAGGGGCTGAAAAATTGGGCCTTAGCCACTGGTGGCGGCTCCCAGAACCAAAAATGTTCTTAAAAGCTATCAGCAGGATCATTGATGAGGACGAGGATAGTCGGTCAACATAACAGGATAGTCACTCAGCATCAGCATAGGCAGTCTTGAAGGGATGTGACATTTCAAAAAAAAATTATTCGGTTACATCAGCTTCAGGTGCTTGGTGGTGATCCAAGACTGATTCATCTTTATGAAGGTCAGTCGATCAACTGAGTCGGTGTACAGGCGCACCCTGTGATCGGTTACAAAGCCTCCAGCAGCACTGAAGGTGCGTTCCGAAAGAACGCTGGATGCAGGACAGGCCAGTAGCTCAATTGCATACTGTGCAAGCTCTGGCCAATGATCCATCCTCAAGACCCAGTAATCCAGAGGTATTCCTGCACCATGTAAATCAGACGCTGGCAATGGTTGCTGGAACCAATCATACCTTGGGGCTGCGGACTAAAAAATTGTCTGAATGCATCGGTCAGACAGCCACCTTCTCCACCGCTCCTTCTGTGACTGACCGAAGCCTCAGCAACACAGGAGTTTGTAACCTCCCAGTCTCTGGGAACGCACTGCACAGACCTTTCTGCAAGGCCTCCCGGAGATTTCTCATCCTCTGCTCCCTCTGGGACAGCAAGATAAGGTCCGCAACCTTACCCTTGTATCGTAGATCAAGGAGAGTTGCCAGCCAGTAATGATCCCTCTCCTTGATCCGAAGAATATGAGGATCCTTTTGCAGGCTTTGCAGGATCAGGGAGGCCATGCAAAGTAGGTTAGCTGAGGCATTCGGTCCGGAGTCCTCTGGGTCACTAAGGCATGTTCCGCAGCCACCACGTACAAGTCCACAGGTTTTTTGGGACTGTAAATCATCCCTAAAAGCCTATTGCTGCTGATGCTGAGTGCCAGGCTCCACCTCCATGCTAACACAATCCTCCTCCTCCTCCTCTTCCTCTTCGATCTGCGGGACAGCAGGAACACTGTCTGGATTAAATGGGCCTTGAGAGGCAAGGAAGTCCTCCTCTTCCTGCCTCTGTTCTGCCTCAAGTGCCCTGTCCATTATTCCACACACCGTATGCTCCAACAGGTGAACAAGAGGTACAGTGTCACTAATGCATGCACTGTCACTGCTCACCATCCTCATTGCCTCCTCAAATGGTGACAGGACAGTGCATGCATCCCTGATCATGGCCCACTGGCGTGGGAACAAGCTCCCCTGACCCTGTCCTGGTGCTGCACCTGCATTACATCAGAGGGGGGTGGGGTCACCCGTATATCACTGGGGAAGCCCGGCTTTCCCCTTGTGACAGAGGGGGGTGGGGCCAGGTGACAGGGATTCCCGCAGTGTCTCCAGTGGAGACAGAGGATGGATGCGCTGTGCTGGAGGGAGAGATCACCCATCGCTGGATCAGATCAGCCATCACTGAACCCCAGAGAGATGATCATCCGTCGCAGGATAGCAAGAGTGGATTACCACCGCTGGAATCTTTTTTTTATTTTCTTTATTTTTAATAAAGGACTTTTGCAACGGTGTGTGTGTCTTTTTAACTATTTTTTACACTTCCTTTGTGAAATTGTAGGGGTACTTTTGTACCCCCTTACCATTTCAAACGGGGGGGCGAGATCTGGGGGTCCCCTTGTTAAAGGGGGCTTACAGATTCTGATAAGCCCCCTGCCCGCAGACCCCCACAACCACCATTCAGGGATGTGGGGATGAGGCCCTTGTACTCATCAACATGGGGACAAGGTGCTTTGGGGGGACCCCAAAGCATCCTCCCAATGTTGAGGGCATGTGGCCTGGTACGGTTCAGGAGGGAGGGGGGCCGCTCTCTCGTCCCCCCTCTTTTCCTGCGGCCTGCCAGGTTGCGTAATCCGATAAAGGGTCTGGTATGGATTTTTAAGGGTGAACTCCATGCCATTTTTTTTTACATTTGGCATGGCGTTCCCCTTAAAATCCATACCAAACCTGAAGGGTCTGGTATGGATATTTGGGGGGAACCCCACGTCATTTTTTTTTATAAATAAAAAATAAAGCGTGGGTTTCCCCCAAATTTAACTACCAGGCCCTTCAGGTCTGGTATGGATATTAAGGGGAACCCCATGCTTTTTTTTAATCAATGACTTTCAATGACTGTTCTCTGTATTACGGGGAGCCGACAATTCATTATAGCCGCAAGTGATTTTAAATGACTTTTTTCCCTGCAGAAATGACACTTTGTGCAGGGACAGTTCTAAGCACGGGGAACATGCGTCCCTTCACAGGCATACTATACACACCCCCAGGTACGAAATTTAAAGGAATATTACACTTTCATTGTTTCACTTTAAGCATTATTAAAATCACTGCTCCTGAAAAACTGCCATTTTTAAAACTTTTTTTGCATTTATACATGTCCCCTGGGGCAGGACCCAGGTCCCCAAACACTTTTTAGGACAATAACTTGCATATTAGCCTTTAATATTAGCACTTTAGATTTTGAACGTTTGAGTCCCATACACTTTAATAGGGTTCTAAAGTTCACACGAAGTTTAGGTCTGTTCGCAGGTTCTGGTGTGAACCGAACCGGGGGGGGGGGGTGTTCGGCTCATCATTATATAGGACCAGAATAACATGAGCAATTGGGGGTAGCTTAAGGTGTATACTGTGCAGGGAGCACAATACACCGACTGTAACTGCTGCAGCTGCCTGTGGTATAGGAACAGAACAACACCAACAATTGGGGGTAGCTTCAAGTGTATACTGTGCAGGTGGCACAATACACTGACTGTAACTTCTGCAGCTGCCTGTGGTATAGAGCCAGAACAAGACGTGCAATTGGGAGTAGCTTCAGGTGTACACTGTGCAGGGGGCACAATACACAGACTGTAACTGCTGCAGCTGCCTGTGGTATAGGACCAGAACAAGACGTGCAATTGGGGGTAGCTTCAGGTGTACACTGTGCAGGGGGCACAATACACCGACTGTAACTGCGCTAGGTTCAGTCACAAGAAATGTAGACACTGTTCCTGTCTATCCTTCTCTCTATGAACGCCGCAACACACTACACAAGGCCGCCGCGCAGGCGACCTTATATAGTGTGGGGCGTGTACTATACCCCCTGAGCTATAATTGGCCACAGGCATCCTGCCTGTGGCCAATTATGGCTCTCCTCGCTGCCGGCACTGTGATTGGCCAAGCATGCGTCACAGTGCATGCTTGGCCAATCATCAGCCAGCAATACACTGCGATGCCGCAGTGCATTGTGGGCCATGAGTGCCACACGAATATGGCACGAACGCCCCACAAAGTTCTGGCTTCGCCAAACGGGCAAACACCCGGTGTTCAAGTCGAACATGCGGTCGACTCGAACACTGAGCTCATCCCTAGAGAAGAGCATACAAATCCAGATGGTTCACGGGACAGGGGCAGAATAATGCACAAAGAGTGGACTCACCAATCAATGTGGACACCCACCTGGAAAAGAGTCCAGATATGAGACTGAGAGAATGTCCACAATGTTTTGCAACATTTTAATATTAAGACAATGATGTGTGGCCCCTGGGAGACAGCCTTATGCTAGTCACTGTGATTGTCATTGACCATCTTTCACTAACCCTAAAATGCTTGAGACAATAAAACCCAAATGCAGTTGAAAATGTAAATGTAGAGTTAAAGCCTAACTCTGCTCTGTAAAAATAAATAAAGTTAGGTGATTGTAGAAGAAGTGGAGGAGTTCATTGCAACCATTGTTAGAAACTGTTACAACATTGTCGCCATAGGAGACATCGTTCCTACTCATGCAGATGTGGTGTCTAGCTGGATGCCTTTCCCCGCATGGCTGCCTGCCTATAGAAGTCTTGGAGTCTGCCAATTAACATTGCATCTACTAAAGGGTGTCCTGGCACTAACAGTTCTGTTTAAGACAATAAATCCCTTTTTGCATCCAAAAAGTGTCTGGCACCCATCAATCTACCTTACATTACACTCACTATGCCTTGTAACCCACTTTATACAGAAGGATGTCAGCTGTCCCTAACTCTGGAGGTCACCATTAGTCCTTAAGGGATCTAGGATTTGGCTACACCCAGAAAGCCCTCCTTCTTATTATCCTGGACTACAGATTAATCAGCCTTTATGTTGTAGTGATCTGAGAGTGGGAGAGGCAGGGCTTTTTTTCAGCTGGAACTTGGTGGAACTCAGTTCCACCACCTCTGGCTCAGGCCCTGCTCTCTGCTCACCACCATCACTTGTAAACACAGAAGTCTATCCTCTGTGTTTACAAGTGACAGCTTGTCTCCCAAAGGCTCCCACAGATCAGATCTCCTCAGCAGCTCCCACTGAGTGCAGGACGGAGAAAAGGGAGAAGCAGGTTTTCAGGATGAAGTGTGGATGCCGACACCCGCACTGGTTGATCTCCCTTCAAGTGAGAAAGACGGGGCGAACTACAGTGTGGGGGAGGGAACTAGAGCCGGCTGGGTGCTTCAGCTTAACACAGCATCAAAAGTTGGATGTGTGGAAGATGGTGGTACGTCTAAGGATGAGGGAGAATAAGGCGGTGGTGGGGGGAGGGATTGCATGCAGAGGTTTAGAGCTGGAGAGGGGTGAAAGTTAGATGTGGAGGAGGGATGCAGAGGTAAGCAGCTGTGGAAGAAGGCTGAGCTCTGTGTAGTTCACCTCTGAACTTTGCCCTATGTAGGTAGTGTATCACCAAACTCTGCACGTAGTGCATCCCTGAACTCTGCACTCTGTGTGTAACCCCCACCCCAGAACTCTGCCCTCTGTACGTAATGCACTTTTGCTATTTAATGCTCTTTAAGACCCGCCCATTGTGAAATTTGACCACAGGGAAGGTGTGTGTGGGGGAGAAGGGGATTTTGGGGGGCCGTGGTTGAATTCCTGCACCTATTTTCAGAGGAAAAAAAGGCCCGGGGAGAGGATATATAGTGTAGCAAAAGAAACTGAGCATTGCCAACGCCACTCAGTCCACAAAAATGATGTATGTTGGAAGCCCACAAAAGGAGGTGGGGGGGGGGGGGGTTCTGCTGGTTATACTGACCTGTACGTTATGTATTTCTGACCCTTACATGCTGTGTTATGCACTCCTGTACTGTGTGCACCTTACCCTGGCAGACCCCTCCAAATGTCCCCCAAAATACATAGCTGACCCTATGGAGGGGTCTGTGTGTTTTAAAAAAGACCAGCAATGTCAGCTGTCCAAGTTTTTTGCCAGCAATTTTAAAATGCTGTTTTTTTCTATTGTACATGTCAGTGTTTTTCTTTTATTGGCATTGGTACATGTTTCCTAGGGCAGTTACCCCCCCCCCCCCCCCCCCCCACCCCCACCCCCTTGCTATTTTTTTCATTTTCTTTTGACTGACCCTTGCATACTATCCTAGAAAATGGCCATTTTTTATTTGCCCGTTCAGCTCTCATTGGTTCCAGTGAGGTTGGGATTCAGCATCCAAAATTCAGGAAACTAAACCCAGGGCAGTAAATCAAAGTTTGCAATGAAGGATTGTTGGAATGGTGGATAAAGAACCTCGATCAACTTCCAGACAAATTCAAGCTGACCTTCAGGCACACGATACAACTGTGTCAGCTTACACTATACATCACCATCTGAATGAAAAGGATGGTAGGAGACTCAGGAGGACCCCACTGCTTACACAGAACCATAAAAAAGCCAGTTTGCCAAAACTTACCTGAGGAAGCCAAAATCCTTTTGGCAGAATGCGCTGTGGACAGATGAAACAAAATAATATTTTTTTGGTAAAGTCCATTATTCTTCTATTTTCAGAAAAAGAAATGAGGCGTTTAAAGAAAAGAATACAGTCCCTACAGTCAAACATGGTGGAGGTTCACTGATTTTTTTGGGTTGCTCTGCTGCTTCAGGCACTGGATGTCTTGAAGGTGTGCATGGCATTAAGAAATCTGAAGACTACTAAAGAATTCTGGGGTGCAATGCAGGGTCCAGTGTCAGAAAGTTGGGTCTCCGCCAGAGGTCATTGGTCTTACAGCAGGACAATGACCCAAAGCACATTGACAAAAAATGAAGGTTTTTAGGGACTTTAAGGAAATTATGTCCTGGTAAAGGTCATGTAATTCCATCCCTAGGGACTTTGAGTGAAACCATGACCTGGTAAGGTCACAAGTTTCCATCCCAATTTGTTGAGAAGGAGGAGAGCAAGGGGGCGGGACTTTATATGAAGTAAAAGGTAGCTGTAGAGTTGATTGGTGAGTATATAGGAATTTAATTGATTATGACAGTAATACATACATAATAAGCAGATACAGAGATGTAACATTAATATCATAAGATCAACATTTACACTTGTTAATATCATCAATTACTCATGGTAGATTAACAATCAGATTCCAAAATTCACCAGCAAAGGATTGGGTAAAAATGTTTAACACAATAAAACCTGCAAGACCTATTGCCTCCCTAGGTCAATAAATGGACATAATACAATAATAACTTGAGACTCAAGTAAATGATGGTAAGAATACGACAGTTTGTAGCTCTACGCGTTTCGTGGCTTTTGAGCCACTCATCAGGAGCAAGGCGTAATGAATCTGTGATAGAATAATATTAGATCAATAATGTGATAAAAATGATAAGCGACATGAATGTGGAAAGGATGAATAAACCTTACCCCAAGTACATGTCTACTTGCTCAGATACACAAATCGGTGATGGGATGACCGGGTGACGCAAACCGTCCGGGGGCACCCCCGGCCGGGAGCTGTGGCAGGCGGCCCGGAAACATAACCCACACAGGCTTCACCCAGGGCGGGCATGGAACTAACGAGGCACTCCTGTGGGGGAACAAATAGGTGATGGAGCGGATAAGAATGTAAAAGTGAGCAGAAAAGTGCCCAAAGGAAAAGGTGAAAAGAAAATAATGGGCAAAAGAGCCCGTGCTGATAAAGGGTAAGCAGGGTGGGACAGTGAAGGTATCCCAAAGACAAAAGCAAAAGTGAGGGGTGAGAAAGTGATCCAAAAACATGCATGAAGAAAATGGATAGGAAACTTATCCATAGAAGACCAATAATGGAAGTGTGAACCGTGTAAGGAAAGTGAAGGGTGCACCATTACCTGTATTTAGAAAAATATATGGGAGAAGAGGCAGAAGAAAACCCTGACTGTGTGTGAACCCAAGTGCAGGCAACCTCGAGTGCCAGCCATTACCCAGGAAAATACCTGCATGTGCGTCGCCAGGGAATGCCCATCAACGCCACGACGCATGGCGGAAAGCAAGGAGGATGGGCTAGCAGCCGGGCTGACAAAGTCACCGGCCGAATGGCTAACATCCCCCAGTCCGCCCGCGGATGTAAGCTCCACGTGCAGGGACGCGGCGGCGTCAGAGTGACGTTGCGCGTTCAGCGTGGGACCGTGACGTCGACGCGCTGTGCGGGATCTCCACCCCCCCAGGCATAAGATGACGCGGGGGCAGGGGGAGGTCCGCAGAGCGCGACGCAACTCCCGGAAGTAAGGACAGAACCGGGCGGCACGGCAGTCCGATCACACCACACACCAACGGTGTAAATAGACCAAGACCACATGTCTATAAGGGACTTAATTATATATAAAAAATTATATATATATGAGTACTAGAAATTTTGAGAGGTTACTTAAATTAAAATAATATAATTGGATAAGAACAAGGGAGGCTAAATCGAAGGTCAATAATTTGCAAGAATGTAGTAAAGATAAACAAATAGAGCATAACTAAGTACTTCCATCCCTAATTAGTTAAATGACAAAAAATGAAGGTTTTTAGGGACTTTAAGGAAATTATGTCCTGGTAAAGGTCATGTAATTCCATCCCTAGGGACTTTGAGTGAAACCATGACCTGGTAAGGTCACAAGTTTCCATCCCAATTTGTTGAGAAGGAGGAGAGCAAGGGGGCGGGACTTTATATGAAGTAAAAGGTAGCTGTAGAGTTGATTGGTGAGTATATAGGAATTTAATTGATTATGACAGTAATACATACATAATAAGCAGATACAGAGATGTAACATTAATATCATAAGATCAACATTTACACTTGTTAATATCATCAATTACTCATGGTAGATTAACAATCAGATTCCAAAATTCACCAGCAAAGGATTGGGTAAAAATGTTTAACACAATAAAACCTGCAAGACCTATTGCCTCCCTAGGTCAATAAATGGACATAATACAATAATAACTTGAGACTCAAGTAAATGATGGTAAGAATACGACAGTTTGTAACTCTACGCGTTTCGTGGCTTTTGAGCCACTCATCAGGAGCAAGGCGTAATGAATCTGTGATAGAATAATATTAGATCAATAATGTGATAAAAATGATAAGCGACATGAATGTGGAAAGGATGAATAAACCTTACCCCAAGTACATGTCTACTTGCTCAGATACACAAATCGGTGATGGGATGACCGGGTGACGCAAACCGTCCGGGGGCACCCCCGGCCGGGAGCTGTGGCAGGCGGCCCGGAAACATAACCCACACAGGCTTCACCCAGGGCGGGCATGGAACTAACGAGGCACTCCTGTGGGGGAACAAATAGGTGATGGAGCGGATAAGAATGTAAAAGTGAGCAGAAAAGTGCCCAAAGGAAAAGGTGAAAAGAAAATAATGGGCAAAAGAGCCCGTGCTGATAAAGGGTAAGCAGGGTGGGACAGTGAAGGTATCCCAAAGACAAAAGCAAAAGTGAGGGGTGAGAAAGTGATCCAAAAACATGCATGAAGAAAATGGATAGGAAACTTATCCATAGAAGACCAATAATGGAGGTGTGAACCGTGTAAGGAAAGTGAAGGGTGCACCATTACCTGTATTTAGAAAAATATATGGGAGAAGAGGCAGAAGAAAACCCTGACTGTGTGTGAACCCAAGTGCAGGCAACCTCGAGTGCCAGCCATTACCCAGGAAAATACCTGCATGTGCGTCGCCAGGGAATGCCCATCAACGCCACGACGCATGGCGGAAAGCAAGGAGGATGGGCTAGCAGCCGGGCTGACAAAGTCACCGGCCGAATGGCTAACATCCCCCAGTCCGCCCGCGGATGTAAGCTCCACGTGCAGGGACGCGGCGGCGTCAGAGTGACGTTGCGCGTTCAGCGTGGGACCGTGACGTCGACGCGCTGTGCGGGATCTCCACCCCCCCAGGCATAAGATGACGCGGGGGCAGGGGGAGGTCCGCAGAGCGCGACGCAACTCCCGGAAGTAAGGACAGAACCGGGCGGCACGGCAGTCCGATCACACCACACACCAACGGTGTAAATAGACCAAGACCACATGTCTATAAGGGACTTAATTATATATAAAAAATTATATATATATGAGTACTAGAAATTTTGAGAGGTTACTTAAATTAAAATAATATAATTGGATAAGAACAAGGGAGGCTAAATCGAAGGTCAATAATTTGCAAGAATGTAGTAAAGATAAACAAATAGAGCATAACTAAGTACTTCCATCCCTAATTAGTTAAATGACAAAAAATGAAGGTTTTTAGGGACTTTAAGGAAATTATGTCCTGGTAAAGGTCATGTAATTCCATCCCTAGGGACTTTGAGTGAAACCATGACCTGGTAAGGTCACAAGTTTCCATCCCAATTTGTTGAGAAGGAGGAGAGCAAGGGGGCGGGACTTTATATGAAGTAAAAGGTAGCTGTAGAGTTGATTGGTGAGTATATAGGAATTTAATTGATTATGACAGTAATACATACATAATAAGCAGATACAGAGATGTAACATTAATATCATAAGATCAACATTTACACTTGTTAATATCATCAATTACTCATGGTAGATTAACAATCAGATTCCAAAATTCACCAGCAAAGGATTGGGTAAAAATGTTTAACACAATAAAACCTGCAAGACCTATTGCCTCCCTAGGTCAATAAATGGACATAATACAATAATAACTTGAGACTCAAGTAAATGATGGTAAGAATACGACAGTTTGTAGCTCTACGCGTTTCGTGGCTTTTGAGCCACTCATCAGGAGCAAGGCGTAATGAATCTGTGATAGAATAATATTAGATCAATAATGTGATAAAAATGATAAGCGACATGAATGTGGAAAGGATGAATAAACCTTACCCCAAGTACATGTCTACTTGCTCAGATACACAAATCGGTGATGGGATGACCGGGTGACGCAAACCGTCCGGGGGCACCCCCGGCCGGGAGCTGTGGCAGGCGGCCCGGAAACATAACCCACACAGGCTTCACCCAGGGCGGGCATGGAACTAACGAGGCACTCCTGTGGGGGAACAAATAGGTGATGGAGCGGATAAGAATGTAAAAGTGAGCAGAAAAGTGCCCAAAGGAAAAGGTGAAAAGAAAATAATGGGCAAAAGAGCCCGTGCTGATAAAGGGTAAGCAGGGTGGGACAGTGAAGGTATCCCAAAGACAAAAGCAAAAGTGAGGGGTGAGAAAGTGATCCAAAAACATGCATGAAGAAAATGGATAGGAAACTTATCCATAGAAGACCAATAATGGAAGTGTGAACCGTGTAAGGAAAGTGAAGGGTGCACCATTACCTGTATTTAGAAAAATATATGGGAGAAGAGGCAGAAGAAAACCCTGACTGTGTGTGAACCCAAGTGCAGGCAACCTCGAGTGCCAGCCATTACCCAGGAAAATACCTGCATGTGCGTCGCCAGGGAATGCCCATCAACGCCACGACGCATGGCGGAAAGCAAGGAGGATGGGCTAGCAGCCGGGCTGACAAAGTCACCGGCCGAATGGCTAACATCCCCCAGTCCGCCCGCGGATGTAAGCTCCACGTGCAGGGACGCGGCGGCGTCAGAGTGACGTTGCGCGTTCAGCGTGGGACCGTGACGTCGACGCGCTGTGCGGGATCTCCACCCCCCCAGGCATAAGATGACGCGGGGGCAGGGGGAGGTCCGCAGAGCGCGACGCAACTCCCGGAAGTAAGGACAGAACCGGGCGGCACGGCAGTCCGATCACACCACACACCAACGGTGTAAATAGACCAAGACCACATGTCTATAAGGGACTTAATTATATATAAAAAATTATATATATATGAGTACTAGAAATTTTGAGAGGTTACTTAAATTAAAATAATATAATTGGATAAGAACAAGGGAGGCTAAATCGAAGGTCAATAATTTGCAAGAATGTAGTAAAGATAAACAAGTAGAGCATAACTAAGTACTTCCATCCCTAATTAGTTAAATGACAAAAAATGAAGGTTTTTAGGGACTTTAAGGAAATTATGTCCTGGTAAAGGTCATGTAATTCCATCCCTAGGGACTTTGAGTGAAACCATGACCTGGTAAGGTCACAAGTTTCCATCCCAATTTGTTGAGAAGGAGGAGAGCAAGGGGGCGGGACTTTATATGAAGTAAAAGGTAGCTGTAGAGTTGATTGGTGAGTATATAGGAATTTAATTGATTATGACAGTAATACATACATAATAAGCAGATACAGAGATGTAACATTAATATCATAAGATCAACATTTACACTTGTTAATATCATCAATTACTCATGGTAGATTAACAATCAGATTCCAAAATTCACCAGCAAAGGATTGGGTAAAAATGTTTAACACAATAAAACCTGCAAGACCTATTGCCTCCCTAGGTCAATAAATGGACATAATACAATAATAACTTGAGACTCAAGTAAATGATGGTAAGAATACGACAGTTTGTAGCTCTACGCGTTTCGTGGCTTTTGAGCCACTCATCAGGAGCAAGGCGTAATGAATCTGTGATAGAATAATATTAGATCAATAATGTGATAAAAATGATAAGCGACATGAATGTGGAAAGGATGAATAAACCTTACCCCAAGTACATGTCTACTTGCTCAGATACACAAATCGGTGATGGGATGACCGGGTGACGCAAACCGTCCGGGGGCACCCCCGGCCGGGAGCTGTGGCAGGCGGCCCGGAAACATAACCCACACAGGCTTCACCCAGGGCGGGCATGGAACTAACGAGGCACTCCTGTGGGGGAACAAATAGGTGATGAAGCGGATAAGAATGTAAAAGTGAGCAGAAAAGTGCCCAAAGGAAAAGGTGAAAAGAAAATAATGGGCAAAAGAGCCCGTGCTGATAAAGGGTAAGCAGGGTGGGACAGTGAAGGTATCCCAAAGACAAAAGCAAAAGTGAGGGGTGAGAAAGTGATCCAAAAACATGCATGAAGAAAATGGATAGGAAACTTATCCATAGAAGACCAATAATGGAAGTGTGAACCGTGTAAGGAAAGTGAAGGGTGCACCATTACCTGTATTTAGAAAAATATATGGGAGAAGAGGCAGAAGAAAACCCTGACTGTGTGTGAACCCAAGTGCAGGCAACCTCGAGTGCCAGCCATTACCCAGGAAAATACCTGCATGTGCGTCGCCAGGGAATGCCCATCAACGCCACGACGCATGGCGGAAAGCAAGGAGGATGGGCTAGCAGCCGGGCTGACAAAGTCACCGGCCGAATGGCTAACATCCCCCAGTCCGCCCGCGGATGTAAGCTCCACGTGCAGGGACGCGGCGGCGTCAGAGTGACGTTGCTCCTGATGAGTGGCTCAAAAGCCACGAAACGCGTAGAGCTACAAACTGTCGTATTCTTACCATCATTTACTTGAGTCTCAAGTTATTATTGTATTATGTCCATTTATTGACCTAGGGAGGCAATAGGTCTTGCAGGTTTTATTGTGTTAAACATTTTTACCCAATCCTTTGCTGGTGAATTTTGGAATCTGATTGTTAATCTACCATGAGTAATTGATGATATTAACAAGTGTAAATGTTGATCTTATGATATTAATGTTACATCTCTGTATCTGCTTATTATGTATGTATTACTGTCATAATCAATTAAATTCCTATATACTCACCAATCAACTCTACAGCTACCTTTTACTTCATATAAAGTCCCGCCCCCTTGCTCTCCTCCTTCTCAACAAATTGGGATGGAAACTTGTGACCTTACCAGGTCATGGTTTCACTCAAAGTCCCTAGGGATGGAATTACATGACCTTTACCAGGACATAATTTCCTTAAAGTCCCTAAAAACCTTCATTTTTTGTCATTTAACTAATTAGGGATGGAAGTACTTAGTTATGCTCTATTTGTTTATCTTTACTACATTCTTGCAAATTATTGACCTTCGATTTAGCCTCCCTTGTTCTTATCCAATTATATTATTTTAATTTAAGTAACCTCTCAAAATTTCTAGTACTCATATATATATAATTTTTTATATATAATTAAGTCCCTTATAGACATGTGGTCTTGGTCTATTTACACCGTTGGTGTGTGGTGTGATCGGACTGCCGTGCCGCCCGGTTCTGTCCTTACTTCCGGGAGTTGCGTCGCGCTCTGCGGACCTCCCCCTGCCCCCGCGTCATCTTATGCCTGGGGGGGTGGAGATCCCGCACAGCGCGTCGACGTCACGGTCCCACGCTGAACGCGCAACGTCACTCTGACGCCGCCGCGTCCCTGCACGTGGAGCTTACATCCGCGGGCGGACTGGGGGATGTTAGCCATTCGGCCGGTGACTTTGTCAGCCCGGCTGCTAGCCCATCCTCCTTGCTTTCCGCCATGCGTCGTGGCGTTGATGGGTATTCCCTGGCGACGCACATGCAGGTATTTTCCTGGGTAATGGCTGGCACTCGAGGTTGCCTGCACTTGGGTTCACACACAGTCAGGGTTTTCTTCTGCCTCTTCTCCCATATATTTTTCTAAATACAGGTAATGGTGCACCCTTCACTTTCCTTACACGGTTCACACTTCCATTATTGGTCTTCTATGGATAAGTTTCCTATCCATTTTCTTCATGCATGTTTTTGGATCACTTTCTCACCCCTCACTTTTGCTTTTGTCTTTGGGATACCTTCACTGTCCCACCCTGCTTACCCTTTATCAGCACGGGCTCTTTTGCCCATTATTTTCTTTTCACCTTTTCCTTTGGGCACTTTTCTGCTCACTTTTACATTCTTATCCGCTCCATCACCTATTTGTTCCCCCACAGGAGTGCCTCGTTAGTTCCATGCCCGCCCTGGGTGAAGCCTGTGTGGGTTATGTTTCCGGGCCGCCTGCCACAGCTCCCGGCCGGGGGTGCCCCCGGACGGTTTGCGTCACCCGGTCATCCCATCACCGATTTGTGTATCTGAGCAAGTAGACATGTACTTGGGGTAAGGTTTATTCATCCTTTCCACATTCATGTCGCTTATCATTTTTATCACATTATTGATCTAATATTATTCTATCACAGATTCATTACGCCTTGCTCCTGATGAGTGGCTCAAAAGCCACGAAACGCGTAGAGCTACAAACTGTCGTATTCTTACCATCATTTACTTGAGTCTCAAGTTATTATTGTATTATGTCCATTTATTGACCTAGGGAGGCAATAGGTCTTGCAGGTTTTATTGTGTTAAACATTTTTACCCAATCCTTTGCTGGTGAATTTTGGAATCTGATTGTTAATCTACCATGAGTAATTGATGATATTAACAAGTGTAAATGTTGATCTTATGATATTAATGCTACATCTCTGTATCTGCTTATTATGTATGTATTACTGTCATAATCAATTAAATTCCTATATACTCACCAATCAACTCTACAGCTACCTTTTACTTCATATAAAGTCCCGCCCCCTTGCTCTCCTCCTTCCCGACCCAAAGCACATGTCAAAACACCAAGAAATTATTTAAGACAAAGCGCTGGAGAGTACTGACCTGGCCAGCAATGGTTTGTGTGGAATGTGTTTGTTTTGGGTTTTGTTTCTTCCCTTTTTGGTGTCATACCAATATAAACAAAAGAAATAAACATGAGAATGCCTAACCATTTGTAATCACAGAAATTTTCAGGGTGAAGTGGTGCATTATCAGACAGAAATGCAGGGGTGTCAATATTTTTGGACATGACTATATATATATATATATATATATATATATATATACACACACACATACACACACACTGTATATGTATGTAAATGTATATATATATATATATATATATATATATATATATATATATATATATATATATATACACACACACACACACATCACTTCAGCTATACTTTACATTTAATAAATTATCAGGCTCTCCTATTTAAAACAAGGCCCCCTGACTTTCTGGCACCAGGTGAAAGAGATATGAGCTCCTTTAGTTTCATAATTCTAGATACATTACCTGCAATTCTCCCGGGGTTTCTGTGTCCTGGTGGGCTTTTTTATTAAACCTTCCTGAGATTTGATAATCCTTCTAATATAATACCCTGGGGAGGTACAGCTTAGTAGAAAAATATATTGCAATGTCACTGTGGGATGGGGCACAATATCATATATATTATAAGGTAAACCACCGGGATACTTATCTGTACAAATATAGATTAGAACAGTGTATACAGCCGTGGCCAAAAGTTTTGAGAATGACACAAATATACATTTTCACAAAATCTGCTGCTTCAGTGTTTTTAGATCTTTTTGTCAGATGTTGCTATGGTATACTGAAGTATTATTACAAGCATTTCATAAATGTCAAAGGCTATTATTGACAATTACATTAAGTTTATGCAAAGAGTCAATATTTGCAGTGTTGATCCTTCTTTTTCAAGATTTTTGCAATTCTCCATGGCACGCTGCCAATCAACTTCTGGGCCACATCCTAATTGATGGCAGCCCATTCTTGCATAAGCAATGCTTAGAGTTTGTCAGAATTTGTGGGGTTTACCTGCCTCTTGAGGGCTGACCACAGGTTTCTAATGGGATTAAGGTCTGGGGAATATCCTGGCCATGGACCCAAAATGTTGATGTTTTGTTCCCCAAGCCACTTAGTTATTGCTTTAGCCTTATGGTGAGGTGCTCCATCATGCTGGAAAAGGCATTATTTCTCACCAAACTGTTCTTGTATGGTTGGGAGAAGATGTTCTCGGAGGATGTTTTGTACTATTCTTTATTCATAGCTGTGTTCTTTGGCTAAATTGTGAGTGAGCCCACTCCCTTGGCTTAGAAGCACCCCAACACATGAATGGTCTCAGGATGCTTTACTGTTGGCATGACACAGGACTGATGGTAGCGCTCACCTTTTCTTCTCCAGGCAAGGTTTTTCCGGATGCCCCAAAAAATCAGAAAAGGAGATTTATCAGAGAAAATAACTTTACTCCAGTCCTTAGCAGTCCAAACCCTGTACCTTTTACAGAATATCAGTCTGTCCTCCCTGATATTTTTCCTAGAGAGAAGTGGCTTCTTTGCTACTAGGCCATCCTCCAAAAGTCTTCTAATGCCGCGTACACACGATCAAACAATCCGGTGGAAAAGTCCGGCGGACTCAAGTCCGCCGAACAATCCCCCTGTGTGTAGCCTCCGGCGGGCTTTTTTTACCCAAAAGTACGGCAGACTTAGAAAGTAGTTTTGCACTCCAATCTTTCCGCGGGACTCACATTTCAGCAGACAATCCAGCCGTGTGTATGCCAGTCCGCCGTACTTTTGAACTGAACTGACTTTTCCCGCCCGGAGAAAAGTCCGCTCAGTTTGAGCGCGTCTCCAGTTAGCTGGGGCCAGCGAAGGAGGCGTCGCTGGCCCCGTCACCTGGTATGGACTTAAAGGGGAACCCCAATGCCAAAAAAAATCGGCGTGGGGGTCCCCCCAGGTCCACATCAGACCCTTGTCCGAGCACGCTACCCGGCCAGCCGCGTGCCCTCAACATGGGGGGGTGCCTTGGGGAAGGGGGGCCGTGCGGCCCCCCCACCCCAAAGCACCTTGTCCCTATGTTGATGAGGACAAGGGCCTCTTCCCGACAACCCTGGCCGTTGGTTGTCGGGGTCTGCGGGCGGGGGGCTTATCGGAATCCGGGAGCCTCCTTTAATAAGGGGGCCCCCGGATCCCGGCCCCCCACCCTATGTGAATGAGTATGGGGTACAATGTACCCCTACCCATTCACCTGTAAATAAAAGTAAAAAAACACAACACACAAGTGTTAAAATAGTTTATTGCACAGCTCCGGGGGTCTTCTGTCCGTCTTCGGGGGTTTTCTCACCGGACTCCTCCGCTATCTTCTGCTAGCTCTTTTGCTAGCCGAGAAGCTCGGCTTTCTTCTTCGCCGCCGCCCTCTTCTTCCGACTTCGGGGGTCTTGTCCTCCTCTTCGGTACTTCTTGCCGGTCTTCTGTCGCCGCCGTCGCCACTGTCGACGTCTTCTGTTCTTCTCTTCTTCTCTTCAGATGTTGCCTCATCGCTCTCTCAGCTCACAATGACCGGGACACGGCGCGCGGCGACTTATATAGGGACATCACCGGATGGACTGGTGTCTTTATTCAACCTTACTAACTATGAAACTATGAAACTATGTCCCCGCCCAGTATGATGTCACAGTCCTAGCATCCTCTGGGACTGTGACATCATACTGGGGTGGGGGGCCGTGCTGCCATTCCTGAGCAAGCTTTACACTGGTGGTGCCCCGATCTCACAGCTGAATCAACTGTAGGAGAAGGTCCTGGCGCTTGCTGGACTTTCTTGGGTGCCCAGAAGCCTTCTACACAATTGCAGTGGCAATTAATTACAATTCATCTGATCATTCTTCATAACATTCTGGAGTATATGCAAATTGCCATCATAAAAACTGAGGCAGCAGACTTTGTGAAAATTAATATTTTTGTCATTCTCAAAACGTTTGGCCACGGCTGTCCGTATCAGCCATAAGCCCTGAATAAATACACAATGGGCGAGATTTACTAATGAATAGGTAAAAACAGGGAAAATCAACATTTGATTGAATTAGAAATGAAGTGAAAATTCAGACTCACCCCTTTTGAGAACAATAACAGGCTGAAATGGATGGGAGGACTTGGATATAAAAAAAATACAGAGAGAGAATAACTCCAAAGGGAACAACACAGCAGTGTAATAGTCACAAAATTTGAAAATATTTATTAACCACTTCAGCAATGCTGTACCCAAACTAAATTTGCGTATTTTTTTCCCCACAAATAGAGATTTTTTTTGGTGGTATTTGATCACCCTTGTGGTTTTATTTTTTTGCGCTATAAACTAGTGATAATTAAAAAAAAAAAAAACAACATTTTCTACTTTTTTGCTATAATAAATACCCCCCCATTTTTTTAAGAAAATACACATTTATTCATCAGTTTAGGCCGATATATATTCTTCTGCATATTTCTGGTAAAAAAAAAAAAAAAAGCGCAATAAGCAAATATTGATTGGTTTGCGCACAAGTTATAGCGTCCACAAACTATGGAAAAGATTTATGGCATTTTTATTATTTTTCTTTTTTTTTTACTAGTAATGGCAGTGATCTGCGATTTTTAGCAGTATTGCGACATTGCGACAGACAGATCGGACACTTTTGACACATTTTTGGGACCACTGAGATTTATACAGAAATCAGTGCTATAAAAATGCACTGACAGGAAAGGGGTTAACACTAGGGGGCGATCAAGGGGTTAAACGTGTGTTCCTTTAGTGTATTCTAACTGTATGGGGATAGGACTGAATAAGAGAGGAGACATAGCACTGTTCCTACTTACTAGGAACAAAAGGCATGTCTCCTCCCCTCTGACAGCACAGGGATTTGTGAGGATAAAAAGAAAATTCTGGACAGCCGCACTACAAGGGAAATTTCTTTTGCCTTTTATTGAAAAATCAGGATCACACTGTACAAGCCGCAGCAAAGCGATACAAAAAAGGACTGACGCGTTCACACTACAAACAGTGATTACTCAATTACACACTCAAAACCTTGTGCTGGCGCTCGTGTACGTGATTGCGCATCGGGATCGCTGGCCACGTGCATCGGGTCCATCTGGTGGCCAAACAGGGGAAGGACATACCCATACGGGATTTCTTCCCAGGAGAGCCATTCTGCCACAGTATATATGCGTGAGCAGGTCGGGAACCGGTTAAGAGTTCCACAAAAAGGCAACATTTACCACACCACAGTAAAAACCTTTAAAGACAACGGTGTCTGATAGTATTAAAAAGATGAACTAAAACGGGTGCACGGTAAGGAGAGTTTAGCCTATAAAATAATTTAAATTAGGGGTATGGGTATCACCATCCAAGATTTCAGACAATAAAGAAGAGGTGGGTAGATATAATAAGGGCTACTCCACAATACATGTTTACCCTTAATCACCCAATGTTCATGGGACTATTTCGGTACCTAATATCACAAAAACCATTACTCTTGGGTAATGCTCCCCACAAGTAAGTAGGGGTATAATTGGTGTTGGTGTAGACGTAACCTCGACTAGTTTTGCGGCACTTGCCGCTTCCTCAGGAGGCGTCAACCCAAACATCTGAAGAAGATACAATGCAAGATTAGAATAACAAAGGATCAAAAAAGACAAACAAAAATTAATTATTGATCATAACATAGCATTGGAGTATTTAGTTACATCTATTTGACTCGCCAACAAAGCCCAAAAAGGGTTACAGATGGCATAACTGAGACACCCTGGTATGGGTGTTCCCCCTGGGGACGGACACAGGGGAGGGGGGGTTGGAAAAATTCTATAAATAAAATAAATTAAGATGTCATAGGGGGTTACATTTAAAAGCTTACACCAAGACGAGAGGAAGGAAGAGAGATAAGAAAAGGTAGAGAAACAAGGGAAAGGGGGAGAAAAAAAGGGGGGAAATGGGGGAGAACGGGAAAATGGGGGAGAACGGGAAAATGGGGGGGGGGAAGGATAAAGGGGGAAAGGAGGGGGATAAAGGGAGGAAAAGGGGAAATGGAAGGGGGGAGAAGGGGGGGAATAGGGAGGGTAAAGGGGAAGTGCCAGGGTGAAGGGAAGAGGGGGGAATCTAGCGGGTCTAGATCTAGATCTAAAACGGGTGCACACCGAATCTGGTGCAGCTGTACATAGAAACCATTCAGATTCTTACTTCAGCTTGTGCAATTAAGCTTTGACAATAACTAGAAGCTTCACCAGATACTGTGTGCACCAGTTTTAGTAAATCTCCCCAAAAATGTCCCGAAAAAATAATATGTAACCATTCCCCAGTGCACATTTCCCTCTACCAGACACCATACAACTAAGATTATTCTTTAGACTTCTGCTCCTTTAAAGCCGATGCAAACGACAATATATACATGATTTTTCGCGGTGAAAGTGTTAACTCAGCGTGAGCTTCACGCATTTCATATTCAGGGAGGGTAACATGTATCAGATTCAGAGGATTCTTTGAAGCAACCACTAATCTACATTGATATGAAATTTTCTCTGCTAGAGAGCTAAAACCCAATGACTAATAGTTTAATTTTCTTGTCAGCCGATAGCAAACTTCACTTAATATACTGTATTAATTTGTGGAGTTGGTAAACATTTGAAAATATGACAAGGAATTGAGGAGAGGAAGTGTGATATCCTGTACTGGAGATCCTATCGCACAGATGCCATACATTCTGGAAATGGAACACATTTAACCCCAAGGCTCTGTCTTATCTGGGATATTGTTCTGCTACACCGAGGAATCCTGATGTGCATTTATTTTGGCTCAAACAAAACGATATATTCTTCCTAATTATTATCTACGGTAAACACAATTATATGAACAGACATCAGATGAATATTAAAATGTGCCGCAGTGCAAATATTAAACAGGGATTATAGCATATACATTCGTTTCAAGCAATGCAAAACAGCCAGCATTATCACATTGCATTGTGGATGCTACTAAGCAAATTCAAGCTGAACTCCAGGCAAACAGCTAAATACTTATAAGGGGTATTTGGGGTATTTGATGAATCGTTCATCTGTCTCTCTCTTCTCCTATCAGCATGTTTCTGGTTGGCACATGTGTCTGCAGCACATCTGATTGTCTCCCGGTCCTTCCCCCATCAGTCCTCTCCTATTCTAAAGCCCTGTACACACAATCCGAAAATCGCACGGAAAATAACGCTTTCGAAGTGATCGTACGATAATCTGATCGTTAGTACACAGCTTTTTCGATAGCCGATCACGACAGTTCCTCCGATATCTGAGCAGACAAACAGAAATTTGTTTTTCGTACAATACCAGATTGGATGTTTTTTGTTTAATCAGTACACTTTCCATTCAAAAATACAATACATATGCATCACATGACATCACTTCCAAATTTTTATTCTGTCAAGCGTGAATATTCGTAACTTTAGTAAACTCTTCAGTTTCGATCTGAAATTAGCATGCAAATAAAAACGGATGATCATTCATCCTATAAACTCATTGTGTGTACAAGGTCATAAATACTGTTGTATAGGAGATTGTAAGGGGCTGATATCAAGTGAAAATCAGGAACCTATATTGGTGCGGGCAATGTTTGCGTCATGCCACAGCATACTTAATAACAGTAAAAATGTTGT
This sequence comes from Lithobates pipiens, assembly GCF_037356315.1. Lineage (NCBI taxonomy): Eukaryota > Metazoa > Chordata > Amphibia > Anura > Ranidae > Lithobates > Lithobates pipiens. The sequence goes on from NW_027507755.1 coordinate 12,402,001, forward strand.
CTGTGGTGTCACTGGAAGAAAAAAGTGCCCTGCCATTAGTGTGAGGAAAAAAAAAATCCCCCTGTGTCAATTAAAAATACATCTGCATTGGTGCTGTCACTAGAAGGTGATTTTTTTTTCTGTGTTTATGGTGTCAGTAGAAGGAAAAATTCCCCTTTGTGGGTGGTGTCATGGGAGGGAAAAAATTCCCCCTTGTCACAGGAAAGGAAAAAAATCCCCTTTTCTGGCAGGGTCAATGAGAGGAACACATTTCGATTTTGTCAGTGGTGACAGCAGAGGGAAACAATTCATGTTCGTTGGTGGTGGTGTCAGTTAAAAGAAAAAAAATCAGTGGTGTCAGTTGTGTAAGTGGAAGAAAGAGGTTACCTTTGTTGGTGGTGTCACTGGGAGGAAACATTCCCTTAGCCCTTGTACACACGGTCGGACATTCCGACAACCAAACCCATCGGATTTTGTCCGAAACTGTTGCATACACACAGTCGGACAAAGTTGTCAGAAAATCTGATCGTACATAACGTGATGACGTTATTTCGTTAGGACGGGACTACGTTCAGGCTAGTAGCCAATAGCTTTGGTCTAGGAATTTGATCTGAGCATGTGTGGCACTTTGTGCGATCAGAATTCTCTACACATGATCGGACAAAACTTTTATAGCCCAGCTGGAAAATTTGGTCCGTCGGATACTCCGACGGAAACAGTCCGATGGAGCCCACACACTATCGGATCATCCAACAACACGGTCCTATCGGACATTGTCCATCGGAATGTCCGACCGTGTGTACAAGGGCTAAGTTTGTGGGGTCAGTGTAAGGAAAAATTCCCCTTTGTCAGTGGAGGAAAAAAACCTGAAAATTGTATACTCACCTTTCCGTAATTTTCCTTTCCTGACGCATCTTCATGGCAGCATACACATACGAGTTGTGATTCCGCCCCCAAAACCTGATAGGAATGAATAGCTATAAATTGTAAGAAAGGACCCCCACCGCAGTATTCTCTGTATCTATCACCCAAGAAGGGAGGGCATCTGTATGCTGCCATGAAGATGTGTCAGGAAAGGAAAATTACGGAAAGGTGAGTATACAATTTTCTGTTTTCCTGTCGCATCATGGCAGCATACACTTTGGGAAATAACTCGCAAACTGGGTGGGTATAAGCAAAAATATGTTTATTTAACAAGCAATTGAGGTATTGTCTTGAATGATTGACCTCTCGAAATCCACAGTGGTCAACTGCGGAATCCACCTTGTGATGTGTCATAAATGTATTCCTAGATGACCAGGTAGCAGCTCTGCATATAGTCTCAGAGTCTATCCTGCAGTAAGCTGATCATGAAGTTACCACTGCCCTGGTGGAGTGAGCCTTCAAGTCCTCAGGTATTTGCATCTGCCACGATGAATAGGTTTTCTTGATGAACTTCACCATCCATGAGGCAATGGTCCAAGAGGAGGCTGCCTGCCCCTTCCTGAAGCCATGAGGAATAACTATAAGATTATCTGTTTTCCTGAACGGGCTAGTTGCAGCGAGGTATGCCGAGATGTTGCCTTTTATATCCAGTGAATGTGAATCGCCCTGATCTGTAAGGAGGGCCGGAAGACTTATCTCTTGGTTAAAGTGAAAAGAGGAGACCACTTTTGGAATGAAACGGTCAAAAGGTCTTAGGACCATTTTGTCTGGATAGAAGATTAAGTAGGGCTCTTTTGCCAGTAATGCTTGCATTTCCGATAATTTTTTGCAGAGGTTATGGCAATGAGGAATGTGACTTTAAGCTTTAGGTCCCATAGGGAGATGGTTTAAAAAATGTTTACAGAGATAATGATTCCAACACTATTGACAGATCCCATGCTGCGAAGGTAGGTTTCCTGGGAGGTCTTAGCTTCAGACAGGCTTTTTGGAACTGTATGAAGCGAGGATCTTGGGCCCATTTAATTCCTGTCATAGCCGACAGTGCTGAAACTTGTACTTTTATTTATTTAATTTGATCCAAGGCCTTTTTCCAGACTCAACTGGAGGAATTTGAGGATCTTTGATACTTCTGGCGAGGATGTGTTCCAAGATTGTTGTTGTGCAAATGAGATGACATTTTCCCTGTAAGAACTGTTGATAGCGGCCTTTCTGGCTTGGAGTAGTGTTTCCACCACTTTTTGAGAACAGCCCTGATCTAGGATCCTAGACCTTTCAGCCTCCATGCCATTAGATGTAGCTTCTCTGGTGCCGGATGAAGAAATTGGAGCGTAAGTCTGCTGTTATCAGAAGAAGAATTGAGTTCTCTATGCTCAGCTGGAGAAAAGTTGTAAACCATAGCTTTCTTGTAAAAAGGGGATCGCTGCTAACACTGTTGATGTTGACCTTTTGAGCCTGAGCAGGAACCTTGCTATGAGAGGTGTTGGAGGGAAGATGTAACCCAGATGGAAGTTCCAAGGGTGTTGTAGGCAAGGGGCCTCTCAGGAAGGGGCTGAAAACTAAAAGGGCTTGAAAGGCTGCTCTCATTTCTAGTATGTTCGAGACAACATCCTGAGTCTTGAACGGCCAACAGCCCTGAACTGCTTGGTACTAGTAGCGTGCTCCCCATCCCTCCATGATGGCATCTGATGTGACCACTTCCTGTAGAGGGGGAACTATGTGCCTGAATTTCTTGAAATTGTGTACCCAAGTCCACTACCATATTGACCGTTTGACTTCTTTGGAGATAAGAATTGTCTGAAGCATCGACACTCCATTCCACTGTCTCAGAAATTAGTTATGAAATGCCCACTGTGCCAATTGAACCATTGGGATGGTTGCGGACATTTACCCCAGAGTGCTGAGGTACGCTCTGGCCACTAGCGCCACTGCTAGTAACAGTTTCTGCATTTCTTGGATTAAAGGGGCTATCTTCTCTTGAGGAAGTTCTATTGTGTTCAACCAGATGTCCAGCTCTGCTCCCAGGAAGATCATCCTTTGTGTGGGTTGGAGATTGCTCTTTCCCCAATTTATCAGCCAACCGAAATGATGCAGAGTGGAAATCAGCATCTTCCAATGATGAATAAGGGATTCATGGCTGTCTCATAGTAGGAGGATGTCATTCAGGCAATGATACATTCTTATGCCTTGTACACACGGTCAGACATTCCGACGACAAAATCCGTTGGATTTTTTTCTGACGGATTTTGGCCCAAACTTGTCTTGCATACACATGGATGCACAAAGTTATCAGAAAATCCAATCGTTCAGAACGAGGTGACATACAACACATATGACAGGACTATAAAGAGGCCAGTAGCCAATAGCTTTCGTCTTGTAATTTATTCTGAGCATGTATGGCACGTTGTGCGTCGGAATTCTCTACACACAATCGGAATTTAAATGATTGAATTTTGTTGACGGAAAATTTTAGATCCAGATCTCAAACTTTGTGTCGGAAATTCCCAACGGAAAAAGTCAAATGGAGCCCACAAATGATCGGAACACAGTCCGATCGCACATTTTCCGCCAGAAAGTCTGACCGTGCATACAGGGCATTAGACCCCTCTCCCTCAGGAAGGCTATCACGGGTAACAGGACTTTTGTGAATATTCTGGGGGTGGCAGAAATTCCGAATTGTAGACTTTGGAATTGAAAATGCTGATGTTATACTGTAAACCAAAGGAACTTATGAAAAGTAACGTATATTGGGATGTGAAGATATGTATCTGATAAATCAATGGATAGCATCTAATCTCCTAGATTTATTGCACGAAGGATTGACTGTAAACTTTCCCTCTTGAATGCTTCTACCAGAATTGTTTTGTTGAGATTTTTTAGGTCTAATACTGGGCACAGATCCCCCGTCTTTTTGTTTACCAAAAATAGTGGGGAGTAGAAGCCTTTCCCTCCCTGGAGCAATGGTGCTTCCACCATTGCCCATTTCTGAAGTAGATCCTGGACGCAATGCTGTCAACCTGTTGCATTAAACTGGTCCCTCGGAATTCAGATTTAGAATTTCCACTTGTGACCAAATTGAATGGTGGCCACTGTCCAAGGTTTTTTTGCTTTCCACCTAAACATGCATGAATTTCTTGAGCATGGCTCCTACCAAAGCAGGCTGAATGGGAACACCTTCAAAAAGACTTCTGTTGGTCTCCTGTGGCGGAAGGTTTTGGTTTTTGGAACTTTAAGATGGATGTCTGGGGGTTCCTCCAGTTTCTCATATACTGCTTCCTGGGTCTATAGGACTTTGCCTCCCTATAACTTTCTGGAAGATTACGTCTGTGAGGTGGTGGCATTTGTTGTCTTGATTTCATGTCTGAAGGAATAAGCCCTGATTTTCCATTGGTAACTTTTGATATGGCTGTGTCCAGTTTTGTTCCAAAAAGGTTTGTTCCTTCGAGTGGAATTTTACACCAGTTGGTCTTCCAGGCGGCATCTGCTGCCCAGGGCTTAAGCTATAGGCTCCAAGGGTGATTACTGAAACCAGCATCGCTCGTGAGGAAGATCTGATTGTATCCACTGAAGCCTCCGCAACAAAATCTCTGGCGAGACTAAGTTCCTGAAGGACTGTGATTGCCTTCTCTTGTTCGGCCACTTCTAGAATTCGTTTTTCAATATTGGATGTCCAGCTGGAGATGGCCTTCCCTACCACTGCTAATGCAATGGCTGGTCTCGAATAAGCTCTTTTTAAATCAAGATTGATTTTACAGTCTAACACATCTCTGAATGTTACTGCATCCTCGATAGGTAGTGTTACGTACATGGCTAAATGCATTAGCGATGCGTCTACCACTGGAACTGACAGTAAGCCCTTGTACACACGGTCGGACATTCCGATGGACAATGTCCGATAGGACCATGTTGTCGGATAAAACAGTGTGTGTGCTCCCTCGGACGGTTTCCGTCTGAGTATCAGACGGACCACGTTTTCCAGCTAATTCCGATCAGACAAAGTGCCACACATGCTCAGATCAAATTCCTAGACCAAAGCTATTGGCTACTAGCCTGAACGTAGTCCCGTCCTAACGAAATAACGTCATCACATTAAGTACGATCAGATTTTCTGACAACTTTGTCCGACTATGTGTATGCAACAGTTTCGGACAAAATCCGACGGATTTGGTTGTTGGAATGTCCGACCGTGTGTACAAGGGCTTATAGATTTACGTTAGGTTCTTTTAGTGGGTATAGTTTTGATAGTCTATTGTTAAGACTGGTCTGTTTCACTGGTTTTTGCCACTCTTCTTTGATCAGGTCTTCCAATTCATCAATGAGTGGAAATGATTCTGGGTCCTTTGTCAGATTTGGAAATGTATTTTTGTATTTTTCGTGGAGTTTCTTAAGGCTCCTCCCATCCGATTACCATCTTCATGGATTTTACAAATGGCTCTATCAGCGTAAAGTCGAATTCTGCTGAAACCTCCAAATCTTCGCTATCAGATGAGGCCTCTGACTTCTTTGACGTGTTGGGTGCAACTGCCGAAGTACTCTGAACAAATTTATCTGCTTCAGGAACTGATACTTGCAGGATCGATTCTCTGACAGATTCTCTGATGATGCCTGTCACTTCCCTGGCGTCCAACTCTTTTTCCCCTAGTAGCTTCCTTGAAGCTGTATGTCAGGCCAATTTTCCTGGGAGCGCTATGGTGCTGCAGACCCAGCAGGAATTTGCGGTTGGACAGGAACAATGGCTGGGCAATGATGGCCTGTGTGAGGAGGATCTCCTATGGCAGGAGTGAAGATGCCGTGAGGATGATTTTGAGCGGGTTCTCCTGCGATTTAAGCTGCTCCCTCTGTGGCCCGAGTGGCTTCTTCTGCAATCTGAGAGGCTTCGCCTATGACCTGAGCGTCTCCTTCTGTGTGATCATTCTATGCATCTTGAATTCGATGACCTTGTGTACCTGATAGGGTTGTCCAATAAGGCAGCATTAGTGACAGGCTCTCTTTTTCTATATCTTCATTACTTACCAATCCGTCCCCTTACCTGTTAGGCTGTGGATGGTCTGCTGGGGCAGCGGGCTCCATCAAGAGTGATAGAAAACCTCCACCTGAAAGTGTATGGTGATAGCAGGTCACATACAGATAGTAAGTTAGTACCCAAGAAAAACTCCAGAAGAGAGTGCCTAGCTACTGTACATGCCTGATTTTAACCACACTTGTGAGTAGTTCTCATGTTACTTGTAATAAATTCTTGTTATTCAGCTACACTTAGAAGGCGCCTGTGCTTTTCCTTTTGTGAGTCATATGTAAGTCAGATGTTTGTAACTCGGGGAATGCCTGTACTTTTTACATTTCGTTTTAGATAGAGAAGGGGAGAATTAAAACTGCAATCAGTTTATTTCCTGCTCTAACCTGTTGGGAATATTTTCCTTTCATACCCTATCCTGGAACTGCAACAGGAAGTAAGAAGACATTTCCTAATACAGTCAGTAGAGCAAACATCTGACTTACATATGACTTAAAGAGGAGCTCCAGTCATTTTTGTGCTTATTAAAAATCAGCAAGTACAAAAAGTGTAGCTGCTGACTTTTAATAAGCACGCACCCACCTGTCCTACAATCCAAGAATGTGGCCACCTGAACCCTTGATTCGCTCCCTCGCCTCTCCCCGGCGCCATCACTTAAACTGTGGACACCAGGCTGTAACAACTTGTGGTCTCACTGCGCCTGCTGAATGGCCAGGCAATCTTCTGAGACCTGTGACGTGTCCCAGAAGACTACAGGGAGGGAGGGGGAGAGGAGAACTTCTGCTGGGATCACCTAGGCGATCCAGGCAGAAGTAGGAGCGGGTACCTGTCAAAACCAAGTACCGGCTGCCCCCCCAAAAAAATTACATGCAAAATGTGGCAGGGGAGGAGTGCTTGAAGCGGCACTTCCCCTTTTGGGTGGAACTCCACTTTAAGAACAGAGGCAGTGTAATGTTACGCTGGTCCTCAAAACTGCCAGGCGGCCATCTTGCTGCTTACCCAATGCTGCCAAAATTTCACTTACAAAGTGTACCCGTTCCAATGTACGTACAAATTCAACTTTAAGCGTTACTAAACCCAGGACCCTGCATGCAATATATATGGTCTCTAAGGATGGGCTCAGGCGTGTACGCAACTACACGCTCCCGCACCCGCCAGGAAGCTGAAACTGCACAGCGCTAATCACATGTAGTGAGACCTTTTCCGATCTGTGCAGTCGTGGATCGGAAAATATCTCACTGGCTGTGATTAGCGCCATGCATTGTCAGCCTTCTGCCAGCGGGCGTGGGCGCAGGCACGGGCATGGGCACGTGGGGTTGTGAACACACCTGAGCCCATCTCCCACAGTACACAGAATATGGAAATGCTATTATTTAAGTAAATACTGTATAAACTGCTAAATACCTTTTCTCATCAGCAGTATATAGCAAGCTTGTGACTTCTATGAGTGTTTGGTTAAAGCTTGTAGGAGGTGTTTTAATTCTCCTCTGACTGTTCTATGAGGCTGCATGACCCCTGACCCTCTGTCTAGACAGTGCTGATCACATGCACCCTCCCGAGAAAAAACAAAAAAACTCTCTAACAATGCACACCAAACTGAGCATGTGCAGCTTGTCCCCTAGCTCTGTAGATATCAGGAGATATATTGGAGACAGTGGAAGAAGGAGATGATCAGAGATGACAGGATCAAACAGCTTTTTTACACAATGCAAATAATTAACCCCTTAGGCTCCACAGTGAGTATATCAAGCATGCTTTACTTTATATACTGACTGATTTTACTGTTGTGGGTTTAGTAACACTTTAAGAACAAACATACAGAACCTGGAAAATGAGGAACAGGTGGAACCACTGATGGTGCTGTGATCAATGCTATTTGCCGAAATGCATTAGCCCTTTTTTATACTCTACATCACATAAGTAATAAAAAAAAAAAAAAATAAAAAAAAAATATATATATATATATATATATATATATATATATATATATATATATGGACTTTGGAGTTGCCAGCTCTATTATTCGTTTCAAACATACATAATTTATCTTTGTTCATAACTCGGGGACAGCCTTTATGAGGGTCATTGCTCCCTTTAGCCACCTACCGCCCGCTGTATAGTAAAATGACAGCAGGCAGGATCCCCTCTCATATGATGTCTCCCCAGTTTTTCCGCTCTCGCAGACCCGCGAGGGGCACACCCTAGGACACGGCATGATGGTACGGCTCTTTACTTATGTGATCAGCTGCGTCCAAACACAGTCGGTCACATGTAAACACGGAAATGCTGTTTATCGGATCTTCTCGCCTCACACTGACAGAGTGTGAGGAGAGGAGAGCTGATCAGCAGCATCTCCACACAGAGGAGACTGTACAGATAATCAGGGCATTGACTATCAGTGCAGCCCCAACAGTGCCCATCAATGCCACCAATCAGTGCCCATCAGTGATGCCAGTCAGTGCTGCCTTTCAGTGCCCATCAGTACTCACCAGTGCTGCCTATTCATGCCACCTATCATTGCCCATAAGTGCCGCCTATCAGTGCCCATCAGTGACACCTATCGTGCCACATATTAGTGCCTCTTCATCAGTGCTCATAAGTGCCGCCATTCAGTGCTCATCAATGAAGCCTCATCAGCGCACATCAGTGAAGGAGAAAAATTACTTAGTATGACGGAAAATACTAATGCGCTCCACCTAACTAATTACTAAATGTCTAAGAAATATATATTAAGGAAGCAGCCAGCACGAAATAGTGATCTCTACACCAAAATTAATAAATAAAATAAATAAATAAATGCGGCGCTGCCTAAAAATTTTATATACTAAAGTGCAATAACTAAAATGAATTATAGACTAAAAGTGCAAAGGTGAATCTGTCTCACTAAAGTGATAAAATGTGCAACAATGGAACAATGAGTATAATACATCTAATATGCAATATAATAAATAATCATATACGTGCATAAATAATCAAAATTCATAAGTGAAATTCATTCCAAAATATAAAATTGAAAAAATAAAAATTGCCAAATAGGCAATAATGTGCAAAATGCAATAATAGACGGTGATCATCAAATAAAGTCAATGCATATAATTGGTGACCATATAACAAAGTCCATGCAAAAAACTTATGAAGTGATTTCCAATACGTGACAATCCACTGCAAACTTCAGTGCCCAACTTGTGCACCACCAGTTTCCCCCAGCCTCTCACCTCAAGTATATGGCAAAAAAGCGCTGTATATACCCAGATGTTACTCCATCCTTATCAATCCAGCCTCAGTTATATACCGCTGTATATGTACAGTTATTGATTTCCCAATTTCTCCAAATACATCCAGTTATAATTGGTGGTACATATGGGATGGAAGAAAAACAAGGGGGGCTCTCATGTGTAGTATTAAAACACAGCTTTAATAGAAAAATATATCCTCACTTACATGTAAGCAAATGACAGCAAACTCGTAGCAGACACGAACTTCCGGTCTCGCCCGCGACCGGAAGTGATATGTGCAACACCTAGCTCCTTCCCTTAGGGGGCTTATTATATTGCATATTAGATGTATTATACTCATTGATCCATTGTTGCACATTTTATCACTTTAGTGAGACAGATTCACCTTTTCACTTTTAGTCTATAATTCATTTTAGTTATTGCACTTTAGTATATAAATTTTTTTAGGCAGCGCCGCATTTTTTTATTTATTTTATTGAGAAAAATTACTTATTTACAAAAATGACTGACAGAAACTAAGAAAAACTTTTTTTTTTTAGCAAAAAATAAAAAAAAGGCGGTGATTAAATACCACCAAAAGAAAGCTCTATTTGTGTGAAAAAAAATGCAAAAAAATTAATTTGGGTACAGCGTTGCATGGCCGCGCAATTGTCATTTTGACAATGGTTACAGTACACACAAAGTGGGGTGACTCTCCCAAATGGTGTGTGTGTGTGGGGGGGGGGGGGGGGTTGAAGGTGGTTATAATTCTTCCCTACAAAACAAACAAAAAAAAATGTTTAGATTACACATACACTCTAATTTCTCTCCCATATCTGGTGGGATATTCGGAAAAATAAACATATTAATTATGTTTGCGCTTGCTTTGGGGGGGAAAAAAAATACGTTTAATAAAAGCAACGATTAAATTGACTGAATGGAAGGGAATCACAATGAAACGGGAGACAAAATATCTGTATCCACCGAGGCTGGCATCAAAGGAGCGCATTAAACCAAAGGAAGAGCCAGCTCTATTAGGTGCACAATGGAATGACTTTATAGCGTCCTTTTGCCAAAAGAAACATATGGGGAGTCCCAGGTGACAACGCAAGGTTCTTTATATTCCGTAGGAAGCGGGCACTTTATGCACAGAGACACAGCGAGAATTTGCACGCCATCCTTCTTGCCTATAATCATTCACATACCATCCTCGTCCTTGGACTATTGTCCCTTGCTTGAAAATTAAAGCGTCCCTAGATAATTCTTTATTGTTACTTTTAGATGATGGATTTTTTTTTTTCTGTGTATGTGTGTGTGTGTGCCGGTGAAATGAATGCATCTCTTCACTGTCAGTCTTATGGTAATTAATTATAGGAATAACATCGTTTGCAATTAAAGCCAGATAGTAATTTGTTTCTACAACCGTCTTTTTAATTAATACCGTATCGACTGCGCGCTTCAGGTTTGAAGTGAACTTTGCAGAAACTTCGCTAGTATTTTTTTTAATGATGTCTATTTATTTAAACAAAAAAAAGTACTATGCGGGTGACATTGAAGATCTACGGCCATATGGAGTTGAAAAGTGTTCTAATTTATCAGTTCTTGTTTTTTTAGCAGATGCTGTAAACTTCACAAACGCTTCGCGGCCGATGAAATGCGAGTTTGTAATCAACGCAAATATTGTCGAAGGGTAAGTGTTTATTTCCTGCAGCGGCCTTTGTATTATTTTAGCAAATGAAATAACGACATTTCATAACACATGCTCTCCCGTAGAAGACACCGCGAGGACGCCATAAAGATGTTATAGCTGCAATATGTTATCCTACAAGGGAATCTCCTGCCTTGTTTTCTCCTAACTAGGGCAATCAATGTGCCACTGAGAAGGAGCTAGGGTTGTAATCATGTCTGGGTTATGACCATAGGCAACTCAAGTAACATAATCGGGGCTTGTTTGAATAATAATATGGTGCGCTGAGTTGGAAATGTGCTTTAAAGGAACAATGAAGCCAAAAACAGTTACATTGCATGCATTATCTACTTCAGCTCCGAAAGGTTTTATCCCATTCGTGACCAGGACATTTTTTTCTATTTAGTTTTATAAAATGTATTCTGCTACATGTCTTTGGCAAAAAATAAAACAAAAACAACCCAATAAGTGTAGATTAGCCGCTTCGCGCTTGCCCTATAGCTGAAAGACGGCTACAGAGCGAATGCTAACTGCCGGGAGGCCGTCCCTGGATGTCCTCCTGTTTACTTCCCCTCTGTGTGCCGCCGCGGGCGTGCATTGGGGAAGTTCTGTGCTGGCTGTGTCCCTCGGACACAGCCAGCCACAGATCACTGTAAACGGCCAATCACAGCGGCCGTTTACAGCGCGATCGGCTTGTCCAATGAGAGATGATCTCATATGTAAACATAAGAGATCATCTCTCAGCACAGACAGCGTGTGAGAAGGGAGAAATGAACGGCTGCAGCGGCCGTAAGTTAAAAAAAAAAAAAAAGTAAAAAGTGCCATCCTCCCCCAGTGCCATCCTCCCCCAGTGCCATCCTCCCCAGTGCCATCCTCCCCAGTGCCATCCTCCCCAGTGCCACCTGTTAGTTCTATCTGTCCCCAGTGCCACCTGTTAGTGCTATCTGTCCCCAGTGCCACCTGTTGTCAGTGCCATTTGTCCCCAGTGCCATCTGTCATCAGTGCCATGTATAAGTGCCATCTGTCATCAGTGCCACATGTCATCAGTGCCACATATTAGTGCCATCTGTCATCAGTGCCACGTATCAGTGCCAATTGTCATCAGCGCCACCTGTCAGTGTCACGTGCCATCTGTTGTCAGTGTCACGTGTCATCAATGCCACTTATCAGTGCCATCTGTCATCAGTGTCACGCGTCATCGGTGCCACGTATTAGTGCCATCTGTCATCGGTGCCACGTATTAGTGCCACATATTAGTGCCATCTGTCATCAGTGCCATGTATTAGTGCCATCTGTCTTCAGTGCCACGTATAAGTGCCATCTGTCATCAGTGCCACGTATTAGTGCCACGTATAAGTGCCATCTGTCATCAGTGCCACATATTGGTGCCATCTGTCATCAGTGCCACGTATAAGTGTCATCAGTGCCACGTATCAGTGCCATCTGTCATCAGTGTCACATGTCATTGTCCTGGTGCTCCAGGGCCTTCAAAAGTGTAATAGGTAGTCAACAAGTTAGATGTGTAATTTATGCTCCTAGAACATGTGACGGCGCTCCCTGCATGTTGGGCCTCTCTATGTGGCCAGACTGTGAAAAAGTCCCACACATGTGGTATCGTAATACTCAGGAGGAGTAGCAGAATTTTTTTGGGGGTGTCATTTGTGGTATACACATACCATGTGAGAGAAATAATATTACAATGACAATTTTGTGAAATAAATTAAACAAAATAAAAAATCTTAAATTTTCAAAGAATTGTGGGAAAAAAAAAAAGCTCACCATACCTCTTACTAAATACCTTGAAATGTCTACTTTCCAAAAATGGGTCAATTCTGGGGTATTTGTACTTTCCTGACTTGTTCGGGTCGCAAGAAGTGAGATAGGCCACCAGTACATCAGATGTGATCAATTTTGTGCGATTCGCACCACAGCTTGCAGACTCTCTAACTTTCACAAAGACCAAATAATATCCACTAATTTGGGTTATTTTTACCAAAAGATATGTAGCAGTATAAATTGTGGCCAAAATTTATGAAGAATTTATGAAGAAAAATTAATAATTTGCATAATTTTGTCACAGAAACAAAGAAATATGCGTTTGTTTTTCAAAATTTTCGGTCTTTTTTTATTTATAGCGCAAAAAATAAAAACCCCAGAGGTGATCAAATACCACCAAAAGAAAGCTCTATTTGTGGGAAAAAAAGGACAAAAAATTCATTTGGGTACAGTGTTGCATGACTGAGTAATTGTCATTCAAAGTGTGAGAGCACCGAAAGCTGAAAATTTGTCTGGGCAGGAGGGGTGTTTAAGTGCCCAGTAGGCAAGTGGTTAATTGGTTTGCGTGAAAGTTATAGCATCTACAAACTATGGTGTATATATTATGTAAACAATAGTATAAAAATAAATCAGTCCAGTTCCTGTAAATTTAAATACTAAAACAACGCTCTAGATAGAATATGATCCAATAAATAAAACCATATAAGAATATACAGATGTCTTTTTGTGCAGTATATGTGATGATAGTAGTTCAATCAGCGTCGAAGGGTGATATTGGTGATTATTCCAAGTGTTGTTACAGTACCATCCACCAGAATTCCAAGGATTTCACCACGTGTAACATATCCCCTTAGGGGTTAAACTCACCAGACAAAGCTGATTTACACGCCTTTAAGGATGTATTCCCTCAATCGGTTACCATTTTGCCATCATCATCCACTAGGGTCCAGCTGTCATATGTGCTCCCTCAAAAGGTCAGCAAGTTCCTTTCCTGCAGTCACTGCAACTGCAAAACACTCCACGGGGGGAATGAGCCGGGAAGGGGTTAACATCTAGGGTGAACAAGGGGTTAAATGTGTGCCTAACAATGTGTGCTTCTTTTACTAACAGATCGAACAAAGCTTCTTATCCCTGCTTTGGCAGGGATAAGATACAGAGAATTTGTTCCCTCTGTACAGAGCCCTGTGTTGATTGTCAACACAGGACTCTCGGCTGTGATTGGACACAGCTGATCAGCAGGTCCCTGCCATGAATCATTGGCTGTGCACGCCCTAAAGCATACCTGCACGGGCCGCCTGTCCACAGTACATTACGCCCTAAAGCACGCCTGCATGGGCCGCCTGTCCTCAGTACATTACGCCCTAAAGCATGCCTGCACGGGCCGCCTGTCCTCAGTACATTAGGCCCTAAAGCACGCCTGCCCGGGCCGCCCGTCCTCAGTACATTACGCACTAAAGCACGCCTGCACGGGCCGCCTGTCCACAGTACATTACGCCCTAAAGCGCGCCTGCATGGGCCGCCTGTCCTCAGTACATTACGCCCTAAAGCATGCCTGCACGGGCCGCCTGTCCTCAGTACATTACGCTCTTAAGCACATCCTAAAGCGAGTCTGCACGGGCCCCCCGTCCTCAGTACATTACGCTCTAAAGCACACCTGCACTTGCCGTCCCTCCACAGTACATTAAGCCCCAAAGCACGCCTGCACGGGCCGCCCGTCCTCAGTACATTATGCCCTTAATGCACGCCTGCACGGGCCGCCCGTCCTCAGTACATTATGCCCTTAATGCACGCCTGCACGGGCCGCCCGTCCTCAGTACATTATGCCCTTAATGCACGCCTGCACGGGCCACCCGTTGTCAGTACATTATGCCCTCAAGCACACCATGAGCACGCCTGCACGGGCTGCCCGTCTTCAGTACATTACGCTCTCAAGCACACCTTAAAGCATGCCTGGACGGGCCACCCATCCTCAGTACATTACGCCCTAAAGCACACCTGCAAGGGCCACCGGTCCTCAGTACATTACGCCCTAAAGCATGACTGTATTGGCCACCCGTCCTCAGTACATTACACCCTAAAGCATACCCTAAAGCATGCCTGCACAGGCTGCCCGTCCTCAGTACATTATGGGAGGGTGGTCCTTAAGTGGTTGAAGAAGATTTAGACTAATATTGTCTTAACTAGAGCTCAAGCATGATTTCTTCTCTGGGCCTCGATCCCAAGAGTCGTGAAACGTATAAGACAAAGACTCACCCTCCTGATCACAAAAATGTCATGTGAGCTTTAACATGTTAATTTATTTTAAAAATGTCTTTTCTTTTTTTTTTTAAGACTGTAGCTTTTGTGAAAATAACACTGTGTAATCCTTCCCCTGAAAGTCCTTGTTTAGGAACCCCTTGTTATAGGATGACAACTGCCTCTCAATTTTGCCTTTGCAGGTGTTTGATCAGATTTGGCGGCCCATCAGAATAAGTAAGGGAAGTGACGTTCCGTCACCTCCATCTTGCTATACCCCGCGCTCCTCCACAGTAATGGCCCATACACACGGTCGGACATCCAAACCACAAAAGGCTTTGGATTTTTTCCAACGGATTTTGGCCGAAACTTGTCTTGCATACACACAGTTGCACAAAGTTGTCGGAAAATCTGATTGTTCGGAACAAGGTAACGTACAAAACGTACGACGGGACTAAGTAGAGGCCAGTAGCCAATAGCTTTCGTCTCCAAGCATGCGTGGCACTTTGTGCATCGGAATTCTCTACACACGATCGGAGAAAGTCCGATCGGATTTTGTTGTCGGAAAATTTTAGATCCAGCTCTCAAACTTTTTACGTCGGTAATTCCGACAGAAAAAGTCCGATAGAGCCCACACATGATTGGATTTTCTGACAACATAATCCGATCGCACTTTTTCCATTGGAATTTCTGACCGTGTGAATGGGGCATAAGTTACACCCACCGGAGTTTTGCATTTCACAGTTATTTTTAACAGTAAACAGCGTTTATATGATGAAATACAGTATTTAGAAATCCGACTGGCTGTTTACATGTTGAATTATAAAAGCAGCGGTCTTGGACCAGATAAGCATACCTCCCAACTTTTTGAAATGGGAATGAGGGACACCTATCAGCAAAAGTATGCAGGCATAGGACACACCCCTTGCCACGCCCCCTTAAAGGAGAATTGTACAAAAAACAAGATTGGTTAAACCCACAAGTGCTTTTTTTTTTACCACTACTATTCCTTCATATTGGCTTTTGGAATGTACAAATGCAGCAATTTAGAAATCAGATGAAAGGTTTAGCACTGAAAAACACTTTTTGGAAAGATAAAAAGTGCATTTTATATACAACTATATAAATCAGACCAAAATAAGGGACAAAATGAGGGGGAAACATGGACAGAGGGACATTGCTCCAAATCAGGGACAGCCCCTCGAAATCAGGGACAGTTGGAAGTTATGTATAACAAAGCTGTGAGATCAGCAGGTTTGCAGCTGCTTTTAAAATTCAACATCTAAACAGCCCGTCGGATTTCAAAATACTGTATTTCACCATTTAAGCTCCGTTTACTGTTAAAAATAAGTGTGAAATGCAAAACTCCGGTGGGTGTAACAAGATGTCCGCTTTCTGCCTTCTCAGTGTATCCTCACTGTGGAGGAGTGCGAGGTGTAGCAAGATGGCGGCGATGGAACATCACTTCTGTTACAAATTCTGACAGGTCGCCTAATTTGACGAAACACCACCATGTCCATACCTCCCAAACGTTCCATAAACCTCATTAATGCCACATTAAGGCCTCATGCGCACAGGATATTTTTTTACAGCTGCTCCTAGGGGCATCAGGCTTTTTTTTTTTTTTTTTACAGCTTAAAAAAGCCTCTACATATTATTCTATGTGTTCTAGCTCACATAGGCTTTTAGAAGTTGTAAGTAACATAGTTGTTTTTAAGCTGTAAAAAAAAAAACCCAGGGCCGGCGCGTTCTTGAGCAGCAGCGTTAAAGCTGCAAAAACTCCTGACGTGGCTAAACATGGAAAACAGAAGAGGGAAGAGACATGTTGCTTAATGCTAACATGACTAAATGAAAAGCCCTTCTAAAATTGCGTTTTTACAGCCACTTTTTCCTGGCGTCTGTACTGGCTTTGTAGCTCGTTTTTTAAGACGCCCTGTGTGGACGAGGCCTACAGAATAGGTTAGACCAACATTTCATATTCCGTATATCTGTTTGAAGTATCATGTACTTGTGTTAAAAAGTATCTTGGTCTGTTGTACTGCTTAATTTGTGCGAAAATCCTGGTGATCCTGCCAGTCCCCGTGCTCTCCATCTCAAACTGACCACACTAGGCATGAGAGCACATTCATCCCAGCATGGTCAATTTTTTGGCTGTGCTGGGAGAATAACTTGCCTGTCCTCAAGTGGTCAGACTTGTGCTGACAAACCCCCTCCCTGTAGAGCCATTCACTGGCAAGGTCAGTATACTGCTGTTTCTCCACCCCCAGGTCTCTAAGCCCCTCATGCAACCGAGATAATAGATAATTATTAATATGTGATTACTTATTAAAAAAGAAAAAGAAAAAAGGTAGGTATATATATATATATATATATATATATATATATATATATATATATATATATTGTATATTGACATGAATGGAAGAGGTTAGGGAGTGGTAAAGTCAGCTAAATTCTATGTGTTGGATACATTTTGGCGCGAGTTGTGGTGTAACATGAAACAACCCAATTTAACCATGTGTACAGCACTGTCTGCTGCAATGTTAATAATTGGCACAGAGCATTGACAGGTTTGTGGAGATTCAAAAACATAAATGAAATGCCTGCTTTTGACGCTTGTGTAAACTTAACCTACATGGGTTAACCAGTTCCCGCCCGTGCTATTGCCGAAAGACGGCTATAATGCAATTAGTGCTGCCAATCAGTGCCCATCAGTGCTGCCAATCAGTGCCCATCAGCGCCTCCACATCAGTGTTATCTGTCAGTGCCCATCAGTGCCACCTATCAGTGCCCATCAGTGCCCTTTAGTGTCACCTATCAGTGCCCACCAGTGCCTCCTCATCAGTGCCCATCAGTGCAGCCTCATAAGTACCCATCAGTGCTGCCTACTAGTGCCCATCAGTGCCCCCATCAGTGCTCACCAGTGCCTCCTCATCAGTGCCCATCAGTGCAGCCTCATAAGTACACAGCAGTGCTGCCTATCAGTGCCCATCAGTGCTGCCAATCAGTACCCATCAGTACCTCCTCATCAGTGTTATCTATCAGTGCCCATCAGTGCCGCCTATCAATGCCCATCAGTGCCTCCTCATCAGTGCCCATCAGTGCAGCCTCATAAGTACCCATCAGTGCTGCCTATTAGTGCCCATCAGTGCCCTCTATCAGTGCTCACCAGTGCCTCTTCATGAGTTCCCATCAGCGCAGCCTATCAGTGCTCATCAGTGCCGACCTCAACAGTGAACATCAGTGCAGCCTCATCAGCGCACATCAGTGACGGAGAAAAATTACCTGGTTTCAAAATGTTATAACTAACTATGAAAAATGCTTTTTTATTTTGTTTAGCAAAAAAATTGTAAAAAAAAACAACGATGATTAATTACCACCTAAAAGAAAGCTCTGTGTGATTTTTTTTTTTATAAAAATGTCATATGGGTACAGTGTTGCATGAGCGCACAATTATCATTCAAAATGTGATGGAGCTGAAAGCTGAAAATTGGCCTGGGCAGGAAGGGGGTAAAGTTCTCAGTAGGCAAGCGGTTAATCAATGAGTTTTTGCATAATAATGCTTGCTTCAATGCAATAATGCCGGTCAATGTAACTTGGGTGGTAGCAAGGGCGGGTCCTTTGCTTTCATAATTTGAGTTAAAAGGTGTCCCTCTTTCTTAATTGTAGGCACAGAAATGATTGTATTCTGTGAAACCCACCTTAAGGGATTTATTTATGAAACATTTGTTGGATAAATGTCACAAGCATCTGCCCAGGTTGCCTGAAAATTCCCTAATGCTATTATTTCATATAATCGTCAGCACCATATAGTGGCTAAAACGCACTATATTTTCTAATGGTGGTATTGCAGAAAAAATATACAGCATTTTGGCCACTAGATGGAGCTGAAGTCCATATGAAATAATGGGGGAAATCTATGCAGCCTAGACGAATGCTTCTAACATTTGTCCAACAAAGGATTTTTAAATAGATCCCAAAACATGAGCCTAGTAGGTAAGACTTGGTTTGAGCAAACCAAGAACTGTGTGCCTCTAGGATTTGATTTTGTAATGACCCCTCGTATGTAGCCGTCCTGTTATTTATTTTCTACCATCAGTCTAAATTATTTTTTTCAATTTTTCGTCTCTCTTTGTAGAATTTTCCTATGTAAAGAAATGAAAGGCTTTCATTCATATTTACCTCACTATTAATCCATACCACGTTTGCCTGTCATAAATGGACGCACATCATAATTTAACTGTAAGCTGAAACTTATTTATACTACAATAACTGCTCTGGTATCTAACGCAGGCAGCGCGTGTATACAACGCATAAAATACACAAAACCGCTCTGTCCTAACGATGGAGGTTATGATTCCAGAATCTGCTTTACACACACTAAATCTGCTTATTATAGCTTGTTTTTTCTCCAAGTCTTAGTAATCTGAACAGCCCATTACGCTGGCTTTTGAGCTTTTTTGGTTTTGCGCTTTAGATATATCATCTATTAGCATGACATCATATCCTTCTATTATATCAGCAAAAACTAAATCATAACCACATTGAAAAATACAAAATTAAGAGAGAATGCCAAGCTAAGATAAACATATTTTTTTTTTTTAAATGCGTTAGTAATGCCGAAATTCGCAATAGCAAAAGAAAACGTTACTAATATACATGAATTGGCCTACAATATCCATGGGAATAAAATCATATAATCCGGACTCCAGCTTGCATGCTTCGGGTCTCAGTAATGATTCAGCACATCATTACCAAGGAAGGGCATTTGCAACGGCTATATGAATAGCTTAACTGATGCCAGAGCAGGTCAGTGGTTTGTGGATCTTTCTATTGGTGGGTATATAGTGGTTCTCATAAAATGTAACAGCTGCAGGCAAAAACTTAAGGGACTATAAAAAAATATTGATGTGTGACTATCGCAAGAATTTGCACTGCTGTGACGAATAATCCTCATAAATTGCCTAATATGCCGTATTTATTGGCATATAACACGCACCTTCATTTTAGGAGGGAAGTTTCAGGAAAAAAAAATCTAATTTTAAATAAAGAACTTTGAAGCAAAATAAGGGTCAGTGCCCATCAATGCAGCCTCACCATTGCCCATCTGCAGCCTGATCAATGCCATCTGCAGCCTCACAATTGCCCATCAATGTAGCTTGATCAATGCCGTCTTCAGCCTCACAATTGCCCATCAATGCAGCTTGATCAATGCTCATCTACAGCCTCACAATTGCCCATCAATGTAGCCTGATCAATGCCCATCTGCAGCCTCACAATTGCCCTTCAATGCAGCTTGATCAATGCCAAGTGCAGCCTGATCAATGCCATCTGCAGCCTCACAATTGCCCATCAATGCAGCTTGATCAATCAATGCCCATCTACAGCCTCACAATTGCCCATCAATGTAGCCTGATCAATGCCCATCTACAGCCTCACAATTGCTCATCAATGCAGCTTGATCAATGCCATCTGCAGCCCCACAATTGCCCATCAATGCAGCTTGATCAATGCCCATCTACAGCCTCACAATTGCCCATCAATGCAGCTTGATCAATGCCATCTGCAGCCTCACAATTTCTCATCAATGCAGCTTGATCAATGCCCATCTGCAGCCTCACAATTGCCCATCAGTATAGCCTGAGCCAATGCACATCTACAGCCTCACAATTGCCCATCAATGTAGCCTGATCAATGCCCATCTATATCCTCACAATTGCCCATCAATGTAGCCTGATCAATGCCCATCTGCAGCCTCACAATTGCCCATCAATGCAGTCTGATCAATGCCCATCTGCAGCCTCACAATTGCCTATCAATGCAGCCTGATTAATGCCCATCTGCAGCCTCACAATTGCCCATCAGCCTCATAATTGCCCATTAATGCAGCTTGATCAATGCCCATCTGTAGCATGATCAATGCCCATATGCAGCCTGATCATTGCCATGGATGCAGCCTGATCAATGCCCATCTGCAGCCTCACCTCAGATTACTGCTGCCTCAGAGGGAACAGGGAGGGGGGCGGAACGAGAGCCATCAGATTACATACAACGAGAACCTCGTGTTTACTCGGCGGCCTCTTTAATACAAAGTCTCGGCTTCTATGATAGACAGAACAGTGGTCCAATGCCGGCCTAGGAGACAGGACTTTTAAAAAGGCCGCTGTGTAAACAGGAGATTCTCGCTGTATGTGACCTGATGGCGCTTGTCCCTCCACCCCCCCCCCCCCCCAGCAGCCCAAATTGCAGTATTGGCGTATAACACGCACACAGCACTTCCACCGTATTTTCAGGGTGAAAAAGTGTGTGTTATATACCATTTCCCATGATCATTGGCTCCATCTAGTGGACATAATGCTGCATTTTTCTTAAATGTTTCTATTAGCAAAAGTCCACATTCTGCCCACTAGATGGGGTTGATTGTCATAGGAAATAAACATATTAGACAAAATATGGGGATGTGTGAATGACTGAGACATTTCCACAACATTTTTATATATTTTTTGTTTCATAAATAGACAACTTAGGGCTTATCACCTTTAGCACCAGTGCAAGAGACTCCAGCTCAAGCATGAGAGAGGCTGAAAGCTGCTGCAGCTGGACTGGGCTGGATGGTCAGAGATGCTGTTAGAAATCACGATGCCCCATACAGCCTATCCTGACAGGGCCCCCTTCCCTCCTGGTCAAAGGTGACTGAGGACATATATTTACGAGTCCCCATCTCTACAGCCTCTGCTGCACAGATGAATGAATAGGAAGCGCTCTGTGGCTTACTGGTCATTCACAAACTGAAGCATTGATCAGTCTAATATACTTCAGCGACGAATGGACACAAGAGTGATTGGTACCAATCACTCACAGTGTTCCTTTAGGAAAGGAAGGGGTCAGTAAGTTGCATTCCCCTGTGTGCCTCAGCGTTGCAGGGAAAAGGTGCACACAGCAGGGGCCAGACAGCAGATGGAAGGGTTGCTTGTGCTAGAATGACCCCCACCCTGCAGTTCAGCCGGTGAGAGGGAGAAGAGGAGAAGCTGGCAGCACTGCAGTGGGAGACAGAAGAGGATTGGTGTCTGCAATAAGATAGCACAGCTGGACCTCCTGCTCAGCAGATGCATGGGCCCCAGGGGCGTAACTATAGGGGGTGCAGCAGTCGCGACCGCAACTGGGCCCTGTGCTGCAGGGGGCCCATGCAGCCCACTCTGCATATGGCCAGCAGCAGCATAGGCAGCTAGGGGTACCAGTGCACCATGCACACGGGTGGCTGGAGGTGGAGGGTGACTAGCAGAGCTCCATGCTCGACTATCGCACTGGCTGCTCTTTAGTTGTGCATTCCCCGCATGACCTGTGTCCTCGGCCGGCTCCTCAGAGTACCCCTTTCCTGCTCCATGCATAGCCGCTCAGTCCGATGTCTGTTCTCCCCAGCCAGAGTCGTCCCCCCCCCCCCCCCCCGAGTCCGGCGGACACTGCACTGCATACTTCTCCCGGGTAAACAAACTTTAAGCACACAGATGCAGTGCAGCCCTATGAGAGGCGGCTCCCCGGAGGACACTGCCGGCTTGTCTGGCAGCCCCCCTCCTCCCCGTCATACACAGATGATTAAAGGTCTTTCTGGGAGATATGCTGATCGCCCATCCAGCACACTGGATGGAGCCCAGGCCAACATTGATGAGTGCGCGGCCTGCAGCTTGGTCATGGTGAGTGAGAGGACCCCATCCCCCACACACCATTACATACCCCCTCCATCTCCCCCTGGGGACAGGGGCCCCTTCTCACATGGGGACAGGGACCCCCATCTCCCCTGGGGACAGGGACCCCTTCTCACCTGGCGGCAGTAACTTCATCTGCCCTGGAGAAAAGGACCTCATCTCTTCTGGGGACGGGGACCCCATCCTGCCTAGGGACAGTCCCCCAATGGGGCACCTAAAAATAAAAATAATAAAAAAAACTACTGATGCCAGTGGTGGACCTACAGGGCTCACAAAGGTCATACCTGTGACCACGCCCTGGAGTTCCACCGCCGGACTCGGAGGGAAGGGCCCTGGCTGGGGTTCAGGGAGGCCCTTCATGGTTTCTTGCATCGGGGCCCTGAAGGTTCTAGTTACGCCACTGATGGGCCCCACTTTTGAACTGATGGGGCCTGGGCCCAGTACAGGAGGGTTGGCTGTACTGCCTTATCAGCGGCCCTGTGGAAGGGGGTGGGGCCGGAGGAGAACGGGGGCAGAGAAGGACATGGGGGGAGCCGGAGGAGAACAAGGGCGGAGAAGGACACGGGGGGGGGGGCAGAGGAGGAGCACACAGAGAAGCTGGGGATGATCGGTACGGCTGGAGGGACAGCTGTGATCACCAATCTCCCTGTGTAGCTTTTTAGCTGACAGCAGCCGGAGGGAGAGAAGGAGAAGCGGCTGTCAGCTAAAAATTGATAGAAAAGGAGATCGGTGATCACAGCTGTTCCCCACCACACCGATCATTCCCGGGAGATCGGTCGGTTCTTGTGGTTGTGCGGGAGCCGCCGCATAAATGCGGGAGACTCTCGCATCTTGCGGGAGACTTGAGATGTCTGTTACCAACCCTAACTACATACTAATACGTATTAACATGACTGACACTACACTAAACAAACTTAACAGGATATAAACAAATATTCCTCTAGCTACGTAGATACGTGTCTATTTTTGTCTTCTCATGACATTCTATATCTAGATACCTTATATGTCATTCTCATACACCAGAAACTTCCAGCAATTACTTTAGATGAAGAATCATATCAAATCAATTGATCAAGGTCATTCCCACATACTATATTTATTATGACTAATCATAAAACCAAATATGTTTTGCAAGCTTGCCATGAATATAATATAACACCTATAAGTGCCAAATTATGAATTTGGAATAATATTCTAACAATGTGAGGGGTGCAGGTAAGGCGAGTATAGAAGGGTCAGGGGCGCGGTGATAGGAACTCTTTAATAAGATGCATTTTCCTGCATGCAGTGCGTTTCTCTCCTGCTCTATCTTTGACATTAAACATTTTGCCTTCCTTTGTTACATTACTATTACAATGTAAAGTGTTCGTAATCATAAAACTCCTGGCAATCGTGTACTTTATCTTAATGTAAATGTACAGTGTTAAGGATGAATGAATGATTTGGCAGGGCACTCGATATCCTGCTGCAGGATCATTAGGCTGAAATACTCGCTCGTTAGTAATCATTATGCTAAAGTGAAAAGTGAAAGTTGCGTCAGAAAGAAAGGGAGCGGAGACGACTTGATTTGACTGACGGTGATGATTCTATCGCAGAGGGATGGAGATTGAAATTAGAGGGACGCGTGTTGAACCGAAGCTTCCTTTTTATTGGAATTTAAAAAAGAATAGAGGAGTAGAAAGAATGAAGTTTAATGGCTTGTTTGACAAAACTATACAGGATGAACAACGTATTTCCTTTGGAAATATTGCTTTAAATTATTCATTTTATTTCTTTTTCAGTTTTTGGTTTTCTTAAAAAAAAAAAAAAAAGAAAACAGCTTTTATTTTTTTTATTATTTAATAAAGGAAAAGTTAAAACCCCAATAACAGATGCAGTTCTATGGGATGTATTTATCAAAGATTCACTTGGAAATTAACTTAGTGAATATTCATCCAAAAATTCTGCTTTTGGTTTCTGCACTACTGGTTTTCGGGTTTATTCAGCGCCCCAGGGCAAGGATGTGGAGTTTGGGGATGATTTACTAAAACCGGAGAGTGTAAAATCTAGTGCTAGCTGTGCATGGTAGCCAGCTTCTAAGCCCCTGTACACACGGTCGGAGATCCTGCCAATCAAATCCGTCGGATTTTGTCCGTCAGATTTAGTCTGACGGATTGTGTCCGAAACTGTTGCATACACACGGTCGGACTAAGTTGTCGAAAAATCCGATCTTTCAGAACGTGATGACGTAATTTCGTTACGATGGGACTAGATTCAGGCTAGTAGCCAATAGCTTTGATGTAGGAATTTGATCTGAGCATGTGTGGCACTTGGTCCGATCAAAATTCTCTACACATGATCGGATTACGTCCGACCGGCCCAGTTGGTCGGGAAATATTTCCAATATGTTGGAAAATTGGGTCTGACGGAGATTCGGACGGAATCAGCCCGATGCATACCACACACAGTCGGATTATCTGACGACACGGTCCGATAAGACGCATTCCGACGGATTCTCTGACCGTGTGTACGCGGCATAAGTCAAGCTTGTTCAATTAAAGTTGTAAAGGCAGAAGTTTTTTTTTTATCCGAATGCATTCTGTACATTAAGATAAAAATAGTAATTCACAAGAAATCTTTCTCAGTGAACAAATGGCACTTGCTATTAATGACTGACAAAAAAATAATAAACTTATACATATACTTTACAAGGGAACACAATGGTTGTTAAAGTCCAAAAAACAAATATGAGTCTGTGCTCATAAGTCCTATAACATATAATGTTAAGTAAAAAAAATCCTTCCAGATTACACGACTTCTGGTGTTTTAATCCACAGTGATTCGCTCGTGGCTCAATGTGCTCCCAAAAAAACCTTGTGGAAGTAAAGTGAAGATCCCCACCCCATGAATGTAGTTGACCCTCATTGTCATATAACGAGAGGAGTGACATAAGTCTTAAGTGGTCTCCGTGACCGATAAGTGCACCGGCCAGCTCCACTCATTCCCTCCTCACAGCAATCCGTGACTCCAGGGGTTAGATCTTGTGGCAGTCAGAATAAAAGGAAAAAACAGGAGACGGACTCCTCATGGTGTGAAAACATCTTGATACTTTATTAAAAACCTTCAGACAGGTTCAGCATGAGGCAAAAAAAAACATGGCAGTCCCTTCCTATGCAGGCATATGTAACATCAAATGTAAAAACAGCTCAGGTGATATGGCGTGCATTCCACCTAGAGTTCTGCATAGGATACTGTTGGTCCTAGCTTGACACGTTTTATCACAGACATCTCAAGTCTCTCACGTCTCCCGCATTTGACAGCACTGCCACTCTGCCTCGAGTAATCACAAACAGCGGGTTTCTCCCACTGTGTCATGCAGCTGCAGTCTTAACTGTTCGGCGGCTGTCCACTGTAGCAAAGCCCCGCCTCCACATCTATGATAGACGGAACACTGATTCAATTTCCCAGCATTGTATCAGTGTCCAATGGACCGTCTATAATGGATGTGGAGGCGGGGCTTTGTTACAGTGGACGGCCACTGAACAGTTAAGACTGCATCTGCATGACACAGCGGGAGACACCTGCTGTGTGTAATCAAGGTACTGGCGAGGCTGCAGATGGGCAGTGATGAGGATATAAATGGGCAAAATGAGGCTGCATTGTTGGTACAGTGAGGCTGCAGATGGGCACAGTGAGGCTGCAGGTGGCCACTGATGAGGGCACAGATGGGCACAGTGAGGCTGCAGATGGGCACTGATGAGCATACAGATGGGCACAATGAGGCCGCATTGTTGGCACAGCGAGGCTGCATTGTTGACACTAATGAGGCTGCAGATGGGCACAGTGAGGCTGCATTGATGGCTTAGTAATGCTCCATTGATGGGCACTGACAAGGCTGCATTGTTGGCACAGTGAGGCTGCAGATGGGCACAGTGAGGCTGCAGTTTTGGCACAGATGAGGCTACAAATGGGCACAGTGAGGCTGCATTGTTGGCACTGATGAGGCTGCAGATGGGCACAGTGAGGCTGCAATGATGGCTCAGAGTGGCTGCATTGATGGGCACAGACAAGGCTGCAAATGGGCACAGTGAGTCTGCAGATTGGCACAGTGAGGCTGTAGATTGGCACAGTAAGGCTGCCTTGTTGGCACTGATGCGGCTGCAGATGGGCACAGTGAGGCTGCATTGATGGGCACAGTGAGGCTGCATTGTTGGCACTGATGAGGCTGCAAATGGGCACAGTGAGGGTGCATTGTTGGTGAGTGTGACACAACATTATCTTTTAAAGTATTATTTTGTTATGGCATTATATTATTAATTATCTTAAAGTATTATTTAATTATAGTATTTTATTATGGGGGGGGGGGGGTTGTGGGCATGGAGCATGGCCTCCCTGAAATGAGCTTGCCACTTCCCTGAAATTCGTTTTTTTCAGGTTGGGATGTCTATCATCAAATGTACCATCATATCACCTGAGCTGTTTTTACATTTGTTGTTACGGATGCTTGCATAGGAAGGGTCTGCAATATTTGTTACCTTATTCTGAACCTGCCTGAAAGCTTTTAATAAAGTATCAAGAAGTTTTTAGGCTATGAGGAGTCTGTCTCCTGTTATTTCCTTTTGTTCTGACTGCCACAAAATCTAACCCCTGGAGTCACGGATCGCTGTGAGGAGGGAACGAGCCGGGCGGTGGATTTCTCGGTCACGGAGACCGATTAAAGTGGTTTGTAAACCCACTTTGGGAAAAAAAAAAGACTAATACCGCGTACACGCAACCAGACTTTCCGTCAGACTAGGTGGGCTAATCCAGTCGTTATTGTTTAAAAAATCTGACGGACCTAGAAATAGAACATGTTTCAAATCTGGCTGAAGGACTCAATTCCTATCGGGAAAACCGTTGGTCTGTATGCTGGTCCGGCAGACCAAATACAACCAAGGGAAGCTATTGGCTACTGGCTATTGGACTTTCTTTTTTAGTCCCGTCTTACATCATCACGCTCAAAACTAACAGACTTTCGAACGGACTTAGTCCGTTCATGTGTGGCCAAGTCCCTTTGTTCGGAAAGTCCATCAGAACTCCGCCAAAAGTCAGTCGGGAAGACCGTCAGACCTAGTCTGCCGGAAAGTCTGGTCGTGTGTACACGGCCTAACATCTGCAAGACAAAGGCATAATGAGCTAGTATGCATAGCATACTAGCTCATTATGTAATACTCACCTGAGATCGAAGTCCTCGCTATGGTGCCTATACACAGCACCGGCCTGCAACATCACTCCCGGGGGTTACTTCTGGGTATCGCAGCTCTGGCGCTGTGAGTACAGGCCATTGCTTCAGTTTGTGTCAGTGTGCATGTGCCAATGACGTCTGCACATGCAAATACAAGGGATATCTCCTAAACCATGCAGGTTTAGGAGATATCCTGGGTAGCTACAGGTAAGCCTTATTATAGGCTTACCTGTAGCGAAAAGTGGTCTGTAAGGGTTTACAACCACTTTAAGCCTTATTTCACTCCTCTTGTTATATGATAATGAGGGTTAACTACATTCAGTGGGTGGGAATTTTCACTTTAATTCCACAAGGTGTTTGTTGGAAGCACAATGAGCCACGAGCTATTCACTGTGGGTTACATGGCGGGAGTCGTGTAATCTGGAAGGAATTTTTTACTTCACATTATATGTTATAGGATTTATGAGCACAAGTCTCATATTTGTTTTTTGGATTATTTGGATTTTAACAACTTTCTGTGTGTAGCACAGCACCCCCTAATACTTACCTGAGCCCCATCTCTGTTCAGAGATGAACACAAGTCCCTTAGCCATCCATTAGCTCTTCCTCCTGATTGGCTGAGACACAGCAGTAATTAGAAAACTCAGAAGAAGTGGCGCTGACCCCTATTAACTCAAGTAGAGAAAAATTTACCAGTATACTAAACAAGGACTGTTTAGGTAATAGCTGCAGAACTATGCATGTGAAAGGAGTGAAACACTAGAAAAAAGTGAATCTATAAAGAGAAAATATATTGAAAAAGGCTTTTTTTGTAGAACTAGTGTTAGAACCCCTGGCGGGTGTTATTAAGCCATAAAAAGGTAGGTGTTTGACCTAATAATGTGTTAGGCTCAAGAAATATTTAGATGCGTTCAATCGCCTTATTATGGAAGAGCCCTGGGGCCATCAAAAAATTTTTTTTTCAGAATTCTGAGTTTGAAAGTCAGAATTCTGACTTTGAATCTCAGAATTCTGACTTTAAAACTCAGAATTCTGACTTTGAATCTCAGAATTCTGACTTTCAAACTCAGAATTCTGACTTTTAATCTCAGAATTCTGACTTTCAAAGTCAGAATTGTAAATTTAAATTTTTCATTTTTTTTTTACAGAATTCTGAGATTCAAAGTCAGAATTCTGAGTTTGAAAGTCAGAATTCTGAGTTTGAAAGTCAGAATTCTGAGATTAAAAGTCAGAATTCTGAGTTTGAAAGTCAGAATTCTGAGATTCAAAGTCAGAATTCTGAGATTAAAAGTCAGAATTCTGACATTCAAACTCAGAATTCTGACTTTCAAACTCAGAATTCTGACTTTGAATCTCAGAATTCTGACTTTTAATCTCAGAATTCTGAGATTCAAAGTCAGAATTCTGAGTTTTAATCTCAGAATTCTGAGTTTGAACGTCAGAATTCTGAGTTTGAAAGTCAGAATTCTGACTTTTAATCTCAGAATTCTGAGTTTCAAAGTCAGAATTCTGAGATTCAAAGTCAGAATTCTGAGTTTATAAATATAGTAGTCTCTATTAAGAAGATTTTAGGACCAATGAGCAATAATGTAGTAACACCCACAGACCATCATTCTGCAGACATACGTGTCTGGTCTGTACATGGATATGTAAACCTATCTTAGTTATAGCACACAGTATAGGGAAGCAGTGCTGGGTTCTCTGGTTCTTCTACTGTATAAATAGTTTGCTGTCTTATCATTCCTCTCTGTCATCTGCTCCAACAAGAAGAGCCATGCTGAAAACGTGTGTATTGTGTGTGGGGGGGACACAGGTTCCATACATAACAGAAAACAATGGCCAGCACAGCTCAGCACCCCAACTTGTAGGAAACATTGCACTATTGTCCCTAAATTGAGGCAATTGTGAATGGCTAGAAGGCAGCAGGACAATGTGTTTTATGGCCCTAACGGATTGATCATGGCAATTACTTATCTGAACTAACAGTTGTTTCACAAACAATTAACCTCATATTAAACAAAAAAGACAAAAACGTAAGTAATGAGAGTTAGTATAGTGGTTAGAGCAGCAGGCTTAAGTAGGTGACATCAAGGGTTCTAATCCAGGTGACAATATATTTTTTATATATATATATATATATATTTTAAATATTAGTTAGTGAGGGCTTAAATTGTATTTTATCAATATATCCAAATTGATTTCAAGGTATATTAACAAAGACACACTGATATATTGAGCACACAAAGTTGTAGTATATGCTGGCTACTATAAATTAGAGAGTACAGATTTAGAAGAAAAAAATGTATATTTTATAAATTAAATATTAAATATTAAATATATTAGGGTGATCAGATGAGAGCATTAAGGTGTCATCTTCAGTTTCCCCGGGGGCGGTTCACAATTTCAGGAGACTGGTCATAACAGATCGATCATATCAATTACTTGTCTGGACTAGTACAGTGGTTTCACTGAGAATTAATCTCATATTAAACTTAAAAATCACTCATTAAAAGTCTTTGAGTGATAGCATAATGGTTAGAGCAACAGGCTTATATTGTTGAAGTTGTTGGTTCTAGTCCAGGTCAGAACTTGTTATTTATATATTGATTCTATATTAAACTTATTTTAAAGTATGAGTTAGTGAGGGCTTAAATTGTATTTTATTGATATATCTAAATTGATTTCAAGGTATATTAACAAAGACATATTGATAAAATTGTTCTATATGCTGACTACTATAAGACCCCTTTCACACTGGGGCGCTTTGCAGGCGCTACAGCGCTAAAAATAGTGCCTGCAAAGCGCCCTGAAAGAGCCGCTGCTGTGTCTCCAATGTGAAAGCCCGAGGGCTTTCACACTGGAGTGGTGCGCTGACAGGCCACTACAAAAAGTCCTGCTAGCAGCATCTTTGGAACGGTGAAGGAGCGGTGAAGCTTTGTGGTGGTTTTAACCCTTTCTCAGCCTCTAGTGGGGGCAAAAGCTCCACGCTAATGACCAAATAGCGCCACAAAATTGGCAGTAAAGCACCGCTAAAAATAGCGGTGTTTTACCGCCAACACACCCACCGCGCCAGTGTGAAAGGGGCTTAAATTAGAGTAGGGATTTTTTTTACAAATCTGTGTATATATTAGGATGATTTTGGTAACATGGGGCCAGTTCTCAATTTCAGAAGACTGTCCCTGGAAGCTTCATGATAACCACCATGTCTCACGACTCAGCCCTGGGCTCTGTACTATAAGGTAATCTGTGTGTGTGTACTACAATGCACATGCACACGCCGATATCTCCCCTTCACTGATTGGCTGTAGTTTATCCCCACTGAGGCAGCGCCATTTTCCTCTTAGCTACACCGTTGACACGGGGAATTTTTTTCCCAGCTAATGACATCACCAATACAGGGTAATTTTTTCCATCCAGTGACACCACCTATGCAGGGTCATTTTTTTTCCATCCAATGACACCACTGATGCAGGGTAATTTTTTTCCATCCAATGATACCACTGATGCAGGGTAATTGTTTTCCATACAATGACACCACTGATGCAGGGTCATTTTTTCCATCCAGTGACACCAACGTTGCAGGGTTATTTTTTCTATCCAGTGACACCACCGATGCAGGGTTATTTTCAGACAGCTGCTGCTCACCTTCCATTGGCTGCCCTGGCTTCCTAACTTTCTCTGAGCTGGACTGGCAGAGGGCGGGCACTTCGTGATTGAGGGAGCTGGGGGGGTTACGAGAGGAGGGCAGAGTAACAGTCTGGGACACATGGGAAATCACCGTGCTGCACCTGCTTTCGTAGAATCAATCCCCATAGCGATGCCGCTGGCACCCCTGGCCTGGAGGAGGGGGTGGCTCGGGCTGCTGCGGTTGACAGCCCGTCGTCAAATGCGGGAGACTTGGGATGTCTGCATTGCCATCATATAATGCTGATTGAACAGAAATGCTATTACACACTGCTCACTACCCTGTCACTACATTGTGTTTAATGACTGCCCTGACACTGCCAGTACATACAGCTCATGGCCTGCTCTGCACTGCCACTACCAGGGCTGTCTCTACTACTCATTGGACTCTAGGCAAACATTTTCTTGGGCCCCCCTCCCCACCTAAGAAATACAACAGATAGCAGCTAGACTCAAGAATCAGTTTACTGCAGCAGATCAGGTAGCGATTGTGATTGGTTGCCAGAGGTTGCAGCACATCATTGCCATTGATTAAATGGTTGCTAGAGGTTACTGCACATAATTTCTGCTTGCTGAGTGGTTGCTAGAGGTTACTGCACATCCTTAACACTCACTGATTGGTTGCTAGAGGTTACTGCACATCATTATTGCTCACTGATGGGTTGCTAGAGATTACAGCAGTTCATTACTAAATTAACACAAATCTATAAAAAACAGATTCAAGCAGCGCTAATTACAAATAACTGCCACAATAAAGCAATTATTTTAACATCAGTCCTTTTTTTGTAATCCATGCTCTGTGTAGCTAAACATATAGTCCATATATCAGATCATGGAAATCACTATCAGACGCTGTATAAAAAATTCTATTGCAGATTCATAAAGCGGAATGAATGCAGAATGCTGACACCGACAAACACCACCTTCACACGTGCACAGGTTGAAACAGGGGGCGTGTGGAAGAGACCACCCTTGATACAACCCTTACCAGAAAAAAGGTTCAATCTGGCGTATACATATACAATCAAAAAGTGGCAGCAATCTTCGTTTTCTTATCCACCTCTGCGCTCATCCCCCTCAAAATTCAGTGAAAGAGAAGAACAGCGGACATAGCGTAATCTAATTTAAAACATCTTTAATGCTATTTATATAACTTCACAGTGTACACTCACAAACAAAGGATAATGTCATAGCGTTGTTCACAATATGTCAGAAGAACCAGATAGATACAACGTCTCCTACCGCTCACTGCTACTATAGCCGACGGAGGATCCGACTGCCTTCCTAAGACTTCAGGCGTGGTTACACTTGTCAAATGGCTGTTCACTGATTGGTTGCTAGAGGTTACTGCACATCATTATCTCTGCATCAACTTGTGGGTGTGGTTAAACTGCACTAAACAGTGAGGCATTGTTACATACCAAGATTTTAGGAGTGCACTATATACAGAGTGCAGGGTTGAGGAGTGCGCTACGTACAGAGTGCAGAGTTGAGGAGTGCACTATATGCAGAGTTGAGGGGTGCACTATATGCAAAGTGCAGGGTTGAGGATTCCTTTAGTACAGAGTGCAGGTTTAGGGGGTGCGCTATGTGAAGAGTGCAGGGTTGAGGGGTTCTCTATGTGCAGGGTTGAAGGGTCCTCTATGGGCAGAGTGCAGGATTGAGGGCAGAGGCGTAACTAGAAACATTAGGGCCCTGGAGAAAGAAACCATGAAGGGCCCCCCTGACCCCCCCTTTGCACCAAAGCCAAGGGGCTTCCAGTTCTGGGAGGGCATTCATGGACAAACTCCCAGAGCCCTGCCTCCTGTGTGCCCCCTGGGGCACACAACCAGTCTACTCTGTAGCGGCTGTGTCCTTCAGACACAGCTGATCACAGATCACGGTAATGGGCCAATCACAGCGGCCCTTTACCAGGTGATCAGCTGATCACATATAAACAGACTTGCTGGTTATCGGCAGTACTTTCCTTCCATGCTGTGTCTGTGTGTGAGGAAAGGAGAGCCATTAAGTGGCAAGAATGTCAGTACCTTATTTACACAAAAAATCAGGGCACTGATCATCAATGCCCTGATTATCAGTGCATCACCATTAGTGCCCATCAGTGCTGCCTATCAGTGCTCCTCAATTCCGCATATCAGTGCCCATCAATGCTGCCTATCAGTTCCCATCAATGCCGCACGTGAGTGTCCATCAGTGCAGCCTATCAGTGCCACCTTTCACTGCTCATCAATGCCACCTATCAGTGCTCCTCAATGCCGCCTATCAGTGCCACCTATCGGTACTCATCAATTCTGCCTATCAGTGCTCATCAACGCCCCTTATCAGTGCCCATCAATGCCACCTATCAGTGTTCCTCAATGCCGCCTATCAGTGCCACCTGTCAGGGCTTATCAATGCCCAGTGCAGCCTATCAGTGCTTATCAATTCTGCCTATAAGTGCCCACCTGTGCTGCCTTTCAGTGCTCATCAATACCATCTATCAGTGCCACCTATCGGTGCTTCTCAATGCTGCCTATCAGTGCTCATGGATGCCACCTATCAGTGCCAACTCTGAGCTGAGAGCATCTCTCTCATAGAGCCCAGAGCCTGCAATGACAGTTCCCCCTGCCTCCTCACTTGCACGGATTGGAGAGAACTAAGCGGATCTGCCCCTCTCCCTCTGTGTGCACCCTGGGAAGTGGGAATGATCAAATTCAGCTGCTGGGCTTCACAATTCCCACGGTGCACAAAGGTGGAGCGGGGCAAGAGGGAAAGGAGCATATCAGCTCTCTCCTCTCCCATCCATCATACTGGGGTATATACCGACGTGGGGGGATTACACTGGGGGACAGATTGACCTGGGAAATGGGAGGACTGTACTAGAGGACAGACTGACTTGGGGGGGGTTATATTATAGGACATACTGGACGATCACAGTGTGCATAAATACAATCTAACCCCCCTACCCAGATCAGGCTGTCACAGTGTGCACAATCACTCCCCCATCCATATTTACACACAGTACTTAAGCAGCATGTGGAATTTCTTTTCTCCCGGGTTCTTGCAGGTGCAGTTAGAATGGCATCATTGCCCCCTACCCCCAATTGCGGATCCCACCCACATGCAGTCGCGGAAAGCAGCAGGATCTGACTGGAAGGGAAGTCACACGATTCTGTTGTGACAAAAAGCATAACTTACACAGAACATCCATGCAGGTTGCTGGCTTCACGAGGATCGTGTATATTCTTTGCCCCTCTCCCTCGTCTGCTCTCATGTAGAGATGTAGAGAGCAGAGAGGATTCTGAACGGCAGCTAACAAAGCAGAGCAGCCAGCAAATGACCAGCGCAGGTTGTGGAACTCTGGCTTAAAAAAAGACCTAGCGGGCAGGAGCGTGTGTTTCAGTGCAGCTACTTTGAGCCCCCCTGCAGCAAATGGGCCCAGGGCAGCTGCCCTGTTTGCCCTGCACTAAAGACGGCCCTGGCCACTACATACACTAGTTACTGTGCATGGCCCTGTACATCTTTACTACTAAAACTTACTGCATGTCACTAATTGCCTCCCCAGTTGCACAATCTCTGCATACTATTCTGCATGGAGACTACATATCATGGCTGCTTAGCACACACATTAGCACCAACAATAACACTGAGCGGGGAAGGGGGGTTGTTAGGACCCTATGATTTTGAAAGACAGCTCTGTCTCTAGCAATGACTATAGTTCTCAGTGACTCTAGCAGTGATCATTGTAATGGCACTGAGTCCCAAAAATGTATCCGTGAGGATGACTATAGCCTACTGTCACCTCAGTCTCCCCAGCTGAGATAGGACAAGGTCATCCAGTACCCAACTGTGCCTGCTCGCCCCCCCTCAGGTAGGGATTTTGAGAAAATAGTGGCATACAGAGCAAAATACTGTACCTGTATATGCATATACAGTATATTTGCAATATGTAAGAGTTTAAAACTGGCGCACACATAAGGGGCTAACAGTAGTAAAGAAGAAAAATAACCCTGCATTGGTGGTGTCACTGGATGGAAAAAAAGAACCTGCATCGGTGGTGCCACTGGATGGAAAAAATGACCCTGCATCGGTGGTGTCATTAGCTGTAAAAAAATTTTCCTGTGTCAACATTGTAGCTAAGAGGAAAATGGCGCTGCCTCAGTGTCAGTGGGGATAAACTACAGCCAATCAGTGAAGGGGAGATATCGGCGTGTGCATGTGCATTGTAATACACACGCACAGATTACCTTATAGTACAGAGCCCAGGGCTGAGTCGTGAGACATGGTGGTTATCATGAAGCTTCCAGGGACAGTCTTCTGAAATTGAGAACTGGCCCCATGTTACCAAAATCATCCTAATATATACACAGATTTGTAAAAAAAAAATCCCTACTCTAATTTAAGCCCCTTTCACACTGGCGCGGTGGGTGTGTTGGCGGTAAAACACCGCTATTTTTAGTGGTGCTTTACTGCCAATTTTGTGGCGCTATTTGGTCATTAGCGTGGAGCTTTTGCCCCCACTAGAGGCTGAGAAAGGGTTAAAACCACCACAAAGCTTCACCGCTCCTTCACCGTTCCAAAGATGCTGCTAGCAGGACTTTTTGTAGTGGCCTGTCAGCGCACCACTCCAGTGTGAAAGCCCTCGGGCTTTCACATTGGAGACACAGCAGCGGCTCTTTCAGGGCGCTTTGCAGGCACTATTTTTAGCGCTGTAGCGCCTGCAAAGCGCCCCAGTGTGAAAGGGGTCTTATAGTAGTCAGCATATAGAACAATTTTATCAATATGTCTTTGTTAATATACCTTGAAATCAATTTAGATATATCAATAAAATACAATTTAAGCCCTCACTAACTCATACTTTAAAATAAGTTTAATATAAAATCAATATATATATATATAACAAGTTCTAACTTGGACTAGAACCAACAACTTCAACAATATAAGCCTGTTGCTCTAACCATTATGCTCTCACTTAAAGACTTTTAATGAGTGATTTTTAAGTTTAATATGAGATTAATTCTCAGTGAAACCACTGTACTAGTCCAGATAAGTAATTAATATGATTGATCTGTTATGACCAGTCTCCTGAAATTGTGAACCGCCCCCGGGGAAACTGAAGATGACACCTTAATGCTCTCATCTGATCACCCTAATATATATACATTTTTTTCTTCTAAATCTGTACTCTCTAATTTATAGTAGCCAGCATATACTACAACTTTGTGTGCTCAATATATCAGTGTGTCTTTGTTAATATACCTTGAAATCAATTTGGATATATTGATAAAATACAATTTAAGCCCTGACTATCTCATATTTAAAAAATATATATATATAAAAAATATCTTGTCACCTGGATTAGAACCCTTGACCTCACCTACTTAAGCCTGTTGCTCTAACCACTATACTAACTCTCATTACTTACGTTTTTTGTCTTTTTTGTTTAATATGAGGTTAATTGTTTGTGAAACAACTGTTAGTTCAGATAAGTAATTGCCATGATCAATCCGTTAGGGCTATAAAACACATTGTCCTGCTGCCTTCTAGCCATTCACAATTGCCTCAATTTAGGGACAATAGTGCAATGTTTCCTACAAGTTGGGGTGCTGAGCTGTGCTGGCCATTGTTTTCTGTTATGTATGGAAGCTGTGTCCCCCCCCCACACACAATACACACGTTTTCAGCATGGCTTTTCTTGTTGGAGCAGATGACAGAGAGGAATGATAAGACAGCAAACTATTTATACAGTAGAAGAACCAGAGAACCCAGCACTGCTTCCCTATACTGTGTGCTATAACTAAGATAGGTTTACATATCCATGTACAGAGCAGACATGTATGTCTGCAGAATGATGGTCTGTGGGTGTTACTACATTATTGCTCATTGGTCCTAAAATCTTCTTAATAGAGACGACTATATTTATAAACTCAGAATTCTGACTTTCAAACTCAGAATTCTGACTTTGAATCTCAGAATTCTGACTTTCAAACTCAGAATTCTGACTTTCAAACTCAGAATTCTGACTTTTAATCTCAGAATTCTGACTTTCAAACTCAGAATTCTGACTTTCAAACTCAGAATTCTGACTTTGAATCTCAGAATTCTGACTTTTAATCTCAGAATTCTGACTTTCAAACTCAGAATTCTGACTTTGAATCTCAGAATTCTGACTTTTAATCTCAGAATTCTGACTTTTAATCTCAGAATTCTGACTTTCAAACTCAGAATTCTGACTTTAAAACTCAGAATTCTGACTTTGAATCTCAGAATTCTGACTTTTAATCTCAGAATTCTGACTTTCAAACTCAGAATTCTGACTTTGAATCTCAGAATTCTGAGTTTTAAAGTCAGAATTCTGAGATTCAAACTCAGAATTCTGACTTTCAAACTCAGAATTCTGAATTTTTTTTTTTTTTGATGGCCCCAGGGCTCTTCCATACCTTATATATATCATACCATGTGAAATAGTTGTTTATATCAAAAATATAAAAGAACTCTCAGGCTGGGTTCACACTGCTGCGGTTTACGAGATCGGATGTGATTCGCACCGCACTGCAGTGCAAATCACATGCGATCTCTGTGCGATGCGATTTCAGCCATACAGATAGTATGGCTGAATTTGCATCGCATCCGGCCCAAACTCGTACAGGACCCTTTTTTTGGTCGGCAGCAGAATTGGATCGCCTGGGTGTTCACACCATGCAATCCGATTCCTGTCCGAGTTTGCAGATCGCACTGCGATATGCGAACTGATTTGGAGGTGTCATTAACTTTTCACTGACACTCCCAGCAGTTCGCATAGGGCAGTGTGAACTGCCTCCGGGAGGCATGCAATGCGGGAACCCGCAGTAGATTCGCAGCATTCCCGCATCGCAGCAGTGTGAACCCAGCCTAAAAAAGAAAAAAGGGGACAGAATGAAAATGTGAAAAATTATAAATCTGTGGGGAACTTGAGTAAATTAAATAGCTTATGACCTCCTAAGAGGTAATATTCCTCTAGTTTAAGTGATGTGCGTGTCCCCTGCTTTGGAACATGAAGGTAATAGTTAATATTTTTTGATACATTTTATAAATATGTTGTACTATATCCTCTGTGTGGAGTAAAAACACTATGTGGTATGTTCTTAATTGTGAAAGTGAATGAAAAAGAAACATTTTTATGAATCAAAAAATCTGAAAATAATAAAAAAGAGAGAAATAAGTACTAGTGTTTAAAAACTGGTATGTGTGCTATACCCTCTGTCAGGTGTTCAGGAGACCGGTATGATATGTGTCTCCTAATTACGGTGTGCCTCCTACTTAAAAAGTGTATTTGGATCTGTTTGTGAAGTGTTGGCCTGGGGGGATATCAGAGAGAGAAAAAAAATATATATATACTTTTAATTATGCAAACCAAAAAATGCTACTAATCCATGATCTGGCAAATATATATCACAGATACTAGTTAATACATTTAAAGTCCATGAAAGATATATCGCATATACTAGTTGATACATTTAACGTCCATGAACATATGAGAGGTGACTCGTGCTCATAAAAGTGCTGTAATTATGCTGGAATGAAGGTGCCAGTGCGCTTATCCATGCAAATAGTGGTGATTTTGCACTCCCCAGATGCTTTGCCCCAATAGGGGCAGTGGCGCCTTCACAGTGTAAGCCCCTGTGTCGCTGTATGTTGTTATTCCCAGGACCTTTGATTCTTCAGCATGTGTCAGCCATCACGTTCAATATCACCATGTAGAAAAGAGGAGTGTACATAGCGCAGTATCGTTTTTAAATTCAATTTTATTAAAAAATATCCAGATGACGTCTTGATGACAAAACGCGTAGGGAATGGCCAAAGGATGCACACTCTCAATCGGAATTACACTAAGCGGCAGCTGCTGCAGCGTTCATTGCCTGTTAATTTTCTAAATAAATGTGAGTACACTTCTTATCTAATAAAATAGATTTTAAAAACTAATAAAATAGAGTTAAAAAAGGAGAGCCTCTAGATCAGAACTCTTTACCTGTATTGACCGATGAGAAAATATACTGCCAAAGCCATTGCAACCTGCAGGTGTCCGAATAAATAGTGAGATGGAACATTATAGTTGGATCTTATATTGGCAAAAGACATCAACACACCATTATCCAATTGTCAGGAACCATGAAACAGACAGAGACAGAAGTACAATCAAATCACACCTGTTTATTAACCACTTGCTTACTGGGCACTTAAACACCCTTCCTGACCAGACCAATTTTCAGCTTTTGGTGCTCTCACACTTTGAAT
Organism: Lithobates pipiens; assembly: GCF_037356315.1. Taxonomy (NCBI): domain Eukaryota; kingdom Metazoa; phylum Chordata; class Amphibia; order Anura; family Ranidae; genus Lithobates; species Lithobates pipiens. The sequence goes on from NW_027507755.1 coordinate 12,441,668, forward strand.
GACAATTACTCAGTCATGCAACACTGTACCCAAATGACACCCCAAAATACGTTCTACTACTCCTCCTGAGTATAACGATACCAAATGTGTGAGACTTTTACACAGCCTGGCCACATACAGAGGTCCAATATTGAAATAGCACCATCAGGCGTTCTAGGAGCATAAATTACACATTTCATTTCTCAACCACCTATTACATTTTTGAAGGCCCTGGAGCACCAGGACAATGGAAATGCCCACAAAGTGAACCCACGTGGCACTGACGACACGTGGCACTGACAGATGGCACTGGAGGCAGATGGCACTGGAGGTAGATGGGGCTGGCAGATGGGGCTGGCAGATGGGGCTGGGGCTGGCACTGGCAGATGGCACTGGCAGATGGTGCTGGCTATTTGCTCTGGCTAATTGCTCTGGCAAATGGGGCTGGCAGATGGCACTGCGGCTGGCAGATGGCACTGGCGCTGGCAGGTGGCGCTGGCAGGTGGCACTGGCAGGTGGCACTGGCGGCACTGGGGCTGACGGCACTGGGGCTGATGGCACTGGGGCTGACGGATGGCACTGGCGCTGGCAGGTGGCACTGGCGCTGGCAGGTGGCCCTAGCACTGGCAGGTGGCACTGCAGGTGGCACTGGCAGGTGACACTGGCACGTGGCACTGGCACGTGGCACTGGGGCTAGCGGCACTGGGGCTGACGGATGGCACTGGCGCTGGCAGGTGGCACTGGCGCTGGCAGGTGGCACTGGCAGGTGGCAGGTGGCACTAGCAAGTGGCACTGGCGGCACTGGCACTGGCGGCACTGGTGGTGGCAGGTGGCACTGGCAGGTGGCACTGGCGGCACTGGGGCTGACGGATGGCGCTGGCAGGTGGCACTGGCGCTGGCAGGTGGCACTGGCAGGTGGCACTGGCAGGTGGCACTGGCACTGACGGCACCGACGGCACTGGGGCTGACGGCACTGGGGCTGACGGATGGCACTGGCGCTGGCAGGTGGCACTGGCAGGTGGCACTGGTGCTGGCAGGTGGCACTGGTGCTGGCAGGTGGCACTGGCAGGTGGCACTGGCAGGTGGCACTGGGGCTGACGGCACTGGCGGCACTGGGGCTGACGGCACTGACGGCACTGGGGCTGACGGACGGCACTGGGGCTGACGGGCGGCACTGGGGCTGACGGGCGGCACTGGCGCTGGCAGGTGGCGCTGGCAGGTGGCACTGGCGCTGGCAGGTAGCACTGGCGCTGGCAGGTGGCACTGGCGGCACTGGGGCTGACGGCACTGGGGCTGACGGCAGGCACTGGTGCTGGCGCTGGCGGGTGGCACTGGCGGCACTGGCACTACTGGCAGATGGCACTGGGCTGACAGATGGAACTGGCACTGGGGCTGACAGATGGCACTGGGCTGACAGATGGCACTGGGGCTGACAGATGGCACTGGGGCTGACACTGGGGCTGACACTGGCACTGGGGCTGACACTGGCACTGGGGCTGACACTGGCACTGGGGCTGACACACAGATCGCTCTCCCTCCTCACACGCTGTCTCTGTGTGAGGAGGGAGAGACACGGAAATGGGAGATGCATTGCGGAAGTAAACACCAGGACGTCCAGGGACGTCCAGGGACGGCCAGGCGAAGGAACCCGCCCGCTCTAAGGCCGTCATTCGCCTATAGGGCGGGCGGGAGGAGGTTAATAAAAATAAAAAGGTAAATAGAAAAAAGCATAGACAAGCATAGCCAGAGTCCAGTAGCCAGATCAGGTAGTCAGCCAGTCCAAAGTTCATAAACCAGATCGGGTAATCAGCCAGTCCAGACGTCAGGGATCCAAGGAGAGCAACTGCAAGCAGGATAGAAGCCAGGAGGGATGTCAGCATGCCAATCTTGAAACAAACAGCAGGAGATGGTTCCTAGTGATGTGAACAACGCAAAGGCAAATGAAAGAGTGAGATGGAAGGCTTTAAAATCGGCAGGTCAGACGAGCATCATCGGGAACAGCTGGTAACTGTCCAAAGCGAAGAGAGCTGGCAATTAGCTGACAGCTGAGCGTCCAGCCCAGAGGAGGAAGGGCTAAGCCAGCCCTGACAGTACCCCCCCCCCCCAATGACCCCTCTCCCTTGGAGGGCCACCGGGCTTGAGGGGAAACCGTCTATGGAACTCGCGGAGGAGGACAGGGGCATGTACGTCAGAGGATGAAACCCAGGAGCGTTCCTCCAGACCGTACCCCTTCCAATGCACCAGTTACTGTATGCACCCACGGAACCTACGGGAGTCAACAATGGATTGTACCTCATACTCCTCATGGTTCTCAACCTGAATAGGGTAAGGACGTGGCACAGAGGTGGTAAATCGGTTACAGACCAACAGTTTTAATAAGGAGACATGAAACACATTTGAGATGCGCATAAGAGGAGGAAGGTCCAACGCGTAAGCTACTGGGTTAATCCTGCAAAGAATATGGAAAGGCCCAATAAACTGAGGTGCAAACTTCAGTGAGGGAACACGAAGCCAGAGGTTGCGAGATGACAGCCAGACCCTGTCCCCAACCTGGTAGGAAGGTGCAGGCAGGCATCTCTGGTCAGCATGGAGTCTGTACCTATCATTAGCATGACGCAAAGCCTCCTGGACTTGTACCCAAGTGGAACGAAGGCCACGGAGATGCTCCTCTAATGCAGGAATACTCTGCGGAACAAACAAGTCAAACATGGAAACATGGAAGGTTGGAAACCATAATTCGCCATAAATGGAGACAATCGGGAGGCAGTATTCAAGGCACTGTTGTGAGCAAACTCTGCCCAAGGTAATAGGTCAGACCAGTTGTTATGATGGTCAGAAATATAGCAACGTAGGAATTGCTCCAAGGACTGATTGGCTCATTCTGCGGCCCCATTAGACTGCAGGTGATACGCAGAAGAGAACGCAAGCTGGAATCCCAACTGCGCACAAAAGGCTCGCCAGAACCAGGAGACAAACTGACTGTCCCTATCTGAGACAATCACCTTGGGTAGCCCATGTAAGTGAAAGATCTCCCAAGCAACAATGGAAGCCAGTTCCTTAGAGGTGGGCAACTTCTTAAGTGGAATACAATGACACATCTTTGAGAACCGGTCAACCACCATAAGGATAACAGTGTTACCTTGGGAGTTGGGCGATTCCACAATGAAATCCATAGACAGGTGAGTCCAGGGCCTCTCTCCATTGGGTATGGGTTGTAGGAGGCCCACTGGAAGGTGTCGTGGAGTCTTACTCTGAGCACACACGGGACAAGAAGCTACAAAGGCAATAACATCAGCCCGTAGACTAGGCCACCAGAATTGTTGGGAGATGGCCCAAATGAGTTGATTCTTCCCAGGATGGCCAGCTGCCTTGGGGGAATGGTAAGTCTGGAGCACTGCAGTACGGAGACTCTCTGGGACAAAGCAGCGGTCACAAGGTTTATCAGGAGGAGTATGGACCTGAGCAGCAAGAATTTTGTCACCCAAAGGAGAAGTAAGACTGGTGCGAACCGTAGCCAAGATACGATCAGGAGGAATCATAGGAACCGGAACCGACTCCGACTTGGAAGTGGAGGAAAATTGTCGTGACAAGGCATCAGCCCCTTAAATTCTTAGTACCGGGTAAGAATGAGACAATGTAATTAAAGCTCGTCAAGAAAAGAGCCCATCGCGCCCTTCTGGGAGAGAGTCGATTAGCCTCAGACAAGAATGTAAGATTCTTATGGTCAGTAAGAATAAGAACGGGCACAGTGGTACCTTCAAGGAGATGTCTACATTCTTTCAGGGCTAAAATGATCGCCAAAAGCTCTCTGTCACCAATATCATAATTGCTTTCAGCAGGTGATAATTTCTTGGAAAAGTAACCACACGGATGCATAGTGCTGTCAGAGTTAGGACGTTGAGACAGAAGGGCGCCAACTCCAGTCTCAGAAGCATCAACTTCTAGGATAAAAGGCAACATAGGATCAGGATGTGCCAACACAGGAGCAGAAACAAAGGCAGCCTTGAGAGTCTCAAAGGCCTTAATGGACTCCGGAGACCAACTCTGTGGGTTATCGTCCTTTCTGGTCATATCCATCAGAGGCTTGACCAGAGACGAGAAGTTACGAATAAACTTCCGATAGTAGTTGGCCAAGCCCAGGAAACGCTGCAGAGGACGTAAACCCACGGATCGAGGCCACTGTAGGACTGCCGACAGTTTCTCTGGGTCCATTGAAAAACCAGCAGTGGAAATGACATAGCCCAGGAATGTAACCTGTTCACGATGGAACTCGCACTTCTCCAGTTTACAATAGAGATTGTTCTCCCTTAGTTTCTGAAGTACACAACAAACATCTGTGTGGTGGCTCTCCAGGGACTTAGAAAATATGAGGATATCATCGAGATAAACCACCACACACAATTGCAACAAATCTCAGAGGGCAGCGTTAATAAATTCCTGGAAAACTGCCGGGGCGTTACAAAGGCCAAAAGGCATTACCAGGTATTCATAATGGCCTGTTCTGGTATTAAACGCAGTTTTCCACTCGTCACCCTCCTTAATGCGCAGGAGATTGTATGCCCCTCTCAGGTCAAGCTTTGTGAAAACCACTGCTCCCTTGAGGCGGTCAAATAATTCTGTAATCAGTGGAATCGGGTAGGCATTCTTAATTGTGACACGATTGAGACCCCTATAATCTAAACTGGGTCTCAGTTCACCGCTTTTCTTTTTCACAAAGAAGAAACCAGCACCAGCAGGAGACGAGGACTTGCGGATGAAACCTTGAGAAAGTGCATCAGCAACATACTCCTCCATGGCCTTATCCTCCAAGACCGACAAAGGGTAAACCCGGCCACGAGGAGGTATGGCACCAGGTTGAAAGTCAATTGCGCAATAATAAGGCCAGTGTGGAGGCAAACTACCGGCTTGACCTTTATCAAAGACATTGCCAAAATCACGGTACTCCTCCGGCAGGGAGGGGAGTGAAGCAGTGCACAGGACCTTGGATACCTTCAGGAAGCATGTCTCACTGCATTGTGGTGACCAGGAGAGAACCTCAGCATGGAGCCAATCAAAAGAGGGGTTGTGCCTCTGTAACCAAGGATAACCAATAACCAGCGGAAATCTGGGTGAGGAAATTACTTGGAATTGGATTATCTCATGGTGAAGAGCACCTACGGCCATGGACAACGGAACCGTCTCATGAGTCACATGGGCAGGCTGTAAAGGTCTCCCGTCAAGAGCCTCAATGGCAAGTGGAGTGTCCAGTAGCCAGATCGGGTAGTGAGCCAGCCCAAAATTCATAAACCAGATTGGGTAATCAGCCAGTCCAGACATCAGGGATCCAAGGAGAGCAACTGCAAGCAGGATAGAAGCCAGGAGGGATGTCAGCAAGCCAGTCTTAAAACAAACAGCAGGAGATGGTTCCTAGTGATGTGACCAACGCAAGTAGAAAAGATGTAGCTGGATAGCCGCACTCCGAATTATTCAACTTTATTTCAAAAATGTAATTAAAATCATAGCATCTAGGCTGGTAAACAGACTAACTGCACAGCCGCTGACATGTTTCACACCAAACACGGTGCTTAGTCAACGCAAAGGCAAATGAAAGAGTGAGCTGGAAGGCTTTAAATAGGCAGGTCAGACGAGCATCATTGGGAACAGCTGGTAACTGTGGAAAGAGAAGAGAGCTGGCAATTAGCTGACAGCTGAGCGGCCAGCCCAGAGGAGGAAGGGCTAAGCCAGCCCTGACACCAATATATGTGAAATAGTTTTTGTATTTAGCCCAAATATGCGGGTCTGGCATTGCATAAAAATGCTGTAAAAAGGAGTTGTTCCAGAGGGGGCTATGAGGGGACAGAGTAAAGGAGTCACATCTTCTAAGTGAAGCCCTATATTCCAGGCCTTAATTGTGATCACCATAGAGGGGGAGAGGGGATATTGGCCTCGTAATAGTAGCAGTTGCAAGGCATCCAACAACCCAAGAATAGTCGCTTCTTTCATTGTACACGAGTTGGTTACTTCGGACTGAAGCCACCAGTGGGCCGTTACCATTACCAATTGCATTGCTAAGAAGTACTTATGGCTATCTGGAAGTGCCAATCCCCCATGTCTCATTAATGTGGTGAGTTTATAACGTGGTGCCTGGGGGCCCCATAAAAAGGAGGAGAATAATCTATTTAATTGCATAATTGTATAAAGAAATATTTGGGAATCCATTGTGGAGAGTGGCAAAATAGGTAAATACATTTGGTAAGCAATTTAATTTTAAGAAAATTGATATGTCCCATTAATTACAATGGCAGCTTGCCTCATGCTCTCAGCTTTGCCTTAACCGCATGCATCACAGGCGATAAATTAAGAGAAATATAATCAGACACTTTACAAGAAACAATTACCCCGGGATAGAGAAACGTATCAACCCATTGTAGTGAAAGATCATTAGGTGCATGAATCAAAGCATCCTCATCATCAATAGGAAATAACATGTGCCTGTTAACCCTAAGGCTAGTGACTCTTGAGATGGTGAATCTGAAGTGCTCCTAAGAGAGCATACATGTCCAGAGGAGACACGTATAGCCTCTGCAATAGGCTCAATAGCGAAGGTGAAGAGGGTCGGGAAGAGGGGGCTGCCACAGGCCAAACGAAAAGGGGCCAACAGGCTACCTCCAACCTAATTGAGGCTGTGGGCTGAGAATACAGAATGAGTATCCGTTGAATAAAATGGATAGGTAGTTCTGCACAGCACCTCCCAGAGATAAGGCCATTCTACTGTATCCAGTGCCTTTTCAATGTCTAATTATGCTACTACTCTAGTAACAGTATGGAGATGTTGATTGTGGATATTTGTTAAGAGTCTGTGGATAATGATAATGATAATACAATACACCTTTCAGGCATAGAGCCAGTCTAATCTGAGTTGATTAAGGAACTAGTGACCTTGCTGAGCCTGGAATGTAATAGCTTTGTTAGAATTTTTAAGTCACAGTTGAAGAGGGCAATGGGTCTGTATGAGGCATATTGGGTGGGGTCCTTTGGATTTTTATATATTAAGGAGACATGTGCTTCTTAGAAGGAGGCAGAGAGTCTGCTTTTAAACACATAGTGTATAGTGTTCCTAATCTTGGGGCCAACACATCACTGTGGGCTTTATAAAAATCAATGGGGATGCCAGCAGGGCCAGGAGCTTTCCCCGAGAGGAGAGAATGCATTGTAAATCTCACCTCATCTGATAGCCAACCGAGAGCCTGTTGGTCAAGCAATGCCATGATTTGTGATATTTCAGAACTAGGGGGTAAGGAAGAAGTGTAGAGGATGCTATAATACTTACAAAACTCTTCCAAAATCTCTTCAGTAGAAGAGACTGTAGTATCCTCTGTAGTGTATATTTCAGAGATAGGTGTAATAGGCTTATCATTTTGTGCAAGCGTGGCCAAAAACTTGCACTTGCCTCAAAAAATTCCTGCCTGCTGGTTTGTAGATCTAGCTTCATGACCTCCGCCATGTTTAGCTACCTAAAGGTGATCAAAATCCTCTGGGGTATTATAATCTGCATAAGTGTTTTTTTTTTCCACCACCTCTTTCTGCAAAGCCAAGACTTCAGAGCTCTGCTCTAAGTAAATGGCCACAATAAGAGAAACATGGTGCCCCCTGACATAGGCTTTAAAAGCATAGCATACCATACAAGCCCTGGTGAGGTAGAGACCTCATTGGTTTGCCAGTATAGCTGAATAGCCTCTGGGACTTCTGTCATGACGGTAGCATGTGAGATCCACAGCGGTCCTAATCGCCACAGGGAAGCATTTTTAACTTCCGACCGTTAATTTCAGTGAACTATAATTCGATAAGTGATATATTCGATAACCCACTGGGTAATTATTAAGCAGTTTGAACATACAAGGCTAGGTCAATACGAGATGCTGTTTATTGGGAAAATGAGTAGTAAGAGTAAGCTCTAATAGAGGGATGTTTCCACCTCCACACCTCAGTTAGATCTGCTGCCTGCGCCGAGACCTGAAGTTTTCCAGAAGTGGATCATCAGGCTATCAAGGTCTGGGGACAGGGTGGCATTAAAGTCACCAACTACTGAAGTTTTACAGGGCAATAGGAGCTAAGTTTATCTAGTATCACAGGACTGTATCAGCAAAAGGGGTGGTACATAAACAGATACTATGACATATTTATGGCTCCATGTTCCTAAAACCACTATAACATTTTTGCCTAGAGGATATGTATGAACCACATCTACCTCACAATTGAACAATCTGCTGATTAATACAGAAACACCTCTAGTGAAGTTTGAATAGGTGGCATGAAACACCTTCTGTAACCAGGGCCTCTCTGCTGCCCAAAAGGGGCATCGCCTGAAGTAACAGTATCTGTGGGACATAACATACTTAAACATTAATGCTTGTTTGAATTTTAAATTAAACCCCCAGAGATTCCACAACAGAATAGTGAAAGTCCTCTGGGCTAACCTAGTCATGGGTGTCTGAGAGGTATACATGTTGGAACAACACACCAGGGGACAGGGGGAGCGGGAACCTGGAGGGCAGCAAAATATACATGAACCAACATACCTGAAAATGAAGCGACGTGAAATGTAAGAAAAAAAGAACAATTTACCTGAAAAAACAAAAAATATTAAAATATTTATTTTTCCCCAAGGCCAACAGGCCTACCCTACCACTGCACTTACAAACTGTTGAACTGGGTCAGTGGAGAAGAGGTTTATTCCCTAAACTGATTCTAAAGTATAGTTGTAACTAAGCAGTTCAAAAAGGAATCTAAGGGAGCTCCGTGTCAGATCAACAAAAGGACCTGAATGTGAAATAGTCTGGTAAAGAGTACTTAAAGCCGGTGGGTTCCATAAGGCCAGCACCATAATTCCAGGATGTGGGAGGATAGTCACTGTCAAAAGATAGGCATTAAGGCAGGTTTAGTGAAGATAGTTAGGCATAATTTCAGCAACTAAAAACACCTCCAAAACTAGAGCATAACTAGGAATGAGAAAAGGGCTCCGCAGGAGAGTGCTATTTGGCATCCAGCCAGGCCACGGCTACTGTTTCAAAGAAAAGGATTGTAGCTTCATCAACCACCCATAACTTACTTGGGCATAGGAGGCTATATTTGACACCTTCATCTCGTAGCCGCTTGCGAACTTCAGAGAAAGTACTCTGAAGTTCTCTGCTGTGCCTGAAGTTCTCTGCTGTGCCGCAAGCATGTAATCCGAGAAGATCAGAATTTTTGCATTTTCGTACCGCAGATTAGGCTTGGTTCTAGAAGCCACCAGGATCATATCCGGTCTCTATAATTAATCAGCTGGAGCAGAAATGGACAAGGTGACGCTCCTGGTATTGGAGGTGTGGGGGCCAGAAAGGTCTTTGCAATCTCCGTGGAAGTTGCTCCTTCTGCCTTTTCTGGGAGCTCTAAGATCCTGAGATTATTCCGACATAGGCAGTTTTCAGTATCCACCGCTTTTTTTTGTAATGCTTTCACTTGCCTTTTCAGAGCATGGAATTCTGTTGCATCTGTGCAGACCACATCCTCCACTTGAGCAATCCGACCCTCAGCCTCAGACAAGCGGGAGCAGAATTAATCCAGGAAGTTTCAGATGAGTCTAATGTTGGTAGAGACATAATCTATTTTGGTCATAAGAGATTCTCTGCAGTTTTGTGTGCCCGCCAACATGGTGGACTTTGGAGACCTCATGTGCAAGATGGCTGCCATGGCTTTAGTGAGAGGAGTGCCAACAGATGAGCGGGTGGTGCGGGTCTTGCCCGGCGACACAGGAGGGACCAGATACTGGCCGGAGTGATGGCAGAGGCAGATGCCAGTGTCCGGTGCTCAAATAAGGGTGACAGGCACTGACAGAATTTGTGTAGGATTAAAGAAATTCTGGAGCTCACTAGCTCCTTGACCTCCCTTGCTCACATTCTGGTCATGCCCATCAAAAAGCCTTCTATTTATTTATGTGTTTACTATGTAGAAAGGCAGCTTTTTGGCACTGGACTTGGAAGATTGCTGCTATCACTTTAAAAAAACAGACTGCTATGAAAAAGCAGCTAGGTGTATAAAAAAAAAGGTCTCAGCAATACAACACATTTCTCAATCCAGGAAACTCCTAAACTCTGTATTATTTCCTTTTGGAACTCATCACCATAGAAATTGATACAAGTGTGTGTAATATAAAGCTGCCTCACAAGGGTTTATATTAACTGTATACACAATTCATTTTGGAAGCTGAAAAGTGAACTTTTTATTTTTCACTTTTTTTTCTCCAAAGAATGGAAATATTAGTCAATTTATAACAGGTCACATGAAATGAGTTTCCATTTTAAAGATCTATGTGTTTTGCTTTTCTCATAATTTAGGTTAGATGTAAAGCCAAGTTTTACAGTTTTTTTTTTCTCCAGCAGTTCTATAGCTCACAGTAGAACCCTTTGTTAAAAAAAAGTCTAAGGCTCATGAAATTCATCACTTCATAACTTCCTACTTGAAGGGTCAGTTCACCAAGAAGTTACTTTTCGGTTACAGATAATTTTTGATAGGTTGTCATCCACTGGATCCCTGCTACCCAACTTGCAGCCTAGAGGCCCATTCTTGCTTATTGTTTGCCCCCCCCCCCCCCCCAGCCCCCAATGGTCCGTAATCATTGTTATCCCAGCTTAAGTGCTTTCCCAGACCCAGAGGTGAGTACGATGCCTGAAATATCCTTGCAGATATTTTGGCAGCCTTTTCACTGAGGTGTCAACTGTGGTAGAGCTGGGGTCTATCTCTTAGGGTCCCTTTTGGAGCTATTCAAGGGATTCCTCATCTGTGTCCCTGGTCTGGAGAAGCTCATTGAGGAGTGTCCAGTGGATACTGGAAGGAGGCATCCAGTGATCTTGGGGCATTGTGAGTATAGACTTAATTAAGCCCAGGGCTTTTAGTGACTGTGTGCTGTATTCCCCCTGGGTAGATGATCCTACAGAATTCCTGCCAGAGATATTTTTTCAAAGAAGGGACTTAGCTGCTTTATCTGTACTCAAACCTGCATATAAACTGCTCAAAGCGACTGAACAAAGTGAAATATCCTCATACTAGCAGCTAGAGAATCTAACCGAGATTATCCCAAACCCCTCATTCCCCATCCCAAGTTCTTCAATAATAAAATCCCCAAAAGACCAACCCTAGATTAATCATTGAGCCGGAAAGAGTGATATGTTGCTGGGTGCCTGGCTGCCTCTGCACAGATTCCAGGAAAGATCCAGTTGCATTGCTGCCGGGGTAGCGCTAAACCTGTAGTGCCAAAACTACTCCACCAAACTGCAGTACCTGCACTGACAGAAGCAGAATTCACACTTCTTACTTTTTCCATGTTGTCCATTCTTATAAATATTCTTTCTATGTTTTTTTTTTCTCTGATATTTTATATGGACCTTCCTGTGGAGATTACAAATAGGGGAGTCGGGATTTGGTGAGGCTGACAATCAACACAGGACTCTGTACAGAGGGAACGGTCTCTATGTTTCTTCTCCTTGCAAAGCAGGGATAAGAAACAAAGAGATATTTTGTAAAAGGCAGCACACGTTACACAAATTAACACTTGTTAGGCACACATTTAACCCCCTGATTACCTGAGATGTTAACCTAATCTCGGCCAGTGTCCTTAGTATAGTGACAGTGTGTAGTATTAGCGTGGGTCCATGACAGTGTCAGTTAGTGTAAGTCTGCCCACTGCACAATCACAGTCCTATTATAAGTCAGTGATCATTGCCATTAGTAGTATAAATAAAAACGTAAATAAAATTTCAGTATATATCCCATAGTTTGTAGATGCTTTACCTTTCACATAACCAATCAATATACACGTATTGGTATTTTTTTTTTTTTTTTTTACTAAAGACATGTAGCGGAATACATTTTGGTCTAAATTTAGAAATTTGATTGATTTTTTTATTTGGATATGTTTTGTAGAAAAAAATGTTTGATATTTTTTATATAATAATAAATAAAAACTAAGTGGTGAATTAAGTTAAACACCACCAAAAGGAAACTCTATTTGTGTAAAAAAAAAATTAGTTTGAGTACAGCGTTGTATGACTGCGCAATTGCCAGATAAAATAGCACAGCGCCAAATAGCAAAAAATTGCCTGGTCACAAAGGGGTTAAAACCTCCCAGAGCTGAAGTGGTTAAAATAACTTTAAAAATATTAAAAAAAATTATATTTCACAATTGTGTTTCATTTATAAGCTTATAGTAGGAGATGGTCCTGGCACTTGCTGGACTTTTTTGGGTGCCCTGAAGCCTTCTTTACAAGTGGAATTTTTTTTTATGGGATTAAGTTTATTTTCATGGCAAAGAGGGACTTTGTAATCAATTGCAATTCATCTGATAACTCTTCATAACATTCTGGAGTATATCAGCTTCCCAACCGCTGCATGACGATATACGTTGGCAGAATGGCACAGGTGGGCAAAAGGGCATACAGGCACATCCCCTTTAAGAGGCGGTGCCCGTGCGCCGCAACGATCTCTGTGACCGAGACCACGGGTCCCGCGGAATCTATGTCAGCCGGGTGCCTGTGATCGTGTCATGAAAAGTCCATTCTGCCTTGTGACATGACAGAGATCACTGCTGCCTGTCATTGGAAGCAGTGATCGCTGTCATGTGTGTTGAAGCCCCCCCCCCCAGTTAGAATCACTCCCTAGGACATACTTAACCCCTCCATCGCCCCCTAGTGGTCAACCCCTTCACTGCCAGTGTCATTTACACAGTAATCAGTGTATTTTTATAGCACCGATCGCTGTATAAATGACGATGGTCCCAAAATAGTGTCAGAAATGTCCGATGTGTCCGTCATAATGTCGCAGTCATGATAAAAATCGCAGAACATGCCATTACTAATAAAAAAAAAATTATAATAAAAATGCCATAAAACTATCCCCTATTTTGTAGATGCTATAAATTTTGCGCAAACCAATCAATATACGCTTATTGCGATTTTATTATTATTTTTTTACCAAAAATTTGTAGAAGAATACATATCGGTTTAAACTGAGGAAAAAATATGTTTTTTATATATATTTTTGGGGGATATTTATTATAGTAAAAAGTAAAAAATATTGCTTTTTTTTTCAAAATTATCGTTCCTTCTTTTGTTTATTCCGCAAAAAATAAAAAACGCAGAGGTGATCAAATACCACCAAAAGAAAGCTCTACTTGTGGGAAAAAAAAGGACATCAATTTTGTTTGAGAACATCATCGCACGACCGCTCAATTGTCAGTTAAAGTGATGCCGTGCCAAATCGCAAAAAGGGCTCTGATTAGGAAGTGGGCAAATCCTTCCGGGGCTGAAGTGGTTATGCAAATTGAGGCAGCAGACTTTGTGAAAATTTATATTTGTGTCATTCTCAAAACGTTTGCCCATGACTGCACATTTCAGCTGAGTATTTATTAAAACTTAGTATCAAATGAACTCCTTAGATGTTTCTAAAAATAAAAATAAAATATTTGGGTAGGCAAATTAGTCATAGAGATATTGTCTCGTAAACTGACACATAGAAGTAATTTAGGAAATGGAAAAAAAAATAGATTTCAATATCTACACAGTAGCACATATTTGTGAAAACTTGCAGCATTTCGGGATCATTTGTGCAATTAATTGCTAGAACATAGCACTGTGTAGCCTAACTCAAAGAGGAGCTGTTCCATCTGTCAGTGATTGCCTCTTTTAGCAATTTCATTTAGTTTAGTTTCAGAGTTGAGATATTAAAATTTGTTCATGTAGTATAAGCCGCACACCACTGGATAAACAGCAGGAAGCTTTTATTAGAAACACAAACCAGAACAACACATAGATATGAGAAAAGCATCTTCAAGGTGGTTCATATATTTATTTTATAGCCATGTGCCTGTTTATTGCTATAGAAATGTAAGAAATTAAAACAAGGAAAACCTGTCCCCAAGGAGGGGGAAGCCTATCCCCAACAGGTCAACAAGGAGGGGGAAGCCTATTCCCAACAGGTCACCAAGGAGGGGGAAGCCTGTCCCCAACATGTCACCAAGGAGGGGAAGCCTGTCTCCAACAGGTCATCAAGGAGGGGGAAGCCTGTCCCCAACAGATTTTCCTTGTTCCAATTTCTTCACTCAATCTTGGATGATGGTACCTTTTTACCCTTTTATATTTATATTATATATGAGGCTTAAAGGGGTTGTAAAGGTTCATGTTTTTTCACCTTAATGCATCCTATGCATTAAGGTGAAAAAACACGTGGCAGTCACCGGCCCCCTAGTCCCCCATTTTACTTACCCCTTTATTCAGTCAGCGGGGACACGCTGTAATTCTCAACACTGGCTCCCGGCTCTTGATTGGATAGATTGATAGCAACGCAGCCATTGGCTCCTGCTGCTGTCAATCAAATCCAATGACACGGGCCCCAGAGGGCAGGGCTGAGTCCGGCATTCTCTATAGACGCAAATGCTGGACTCGGGAGTGCGCCCGCAAGATAACACCCTCAGGGAAGTGCTTCTCTGAGAGGGTTATCAGATGTGGGGAGGAGCCATGCGAGCTGCCGGGGGGGGGGGGGGGCAGAAGAGCAGGTTTGGGGCCACTCTGTGCAAAACGAGCTGCACAGTGGAAGTAAGTATGCCATGTTTGTTATTAACCACTGCAATACCCGGCCATAGTCATATGATGGCCACAGATTGGATCTCCCATCCTGGGTGGACGTCATATGACGGCCTTGGCATTTCGCCGCTCCTGCGGGCCCCCGGGGGCCCGAAGCGCGGCGATTGTGGATAAGGTGTGTCCCTCGGACACAGCCCATCCCCGATCTGTGGGATTTTCATCCCCATCCACCCCCCGATACATGTGACCGGCCGTGTCCAATCACAGCCGGTCACATGTACTGTGCCGTTACAGCGCGTGCAGAGCGCCGATCAGGGATGCGGCTTGTCACCCTGATACAGCCCAACCCAGATCGCAGTAAAGAGCCAATGAAATTGGCTCTTTACCACATGACTGGCTGTGTCCAATCACAGCCGGTCACAGAATGTAAACAAACCGCAGTAATGAGATGTTACCATGTTCTGCTCCTGACACACTGATCGTGTGTGAGGAGGAGATTTCGGTAACATCTCGTTACCGCCCAGTGTACACAAATCACACACTGATTACCCCCCCCCCCCAAATAAAGAGGACCTGTCACCACCCATCAAAGTACCTGTCATCACCCATCACAGCCCATCTGAGTACCCGAGTACCTGTCAGCCCATCTGAGTACCCGAGTACCTGTCAGCCCATCTGAGTACCTGAGTACCTGAGTACCTGTCCCAGCCCATCTGAGTACCCGAGTACCTGTCCCAGCCCATCTGAGTACCCGAGTACCTGTCCCAGCCCATCTGAGTACCTGAGTACCTGTCCCAGCCCATCTGAGTACCCGAGTACTTGAGTACCTGTCAGCCCATCTGAGTACCCGAGTACCTGTGCTAGCCCATCTGAGTACCTGAGTACCTGTCAGCCCATCTGAGTACCCGAGTACCTGAGTACCTGTCAGCCCATCTGAGTACCCGAGTACCTGAGTACCTGTCAGCCCATCTGATTACCCGAGTACCCGAGTACCTGCCAGCCCATCTGAGTACCCGAGTACCTGAGTACCTGTCACAGCCCATCTGAGTACCTGAGTACCTGTCACAGTCCATCTGAGTATCCGAGTACCTGAGCACCTGCCAGCCCATCTGAGTACCCAAGTACCTGTCCCAGCCCATCTGAGTACCTGAGTTCCTGAGTACCTGTCCCAGCCCATCTGAGTATCCGAGTACCTGTCACAGCCAATCTGAGTACCCGAGTACCTGAGTACCTGTCACAACCCATCTGAGTACCTGAATACCTGTCGCAGCCCATCTGAGTACATGTCACAGTCCATCTGAGTACTCGAGTACCTGTCACAGCCCATCTGAGTAACCGAGTACCTGAGTAACTTTCACAGCCCATCTGAGTACCCGAGTACCTGAGTACCTGTCACAACCCATCTGAGTACCCGTCACAGCCCATCTGAGTACCTGAGTACCTGTCACAGTCCATCTGAGTACCCGAGTACTTGTCACAGCCCATCTGACTACCCGAGTACCCGAGTACCTGTCACAGCCCATCTGACTACCCGAGTACCCGAGTACCTGTCACAACCCATCTGAGTACCCGAGTACCTGAGTACCTGTCACAGCCCATCTGAGTACCTGAGTACCTGTCACAGTTCATCTGAGTACCTGAGTACCTGTCACAGTCTATCTGAGTACCTGTCACAGTTCATCTGAGTATCCGAATGCCTGTCACCAGCCTGTCAGAGTACCTGAGTACCTGTCACCAGCCCGTCAGAGTACCCGAGTACCTGTCACCAGCCCGTTGGAGTACCCGAGTACCTGTCACCAGCCCGTCGCAGTAACGGAGTACCTGTCACCAGCCCGTCAGAGTACCCGAGTACCTATTTGCAGCCCATGCCTCATAGAATACACATTGGGGTGTTTGCTTTCCAAAATGGGGTCATTTTGTGGGTAATTCCATTGTCCTTGTGCTCCAGGACCTTCAAAAGTGTGATAGGTAGGAACGAAATGAGACGTGTCATTTATGCTCCTAGAACGCCTGAAGGTACCACTTCCATGTTGGACCTCTGTATATGGCCAGGCTTTGTAAAAGTCTCACACATGTGGTATTGGAATACTCAGGAGGAGTAGCAGAATGTGTTTTGGGGTGTAATTTTTGCTATATACATGCTATGTGTTAGAAATATCTTATAAATAGACAACTTTGTGTAAAAAAAAAAAAAAAGATTTTAATTTTCTTTCCACATTTTCTGAAGACTTGTGTAAAAAAATTAACCATTGAAAATACTCATAATGCTTCATAGAATATACTTTGGGGTGTTTGTTTTCCAAAATGGGGTCATTTCATGGGTAATTCCATTGTCCTGGTGCTCCAGGGCCTTCACAAATGTAATAGGTTGTTAGGAAATTAGAGGTGTCATTTATGCTCCTAGAACACCTGAAGGCGCTCCCTGCATGTTGGGCCTTTGTATGTGGACAAGCTGTGTAAAAGTCAAACACATGTGGTATCGCCATACTCAGGATGAGTAG
The DNA here is from genome assembly GCF_037356315.1 of Lithobates pipiens. Classification (NCBI taxonomy): domain Eukaryota; kingdom Metazoa; phylum Chordata; class Amphibia; order Anura; family Ranidae; genus Lithobates; species Lithobates pipiens. The sequence continues at coordinate 12,458,739 of NW_027507755.1, forward strand.
CAGAATGTATTTTGGGGTGTTATTTTTGCTATGTACATGCTTTGAGCTAGAAATATCTTATAAACTGCCCACTTTGTGTAAAAAAAAAAATGTTTTAATTTTCTTTCCACATTTTCCGAAGATTTGTGGAAAAAATTAACTGTTCAAAAGACTGATTGTGCCTCATAGAATATACGTTGGGGAGTCTGCTTTCCAAAATGGGGTAATTTTGTGGGTAATTCTACTGTCCTGGTGCTCCAGGGCCTTCACAAATGTAATAGGTTGTTAGGAAATTAGAGGTGTCATTTATGCTCCTAGAACCCCTTACGGTGCTCCCTGCATGTTGGACGTCTCTGTGTGGCCAGCCTGTGTAAAAGTCCCACACATGTGGTATCGCTATACTCGGGAAGAGTTGCAGAATGTATTTTGGGGTGTAACTGGAAGTATGCATATGCTGTGTATGAGAAATAACTTGTTATTATGACAATTTTGTAAAAAAAAAACAAAAAAATAAACATTCTTCTTTTTCCCAAGAATTGTGGGAAAAAAATAGAACTTCAAAAAACTCACCATGCCTCTTACTAAATACATTGGACTGTCTACTTTTCAAAAAGGGGTCATTTTTGGGGGTATTTGTACTCTCCTGACATTTCAGAGCCTCAAGAAATGAGATAGGCCGTGAGTACTTTAGGTGTGATCAGATGTGATCAATTTTCAATGATTTGCACCATAGTTTGTAGACGCTATAACTTTCAAAGAGACTAAATAATATCCCCTAATTTGGTTTATTTTTACCAAAGAGATGTAGCAGTATAAATTTTGGCCCAAATTTATGAACAAAAGTTACTTATTTGCAAAATTGTATCATAGAAACTAAAAAAAAGTGTTTTTTTTTCTAAATTTTCGCTCTTTTTTCACTTATGTGAAATAAAAAACCCAGTGGTGATTAAATACTGTACCACCAAAAGAAAGCTCTATTTGTATGAAAAAAATTATAAAAATTTTGTTTGGGTACAGTGTTGCATGAATGAGTAACTGGCATTCAAAGTGTGAGAGCGCTGAAAGCTAAAAATTGGTCTGGTAAGGAAGGTGTATAAATGCCCTGTATTGAAGTGGTTAAAAAAGAAAAAGAAAAAAAGGTCTTTACAGTCACTTTAAGCTTTATTCCTATAGAACTTTAGATGGACTGAAACCTTGCACTGGCTGCTTGAGGGCTAAAAATATAACTCCATTGTAGAGCAAAAAAATATTTTTCAGACAAAGTGAATACATTGCAAAAATGTCAAGTTTTATTGCAGATCCTTCCCATTTCTTTGCTGTGAAGTCATGGATGTAAGTATGTAAGTAAGTAAGCTTTCCTGGCAGTTTTATCAAACTGACTGCTAAGTGGAATGATCTCCTTTATTAACCACTTGCCTACTGGGCACTTACACCCCCTTCCTGCCCAGGCCAATTTTCAGAGCTGTCACACATTAAATCACAATTGCGCGGTCATGCAACACTGTACCCATATGAAATTTTTATCCTTTGGTTTACACAATTAGAGCTTTCTTTTGGCGGTATTTAATCTCCAATGGGTTTTTCATTTTTTGCTAAATAAACTAAACATAACCTTTCATAGTTTGTTATACAATTTTGCAAACAGGTAATTTTTCTCCTTCACTGATATGCGTTGATGAGGCTGCACTAATGGGCACCGCTGAGACGCCACTTATGAGCATTGATGGACACTAATAGGCTGCACTGATGGGCACTGATGAGGTGGCACTGGTGGGCACTGATGAGCACTGATGAGGAGGCACTGATGAGGAGGCACTGATGAGGAGGCACTGATGAGTCGGCACTGATAGGTGACACTAATGAGTGGGTTGTGAGGCATAGTGGGTGTAATGCAAGACAGATTCTTTTGGCACCAGACACTTCTTGAATGCAAAGATATTTTACTTCTCTGAACAGAACTTTGGGAGAGAGGGTTAGGGCTAGGACACCCTTAGGTAGTTGCAATGTTATTAGGCAGACTCTGAGACTTCAACAGGAAGACAGCCATGCAGGGAAAAGCATTCAGCAAGACGCCACATCTGCATGTGTAGGAATGCTGTCTCCTATGTCAACAGTCTTTAACAGTTTCTAACACAAAGTGTAACAGTTCCTTCACTTCCACTATAATCACTTCTTGTAGTTCTTCAGGCCACCGAGCTCCCAGTCTCTCTCACTAGACTAGATGATTCACTGCCACTGAATCCCATGAGCTCCTTGAATTTTCACGGTAGTATCTTCAGCATCACCCCCACTTCTCTGCTGAGTCCCTAGCTTGGTACTCAAGATACTTCTTAAACTTCACCCCACTGGCTTGCTCAGTCCCTGGCTTGACACACAAGGCTGCTCTACAAGTGTCACCTCCGCTGGCTGGGTCCCTGGCTTGATACCCACTGAAGTTTCCCAATTATTCACCATACCCTGTTGGTGAGAATTCTCCTCCGGTACTTGCTTCAGCTACTCACTATGGTCTGTGGTAATAAGGTGGTTGGTCCCTTAGTGGTGAAAACTTACCCTAGCAGCCCGGGCAATACAACACACATCCACCCAGACAGCCGTCCAGGTGGCACAGAACAGTGATCACCTGACTCCACCCAAATATATAGGTTCTCATAGCAGGATTTAAGAAAAACCCTGCCCATTGGCTGAGATACCCCTTGCTCTTCCAATGCCGCCAGGTACCTGGACACCTAGCGGCAAAAGAGAGAAGTGAAGCAATTACAGACTAATGCCCTGTACACACAGTCGGACATTCCGATGACAAAATCTGTTGGATTTTTCCAACGTATTTTGGCCCAAACTTGTCTTGCGTACAAATGGTCGCACAAAGTTGTTGGAAAATCTGATCGTTCAGAATGAGGTGACGTAAAACACATACAACAGGACTATAAAGTGGCCAGTAGCCAATAGCTTTCATCTCGTAATTTATTCTGAGCATGCATGGCACTTTGTGCGTCGGAATTGTCTACGCACGATCGGAATTTAAACGATCGGATTTTGTTGTCCAAAAATTTTTGATCCAGATCTCAAACTTTGTGTGTTGGAAATTCAGACGGAAAAAAGTCAGACGGAGCCCACACACGATCGGAAATTTCTGACAATACAGTCCGATCGCACATTTTCCGTTGGAAAGTCCGACTGTGTGTACAGGGCATTAGAGTGAAATCAATTGATCCTCAACATATACCTGGCAGGTAAATTTAGGAGCAACCCCCGCCTAAACACCAGGTTGCTACACAAGCACCTGTGAAATGGCAAAAAACTGCAGTTTCCAAAGTCCAAGAGTGAAGGATGGCCCTAGATTGATTGCTCTCATTAAGTGTGTGGGCAGAGTCAGGAGCCAAGGTACCCAATGCAGAGAGTGCAGGGCACGCAGAGACCACAAAGAGTTATCAGTACTTGTATATGGAAAAGTAGTATGTAAGAAAGGTTACAAGAGTACTTGTAGAAACACAGTTGGTATCAATAGTATTAACAATTGAGGTAACAGGTGCTGTAACACTTGCGGTAAGAGTCACAGTAACCAGCAGTGGCGGCTGGTGAAGTTTTAGGATGGGGGGCGCAAGACCCCGCCCCTCCACATTTGCCTCTCCCACTTCTCATAAGCCACACCCCTTATAGAATCCACATCATATACCAGGCTGCACATTATACACAGGGCTCTGCACATTATATATCAGGCTGCACATTATATATCAGGCTTCACATTATACACCGGGCTCTGCACATCATATACCAGGCTGCACATTATACACCGGGCTCTGCACATCATATACCAGGCTGCACATTATACACCGGGCTCTGCACATCATATACCAGGCTGCACATTATACACCAGGCTCTGCACATTATACACAGAGCTCTGCCCATCATTTACCGGGCTGCACATTATACACAGGGCTCTGCACATCATATACCAGACTACACATTATACACAGAGCTCTGCACATCAAATACCAGGCTGCACATTATACACCGGGCTCTGCACATCATATGCCAGGCTGCACATTATACAGAGAGCTTGCACATCATATACCAGGCTGCACATTATACACCGGGCTCTGCACATCATATATCAGGCTGCACATTATACAACCCAATTCATGAAGTCGATAAACGGGGGGGAGTGCTGCAGTCTAAAAGTCTAAATTCAGAATAAAAATTCATGAAGTTGATAAGCAGGGTGGGGGCTGCAGTCTAAACACAGAATAAAAATTAATGAAGTTGATAAAGGGGGGGGGGGGGTGTGCTACAGTCCAAATTCATAAAAAATCCATGTAGTTCAGAAGTGAGGGGTGCTGCCGCCCAGATTAAGAAAAAAAAAAAGATGTCGTTTAGAACCGGGGGTTTTGGGTTGCTGCCGTCCAAAATCATAAAAAAAATCCACGTAGTTCAGAAGTGGGGGGTGCTGCCGTCCAGACTAACGAAAAAATACATGTAGTTTAGAACCAAGAGGGGGGTGCTGCCGCCCCCAGACTAAGAAAAAAAATACATGTCGTTTAGAACGGGGGGGGGGGGGGGGGGTTAGTGTTGGGTGCTGCTATCCACAATGAGAAAATAAAACATGTTGTTTAGAAGTGGGGGGGGGGGGGGTGGTGGCGTTACTGCCGCCCAAAATCATAAAAAAAAATCCATGTAGTTCAGTAGTGGGGGGTGGGGAGAGAGTTGCTGCATCCAGATTAAGAAAATAAAAACATGTTGTTTAAAACGGGGGGGGGGGGGGGGAGAGGTTTTCTGCCGTCCACAATAACAAAATAAGACATGTACTTTAGAACCGGGGGGGTTGCTGCCATCTAACTACCTAGAGACAAAAAGTCTGCCGAGTGCCGAACATCAACAGCAGGAGCTTCTGATTACTGGAGCAGACTTCCTTGAGTGACGTTAGTAGCACTGCTTCTGAATGAATCTATGCACTTGCCCGGCCAGTCAGACAGCTGGAAGCTGTGGTGCGATCGACCACGCCACAGAGCGAGTTATTTTGGGCCAAATGAAGCGCCTCATCTGCAATCTCGTGATTGCATAGACGTGGCACATCACATATCGCACCGGCGCTGGGACACAGTGCACATAAGGACGTTAAAAAAAAAAACAATTTAAAGGGACATGTTTAAATACATTTTTTTTTGGACAGCCTGGGGGGGGGGGGGGGTGGTGCCCGGGCGCCCCTATGGACGGGCCGCCACTGGTAACCAGCATGATTAATACTTCACTCTGTCACAGAACAGTTCTCAACAGTGTGCTGGTGCAGTCCTTAAAACAGAAGTATGATTATTTAAAAAAAAAATTTTAGGAAACATACTTGCCTAGTTGGATGCGTAATTGGTCCAATGCTGCATCTGTCCCCTGCCGGCTCAGTGCTCCATGAGCAGAGACAGTCACCAGCTCTTTGCTCTGCCCCCCCACCACACTCCCTGGTTTGCTGGGCTGTGGAGGGGGTGGGAGCGGCTGGCTCAGGCTTTCAGCGGATTGCTGACAGGCTGAGCCAGGTGCCAGTCAAGGTATCTGGGTGGATCCCGGTCATATGGTCATGATACTTCCCCTGCTTGGACCCGGTCTGTGACATCAGCCATCAGCAGGCTTCAGCCCGCCATCTGCTGAAAACGGGTCACAGAGAGTGCAGAACGAACTGCATAATGAACTGCTCTCCTGTGATCCACAGGAGAAATACAGCCAAACGAGCTTTGGCTGTACTTCTCCTTTAATGGCACAACATTAAAAAGGCCTACTTTACCGAGACAGCATCTGCTGGAGTGGTGGCTGACTGGCAGGGTGGTAGATGCAGCTGGTGGTTCTGAGAAGCTTTTGAATAGGTTGCAGAAGAAGCTCTGGAGACAAGCATGGCTCTTATCCCTACACTGTCTACTTAGAAATGTGTTCCAAACCCTGGCAGGGTCCCTGTTTAAAAGGACTACCACATCGAAGATGGTCACGGAAGATCATTGGGGATTACAGCATCCAATCAGACAGCGGTTCTCCCTGTGACACCCATGGAGGCTGCAGAGGAACAATACTCCAACTGCATAGCGGCAAAACCCTATCTGCTGGATGGAGCGAGAACTACACCTGCCTATAAGCGTACATGTTGATACACATGTGCACCTTAAATGTTTGCAATAGGAGCTGGTGCTTAAAAATGATGTTTTTTTTAATCTTATTAAACTTACATTTTTAGACTTTTTTTCTTTACTTGTCAGTGCTGATGCTAATATAATCCACATGCTGGCGGCAACAAAAATTATTAATAAAAAGGTACCAATTTCGTGTTATTGTGTCTTGTTTTGTTCATTGCTGGGATCTTGTGTTGTCTTTGTTGAGTGTGGCCATGTCACAGTAATTTCCCCTTGGGATTAATAACGTATTCTGATAAAAGAGTTTTGTTTTATATCTGTTCAATAAGTGTAAAAAATACCTATTGATTCTGAAATCCAGAGCTGTCTGGTTCCTGTGCTCTCTGCATTGTTTTCTTACCTCCCCCCTATGTAATACAGAAGAAAGGTAGCTGTTCTATAGTTCTAATTCCCTGTACACACACGGTTGGACATTCCGATGACAAAATCCGTCAGATTTTTTCTGACGGATTTTGGCCTATTGTTGTCTAGCATACACACAGTCCCACAAAGTTGTTGGGTAATCAGATCGTTCAGAACGAGGTGACGTACAACACGTACGACAGGGCTATAAAGAGGCCAGTAGCCAATAGCTTACGTCTTGTAATTTATTCTGGGCATGCGTGGCACTTTGTCTATTGGAATTGTCTACACACGATCGGAAATTTAAAGGATCGGATTTTGTTGTCGGAAAATTTTAGATCCAACTATCAAAACATTGTGTGTCGAAAATTTCGACAGAAAAAATCAGATGGAGACCAAACACGATCCGATCGCACATTTTTCGTTGGAAAGTCCGACCGTGTGTACAGGGCATAACACACATCCTGTCCTAGGGTGATACTGCTGATCCCCACAGACAGTACAATAAATGAGCACTGTCAACCTAGGACAGGAAGTGTGTTACTGGCAGGACCACCTGGTGATAAAAGAAAAGCCTGAGAAAAGAAAACGAATTTAACCGCCACCTCCATGTAATCTGATAAACTGCAATGTATTATAATTTAATTTATAATTATAATTACACTTTTGTGATTAAATATATTTTGATTTCACCGATCTCCGGACCTCATCTATAAAAGTTTTTTAACTTAAAAATATTTAGGTAATATACGATAGAATACTTATGCATGATTTAGAAAAGGTGTATTGGATTTTGGCTGATTTCCTACAGCCACAATGTGTTAAGCACATTAAACAGAACTTGGAAGTTAGAGAAAAAGTTGTTGACATGTTTTTTATGTGTTTCACTTGACACTTGCAGTGTGAATTTTCTAAATGATTAGCTGGGATGTGACAATTTTCATATTCCATCAACAGCTCTTCCCCACGGAGGATAATATTTTCTCTTGTGAGACATTATTCCAGCTTCCTATGTGAAGCAGCACAGCTTTAGATTTTAGAAGGTTGCTGCTTTTTATGGTGTTATATTTTTGTTAAAGGTCAAGTCTGCTCAACAAGTAAAATCAACCTGTGATCTTTTAAGGTAAACTCCACTGTAAACTGAACGTGTAATCTATTGCTGCCCTAGTAATGCATATGTATGGCGCCAATTAGGGTGGGCTTTAACGCCTAACCCAGCTCATATGCATTGATGGGCAGCAGAGCTTTATGTGTTGAGGGCATGCTCACTGTGCTCTCCCACCACAGTGACCAAGCTGGCAAAGCTTTCTGTCTTTACTAATAATTGGGAGCCAGCAGGGCCAGCTACTGATCATGTGACCACTGTGACGGACATTCACATTGGTCACGTGATCTGATAGTTCTTCCTGCCCCCTAGGAGTAAAGGCCCCATTAAAGGGGTGCTGGGGCTAGGGAAGGGAATAGACCAAAGCACATTCTGCCTTGGTGCTATACCCACCTGTAGTAATACAAGCCTCCCCCGGTGCCTTTTGTCTGTAGTCTTGAAATCTGTAAGGATGAAATTTTAGTTTGGATTAAACATGAACTAGCTTGAATTTTAAGTGTTCAAATTTGATTCAAAGTTGACAGTTTTTAGGAGAGAGAGATACAAAATGCCTTTCATAGCCACTGAACCTGGTTAGAGCTTCACAGCAGCCAAAAACCTAGCCATTTACGATTAGGGATGAGCTTAGGTTTGGGCTTGGGGTCAATCCAAACCCAAGTTCAGCTGATGTCATTGCTCATGACGTCATTGACTTAAAATGGGTACATGGGAATAATAGGTCAATGTCATTGACTTATTAAAATATATACCGTCTGTTTGCTATCTATTTACTTGATACAACCTTATATTTAATTTTTACCAAAAATTGGATATTATATTGTATTTTCCTGCACAAAACTTAGTGTAGCTAAGCAGGAATGGTTATTTAAATGTAGTTGTAACATCTGGTGATGGAGCCCGCAGTCTAGAGGAAGGCCTCTCATACAGCTCTAGTGATGGAGCCCTGGTAGAGTTATGCCGCGTACACACGACCAGACTTATGTCCGACATACTTTCCGAATGAGCGGACTTGCCCACACACAATCACACCAAACTCAGACGGATTCGAACGTGATGACGTACGACTTGACTCGAATAAGGAAGTTCATAGCCAGTAGCCAATAGCTGCACTAGCGTCGGTTTTAGTCCGTCGGAATAGCATACACACGAGCGAATTTCTCGGTAGGAACTGGGTCCGGCAGAGTTCTTGCTGAAAAATTTGAAGCATGTTCCATTTCTAAAGTCTGTCAGACTTTTGCGAATCAAAAGTCCGTTGCAGCCCACACATGATCGAATAGTCTGCCGGAATCATTCTGTCAGACTTTGGATGTTGAAAAGTCCGGTCGTGTGTACGGGGCTTAATAGGGAACGTGGAAGCCGAAGCACAGAGTGCTTAATAGGATATTTGGGATACGCAGGAGCAACTGGCTGGTAGCTTGCTGGCAGAAGGGCAGTAGCTGATGACAGGCACAGCTGCAGCTGGAACAGGTGCAGGAAGAAGATCTGAGGCAAGGTTGGACAATTCAGGTCAGCAACTAGCAGGCAAATCAGACACAGGCAGCAGGCAGAAGAGTAGTCACAAGTAAGGGTCAGTAACAACAAGGCAGATGAGCAGAGGAGTAGATACACAGATACTTCAAAATGTAATATACCAAATGGCACTAGTGCAGAGTTTTCTGTGTAAGAAATATACTCCATTTTATTTTGCATCTTAAAGTGACTGGTGCCCATCTGTTCACATGAGGGGAATTGTCAGCCCACCCTGTCTCCCAGTACTACCATATCTTCAGGGGTTAGGAAGGTGCTACAGTAATTTTTCCCAAATTATTGGTAAACATTTGGGCAAATATTGTGTAACATAAAAAAATAACAACTGCCATTTTTCCCCCCCAAAGGGCCTCTGTTATCGGAAAATATATAATTGTTTGTGGGTTTAAGGTATTTTCCTATTAAAAAATTCTGATTTTAACATGTGCGCAAGAAATGAAATAAAATGCTCCAGTCCCGAAGTGGTTAATACCAAGCATACTAGAAACAGTACGTATCCGGATTAACATTCAATCCAGCTCTACCTTTCGCAGCTCAACCTTCCACTGAGCGCAAGGCTGTCTGGATTGTTTTATTCGTCTCTTCCATGAAACTTGCAGAAGCAGCTTATCCATTAATTTTCTCTTCTTTCCACATATTCTTTATATTTTATTTTAATTACCGCTATCTCCTTTCCTTTCTTTTCTCTATGAGCGCCAATGTTTTTCCATTTTTTGATCCATGGCATCCAATTTTCAGGCTCTCATTTTTGCCATGCTCCCATTACTGATTAATTAGTGAACATTAAAATAATTTGAAAAAGAAAAAATGTGATATGTTTTGACATACTAGAAAATGATCGCACAAAAGGTTTTTATAAAGACGACTGAATAGTGGTTAAAGCACGCCAGCTACAAAGAGAACATTTCTTTTCTTGGCAATTTCAACCTGAAGAAGAAGCTTTGTGCATTGAAGATGAGGTTTCCACCATAAATAGCTCTAAACGTATCAACCCTAGTTATCATATTTATTACAGGCATTTGTATAGCACTGGACATTCAGATCACTCCCTGTACTCAAGGAACCTACAATCTAAAGTGGAATTTTGACATGGTTGCTATCTATTTACTTGATGCAATCCCATACTTTATGTTATCCAAAAATGGGTATTATATCTTATTTGTGTGCACTAAAAGTTTTAATTTGTGTATAGCATATGGATACACATTTGGGCACATACTGTGCAACAGAAAATAAATTTAACTACCATTTTTTTTTCTTCGACAGGGCCTCTGCTTTTTATCAAATATAGAAATGTTTGTAGGTTTTCAAATAATTTTCTAAAGAAAAATCCAAATTTTTAAAGAATAGCTCCTTTACCGAAGTGGTTAGTACTAAGTGTACTAGAAACTCTGCATATCCAAACTAACATTTGATCCAGCTCTACCTTTCACAACTCTATCTTTCACTGAATCCAGGCTGTCTTGGGCTTGCCCCTGTGGTGGCATCATCGTGCTACCTGGGCTCACACAATTTGGTCTATGATTCAAGGTGGAGGAGAGGAGGAAGAACTTCATCAAGCTGGCCAGAAGTCCCTTAGAAAAAAAAAATGTGCCACACTCACCTGTTCCTTGCTTAGGTCCCTATTTTACATGCATATACTAGGGCTAGGATTCTCTACTGAAGGTGCAGTCTGCTTTCTCTACTGGTGCTCTTCCGCAGGGGCACCACGGCTGGAGAGGAAGTCAAGGGGATCACAGTTCCCCTATGGTTTCCGAGGTCACTGGGGAAACACCCGCATTGGATGTTGATGCACCATGTGACTCCAGCAGCCTTCTTGGATCAGGCAGAGCCTACTTAAGGCTCTGGCTCCCACACTTCAAGCACTTTTGGCAAATTGGTAGACTAGGGACAGGTACCCTGCCTGTTAGGGACAGTACTAGCAATAGAGAAAGGTTTCTGACGAGGAGAGAAAGCATAGGGTCGCAACTCCTTTGGACATCTTTCCGTTTGGGGCACTGGATGTCCAGGTTGCATTCTGCTTTCTTAACAGATGCTGTCAAACCAGCTGAAACATATCATCTTCCGATTGTTGGGATTTGTGAGTGCACCCGCTTGGCCAGGTGTCTCTCTGGGTTGTTGTGAACTGTTATTGTTATACTTCAATACAATCTTTCTATTGCACTTGCCTGTGTGACTTGCTGACGCCCACATGCTGTACTCCACCTACACATTATACCGCAAACATACGGGTTGATTTGCTAAAGGCTAATAGACTGTGTACTTTGCAAGTGCAGTTGCATTCATTTTTCCCAGAGCTTAGTGAATGTAGTGAAGCCCTACTGAATTTCTTTCACATTATATTTTGACGCTGCACTCTGCAAACGTATATTATTTGAGAGGTTTTTGTATATTGACCTGCGCTGCTAGCTGCCAACATTATTCACTCTAGCGACTTTGCATTGGGTCACTTTAAGACAGAGGCTGCAGCTGTGACCTTTGAAAGCATAGTGGATTTATTTCAACAGACTTACATCTGCTATCTAGGAATTGTTAGAGAGCAATGACAGAGAAGGGAATAAAGAGCGTGCAACAGCTTCTAAGTACAGATAATGCTAGATGGGATACCAAGATAAATAGCCTGAGTTACTTTTAATATAAGATATAGTAAAATAAACATTTTAAAAAATCTGAAATTGTCACATGGCTGCTAAAAAAAAAAATCATGTTGATCCTAAAGGACTCTTTAAAAATGTAGAGTAGAGTGTATTTCTATTCTAGCCTGAAGCTAAACTCTGGGAAAACATCTAATAGCATCCTTTAGTCCGGTTCTGTGTTCATTAAAATGTGATCATATTGATGTTAATCACTTATTGCATGCCACACAAGTTACTTCAAAGTGCCTTTATGTTGTTTCTTCTTTGTGGTGGAGCTCCCTAGAAGCCCAAAAACTCAAAGATGCTCCCACCTAAAATATGAACACCAACCGGTCTGATCAGCAGGGAAGCCATTAAAAGATCCCCCGCTGAATCAAAGCAGAAGTGAACAGAGGACACTTTTGTCATATACGTGTCCATTCATTTCTTTGCATCATTACGGAACTCCCTGAAGACCTGGAGGGTGGCGGAGAGGTGAGTACCGATCAAAATAATTTTGATCGATCAAAACATTTTTTACGATTAATCGAGGAATTAATCTTTAATTTTCCCAGCCCTAATGTTTATATATATATATATATATATATATATATATATATATATATATATATATATATATATATATATACACACACACACACACACACATATCTTTTAAGCTCACCACACATGTTACAATCTGATTTATATATTATATATTTATATCTCTTTTATTTCTACCAAAAACTGTATTGACAAGGCCTACCTAACCTAACTGGATACAAACTGATTAGATTAGGTGGGTGCTTATATTACACAGTTTTGGTAAGTCTTGTGGCGGCCACACATGCTTTAATTTTATTATGTGATCGATGTGCGATTCAATCAAAGCCATCAAATCTATAAAAAAATCAAATAGCCATACCTTCCATACCAATTGTTTTACATCAAATTCAATCAAACTAATGGTGGCCATACGCGTTTCATTTTATTTATTTTATGCACTTATATAGCGCTGTCAATTTACGCAGCTCTTTACATAACATATTTATGTATTTATTTTTATGTATGTATTTATTGGTGTATAGCACTCACTTTTTCACCCTGAAAATCGGCTCCAAATAGCGTGTGCGTGTTATATGCCAATACTTCAATTTCTTCTGCCTCGGAGGGGACAGGGAGGGGGACGGGATGAGCGCTGTCAGATTACATACAGTGAGAGTCTCCTATTTACTTGGCGGTCTCTGTAATAGGAATGCCCTGTACACACGGTCGGACATTCCGACAACAAAATCCCTCGGATTTTTTCAGACGGATTTTGTCCGAAACTGGTGTTGCATACACACGTTCGGACGAAGTTGCCAGAAAATCTGATCGTTCGGAACGTGATGCCGTTCGTTCGTTACGACGGGACTAGGTTGAGGCTAGTAGCCAATAGCTTGGGTCTCGTAATTTGATCTGAGCATGCGTGGAACTTTGTCCAATCTGAATTCTATACAAACGATCGGAAAAAGTCAGATCAAATTTTTTTGATGGAAGATCCTGCTCTCAAATTTTTTTCAGATGGAAAAAGTCCGATAGGGCCCACACACAATCGGATTTTCTGACAATATAATCCGATCGGACCTTTTCCGTCTGAATTTCCGACCATGTGTACAAGGCAGAAATCCCGTCTCCTGGGCCACCATTGGACCACTGTTCTGTCTATCGTAAGAGATTCTCATTGTATGTAATCTTTTGGCGCTCATTCCGCCCCCCTCCCTGTCCCCTCTAGGCTGCAGATGGGCATCGATCAGACTGCACTTATGGCAATGGTGAGGCTTCTACATTGAAGGCAATCGTGAGGCTGCTGCTTTGATGACAATGATGAGGCTGCTGCATTGATGGCAATGGGGAGGCTGCTGCATTGATGATAATGGTGAGCCTACTGCATTGATGGTAATGGTGAGGCTACTGCATTGATGGTAAGGGTGAGGCTGCTGCATTGATGGCAATGGTGAGGCTGTCGCATTGATTGCAATGATGAGGCTGTCGCATTGATTGCAATGATGAGGCTGTTGCATTGATGGCAATGGTGAGGCTGCAGTGATGTGGACTGATGAAGCTGCATTGATGGCACTTGCTAGGCTAGAGATGGGCATTTGTCAGGCTGCATTGATGGCAATTGTGAGGCTGCAGATGGGCACTGACCCTTATTTTGCTTCAAAGTTCCTTATTTACGCTTTTTTCCTGAAACTTTCCTCTTAAAATTAATGTTTGTGTGTTATCCGCCTGTGAGTGTTATACGCCGATAAATACAGTATATATATATATATATATATATATATATATATATATATATATATATATATATATATATATATATTTTTTTTTTTTTTTTACACTCACATCATTCCTTGCCTCAAAGTTTTTTTTTTAAATCTGATTCATGTGCAATTAAATCAAAATGATCAAATCTGCAAACAATGGAATACCCATAACTTCCCTTCTGATTGATTTAAACTCATTTTTGATTGGATTCATTCAAGCTGAGTTGATTGGCCAGGATGGAAAATTATCGTTCATTTTGCATCAATTAGCAGCACTGTGATGCTTTGTTCATGAGAATGATCATATTTCGATCAATAAGATTATAGGATTACATGATGGAAACAGAGATGTGATTGATGACTTATGATCTTAAGTTATGATCATATCCTATGATCAGCTTCCCTGTGTGTAGCATATCGATCAAATGGGCTGTCGACTATAGATCGATTGTTCCTGATGGTAAAGACGGTAGAAGAAACCCATAATTTATTGAAGCATGTCTTACCACTATTTGTCAATCGGCCCGGGTGATAAATGATCAATCGCTTTGCATCGATAGGTAGTACTGATCTACAGTGCCGGGACAAGGCCATCTAGGCCATAAATCTTTCCCCCCATCCTCTCTCTAAGCTCAAATCCTCTCTATTCCCAAATGTTCCCAAATGTTGGCTGCAGTTTCCATCAAACACACAGACTTCAGATACAGCATGGCACATCGTTCTGTGATGCCCTTCTTCTGAGGCTCCTCCTCATCTTGACATGTCAGAGCTGAGGAGGAGCCTGGAGGGCAAGCTGATTTCTAAACCTCTGTACAGACAGCTGGTGGGAGAGATGCCGCTGCTGAAGGTGAATGGGATCATGGCTCTGGGATGCCACCGGATTTCAGCTCAGCACTATACATAGTTTGTTTACCCGCCCCCTACCAACATTTTATGCTGGGAGCAGTCGGGAGGTGGGTAAACAAACTGTAAAGTCCAGATTTTACAGTCCTGATGGAAGAGCGCTACAGTGACAGGAGTGTGAAGCTGGAGAGGAGAGGAAGATTTGGCATATGGATATGTATGTAAGGGCTCCTGCGCTATATGTAAAATTAATTAAAAGACACAATTCTATTCTGACAGGAGCAGCAAACACTTTATGAGTTGGCTCTCAATAATGTGAAAATGAAAAAAAGGGGGGGGGGTGTGAAGCGCAACACCCCCCCCCCCTTTTTTTCAAGATTTGGCATATGTCATACACTATGCTGACAGAAGTAGTGATGCTGCTGTCACTACACCTGTCAGCTAATAGTCCTAGAAACTCCCAGAAGTTATGCTCGTGTAGTGCTACTCCCGCAGGAGCCACAGGAATACTGTCCAGATCTTCCCACATTCTTGGCCCCACAGCCAGGCACACATGCTCACTCATACTTTCTTCAATGACCAGTGTAGGGATTTTGTTTTTGTTGTTTTTATTTTTGGAGAACTTGGATAGAGTTGAGGGAATTGAGTGGGATACTAGAAAAGCAAAAACTTGAGGATGTAGGTATCATTCAGAACAAACTATAATAACCCCTTGGCATCGGTGTCTCCTGGCCCTTTAAGGGGTTTCAGATTCCAGGAGACGGGGCAGGGTTTATGATCATGTGACCACCGTGATTGGCTGTCACAGTGGTTACATGATTGAAAGGCTCCTGATTGCAAGTAGCGATTGAGAGCTTTCTGTTAGTTGGTGGTAACTCTGCATGGAGTACACAGGGCCACGAGCTCTCTTGTTTTAACATTCTGGCTTTATGGTAACAGTAGGAGTAGTAGTAGATAACTGTGTCAGAAACCATGAATCAGACTGAGACAGAAGTACAGTTAAATCACACTTGTTTAACAATAATAATTATAATTAAAAAAAAGTAAACAGAGTAAACGTAGTCAAAACATAGCCAGAGTTCAGGAACCGGAACGAATAGTCAGACAGGCCAAAACTTCAGGGGGCCAGAGATGAGCGTAGTAGAACAGCAAGCAGGATCTAGAGCCAGAAGGAATTTCAGCCAAGCAAGTCTTTAACAGGAACACAGGGGAGCGTCTTCAGGCCTCTGCGACAAAGGCAAAGGGCTGGACGGCTTAAGTAGGCAGAACTAACGAGCAAGATATCAACAGTTGAGTCACTGTGGAGAAAAAGGAGCTGGCAATTAGCTGAGCAGCCAGCTTTGAGAAAGAAGGGCTGAGCCCAGCCCTGAAACTTAGAGCCACAAGAGCAGAGTCCCCTTAAGTAGAAGATTAGATGGATTAGATGGATTAGTGGCGGCTCCCACGTGCATGCATGGGAGTGACATCATTGCGGCTCTGGACAATCACAGCTCCGGAGCCGCAATACCCGGAAGGTTGATGGATGCTTCATGGAAGAGGGGACAGTGGTGACATCGCAGGCTTCTGTGTCAGGTAAGTGACACATAATGGGCTACTATGCGATGCATATTAGCCCATTATGCTTTTACTTTGCAGGGAAACAAAGAGGAAGTAAAACCCATCATCTTTAACTAGAACCACAGATGACTCTCTAGCACCAGAGGGATGACAAAAGCATAAAGTTCTCCAAGATCTTTCAGAAGCATCTCTACTCACTCAAGGCCCAAGGACAGCTGGTTGCTACCTTGAAGCAACACCTCACTCTGGTGACACCAGACCAGATCCTAAGTGGATAGCCCCCCTAAGTCAGCTCTCTTTAGCTGCAGGGTCTCAGCATCCAGGCCCTCAGGTTTGCCTCCCGAGGCCACAAGACATCAGATATAGCAGCAGTGCCTAGGGGGGGGCACCATACCCTCCAGGCTGGACTAATCCTCTCCAGGAAAGGACCCAGAGATCAGTGTGCTCACAGTGTATGTATATATATATATATATATATATATATATATATATATATATATATATATATATATATATATAGTCTTGGAGCATGTCATCAGAGCCTGTCCCTCTGAGATAGGCCAGGGTTGTGTCAATATTCATGCTGCCAACCGCATAGCTCCACACCTATCATCCAGAAACTTCCCAAGCTTCCTGGATACAGAGCAAGCTATCAGACATACTGGCAGCAGCTGAACACACTGAGCAGACCTAACTAGCAGAATGCAGATTCACTAAGTACACTAAGCAAACTATGATTTTTCTGAATGCAGCAGACTGCCTGTACTTTCATCCCTGTGAATGAACTCATAAGACGAATAGGCTATGAAGAATTTGAAAGGTGCATTGTCTTGGACGTGCAAGGCATTGACGTGCTTTAGGTATAGAAATATCACTCCAAAGCACATCATGGTATAAACATTCCCTTTTTTAGGCTTTTTTTTAGCTTGATTGTCTGATGTGATTAGTCTTGTTCTGTCAGAACTCTCTTGGATACAGGCAGAACGTCTTTTTGTCTGTGAAGCAGAACTCTCCATCCTTCAGGCGGGTATCTGCTGGATTTTCTCTCTTTAAAAATAGACAATGTTCTAACAGTGTGATCTCTGTGACATCTCATCACTGCTGGTAATATAGAAATCTGCCGTGATTAGCAATAACTGACAAAGACACGGAGGGAATTGAAATGAAAACTCAACAACTTTTGTTAAAAAATAATATAAGTTCCCAACAAAAAAAGCCGTCTTGTAATTTAAACTTAAATTGGTAAAAAAAAAAAAAAAAAAAAAAAAGCCTTTGAATCCAGTTATGCAATCATTAAAAATACTTTTTTCCTTTCACTGCTGGAGCAGTTTTTGTGCTTTTTGCACACATAATTAAAAATAAATAATTTTGTCCTTTTATTTTTTATTTTTATTTTTTGGACAAATGATGCACTTATGGTATTGACTGCCGCCGCCCCCCCCCCCCCCCCCCCCCTCCTGATTGCATAGGCTTTTTCAAATCCTCATTCCCTTTTCTACCCCCCCCTTTTTTTTTTTTTTTTCTCTTCTCCTCTTCCCCCCCCCCCCCTCGCCCCTCATGGCCCTGATCTCTGTATACTGAGGCATTGTTTGGGTTCCACTTAGCTGACACCGCATGTTCATGTTGATTATTTATGGACAGGGGGTCACCACATGTATTGACCTGTTTTTTTTTGGGGGGGGGGGAGGGGGATGGTGAAATTTTTCTCTTTTTGTCTTTAGTTATTGTTTTCAGCTTTTTACTAGCTCTTGGGGTTTACATCTATATGCCATTGTTGACATGTTCTTTATATTCATGGTTATGGTTTCAGTTAAGCCAAGTGGTCTCCGACGGACCACTGCACCCTCATGATGTGGTACTTGATCCGAACTAACGTTCGAATCAACACCCGACCAGGTAGTGGGATGGTTAACCCACGACTCATAGCAACCTTAATGTTACAGAGTTATTTGTTCACAGCATTGCATGACTCTACTACCTTTCCTGATGTGATACATTACTTCTTTCTTCCCTCTCTATCTTCACTGCTTCTATCCCTTTTTTTCCCCTCTGGGTTCGCAGGGCGTGTGCTCTGGTTCAAGGTTGATGGCCATTCAGTGCGGTCCCAATGACGATTAACTGGTTGTCCCTGAATGTTCAGGGCATGAACTCACCCCATAAGAGGGTGAAGATTTTTAAATATCTGCGCAAGCAACAAATTGACATTGCTTGTTTACAGGAGACACATTTTTCCGAGACCTCTCATCCTAAGTACTTCGATGCTCAGTTCCCTCAGGTATTTTTCGCAAATGCTCCCACTAAACAAAGGGGGGTTCTCGTGGCTTTTCGAAAATCTGTTCCATTTAGTTGCACTAAACAGATTGCAGACCCTAACGGACGGTACCTTTTGCTCCAAGGCACCATTCATGACACGGAGGTTACCATACTTACGTACTATGCCCCGAATGTAAATCCGGGGCCTTTCTTGACCCATGTCTGCGCCCTGCTTATGTCCCACTGCAGGGGCACCCTCCTTCTTTCAGGTGACTCGAATCTTATATTAAATTCCAAACTAGATAAGCATCCGCCCGAGAGAAATGGACAATCGGCGGGGGCTAAGAAATTTGCGTCCTCCTTACTGGCGCTGGACTTGGTCGACCTGTGGAGGGAGTGTCATCCACAGGGCAGGGACTACACCCATTACTCTCACCCCCATCAGGTTCACTCACGGATAGACCATATGTTTATGCTCAGACGTCATCTTCTGTTGGTGGTATCGGCTTCAATTTTGGCTGTCCCTTGGTCGGATCATGATCCAGTGTTAGTAGTCTGTCACTCTATCCTAGATAGACCTCGGTTTTCTCCCTGGGTGATGAATGATTCCCTTCTTTCACATGCGGGGGAGACAGCAGATATTGTTAAGGCTTCGGAGGACTACTTTCGTGAAAATTTGGGCTCGGTGCAGTCTCCGGTGGTCCTTTGGGAGGCTTATAAAGCGGTGTTGCGGGGTCGGATAATTGGTCTGGCTTCGGCCCGTAAGAGGACTAGAGAAGCAAAGCAGAAAGAGCTTGAGTCCCGATTGGTGTCTCTATCAGAGAACTTTAAACAATCCCCCACTCCGGGCAACCGCAAGTTGCTGGAATTAGCTAGATCGGAGCTTGATCTGTGTCTCACGGAGGGCGCTGAGCGTGTATTGCGCTGGTCCCGCCAGAGGTGGTATGTGAGAGCAAATAGGCCAAACCGTATGTTAGCTAACAGACTCCGAACCTTTGCTCCTAGATTGAACCCGATAACCCTACGGGATCGACACAATGTCCTATCGGGAAACCCAAAGCATGTCCTGGAGGAATTCGCGTTTCGCCTTGCGAAACTATACGAGGCACCAGGGGGGAGTGTGGCTCGGGGCACGACAGACTTCCTGGAAAGCCTTTCGCTCCCATCTTTAACGGAGGCTCACGTTACCCTCATGGACAGAGATATTCTGCTCTCCGAAGTTCTACAAGCAATAAAAGAACTCAAGGTGGGCAAACGTCCTGGGCCTGACGGGTATACTGCGCTTTTTTATAGGAAGCTGGCATCGGTGATAGCTCCCCACCTGGTGGCAATGTACAATTCGGTGAAAAACGGCTATCCTCTCACCCCTGATCTTCTGACAGCAAATGTGGTGATGATTCCTAAACCGGACCGTGACCACTCATCTTGGGCCAATTTCAGGCCTATCTCACTCATTAATGTAGATATGAAACTCTTGACAAAAATCCTGGCGAATCGATTAAACTCTTTTCTTCCCCGGTTAATAAAAAAAGATCAGGTGGGCTTTGTACCTCAGAGACAGGCGGGAGATGCAATACGACGTATAGTTCAACTCCAACATATAGCCCAGACTCGATCTCTGGAATCCATGCTTCTCTCCCTTGATATAAATAAGGCCTTTGACTCCTTATCCTGGCCCTATCTCATGTCTGTCCTACGGCATTATGGATTCGGGACTTCCTTTATGGCTTGGATGTCTGCCCTATATGATTCCCCTCGAGCAAAAGTTAAATATTATGGATTTGAATCCCCCATGTTTAATGTCAGCAGGGGAACCCGTCAGGGGTGTCCACTGTCTCCCCTTCTTTTTGTGTTGGCACTGGAACCTCTGGCGGAGGCAATCAGAGCTCATCCAGATATCAAGGGCATAGAAATAGCAGGTTGCCCCCACAAGATTTCCTTATTTGCAGACGACATTCTTCTTTCTGTCACCTCTCCTAGAACTTCCCTACCAAATTTACACGCATTGTTGCAAACCTTTGCGTCTCTCTCAGGACTCCAGATTAACTCATCTAAATCGAAGGCATTGTCGACTAACCTCTCTGCGGAGTTACTGAGGGACTTGCAATCGGCCTTTCCTTACCAGTGGGTCTCCTCCTTGCCTTATTTGGGAATCCATCTCACATCAACATATCAGGCTTTATATCAGGCGAATTATCCACCATTATTCACAAAATTAACGGATATGTTGTCGGCGTGGTCCTCTTTTCCTCTTTCGTGGTTTGGGAGAATAACGGCCATCAGAATGGCGTACCTTCCAAAGCTACTTTACTATTTTAGGGTTCTCCCCGTCCCGATTCCCTCCCACGTCCTCAATACCCACCAGCGTAGGATCCTGCAATTTATCTGGGGATCGTCTCGCCCCCGTATTAATAAACAAATCCTGTTCGCCAGCAGACGTGATGGGGGCCTCTCGGTCCCGAATATAAGAGACTACTATGTAGCTGCCACCATTGCTCCGCTCTCTCACCTCCATGAGACGTATCAACTCCCGCTATGGGCGGCTATTGATCTGCTTGAGACTGACCCCATCCCAATCTCTTCATTACCATGGCTCCCACCTGTACATCGCCCTAAGATAACGGGGCCTTGTATGATTCATACGCTGCGAGTTTGGGACTCGGTGAAGTACTCGGCGGGACTGGCTTCCCCCCATCTCCCACTGTTGCGGCTTTTGCGTTGCCCGCTTTTCCCTCCGGGTCTTGATCACCCAGCGCAATTCAAGTGGTGGACCATTAATGGATTTGGCGACGTACATTCCTTGCTTACTCCCACTAGGATTTTAACATATAATGTTCTGCGCTCGTCGCATGACCTGCCGCTACGAGAATATTACAGATATCTGCAGATCCGTCATTTCCTCCAGAGTCTCCTTAGATCGCAGGACGCCCCTTACAGGTTGACACCGTTTGAGAGCATCTGCAGATCCAGGCCCCATTCTCCTGGTCTGATATCTATGATTTACTCAGCTCTGATCTCTAAGAGGAGACCTCCAGTGCGGACTTATCATTTGCAATGGGAGAGGGAGTTTGGGAGGAAGCTGGATCCGGAGGACTGGCGGGCAATGACCCTAGCCATATCCAAATGCTCACGCAACGTAGTAATTCTGGAAAATGCATATAAGGTGTTATACCGGTGGTATTACACCCCAGTGCGCCTGGCTCGCTTTGCCCCATCCTATTCCCCTCTTTGTTTCAGGGAGTGTGCACATACCCTGTGAGCCCAATCTCTTCCCCCCCTCCCCTCTCTCTTCCTCAACCTCCCCCTCTTTTTTTCTTCTCTTTCTTTCTTTGCTCTTTCCAATTTACAGTAGATGGTTACTATGGGCTGTCAAAGTATTGAACGACAAGCTTCTGTTGCAGTCATGTGAACACCCGGGTCCACCCGGACACAGAAAATGTTGGCATCGTTTGGGCAACAGCCTGCTTTACTTAATATTATACTGTGAAACACCTGAACTGTGATTTGTATGAAAGCCTATTGTATTCGAATGCACTTAATAATAATAAAAACTTTTGTAAAAGAAAAATAAATAATTTTAGGCCTGAAGATTACCAAAAAAAAACAAAATATTATATATTTTCTGAAAGCAGACACCCTGGATAATAAAACAGTGGTAGTTTCAATTTTTTATGTCACACAATATTAAAGCAATGTTTTTTCGAAACACGAAATTTCAGTGAAAAATATACTAGAATTAATTTTAGTACATATAGATGCAAATATATTACCCAATGTTTTGGTAAAATATATTCTGTAGAATCTTCCTCCATCTGTAACCCTTTTTTTGCACATATTGAAATGCACAATGTCTGAAGATAGATTAACCAATTGCTGACCAGGCCAGTTGTTTACAAGTGTAGCGCCGGCTCCTAAAGAGCACGCTCTATATGTTTTGAAAGTTAATGTTTCACCTAAACTGCAGTTTGGTTATAATTGTTTCAAATTTGGACCTCAGCATCAGTCTGACTGGACTATAGGATGTTCAGCCTGGCCACAGGGGGCACTGTCTCTTCTGGCAGGTATGGAGCCACAGTCTGGTTGGGTGCTTTATGGTTACCTTCTCTCGGAGTCCGCCCAGTGGGAGTGTCACTCTTGCTGTGCTTTCTGGGAGTGGGTACTTAAGATGCGGATGTCACGTGGTTCGGGGTTCTGGTCCAGAAGTATGTTCTGACTCCATGGTCCTGGTCCTCCTGACCAGCCTCCAGGAAGGCTATGGCCTGGGGTGCGGATCCACCCGACTTATTGTCTCAGGGCTGGCTAGCCCGAGGCAAGGAAATTAAAGAAGGATTCCGAGGTGGTCTGGTGCCGTCTCCGGTAGTTGGAGAGGCCCAGTAACTTCGTAGCTATCCAGGGGAGGACTCTTCAGAAGAAGGCCACGTATGGGTTGGCTTCTTAGCAAGAGCCTGGAAGGGCTGAAGTACCTAAGTGAATCCAGTCTCGTGGGTATTGCCAAGCTAGCTGAAAGATCCAGGTATCACATGAGTGTTCTACAAGTTTTCGTTTCCTGAATGTTCTACAACAACGTCTGTGGCAGAGACTTATTCCTGTATGTTTTACAACAACGTCTGTGGCAGAGACTTGTTCCTGAGCTAAGCACCTTGTTGGCTGCTAGGCCTTGTGAGAGAGGGACTATCCAACTTGAGTGAACATCCAGTTGTGAATGGCTAGTCTCTGGATTTAGTCAAAGTAAGCAAGTCCTTCATTATTGACTTTGACACTAAGAGTACCTGAACTTCCTTCCTAACCCTCTGATCCTATTTTAGGAGACTATTTGTTGTCTACGGTTTTGAAATTAAAAATCCCTTTATGCGGATCTGTCATCAGTCTCTCAAGTTACTGGGCCATCTACCACGGGAAACCCCTGGATACAAATCGAGGAGAAGAAGGTAACGGCAAGCCCAATTAAATCAGCAGCTCCTGCAGGGGTTAGTGATACACAAGTAAAAATCAGTATTGTTTGCTGGGAAATTACTTAGAAACCCAAACTTTATATAAATATCTTGTGACAGTGCAGTTCTCTGTCCTAATAATTGTCACCCATGTTTCTCAAATAGCCAGGTTGAGGGGCTCCAGGGGTATTTCATTTGGAGGAATATGTTTTATCAGTTTCCTCCAAAGTTTGTAAAATCCACTTGGGGACCTGGAGCCCGGAGATTCCATAACGTTATGGGTGGGACGAACTTCCAATCCTGGGACCGGGTTTTGGGAATAGCCAGGAGTCTGGCTGGCTGATTGAGCAGGTGGGTCCTGGGCTTATAGTCAGGATTAGGATTATGGGCTTCACCAGAGAGACAGGAGGTCTCCAGGAGTCCAGAGAGTGCAGGTGTGCACTAGTGAAAGCCAGAGACCCAAGTCTGAGCTTCAGAGCAGTGAGGGGCTGCTTTCTAGATAGACGCTGTGTGCGTTGAAGCTGTGTTGAAGTTGTGTACATCTAAAGAGACAGGTGAGAGCCTGAAGTGGAAGGCCTGAGCAGCAAAGAAACTGAAAAGATATACAGTAGTTGTACGGGGAACCTTGTTATATGGCCAAGAGGGCTAAAGTGTAAAGCCTGATGCCCCATACACACGATTGGACTATCCGGCGGACTTGGACAATCCGCCCGTGTGTGGGCTCCGGCGCACTTTTTTTCCCAAAAGTCCGGAGGACTTAGAAAGAAGTTTTGACTCAAAATTGTCCACCGGACTCGGTAGTGCGGCGGACAATCCGGCCGTCTGTGTGCTAGTCCGCCTGACTTTTGAAATGAACGGACTTGCCCGCACACAGAGAAAAGTCAGTTCATTTTGAATGCGGCTCCAGGTAGACGGGACTAGCAAAGGAGGTCAATGTCGCCGCCTCCATCGGCGAGATTGACACCTTGCTGGCCCCGTCACCTGGTATGGACTTAAAGGGGAAGCCCTACGCCAAAAAAATGGCGTGGGGGTCCCCCCCAAAATCCATATCAGACCCTTATCCGAGCACGCAGCCCAGCTGGTCAGAAAAGGGGGTGGGGACGAGAGAGCGGCCCTGCGGCCCCCCCACCCCAAATCACCTTGTCCCCATGTACTATGCCTGCTGTCTCTGACCATGACAATATGATAAGGAAATTGTTGAAAAAGGGTGGTGCATGGGTGACCCTAAAATGATGCGCACCCCCCCCAAAAAAGTTCTGCGGACGCCCATGGTTCGGGGCCAATCTGTGCAAAACGAGCTGAAGAGTGGAGGTAAGTATGATATGTTTGTTATTTAAAAAAAATAATAAATTACCCTTACAATCACTTTAAGCCTTAAAATTATGTGCAGCTGTGAAAATGGCGACAAACTTCAGCATCCTAGATTTTCCATAGGTGACGCTTTAAAGCCCCCTACAGACCATCAGTTCAGAGTTAACCATAAATAATTGGTCGAGAATTATTGCTCTCACTCCAACGTGCGAAATGATATGTACCGTATTTGTCGGCGTATAACACGCACTTTTTTCCCTTTAAAATCAGGGGGAAATCGTGGGTGCGTGTTATACGCCGATCCTCTGCTGATTTGTGAGCCGATTGTGAGTTCTCGGCGGCTTTCGGCCGCTCTTGGCTGTTCTCGGCAGCTTTCGGCGGCCGAGTGGGGCCGAAAGCAGCCGAAAGCCGCATGGAATGACCGAGAGCGGCCTAAAGCCGCCGAGAGCTATCGAGCGCCGCCGAGATACACAGGACATCCAGGTCTCTGTATCTCGGCGGCACCATTTTTAAAAGGCAAAGCTTAAAAAGGAAACTGACAAGGCTGCAAATGACACTGACGAGCATGCAACAATGGACAAGGCTGCAGATGGACACTGTAAAGGTTGCATTGATGGGCATTTAAATGTAAGTTTTTTTTTCCTTAAACTTTTCTCCTAAACTTGGGGTGCATGTTATACGCCGGCGCGTGTTATACACTGATAAATACGGTAACTGCCCCACTTGTGCCCCACCACAGTTAACGGTTTTGTGCGTAGGCACCCGCAATGCTTGCATTTCTATCCATACACATGTGTATGGGGGGGGGGGGCACAAAAACTAGATCAGCGGGACACAGCATTGGAGGAGGGTCGTCAGGGAGAATGGTGGCAGAGGAAGAAGCACACTGGACAAAGAAGGCAGGGGAAAGCAGTAGACCGGAAGAAAAAGTGGGAGAAGGAGAAGCACGGAGGAGGAAGAAGCGTGGAAGGAGAAGACAGAGGAAGAAGGAGGAAGATGAAGACATTTTTAATAAGACTTTTTTTTGGTGAATGGGTGTTTTTACATTTAGCTGTCAGGTTGTTAAGGATGTGGCGGCCAGCAGCCGGCTTCCTGGCCCCCTCCTTAGCAACCAGCCTTAGCACTTGCATTTTGAATGCGGGTCCATTGAAGTCTATTACATGCAAAACACTGAATTTTGCGGGAAAAGAAGTCCCCGACCCTTTCCAAACACGCAGAAGCATAAAAATGCATTGATGTGAACATATTCCATAGGAACTCACGTTAAAAAAATTCCCTGCATTTCTGCAAAATGCATCAAAAACGCATTCGCGTGAATGGAGTCTTACACATGCTCCTAAAATGCCAACAAACTATAGCACCCAAAATTGTCCATAGATGATGCTTTAAAAGCTTACAGTTAGAATTAACCACAAATGATCTCCCTTTAATTATTGCTCTCACTATGGCAAGCATGGCTAAAACGTATATGTGTAGCACAATCATTGTTTGCATACATAGCTCTTTATTTTTATTGATTTGTGTAATTGTATTTTTTTATATATATTTTTTTACATTTCATTTTATTGATATCACATAGGGGAAGTGATGGGATACCTTTAATGAGACATCAGGAATCTATTAGACCTCTAATGTCTCCCCTGCCCTCCATTGAAGCCATTTGGCTGCCCAAATCCCTTCCAGCAGAAAGCTGACAGTCGGCTGAATAAGTGTGAACACGCTCCACCGGGAATTTTTTTTAAAGGCATATAATGCCTTTAAATGTGTAAAATGGACAGCTGGCCCTTTGTTTTAAAAATGTATATTGTAATAAGCCTAACACACTTAATAAATCAGTAAGATAAATGCTATACCTTTCTTCTACATGTTCCAAAATCTTTCCTTGGTCGGCACAACATAACCACTTCAATGACGGGCATTTTCACCCCCTTCCTGCCCAGCGCTGTTGCACTTTTAATGACAATTGCGCGGTCATGCAAAGCTGTATCCATATGACATTTTTAAAAAAAAATTGGAGACGGAAAAAGCTTTCTTTTGGTTGTATTTAATCACCACTGGGTTTTTTTTTGTTTTTTGTTTTTTTGCTAAACAAAGTAAAAAAGACCAAAAAAAGTTTTTCTTAGTTTCTGTTATAAAATTTAGCAAATAAATAAAAAAAATTTCTTTACTGAATACTGATGGGCACTGATGTGGAGGCACTGATAGGCGACACTAATAAACTGCACCGATGGACACTGATAGGCGGCACTAATGGGCATTGATGAGGCTGCACAGATGGGCACTAATAGGCTGCACTGATAATCACTGATAGGCTACACTGATGGAGCTGCACTGATGATCAGAGCCCTGAATATCAGTGTAAAAGATGTGCTAAGAGGTTTGCTGTTTAATGTTTTTCCTTTCCTCCCACAGACTCAGCATGGGAGGAAAGGCCTTGTGATAACTGGCATGTCTGTTTAAATGTGATAAGCTGTGATTGGACACAGTTTAACACATGGTAAAGGGCCGCTGTGATTGGCCCTTTACCCCGATCTGTGATCAGCTGTGTCTGAATGAAAACAGCGGTCACAGAGCGTGCCCGATGAGAGGGGGAAGAAGAGCGTTTCGGAAGGTCACGGAGGTCATCATTAAAAGGATGTATAAAAACACAGTAAGAAACAATTTTATTAAACATAGATTACAAGGCCATTCAGTAGTAAATGTGTATAGATTATTTTTGGAGAATAAGGATTTTGTTTCGTGTCATTTTAACTATGTTGCTAAAATCAAGCAATGCAGGCAGACCATGGCAAAATCTTTTATTTTAACATTTATATTGCTGATGTAATAACTGTGCTGACTCATTACACTATTATACTAACCATTCCCCAGCATACCTACCAGTTAACAAGCAAACATAAAAAAAATGATATACTGATTTAACAGTTTGCGTTATAAACAAAACATAATGTGAATGTGGGGCATATAAAGTAATACACTTTATGTATTGTATTTTTCCTTTTTTTTGCCAGTTTTGTTTTGCTTGCTGGATTTGGTGCAGGGACCCTTTAGAAGTCTTCAGGTGCCATTATGCTGGTAAAACCATTTGAACAAATAACTACGGGATGCCAGCAGACAAATAGGTATGAAACAGTTTAACTTGTGTGTAGTGCTACCCCTGTAGGTGCCTGTGGATAGGATAGGTCCTCTGTTCAACCTTCTCAAGAACCTCAGCCCCTCCGACAGGGGTGGACTGACAACTCATGGGGCCCCCGGGCAATAGGACATTATGGGACTCCCGAGCAATAGGAGATTATGGGCCCCCCCAGGCAATCAGAGATTATGGGGCCACACAGTATACACACACAGTATACAATCACACAGTATACACAGACATGTTTCTATTGGCTGAGAAGGTACTGGAGAGGTGGGGCAGCTATAATCTCAGGATTTTTAGACCAAAAGGATGTCAGTAAGGAACATTTCAGAGACAGATGTAAAAAAAAAACACAGATTTTTACATACTGTCCCTGGTTTTACTGAGGCTGGCAACCCTGATGGGGCCCCCTAGTGGCCCGGGGCCCTTGGGCAGTGCCTGAGTAGCCAAATAGTCAGTCTGCCCATTTAACATGGTCTCCTATGGAACACATTCTGTAGTGTAGATCTGCAAAATGCAAGGTATGAATCGGTCCTTACTCCACAATCTGCTGCACATCAATGCTCTGGACCAGCTTCCCAGTGGTGAAAACAGTGGAGCATGCCTGTGCTATGTGTTTTGGAATGGCTTTTTGTATTGTTCACCAGGGGTGCATCTGATAGGGTAACAATCTAGTAGGACAGTTGGGAAACAGTTACCACCCTAATACTGAAAATACCTGAAAAGGTGCCTTCATGGCAAGACAAACAGGTATTGATTTAATTAAATCTGCAGAAAGATGAAAAACATTAACGCATTAAAACTTATATGAGGTTTTGGTGATTGGGTTTAGATCTACTTTCATAAATATTTGTCTCAAGTGAACTGGCTTTATCATGGTTGAGTCACACGGTTTGTTCATCTCTGCTAAATTAGTAATAAACCAAACTAATGAACACATTATCACCTCCCAGATGTCATCTTGTCTTCTTCTTCTTTTGTATTTGTTTCTTTGTTTCTTCAAAACACATTCTCTGTTTAATTCTTCATAAGACATCTGGTAACAGTGTTGGTAGGAAATTCATTGCACAGAAAGAGTATTTGTTTGTGAAAGTTGTTTCAAATTCTATGTTCCATAAAGCATCTGGGTATGATAACATTTTTTAAATATTACAATATACAGGGTCCTCAAAATCCCTAACCAGATATTTAAAAAATGACATCATATGGATATGACCTCTTTGGACAGCCTAAATCCTTTGTTTAATCTATACAAGGCCATGGTGGTGAAACTTTAAGTACAGTAAGTGTGTGGGCACCTGGAGTTACCTTTCGTCATTAACGCACTCACCAATGCCTGGGACCAGGCAGGGACTGTGATCATGTGAAAGTCTAACATTAAGGCAGTTCCCCCGACTTAAAGATAAACCGTGACACTGTCTGCAGTAGTAAAAATATAGAGTTCCTCTGAAAAGCACTGTCTCGTGTCACTACACACTGTTGCCTGATGTAGGTTGCATTTAGGAGGGATGCTGCTGAACTTGCACCCTCTCCACCAGTACAGCCCACCTCAGTTACCTCTCTTCCAGTAACAGAAAGGTGTCCCACTGTGTACCAAGTGCAGACCTCATGCATGTATTAGTTAACTCCTTCTTTCCCATACCTTGTGAACAGGTCATGGATCTCTGTAATGTGAATTTGGTACTGGAAACCAACCACTAGGGAGAGAGCCAAAAACATTGACCCCCCTTGCTACCGGAGGACTGGTCAATATAGCAGGTACCATTCTTAACCACTTGAGACCCGCGCTATAGCTGAATGACGGCTACAGCGCGGATCTCCTTTGCCGGGACTACGTCTATTGACGTAGTCCCGTGCACGAGCAGCCTGCGCAACCCCTGAGGGGAGCGCGCGCAGCGCGCTCTGTGATCGGCGAGTCTATGAGACTCGCCTGATCACCCATCCAAGCAAGGGGTCGATCCCGACCCCTTATCACGTGATCAGCTGTCAGCCAATGACAGCTGATCATGTGATACAACGGAGCCGGTAATCGGCTATTATTCCTCCTCACGCTGACAGCGCGAGGAGAAAAAAAAAGAGCCGATCACCGGCCAGACATCAGTCCCGATCACGGCCAGCCCTGCCAGTGCCCACCTGCCCTCTGCCAGTGCCCACCTGCCCCCTCATCACTGAACATAATAAAAAAATAAGTGCCCCCATCAGTGCCACCCTGCAGTGCCCACAGTGCCACCCAGCAGTGCCCACAGTGCCACCCAGCAGTGCCCACAGTGCCACACAGCAGTGCCCACAGTGCCACTCAGCAGTGCCCACAATCTGCCTCAACAAAGGTGCTGCACCCCAGTGCCACATATCCGTGCCCATCAGTGTCATATACCAGTGCCCATCAGTGCCCAGCAGTGCCGCCCATCAGTGCCCAGCAGTGCCACCTATCAGAGCCACCTATCAGTGCCACCTATCAGTGCCCATCAGTCCCATCTATCAGTGGTACCAATCAGTGCCCCTTAGTGCCACCCATCCGTGCCACCCATCTGTGCCACCCATCCGTGCCATCTTATCTGTGCCCATCTTTGCCCATCAGTGCCGCCTTATCTGTGCCCATCGGTGCCGCCTTATCTGTGCCTATTAGTGCAGCCTTAACTATGCCTATCAGTGCCCACCAGTGCAGCCTATCAGTGACCACCAATGCAGCCTATCAGTGCCCACCAATGCAGCCTATTAGTGCCCACCAGTGCAGCCTATCAGTGCCGCCTCATCAGCGCACTTCAATGAAGGAGAAAAATGACCTGTTTGTAAAATTTTATAACAAACTATTAAACATGATTTTTTTTTTTTTTTTAATCTTTTTTTGTTTGTTTAGCAAAAAATAAAACTCCCAGCTGTAATTAAATACCACCAAAAGAAAGCTCTATTTGTGGGAAAAAAATGATAAAAATGTCATTTGGGTACAGTGTTGTATGCCCGCGCAATTGTCATTCAAAATACATCAGCGCTGAAAGCTGAAAATTGGTCTGGGACTGAGGGGGGTTTAAGTGCCCAGTAAGCAAGTGGTTAATGGCTGATTGCTTTGTAACTTGCTATTGACCTTGGTTACCCATAGCAATTGCATTACTCACTCTTGCTCAACTTGCCGAATAAGAGCTGAGCTTCATGCTCCACATGTGCTTTATAGATCCTGTTCTTTAGATATATCAAAACCAACATACACCCCTTTAAATATCTTCAGATCCATCACAGAACAGTTGATGCAACTTTCCTGAATGTTTCTTAGTATAGTTCAACATGAACAGTAATGTTATAATGCCCTAACTACCTTTAACTAGCTGCTTCAGAAAGGAAGTAGTCTATTTTGGCATGCTCCTGGTCTTGGTTGTTCTCTGGAACCCAGGTGCCCAGGTGCCTTCAACGGACATCAAGGCACATGTCCTTTTTAATGTGGTCCACCCGAACCGCCAAGAAAGGCCGGGCCTTGAACCCAGTATTCTCCCATCCTGCCACCTCAACCTCCTCAACATCTCCAAAATATGCCCCTTTCTAACCAATGACACAACAAAGCTCTTAATTCACTTGCTGGTCATCTCCCGCCTCGACTACTGCAACTCTCTTCTCAATAGCTTACCTCTACATAGTCTATCACCTCTTCAATCTATCATGAATGCTGCTGCCAGACTCATCCAGCTTACCAATCGCTCTTTGTCTGCTACTCCTCTCTGTCAATCTCTCCACTGGCTTCCGCTCAGCCAAAGAATTAAATTTAAAATACTAACAACTACGTACAAAGCCATCCCCAACTCGGCCCCCAGCTACATCACTAGCTTAGTCTCTAAGCACCAACCTACTCATTCTCTTCATTCCTCTCAAGACCTCTTGCTCTCTAGCTCCCTCATCACCTCCTCCCATACTCGCCTCCAGGACTTTTCCAAAGCCTCCCCAATCCTATGGAATGCCCTACCCCAATCTGTCCACATATCTCCTACTTTATTAGCTTTTATCCCTGAAAACCCTTCTCTTCAGAGAAGCCTACCCCACCCACACATAACTGTATTTTAATTTTCTCCATCAGCTCATCCCCCATAGTTATTACCTTTTTGCTTCAACTTGACCCTCCCTTCTAGATTGTAAGCTCTAACGAGCAGGGCCCTCTGATCCCTCCTGTATTGATTTTATTGTAATTGTACTGTCTGCCCTCATATTGTAGAGCGCTGCACAAACTGTCGGCGCTATATAAATCCTGAATAATAATAATAATAATAATAATAATAATAATAATAATAATATATACCACTGGTGAGTAGGCTGGATCTAAAATGCCTGGGAACTGATGCACACATATTAACTCTCCCACCCCTCCTAACCTGGGCTAGCCACTAATTAACAAATGAACCTGTATGCAACCTGCCAACATGTGCTACTAGAGTGGAGGGCACTACTCTAAATAGAACCAATACTTCAAAGTGAACCCATTGAGAGTTAATGCTTAAAGCTGAAATAGGTATGGACTATTTTGCATAATTTCATTGGACCAATGTAAATACTGTATATATGTGCCATACCTGTGGGGACCCCATAGAAGCTGGAAATCACTGTATTAGGTAATGCCATTACAGTGATCTCAGTTTGTCCCGTGTGGAGTGGCTGCCCTGCTGCTTAGTGAAACCAAGAGATTGCTTGCTCGCCATGGGCACCATTCAGTGAACACTCTGTCTTTTGTTGATGAATGCAAAGTGTGCTCTGATTGGATGAGGTGGAGCTTGTGACCACACTGCCCCACCTGGCACCTGTGCCAAATGAATGACCTTCTGTGCTCACTAAGTAGCAGGGCAGCGGATTGGCATGGAACCTGGAAGCTAGCGGTGATCACTGTAGTATTGTTGTCTACTACAGTTATTTTCAGCGACCATGGAGATCTCATCGTTATAGCACATGCTTACCTATATTGGTCCAAGCTGGACTAATATTACTACTCCGAATTCTCTATACCTAAACTTCAGCTTTACATTTCTAGAGACTCCAAGAATGGCTCAACTTTCCAGAACTGTCAGCTTTGAGGAACAACATAACAGCAAATCTGTTATAAAACGAAGTGCACTTATTCTTTTAGGAAAGGTGTTTTGAGGTCACCATTGTTATTGGTGGCTCTCTCAAATGACATCAATTTTTTTGTTTTAGTCTTGAATTTCAGGGAACGTCAAATGAGTCATAATAAAAATGCTCTGAGATAGAATGATGGACTTCATAACTGTCAGAAAGTGCTTATTTACACCAGATTTCTGTTCATTTGTGATCCATTAGAAAAAAGTGGATAATGAAAGGCCCTTTATGAAAACAACAGCTGCTGTTATACCTAAGAAAGACGATGCTTAGTTTCAGTATAGCTTGGCACACAACTATTACTGCACGATGCCAGTTTACTTTGAGCCAGAAGATTTTAGTAACTCATACGCTCTTTGTACAAGTTATAAAATATTGTGTGGCACATAAAAACAACTGTTCTGCTTATGAAACCTTTGCAGCTTTCTACACTATTCTCTTCAAATAAACATCTGACAAAAATAGTTTACTGCAAAAATAAGACACAGTATACTTTCCAATCTCTCTTACCTTCCCTCTGTTCCGTAAGGCACTGCGGCATGCTACACTTGCTGGGGTGTCAGATGCCCGTGTTCCCTGCAGTGCACTGTGGTTCCTTCCTCTGCACCCTAGGTCACTACAGGATGCAACAATGATGTACAGTGCCTTTGAAAAAGTATTCATACCCCTTGCAATTTTCCACATTTTTCATGTTACAACCAAAAATGTAAATATATTTTATTGGGATTTTATGTGATAGACCAACACAAAGTGGCACATAATTGTGAAGTGGAAGATTTTTTACAAATAAATATCTTAAAAGTGTGGCATGCATTTGTATTCAGCTCCCTTTACTCTGACACCCCTCACTAAAATCTAGCAGAACCAATTGCCTTTAGAAGTCACCTAATTAGTAAATAAAGTCCACCTGTGTGCAATTTAATCTCAGTATAAATGCAGCTGTTCTGTGAAGCCCTCATAGGTTTGTTAAAGAACCTTAGTGAACAAACAGCATCATGAAGGCGAAGGAACACACCAGACAGGTCAGGGATAAAGTTGTAGAGAAGTTGGAAACAGCAGGGTTGGGTAATAAAAAAATCCCAAGCTTTGAATATCTCACGGAGCACTGTTCAATCCATCATCTGGAAATGGAAAGAGTATGGCACAATTGAGGACCTACCAAGACATGACCGTCCACCTAAACTGACTGGGTAAGCACAAAATTAATTAGAGAAGCAGCCAAGAGGCCCATCGGTAACTCTGGAGGAGCTACAGAGATCCACAGCTCTTGCAGTTTGTGAGAAACCATGTGAGGGACACTGCAAACATGTGGGGGGAAGGTGCTTTGGTCAGATGAGACCAAAATTGAACTTTTTGGCCTAAAAGCAAATTGCTATGTGTATATTGATGATGAAATGTTAGGTGGTCACGTGACGTGTGGCGTAGGACTCATATCAAATGTGAGTTTATTTTCATTTGTTTTCTGCGCAATAAATAGTCAGTTTTGGGATGTCTGCTCAATGAGAGTTCTTTTTTATACTCTCTGTATTGGTATGTTTATCGAGCCCCTGCCTGAGCTTTGGAAACTACCTGGCTTTAGATCTTGCTGAGACTAAAGGTTTCTGTTAGCCTATTTTGATCTATTGGGAGAAGGATCGCTTTGGAGTGCATTTGTAGAGAATTGATATATGAGCTGGGAGGATCGTTTTTTTTTTCCTGTCACCAGCAGATTGCAATATATGTGTATAACCCATACACTGACGGTAATGGGGTGAAGGTGACGGGATCTATACTATTTCTTCCATATCTCCATGGTGGATATTTGATTATTTCTTCTTCTTGGTGGACTTTTATTCTGATTTCTATATTTTTCATTCATAGAGATGAACTCTAATTTATGAACTTTATATATTTTTATATTTTAGTATGTTCTGAGAGCTACATCTTTTATCCATAAATTTCTATGTGTGGCAGAAAACTAATGCCGCGTACACACGATCGGAATTCTCTTCGGAAAAAGCTCTGATAGTTTTTTCCGACGGAATTCCGCTCAAGCTGTCTTGCCTACACACGGTCACACCAAATTCTGATCGTTTATAACGTGGTGACGTACAACATGTACGACGGGACTAGAAAAAGGAAGTTCAATAGCCAGTAGCCAATAGCTTCTGTCTCGTAGTTGAATCTGAGCATGCGTGATTTTTGGCGTGTCGGAACTGCATACACACAGTCGGAATTACCGATAGAAAGTTTTTCCATCAGGAAAATTTGAGAACATGCTATCAATTTTTGGCCGGCGGAAATTCGGAAAGGTAAATTCTGATGGAGCATACACACGGTCATATTTTCCGATGAAAAGCTCTTATCTGTCTTTTTCTGGCCGGAATTCCGATTGTGTGTACGCAGCATAATACTGCACATCACCCTGAAAACACTATTACCACCGTGAAACATGGTGGTGGCAGCATCATGTTATGGGGATGCTTTTCTTCAGCAGGGACAGGGAAGCTAGTCAAAGTTGATGGGAAGATGGATGGAGTCAAATAAAGGGCAATCTTAGAAGAAAACCTGTTAGGCCGCGTACACACGGGCGGACTGTTCGCCCAACCTTGTTCGGCAAACAGTTTCATCAAACAGTCCGCTCAAAATTTGCATGAGCGGACTTGCCCACACACGAGCGGACTGTTTGACGAACAAGGTTGGGCAAACAGTTCGCTCAACTTTTGAAATGAACGGACTCGCCCACGTAAGGCGGAGGCAAATCCGCCCATTTCGAGCGCGTGTACAGGTAGGCGGGGCCCGCGAAGGAGACGTCGCGGGCTCCGCCGCCTGGAATGGGCTTAAAGGGGAACCCCAACGCCGAAAAAAATCGGCGTGGGGGTTCCCCCCAAGTCCACACCAGACCCTTGTCCGAGCACGCTACCCGGCCGGCCAGGAAAGGGGGGCGAGCGAGCGCGCCCCCCCTCCTGAGCCGTACCAGGCCGCGTGCCCTCAACATGGGGGGTGCCTTGGGGAAGGGGGGGCCGCGCGGCCCCCCCACCCCAAAGCGCCTTGTCCCCATGTTGATGAGGACAAGGGCCTCTTCCCGACAACCCTGGCCGTTGGTTGTCGGGGTCTGCGGGCGGGGGGCTTATCGGAATCCGGGAGCCCCCTTTAAGAAGGGGGCCCCCGGATACCCGCCCCCCACCCTATGTGAATGAGTATGGGGTACAATGTACCCCTACCCATTCACCTGTGAACTAAAGTACAATAAAAAACACAACACAGAGAAAAAATATTTTATTGCACAGCTCCGGGGGTCTTCCGTCTTCGGGGGTCTTCTCGCCGGACTCCTCCGCTATGTGTGTGTAGCTCTTTTGCTAGCGGAGGAGTCCGGCTTTCTTCCTCCCCGCCGCCGGCCTCTTCTCCCGACTTCGGGGGTCTTGTCCCCCTCTTCGGTTCTTCTGCCGGGCCACCGCGCCTGGTCCGGTGGCCCGGTCTTCTGTCGCCGTCTTCCGTTCTTCTGTCGCCGCCTTCGGTTCTTCTGCCGGGCCACCGCGCCTTCTTGTAGCTCTTTTACAGGCGGTGGCCCGGTCTTCTGTCGCCGCCGCCGCCGCCTTCCGTTCTTGTTCTTCTTCTTGTTCTTCTTCTTCTCCTGGAGATGTTGACTCGACGAGCTCTCCGGCCGGAATGCCAGAGCCGCGCTGTGCGGTCACTTATATAGTGACAATGGGGCGGTGTCACATGGTATATGTCACATGGGTTGGTCACATGGTGACCCCGCCCCCTTACGATGTCATAGTCCCCATGTGACATCAACCCATGTGACCAACCCATGTGACATATACCATGTGACACCGCCCCATTGTCACTATATAAGTGGCAGCGGAGCGTGTCCCTGGCATTCCGGCCGGAGAGCTCGTCGAGTCAACATCTCCAGGAGAAGAAGAAGAACAAGAAGAAGAACAAGAACGGAAGGCGGCGGCGGCGACAGAAGACCGGGCCACCGCCTGTAAAAGAGCTACAAGAAGGCGCGGTGGCCCGGCAGAAGAACCGAAGGCGGCGACAGAAGAACGGAAGACGGCGACAGAAGACCGGGCCACCGGACCAGGCGCGGTGGCCCGGCAGAAGAACCGAAGAGGGGGACAAGACCCCCGAAGTCGGGAGAAGAGGCCGGCGGCGGGGAGGAAGAAAGCCGGACTCCTCCGCTAGCAAAAGAGCTACACACACATAGCGGAGGAGTCCGGCGAGAAGACCCCCGAAGACGGAAGACCCCCGGAGCTGTGCAATAAAATATTTTTTCTCTGTGTTGTGTTTTTTATTGTACTTTAGTTCACAGGTGAATGGGTAGGGGTACATTGTACCCCATACTCATTCACATAGGGTGGGGGGCCGGTATCCGGGGGCCCCCTTCTTAAAGGGGGCTCCCGGATTCCGATAAGCCCCCCGCCCGCAGACCCCGACAACCAACGGCCAGGGTTGTCGGGAAGAGGCCCTTGTCCTCATCAACATGGGGACAAGGTGCTTTGGGGTGGGGGGGCCGCGCGGCCCCCCCTTCCCCAAGGCACCCCCCATGTTGAGGGCACGCGGCCTGGTACGGCTCAGGAGGGGGGGCGCGCTCGCTCGCCCCCCTTTCCTGGCCGGCCGGGTAGCGTGCTCGGACAAGGGTCTGGTGTGGACTTGGGGGGAACCCCCACGCCGATTTTTTTCGGCGTTGGGGTTCCCCTTTAAGCCCATTCCAGGCGGCGGAGCCCGCGACGTCTCCTTCGCGGGCCCCGCCTACCTGTACACGCGCTCGAAATGGGCGGACTTTCCGAGCGGGAACAGTCCGCTCATTTCGAAAGTACAGCGGACAAGCCCACACACGGGCGGACTGTTCGCTCAAACACAGTTTCAGCGGACAGTTTTTCGGAATTTCCGAAAGACTTTGTCCGTCCAACTGTCCGCTGAAACTGTCCGCTGAAAGCCCACACACGAGCGGACTGTCCGCCCAAACACTGTTCAGCGGACAAGGTTGGGCGAACAGTCCGCCCGTGTGTACGCGGCCTTAGAGTCTGCAAAAGACTTGAGACTGGGGTGGAGGTCGACCTCACTTTTC
Source organism: Lithobates pipiens (assembly GCF_037356315.1). Classification (NCBI taxonomy): domain Eukaryota; kingdom Metazoa; phylum Chordata; class Amphibia; order Anura; family Ranidae; genus Lithobates; species Lithobates pipiens. Next base: position 12,496,955 of record NW_027507755.1, read on the forward strand.
AGATATTTATCTGTAAAAAAAATTAAAACCATTTATCATTTTCCTTCCACTTCCCAATTATATGCCATTTTGTGTTGGTCTATCATATAAAATCCCAATAAAATACATTTATGTTTCTGGTTGTAACATGACAAAATGTGGAAAATCTCAAGGGTTATGAATCCTTTTTCAAAGCACTGTAAAATGAACCACATTGAGCAAAGGGGGAGAGGAAACTAACACTAGAAGTGACTACTTGACTTCTACACCCGATGGAAACAAACACCTTGTAAGCAACCTCGATTCACTATAATTTCTTACCAGGTCAGCCTAGAGTACCTCCCTTGTTTAACTGCTTGCAGGATGTGAGAACGATGCACACAGACCTGCTTTGGGAAATCATTCCACCTTTTTTGGAGCCACCCCACTTTCTCGGCTTGAAGCCCACACTCCAAGTGCTTAACATTCTGTTGTAATAAAGAGTTATCCATATTAGCAGCTTTTCTTAATTTTTTATTTTTTTTTTAAGCCATAATGAATTTTCCAACTCATAGCATATTGCCATACTTCTCAACTTCAACAAAACTCAGGAGCTTCACAGTCTTTCCAGAGTACCATGTTTCTTATTTTTCTTAATCCTAATGTTAGGTCTCTTCCTACAGAAGTGTTCCATGGCCTGCCCACACATCTCCGTAGCTCCTATACACACAGACTTTATATAGGTAACAGGGTGATCCTCCCCTATGACACACCCCAAAGCGGAACCTAACTATGCAGAGGCTTAACCCTGCCTTCTAGTTAACTATGAAACCTTTATTTCCACAATTCTGTATTTTCCTGAATAAAAATAAATACAAAAAAATTAAAAAAAATGTATTTTAATATAATACATACATGTGGAAATATGCCATATATCCCTTTGTCTATGTTTGATTCTAGAGAAAAAGACCCTACAATTAAACCTCTGTTAATCTATTCTTCTTGAAGACTTTTGTTTTACATCTGTGATTAAGGAATATTATGTTCCAGATGAGGAAATGTCTGATTTATTTTGTTTTCCAGCTTGCAAATGCTGTTACAACATAAAAAAAGAACAATAATAATCAACAAGCCATTTCAAGATAGGAAATAAAAAAAAAAAAATAGATATTTTCCAATATTCCATGATGGACAGTATACTGTATCTGGATTTTTCTAGATTATACAATCAGGGTTGGGTTTGGCTCCTTTACGGAGTCCCCCGTCAAAGGGATACCTTATTTAACACTGGAAAGCTTCTCCCGTTCCCAGTCTGTTTTGTGTTGTGTTACTCCATACCTGGTTTTCAAGGCCAAGCAGCACCTACCAACTATGTCCTGAGGAAAAATTAATGTTGCGAAACGTGTTGACAGGCTAGCATGGAGGAGACCATTGAAGTAATCTATTGATACTATATATTCATTTATTTATTATTTTTTTTGTGCAATTTACAGACTCGCATCTACCTTTTAAAAGGATCCATGCCTCCACGTTTTGCTCTATTGGGTATCTATTGACCTTGTCAAGTAAAGGGTATCGTCTGTTTGTCAATATATGCTTTTTAAACAATTTTGTAATAAAGATATATGTTATAATTTACTGCCTCAGTTATGCCCACAAAGACCGCAATTTGTGAAAGAGTTGTTACTCTTTTCAACCCTTTTAAATATCAATTGGATGTTGGCCTGGTGGGGGTCTTCTCTTCATTTATAAGTCTAGGAAATGCAGATAGAAGTATTATATGGGCAGTGGAAAGAAATATTGTATCTATTTACATTTTAATAGGGGGGAAAGAAACACGAAGCTATTGTCAGACAATATGGGGTTGTGTAGCTCCCTTCCAGTTAGTGTAGGTTATTAGGTAAATTTAATTTAGCTCTGCTGTAATCAGTGGAGCAGGGGTCTGCTCAATGTTTCACAGGCTGCTGGTCTAATCCCCCTGAATTCTAGATGTAGCGGTCATAACCCTTGGCAGAGCGACCTTAACTTTTGGGCTTACCGGTTACCTCCGCTTGGCTTGTTCTTCCACGTCTAGGGGTTTCCAGAGTTAGTACCCAACAACTTTGTACGCTGACACCATAAAAGTCCTTTAGAAAAGGTTTTTTTTTGCAGGGGTAACATCCAACAACACAGTCTCGTTTGGGAACAGAGGGCAAGGGTGAAGAACCTCAGGCACCTCGAACTGCTAATATCAGAAAGTCTCTAATACCACCCAGAGAGTAGCCACTCACAGCTGGGCGCTTCAAGGCTGAACAAATCTCTAGCCAGAGATTATGACAGTCAGCACTTTTATCCAGAACTTTGATCCAGAAATCTTTGACCTTAAGTAACTGGTAACAGAAGTGAACAGGAACCTTTTTCCTCAGTACCTGGAACATTCTCTGTCTCCTTGACAGTACTGGAAAAAGCGTGAATTTGTCACTGTCCTTCACAACTCAGCAACCAGGCACTTCTCAGGATGTCAGCTTGTTGGCCCTCCTCCGAAGCTGCGGTGCCCCTCCAAGCCGAGAGCACACCCGGGCGCCTTGAATCCTCCCTCAGTTACTGTGCCTCGGACCAGCCAGTTCCAAGACTCGGGAACAAACGGATCCCTACCCCAGACCATGCGGGTCTATTGGGGCTAGCCAACCAAAGCATGTTGCGGAGCGACAAATGCTCCCGTGACCGGGTCCCCTCACGGGGCTACCCCGGTCCAGAATCAGGAACAGGACTCACGAATGAACCTGGAACACGTGACTTCAGCATCTTAAGTACCCTTCCCCAGACTCCTCAGCGGGGCCCGGCGCACCCACTGATTGGCTCTGGGGAAGCAGATACCCAAAACGTCCAACTAGGCCTGATTCTGAGCCTGTCATGTGCACCTAACTGTACACATGACCAGGCAGAACTCTAACACAGCCCAGCCAAACTGATGTCAAAGTTAAAGCTACACAATTAACCCTCAGAACCCCTTTACTGTTCTGAGGCAAAAAGTAAATTTGTACATGACACACTTTGTCCAAAGTGTCATCACTACATAGGGAAATCGGGAAACACAGTGCGAGGAAGAATAGAAAGGCAACCTATATTAATGAAGACCCAGACAATCCCTGGGGATGTGTTTCCAGTAGGTGGCCTGGAGACCATAAATAGCCTGAAGCCTGGAACAGAGGAGTGGATCCTGGGTCCAATCCTGCCAGACAAATCCCCTGTATAAGGGGATCCGCCTCTCAAGCCAGTCTGCTGGTGATGTTGCTTGAAGGTCATCGAGGTCCCAGCTGTAATCTAAGCTGGGGGGCCTATTTTCCAAAGTCTGGATTTTTATTAAGGTCTGGAGAAGCTCACTGGAGGGTACTCTGTGGAGGTTGGGGGAAGAGTGTCCAGTTGTCCTGTAGTATTGTAAATCTGTCTCTCCCTCAATAGAAAGTGCCCAGTGGATATCAGAAGGAGGCAAATTATGGTCCTGTGGCATTGTGAGTAGCCCTAGTGACAGTTCACAGTTCTTCAAAAGCAAGTTCTAGGCACTTTCCCAGCCATTAGCGAATATTATGGAAGCTCTCTGCCAGACTAGGAGAGGTGTTCTTGGTCAAGTGAGTCCTCTTTTGGGGTATCCCATGTTCTCCCTTTACCCATCCAATTTCAACCCAGCATTAAAGCATACAAAAGACACTCCTAAACTGTTCCTTAAAGCTAGTGAGGAAGAAGAAAATGCAGTGGGCCTGGCTGTATGTGTACTGAGTTTGGGGGAACAGGACCATCAACCCCAGTGGCTCGTTTGTGGGTGCACTACAATTGTTACACAATCGCCACCTAAGGACAGTGGCATTTTGCGCCTATGCTAATAAGGTCAACCCCACCACCACCAGGTCACATTTTCTAGCATAAAACCCCCCCAATCCCCCCTCCTACTAAAAATTATCTTCTTCCATTCCCCCTCCAAACACAGAGACCCCCCTAAATCGCCACTCCTAGAACCTCCTCTCAAATTTTTCCTTCAATAACAAGTATCACCTGCCACTCCCCCCAATTCTCTCTTCGAACACAAATCTCACCTCACATGATACCACAGTTCCCAGGGCAGCCGCCCCTCCTGCCCACCCCTTGTCCCGGCCCTGCCTACCCCTTGTCCCGGCCCTGCCTATGCTTTGAAGTTTTGGAACTTTGGGTATAAGTAAGCAAGTGACACTCATCCTGCCTTCCTGCAATGCCTGAGTGGCCATTGGTTTGGCCTCTTCATTGTCTACTGAGACAATGGGGGGTGAACATAGCCCAATGTACAACACATCAGGTATGGTGCCCAGAAAACAGCAGTGGTAGGTTACAGATAGCTTATCTATAAGCACAAATAATTTTATGGTTCTACTCCACATCACTATAACCTAAATACAAAAAAGTTAACAGATGTAAGTTCCTGGATGGCAGAATGGATCCGTTCAGCTGTCACTCCACTGTAGATATAAGACCAATGTGTTGCCATCTTTGATTACAAGGCAGGCGGGAAGGACATGGTGGGCTTGTCACAGATGCCAGTAAGAGCCGAGCACCTCTCCCAGGCATTATAGACTTCAAGCCACCTGGGTTTTCTAATCCACACATTCTGGATTGTATATGGTCACCACCCTCTCTATCAGTGGCTCCTGGTTTTCATACATTTTATTTGAATATAGTCACTTTAATATTTACTTGAAAAATGTGCTGAAATCCTAAAACTAAAGCAAATGTAATTTGGATTAGATTAATAGTTTAATCTTATCACTCAAAAGGGCAGGCTCGCTGTTTGTGCCAAGTATTACATACTCAACCTGTGGCACATTTATTTACCCGCAACAGATTTTTAAGCTTAAAGGACAGAAAATTAGCACATATGGTTCCAAAAATGGCAATATTGATCCAAACCCCAGAGTCCTCACCCAAAATGTCATTAACTAAAGTGCTGTCCAAACTTGTTAAAAAAAAAAAAAAAAGCTTTAAAACAGAAAGTCAATATTCATCCAGTGGATAGTTCCTAAATGCTACTAGCTGACAATAAAATGGAAAAGGGCATTCAAATAGACATTTTGTAAGGAAATTAGATGGACACTGAAATGTGTTATTTTTTTGGAATATCATATACTAGGAGGACGTGCCTGGAGCTAATCTCCAGGCACAAATCTTTTATTTAAGACTTTAAAAAGACACAGGAGGGCTCAAATACTTACTGCATTACCACCACCAATTTGTATTAAATACAAAAGTCAAAAACATACTCACAATCATGAGAAGTTACAAGTGTTTCAAAACACAACTCCAGCTTTAGGCGATGCCATAGTAGCTGTGGTTGGAAAGCGGACACGTTTCAGAGACAGGAAGTGTATTATTGGGTGAAAATTAAGGAAAAAAAACGTCAAATAATGTGTACCGCAGACCTCGTACTGATCCCACTGAATAATCTAGGTTTGGATCCAGTGGTGGCTGGTGCTCCCTTTTTTTGGGCGTAAAAGAAACCACCCACCCCCCCCCATATGGTCGGCCAGTCAAACCCCACACCCCCCTTGTCGCTTGGCCGATCATCAAAAGACGACCGCTCTGAGCCCACCTTTTTTGAAGCCAATTAGAGCCTCAGGTTCAGGTTAAAAAAAAAAACATTGAAATCCATGCATCCGCGGACCTGCATGTAGATTAGGGTCCAGGTGCATGGATTCGGGGGCGGCGCACCTGAGCGGCCGCCACTGTTCTGATCCCAAATTTGTGCAAAGCATCCCGTCACATGGTATTTTCAGCCAGGTGCACAGTATTCCTCTAAGTCTTTCACACGGTGGGCAGGCAAATAGTGTCTTTTTGCAGTTTTTATTGTTTGTACTAGTATAGGTCTAGCGAGCATAACCCTCTATGGGGCGGCCTTGACTTTTGGGCTTACCAGTTACCTCCGCTTGGCTTGTTGTTCCACGTCTAGGGGTTCCCAGGGTTAGTACCCAATGACTTTGGATGCTGACACCATAAAAGTCCTTTATAAAGGTTTTTATTTGCAGGGGTAACATCCAACAACACAATCTCATATGGGAACAGAGGGCAAGGGTGAAGAAACTCAGGCACCTTGAACTGCTAATCACTAAAAAGTCTTGAATGCAACCCAGAGTAGCCACTCGCAGCTGGGCACTTCAAAGCTGAACAAATCTCTAGCCAGAGATCATGACAGTCAGCACCTTAATCCGGAACTTGCAAAATCTCTGACCTTGAATAAATTTGCAACCGAAAGTGAACAGGAACCTTTCCTCAGTACCTGGAACGTTCTCTGTCTCTTTGGCAGTACTGGAAAAGCGTGGATTCATTAGTGTCCTTGACAACCCAGCAACCAGGCACTTCTTGGGATGCCAGCTTGTTGGCCCTCCTCTGAAGAGTCCTCCCCCGGTCGCTTACACGAGCTTCGGTGCCCCTCCAAGTTGAGAGCACACCCGGACGCCTTGAATCCTCCCTCAGTTACTGCGCCTCGAACCAGCCGGTTTCCGAGACTCGGGAACAGATGGATCCTTACCCCAGACCATGCGGGTCTAATGGGGCTAGTCAAACTGACCATGTTGTGGAGCGGCACACGCTCCCGTGACCGGGCCCCCTCGCGGGGCTACCCCGGTCCAGATTCAGGAACAGGCAGCTTTGGCCTAATGAACCCCGAACACGTGACTTCAGCCTCTTAAGTACCCTTCCCCAGTCTCCCCAGCGGAGCCAGATGCACCCACTGATTGGCTCCGGGGAACGCTGATACTCAAAGCGTCCAACCAGCCCTGGTTCTGGTCCTGTCATGTGCACCTAACTGTACACATGACCAGGCAGAACCCTAACACAGCCCAGCCAAACTGATGCCAAAGTTAAACCTGCACAATCAACCCTCAGAACCCCTTTACTGTTCTGAGGAAAAACTAAATTTGTACATAGCGGACACCTTGTCAAAAGTGTCGACGCTACACAGGGATTTGAGTGAGCCTTGGAATACCCAGAACTAAGAAACTTGGTTAAGGATACTATCTTGCAAACAGTTAACTTCTGAAGAAAAGGCTTTCAATGTAGAAAATATGAAGAATTCAGCACAGGGGGATCCCACAATGGAGACAGCCCTGGCTAGAAGGATTCGGAACAGCTCTTAAACAAAAATAGAGCACAACAACAAGTCTCTCCCTATGATTTCTCGGAGTACTATTCACTGTGCCACTGCATACTTGGACGCTGCCTCCTAGTATCAGCTAACACTGTGCTGTAAGCCTCCAAACCAAATCCTTCCTAGACTTTTCTCCAACTGTTCCTGCAGCTTGTAGATGGTTCTTTAGCTCTTCCCTGAGTCTTAACCTCTCAGAACTTCCTGCAGCTTCTCAAAGGCCTTGGAAAGTTTAACCTCTTCCCACAGATGTGGCACATACAGTGCCTTGGAAAAGTATTCATACCCCTTGAAATTTTCCACATTTGTCATGTCACCACCAAAAATGTAAATGTATTTTATTGGGATTTTATGTGATAGACGAATACAAAGTCATAAATAATTGTGAAGTGGAAGGAAAATGATAAATGGTTTTCAAAATGTTTACGAATGAATATGTGAAAAGTGTGGCGTGCATTTGTCTTCAGCCCCCTTAGTCTGATACCCCTAACTAAAATCTAGTGGACCCAATTGCCTTCAGAAATCACCTAATTAGCAATCAGAGGTCACCTGTGGTTTGTTAGATAACCTTAGTGAACAAACAGCATCAAGAAGGCCAAGGAACAAGGGATAAATTTGTGAAGAAGTTTAAAGTAGAATTAGGTAATAAAAAAATATCCCAAGCTTTGAACATCTCACGCAGCACTGTTCAATCCATCATTTGGGAATGGAAAGAGTATGGCATAACTGCGAACCTACCAAGACATGTCTGTCCACCTAAACTGACAGGCTGGGCAAGGAGAGCATTAATCAGAGAAGCAGCCAAGAGGCCCATCGGTAACTCTGGAGGAGCTATAGAGATCTGCAGCTCAGGTGGGAGAATCTGTTTACAGGACAACTATCAGTCGTGCACGCCACAAATCTGGCCTTTATGGAAGCGTGGAAAACAAATCTGGCCTTTATGGAAGAGTGGCAAGAAGAAAGCCATTGAGATTGGGGCGGAGGTTCACCTTCCAGCAGGACAACAACCCTAAACATACAGCCAGAGCTACAGTGGAATGGTTTAGGTCAAAGCATATTCATGTGTAATAATGGCCCAGTCAAAGTTCAGACTTAAATCCAATTGAGAATCTGTGGCAAGACTTAAAAATTGCTGTTCAGGCGCTCTCCATCCAATCTAACCGAGCTTGAGCTATTTTGCAAAGAAGAATGGGCAAAAATGTCACTCTCTAAATGTGCAAAGCTGGTAGAGACATCCCCAAAAAGACTTGCAGCTGTAATTGCAATGAAAGGTGGTTCTACAAAGTATTGACTCAGGGGGGCTGAATACAAATGCACACCACACTTTTCATAATGTATTTGTAAAATATTTTCAAAACCATATATCATTTTCCTTCAACTTCACAATTATGTGCCATTTTGTGTTGGTCTATCACATAAAACCCCAATAAAATACATTCACATGTTTGGTTGCAGCATGACAAAATGTGGAAAATTTCAAGGGGTATGAATACTTTTTCAAGGCACTGTATATGGTGGGTGGGCTTTAACACCGAGAGGCCACATATATGCGGCCTTATGTAAACGGTTTTCTGGGCTTTAATCATGTACCATGCACGCTCCCAGTCGGCAGGGACTGGAAAGCTCCAGATGCATACTCGGCCGTTTTCAAATCATGTGACCACTGACTGCGTCAGCTAATCACAGCAGTCACATGTCCCGAATGTCCACCTCTGCCTCCCAGCATTTAGAAGCTCTTAAAGACCTGGGAAAGGGTTAACAACACTTCCAGGCTGAGTAACTCCCAAGCAGGCAAGGACCTTGCTGTTCTAGGTGTCAGACCTTATATACAGTACACCTCTCAGCCCCCTGCTGGTAACTCTCCTGACCAGGAATTGGCTGAAGCTGTACAGCCTTGGCTAAAAGTTTTGAGAATAACACAAATATTACATTTTCACAAAGTCTGCTGCTTCAGTGTTTTTAGGTCTTTTTGTCAGATGTTACTATGGTATACCTATGCCGCGTACACACGAGCGGATTGTATGACGTACTTAGTCCGTCGAAACACATTTTAGCGGACAATCCGCTCGTGTGTGGGCTTCAGCTGACTTTTTCAGCGTGCAGTCCGGAGTACTAAGAATTTCGTTTTTTTCGAAATTCTGTCCCTCGTACTTTGGTTTCAGAGGACAATACGGTCGTCAGTATGCTAGTTCGACGGACTAAGAATGGCGCATGCCCAGAAAGGATTTACACGGCGGAAGGGTGCTTTGCTGTGTCTTGGACTTCCTATTTCTAGTCCCGTCGTACGTGCTGTACACGTCATCGCGCAAGCTTTCGACGGACTGTTTGTGCATCTGTGTGTGGTCAAGTCCGTTCAGTGGAAACTACGACGGATTGTCCGTCGGATTGTATGACGGACTAAGTACGCCATACAATCCGCTCGTGTGTACGCGGCATTACAAGCATTTCATAAGTGTCAAAGGCTTTTATTGACAATTACATTAAGTTTATGCAAAGACTCAATATTTGCAGTGTTGACCCTTGTTTTTCAAGACCTCTGCAATTTGCACTGGCATGCTGTCAATCAACTTCTGGGCCACATCCTGACTGTTGGTAGCCCATTCTTGCATAATTAATGCTTGGAGTTTGTCCGAATTTTTGTGTGTGTGTAGATGGGGGGGGGGCTTGTTCATCTGCCTCTTGAGGATTGACCACAAGATCTCAATGAGATTAAGGTCTGGGGAGTTTCATAGCCATGGACACAACATTTTGATGTTTTGTTCCCCAAGCCACTTAATTATTACTTTTGCTTTATGGCAAGGTACTCCATCATGCTCGAAAAGGAATTGTTCCTCACCAAACTGGATGGTTGGGAGAAGTTGCTCTTACAGATGATATTTTTGTACCGTTCTTTATTCATTGCTGTGTTCTAAGCCCTTGTACACACGGTCGGACATTCAGACGGAAAATGTCCAATCGGTCGTGTTGTCGGATAATCCGACTGGGCTATAAAACTTTCCGACAACATGATCCGATCGGACTTTGTCCGATTGTGTGTAGAGAATTCCGATCAGACAAAGTTCCACGCATGCTTAGATCAAATTACAAGACCAAACCTATTAGCTACTAGCCTGAACGTAGTCCCGTCGTACCGAAATAACGTCATCATGTTACGTACAATTGGATTTTACGACAACTCTGTCCGACCGTGTGTATGCAACACCAGTTTCGGGCAAAATCGGTCAAACAAAATCAGACGGATTTTGTTGTCGGAATGTCCGACCGTGTGTACAAGGGCTAATAGTCATTATGGACAAAATATTTTATTTTTTTCTTTTATGGAAAGCTCCATTTTACTTTTGCATTATTTTGCCTTGGTATCTGCGGAACAGTTTGACTCCTTTATAGTGTACATTAGACAGTACACATACCATAACGCCTATGCTGTTTGTTCTTAGATTTTGCTTCCTCTTTAAAATATTTGCCATTGTATACTTTTTTTTTAATGATCTTTAAAATAACTCGTCTGGCACCAAACGTTCCATGTTTATATGGTGTTTTCCCCCATACGGAATACACATTATCCATTTTGTTTCCAATGTCCACCGCTAGTTAACTGGGATTTTCACAGTCTACAGTCTTATTCCCAAATAATCTGGGGTCTTGTGCATTACAACTATATTCCTCGCAGTTTCCAGGTCTGTCTAGGAGTGCGGTTATAGAGGAATTGTACAATACCCCAGGTAGTTGTCTTTTTATTTCTTGTTGGAACCTGACCTTTATTTTAATAACTCATTTCCTAAACTTACCTGGAAAAAAAATAAAATGCAATGCTAGTCCTTTAGCAAATCCAGTGTAGTATGGAATAAGCAAAAACTCCTATAAGTACAATAGCTGGTAAACTAGCTGGTCATTCTGAGGTTCATAAAATCAGTTTGTTTTGATTCTGGTTGAGAATTTTGGCCGCGATTATTTGGGGAGAGAAGGAACTGCTGCTTCCTGTCTGTACCAGAGTGATGACATTATTCTACCAGAATGCTCCACTCAGGTTTAGGAAGAGTCACTTGAGAGAGGTGACAAATGATTTTTGAAAACTTTAACCAGTTGCTTCCCAAGCCTATTCTGACACTCCTCGCGTACATGTAATGTAGCAAGCCTCCAGGGCTAGAGATAACGGACATCCTTCTGTATGTGGTGGGTTGTGAGGCATAGTGGGTGCATTAATGGTGAAAGTCATTGGGCACCAGACACTTCTTGGATGTAAAAGAGGTTTTATTTCGCTTAACAGTCCTTTTTGTATTTTTGGGGAGAGAGCGGCTTAGGGCCAGGACACCCTTAGATAATTACAAACTCAATTAGCAGACTCCAATAGGAGGAAAGCCAGGCAGGGAAAGGCCTCCAGCACAGAGACACATCTGCACATGCAGGAACACTGGCTCCTATGGCAACAGTCTTTAACAGTTCCTAGCACAAAGTGTAACAGTTTTTTCAGCTTCACTACAACTTCTCCTTGTAGTTCTTCCATACACTGAGCCCCCAGTCTCTCATTAGACCCTCTGATTCACTGCCACTCGATCCCTTGAACTCCTCTATTTTTCAAAGTGGTATCTTTCTCAAGCGTCACCCCCGCTTCTCTGCAGCTTCACTACAACTGCCTCTTGTAGTTCTTCAATGCTGAGCTCCCGGTCTCACTTTAGACCCACTGATTCTCTGACTCTGAATCCCTTGAGCTCCTCCAAGGTTTGTGATGGTGTCCCCTCAAGCGTCACCCACGCTTCTCTGCTGGGTCCCTAGCTTGACACTCTAGATACCTCTCAAGCTTCACCCCCGCTGACCTGCTTGGTCCCTGGCTTGACACACAAGGCTGCTCTGCAAGTGTGACCTCCGCTGGCTGGGTCCCTGGCTTGATTCCCACTAAAGTTTCTCGATTCTTCACCGTCCCCGGGTTGGTGAGAATTCTGCTCCGGTACTTGCTTTAGTTACTCACTGTGGTCCCTGGTAATATGGCGGATAGTCCCTTACTGGTGACAGCTTCCCCTCTACCTCTGACCATGTTCTCTGGTCGTCAGACCCGTCACTTTTGGTTGGAATGCAAGCCACAATTCCAAGCCTGCACTGCTCTCTTGCTTCTGGATAGGCCCTCAGACAGCCTAGCAGCCAGATGTGCCCGGGATAGGCTCAATCTCTGGCCTAGCAGCCCAGACAATACGACACACGTCCACCAAAGACAGCCGTCCAGATGGCACAGAACACCGATCACCTGCCTCCACCCGAATATATAGGTTCTCCCAGCAGGCCAAGGGATTCAAGAAAACCATTGCCCATTGGCTGAGATACCCCACATACCCATAACCTGACTTTGGGTTACCCTTCTCATATTTAGTAACGCCAAGTACCCTGCCACCTAGTGGTAGAAGGGTAAAGTGCAACAAGGCAAAACTTACAGAGAAATCAATAGATCTCTATCAATCAACCAGAATAACTACTTCTGGCAAGTAAATTTGTGAGGAGCTCCCTACCTAAACTACAGGATGCTACAGCAAAAATCTTTTTTTTTTTGCTAGAAATTACTTAGAACCCCCCAGCATTTTAAAGAGGAACTGCAGTCTGCTCACATATTTTATTATAAAAACATATTTGCCATCCTGAACCTTCCCTCCAACCCCTTTGCATATTATTTTATATATACTGTGATTCTGTACTTGCCAAATATGCTGCAGAAATCTCCTTCCAATAAGTCTGGCTGCATCCATTTTAACTGTGGGCAGCTAAATCTGCAGCCTGTTCACTTCCTGGATTTACGCAGAGGCACACCTCCAGCTCTGCAGCCCTGCAGCTCTCATTGGCCCTCTTATGACTCACCCCTCCTCCTTCCTGGCAAACTCTCACGAGAGTGAGGGAGAGAGAAAGCTGTACATGATGTCATAAGCCTAGGCTAATGACCAGTCAAGAAATAGGAAGTGGGCTGTATAAGGTATTTACTGGCAGAAATAAAAATGCTTTACTATCCAAAGTTAAAAACAACAACAAAAGCAGAAGATTTAATAGATGGAAAGTTGAAAAAAAATGACTGAAGTTGCGCTTTAAGCAGAGGCCCTGGAGAATAAAATGATGTATGTTGCAATTTTTTTATGTCACACAATATTTGCACAGCGTTTTCTCAGACACAAATTTTGAAAAAAATACACTTTAGTGAATTATAATGCAAGAAAACATAATATAATACCCAAATTGTTTGGCAAAATATAAAAGATGATGTTACGCTGAGTAAATAGATACTTAACATTTAAAATTGTGTACGCTTGTGGAATGGTAACAAATTACATTACTTAAAAATCTCCATAGGTAATGCTTTAAAAGTCTTTACAGGTTTCGAGTTACACAGGAGGTCTGGTGGTATAATTATGATAGTCACCTGACATTTGTGACAATACCTCATGTGTTTGCAATCACCATTCACATACAGTACGGGTGCGCGTTTGTCCATGTGCGCAAGTGCAGGAATGTGTGGACACTGTAATGTGTTTATTTTATTTTTTATATTGTCTCTTGATTTTTTTTGCAATCAAACTCATTGTTATCACTAGGTATGAACAACATCCCTTGTGATAGGATGGGTCATGGCAAGTCCTGTTTACTGAGAGATCTGGGGTCTATTAAACCCAAGATCTCTCCTCTGCCCTTAAAAGCATCTAATCATTCATTAGTATAGGCTAATATGTATTCTGCTACATATTTTTGGTAAAAGAAAATTCTAATAAGCTTATATAGTTGGTTTGCGCAAAAGTTATAGCGTCTGCAAAATATGGAATTTTTTTTTTTTTTTTTTACTAGTAATGGCAGCGAACGGGGACTTATAGCGGGACTGCAATATTGCGGTGGACAAATCAGACACCTGACACTTTTGACACTTTTTAGGAACCAGTGACATTAATACAGTGATCAGTGCTACTGTACTAATGATACTGGCTGGGAAGTAGTTAACATAACGGACGATCAAAGGTTTAACTATATGCCTAGGTTGTGCTTACTCACTGTGGGGGAGGTGCTTTGACTACGGGAATGCAAAGATCTGTTTTCCTGTTTTGCAGAGACACAGGATCAGTGCCTTCCTTTCTGATAGAATGACAATCTGCCTTGTTTACAGATTGTCAGATTGTCAGATTGTCATTCTGCCTGTGCTGGCAGACATTGAGTCCGAGGTACCTGCCGCTGGGCTCCTGTTGTGTTTAACCAGACCCGGAAGTGTCAGATTTCATACCAATGAAGAACAATTAGTGTGGCACTAAAAACAATCAGTGAAAAAATGTATAATTGATAATAAATGAATAACACATTTTTTACATTTATTACAATAACATGTGTAGCGCCGACTCCTGACGAGCAGTTTTTGAAATTTAATATTCCTGAAACCATAGTTGGGTTTTAGGGCTAATTTTGCTAAATTATGGTTTCAGTACCAGTCTGGCTGGGTTGCACGGAGTTCTCCTTAGCCGCAGGTGTCGCTGTAACCGCTGGCAAATGGTAGAAAGCAGTTTAGCTGGGTGTATTGAGTGTCATGTTTTCTCAGAACCAGCCCAGTGGGGGTGTTCTCCTGCTGTGCACTCTGGGAGGTGGTATTTAAGGTACTGACATCACATGCTTCGGGGGTCCGGTCCAGAAGATATTTTCTGTCTGTTTGGTCCTGGTCCTCCAGACCAACCCCCATGGCCCACCTGGCCTGGGGTGCGGATCCATGCAATTCCAAGTCTCTGGGCTGGATAGCCTGAGGCAAAGTAACTGCAGGGACAGGCCTGAATGCATATCAAGGCCTGAGGATTCAAGGGTGGTCTGGTGTCGTCTTATCTAAGGGTAGGCCCAGCAACTGGAGAAGCATCCAGGGGAGAACTCTTCGGGAGAAGGCCGTGCATACGGCTGGCTTCTCTGAAGGAGCCTGGAAGCTCAGTTGAAAGACATTCCATGGATCTACACTCATACGTTATCGCCGGACCGGCTGAGAGATACTGGTACCGTATGATGGCTCTATAAGTTTGTCTATGTCCCTTGGTTACACTCAAGTCTGTGGCAGAGACTTTTCTCAAGTATTTCACATTCAAGTCTGTGGCAGAGACTTTACTTAACTTAACACCCTACCGGCTGCTAGGCCTAGTGAGAGGAGGTCTATCCAGGGGTTGTGAGAATCCAGCTGTGAAACGGTTATTCTCTGGATTACTTCTATAAGAGACTTTCTATTTTTGCAGTCCAAAAGTACCTGAACTTCCTCCTAACCCTCTACCCTAAACTCAGATCTTGTTTATATTTCAAATAAATAACCCAAAAGAAGATCCAGTATCAGTTTCTAAATTTCTTTGGGCCATTTACCATGGGAAACCCTAGACGGAGACGAGGTCAAGAAGGTAATGGTAAGCCCAATAAAACCAACAGCTCCTTCGGGGGTCAGTGCTACATATGCTAAATATGATAACCTTTAACAATATATACAGATGTGATATCTATATATAAATGCTACAATTAAAAAATAACCACCACTGTGCAAATAGCATCCAAAATATAAAGTGCAAGTGCTGTATGTTCCACACACTGTCCTTAATCAATCCAGTACATATGTAGCACTAACCCCGAAGGAGCTGCTGAATTTTTCTGGGCTTACCGATTACCTCCCCCAGCTTGTACTCGTTGTTCTTGTCTAGGGGTTCCCAGGGTTGATGACCCAGTAACTGTAGAGACCGACACTTGAATTCCTTGTTAGGATTTTTATTTTGCATAAAACATTTGAACAAACTCAGTCTCTAAGTGGGGAATAGAGGGTATCAGGGTAAAGTTTAGCTCAGGTGCTTGGAACTGCTGACTTCAATAAAAGTCTCTCTCTCTGTACACAATCCAGGGAATAGCCACTCGCAACTGGATTCTTTAACTGTTGGAAAAATCCTTAAGTTTGGGTTTAGCAGCCAACAGGTAATTCTAGTTTCAAAGTCTCTCGCACAGACTTGGCTGGAAACTTAGTTATAACTGGAAGGATAGAAGTGGTAACTAGGGATGTGCTTCGTGTTCGAGTCGAACATACGTTCGACTCGAACATCGGCTGTTCGCCCGTTCGGCGAATTCCGAAAGTTATAGGCCGTTCGCGCCAAATTCGTGTGGCGCTCACGGCCCACAATGCACTGCGATGGCACAGTGCATTACTGGCTCATGATTGGCCAAGCATGCACTGTGACCCTGCATGCTTGGCCAATCACAGCGCCGGCAGCGAGGAGAGCCATGATTGGCCACAGGCAGGATGCCTGTGGCCAATCATAGCTCAGGCTGTGTAGTACACACCCCACACTATATAAGGCCGCCAGCGCGGCGGCCTTGTGTAGCGTGTTGGCGTCTGAAGCAGTTAGTGGGTGTTCTGTGTACCTTCAACACAGTATACACCGATCGTTATCGGGCGATTTTTCGATCTTGCTATTCTGTAGTGGTTGTTGTCTGCGTGCCCTGACTGCAGTATACACCGCTATATTCACTTCACCTATATAGCTAGCGATATATCTATCTTTTATAACAGAGCTTGCAGTCAGTGTTAGGAGCTTGTGCGTGCTGTCTGCGTGCTCTGTACCCAGTACATACCGCTATATCCACCTACATAGCTCTTCTCTATTTGAGCCATCTGCCATCTGCAGGAGTTATTGGAAGTTGTGTGTGCCTCCAACACAACACAGTATACATCTGTATTTACCCTTTATTGCTGGTGTTCTATAATAAAGGCATCTGCAGGAGTTAGTGGGTGTTGTGTGCCTCCAGCACAATATACACTACCCAATTGCTGTTTTTCCCAACTCCCTTCAGGCCATTACCATGTCTGGAAGGCCAGCAAGGAGAGGCAGACAAAAGAGGGCAAGCAGGCTCTGTGTCTAGAGACAACAGTGCTGGTCATGGACGCGGTGCATCGTCATCATCAGCACGTGGCCATGGGACATGCTTGTCCTTCTTTTCTGCAGCTGGACATGTTGAGCCGCAACATGCCAACGACTTGGTAGAGTGGATGGACAAGCCCTCTTCATCCTCCTCATCCTCTCTCACCCAGTCTCAGGGTACTAGCAAAGCAGCTGCCAACGCATCGTCTTCCCTCGTCTCAATGTCATCATCAGTGACTCCTTCCCTAGACCCACCACGTCCTCCTGAGGAGTCTCCTGAACTCTTTGAGCACAGTGTTGGGTACATGCTCCAGGAGGATGCCCAGTGTTTTGTAGGCTCTGATGATGATACTCAGCTAGAGGAAGGCAGTAGCGTGAATGCAGAGAGAGGGGATGCTCAAGAAGGACAACAATCTGGCAGTCATGTTCCACAAGCTGCAGCATACTGCCAGGTTTGCTACAGCGATGAAGAGGGAGGGGATGATGAGGGCACTGACTCCACGTGGGTGCCTGGTAGGAGAGAGGAGGAGGAAGAGGAGGAGGAGGCACATGTCCAATGAGGCAGGATGCCCTCCAGGGGCCAGCTTAGGGGCAGCACACCGACTGAATCACACCACAGAGCTCCGCCTGTGCAGGGCGCTGCCTCTGCACGTTATTCTAAAAGTTCTTTGGTGTGGGCCTTTTTTGAGACGAGTGCATCAGATCGCACGGCTCTTATTTGCAACATATGTCTCAAGCGTATCTCGCGTGGCCAAATCATCAGCCGCTTGGGCACCACATGCTTGACCAGACATATGTTGACCTGCCATGCAGCTCATTGGCAAGCGTACCTCAAAGACCCACACCAAAGAACAACGCGGATCTCTCCTTGCTCCTCATCAGCTGGCATCTCCAACCCCACTAGACCTTCAGTCCTCTCTGAAACCTGCTCTGAGAGGAATGAAGGTGTAGAATTAGGTGTGTCACAGCCAAGTGCTTCCGGGCACTCTGCTAGCAGTACACCCACGTCCGATTATAGCAGGCAAATGTCCCTGCCCCAGCTGCTGGACTGGCGAAAGAAGTTCACTCCCAGCCATCCACATGCCCAGCGGTTGAATGCTAGCTTGGCTAAATTGCTAGCACTTCAACTGCTGCCTTTTCAGTTGGTAGACTCGGCCCCCTTCCATGAGTTTGTACAATGTGCGGTTCCTCAGTGGCAGGTCCCCAAACGCCACTTTTTCTCACGGAAGGCGATTCCGGCTCTGTACCGGCATGTGTAAGGCAATATCCTTGCCTCGCTGGACAGGGCGGTCAGCAGCAAGGTGCATATTACCGCTGACTCATGGTCCAGCAGGCATGGACAGGGACGTTACCTGTCTTTCACTGCCCATTGGGTCACTCTTCTGGCAGCTGGGAAGGATGCAGGACAAGGTGCAGTAGTGTTGGAGGTTTTTCCGCCACCACGTCTCCAAAATTCTACTATTGGTTATGACACACCTCTCTCCTCCACCCCCTCCTCTTCTTCTTATTCCTCCATGGCCACTTCCAGTGCTCTGTCCTCAGAACCAGCGGTGCTCCGTAGGCGTTCCAGGGGCTATGCAAGTACGCAGGCAAAACAATGCCATGCTGTGCTTGCGCTGGTTTGTTTGGGGGACAGGACCCACACTGGGGCAGATGTTTTGTCAGCTCTGCAGGGGCAGGCCGAGAGGTGGTTGACGCCACGCCAGCTTAAGCCAGGAATGGTGGTTTGCGACAATGGCACCAACCCCCTCTCCGCCCTCCGACAGGGACAACTGACCCATGTGCCCTGTGTAGCTCACGTCCTTAACGTGGTGCTGCAGCGGTTCTTGGGCAGGTACCCGGGCTTACAGGATGTCCTGAAGCAGGCCAGGAAAGTCTGTGTACATTTCCGCCGATCATTTAATGCCTGTGCTCGGCTGGCTGAGCTCCAAAAGGAGTTGAACCTGCCCAAGAACCGCCTTATATGTGACATGCCCACCAGGTGGAACTCAACGTTGGCCATGCTGCAGCGGCTGCACACACAGCAGAGGGCCATCAATGAGTACCTGTGTGACTACGGCACCAGGACAGGGTCAGGGGAGCTTGGATTTTTCTCACCACGCCAGTGGGGCATGATCAGAGATGCATGCACTGTCCTGTCACCGTTTGAGGAGGCCACAAGGATGGTGAGCAGTGACAGTGCATGCATCAGTGACACTGTACCTCTTGTCCACCTCTTGGAGCATACGCTGCGTGGAATAATGGACAGGGCACTTGAGGCAGAACAGAGGCATGAAGAGGAGGACTTCCTTGCCGCTCAAGGCCCCCTTTATCCAGACAGTTTTCCTGCTGTGCCACCCATCACACAGGAAGAGGAGGAGGAGGAGGAGGAGGAGGAGGAGGATGATTGTGTCAGCATGGAGGTGGAGGCTGGCACTCAGCATCAGCAGTAGCAGCAGCAGTCTTGTAGGGATGATTTACAGTCCCAAGAAACCCGTGGACTTGTACGTGGCTGGGAGGAGGTAGCTGCAGATCATGTTTTCCTTAGTGACCCAGAGGACTCCGGACCGAATGCCTCAGCTAACCTACGCTGCATGGCCTCCCTGATCCTGCAAAGCCTGCAGAAGGATCCTCGTATTCTTCGGATCAAGGAGAGGGACCATTACTGGCTGGCCACTCTCCTTAATCCACGGTACAAGGGTAAGGTTGCCGACCTTATCTTGCCATCGCAGAGGGAGCAGAGGATGAGACATCTCCGGGAGGCCTTGCAGAAAGGTCTGTGCAACGCGTTCCCAGAGACTGGGAGGTTACAAACTCCTGGTCCTGGATAACGTTTTGCTGAGGCATCGGTCAGAAGGAGCGGTGGAGAAGGTGGCCATCTGACTGATGCTTTCAGACAATTTTTTAGTCCGCAGCCCCAAGGTATGATCGGTTCCAGCAACCATCGCCAGCGTCTGATTTACATGGTGCAGGAATACCTAGGGGCAAGGTCAGACTTGGACACCTTTCCCACCAAAAATCCTCTGGCTTACTGGGTCTTGAGGATGGATCACTGGCCAGAGCTTGCACAGTATGCAATTGAGCTACTGGCCTGTCCTGCATCCAGAGTTCTTTCGGAACGCACCTTCAGTGCGGCTGGTGGCTTTGTTACCGATCACAGGGTGCGCCTGTCCACCGAATCAGTTGATCGACTGACCTTCATCAAGATGAATCAGTCTTGGATAACCCACAGCTACCAAGCACCTGAAGCTGATGTAACCGAATAATTTTTCTTGAAATATCACATCCCTTCAAGACTGCCTATGCTGATGCTGAGTGACTGTCCTGTTATGTTGATTGTCTATCCTCTTCCTCCTCCGCTGATATGTTGGAAGAACATTTCTGGTTCTGGGTGATGCCATCAGCCCAATTTTTCTGCCCCTGTTTAACAGGGGCATTTAATTACAATTGTTGATGCAATGCTTTGCAGCAGGGCTAATTCCTGCAATAAAACTAGAGTATATGGGAGAGGTTGCAGTGTCGTGGCACCAGCACCAGTGCCTAAGGCCCAATTTTTCTGCCCCTGTTTAACAGGGGCGTTTAATTAAAATTTTTGATGCAATGCTTTGCAGCAGGGCTAATTCCTGCAATAAAACTAGAGTATATGGGAGAGGTTGCAGTGTCGTGGCACCAGCACCAGTGCCTAAGGCCCAATTTTTCTGCCCCTGTTTAACAAGGGCGTTTAATTACAATTTTTGATGCAATGCTTTGCAGCAGGGCTAATTCCTGCAATAAAACTAGAGTATATGGGAGAGGTTACAGTGTCGTGGCACCAGCACCAGTGCCTAAGGCCCAATTTTTCTGCCCCTGTTTAACAGGGGCGTTTAATTACAATTTTTGATGCAATGCTTTGCAGCAGGGCTAATTCCTGCAATAAAACTAGAGTATATGGGAGAGATTGCAGTGTTGTGGCACCAGCACCAGTGCCTAAGGCCCAATTTTTCTGCCCCTGTTTAACAGGGGCGTTTAATTACAATTTTTGATGCAATGCTTTGCAGCAGGGCTAATTCCTGCAATAAAACTAGAGTATATGGGAGAGGTTGCAGTGTGGTGGCACCAGCACCAGTGCCTAAGGCCCACTTTTTCTGCCCCTGTTTAACAGGGACATGTAATTACAATTCTTGATATAATATTTCACAGGAGGGCCCGTTCCTGTGCCCACCCAGAGTAACTGTGAGGACTTACAGTGTTGTGGCACCAGCACCACAACCACCAAAGGTCAATTTTTCTACCACTGTTCAACAATGGCATGTAATTACAATTCTTGATATAATCGTTCACAGCAGGGCGCTCCAGCGCCCACCAAGAGTCACTTTGAGGGCTTACAATGTTGTGGCAAAACCAACACCTTGTTCTGCCATTTCTGCAGAGCATATAGGGCAGGCCCCTACTTTCAAACATCCAACTTACAAACATCTCCTACTTGCAAACGGAAGGAGACAACAGCAAGTGAGATGAAAAAAGATGGACGACAAAACAAATTATACAGGGGTGATAACCCCTCCCTATGTTTTCCAAAAAGCTTAAAAATAGTTTTTTTGACTGGAGCTACACTTTAAAAATGTACCAGTTGAAAATTACAAACAGATTCAACTTAACAAAACAAACCTACACAGTCCCTGTCTTGTTTGCACCGCCTGTATACTGCTGTTCTGAGTATATAGGGCCTGGGGGCCACACGCATTTCCTTTTTTTAATATGGGTACGCGGTTGCCCTTAATATGCGTACAAGACCCAAAGGAGCTGGTAATGGCCAGGGAGGGCTACCCATGCCATTTTTCTCAATGATTTTCAACCATATTGCAGGAACCAGATATAACATTAAAACCGCAAGCAGTTTTAAATGATGTTATTTCCGTTTAATGTCATTTTGTGCAGGGACTGTTCTAAACACGAGAAACACGTGGAACTTCACAGGCATACTACAGACACCCCCCAGGCACCATATTTAAAGGAATATTTCACTTTTTTTTTACTTTAATTGTCATTAAAATCAGTGCTCCCGCCAAAACGGCCATTTTTAAAAACATTTTAGGCATTGACCCATGTCCCCTGGGGCAGGAGCCAGGTCCCCAAACCCTTTTTAGGACAGCATCTTGCATATTAGCCGTTAAAATTAGCACTTTTAATTTCGAACGTTCGAGTCCCATAGACTTCAATGGGGTTCTAAAGTTTGTACAAATTTGGGGTCCGTTGGAAAGTTCTGGTGCGAACCGAACCGGGGGGGGGGTTTGGCTCATCCCTAGTGGTAACCTTTCTTACTGTACCAGAATATTTCAGCCGGTCCGGCGATACTGTAAGAATTGTGGATTCAGTCAATGTCCATGGCAGCTCAGCTTCCAAGCTCTTACCGAGCAGCCAGCCTTGTACGTGGGCCTCTTACTAAAGAGTCCTCCCCTGGTCGCATGTAGAGTTGCTGGGCCATTCCAAACCCGAGACGGCACCGGAACACATTAGAATCCTCCTTCCACTTACTGCGCCTCGAACTAGCCAGTTCTGAGGCTCGAAAACGGATGGAGCCACACCCCAGGCCATGAGGGCCCCTGGGGGCTGGTCAGGAGGACCAGGACCACAGAGCCAGCAACAACTTCTGGACTGGAACCCAGAACCACGTGACTTTGGCACCTTAAGTACCCTCTCGTGGATTACGCAGTGAGACAAACCCCACTGATTGGGTACCAATCTTCATCTCAGCCAATGCGTCCAACCAAACTGCGTTCTAAAGCCTCCCACAGGTGTACAACCCCCCCTATGACCAGGCAGACCTTCTATGCAGCCCAGCCAAACTGATGCCAAAGTACAATTTAGCACAATTAACCCCAAAACTTATTATAGTTTTTAGCAAAAACTAAATTGAAATACATTGTGCGTACTCATTAGGAGTACCAGCGCTACACATATATAACGTGACAGTCCATCATATGAGGGTGCATAAATATAATACTGGTGTCTTCATGCAGTGTGCACAAAAATCCTAGTGCTGCTAGTGTTCGGTTTAAAGGTATGAGGTGGCAACCCTAGGTGTTCCCTCCGTACGTAACGTAGCCTTAGCCCAAAAACACACCCTTGTTCCTTGTACATCAGCCTCTCAAACCCCTCCTACCAGTTTAGTCACTTCCTCATGACTTCCTCGTGACATTTTTGCATTGTCACATATAGGGAAGTGTGGGGAGTGCTTACAGCTGCATTTATTTCATTTATTTTATTATATATATTAATACATTCCAATAATCTATTATTAATTTATCTATCTTCAATTATAGCAGCTCATCCAGATCACATACTAGGTACGTGATCTGGTGGAGAGTGGCCAACCTGCCACAGTATACATGCCGTGGCGGTCGTTAAGTCGTTATAATGCACTGATTTGGGTTAATAGTTAATAAAAATAGTGCCCCAACATTATTATTGCTGGGAGAGATAATGGCAATTGTTGGGATCGGTGGGAGGAGTAGTGCCCGATTATCGGTGTCGGTGGACGAAATAGTGCTACATTGCTGGTGTCGGTGGGAGAAATAGTGCCCCGTTGTTGGTGCCAGTGAAAGGAATGGTGCCTCACCATTGGTGTCAGTGGGGGAAATAGTGCTACATGGTGCCTCACCATTGGTGTCACTGGGGGAAATAGTGCTGCGTGGTGCCTCATCATTGGTGTCGATGGGAGGAATGGTGCATCATAATTGGTGTCATGGGGGGGAAAAGAGCCCCGTTGTTGGTGTCAGTTAAAGGAATGGTGCCCCAGCATTGGTGTCAGTGGAAGAAATAATGCCCATCAATTGTGTTAGTGAAAGGAGTAGTGCCTTGTCGTTGGTGTCAGTGGGAAGAATAGTGCCTCAAAAGCCAGATAAAAAATAGGAAAAGGGACACATCCGGCTCATGGGTCACAGTTTGGAGACCTTGCTCTAGGCCAGTGATGGCGAACCTTGGCACCCCAAATGTTTTGGAACTACATTTCCCATGATGCTCCACTACACTACAGAGTGCATGAGCATCATGGGAAATGTAGTTCCAAAACATCTGGGGTGCCAAGGTTTGCCATCACTGCTCTAGACAAACAAAAAATATTTACTTACCTGATCCACAGCTTCTACCCACAGCTGGACCACTCCCGAGAGCTCCCACCCCCCCCCCCATGTTTTAGTGGCCCAGGGTCCTCATGTTAACAAGATCAAAAAAGGGTCTATAATCCTAAATTGGATGTGATGACACTGAAGTAGACTGTTCACTGCCAGAGCACCATCTGCTGGGGATCCAGGGATCAGGTAAGTAAAACTGTTTCTCCTTTCCCCTAGACCAGGAGTGCCCAACCTATTGAAGAGCGAGGGCCACCTAAGCAAATTGGTAACTGGTCGGTGAGCCACATTGAGCGAAGAGGGTGCATGGGACTCTACTTTTTTTTTTTTTTTGCAGATCGGATTGGAGGTAGGTGTTTGTAAATGGACACAAGTTCATTTACATCTGCTACTCCTTAGAGGTGAATGGAGGGTCCAATTGGGTCGGACTGACCATGTGAAAGGGGCCTATGGCTCCTATGCAGGTAACCCTCAGGTGCACTGCTCTGCACCTGCAAATCCGTTTGAAAGCAGCCTAGTAACCACTAGACATGTGCAGAGTAAAATATTTTGTTTCGGAATTTCGTTTTCGTCTGAAAACTTAATTTATTTAGTTACTCCCGAAATTCATTTTTATTTATTTCGTTTTTCGTTCAAAAATTGCATTCGTCCGAAAATCCACATGAATCACGGTCGAATCTGTCTTTGAAGGCTTATGGTGTCTGTCGAATGTATAAAGAAGATTCGACGGAGCTAGTATATAGCATACTTTAGAACCCTATTAAAGTGCTCATTTTAAAGGCTAATTTGCAAGTTACTGTCCTAAAAAGTGTTTGGGGACCTGGGTCCTGCCCCAGGGGACATGGATCAATGCAAAAAAAAGTTTTAAAAATGGCCGTTTTTTCGGGAGCAGTGATTTTAATAATGATTAAAGTGAAACAATAAAAGTGTAATATTCCTTTAAATTTCGTAGGGGGGGGTTGTCTATAGTATGCCTGTGAAGGGGCGCATGTTTCCCGTGCTTAGAATTGTCCCTGCACAAAGTGTCATTTATGCAGGAAAAAAAGTCCTTTAAAATCACTCGCAGCTATTATGAATTGTCGGCTCCCGTAATACAGAGAACACTCATTGAAAGTCATTGATAAAAAAATAAATAAATAAATAAAAAAAAAAAGCGTGGGGGTCCCCCAAATTCAATTACCAGGCCCTTCAGGTCTGGTATGGATATTAAGGGGAACCCTGCCTCAAATTTAAGAAAAAATTTGACGTGGGGTTCCCCCTAAATATCCATAACCAGACCCTTCAGTTCTGGTATGGATATTAAGGGGAACCCCGCGTCAAATTTAAAAAAAAATTGACGTGGGGTTCCCCCTAAAAATCCATACCAGACCCTTTATCCGAGCACGCAACCTGGCAGGCCGCAGGAAAAGAGGGGGGGACGAGAGAGCGGCCCCCCCTCCCTCCTGAACCGTACCAGGCCACATGCCCTCAACATTGGGAGGATGCTTTGGGGGTCTGTGACCCCTCAAAGCACCTTGTCCCCATGTTGATGAGGACAAGGGCCTCATCCCCACAACCCTGGCTGGTGGTTGTGGAGGTCTGCGGGCGGGGGGCTTATCAGAATCTGGAAGCCCCCTTTAACAAGGGGACCCCCAGATCCCGCCCCCCCCCTGTTTGAAATGGTAAGGGGGTACAAAAGTACCCCTACCATTTCACAAAGAAAGTGTAAAAAATGGTTAAATAAAACAAACACACTTTTGAAAAATTCCTTTATTAAAAATAAAAAAATAAAAAAAAGATTCCAGAGGCGGTAATCCACTCTTGCTATCCAGCGACGGACGATCATCTCTCCAGCGATGTCTCATCTCATCCAGCGCAGCGATCCATCCTTCTTCTGTCTCCGTGGAGGAGACACTGCAAGGATTCCGGCGGCTGACGTTTCCTATATACGGAGGGCGGGGCAATGAGAAGTCCCCTTTAGTGAAATAAAAAGATGAAAAGATGGGAATATCCTCCAATCTTCCAATATATGAAATATATACACCCTTGTGTCGACACCACCACCTGAAACGGATAAAGGCTTACCGGACGCCTTTGACCCAAACGGACATACGCCCGAAGGGTTGAATAGACTTTACTCAAAGGCGACTGTAGAGCACTCAGGCTGACAAACACTGGAACTTGGAGCTATATGATGAGAATCTCGTCCAAGGCCAAATCCCACGGAGCCAGTATACACCAGTCAAAGAACAGGTCACACTCCCCAGATAGAAATGTCCAGAAGAATGAGAGCGCAATACGAATGGTCAGATCACTGCATGAGCCTGCAGCCGCTGCTCTGCTAGATTCACTCGTGCGCTGTCAGGTTACCTCTCCCTCACGCGTTGCGTCACCGCAATGGGACTTTTTTCAAAGGGTTGCCATAATTTTAAATTTTCCCAGAAATGGAATTCAATTGTTGCTGTATAAAACTGTCACCTGTTAACAATTTAATCAGGCAGACCTCTCTATTCGATGACAGGTCCACTTGAACAGAAATATTTTGGCTATTGTCTGATACAGAATATGCTGTATCATTTGCTTTATCAAGTATTGCTGTAGCTTCACCAATATTAAGTGTACTGAAATTCTTTGTTCCTCCGGAAGCTTCTTTGAAAGAGATTCCCTTTTGTTCTTGAGCAGAATTGATTTTACTTAAAAGGATGTGATTGATTTTCATACTCCTACTTTAAATAAGGTAAAATAAAGCTTGGCAGATGAAGCTTGGAGTAAATATAGCAAAAAAACAATCTTGGGCAGTGCATTAAAGAAGGCCTCTGTCCTTACTGCTTTGCAGCTCTTATACTTTAACCTACGCTTAACCATTAAACATAACCAAATATCCTTTACCTTTAGTTGGTGCAGTTTCTGGTTTTTATGTTGTGGGCCAATGAAATTAGCATTTTATGGACTATGCTAAGATATGCTGATTCTTCCTCTACAGATTATGATTAAGGTGAGCAGTAGTAATGTTTTGGGAGTTTTTCAATCAGGCTTCATGGGGTATGTAAATGTCCTACACCTTTATCAAGGGCTTTATTTACCTTTAGTAAGAGCTGCGCAGTTTGTTTTTTTATCTACAGACACCCTGCAGAGGCAGATTTTTGGTAGGGGTGAACTAACCTTTCAAGAAGAAAAGAAAAGAATATAATATTAGATTTTCATTTTAACCACTTAACCACTTCAGCGTCGGAAGGATTTACTCCCTTCATGACCAGAGCACTTTTTGCTATTTCGGCACTGCGTCACTTTAACCACTTTCAGACCGGACCAATTTGCTGGTCAAAGACCAGACCACTTTTTGCGATTCGGCACTGCGTCGCTTTAACTGACAATTGCGTGGTCGTGCGAAGTGGCTCCCAAACAAAATTAACGTCCTTTTTTTCCCACAAATAGAGCTTTCTTTTGGTGGTATTTGATCACCCCTGCGGTTTTTATTTTTTGCGCTATAAACAAAAATAGAGCGATAATTTTGAAAAAAACGCATTATTTTTTACTTTTTGTAATAATAAATATCCCCCAAAAATATATAAAAAAACATTTTTTTCCCTCAGTTTAGGCCGATACGTATTCTTCTACATATTTTTGGTAAAAAAAATCGCAATAAGCGATTATTGATTGGTTTGCGCAAAAGTTATAGCGTTTACAAAATAGGGATAGTTTTATAGCATTTTTATTAATAATTTTTTATTATTTTTTTTTTTACTAGTAATGGCGGCGATCTGCGATTTTTATTGTGACTGCGACATTGTGGGGGACCCATCGGACATTTTTGACACATTTTTGGGACCATTGTCATTTATACAGTAATCACTGCTATATAAATGCAGTGATTCCTGTGTAAATGACACTGGCAGTGAAAGGGTTAACCAGTGGGTGGCAGTGTAGGGGTTAAGTGTTCCTAGGGGTGTGTTACTAACTGTGGGGGGGTTGGGCTTTCATTTAGTGTACACTGATCTCTGCTCCAATCACATGGAGCAGAGATCAGCGTCACTAGTTGCTAGGCAGAATGGAAAAATGTTGTTTATACAGCATTTCCTCCATTCGGCCGCTCCGTGAGACGATCGCGGGGATGCCCGCGGCGATCGAGTCCGCGGGTCCCGCGACCAGACTCACGGGGGTCCCGACCAGCGCGGGAGCGCGCCGCTGGCGGCGCGCTCCCGATGGCACGGCGGCAACGAATATTGGACGTACATGTACGCCAATATGCCTGCCCGTGCCATTCTGTCGACGTACATCGTTGTGCGCTGGTCGGGAAGTGGTTAACTGACAATTGCGACGTGGCTCCCAAACAAAATTGACGTCCTTTTTTTCCCACAAATAGAGCTTTGTTTTGGTGGTATTTGATCACCTCTGTGGTTTTTAATTTTTTTGCGCTATAAACAAAAAAAGAGTGACAATTTTGAAAAAAAGCTATTTTTTTACTATTTGCTATAATAAATATCCCCCAAAAATATACAAAAAAATGTTTTTCCTCACATTAGGCCGATATGTATTCTTCTACATATTTTTGGTAAAATAAAATAAAAATCGCAATAAGCCTTTATTGATTGGTTTGCGCAAACGTTATAGCGTCTATAAAATAGGGGATCGTTTTATGGCATTTTTTTTAATCATTTTTTTTTTACTAGTAATGGTGGCGATCAGCGATTTTTATCATGACTGCGACATTATGGCGGACACATCAGACAATTTTGACATTTTTGGGACCATTGGCATTAATACAGCGATCAATGCTTTAAAATTGCATTGATTACTGTAAAAATGTCAATGGCAGTGAAGGGGTCAACCACTAGGGGGCGGGGAGGGGTTAAGTGTGCCCTAGGGTAGGGTTTCTAACTGTCTGGGGGATGGGCTTGTGACGTGGACACTGATTGCTGCTCCCAATGACAGGGAGCAGACAATCAGTGTCCTGTCATTAGGAATAGGGATGAGCCGAACACCCCCCGGTTCGGTTCGCACCAGAACTTTCGAACGGACCCCGCGTTCGTAACGAACGTTAGAACCCCATTGAAGTCTATGGGACTCGAACGTTCGAAATGGAAAGTGCTAATTTTAACGGCTGATATGCAAGATACTGTCCTAAAAAGGGTTTGGCGACCTGACTCCTGCCTCAGGGGACATGGGTCACTGCAAAAAAAAGTTTTAAAAACGGCCGTTTTGGCGGGAGCACTGATTTTAATGACAATTAAAGTGAAAAAAAAATGAAATATTCCTTTAAATATGGTGCCTGGGGGGTGTCTGTAGTATGCCTGTGAAGTGCCACGTGTTTCCCGTGTTTAGAACAGTCCCTGCACAAAATGACATTAAACGGAAATAACACCATTTAAAACTGCTTGCGGTTTTAATGTTATATCTGGTTCCTGCAATATGGTTGGAAATCATTCAGAAAAATGGCATGGGTAGCCCTCCCTGCCCATTACCAGCCTATTTGGGTCTTGTACGCATATTAAGGGGAACCCCGTACCCATATTAAAAAAAGGAAATGCGTGTGGCCCCCAGGCCCTATATACTCAGAACAGCAGTATACAGGCGGTGCAAACAAGACAGGGACTGTGTAGGTTTGTTGTGTTAAGTTGAATCTGTTTGTAATTTTCAACTGGTACATTTTTAAAATGTAGCTCCAGTCAAAAAAACTATTTTTAAGCTTTTTGGAAAACATAGGGAAGGGTTATCACCCCTGTATAATTTGTTTTGTCGTTCATCTTTTTTCATCTCACTTGCTGTTGTCTCCTTCCGTTTGCAAGTAGGAGATGTTTGTAAATTGGATGTTTGAAAGTAGGGGCCTGCCCTATATGCTCTGCAGAAATGGCGGAACAAGGTGTTGGTTTTGCCACAACATTGTAAGCCCTCAAAGTGACTCTTGGTGGGCGCTGGAGCGCCCTGCTGCGAACGATTATATCAAGAATTGTAATTACATGCCATTGTTGAACAGTGGTAGAAAAATTTACCTTTGGTGGTTGTGGTGCTGGTGCCACAACACTATAAGTCCTCACCGTTACTCTGGGTGGGCACAGGAAGGGGCCCTCCTGTGAAATATTATATCAAGAATTGTAATTACATGTCCCTGTTAAACAGGGGCAGAAAAATTGGGCCTTAGGCACTGGTGCCATCACACTGCAACCTCTGCCATATACTCTAGTTTTATTGCAGGAATTAGCCCTGCTGCAAAGCATTGCATCAAAAATTGTACTTAAACGCCCCTGTTAAACAGGGGCAGAAAAATTGGGCCTTAGGCACTGGTGCCATCACACTGCAACCTCTGCCATATACTGTAGTTTTATTGCAGGAATTAGCCCTGCTGCAAAGCATTGCATCAAAAATTGTACTTAAACGCCCCTGTTAAACAGGGGCAGAAAAATTGGGCCTTAGGCACTGGTGCCATCACACTGCAACCTCTGCCATATACTGTAGTTTTATTGCAGGAATTAGCCCTGCTGCAAAGCATTGCATCAAAAATTGTACTTAAACGCCCCTGTTAACCAGTTGCCGACCGCCGCACGACGATGTACGTCGATAGCATGGCACGGGCAGGCATATTGGCGTACATGTACGTCCCTTGCCTCCCGCGGGTCGGGGGCCCGATCGGGCCCCCGCCCGGTGCCTGCGGCGGTCGGTATTCGTGCGGGAGCGATCCCGGACGAGGGGACGGCCATTCGTTCATGGCCACCCCCTCGCGATCGCTCCCGACGAATAGGAATCCCCCGTGACATCACTTCCTCTCCTGTAATGTAAACACAGGAGAGGAAGTGATGTATTCTCTCCTCCGTGTCGGTATTTTTCGTTCCGACACGGAGGAGAGCGGATCAGTGAGTTGCACCAACACATCCCACACACAGTAGAACATGCCAGGCACACTCACACCCCCCCTTTACCCCCCGATCACCCCCCCAATTACCCCTGCCCCCCAGTCACAGTGACACCAATGTCATTTTTTTTTTTTTTTTTTTTTTTTTTTCATTGGTGTCATTTGTGACTGTAATAACTGTTAGGGCAGTTAGAGTTAGCCCCCTTTAGTTCTAATGTACCCCCCTAACCCCCCCAATAAAGGTTTAACCCCGTGATCACCCCCCGTTGCCAGTGTCACTAAGGCTGGGTTCACATTGCAGCGGTTTATGAGAACGAATGTGATTCGCACCGCACTGCAGTGCAAATCACATCCGATCTCTGTGCGATTCGAGTTCAGCCATTCGCCGCACCCGCCACACCCGCCGCACCCACCGCAAATTCGCACGGGACCCTTTTTTTGGCCCGCAGCAGAATCGGATCGCATGGGTGTTCACACCATGCGATCCGAGTTTGCAGATCGCACTGCGATATGCGAACTGATCTGGGGGTGTCAGTAACATTTCACTGACACTCCCAGCAGTTCGCATAGGGCAGTGTGAACTGCCGCCGGGAGGCATGCGATGCGGGAACCCGCCGCGGATTCGCGGCGTTTCCGCATCGCTCCAGTGTGAACCCAGCCTAATAAGCGATCATTTTTCTGATCGCCGTATTAGTGTCACAGGTGACGCTAGTTAGGCAGGTAGGTATTTAGGTTCGCCGCAGCTTTTTATAGCGCCAGGGACCCCCATATACTACCGCATAAAGCCCCCTGATTGCCCCCTAGTTAACCCTTTCACCAGTGATCACCATATAACTGTTACAGGTGACGCTGGTTGGTTAGTTATTTTTTATAGTTTCAGGGCACCCGCCATTTATTACCTAATAAAGGTTTAACCCCCTGATCACCCGGCGGGTGTCATTTGTGACTAATAACTGTTAGGGCAGTTAGGGTTAGCCCCCTTTAGTTCTAAGGTACCCCCCTAACCCCCCCAATAAAGGTTTAACCCCGTGATCACCCCCCGTCGCCAGTGTCACTAAGGCTGGGTTCACATTGCAGCGGTTTATGAGAACGGATGTGATTCGCACCGCACTGCAGTGCAAATCACATCCGATCTCTGTGCGATTCGAGTTCAGCCATTCGCCGCACCCGCCACACCCGCCGCACCCGCCGCAAATTCGCACGGGACCCTTTTTTTGGCCCGCAGCAGAATCGGATCGCATGGGTGTTCACACCATGCGATCCGAGTTTGCAGATCGCACTGCGATATGCGAACTGATCTGGGGGTGTCATTAACATTTCACTGACACTCCCAGCAGTTCGCATAGGGCAGTGTGAACTGCCGCCGGGAGGCATGCGATGCGGGAACCCGCCGCGCATTCGTGGCGTTCCCGCATCGCTCCAGTGTGAACCCAGCCTAATAAGCGATCGTTTTTCTGATCGCTGTATTAGTGTCACAGGTGACGCTAGTTAGGCAGGTAGGTATTTAGGTTCGCCGCAGCTTTTTATAGCGCCAGGGACCCCCATATACTACCGCATAAAGCCCCCTGATTGCCCCCTAGTTAACCCTTTCACCAGTGATCACCATATAACTGTTACAGGTGACGCTGGTTGGTTAGTTATTTTTTTATAGTTTCAGGGCACCCGCCATTTATTACCTAGTCTCACTAGTGTACCCCTAAATTTAGGGGTGTCTACTTTCCAAAATGGGGTCATTTGGGGGGGGTTTGTGCCATCTTGGCATTTTATGGCCTTCAAAACTGTAACGCCCTTAGAAAGCCTGAAGGCGGTGCTTGGTTTTCGGGGCCCCGTACGCGGCTAGGCTCCCAAAAAGTCACACATATGTGGTATCCCCGTACTCAGGAGAAGCAGCAGAATTTATTTTGGGGTGTCATTTCACATATGCCCATGGCATGCGTGAGCAATATATCATTTAGTGACAACTTTGTGAAAAAAAAAAAAAAAAAAAAAAAGTTTGTAATTTTCCCGCAACTTGTGGCAAAATATAAAATATTCCATGGACTCAACATGCCTCTCAGCAAATAGCTTGGGGTGTCTACTTTCTAAAATGGGGTCATTTGTGGGGGTTTTGTGCCATCTTGGCATTTTATGGCCTTCAAAACTGTAATAGGTAGTGAGAAGTGAACTCAAAAATTTACGCCCTTAGAAAGCCTGAAGGCGGTGCTTGGTTTTCGGGGCCCCGTACGCGGCTAGGCTCCCAAAAAGTCCCACATATGTGGTATCCCCGTACTCAGGAGAAGCAGCAGAATTTATTTTGGGGTGTCATTTCACATATGCCCATGGCATGTGTGAGCAATATATCACTTAGTGACAACTTTGTGAAAAAAAAAAAAAAAAAAAAAAAGTTTGTAATTTTCCCGCAACTTGTGGCAAAATATAAAATATTCCATGAACTCAACATGCCTCTCAGCAAATAGCTTGGGGTGTCTACTTTCTAAAATGGGGTCATTTGTGGGGGTTTTGTGCCATCTTGGCATTTTATGGCCTTCAAAACTGTAATAGGTAGTGAGAAGTGAACTCAAAAATGTACGCCCTTAGAAAGCCTGAAGGCGGTGCTTGGTTTTCGGGGCCCCGTACGCGGCTAGGCTCCCAAAAAGTCCCACATATGTGGTATCCCCGTACTCAGGAGAAGCAGCAGAATTTATTTTGGGGTGTTATTTCACATACGCCCATAGCATGTGTGAGCAATATATCATTTAGTGACAACTTTGTGTAAAAAAAAAAAAAAATTTTTTTTTTTGTCATTATTCAATCGCTTGAGGCAAAAAAATTAAATATTCAATGGGCTCAACATGCCTCTTATCAATTTCCTTAGGGGGTCTACTTTCCAAAATGGGGTCATTTGGGGGGGTTTTGTACTGCCCTGCCATTTTAGCACCTCAAGAAATGAGATAGGCAGTCGTAAACTAAAAGCTGCGTAAATTGCAGAAAACGTACCTTAGTTTGTAGATGTGACAACTTTTGCGCAAACCAATAAATATACAATTATTGACTTTTTTTTACCAAAGACATGTGGCTGAATACATTTTGGCCTAAATGTATGACTAAAATTGAGTTTATTGGATTTTTCTAATAACAAAAAGTAGAAAATATCATTTTTTTTCAAAATTTGCGGTCTTTTTACGTTTATATCGCAAAAAATTAAAATCGCAGAGGCAATCAAATACCATCAAAAGAAAGCTCTATTTGTGGGAAGAAAAGGACGCAAATTTTGTTTGGGTACAACATTGCATGACCGCGCAATTACCAGTTAAAGCAGCGCAGTGCCAAAGTGTAAAAAGACCTCTGGTCATTTACCAGCAAAATGGTCCGGTCTGAAAGTGGTTAAACAGGGGCAGAAAAATTGGGCCTTAGGCACTGGTGCCATCACACTGCAACCTCTGCCATATACTGTAGTTTTATTGCAGGAATTAGCCCTGCTGCAAAGCATTGCATCAAAAATTGTACTTAAACGCCCCTGTTAAACAGGGGCAGAAAAATTGGGCTGCTGGCATCACCCAGAACCAAAAATGTTCTTCCAACATATCAGCGGAGGAGGAAG
Organism: Lithobates pipiens; assembly: GCF_037356315.1. Taxonomy (NCBI): domain Eukaryota; kingdom Metazoa; phylum Chordata; class Amphibia; order Anura; family Ranidae; genus Lithobates; species Lithobates pipiens. Next base: position 12,531,426 of record NW_027507755.1, read on the forward strand.
AGGATAGACAATCAACATAACAGGACAGTCACTCAGCATCAGCATAGGCAGTCTTGAAGGGATGTGGTATTTCAAAAAAAATTATTCGGTTACATCAGCTTCAGGTGCTTGGTAGCTGTGGGTGATCCAAGACTGATTCATCTTGATGAAGGTCAGTCGATCAACTGATTCGGTGGACAGGCGCACCCTGTGATCGGTAACGAAGCCACCAGCAGCACTGAAGGTGCGTTCCGAAAGAACGCTGGATGCAGGACAGGCCAGTAGCTCAATTGCATACTGTGCAAGCTCTGGCCAGTGATCCATCCTCAAGACCCAGTAAGCCAGAGGATTTTCAGTGGGAAAGGTGTCCAAGTCTGACCTTGCCCCTAGGTATTCCTGCACCATGTAAATTAGACGCTGGCGATGGGTGCTGGAACCAATCATACCTTGGGGCTGCGGACTAAAAAATTGTCTGAAAGCATCAGTCAGATGGCCACCTTCTCCACCGCTCCTTCTGACTGATGCCTCAGCAACACGTTGTCCAGGACCAGGAGTTTGTGACCTCCCAGTCTCTGGGAACGCGTTGCACAGAGCTTTCTGCAAGGCCTCCCGGAGATGTCTCATCCTCTGCTCCCTCTGCGATGGCAAGATAAGGTCGGCAACCTTACCCTTGTACCGTGGATCAAGGAGAGTGGCCAGCCAGTAATGGTCCCTCTCCTTGTTCCGAAGAATACGAGGATCCTTCCGCAGGCTTTGCAGGATCAGGGAGGCCATGCAGCGTAGGTTAGCTGAGGCATTCGGTCCGGAGTCCTCTGGGTCACTAAGGACAACATGATCCGCAGCTACCTCCTCCCAGCCACGTACAAGTCCACGTGTTTCTTGGGACTGTAAATCATCCCTATAAGACTGCTGCTGCTGCTGCTGATGCTGAGTGCCAGCCTCCACCTCCATGCTGACACAATCATCCTCCTCCTCCTCTTCCTCCTCCTCACTCTCTTCCTGTGTGATGGGTGGCACAGCAGGAACACTGTCTGGATAAAGGGGGCCTTGAGAGGCAAGGAAGTCCTCCTCTTCCTGCCTCTGTTCTGCCTCAAGTGCCCTGTCCATTATTCCACGCAGCGTATGCTCCAAGAGGTGGACAAGAGGTACAGTGTCACTGATGCATGCACTGTCACTGCTCACCATCCTTGTGGCCTCCTCAAACGGTGACAGGACAGTGCATGCATCCCTGATCATGCCCCACTGGCGTGGTGAGAAAAAACCAAGCTCCCCTGACCCTGTCCTGGTGCCGTAGTCGCACAGGTACTCATTGATGGCCCTCTGCTGCGTGTGCAGCCGCTGCAGCATGGCCAATGTTGAGTTCCATCTGGTGGGCATGTCACATATAAGGCGGTTCTTGGGCAGGTTCAACTCCTTTTGGAGCTCAGCCAGCCGAGCACAGGCATTAAATGATCGGCGGAAATGCACACAGACTCTCCTGGCCTGTTTCAGGACATCCTGTAAGCCGGGGTACCTGCCCAAGAACCGCTGCACCACCAGGTTAAGGACGTGAGCTACACAGGGCACATGGGTCAGTTGTCCCTGTCGGAGGGCGGAGAGGAGGTTGGTGCCATTGTCGCAAACCACCATTCCTGGCTTAAGCTGGCGTGGCGTCAACCACCTCTCGGCCTGCCCCTGCAGAGCTGACAAAACATCCGCCCCAGTGTGGCTCCTGTCCCCCAAACAAACCAGCACAAGCACGGCATGGCATTGTTTTGCCTGCTTACTTGCGTAGCCCCTGGAACGCCTACGGAGAACCGCTGGTTCTGAGGACAGAGCACTGGAAGAGGCCATGGAGGAAGAAGAAGAGGAGGGGGTGGAGGAGAGAGGTGTGTCACAACCAATAGTAGCATTTTGGAGGCGTGGTGGCGGAACAACCTCCAACACTACTGCACCTTGTCCTGCATCCTTCCCAGCAGCCAGAAGAGTGACCCAATGGGCCGTGAAAGACAGGTAACGTCCCTGTCCATGCCTGCTGGACCATGAGTCAGCGGTAATATGCACCTTACCACTGACCGCCCTGTCCAGCGAGGCAAGGACATTGCCTTCCACATGCCGGTAGAGAGCCGGAATCGCCTTCCGTGAGAAAAAGTGGCGTTTGGGGACCTGCCACTGAGGAACCGCACATTGTACAAACTCACGGAAGGGGGCCGAGTCTACCAACTGAAAAGGCAGCAGTTGAAGTGCTAGCAATTTAGCCAAGCTAGCATTCAACCGCTGGGCATGTGGATGGCTGGGAGTAAACTTCTTCCGCCGGTCCAGCAGCTGGGGCAGGGACATTTGCCTGCTATAATCGGATGTGGATGTACCACTAGCAGAGTTCCCGGAAGCACTTGGCTGTGACACACCTAATTCTACACCTTCATTCCTCTCAGAGCAGGTTTCAGAGAGGACTGAAGGTCTAGTGGGGTTGGAGATGCCAGCTGATGAGGAACAAGGAGAGGTCCGCTTTGTTCTTTGGTGTGGGTCTTTGAGGTACGCTTGCCAACGAGCTGCATGGCAGGTCAACATATGTCTGGTCAAGCATGTGGTGCCCAAGCGGCTGATGTTTTGGCCACGTGAGATACGCTTGAGACATATGTTGCAAATAGCAGCGGTGCGATCTGATGCACTCGTCTCAAAAAAGGCCCACACCAAAGAACTTTTAGAATAACGTGCAGAGGAAGCGCTCTGCGCAGGCGGAGCTCTGCGGTGTGATTTAGTCGGTGTGCTGCCCTTAAGCTGGCCCCCGGGGGGCATCCTGCCTCGTTGGACATGTGCCTCCTCCTCCTCCTCCTCCTCCCTCCTTCCAGGCACCCACGTGGAGTCAGTGCCCTCATCATCCCCTCCCTCTTCATCGCTGTAGTAAACCTGGCAGTATGCTGCAGCTTGTGGAACATGACTGCCAGATTGCTGTGCTTCTTGAGCATCCTCTCTCTCTGCGCTCACGCTACTGCCTTCCTCTAGCTGAGTGTCATCATCAGAGCCCACCAAACACTGGGCATCCTCCTGGAGCATGTACCCAACACTGTGCTCAAAGAGTTCAGGAGATTCCTCAGGAGGACGTGGTGGGTCTAGGGAAGGAGTCACTGATGATGACATTGAGAGGAGGGAAGACGATGCGTTGGCAGCTGCTTTGCTAGTACCCTGAGACTGGGTGAGAGAGGATGAGGAGGATGAAGAGGGCTTGGTCATCCACTCTACCAAGTCGTTGGCATGTTGCGGTTCAACATGTCCAGCTGCAGAAAAGAAGGACAAGCATGTCCCATGGCCACGTGCTGATGACAATGCACCGCGTCCACGACCAGCACTGTTGTCTCTAGACACAGAGCCTGCTTGCCCTTTTTTATCGGCTCGCGCCTGTCTGCCTCTCCTTGCTGGCCTTCCAGACATGGTAATGGCCTGAAGGGAGTTGGGTAAAACAGTAGTTGGGTAGTTTATATTGTGCTGTAGGCACACAACACCCACTAACTCCTGCAGATGCCTTTTTTATAGAACAGCAGAGTTAAAGGGGTATATACAGATGTATACTGTGCTGTGCTGGAAGCACACACAACTTCCAATAACTCCTGCAGATGACAATTGGGCCCAAATAGAGAACAGCTATGTAGGTGGATTATAGCGGTATGTACTGGGTAGAGAGCACGCAGACAGCACGCACTATCTCCTGAGTGACACTACTGACTGCAAGCTCTATTGTTAAAGATGGACCACTAGCTATATAGGTGAGGTGAATATCACGGTGTATACTGCGGTCAGGGCACGCAGACAATAACCAGAAAACAGCAGAGTTAAAGGGGTATATACAGATGTATACTGTACTGTGCTGTGCTGGAAGCACACACAACTTCCAATAACTCCTGCAGATGACAATTGGGCCCAAATAGAGAACAGCTATGTAGGTGGATTATAGCAGTATGTACTGGGTACAGAGCACGCAGACAGCACGCACTATCTCCTGAGTGACACTACTGACTGCAAGCTCTATTGTTAAAGATGGACCACTAGCTATATAGGTGAGGTGAATATCACGGTGTATACTGCGGTCAGGGCACGCAGACAATAACCAGAAAACAGCAGAGTTAAAGGGGTATATACAGATGTATACTGTGCTGTGCTGTGCTGGAAGCACACACAACTTCCAATGACTCCTGCAGATGACAATTGGGCCCAAATAGAGAACAGCTATGTAGGTGGATTATAGCGGTATGTACTGGGTACAGAGCACGCAGACAGCACGCACTATCTCCTGAGTGACACTACTGACTGCAAGCTCTATTGTTAAAGATGGACCACTAGCTATATAGGTGAGGTGAATATCACGGTGTATACTGCGGTCAGGGCACGCAGAGAATAACCAGAAAACAGCAGAGTTAAAGGGGTATATACAGATGTATACTGTGCTGTGCTGGAAGCACACACAACTTCCAATAACTCCTGCAGATGACAATCGGGCCCAAATAGAGAACAGCTATGTAGGTGGATTATAGCGGTATGTACTGGGTACAGAGCACGCAGACAGCACGCACTATCTCCTGAGTGACACTACTGACTGCAAGCTCTATTGTTAAAGATGGACCACTAGCTATATAGGTGAGGTGAATATCACGGTGTATACTGTGGTCAGGGCACGCAGACAATAACCAGAAAACAGCAGAGTTAAAGGGGTATATACAGATGTATACTGTGCTGTGCTGGAAGCACACACAACTTCCAATAACTCCTGCAGATGACAATCGGGCTCAAATAGAGAACAGCTATGTAGGTGTATATAGTGGTATGTACTGGGTACAGAGCACGCAGACAGCACGCACTAACACTACTGACTGCAAGCTCTATTATTAAAGCTAGATCACTAGCTATATAGGTGAGGTGAATATAGTGGTGTATACTGCGGTCAGGGCACAGACAGTAACCACTACACAAGAGCAAGATAGTAAATCAGCCAAAAACGATTGGTGTGTAACTGTGTTGAAGGTACACAGAACACCCACTGCTTCAGACGCCAACACACTGCACGAGGCCGCCTTAATGGCGGCCTTATATAGTGTGGGGCGTGCACTACACAGCCTGAGCTATGATTGGCCACAGGCAGGATGCCTGTGGCCAACCATGGCTCTCCTCGCTGCTGGCGCTGCGATTGGCCAAGCATGCGGGGTCACAGTGCATGCTTGGCCAATCGTGAGACAGCAATGCATTGCGCCATCGCAGTGCATTGTGGGCCACACGAATTTTGCCGCGAACGGCCCAAACGTTCGGAATTCGGCGAACGCACGAACGACCGATGTTCGAGTCGAACACGCGTTCGACTCGAACACGAAGCTCATCCCTAATTAGGAAGAACGGGGAGATGCTGTTTACGTCGGCATCTCCCCGTTCTTGAGCTCCCTGACACGATCACGGGTATCCCCATGGCGATCGAGTCTGCGGGACCTGCGGGACCTGTGGGCATGGTCACGGAGCTCGTGGCAGGCATGCGTCGGGAATTTCAAAGTAACGTATGGGTATGTTACTTTGCCCAGCCGTGCCATTCTGCCGACGTATATATGCCGATAGTGGTCGGTAAGTGGTTAAGGAATAGAAACATTTCCCCCTTAATGACAAGGCTATTTTCTGCGATACGGCACTGGAACACTTTAACCACTTCAGCCCCGAACCATTTGGCTGGTCAAAGACCAGAGGACTTTTTACAATTTCGCACTGCGCTGCTTTAACTGGTAATTGCGCGGTCATGCAATGTTGTACCCAAACAAAATTTGTGGGTTTTTTTTCCCACAAATAGAGCTTTCTTTTGATGGTATTTGATTGCCTCTGCGAATTTTCTGTTTTGCGATATAAACGGAAAAAGACTGAAAATGTTGAAAAACTTTTTGTTATAAGAAAAATCCAATAAACTAAATTTTAGTCATACATTTAGGCCAAAGTGTATTCAGACACATGTCTTTGGTAAAAAAAAATGTCAATAAGCGTATATTTATTGGTTTGCGATAGCGTCTACAAACTAGGGTACATTTTCTGGAATTTATGTGGCTTTTAGTTTATGACTGCCTATCTAATTTCTTGAGGTGTTAAAATGGCAGGGCAGTACAGACCCCCCCCCCCCGCCCCAAATGACCCCATTTTGGAAAGTATACACCCTAAGGAAATTGCTAAGTGGCATGTTGAGCCCATTGAATATTTTTTTTTTGACCCAAGTTAAATAATGACACCCCAAAATGCTCTTTGCTGCTTCTCCTGAGTACGGGGATACCACATATGTGGGACTTTTTGGGAGCCTAGCCACGTACAGGGCCCCGAAAACCAATCATTGCCTTCAGGATTTCTAAGGGCGTACATTTTTTACTTCACTCCTCACTACCTATCACAGTTTTGAAGGCCATAAAATGCAAAAATGGCATAAAACCCCCCAAAATTACCCCATTTTGGAAAGTAGACACCCCAAGCTATTTGCTGAGAGGCATGTTGAATCCATGGAATATTTTATATTTTGCCACAAGTTGTGGGAAAATTACAAACTTTTTTTTTTTTGCACAAAGTTGTCACTAATATTGCTCAAACATGCCATGGGCATATGTGGAATTATACCCCAAAATACATTTGGCTGCTTCTCCTGAGTATGGGAATACCACGGGTGGGACTTTTTTGGAGCCTAGCCGTGTACGGGACCCCCGAAATCCAATCACTGCCTTCAGGATTTATAAGGGCGTAAATTTTTGATTTCACTCCTCACTACCTATCACAGTTTCGAAGGCCATAAAATGCCAAGATGGCACAACCCCCCCCCCCCCCCCCAAATGACCCAATTTTGGAAAATAGACACCCCAAGCTATTTTAGGGGCATGCTGAGTATTTTGCAGCTTTCATTTGTTTTTGAAAATGAAGAAAGAGAAAAAATATATATTTTTTTTATTTTTTCAAATTTCAAAACTTTGTGACAAAAAGCGAGATCTGCAAAATACTCACCATGCCTCTCAGCAAATAGCTTGGGGTTTCTACTTTCCAAAATGGGGTCATGGGGGGGGGGTGGGGGGGGTTGAACTGTCCTGGCATTTTATGCAAAACATTTAGAAGCTTATGTCACACATCACCCACTCTTCTAACCACTTGAAGACAAAGCCCTTTCTGACACTTTTTGTTTAAGTTTTTTTGCAAGACTATAACTTTGAACCCCCAAACATATATTTTTTTAAAGCAAAGGCCCTACAGATTAAAATGGTGAGTGTTGCATTTTCTTTCCAAACACCGTATTTGCGCATTTTTTGGGGGGAAAAAACACACTTTTTTAAAATTTTAATGCACTAATACACACTATATTGCCCAAATGTTTGATGAAATAAAAAAGATGATCTTAGGCCGAGTACATGGATACCAAACACAACATGCTTTAAAATTGTGCACAAATGTGCATCAGTGACAAACTACATATATTTTTAAAAGCCTTTACAGGTTACCACTTTAGATTTACAGAGGAGGTCTACTGCTAAAAATTACTGCCCTTGATCTGACCTTAATGGTGATACCTCACATGCATAGTGCAATTGCTGTTTACATGGGACTCCAGACCGACACTTGTA